>NC_064862.1:91557943-92894858 GCF_024139225.1 Suncus etruscus | reverse complement strand
CCCAAAAATGAAAATTTAAAAATAGTGGAGAAATATCACTAATCATCAGGGAGATGCAAATCAAAACAATGAGGTATTATCTCATGCCACAGAGACTGGCACACATCACAAGAAACAAGAACAATCAGTGCTGGTGGGAATGCCGGGAGAAAGGAACTCTCATTCCCTGCTCGTGGGAATGCTGTCTAGTCCAGTCCTTATAGAAAACAATATGGAGATCCTCAAAAAACTGAAAATTGAGTTCCCTCCCATATGATCTAGTGATAGCATTTCTAGGAAATTACCCTAGGAACACAAAAAGACCTTACTCACACCTATATTCATTGCAGTGCTATTTACAATAGCCAAAATCTGGAAAGAAGCCAGATGCCTGACAATGAATGAATGGCTAAAGAAACTGTGGTACACATACACAGTGGAATACTATACAGCTGTCAGAAAAATGAAGTCATGAAATTTTTCAAAACGTGCATGGACATGAAAACTATTATGCTGAGTGAAATGAGTCAAAGGGAGAAATAGACATAGAATAGTCTCACTCATCAGTGGGATTTAAGAAAAATAAAAGACAGTATTGTAATAATGCCCAGAGACAATAGAGATGAGGGTTGGAAGGACCGGCCCAGGATATAAAGCTCACCACAAAGAGTGGTGAGTCCAGTTAGAGAAATAACTACACTGACAACTATTGTGACAATGGTAGTGAGTGAGAGAAATAGAATGCCTGTCTCGAAGACAGGCTGGAGGTGGGGGAGGAGGGAGATGGAGGACATGGTGGTGGAAAGGTTGCAATGGTTCTTTTGATGACTGAAACCCAACTACAATCATGGTGCTTAAACAAATAGATTAATGATAGATTTTGATACTCAGATGGGGTAAGATTTGTGTCTGAGACTGAGAAATGAGTTGTTGGAGCTGAGCTGAAGGGAAAAGAAAACCTTCCTGATGGGTCTTCCTGGATGGAATATCCAGGGCTCTCACCCACTTTCTCTTTATTGAGGTGACTTTTTTAGCAAAAGTATGGGAGTAGACGTGTGTGTCAGGCTGCAATGTGGCCATGCTATGTCCCAATATCTTTCCGCCAATGTCCTCACTTTTCCTGTCACCCATTGCACAGCCCTTAGGTAACCTCAGTTCTGTGGTTCAATTCTAAGAATTTGGGGTTTGCCTAATCTCTTGTTTTGTTTCTTTATTCTCTTCCCTTCTCTCCTTATTTTGTTTTTTTTTGGGGGGGGGCCACACTCGGTGGCAGTCAGGGGTTACTCCTGGCTCTGTGCTCAGAAATGACTCTTAGCAGCCTTGGGGGACCCTATTGGATGCAGGGGACTGAACCTAGGTGGACCACATGCAAGGCAAATGCCCTCCCCATTGTGCTACAGCTCTGGCCTTTCCCCCTTTTTATAATCCCACTTAGAAATGCTCTAGGGTTACTCCCGACTCTGCACTCCGAATTCACTTTTGGTGGTGCTCGGGGAACCCTAGTGGATGCCAAGGATTGAACCCAAACAGGGTTGGGTATGTGCAAGGCAAGAGGCCTCCCTACTGTATTCTCTGGTCCCTTGGTTCTATTTTTTTTTAATGTGGCAACTGTGGATGGATGAGACACCCTGGTATTTCTCTTTATCCTTCTGACTCATTTTGCTCATCGCAAGTCCTTCTGGTTTCATCTAAGTTGCAGCAAAGGCAAATTTTTTTCTTTCCTTTTTTTTCTCCCCTGGGTCACACCCAGTGGCGCTCAGGGACTACTCCTGGCTCTGTGCTCAGCAATTTCTCCTGGCAGGCTCAGAGAACCATATGGGATGCTTGGGATCAAACCTGGATCTGTCCAGGGTTGGCTCTACCACTATACTATCGCTCTGGCCCTTCTTTTCTAATGACTGTGTGGTCTTCCGTTGTTCATCACAATGACATGTTTCTCCATGGACTCAGCTGTCCCTGGGTGCTTGAGCTGTTTCCACCTTGATTTTTAGTACATTAGTATGTTATCTGCAAAGAGTTAGTAGTTCAGAGTTTCTTCTGAGGTGAGTCCTCTTAATTTCTTTCTCTTGCCCACTTTCCCAGATGAGTGGGAAACTCTGTGTTGGATGACCATGGTGAGAGCAGACAGTGTGCGTCCTTCAGTGCATCAGGCTTGTGTGCAAAAGATATCATCATCTCTAAATATAATTTTATTTATTTTAAGTCACTTTATGTAAACACCATGGTTGCAAGTTTATTTACTGCAGAATTAATTCAGCAAGGCTGCCTCCTGCTCAGCTGCTGGAGACACAAAGCTTCAGGTGCTGCATAGATGCTTGGCTACACGGCTGCAAAAGCCCAAGATGAAGGGGTGGGTGCCTCAAGGCTCACAGGGGCCCATGAGACCTGGCTGCCAAGTGGGTTCTCACTCAGGGATGCCAATTCGTAGCAGCATCCTAGGACTCAGATATCTATATCTATATCTATATCTATATCTATATCTATATCTATATCTATATATAGAGAGAGACAAAGAGAGAGTATCCTTTTATTCCCTCACAGAGTCTAATGTCTGCCACTGCCTAGGGGTTTTGGAGTAAGAGAGATAGAAATTCATCAGCCAGAGGTGGCTGGGGGAGGCCCATAGTCCCAGGTTCAATAGAGAAAGATAGAGGGACAGATACAAAGCAGGCAGCATCTTGCAGATGCTTTATCTCTGGCTCTCCATGGACCGGCAGGTCACTATCCTGGACCCCCCTCCAACTGTTCAAGTTTTTCTTTTTATACCTAGTGTGATAGGGGGCATGTTCAAGGGGTATGCCCAGGAGGTGTGTCCAGGTCTAACAACCATAACATCAATATCTCATAAAAGGGGGCCGAAGTGGTGGTGCAGCAGTAGAACGTTTGCCTTGCAAGTAGCTGGCCTAGGACGGACCAGTTGGATCCCCTGGCATCCCATGTGGTACCCCAAGCCAGGGGAAATTTCTGAGTGCATATCCAGAAGTAATCCCTGAGCATCACTGGGTGTAACCAAAAAAAACCCAAAAAATTTAATAATACAATTTTTTTCAAATACAAAGTTGTTCATGATTGAGTTTCAGTCATGAAACTTACAGTGTTCAAGACCCTTCACCAGAGTACATTATAGATAGGTAGGTAGGTAGGTAGGTAGGTAGGTAGGTAGGTAGGGTAGGTAAGTAGCTAGCTAGCTAGGTAGGTAGGTAGGTAGGTAGATGATAGATAGATAGATAGATAGATAGATAGAGCAATAGAAAGATAAATAGATGGATAGATAGGTAGGTAAGTAGGTAGGTAGATAGATACTAAGTAGTTAGGTAGATAAATAGGTAGGTAGGTAAGTAGGTAGATGGATAGATAGATATATAGATGAACAATAGATAGATAGATAGATAGATAGATAGATAGATAGATAGATAGATAGATGGTTGGACAGATAGGTAGGTGGTAGGTAGATAGGTAAATAGGTGGATAGATAGGTAGATAGATAGATTGGTTGATGATAGGTGCTAATGTTTGTTTGCTTTTGCTATAAGGGTAATGTTGACTTCTTGGAAACTTATGATTCTTGTTTTTGGGACCAGAGCAATAGGACAGGGGATAAGGCATTTGCCATATGGATCCTATATGGTCCCCCAAGCCTGCCAGGAGTGATTTCTGAGTTCAGAGCCAGGGATACCCCCTGAGCACCTCAGTTAAATAGACTCCCCCCAAAAAAGATTCTTGTTCCTTCAAACCCTTAAAGATCTTGGCAAAGTCAAGTAACAAGTCCTGTTAGAAGAAATGCATTTGGTAGGGTCCCATCTGAATTTTGGGATTTCTCTATTTTTGAGTATTTATGATTCCAAATCTGGAGTTTGGAACTAACTGTTCTAAAGAAAGCAAGAAGTTTCTCTGCTTTTCTAGAAGATCCTTTCGGTCTTTCAAAGTTGGTTTAGTAGCCAAGAATTCCTTGGAAGATTGTTTATATATGCAGAGGGTTTTTAAAGAATCATCTCTTTGGCTCTGAGTGGTGACCCAGCAGGATGGAATATTCTTATTTGGACAAGCGTCTGCTATTGGTTGGGGCTGGTGTGTCATAGTCACACTTTCTTGCCTACACATTTTCATTGGAAAAATCTTGCTGAGTCTTATGGAATTTTCCTTCTATATGAGTCTCTACTTTTCTCTTGCTGCTTTTAGGATTTTATCTCTGTCTTTGTCTCATTTGTTTGGTTGGTTGCTTTGCCATTTTAATCACAATTGGGATTATTTTGTGTGGAAACTTTTTTTTTGTTTTTTGTTTTTGGGCCACACCCGGCGGTGCTCAGGGGTTACTCCTGGCTGTCTGCTCAGAAATAGCTCCTGGCAGGCACGGGGACATATGGGACACCAGGATTCGAACCAACCACCTTTGGTCCTGGATCGGCTACACCGCTGTGCTATCTCTCCGGGCCCTTGTGTGGAAACTTTATTTCCTGTCTCTGAGACTTGCCTCCTCCCTCGAATTGGCACAGCTGAGCAGAGGTCTGGAATACTACTTTTGTTTTGTTGTTGTTGTTGTTGTAATTGTTGTTTTGCTCTTTGATCCATATGTCTTGGTGTTTATCTTCTTGGGACTACTTTGTGTGGAAATGCTAGCTGGCTGTGAGCCTTGTCTCCTCCCTCAGACTAGCACAGCTGTCAGAGGGCAGAGGAAAGGGGTACTCTTTTGTTTGTTGTTGTTGTTGTTTTGCCATTTTAATCACAACAGGTCTTGGTGTTTGTTTAGTTGGGATGAGTGCAGGATGAGCTAAGGAGAAAGTTATCCAGGTCAAACAACTTGTCTAGGCTAATAGTGCCATAAGCATTACAACCACTCTCTTTCCATGCTTCCTGATTTAATGATGCCATGGGCATTGTAACTGCTATCTTGGCATACTATCCAGATCAATGATGCCATGTACCTTGTGACTATTGTCTTCACATACCATCTTGTTGTTGTAATGCCTAAGCTGAATTATGCACATTCTGTCTCCCGCCTAAAGTTGGCCCTTCAAAGCCTTGTCCCTACCTTCAATAAACGAAGTCCATTACTCTGGCAATGCTTCCCTGTGAGTCGTCTGTGGCTCACAGTCTTCCCTTGTTGTTTTAATATAAGTTAATGAGTCCTAGTATTGGTGTGGGGATGGTGAGGCCTTTCTGGGCTCGACCCGGTTCCCACAGCCACTATGGCCTAGCCAGTCTGCAGGTTGCAGGATGAGGGTGGAGAGATTCCCAAAGCAGTCAGATGGAGTTCCAGGAGTCAGCCAGCTTTATTTCACGGTCCAAACCTAACATATACATTCCTCACATGGCTTCTATGCTAAGCCTTTTCCTAGCAGCTACTTCTCTACTCCTTTGGGCTCTCTCAGCCTCTGTCTCCCTTTCAGCTGCTTCTCCAGGCTTCCTTGCTGACCAACTCCTTTGCTGCTGCTGCTGCTGCTGCTGCTGCTCAACTGCTGATGCTGAATCTCTGTTGAATCTCGCTGTTGGTTCTTGCTTCTGCCACACTTCTCTCTCTAACTCTCCTTCTTAATCCCTCTGTCTTCCCATGCAGACTCCTCTACCCACCCATTCCAGGCGTGGGCAGTTCTGATCATTCAGGTGGGATAAATAAGAAATTGGGGATACCCATAATTTAATTTATATTAAAACAGCAAATGGCAGGGGCCGGCGTGGTGGCACTAGAGGTAAGGTGCCTGCCTTGCCTACACTAGCCTTGGACGGACCACGGTTCGAGCCCCCGGCATCCCATATGGTCCCCCCAAGCCAGGAGCGTCTTCTGAGCGCATAGCCAGGAGTAACCCCTGAGCACCACGGGGTGTGGCCCAAAAAACAAAACAAAAAACACCCAGCAAATGGTGCCCGAACCTTGGACTGACTTGAACCCTGGACCCAAGAGGAAGACCTCAGCAGATACCAACCAATGGTGGAAGCAGAATCAGGTACTACCCTAGGGTGGGGGCAGAATGCCAGGTCACACCCTAGGGTAGGGCACAATCACCAATCAGGTTAGGGTGAGTAACATAATAATGGCAAGCTAGAGAAATTGTAGAAAACTGCAACATATGTGCACCGTTAACAAAAAAGACTCACATAGCAGGAGCAAACAACCCAAGAGGCTTACAGTCTAACGAACTTTGGCAAATGGATATAACTCAAACAGATTTATTTCCAAGAAAACCTTATCTTCATGTTGTGGTGGACACTTATTCTCGTTTTATGTGGGCAATTCCCATGTCTTCTCAAAAATCTAAGGCTTCTTGTAGTTTTCTTTTACAATGTGTTTCTGTGATGGGTATTCCATATTCTACAAAAACTGATAATGGGCCAGCCTATGTTAGCAAAACATTTTTGTAAAGAATGGCAGATAAGACATCTCAAAGGAATTCCTTACAATTGTAGGGGACAGGCCATTGTAGAAAGGACTCACAGAACCTTAAAAATTCAATTGCAAAAAAATAGAAAAAAGAGGTTTACCACCAACGGATTTGCTATCTTTGACTCATCACACTCAATTACTTAAACTTACCCCAAGGGGAAAGTTACATTGCAGCAGAAAGACATTTTTTTTGGGCCACACCCGGTGATGCTCAGGGGTTACTCCTGGCTATGCGCTCAGAAGTCGCTCTAGCTTGGGGGACCATATGGGACACCGGGGGATTGAACCGCGGTCCGTCCAAGGCTAGCGCAGGCAAGGCAGGCACCTTACCTCTAGCGCCACCGCCCAGCCCCAAATTAATTGATGCTAAGGTAGCATTTGACAAATTTTTTTTTTGGTTTTTCGGGCCATACCCATTTGATGCTCAGGGGTTACTCCTGGCTAAGGGCTCAGAAATCGCCCCTGGCTTGGGGGGACCATATGGGATGCCCGGGGATCGAACCTCTGTCCTGATCCTTGGCTAGCGCTGGCAAGGCAGACACCTTACCTCTAGCGCCACCTCGCCGGCCCCTAGAAAGACATTTTAAAGAAGATATTCAGAGACAAAAAACAACCCGTAAACCTATTTGGATCAAGGAGGATGAAAAATGGATAGCTGGATATCTTCTCCTAAGAGGAAGGGGTTATGTCTATGTTTCTACAAATGACAACCCTCCCAAGAAATTTTGGGTTCCATTACGCCTTGTTAGAAATCGGGCTAGCGCAAATGATCAGGTTCAGACTATAAACTCCCCTTCAGAGCAAAAACAGAATACTCCAGACACTAACAGCAGTAATATTGCTGATTTCTCTGGGGCAGGGAACAAGGATTTAGCTGTCACACACCATACATTGAGTGAGACTGATGGTAGTGATAAACCCTTACACTCCGGGATGCAAAAGGAAAGACAGGAACCTGTCTTAACTGGGCTCCAAAATATAGGAAACTCTTGCTACATGAACTCAATATTGCAATGCTTGTATAATATTTCAGACATCACATGGACTTCAGACTGGATTAAGAACTTGGATTAAGTTCAGATACCTATTGATCATCATTGCAGTGGCTCCCCACTGTGCAGGGGGCTTTTTTGCTGGAACTGAGGCTGAGTCTTTGAACTTCAGTCTTGTCCACCGAATAAAGCTAATATTTCCACAAGCCTGACTGCGAGCTGTTTACCCGCCGCTTCCCCTCAGAACCGTCAGCTAGACAGGGTGGCAGACGCGTGCTCCGAGCTGGAAGAGAAAGGCCTCATCCTCCATCAGTCAACCTCTTCAGGGACTGACTTGCAACACTCAGCAATTAGGCGCCTTTTGCGAGGACCTCGGACCTGTAACCTGCAGCAGCTTATCGAGGAGACCCCAATAGCTTAGCACAGAAGGTGAAAGATGGAGAATCCAAGACCAGCTGAAGACAACACTGCTTTCAGAACTTCCTGCACTTGGGTTATCTCCAAAAACTTTAACTTTCTCCCAAGCTAATTGCTTGACCCTATTTTCATCGATCACTATATCGCTGGTTAAATTGTGTTTTATCTGTATGGATCTTACTGTTTTGTTCTAAGCCCAATGCAAACAGGAAAATTTATTTTATTTTATTTTTGTTTCTTTATTGGGGTCACACCCAGCAGTGCTCTGGGGTTACTCCTGGCTCTATGCTCAGAAATCGCCCCCGGCAGGCTCGGGGGACCATATGGGATGCCGGGATTCGAACCACCATCCTTCTGCGTGCAAGGCAAATGCCTTATCTCCATGCTATCTCTTTGGCCCTGTATCTAACTTTAGTGCTTTAATATTTGTTTGCACAATTCTGGGGGAATGCATGTTAGAGTTTTGAAAGTTCTCAGCTATCCTGATGTTATATTGTGTATCATACATAGAAGCTTATTTTCAGACTGTATTATCTGCACAAAAGTTCTTATGATTTTGTTTATAGAAGCTTATGAAGAGAAACTTGGATGTTCTAGACTTATCAATAATGCTTCTGTAATCATACAAAAAAGGTGCAGAATGTGGGTGTCTCCTACCCCAACTTCTTATTTATCCCACCTGAATGATCAGAACTGCCCACACCTGGAATGGGTGGGTAGAGGAGTCTGCATGGGAAGACAGAGGGATTAAGAAGGAGAGTTAGAGAGAGAAGTGTGGCAGAAGCAAGAACCAACAGCGAGATTCAACAGAGAGATTCAGCATCAGATTCAGCATCAGCAATAGCATCAGCAAAGGGAGTTAGTCAGCAAGGAAGCCTGGAGAAGAAGCTGAAAGGGAGACAGAGGCTGAGAGAGCTCGAAGGAGTAGAGAAGTAGCTGCTAGAAAAAGGCTTAATATAGAAGCCACGTGAGAAAATGTATATGTTAGGTTAGGACCATGAAATAAAGCCGGCTGACTCTGGAACTTCATCTGACAGCTTTGGGAATCTCTGTGCCCTCACCCTGAAATTTTCAGACCCGCCAGACATAGAGGCTGTGAGAGCCAGTCCTAGCCCAGAAAGGCCTCACCATACCACACCAACTCTAGGACTTCTAATTAATATTAAAACAGCATTCCGGGGCCGGCAAGGTGTCTGCCTTGCAAGCGCTAGCCAAGGAAGGACCGAGGTTCCATCCCCAGGCGTCCCATATGGTCCCCCCCAAGCCAGGGGCAATTTCTGAGCGCTTAGCCAGGAGTAACCCCTGAGCATCAAATGGGTGTGGCCTGAAAAACCAAAAACCAAAACAAAACAAGAAAAACAGCATTCCCTCTCTTTCCTGAGTCTGACCTCGAGGCCACAGGCTGGAAGAGACCCTTACCACCTTGCGTCGGCCTCTTCGGGGGCCTGGTGCCAGACCCTACGTGTATTTGTTCGGTGGGGTTATTTTATGTGAAAACTCTACTTCCTGGTTGTGAGCCTTGACTCCTCTCTCTGATTGGCACACCTGTCAGAGGGCAGACTATTGTTTTGTTGTTTTGCCCTCCTTTGTTTTTGTTTTTGTTTTTGGGTCACATCAGGCAGCGCTCAGGGGTTACTCCTGGCTCTGCACTCAGACATTGCTCCTGGCAGGCTCGGGGGACCATATGGGATGCTGGGATTTGAACCACTGTCCTTCTGCATGAAAGGCAAACACCTTATCTCCATGCTATCCCTCTGGCCCCTGTTTTGCCCTCTTAACCACAACATGGATTGGTGTTTGTTTAGTTGGAATGATTTTGTGTGGAAACTATCCTGGCTCTGAGCCTGGCCTCCTCCCTCGAATCGGCATAGCTGCCAGAGGGCAGAGGACAGGGATACTGTTTCACTGCCTGGAACCTTCCACCCACCAAGTGCCCTTCGGGCTCCTGCTCGAGGAAGAGGCATGTGTCCTTCCCAGAGAATTGGACTCTCACCCACCCCTACACAGGTCAGAAAGGAACTCTATAGGATCAGGAGTTTGTATCCAAACACACGATCTGGGGGAGGAAGGGTCAGCATGAGTCAGACCCGAGGAGCAACCTCAGGTGATGAACAAGAAGGGAAAAAGTCTCAGCAGCGCCTCAAGCACAGTCACGGTGCCAAAGTTGGACATACATGTGCCTGAGATCCCCCTTTGCCATTGGCACAAGTCAGTGAGGGACACCTGGACCCTGACTTCCCTGGAGAAAACCACACTCACTCCTGCTCCCCAGCAGAACCCAGAGAGAGGAAAGGCTTTAGGGGGACTGGTCATGGGATGGGACTTTTTCATTAGAGGGATGGATGTTCTGAAAGTTTCAGGAGGAGTGTGAGTGCTTCGTGCCCCTGATAATCCCAGTCTAAGAAAAGAGGCCACTTTTACTTTTTTTTTTTTTTTTTTTTGGTTTTTGGGCCACACCGGTAACGCCCAGGGGTTACTCCTGACTATGTGCTCAGAAGTCGCTCCTGACTTGGGGGATCATATGGGACACTGGGGGACCGAAGCATGGTCCGTTCTAGGCTAGCGCTGGCAAGGCAGGCGCCTTACCTCTAGCACCACCGCGCAGGCCCTGCCATTTTTACTTTTATTTTATTGTTATTATTTTTTGTTTGTTTCTGTGCCCCCACTCCAGGATGCTCAGGGGTTGCTCTTGGCTCTGTGCTCAGAAATCATTCCTGATGCTGCTCGGGGGACCCTATAAGATGCTGGGGATGAAACTTGGGTTGGCCACGTGCAAGCCAGGCACCCTCCGAGCTGTCCTACTGTTTTAACCCTTCAATGCTTTTATTTTTTAAGTAAACTATTCTAAATATATATATTTTTGGCTTGTTTGGGGGGCCGTACCTTATGGCAGGCTCAGGGAACCCTTGAACCTGGGCCAGTTATGTACAAGGCAGTTTACCCTCCTGCCATACAATATTGTTACAGTCCCATAATTACAAAATATTTTTACTGGGTGATAACACAGTGGGGAGGGTGTTTGCTTTGCACATAGCTTACTGGAGTTCAATCACTGGCATCCCATAGGGTCGTTGGAGCCTCCAGAAGTGAGCCCTAAGTATATATATGTATATGTATATGCAAACATAGATATATATACACATATAAATATATACTTACTATATATACTTATATATTTACTTACTATCATTTAGGTGACAATGTTTAGGCATGAGGTGCTGCTGTACAAGGGTACTGTCCACCATAGGTGGCAAAGACCCAGGGCTCCTCACAATTCTTTTCCCTCTATCCCTCTGGCCTGCATTCCTCCATCTGTATCCTTCTGCCCTCTTGTCCCTTGTTCCTCTGCCCCATACCCACTCCCTCTTTCCCCCAGCTCATTGGCCAGTTTTGTAATCCCAGTCCAAGAGTTTGTCACTGTCAGCATTGTGACTTCTCTGATTTTGCCCCTTGTAGGACAGCGTGCGGGTGTCTGTGTGCCTGTCCTTTGCCCCTGGCTCCAACTGCTGATCCAGCATCCCGCGTGGGACAGCCCACCTTCACAAATGCAGAATAGTCTTTTCTTTTTCATCTGATTATTGACCTCCGGTGTTTCCTCTGGACTCACTAAAATGGTGAATCGATGTTCTGTGACCCTTGATCCCCCCACCCCCAAGCTCCTATTTTCCCGGGCTCCTGCTAAATCTGTGGGATCTGAACCTCCAGACCTGGCCCTGACCCACCCTGGGAAGCATTCCGGGTACCACAGAGACGAGGGTGTGTGCATGTCTGTCTCCTGTATCTGGAACACACGGAGGACACTTCTCGGGGGGGGGGGGGGATGGCACAGCGGTGCCTCTCTGGGCTCCAGGGACCGTGGCCTGGGCCAGCGACCGACTCAACCCTAACACCGGCTCCTGGGAGAAGCCCTGGAGGGCAGGGAATTGGCTCAGCCCTGCAGGTGGTGGGGAGAAGGGAGGGCAGAGGGGACATCATGTCCCTCCTTGGGGGCCCTGGGGGGGCCAGGTCTCCCACACATGCACAGAGAGAGGCAGCAGGCTTGGAGCAGACAGGCATGTGCTTGGAGATAAAAGGTGCCGTGACTCCATGTGACAAGTGTGTGTTTGGTCGTGTGATGCCAGAGACCCCTGCAAACCTGTGTCTGGTCCCCCGGCAGCAGAGGAAGGGC
Organism: Suncus etruscus; assembly: GCF_024139225.1. Classification (NCBI taxonomy): domain Eukaryota; kingdom Metazoa; phylum Chordata; class Mammalia; order Eulipotyphla; family Soricidae; genus Suncus; species Suncus etruscus. The sequence goes on along the minus strand of NC_064862.1, from coordinate 92,882,923 downwards.
TGGTGGGTAGGCTCCACTTTTGGGGACCTACTTTTGCTGTACCCCGGCAAACACAGTCCTCAGGCAGGTGAGGAAAAGTCACTTGGACACCAGGAACCCCCTATCTCTAACTGCCACAGCTGTGGTGAGAAATCATGAGAGACAGAGGAGAGAGACAGAGTCCTGGAGGAGCTGGCAGAAAGAAGCAGGGACATGTGGGTGCAGAGGAGAGGGGAAGGGGGACCTGTCTGGTCTGTGGGTGTAGGTAGAGGGACATTGGGTTCAGGGACCTTTCAGCATGAAGTGAGGAAGGTAGGAAGGTTCTTATCTGTCTGTCTCTCTTATGTGTCCACTTATCTGTCTCTATGTCCATTTGTGTCTCTCTGCATGTCCACACATCTGTGTCCCCCAAGAGTCCTAGAACCACTGTCCTGGAGTCCTAGAACCACTGTCCTGTCAGGTCCCTGTCAGAAAGCCAATCCGTCCCTGCCCATCCCACCCCACTCCACCCCACCAAGGCTCTTGCTAGGTGTCCAACAGCCAGTGACCCTTCTCTTGGTTTTTTTTTTTTTTTTTTTTTTTTTTGGGCCACACCCGGCAGTGCTCAGGGTTTACTCCTGGCTGTCTGCTCAGAAATAGCTCCTGGCAGGCACGGGGGACCATATGGGACACCGGGATTTGAACCAACCACCTTTAGTCCTGGATCGGCTGCTTGCAAGGCAAACGCCGCTGTGCTATCTCTCCGGGCCCACTTGGTATTTTTTTTTAATATTTCAGTGACTCATCACTTTAATTTTTTGGGGGGTCACACCCAGCAGTGCTCAGGGGTTACTCCTGGCTTCATGTTCAGAAATCGTTCCTGGCAGGCTCGGGGGACCCTGTGGGATGCTGGGATTCGAACCACCATTCTTCTGCTTGCAAGGCAAATACCTCACCGCTGTGCTATTTCTCCGGCCCCTTCTCTTGGTATTTTTGCTCTGTGAGCCTTGAACATCATTCCCCTATGGCCAGCACAGCCTCAGCCTCACCCACATGCCTCAGAGATCCCAGAGTTCCCTAAAGCTGGGGAGGGGGTTGGCAGCCAGCAGAAGCTCAGCTGCAGATCTGCATCACCCTCAAGTCCCCCAAGGTCTTTCTTCTGTCCTGAAATCCAGCCCTTCCCCAGGTAAGACATTTTGTGTCTTTTATGTCCCTGAGGGCCAAGGACACCTTGCCCCCTCCATAGCCAGGATACCCCTGAGTTGTCACAGAAGCTGTGGACACTGTCTTAGTCTCCCTGACCTTGTTTCCCAGAGGCAGCAGGGCTGTGGCCAGCAAGACCCAGATCGTCTGCCCAGGGTGGTACTGTCCCGGTGGGCTCAGAGGTCAGAGACTGAGCAGGAGACCCTAGGAGAGCCTCAGAGAAACGCACAGGGAGCAGGGACAGAGTGGTGCCAGGACAGACACCAGCCCCCTGGACGGCCAGAGACGGGCTGGATCCAATGATGCCTCCACCGAGGTCCAGCTCAGGGAAAGGCCAAGTCCCAACACCTCCCAATACCTGTCCACGTCACTGACCCCCTGCCCTGTCGTCCCTGAGCCCAGGCCAGCGCCCATGCAGAGAGCCAATGCGTCGACGGTGACGGACTTCGTCCTGGTGGGCTTCTCGGCCTTCCCCCGCCTGCAGCTGCCGCTGTTCCTGCTCTTCCTGCTCATGTACCTCTTCACGCTGCTGGGCAACCTGCTGATCATGGGCACCGTGTGGGCCGAGCGCGCCCTGCACACGCCCATGTACCTGTTCCTGTGCGCCCTGTCCATCTCCGAGATCCTCTACACCTTCGCCATCGTGCCCCGCATGCTGGCCGACCTGCTGGCCGCGCGCGCCGCCCTGCCCACCATCTCAAGGGCCGCCTGCGCCTCGCAGACGCTCTTCTCCTTCGCCTTCGGCTTCACCCACTCCTTCCTGCTCACCGTCATGGGCTACGACCGCGGGGTGGCCATCTGCCGCCCTCTCCACTACCATGTGCTCATGAGTGCCCGGGGCTGCGGCGGCCTGGTGGGCGGGTCTTGGGTGGGTGGCACGGCCATGGGCACGGTGGTCACGGCCGCCGTGTTCGGCCTGGACTTCTGTGGCCCTCGTGAGATCCACCACTTCGCCTGCCATGTGCCACCACTGCTTAAACTGGCGTGTGGGCCCCGGGTGCGGGCCGTGGCTCTGGGGGTGGCCGGGCTGTGCATCTCGGCCCTGCTGGGCTGCTTCCTGCTCATCGTCCTCTCCTACGCCTTCATCCTGGCCACCATCCTCAGCATCCCCTCGGCCGACGGCCGGCGCAAGGCCTTCTCCACTTGCGCCTCGCACCTCACGGTGGTCGTGGTGCACTACGGCTTCGCCTCTGTCATCTACCTCAAGCCCAAGGGACCCCAGTCGCTGGAGGGGGACACGCTCATGGGCTTCACCTACACAGTGCTCACGCCCTTCCTCAGCCCCATCATCTTCAGCCTGCGCAACAAGGAGCTCAAGCTGGCCATCCAGAGGACCGTCCGCAGCAAACTCGCACCTCCGCGCTCCTGACACGTGTGCTCAGGTGAGCTCCAAGCTCCTGCCTGCCTTCCTGGCGACCGGGTGTCTTCCTCCCTCCAGATCTTCTTCCCAGCCCTCTGCCTCTCTGCACAGCCACAAACTTGGGGTCTCCTGGTCCTGTAGGTAGGGACACCATCCCCCTGCGTGAGATTACCCAGATTGCATTTGTGATGCCATCCTATGGCCGTGGACACATGGTCACCTCCTGGCTGCTAACACGAGGCCCTTACACCCATCACTATGGTGTTGCAGAAAGAGAAAACTGGTTCTGGCTGGGTCATGATGATGTTGCCTGTGTCCTGGGAGCTGGCAGGGCTGGACAGGGACACACTGTGGGGTGCGGAGTTGTGGTGATAGAAGAAAATGAAGAAATGTTTTGGCTCACACCTTTTGGCACTGAGGGTGCTGGCTCAGTCCAGGTCCTGTCCGTCTCCTGCAAACAAAGCCTGTGCCCCAGACTGCGTATCTCCTCCCGATTTTCTGTTGTCCTATGAGCTCCAAGTGAGCACGGAGTACTGGGAGCAGACAGATTATTTCCATTCATGTGCTGTGGACATGTCCGGTCCCTGTGTTCATGGCTAGGCGAGGCTCAGTTCCCCGATATTACTCTGGTTCCCTTCGTCTTTTTGTTTTGTTTTGGAGCCACACCCAGTGACACTCAGGGGTCACTCATGGCTTTGTACTCAGAAATCACTCCTGGCAGGCATGGGGACTGTATGAGATGCCAGGGATTGAACCCAGGTCCATCCTGGGTCGGCTGCATGTAAAGCAAACACCCTACCGCTGTGCTATCACTTCGGCCTCTCCCTTTGTCTTTTTTTTTTGGGGGGGGGTCACACTCAGCAGCACTCAGGGATTCCTCCTGGCTGTATGCTCAGAAATCGTTCCTGGCAGGCTCAGGGGACCATATGGGATGCCGGGATTTGAACCACCGACCTTCTGCATGCAAGGCAAACGCTTTACCTCCATGCTTTCTCTCTGACCCCTCCCTTTGTCTTGAATCTGACTTTGGTGGAAGTCAGAAAGTCACAAGCCCCAGTGCACACCCCCCTGTCACTGCAAACCTGTCAACAAGAGCAGCAAAAGGTTCTGGGGGGGGGACTGTGGCATGAAAACTGGGCTGGATTTCTTGGTCATGATGGTCACAGTCACCCTTTATCCCAACATTGTCCCCTCCCCCCCATTTACCAACAGAAGTATCTCTCCCTGTCTCCCTGGGGCTCTGTCTCAGTCCTTTAATCTACTGGAAACCCTGGGTCCGAGTATCTTGGCGGAGTTTCTCCTGGCAGGTTAGAGCCTGTGCTTGGCAGGCCCACCTTTGGGTGTTGGCACAGGACCCAGGACATGACCCAGAGCTGGAGCCTGTCACCAGCCCTGAGTCTGGACCCCACCTCGGCCAGGCAGGACTGCTTTGCTGTGGTTGAGGGACAGCAGGAGAGAGACCCCTGGGGACTCCCCAGAATGACAAGTTACCAATGACTCCCTTTGGCTGTGTAGTTGACAACTGCCTGCCATTTTGTATTCTGGTCCCTTCCAAGGGGACTCTCTTAACTCCCCCAAACACAGCTGCTGTGTGTGTGTGTGTGTGTGTGTGTGTGTGTGTGTGTGTGTGTGTGTGTGTTCAGGGTTCACTCCTGGCTCTGTCCTCAGGCATTAACTCTGTGGCAGTGTTCAGGGGGACCCTCTGGGATGCCGAAGACTGAATGCGGTTCAGGACAAGCAAGGCCAGCGTCTGCCCCACTGTGCCCTGGTCCTGGCCTCCAGCTGCTCTTTCATCCTCTGAGAAATGCCTGTAGTAGGGGTCGATACAAGAGCACAGCAAGGAGGGCATTTGCCTTGCAGCCCACAGGGATTTGATCCCCGGCATCCCAGAGGGTCCCCAGACGCCTGTCTAGAGTTATTCCTGAGAACAGAGCCAGGAGTAACCCCTGAGTGCCCCCAGGTGTGGCCTCAAAACCAAAAAATAAAATAAAATAATAAAGAGATGTCTGGAGTTGCCCCAGAGTGAACTGTCTTTTACCACCAAGCACCTAAGTGTCCCAGGACATGGCCCAGGTGGATAGTCCTGGCAGGATGCACCAACTCCTCCCTGTGCCCTCTGACTCCCACCTTCACCCCGCCCGCCCCTCCAGCCCACACATGCCCACTAATGGTGCCCTTGGGCACAGTTTCTGCTCCTCTGGCCCCAGAGCCCAAAGGTGATTAGGGACCTGGCACGAAGAATGGTTGGGAAGGCCATCCTTTGGGGACCCCTGTGACTGGCTCCTGGTGCTTCTCACAGCTGGACCAGCCTGGGAGCTCGTCTCCTCTATGCCTCTCTCACCCCAGGGTTCCCCTTAGTCCTCCTGGCTTCCTACTGACCAGTAGAAAGCCAGAACGTGGGATCTCCCCACCTGGCACCCTGAGAGGCTGCCCACTGCTGGGCATCAAAGATGCCCTTGGTCAGCCCTGCCTGCAGGGACTCCAGAAGGTTCCAGAAATTTCCAGAAGGTTCCAGAAGCTGCAAGATCTTTGTCTCTGCCCTCAGGGCACAGTCGGGCATGGCCCTTCCCTGCTCCTGACCTGGACACCCACAGGTGTCACGGTCATTGCATGGCCAAGAGACCCTACCTGCATGGACAGGCTCAGTCCTGGGTCAGCCCTGGTGGACCAGGATGTTGGGCCTAGTCCTGCAGTTGCTGGACCCAGCACTTCCAACAGGCCTCGCCCCATCATGACACCCCCACTCTATGATTAATGAACAGAGTTTCCACCTCTCACCCCCTCTCTCCTATCACTTCCTCTGGTCCTAATCCATGAAGCAAAACACGAAATTCCAGCCACCTCACAACCCCCAGCAAAGACAGTTGTTTTCCTTCCTTCCTTCCTTCCTTCCTTCCTTCCTTCCTTCCTTCCTTCCTTCCTTCCTTCCTTCCTTCCTTCCTTCCTTCCTTCCTTCCTTCCTTCCTTCCTTTCTTCCTTCCTTCCTTCCTTCCCTGGGGAAATATGATTTTTTTTCCCTCATGGATGCACAGTATTCTATTATAACTTGTAAAACATTTTTAAACAATTTTTATTGAGGTTCCAAGATTTATAATACTATCAGTTATTCTTTTTATGTACACATAATTCCAATCCCACACCCCTCACCAGAGAGCATGGCTTCTTCCAGTGTCCCAAGGATCCCCAGCACGCCCAAAAACGCTCAGATATTCCCTCAAAATCTTTAATTCTGATTTTTTTTGGTTTTTGGTTTTTGGGTCACACTGGGCGGCGCTCAGGGGTTCCTCCTGGCTCTATGCTCAGAAATCACTCCTGGCAGGCTCGGGGACCATATGGGATGCCAGGATTTGAATACCGTCCTTCTACATGCAAGGCAAATGCCCTACTTCCATGTTATCTCTCTGGCCCAATTCTGATGATTTTGACTCTTCATAACAGCTCGTGTTTACTTTGTTTCTGTTACTTAAAATGTTTCCTTTTTCTGTCTCACATTGAAGAAGTATCTCTCCCCCTTCTCTCTCATATGTGAAGGTATGGCACCTAAATATATAGGTGACAGCTAATCTCTTGGAATCTCACCCAATTATAAACCAATGATAAATTGATCATTCCCCCCCCCATTCCAGAAGGATAATACAGTGGGCAGGGCACTCACCTTGCATGTGGCTGAGCCTGTTCCATCTCCACCATCCCATAGTTGCCTGAGCTCCCTACAAGTAGTTAACTCCCCAAGGAATTATTCAGGAAGAGACCAAGAGCAAGGCCGGTGTTTTCTCGTGTTTACTGGACATGCTCAGAGAGGGCAAGTGACTTTCCTGGAGTCACAGAACCTCACAGGAGAGATGGCCTGTACCTCCCATAGCACGCACTCATGCGCGCGCGCACACACACACATACACACACACACACACACATATATGCAAACATGCACAGGTGTCGGTGAGGGAGACACTCGCTTAATTGAAACACAGACACAAATGATTTCAATTGATTTTTATTTGGTTGCTTTTTAGCCATACCTGGTGGTGCTCAGGGCTTACTCCTAGCTTTGTGCTCAGGGCTCACTCCTCCTGTGGGTCAAGGGACTATTATGCGGTGCCCAGATTGGCTGTGTGCAAGGCCAGTGCCCTCCCCTCCCCGCTGTCCGATTTCTCCAGCCCCACTATCATTTCTGCTTGGACACCGATGGATCCAAGACTGGACATCTGACCTTGTGTCTTATTCTGAATGCAGCCACTTAAACATGTCTTTGGAGTAGAGCTGTGGGTTGCGATTTTTTTTTCCTTTGGGGGGGGCCACACCTGTCAGCGCTCAGGAGTTACTCCTGGCTCTGTGCTCAGAAATCACTCCTGCCAGGCTTGGGGGACTGAGGATTGAACCTGGGTAAGCCAAGTGCAAGGCAAATGCCCTCGCTGTGTTCTCGCTCTGCCTATCCAAGCAGAGGTTAAAAACAATTTTTTTGTGAACATTGAAGCGAGCCCTTTTCTTGTCAAAACTGAGCTAGAATGGACAGACAGGTCATGGCGGACATTAATGTTCAGTCATGTAAACCTTGCTTCCTGTTTCTGTGTCCCAGTTACATCCCATGGCCACATGAAAACTGCCAGACAGCACTCCTGGCTGGAACCTGCACAACTTGGTGCCTCTCCAGAATATATTTCTCTGCAGGTCCATATCTATATCTTCAACAACAACTCTCTTGCTGTCAGGACCCCTGGAAACCACCATTCTCCTTAAAAAAATTTTTTTTTGGTTTTTGGCCCACATCTGGCAGCACTCAGGGGTTACTCCTGCATGCAAGGCAAATGCCCTACCACTGTGCTTTCCCTCTGGCCCCTGATTTTTTTTTAATTTTTTGGGGGGTAACACTCTGCAGCGCTCAGGGGTTCCTCCTGGCTCTATGCTCAGAAATCGCTCCTGGCAGGCTCGGGGAACAATATGGGACCCCGGGATTCGAAGCACCAATCTTCTGCATGTAAGGCAAATGCCCTACCTCCATGCTATCTCACCAGCTTCTATTTATTAATATTTTTTAATAAGAATTCAAAGACTCTGGTGTTAACATCTGGTATCAGGGCCCGGAGAGATAGCACAGCTGTGTTTGCCTTGCAAGCAGCTGATCCAGGACCAAAGGTGGTTGGTTCAAATCCCGGTGTCCCATATGGTCCCCCGTGCCTGCCAGGAGCTATTTCTGAGCAAACAGCCAGGAGTAACCCCTGAGCACCCCCGGGTGTGACCCAAAAACAAACAAACAAAAAAACATCTGGTATCTACCTGCCTTTCTCTGGAAGACAAACATTTTCAAATGCTCCCTGCCTGGCCCCTTAAATCCTCCTTACCTCGAGGCAGGGCGTGGATCCTGAGACCTTGAGCCTGGTCTGCCCGGTGTTTCCCAGCCCAGAACTGCGCTGCCCAGGGTCAACCTCATGTGGACTCCGCAGGGAAGTTCTCACGTGGGAACTTTGCCCCTTGGACTGTCTCGAGAATTTTCTCTCTCCTGGGCTGCTCTGGATCCATCTGGAAACGGGGGAGGACACAGCCACGCATCCTGGGGAGTCCAATCTTAGAGAAGCCAGGTGAGAGAAGGTGCATACTGCCCACTATAGGGCAGATGTGGCTCTGCTCCGTTTCTCTTTGGCTTGGGAGAGGGCTTCATCCATCCGTCACTGGGTGATGGAGATACCGTGTTTCCCTAAAAATAAAACATCCTGGGTCCGGAGAGATAGCACAGCGGCGTTTGCCTTGCAAGCAGCCAATCCAGGACCAAAGGTGGTTGGTTCGAATCCCGGTGTCCCATAGGGTCCCCCGTGCCTGCCAGGAGCTATTTCTGAGCAGACAGCCAGGAGAACCCCCTGAGCACCGCCGGGTGTGACCCAAAAACCAAAAATAATAATAATAATAAAAAAAATAAAAAAATAAAACATCCTCCAAAAAATAAGACCTACTTACATGTTTCCTTCTGGGTGAAATAGAAGTCATCCCCCTGAAAACAAGGTCTCAGAATGAAAATTAATTAACTGTAAACTGGTTGCTAGGGCCGTTCAGACTGGCATCTGTAAAAATTCAGTTTGTCTGGTATGTGTTGACAACTACCATATTACTGTACCATATACAGGTAATAAATTTATTTTATTTTAAATGAACAATAAATGTGTACTTGTTCATGGAAAAATAAGATATCCCTGAAAAATAAGACCTAGTGCATATTTGGGAGCAAAAATTAATATAAGACACTATCTTATTTTTGGGGAAACGGGGTAGAAGCTAGAGGAGATTAGATTCCAGGCTTTTGCGCTGTTGCCTGTCAGAGGCGGGTTTGAACCCTGGAACTTGTCGTTGTGTCACGCTCCAATGCAGCGTCTGGATTGGCCACCGTGTGTGTCCAGCAGAGATGCAGCAGGAGAATTTGCAAAGGTCGAGACAGTCACGGATGGGCAGGGAGGTCGCCAGCGCCACAGGAGACACAGTGCGTCAGGGGACCACTGCCAGGCGCGTCACTGCTGTCCCGGGGCCAGTTTGCTGCGGACGGTCCTCTGGATGGCCAGCTTGAGCTCCTTGTTGCGCAGGCTGAAGATGATGGGGCTGAGGAAGGGCGTGAGCACTGTGTAGGTGAAGCCCATGAGCGTGTCCCCCTCCAGCGACTGGGGTCCCTTGGGCTTGAGGTAGATGACAGAGGCGAAGCCGTAGTGCACCACGACCACCGTGAGGTGCGAGGCGCAAGTGGAGAAGGCCTTGCGCCGGCCGTCGGCCGAGGGGATGCTGAGGATGGTGGCCAGGATGAAGGCGTAGGAGAGGACGATGAGCAGGAAGCAGCCCAGCAGGGCCGAGATGCACAGCCCGGCCAAGCCCAGGGCCACAGATCGAACCCGGGGCCCACAGGCCAATCTGAGCAGTGGGGGAACGTGGCAGAAAAAGTGGTGGATCTCGCGGGGGCCACAGAAGTCCAGGCCGAACACGGCGGCCGTGACCACCGTGCCCATGGCCGTGCCACCCGCCCAGGACCCGCCCACCAGGCCGCCGCAGCCCCGGGCACTCATGAGCACATGGTAGTGGAGCGGTCGGCAGATGGCCACCCCGCGGTCGTAGCCCATGACGGTGAGCAGGAAGGAGTGAGTGAAGCCGAAGGCGAAGGAGAAGAGCGTCTGCGAGGCGCAGGCGGCCCTTGAGATGGTGGGCAGGGCGGCGCGCGCGGCCAGCAGGTCGGCCAGCATGCGGGGCACGATGGCGAAGGTGTAGAGGATCTCGGAGATGGACAGGGCGCACAGGAACAGGTACATGGGCGTGTGCAGGGCGCGCTCGGCCCACACGGTGCCCATGATCAGCAGGTTGCCCAGCAGCGTGAAGAGGTACATGAGCAGGAAGAGCAGGAACAGCGGCAGCTGCAGGCGGGGGAAGGCCGAGAAGCCCACCAGGACGAAGTCGGACACGGGCGTGTAGTTGAGCCCCATCGCAATGGGAGGATGCTGACCCTGAGACAGAGAGACAGACAGAGACAGAGTTTCAGAGAGAGACAGAGAAGGTGAGAGTGTGAGAGAGTGACAGACTGAAACAGAGAGGGAGGGACAGAGAGACAGAGAGTGTGTGTGTGAGAGACAGAGGAAACAGAAAGAGACAAAGAAGGAGAGAGACATAGAGAAGGATAGAGACTCAGTCCTCCCAAGACATCATATTTGCAAACCCAGCCAGCAGGTTTACCTGGCCCAGGTGTTCTTGTGGACATAGCCTATGACTCACACCTATGTCAGGTACATGTTTTTCTACTTGGAGAAGATCAAGTTCAGAGGGTCTCCTGAACATCCTGAGGTCTGAACACACACACACACACACACACACACACACACACACACACACACACACACACACACAAAGAACAAAAAGCACTACCCACCTGGACGGGGGATGTGTAAGGTATTTTATGCCTCTGATTGGGGGGGGGGGTTGGGGTCACAGACCCGGACGCAAGCTCCAGTCCTAACACGACCAATTACACCATTTACTTCAGTGCATGGTATTGTGTTTACTATCTCTGGTGAAAACTGCTAAAGCACCAGGGAGGGAGGAAGCTGGCCCGAGGCTCGATGGCATATGTGGGATTGTCCTGGGACCCTCCCAAGTTTCTCAAATTTTCATGTTAACACTATTGTATTAGGATGTAGGATTTTAACATAAACTTGAGAGTCCAGAATCAATTATAAATCAATTATATTTTAGTGCAAGAAAATAAGAGAAAATTTCTCCAGGACTGCAAAAAGAAAAAGAAAAACGGGGGCCAGAGAGATAGCATCGCAGCAAGGTGTTTGCCTTGCATGCAGCCAACCTAGGACAGACGGTGGCTCAAATCCTGGCATCCCATATGGTTCCCGGAGCCTTCCAGGAGCGGTTTCTGAGTGCAGAGCCAGGAGTAACTCCTTAGTGTAGCTGGGTGTGACCCAAAAGAAAAACTAGTTTCTAGACTATGGATAAGAGTTTGGAGGGGCTGGAGAGGGCCCCGTCCCTCTCCAGGGAGGGGACTTGTCTTTGACATGATGATCCCAGTTCAATCCTCAGCACAGAGTCTGAAGATAGACCTGACCATTGCGGGATGTGCCCCACCCAATATCATGTGGCGATTTCGCAAAGTCTTAAAAACAAGCCTACCACTGGGTCTATGAATCCTGAGCCTAAGGTTCTTTCCTGAGGACACCAACTCCGTCCCCTGAGCAGGGAGGGTCTACTCTACAATGTTCACTGAGCAGCTATTTCCAGCAGCCAGACCAGAGCCAAGGACGGGTGAGTGGACACGCCACAGCGGTGACACAGACACAGCTATCTCACACACGCAGGGACCAATATGCCACAGACGAGCGATGTTCACACACGCGGCCCAGAAACTCACATCACATCAGGACAGACGTGAGATGCCCACAATGACCCCTCTGCTCCTGCCCCAGTGCCAAGACTCGCTGGTGTCCCTGGCCCAGCGGGGACCTGCAGCCTGCCTGGGACCCTCAGCAAGGAGCTCTGGGATCCGGGTGCCGTCGCTATAGGGAGCTGCACTCAGGGTGTCTGGAGACAGATGAGAATGACAGGGGCCAGAGACATGGAGCTATCACATGTCTTGGAGCTCTGGAGTGGACCTGAGCTCTGCAGTGTCCTGAGAACACAGCCCACATCTAGTCCAGTGGCCCTTTCTCCAGCCCAAGGCACTTGCCTCAGCTCCAGTCCTCCGCGTCCAAACGGTCTCCTCCACCACCACCCCACCCAAGACCTCAGCCCACCGTGATCTCCTTAGTTCAGTCTCATCTCAGCCCTCTGGTCTCAGCCTCCACCTCAGCACCCACCTCAGCCACTTGTCTGGAGACTGGCCCTAACAGGGCCTCCACTGCCTCTCCAGCCTGCCAGCAGGAGTCTATCACACCTGCCCTCTCCTGGGGCTCCCTCCCGGGGCTCCCTCTCTGGGCTCACCTGGGGAAGGCCGTGTACTCGGTCCTCCTAGTCCAAAGAGGGAAGCTGGGACCTTGGGAGTAAATCCTTGTCCCAGCTGCTCCTACTTGCTCCTTCCTCTCTCAGACTCTCATCCATACCCCCTTCCCACCCTCCAGCTCCCCCCTCTGTCAGTCGTCGACCAGCCATGCCCAACCCACACACCCTTCACCTTCATTCCTTCAATGGCCCCTGCCCGGAACCTAGTCTGAACTGCAGACCAGAGAGCCCTCTTTCCCACCCAGCCAGGAGGCACCGTGTGTCCTGGGAGGGGACAGTCTGGGGAGGAGAACTTGCAGGGGGGACAGTGCTGAGCTCGAATCCCCCTCTTCGGGCTGTGAAGCGGATTGATTGGTACAAACATGAGTGGTCATCTAGGGGTAGCAGGAAGTAATGCTTGCCTTTCCAAGCACACACACAATATGCACACTTGTACACATGACAAGACATGGGAACACACAACATGATACACATAACATGTGTATAAATATACATAGAATGGGACACATAGCACATGTGTGTAAAACACCTGCACACATACCAGGACACAAACACAGTACATGTATACATACCTATAGCACATACATGCACAGAACATGTTACACAATGCATAAACATATACACATAACACATTCATATACAAAATACAACTTACACGCACACAATACAACATATATGTGCATACATAGCACACATGAACACATCACATACATTTATTTGTCAAAACATACACACACCAACAAAAAAATGGGGCCAGAGCAGTGGCACTAGAGGTAAGGCGTCTACCTTGCAAGCGCTAGCCTAGGACGGACCATGGTTCGATCCCCCAGCTTCCCATATGGTTCCCCCCAAGCCAGGAGCGATTTCTGAGCACATAGCCAGGAGTAACCCCTGAGCATCAACGGGTATGCCCCCCCAAAAAAACACACACATAACACAATGCACTTCACATAACTCGTATGCATATAGATACCTACATCACACACACACACACACACACACACACAAGTGCTGGTATTTGGGGCGACTTGAAGCCACGTCTTATCTGATCTTCCACGAGAAGCCCAGAGATCCACTGTGCCCCAGAGATGGAAACTTTGGCAAAGTGTTTTGGACACTGACATTCAGGGAGAGGTGGGGAGTGGCCCACAGCAGTGGAAGCAAAGAAGCAAAGTGAGGTTCTCCCTGGGCTGTTCCCTCCCCTCCCCCTCAGCACCAGAATTCTTCTCACCCTCCCCATCCCAGTCACAATCCTGGCAATGGGAAATCCCAACACAAACCACAGGTGCATCTAAGGGAAACCAAAGAATCTGGTCCAGATGCAAAAGCCCAAAAACCTGCAGGAGGCGGCGAAAGGAAATTCCTAGGAGGTATTGACCCATATTTGGAGGGAAAACTTAGAAGGGCCAGAGAGATAGCATGGAGGTAGGGCATTTGCCTTGCATGCAGAAGGACGGTGGTTTGAATCCCGGCATCTCATATGGTCCCCTGAGCCTGCCAGGAGTGATTTCTGAGTGTAGTGCCAAGAGTAACCCCTGAGCGCTGCCAGGTGTGACCCAACCCCGCCCACCAAAAAAAAAACCCTTAGAAGGAAAGTGCTGGGGCAAAGGATCGAGAACAGCTATTTTAGCAGAACTCTATAAAGAGCCAAGTTTCTCTGAACTCAATCTACATAGTCCAAAAGACCAAGATTATCTTCATCAAAAAATGTAGAAGGCAGGAACTCAAGTCTATTCAAAGACTTCACATAAAAATCAAACGAAGGATTAAAAAAAATCAAACTAAGATAAAGATAGCAAAAATCAAGCTAAACATTAAAAATCAAACTAAGATAAAGAGATAAAAATCAAATGAGCATAAAGTGGGCTATCTCAGACAAACACAGAAGCAAAAATCCCCAACTAAAATATTGGCAAACTGAGTCCATTAAACGAGTCTTGCATCGTGGCTGCTGAGATTTCTGCAAGGGAGGTACTGACGGCTCAATGTGAGCAAAGCACTTACTGAACAACAACAACGAAAGTTTGAAAGTGGATTGATCGAATCCACAGGTGCTTAGAAAGCACTGGATAAGGGGCCGGAGAGATAGCATGGAGATAAGGCATTGGCCTTTCAAGCAGAAGGGCGGTGGTTTGAATCCCAGCATCTCATATGGTCCCCTGAGCCTGTCAGGAGCGATTTCTGAGCATAGACCCAGGAGTAACACCTGAGCAATGCCAAGTGTGGCTCAAAACAAACAAACAAACAAAAACAAAACAAAACAAAAAACAAAAACAAAAAAGAAAGCACGGTATAAGGGCTGAGTGAGGCACAGCAGGGAGGCATTTTCCTATGCATGTAGTGGACTTGGGTTTGATTCCTGGTACCCCATAGAGTCCCCCAGCACTGCCAAGAGTGATTTCTGAGTGCTGAGCCAGGAAAAACTACCTTTGAGCACTGCTGGGTGTGGTAATAGGCTTGAATACCCAGAGAATGTTCCCCGGACATATAACCACCTAGTTTTTGATAAAGGAGCAAGAAATCCTAAATGGAGCAAGGAAAGCCTATTCAATACGTAGTGTTGGCACAACTGGTTAGCCACTTGCTAAAAAGCGAACTCAGACCCCCAGCTAACACCATGTATGAAGGTAAAATCCAAATGGATTAAAGACCTTGATATCAGATCTGAAACTATAAGATATATAGAACAACATGTAGGTAAAACACTCTATGACATTGAGACTAAAGGCATCTTTAAGGAAGAAACAGCACTCTCCAAACAAGTGGAAGAAGAGATAAACAGATGGGACTATATTAAGCTGAGAAGCTTCTGATCTCAACGGAGATAGTGCCCAAAATACAAAAGCCACCCACTAAGTGGGAAAAATTACTTACCCAGGGGCTGGAGAGATAGCATGGAGGTAAAGCGTTTGCCTTTCATGCAAGAGGTCATCGGTTCGAATCCCAGCATCCCATATGGTCCCCTGTGCCTGCCAGGAGCAATTTCTGAGCATGGAGCCAGGAGTAACCCCTGAGCACTGCCGGGTGTGACCCAAAAACCACAAAAAAAAATTACTTACCCAATACTCATCAGATAAAGGACTAATATCCAAAATATACAAGGTACTGACAGAACTATACAAGAAAAAAACATCTAACCCCATCAAAAAATGGGGAAAAGAAATGGACACTTTGTAAAAGAAGAAATGCAAATGGCCAAAAGGCACATGAAAAGATGCTTAACATCACTAATCATTAGGGAGATGCAAATCAAAATTACTATGCAGTACCACCTCACGCTACTGAGATTGGCACACATCACAAAGAAAGAAAACAAGCAGTGCTGGCAGGGATGTGGAGAGAAAGGAACTCTTATTCACTGCTGGTGGGAATGCCGTCTAGTCCAACCTTTATGGAAAGCGATATGGAGATTCCTCCAGAAACTTGAAATTGAGCTCCCATATGATCCAGCTATACCACTCCTAGGAATATACCTGAGGAACACAAAAATACAATCCAAAAATCCCTTCCTCACACCTATATTCATTGCAGTGCTATTTATAATAGCCAGACTCTGGAAACAACCAAGATACCCTTCAACAGACGAATGGCTAAAGAAACTGTGGTACATATACACAATGGAATACTATGCAGCCATCAGGAGAGATGAAGTCATGAAATTTTCCTATACATGGATGTACATGGAATCTATTATGCTGAGTGAAGTAAGTCAGAGGAAGAGAGAAAGATGCAGATTGGTTTCACTCATTTATGGGCTTTAAGAAAAATGAAAGACATTTTTAACAGTATCTCAGAGACAAGAGAGGTGAGGGCTGGTAGGTGCAGCTCATGACATGAAGCTCACCACATAGAGTGATGAGTGCAGTTAGAGAAATAACTACACTAAAAACTGTCATAATAATGTGAATGAATGAGGGAAATAGAAAGCCTGTCTTGAGTACAGGTGTGGGTGGGTGAGGAGGAGGGAGATCTGAGAAATTGGTGGTGGGAATCTTGCACTGGTGAAGGGGGATGTTCTTTACATGACTGTAATCATACAACTACAATCATATTTGTAATCATGGTGTTTAAATAAAGATAATTAAAAAAAGAAAAAGGAAAAAAAGAAATGTTCATACTGTCATAAAAATTAACTTATTATTTTCCATATTTATTTCACTTACCAGAAGTGGTTGGTTCAAAAAAATGGTCAGATTCAAAAAAATCATAAATATTCAATGGAAAAATTAGTATTCTGTGATGGTTTGCATTTTAAAATTGACAGGTCACAAATATCTTTCTTGATAAAGATTTCTCTCCCTGAATATTCTAAAGGCACTTATCTATAAAGGGTGTCGGGACACATGTTGGCTAGTAGATAGTAAGAATAAACTAGCAGATTAGAACATGGTATTGATGGCATATATCCAGTAGCAACTACACTTTTGTGACGCATAGCTCATGTCCATTACGTAAAGCTTCTATGAAAACTTTATTAGGAAAAAGCACCACTAAGGAGAGCAACTTAGTAAAGGAGAAAGAGCAGAGGTCTGACCTGACCTTGGACTCACAGACAAGTTTTCCCCTTCTGGGCATGACTAAATCAATGAAATGGGCCAAACCTGTTTCCTCTTCTGGAGAATGCTGCCATGATCTAAAATGAAAAAAATGCTTCAGGTATCTAATCACCCTATAGGACAAAATGCGTAAAAAATAACATTTGAAAAACGTGCTTTAAGTATAACAATGGTGCTAAAAAGGAGAGGTAAAGGAGAAGATTGCAAATGAAAAACAAAGTGAGAGAGGATAAGCCATTTAACATTTAATATTGAAGGTAACTTGATGTGTAGATAAATAGAGATGAGTTAATTTTTTAGGTTGGAAACAGCATAGTAATGTACTTCATTATACATCATGATTTACATTTTGATTCAAACATTTCTTTGAGTAAACTGACTTCTTGATTTCGTTTGCCTGAAAAAATACTATCTGGGAATGTTTTCAGTTTCCTGCAGGCTTGAAGGGCTAGATTCATGTGGTAAATAAAGACATGATTACTAAGAAAAAAAATGGGTAAAAGTCAGCATCTGAAAAACACAGAATAAATTCGTGATGGAAGGAACATACATGGATATAAATAGGATCATGTTGGATCACAACATACATGATAAGAAATATTTTTTTCCTCCAAAGATTTGAGAAAGAAACGTGCTCTTCCACCAATAAAAAATTTTTTTTTAGTTTTTGGGTATGCTCAGGGGTTACTCCTGACTATGGGCTCAGAAATCACTCCTGGCTTGGAAGACCATACGGGATGCGGGGGGTTCAAACCACAGTCCGTCAGTTTGCCCTAGGTTAGCGTGTGCAAGGCAGACACCCTACCACTTGCACCACCACTCTGGCTCCACCACCAGTAATTTTTTTGTTTTGTTTTTTTGTTTTGTTTTTTGGGCCACACCCAGCATTGCTCAGGGCTTACTCCTGGCTGTCTGCTCAGAAATAGCTCCTGGCAGGCACGGGGGACCATATGGGACACAGGGATTCGAACCAATCACCTTTGGTCCTGGATCGGCTGCTTGCAAGGCAAACACCACTGTGCTATCTCTCCGGGTCCACCAGTAATTTTTTTTTTTTTTGGTCCAAACCCGATGGTGCTCAGGGGTTACTCCTGGCTTTCTGCTCAGAAATTGCTCCTGCAGGCACGGGAACCCTAGGAATGCCAGGATTCCAATCACCTTTGGTCCTGGGTCAGTTGCTTGCAAGGCAAACGCCCTACCACTGTGCTATCTCTCCAGCCCCTCCACCAGTAATTTTCAGCACTGGTTAGAAATCCTAGCAAGAGCATTTAGGCAAGAATGGAAATAGAAAGTAAACCCAAGTAGAAACAAAGGAAGGGTATGACTATGTGTGAAATACTCAGCACACAGAGAAAAAACAGAGAAAACCCCCAGTTAGGCTGGGGAACATTCTCTTTTTCTTATTTAAAGAAAATGCGTCACAAATTTGACATAACTAATCATAATATACTTATTTCAAGATGAGAGAAAGCAAAGTTATTTAAAAAATAGAAAGGGGCCAGAGAGGTAGCACAGCGATAAAACAATCATCTAGCATGCAACTGATTCAGATTAGACAGTGGTTAGAATTCCGGCATCTCATATGGTTCCCCATGTCTGCCAAGAGTGACTTCTGAGTGCAGAGCCAGGAGTAACCCCTGAGCAGTGCTGGGTGTGACAGAAAGAAAGGAAGGAAAGAAAAAAAGAAGGAAGGAAGGAAGGAAGGAAGGAAGGAAGGAAGGAAGGAAGGAAGGAAGGAAGGAAGGAAGGAAGGAAGGAAGGAAGGAAGGAAGGAAGGAAGGAAGGAGGAGGAAGGAAGGGAAGGAAGGAAGGAAGGAAGGAAGGAAGAAGAAAGGAAGAAGAAGAAGAAAGAAAGAAAGAAAGAAAGAAAGAAAGAAGAAGAAAGAAAGAAAGAAGAAAGAAAGAAAGAAAGAAAGAAAGAAAGAAAGAAAGAAAGAAAGAAAGAAAGAAAGAAGAAGAAAGAAAGAAAGAAAGAAAGAAAGAAAGAAAGAAAGAAAGAAAGAAAGAAAGAAAAAAGAAAGAAAGAAAGAAAGAAAGAAAGAAAGAAAGAAAGAAAGAAAGAAAGAAAGAAAGAAAGAAAGAAAGAAAGAAAGAAAGGAAAAGAAGAAAGAAAAAGAAAGAATGAAAGAGAAAGAAAGGAAGGAAGGAAGGTAGGAAGGAAGGAAGGAAGAAACAAAGAAAGAAACAAAGAAAGAAAATTTAAAAAAACTAAAAATAAAATGGAAGAAAAAAAAGTTCAGTAGTAAGTATATATGTGAAAACTATTGCATCTCCAATAAAGTCATTAATACAATATCAGATTGCTTAGTAAGATCTTTTTTTATTTTTGGGTTTTTTTGGGGGGGGGCACACCCAGTGATGATCAGGAGTTACTCCTGGCTATGTGCACAGAAATCGCCCCTGGCTTGGGGGACCGTATAGGACACCAGGGGATTGAACCACAGTCCGTCCTAGGCTAATGCAGGCAAGGAAGATGCCTCACCACTCCGCGCCACCATTCTGGCCCCAATAAGCTCTTTTTTTTTTTTAAGATAAGAGATAAAAAATATGGGGCCGGAGAGATAGCATGAAGGTAAGGTGTTTGCCTTGCATGCAGAAGGACGGTGGTTGGAATCCTGGCATCCCATATGGTCCTCTGAGCCTGCCAGGAGCAATTTCTGAGTGTAGTAACCCCTGAGCACTGCTGGGTGTGACCCAAAAACCAAAAAAAAAAAAAAAAAGAGAGAGAGAGAGATAAAAAAATATAATATAAAGGTGTGTGTGTGTGTGTGTGTGTGTGTGTGTGGCAGTTGTTGTTTGCATAAGCACAGAAAAAATAAGGAATAAAGAAAGGAAAAACCTTTGAAAGCCTAAAAAAAATGAGAAACCTTACCCATGAAGTATCCTGGCACAAGACCAACTCCAGGCTCCAGGCATACTAAGTTGTCCAACTCCAAAGTCTTTATCTGTGGTTCCAGAAAAAGCTCTTCACAATCATGGTTGTTGCTCTCAGGATTCTGTAGTTAGAGATCCTGGTTTCTGTACAGAACCTACATCAGGTGATGTGGAAGTATCTTTTGGTTTCATCTCACCATTAGGTGGCAATGTAGAGAACCCTGCCCTTAAAGCAGGTTGTTGCTGTTACCAAGTCATCAGGGTGTCATAAGAATCCACTCTGAAGTAAGTCGATGTCAGAGTAGCAGTAGGGCGTTCCCTGGTAGAAGTCCAATTTCTGATGTTGGTGTGGAAAACCATGATTGTTTTCATAGATGGGATCCAAGGTTCAGGGATGAAAGGTCAACGTCCAATTTTCTGAAGCCTAAACTAAGTAACTATGACAAGTGTTCAAGGTGTAAGGCCCCATTGCAGTAAAAATTTATGTGCTCCTATCTCTATTAGATAAGAACTTATTTGCACATGTAAGATTCCCCACCTCCATTTTGTTGTTGTTGTTTTGGGGTCACACCCAGAGGCACTCAGGGGTTAATCCTAGCTCTGGGCTTGGAAATTTCCCCTGGTAGCCTTGGGGGTATCATATGGGATGCCAGGAATCAAACCCAGGTCCATCCTGGGTCAGCCGTGTGCAAAGCAAATGCCCTACCACTGGGCTATCTCTCCAGCCCCAGATTTCCTCATTTTAATGTGCCTATGCAAAAGGAACAATGCCACAAGGTACTATTGGTGCATATGGGTGCAAAGATAACAAGCCCAACAAGCCCTATAACCTGGTTCTAACATGAACTCAAAACACTAAAGAAACTTACCTACTAGAATTCCCTACAAGACATGTTAAAAAAAATGGGGGAAATTGCTGCTACATAAGAAGATAGACAATTAGGTGCTCTCTTCGGCAGCACATATACTAAAATTGGAACGATACAGAGAAGATTAGCATGGCCCTTGCGCAAGGATGACACGCAAATTCGTGAAGCGTTCCATATTTTAAAAAAAAGAAGATAGACAATTAGGATTATACCTATTTAGTATGGGGAACATTCTGACTTGAACTCCAGCAAGACCACTGACTTAGCAGATGCTCTGAGGGGGGGTTCAATGCC
Source organism: Suncus etruscus (assembly GCF_024139225.1). Lineage (NCBI taxonomy): Eukaryota > Metazoa > Chordata > Mammalia > Eulipotyphla > Soricidae > Suncus > Suncus etruscus. The sequence goes on along the minus strand of NC_064862.1, from coordinate 92,862,347 downwards.
CACCTCCAGGATGCTGTCATGAAAACCACCCACATAGCACATGCATGTTGTCAATCCAGCACCATATCATCTGTGTCTTCCCTCTTGAGATGTGAACTTTTTATGCTTCTATATATTTTTTGTTTTCTTTTGGGCCATACCTGGCAGTGCTCAGGAGACCCTATGGAATATCAGAGATACAACCAGATTCATAGACATCTCACTAGGCTATTGCTCTGGCCCCCATATTTTTTTGGTTTGGAGTGCCCACACCTAGAGGTGCTCAGGGGTTACTCCTGGCCCTTTTGCTCAACAGGATCAGGGGACCCTATGGGATGCTGGCGATAAAACCTGGATCAGCTACATACAAGGCAAGCACCCTCTTCTCTATCACTCTGACCCCTGCTTCCATAGTTTAACTCTGGCTTGTGTACTTGGGTTTTCTCTGCCTTTGTAGAAGTCTCCACTCTGTCTTGAGCACTTGAATGTTTCTCTCTCCTTTCTGGGAACTCCCAAATTAAATCTTTTTTAAAGAAAAACTTCAAACACCCACATGACTGTAGTGATTGGAAAGGGAAGACACTCCAGAATGATTTTTTTCCTCCTCCCACTCACTGCCCAGTGCTTCTGGAAACCTCCTATTAGTGGAGATGTGGTGACAATAGTGTGAAAGTTTGTGGCATAAATTTATGAAGTCTCTGTGCATCATCACCACCAAATGCCTCTCTATGTGCCTATGTCCATAGCCCCTCTATGTCCTATGACACCTCAGGTCCCTTCTTCACCCCCTCCTACCTTCTCTCCTCACTCTGTCTGTTATGAGAAGAAATTAGACTGTAATTTCATTGAATGGAGTGACAGGCTCTCACGCAGGAGAAGGACAAGCCTCAAACATGGAGCGCAAAGAAGCAGAAATCTTGCCCATTTTCATGGCAAAGCCCTGTTTCTTCCTTCAGAAGAAGTGGAGAAGGATCGAGATGAGAGCTGCCCCCTGATGAAGGGTGTTGGACACTGTGACTGAAGCACAATCATGAATAACTTTATTTGGGGAGGGACCTAACTGTATTGTGAATAAGCCTGTAACCATGGTTTTTAAATAAAGTAACTAGAAAATAACTAAGACATATGTGTTAAGTTTTGTGCATATGAATAACTATTTCAAAAAAAAAAATAAGGATTCTCTGGACCTTTTGTCCCAGAAGAGAGCAACCCAGGAATTCTGCATTGTAGCAGTTTCATGCAACCTCTGGCAAGTTTAAACATCTGCCCCAGTGCTTCCCATGTCCCGAGACAGACACAAACACCTCCTGGTCCCTCCAGGGATGTCTCTGGTCCCAAGGCGACTTTGGCTCCCAAAGCTGCCAACTTCCCCTGGCAAAGGGGTCTAGGAGCAGCAGCTCTCTCTGATGCAACGGGTCCCCTGGCGCCTCCCTCCCTCACAGGATTCTCGTGAACTCAGAGCAGTTCATTTAGCCTGGCTCTGGGGAGGCTGCCCGGGAAGACGGAGCAGGAGGACAGAGGAGTCGGTCTCTGGCACTGGCACGGGTTGGCACTGACTGCTGAGAACTCTGAGGGCGGAGGCACGACCCGAAAGGGGACACAAGAGTGAGGAAGATGCCGCCTTGCTGAGGTCATAGTATTTCATTGGCAGGATGATGGTGAGTGTGAATCCACACAGGTGTTTGCAGGAGCGGGGGAGGGAGGGAGAGAGACTCGAGAGAGACAAGAGAGAGAGCAAGAAAGAGAAAGAAGTGGGACTGCCAGTGTCCCTGGAGCCAGGGGCTCTATAGAAAGACCAGTAGAGCCCGTGCATGGTTGAGAGATGGACACAAACGTACTTCTGGATGTGTCCCCCACCAAAAAAATAAAACTTAGGTCAGTCCCAACTTCACTCTCCATGTCCCTGAAGCCCCCTCCCCAATGCATATGATCATTTCAGAGATCTCCCAAGCAGATTCTCTCCCCTCAGCAAATGGTCCGGGGGTGATGGCCGTGTGGTTCAGAGCCCTGCAAAATCCATGTGGATGGAACTATCTGGCCTCTTAGTCTTTAAAATAAAATTAGCCACCCCCGACACTGCTCAGGGCTTCCCCTGACTCGGCACCCAGGACTCTGTTCTGGCGGTGCTCCGGGACCCTATGGGATGCTGGGATCAAAGCAAATGCCCTCCCACTGTGTTCCCACTCTGGTCCCCTCTTTGGGATACTTAAGAGTGGACAAGACAGAGGGAATGTTTCCTAGGACTCAGCTCCCTTTAAGGGGCAGGGAGGGCATCTGGGCGACAGGAGAAACGTGTATAGTGTGTGCTTGGGGACTTGCCATGAGGTCCAGAAGGGCTTCGAGTTGTCTCCAAAGGATCAAGATTAATGAGCAAAACCGTCTCTATACAGAAGCACAGATACAGCGTGATTGTTCTCTTTCTGAGAACATTTATTTTGGGTGCTCATGAAACTCAGCTCATAGAGGAATCTGCAGAGACGAAGCTCATGTCCTCAGTGGCCTCTGCCTCTCACAGGCTCCACGCGAAAGGTGGAAGATCAGAGAAGAATCAAGTAGTTTCTCTGACAGTTTCCTTAATGGGGTACACTTAAAAATGGAAGACAGTTGGGGCTGGAGGATATCACAGTGGGGAGGGCATTTGCCAACCCGGGCTCGATCCCCAGCATCCCAGAGCATCCCCTGAGCTTGCCAGGAGTGATTCCTGAGCACAGAGTCAGGAGTCAGCCCTGAGCACCACCAGATGTGGCCCAAAACCAACCAAACAAACAAACAAACTCAGAGATGGTCACATCCTTGGTGGTGGTCCAAAGCTGCATCTCTGGACTGAACCCCCTAATTCCCAGATCACCCCCCCCTGAGTTGTAACAACCCAAACTGTGTCTCTCTATTGTCAACATCCCTAATGGGAGTCCACAGGCAGAAGAGAGAAGGAACTTGCCTCTGGATGGAGCAGGTATGATCAACTCATCATTAATATATATATATTTTATATGTATATATACAGATATATATATAATATTAGTTTTGGGGCCACATCCAGCAGTTCTCAGGGGTCCCTCCTGGCTCTGCACTCAGGAATCACCCCTGGTAGGCTCAGGGGATGCTATAGGACTCCAGGGATAGGACCCAGGTTGGCCGCATGCCAGGCAAACAGATGCCCTCCTCTGGCCCTCGTGTGACATCATATATTTCCCCCCTCTCTCTACAGCCCAAATCCATCCATGACCCCAGAGCCCCCAGGACCCCACCACACCCAGCCCATGGCAATGGCAATGGCAGAGGAACCTGAAACTCCCTCACCCCCCATCTGCCCCTTGCCAAGACTCCCGCAGCCCCGGCAGGGTGACGACGTGTGTGCCTCTCGGATGGGGCCCTGGAACCAGTCGGCCGACCCTGGCTTCACGCTCACGGGGCTCTTCGGCCACTCGGCGGCCCCCCCACCCCTGCTGGCCCTGGTGGCGACCGTGTTCTCGGCGGGCCTGCTGGGCAACGCCGTCCTCCTGCTCCTCATCCGCGTCGATGCCCGGCTGCACACGGCCATGTACTTCCTGCTGAGCCAGCTGTCCCTGCTGGACATCGGCTTCCCGCTGGTCACCATCCCCAAGATGCTGGCCGTCGTGGCCCGCGGCGATCACTCCATCTCCCGGGCCGGCTGCATGGCGCAGATGTTCTGCCTGATGCTCATGGGCGTCTCCGAGGGCGTCCTGCTGTCCCTCATGTCCTACGACCGCTACGTGGCCGTGTGCCACCCTCTGCACTACGCGCTGCGCATGACGCCCCGGCTGTCCCTGCTCATGGCGGCCGCCTCCTGGGCCTCGGGGCTGCTGGTGGCCTCGGTCCTCACCGCCGTGGCCCTGCACATCCCTTTCGGCGCCGAGCGCGCCGTGCAGCACTTCTTCTGCGAGCTGCCCGCGCTGCTCAGGCTGGCCTGCACCGACGTGGCCCCCTTCGAGCTGGCCCTGTCCGTCTCCGGGGTGGCCATCCTGCTGCTGCCCCTGTCGCTGGTCTTCAGCTCCTACGGCCACGTGCTGGCGGCCGTGGTGCGCATGAGGTCGGCCGAGGCCCGGCACAAGGCCTTCGCCACCTGCTCCTCGCACCTGGCCGTCGTGGGGCTCTTCTACGGCGCCGCTGTGTTCATCTACATGGTCCCCGGCACCTACCACACCCCCCAGCAGGACGACGTGGTGTCGCTCTTCTACAGCCTGGTCACCCCCACGCTCAACCCACTCATCTACAGCCTGAGGAACAGGGAGGTGCGGGCGGCCCTGGCCAAGGTGCTGGGCCGGGCGGCGCTCAGGGCCAAGAGATGATGGCGCACATGGTCCTTCCTTCCTTCCTTCCTTCCTTCCTTCCTTCCTTCCTTCCTTCCTTCCTTCCTTCCTTCCGTCCTTCCTTCCTTCCTTCCTTCCTTCCCTCCTTTCTTCCTTTCACCTTCACATGGTCCTTCCTTCCTTCCTTCCTTCCTTCCTTCCTTTCTTCCCTCCTTTCTTCCTTTCACCTTCACATGGTCCTTCCTTCCTTCCTTCCTTCCTTCCTTTCTTCCTTCCTTCCTTCCTTCCTTCCCTCCTTTCTTCTTCCTTTCTCCTTCACATGGTTCTTCCTTCCTTTCTTCCTTTCTTCCTCCTTCCTTTCTCCTTCCTTTCTCCTTCACATGGTCCTTTCTTCCTTCTTCCTTCCTTCCTCCTTTCTTCCTTCCTTCCTTTCTCCTTCACATGGTCCTTCCTTCCTTCTTCCTTCTTCCTTCCTTCCTTCCTTCTTCCTTCCTTCCTTTCTCCTTCACATGGTCCTTCCTTCCTTCCTCCTTCCTTCCTTCCTTCCTTCCTTCCTTCCTTCCTTCCTTCCTTTCTTCCTTCCTTCCTTCCTTCCTTTCTTCCTTCCTTCCTTCCTTCCTTCCTTCCTTCCTTCCTTCCTTCCTTCCTTCCTTCCTTTCATTTCGAAGTTACACCCAGTGGTGCTCTGGGGTTACTCCTGGTTCTGTAGTCAGGAATCACTCTTGGAATACTCCAAGGACCCAATGGGATGCCAGGGATCAAACCCAGGTTGGCTGTGTGCAAGGTAAATACTCTCCCTGCTGTACTATTGCTCTGGCCCCAGGACGGACCTTTTTAGTCTTTTAAGCAGTGGGAAAATGTCTGTTTCATGCCTACAGCTGTGGTTTGTGGAGCCAGCTTCTGAATATTTTGGACAGTAACTGGGTCTAATGTCCTCCCCTTTTTTTCATATCCCTTTGGTTAATTTTTTTTTCTTTTGGGGCCACACTCAGCAGCACTCAGGGGTTACTCTTGGCTCTGCACTCAGAAGTTACTCCTGGCAGGCTTGGAGGACCCTATAGGATGCCAGGGAGTGAACACAGGTTGGCCACATGCAAGGCAAATGTCCTCCCCTCTGTGCTACTGCTTCTGGCACATGTTGTATGAAGAGAGACGAGTTTGGGATAAAGCCCCTGAAATCCCAATGGGAAGTGGATTTGTATTGGTGACCCCTGGTGATCCCTGGACTGACCTGATGTTGTTTGGTGCTTCTGTGCTGACAGACGAGGGAACTATTACCCCGCTGGCTACTCAGTCCAGACACAAATTCTTTCTTCTGATTTAATCACAACAAACGGAAGATGGTGACAGTTCATGACATCTCATGATTGAAAGTCGGATCGTCTGGGACAGACTGTGAGTCCGGCTTCTCTTCGGGTCTCCAGGGACAGTTCTGCCACCCTGTTCTTGGACTTTGCAGATCTTTGGTTGGTGCATCAGAGCCATATTTTTCTTTAGCAGACAACGGCGGAGCTGATACGAATCCTAATAATTTTGAAATGGCAGGTGCCAATTGACATGCAGAAATATTATACATTGTAGGGGAAAGCTTTGCTCAGTGCCATCTTTTATTTATGCAGTGCATGTTTCTATTTTTATTTTAATGTTTAGTTTTGAGGCCACACCTGGCACAGCTCTGGGGGTTACTCCTGGTGATGCTCAGGGTGTTGGAGATTGACCCTACATCAGCTATATGCAAGGCAAACACCCTCCACTCTGTGCTATCACTTTGGCCCCTGTTTTATTTTTTATAATAATTTTTATTTTGACCAAAGTGAATCCACAAATCTTTCACAGTAATATTTTAGGTCCCTATTTTATTTTTAAAATGCTGATCATACTTATTTTTAAAATGCTGATCATACTTCCATGTTTTAGGGGGAAATGTTACTGACTACGTGCATTACTAAAGTGCCAATATCTCTCTCTCATCCTCCACCTTCACCCTTTCCCTCCACCTCCCTTTGGGGAGCCTTGGTTGAATGGTCAGAATACAAAGTTTTCATTTTGCTTTTGACCACATGTGAGTAAAGAAATTCCACCTTTATTCGTCTCCTACTTGTTTTTCTTAGCATGATCCCCCCACAAGTCTGTCTGTTGTTAAGGTAAAATCTAGGATTATCTTCCCTCATGGCTGAGTAGCCATACCACATCTTTTTATCTTAATGACTTTATTTAAACACTGTGGTTACAAGGTTGTTCATAATGCAGTTGGGCTTTTTATTCACAGTTACAAAGTGGTTCATGGTTGAGTTTCAGTCATATAATGTCCAACCAACATCCTAAACTGGGGCACATTTCCCATTACCAATGTTCCTAGTTTCCCTCCTATCCTATCCTTCCCCCTGCCTGCCTCTGGGGCAGACATTTCCCACCCACCCCCCACCTCTCTCTCTCATTCACTCTCTCTTCTTCCCAAAGCAATAATTGGGATTCATATGTGCCATACTGAATTTTGACCATTTAAATTGTATGTGAAGTGCATTCTCCTTGAGATTCTCAAAACACAATATTTTTCGCCATTGGTTCCAGTAAGGCCCAGTTACTTCTTTCTCCAAGCATTAAGTCTGGGAGTCCCCTCCCCTCCCCTTCCCTGGTCCTTACTAGGTAATTCTGGGGGCATAAAATTGAGATAAAGGAATGAAAACAGTGACCAGGAAATTTTTGAGGGAATAAAAAAAATGAAGCGCTAAAATAAAAAAAAAAGAGTAAGAGGAAAATTTGGCTCCGAAGAAAAGAAAAGGAAAGCCATGAAACAGACACCAATAAAGGCTTAAAGAAATTGTTATTAATGGGACCAGAGCAATAGCACAGCAAGGAAGGAGTTTGCTCTGCACACAACAGATCTAGGTTCGATCCCCAACATCCTAGTGGGTCCCCCAAGCACCGCCAGGAATAATGTCTGAGCTCAGAACCAAGAGAAACCCCTGAGCACTGCCAGGCATGGCCCCCAACCCCCCCCCCCCCAGTTGTTATTGAGTAGAATGTTCCCCAACTGAGGAGACTTTAGCTGTCACATCTCTGCTGGATCTAAGACAACTTTGAGGACCAAGTCCTGCTCTGCCCACAAGTGATGGGGGGCAGTCACCCATGTTCTCCCCAGTACAGGTTTATACTCCACCCTCTTCCATGACCACACAAGGAATATTCTTCATCCCCCTCCAAAGGATGAAGCCTTTACTCCCAGGCCCCCCCCCAAGACATACAAGGGTTCCCCATGTGGGATTTCCTGGAGATAATATGCCCAGAATGGCCCCTCCGCCAATAGGAAGTGCAGGTCTGGGGCTGGAGAGGGCAGGAGGGACTGACCCTGGTGCTATTTTGAGGGGATGTAACACATCTGAAGGGAACAGACTATGGGGCTGTCTATGATTCTGAATGTTCTAAACAGGACAGCGCTGGTCACTTTTTCATCCAACAATGGGCTTTGTTATAGGACCTTCCCTCAACTTAAAAAATATATAAAACAATGGGGCTGGAGTGGTGGCGCAGCGGTAGGGCATTTATCTTGCACAGGGCTGACCCAGGACGGACCGAGGTTTGATCCCCTGGCGTCCCATATGGTCCCCCAAGCCAGGAGCTATTTCTGAGCACAGAGCTAGAAGTAAACCCTGAGCATCACAGGGTGTGGCCCAAAAAACAAAAATTATATATATAATGAGTGTAGGGGCTGGAGTGATAGCACAGAGGGGAGGGTGTTTGCCTTCTATGCAACCAATCCGAGTTTGACTCCCAGCATTCCATAGGGCCCCCAAGCCTGCCAGGAGAGATTCCTAAGTGCAGGAATAACCCCCGAGTACCGCTTGGTGTGGCCCAAAAATAAACAAACAAAATAAGTGAGTATAGGATACCTAGATGCCAGCAAAGGGAAGCAGGGTGCAGACCTGCTCAGAATCCGGCAAGATGGAAATATTGCTCTAACATCCCCCGAGAGGTCCCCCAAAGGCCTGGAATCATCACCCAGATTCTTGGCAGAGGAAGATGCCCTGAGTGAATTGGATCGCCCCACTCTCGGGCGCAGAGGGACAGTATGGGGGACAATTAGCTGGAGTCTTAACAAGGCTCAGGGGACGGAGCCCGAGGAGCAAGGGCGGAGGGTAAATCGGGCACCGCCATGTTCTCGAGATGCACCTGTGAGACCAGACGCTGCTGCTTCTCCAATTCAGCCCTGGACGCTCCCAGGAAGAGCCGTCCCCATCCTCCTGCAGACACCTACACTGGTGAGGGGGGACAGGGAGCCCTTCGGGGAAAGATGAGTACCTAGGTCCAGCTCCTGAGTTGGGAAGGGTCGAGTCAAGAGACACTGTGGTGGATGATTTTCTCCTTGCTTCTCCCTCCTAGAAATGGAGGCAGCTGTGTGTGTGTGTGTGTGTGTGTGTGTGTGTGTGTGTGTGTGTGTGTGTGTGTGAGAGAGAGAGACAGACAGACAGACAGACAGACAGACAATCTTAAAGGCTAATGGAGCAGAATCAGCTGAAAGCCTGCGGCATGTTGCAGACTCCCAAGAAGTAGGTGAGGGGGGTTCGCTCCGAGCTCTTCAGGGTTATCAGCAGCAGAAAAGAGGCAGGTGAGCTCCCTCCAGCAGTGCCTTGTGGAGGGCGACCCAGAGGGGCCGGCCCAGAGCTCAGGCGGAAAGCAGAGAAGGGGCAGATGTGTCCTCCCAGGGGCCAGATAGAATCTGCTAGCGAGTTGGGAGGAGAGTGGTAGGTCAGCTGGACTGTTGGGTGTAGGTGTGAATGCCCCTGCATCTCTTCCTGGGTGACAGTGAGGTCAGCGGGAGCACAACAGGAGGGGGGCACAATGTGTGGGGATTGTAGGTCATCCAAGGCCTGGAGGATAGCACAGTGGGGAAGGCATTGGTCTTGCATGTGGCTGAAAAGTGTTCCATCCCTGACATCCCATAGGATTGCCTGGGTCTGCCAGGAACAATTCCTGAGTGCAGAGACAGAAGTAAGCCATAAACATCACCAGGTGTGCCCTCCCTGCAGAAAAAGAAAGGTGTGACATCCAGAGACATATCTGGACCCTCAACTAGGAAGCAACAGGGTCCCGGGATCATGGCCAGAGCAGAGGCTCACAGCCCAGTCCTATCCTGACAGTCCTGAGGGGAGCTTGTGCAGGTGTGTCTGTGATGTGTGACAAGCAGACAGGGTAGGAGCTTTCAGCACAACACAACACAATACAAGCTTGACTTCTGACCCAAGAAGGAAAACAGGTCAGGGAGGTGACTCAATGACAGGTCACACCTGAGCCCGGCCCCTAATGCCACGTGGTGTCCAAGGACTACTGGGGATTGCCCTGGCCACCCCCCCCCCAAGTGCTACCAGGTTGAGAAGAGCTGAATTTCATGGTCCAACTGATGCTCTGTTTGAGGAAGTAGCCTCTGGACCCCAAGCACCACAATGGGTAGTCCGTAGTTTGGGTTTTTCTTTTTTTCTTTTTCTTTTGTAATTTTTGGGTCACACCCAGTGGTGCTCAGTGTTTAGTCCTGGCTCTGCACTCAGGAATCACTCCTGGAGGTGCTCAGGGACCCCTGTGGGATACCAGGGATTGAACCCAGATCAGCCACATGCAAGGCAAGGACCTTCCAGCTGTGCTATTACTCCAAGCTCAGTCTGCATTTTAAAAACTTTTTCGGTTGTTATTTCATTCTGTTCTGTTTTGAGTGGCACTCAGGAGTTCTTCCTGGCTCAGAAATTATTCTTGGCAGGCTCAGAAGGGACTATAGGATGCCAGATTAAACCCGGGTTGGCTGTATGCAAAGCAAGTTTCCTGGTTGTGCTATTGCTCCAGCCCTGGTTCATTGTTTACATATATATATATATATATATACACACACACACATATATATATGTATATAAAGATGCAAAGTGTCCACATGTACTTCCCAACTCTTTTTCAAGACTGGATCCCATCCAAAGGGCAGGGCGACTAATATACTATTGTGTGCCTATATTATATAAGTATACACAAATTCATGCATCTATGCTAACCTTTCTCTCTGTATATATATAATATATATTATATATGTGTGTGTGTGGCAGGGAGGTGTGTGTATATATGTGTGTATGTATCAATCTGTCAATAGGAATTCTGATTGCTTCTGTGTCTTGGAAAAATACATTTATGGTGCTGCTTGGTGTGATATCTAGCAATGCAGCTTGATACCTTCGTTTTCTTTGGATAAAGACCCAGAAGTATAGAAGTGTCAGTGCTGGTCCTAGGATAGCTCTGTTGACACAGTGTCAGGAAACAAAGACAGACAGGCAGGCAGGCAGGCAGCAGGGTCCTCTTTGTGACTCAGAGAAACCATTTTCACCCCAGGTCAGTGCGCCCCAAGGGAAAAAGAAGCACCAAGATTAGGGGGAGGGGTCTTTTAGGATAGTGTTTTCTTTTTTTTTATTTTTGGGTCACACACAGTGCTCAGGGGTTACTCCTGGCTCTACACTCAGAAATGGCTCCTGGCAGGCTCAGGCGACCACATGGGATGCCGGGATTCGAACCACTGTCCTTCTGCATTCAAGGCAAACACTTTACCTCTATGCTATCTCTCCGGCCCCTAGTGTTTCTTTCTTAAATAAATTACCATGCTGTCTTAGTTCCAAATACATGTTTAATTTACAAATGCTTTTATCTGAATGACTTAATTGGGCTGTTATAATTAGCACAAAATTGTATTTGATGGTAAGATTATACCAGATTACTCTGACTTGGGGGCAAGTTCACATGTGACCCAGCTGTAATCACTATAAATCTCAATGGCCTCTCTTCTCCTCAGTATGAAGGGGCACTGGTCATGGTAGCTAATAGGAACATTAAAATATTACCTGAGGACTAGAGAGACAGTACAGCACAGAGGGCATTTGTCTTGCAGGCACAAACTCGGGTTTGATCACCAGCATCCTATATGGTTCTTCCAAGTGTACTAGAAGTTAATTCCTGAACACAGAGTCAGGAGTAACCCCCAAGAATAGCTAGGTGTGGCTCCCCCACCAAAAAGAAGGAAGGAAGGAAGGAAGGAAGGAAGGAAGGAAGGAAGGAAGGAAGGAAGGAAGGAAGGAAGGAAGGAAGGAAGGAAGGAAGGAAGGAAGGAAGGAAGGAAGGAAGGAAGGAAGGAAGGAACCTAAGCTTCACTCACTATTCTCCTGATTTCTTTCGATATTTTGTTTTTAGTTTGTTTTGTTGTTTTGTTTTGGGGCCACGCCCAGAAGCCCTCAGTTACTCCTGGCAGTCTCAGGGGACCATATGAGATGCTGGGGAATGAACCCAAGTCCATCTCATGTCGACTGCGTGCAAGGCAAATACCCTGATGCTGTGCTATCGCTCCAATCCCCCTTTTTTCTTTCAATGTTTTAGGATAAAATTAAATTTAGAGAAGCCTGAGCAATAATAGAGTGACTAGGCCTTGCATGTGGTCAACCCTGGTTCGATCTCTGGCATCCCATATGGTCACCCAATCCCATCAGAAGTGATCCTTGATGACCAGGGAAATAGCATAGAGAGGCATTTGCCTTGCATGCAACTGACCTGGCTTTGATATCTGGCATTCCATATGGTCCCCCATATGGAGTACAGTCAGTAATTGCTGAGTGCAGAGACAGAAATAGCCTTTGAGCATGGTCAGGTGTGGCTCAAAAAATTAAATTTAGGGGCTGGAGCAATAGCACAGCAGGACGGTGTTCATCTTGCATGCAGACAAGCCAGGCTCAATCCCCAGCGTCCCATATGGTCCCCACGCCTACCAAAAGTGATTCCTGAGCACCACTGAGTGTGGCCCCAAGTCAAAATTAAGAAAGAAAGAAAGAAAGAAAGAAAGAAAGAAAGAAAGAAAGAAAGAAAGAAAGAAAGAAAGAAAGAAAGAAAGAAGAAAGAAAGAAAGAAAGAAAGAAAGAAAGAAAGAAAGAAAGAAAGAAAGAAAGAAAGAAAGAAAGAAAGAAAGAAAGAAAGAAAGAAAGAAAGAAAGAAAGAAAGAAGAAAGCAACAGTGTTTTAAATAGTTAGACCAACCCAGTATTTGGGCAATCTGGTAGAGCACAGATCACTTCAGAGATCCATCTCTGACAGAGTCAGACAATTGCCATGTGCGTGAAAAGTCACACTCGGGGCATGACTCACGACAATAGCATAAGCCAACTCAACACATACATCATCACTTACATGGTCACTCTAATTGTTAGCAGAAGGTACCATCAGGGTGTTGGTAAGACTGGACTCACCTGCGGACAATAACTCAGGTGCCTACTGGTGAGGCAGTTTTGGCTTTGGTTCCACCTTGGGCAATCCCAGGTGCTTTGGATAATGCAGGAAATGACATGTTGAGGTGCTTTGGCATCTGGCTGGATTCTAACAAGATCCAGTGAGATGATACTATGAGACTGAATAGAATTAGGGAGTGAGGGTTCAGACCGGAAGTTTCCCACTCTGGGAACCCCAGGGAAGTGACGCTTGCAGGATTGCAAAGAGAATGAGTCATTCATCGTTCATCACTCAGAGGATGCAGCCAGGCGTTGCCACAGCCCATCTCTGGGTACTGGCCCAAGGACACACTTGAAGGTCATCTCCCTGCCTTGCTACACTCCCATTTCCAGGTTGGGCTTCTCCTCTGTTCGGGTGATACACCCAGAGAGGGGGACATACATATACAGGTAACTTAGGTACAAAGCATTAGGTTTGCTTAATGTTGACTAACGACAGGACTGCAGTAACAGGCATGGACAGATTTCCCCATGTCATGCCGCCTTTCTCCTGGATCCAGGTTGGCCATGAAAGGGGAAAACCTCACTGAGGTCTCTGAGTTCATCCTCTTGGGGCTCACCGAGGACCCCAGAGAGGAACAGCTGCTGTTCCTCCTCTTCCTGAGCATGTACCTGGTCACGGGGCTGGGGAACCTGCTCATCATCCTGGCCATCGTCACCGACGCCCGGCTCCACACCCCCATGTACTTCTTTCTGGCCAACCTGGCCTTCGTGGACATCTGCTGCACCACCACCACCGTCCCCAAGATGCTGGTGAACCACGTCACGGGCCGCAGGGGGATCCCGTACGCTGGTTGCCTGACCCAGACCTTCTTCTTCATCCTGTTTGTTGGTCTTGACAGCATCCTACTGGGTGTCATGGCCTATGACCGCTACGAGGCCATCTGCCACCCCCTGCACTACACCACATCCGTGACTCCACAGCTCTGCAGCCTCCTCATGGTTGCATCCTGGAGCACAGCTTTGGGGAATGCCCTGACCAATGCCATAGCACTGACCCGTCTCTCCTTCTGCACCCACAGAGAAGTCCCAAATTTCTTCTGTGACCTCAATGCTTTGCTCAAACTGACCTGCTCTGACCCCTTCCTCAACTATGCCCTGCTGAACACCGTGGGTGCCATTCCTCTGTTTTTCCCCTTCGTGGGCATCCTGGTCTCCTACACGCTCATCTTCGCAGCTGTGCTGAGGATCCCGTCCAGGACAGGCAAGCAGAAGGCATTTTCCACTTGTGGCTCCCACCTCTCCGTTGTGTCCCTGTTCTATGGGACCCTCATTGGGGTGTATTTCAGCCCCACATCCTCCCACACGGCCCAGAAAGACACGGTTGGGGCAGTGATGTACACCGCAGTCACTCCAATGATGAACCCCTTCATCTATAGTATTCGAAACAAGGATATGAAGGCAGCCCTGAGAGCCCTGTTCAGCAGGAAACTGGCTTTTACTTAGTGAACTTGCAATTATTTAAAATTATTTTAAAGATAGATATTCACTCTAAGTATCTCAACATGAACTGATCTTAGAAATGTATCAAGTAAAATTAATTTATATCCATGTCATTTACTTATTAATCTGTTCTCCAATGTAACCCTTTCCCCAACTTCCTGTCTCCCAAACCTCTTCTTTTGGTATGTAAAAGCCCAACTGGATTACCAGGGTGGGGTTCTGAATAATAAAGAAAAAGTGCTGGGCTAGAGAGAGAGAAAGCACAGGGCATAGGCAGCACAGGACAGTGAGAGTACAGGACAGATGGAAAAAGCACATGGCATAGAAAGGCCGTGAGAAATAAAGCGAGTTGGCTCCAATGAATCTTCCTGACTGCTGTTGTATTATTTCTCCACTGCTACCCTGATTCATCAGGCTCATTCACCTGAGGAGTTAAAAAATAGTGCCAAGGAGGTCTCACCCAAATCATGAAATATTTTAATTTTTTATTTTTATTCTACACTTCAACACTGTTTCTGGAGTTTCTAACACCAGGCACACTCATTTCCAGGACTGTGAGATAGAAGAAAGAGAGAGAGCAGCAAAGAACAAACAAAATTCTAAATTGAGGCCCCAATGCCACTGATTGACAGAAAGATCCTTGTCCTGGTAACATGAACTGGGTTCAGGTCACACCAAAAGGGCCCATTCTGCTCCAACAGAGGCTAAAAAGCAGAGTTTCAGAATCATGAATTTTCAGAGGTTTCTACTTTTCTTTAGAAGTAATGAATCTGAAGCACTGTAGTTCAAGTTGTTTCTGGTGTCAGATTGTTTCTAGCAGTTTAGTTGTTTTTAGGGTCTAGTTGTTTCTAGTAGTTCTTGTTATTTCTAGAATGTTCCAGCTCTAAGGCTCATATCTAAATTCTTTTCCACTCAGAATCCTTGAGTCTTTATAATTCATAATCTTTGTATCCTTGAACTTTCTGCATTTTCCTCATTTTTAGTTGACAACCATTGGAACTAGCCTTCTGCATATCTAAGTGCCTTTCAGCCCATCTGTTCTAACCAAAAACACAGTCCCCTTGCTGAGACCATGAAAATGGACCCCTGATCTCTGGGGAGAGTTAATAGAGATGAAGTCAGGAAGTCTTAGCTTTGTAGGTAAGAACCAACTGCCAGGGGTCCTCACTGGACTTCAGAGGGTCCTGGGGGGGTCACAAGACCATTGAGTTTTCACATTCCACAGCAGAGTGGTGAAAATTCCTAGTGGAAAGTGAGAACGTCCCTAACACATCACTCCAGCAGTTCCTCTCAAACTTCAGCACAGGGTAGAGTCTACCCGGTAGACACTCAGAGTGTGGAATAGAACATATCTCTGATAGTTTAAAGGAGCTCAGCCACCTGTTTCATAGAGAATCAAAGCCCAAGAACAGACAAAATCAGATGAAGGCAAATGGTTGATGTCTGAAGATCAGCCTAGCTCACCAGACAGTGGACATGAGACAGGAGAGACTAATTATAAGCAATGGAAGGGGAGGGATGGGGGGCCTGGGCCCATTTTGTTGGTGGTGAAGGTGTGATATCTTTGTACATCAAAATCATGAATGATGACATTATTATAAAACTATGATACCTACATTGTAATTAAAAATATAAAGTGATAAATATTAAACAAAAAATAAATAAAAGGCATAGGAGTACATATTTATTGCATCATGAAATTCTGCTGCTTTTGGGGGTGTCTGTGCATACTTTAGGAGTAAATCAGGAGCATTATACAATGGGAAATCTTGCAATTATATCTCCATATAAAGTAAAATATCAGAACATTAATATTGTTAATAATTTTCTCTTGCCCCTTTCTGTTACCACGTTTCTGTGGCATCTATCCATTGAGTAGAAGAGTGTCTGAAATAAGAGGAACAAGGAGACAAAGGTATTAATCTAAGGAGAAAATTAATCCAAACTTTCTAAGGCCTAGACTAATTTCCAAATCCAATGAACCTTCTCCTGTAGGCGACTTTAAGGCAATAGTGATCACACTTTGTTTTTGTTTTTGTTTTTGGACCACACATGGTGACAGTAACCCTGAGCTAGTAACCCTAACCCTAACCCCTAACCCTAGCTCAGGGGTTACTCTCATGCGCTCAGAAATTGCTCCTGGTTTGGGGGACCATATGAGACGCCAGGGGATCAAACCGCGGTCTGTCCTAAACTAGCTCTTGCAAGGCAGATGCCTTACCTCTAGCACCACCGCTCCGGCTCCGATTGTGATAACACTTTGATACCCTGATGGTTAGTAAATTCTGTGAGACCAATGAGGAATTATATGATTCATATGTTTTCAGGTCATTTATTTTCTTTTGGAAAGTATGGCATATATGCCCTGTATCACCTATGCATTTTTCAAGTAAAACTACATTATCAACAGTGAGGGGAAAATACAAAGTAGTATAAGGAAAGAGACTCTTACAGCTCCTGGTCAGCCATAAGCAGGTCTGGCCCTTGTAACTGCCACTGGAGGGCAATTGGCCCGGAAGTATATGAAGCAGTGGCTAAAGTGCTGGGGACAGCCACCTTCGCTGGGTTGCTACTACTGGATGGTCACTGCCAAATTTCCCGAGAAATGTTTTCTGGACTCCCTGCTCTGTTGCCTTTTGCTGCCTCTCTTTCTGTTGCCCTTTCTCTGGTCCTTTCCCTGACTGACTCCTTTTCCTGGTCCTAACATAGCCCCCCTCTCTCCCTCTCTCAGCCTAGGGGGTTGGCTATAAGGCCCTGGCCTCCCTACTTTGCCTCTACCTCAATTGAACCCCATTTCCAGCCCTCTTTAGGGGTGTTGATTGGTCCTAACAAGTGAAATAGACAGGGAAGGTCAGGTGCAGACAGAGGGATGCTGCACTGTGGGGGGATTGGAGAAATAAGGTCCTTATTGCAGTTCATGCAGACAGCACTGACCCTGGACCTGCCTTCACATGAAAGCGGACTTCCCTCGCAGAACTGTGAGGGCAGTGGTGCAACAGGAGGCAGGGAGCCTGACTGAGACCAAAGGGGCAAAATGACTACACAGATGAGGGTGAAGCAACAGTATGACAGTCCCAAGTGTTCCCTGGAAAACACGGTGAGTTTGAGGCGATGAAAGTTGCATCACTTTCGAGATGTTAAAAGACACTCAAAGGAACAGAATGCACAGCAGGGACGAGAATCAGGAATCCATAGCTCTAACCATGCTGGGAGTCCCTGCAAGAACCAGGGTTCCTGAGCAACAGGAGACGACAGGGCCAGCCCCATGCACGCGTCTCCCCCAGCCCAGGGCCAGGCACAGAGGGACGGGTGTGGAGGGACAATTAGCAGGAGCCCTAACAAGGCTCAAGGGATTTAGCCAAGGGATGAGGGTAGAGGGTGAGTCAGGCACTGTCAGTTCCTGTGGGAACAAATGCTGCTGCCTCCATGTCCTGATCTTCCAGGAAGACTTTCCTCTTCTCAGCCATCCATCTGCACAATTAAGAGGAATATATACAGGAGAGAGGTTGCCAGGAGACCAGCCTAAGCACAGAGAAAGGGAGTTAGCATCAGGATTTGTAGGTTTTGACTATGCCTCTGGGGTCATTGGTCACTAGTCTGAATGGCCACTAAATGGTAACTCAATGGTCTGAATTAGATCAACCAGATAAAACAGGAAGCACTGATGTGTGTGGACGTCCTATGAGAAGGCCCATCTCTTGGGTCTTGCATGGCTGAATTGAAGTGTTTGGAATAAGACCCACAAGGACACAAGCCTTCTCCATTGGCTCCCAGGCCCCCTCCCTCCTGTGAATGGATGCATTGGGGCTCATCTTAGAGGGATAAGAGAAGCAGGTAAGAGTCACTGGCTCTAAGGTAAATACAGTATTTCAAAGGTGATTTCCTTGTGCTAGTGTCCATGGGGAGGTGAACCCAAACCTCAAGCACTAGGACTTGAAAAAGCAGAAATGAAGCAAATTTGGTAGCTATTATGGAAGAGGGGTAAATGGGATGTGGGAGAAGAGGAAGGTCAGGGAGGAGACAGGAATACCATTAGCTGTAAAACTGCATCATTCTGGGAAGAGGAAGGAATTGTGGAGAAAGTGCTCAGTGAGTTGACAGAGGGATATCAGTTGAGGCACATGTGTATGTGTGTTGAATTGGCGCCTGTGGGTGAGAACAGGTGTCTAGAAGAGCGCTGGAGGGGCTTCTGGAGGAGGCTGCCTCTGCATGGGGCCTGAGTAGCAGACTGTCCAACACTTATCATCAATACATGTGACAGTCTCCCTCCCTCTTTCTCTATCCATCTATATTCCTTCTTCTCTTTCTCTCTATCTTTGACCCCACTCAGCCTTCCAAGTTTTACAGATGAATCCTGAGGTATGGATTTTATAGCCATATAAATCCTCAGAAAAGAAGAGATAATATTTTAGTCTAGGACATGCTCGTGTTCTTATCTGAATTATGAGGCAAATATCTTTGTACCACCTCCTTGGACCATCTCAATTTGCCTGCTTCCCTCCTCTTCCTCACACTCTTTCTTTTCCCCTCCCTCTCTTTGTCAACTCTGTCAACATGCTCCCCCTTCATTACCTTCATTCTGCTCCCTTCATCCCTACTTCTAAGTGCTGCGCATTGCTGGGGAATGGAAATACCTGAAGTACAAATGCGTCTAACTTTAAATGACCCTTGGCAAGGCCAAGTGTGGAGCAGCCAGATGAGGTGCAGGATTAACTAGAATGAGGAGATGAACAAGAAGGATGCTGGAATGTGGGGGAGATTCCAGGGAGCCTCAGGTACATCTGAGGTGGCTATTGGAGAGTGCACAGTGTGTGTCAATGATGGAATTGATAACACATAACAAAGATCCTATTTTAGGATGGACTGAGTGAAGGAAATGAATGATTCAGAATGAATGATAAATTCATGACAGAGTTGAGTTGATCATGAATGAATGACCGGAGTCAGCACCAGGGACAGAGCCCTCATGTCCGTTTTCATTGATCCAGGATGGTCATGGACAAGGAAAACCTCACCCAGATCTCCGAGTTCCTCCTCTTGGGGCTCTCAGAGGACCCCCGGGAGCAGCAGTTACTCTTCATCCTCTTCCTAAGCATGTACCTGGTCACGGGGCTGGGGAACTTGCTCATCATCCTTGCCATCATCACCGACACCAGGCTCCACACCCCCATGTACTTCTTCCTGGCCAACCTGGCCTTCGTGGACATCTGCTTCACCAGCAACACCGTCCCCAAGACTCTAGTGAATCACATTACAGGACATAGGAGTATCCCATATGCCGGCTGCCTGACCCAGACCTTCTTCTTCATACTTTTTGCTAGTCTTGACAGCATCCTGCTGGTTGCCATGGCCTATGCCCGCTACGAGGCCATCTGCCACCCTCTGCACTATGCCACATCCATGACTCCACAGCTCTGCAGCCTCCTGGTGGGGATGTCCTGGATAGTAGCTTTGGGAAACGCTCTGACCCACACGGTTTCACTGACCCGTCTCTCCTTCTGCACCCACAGAGAGGTCCCAAATTTCTTCTGTGACCTCAATGCTTTGATCAACCTGGCCTGCTCTGATGCCTTCCTCAACTATGCCCTGCTGAACACTGTGGGTGCCATTCCTCTGTTTTTCCCCTTTGTGGGCATCCTGGTCTCCTACATGCTCATCTTTGCAGCTGTGCTGAGGATCCCATCCCGAACAGGCAAGCAGAAGGCATTTTCCACTTGTGGCTCCCACCTCTCCGTGGTGTCCCTCTTCTACGGGACCCTCATTGGAGTGTATTTCAGCCCTACATCCTCACACACAGCCCTAAAGGACACAGTGGCTGCGGTGATGTACACGGTGGTGACCCCCATGATGAACCCCTTCATCTACAGTATTCGGAATAAGGATATGAAGGCAGCTCTGAGAGCCCTGTTTAGCAGGAGACTGGCTTTTACTCAGTGAATCTGCAGAACACTATCCAATTATTTTAAAAAATAAATTTTTTAATTTATTAATTATTAATTATTATTAATTATTATTAATCCCCATACTGCATGATCATAGAAATGTACTACATTAAACTGTTTTTTAACTATTTAATAAAAATGCATCACATGGTTGACTCAGTTGACTATAACCATTGTTTCCAGATAAGTGAAAGCAAAATTATTGAAAAAATTTAAAAGGAAGAGAAAATTATTCAAAAAATAAAGAAGTAAAAGTACAGTAGCAAGTACATTTGTGAAAATTATTGTAACTCCAATAATGTCAGTTATACAGTGGTAGAAAATTTAGTAAGCTCTTGTTATTTATCCATTCTGTCAATGATGTGTTCCTATAGAGAAGACAGCATCGAACAAATAAGTTGTTTAGAAAGTCAAAGCACTATTACTGATATAGTGATTTTTAGGAGCATATACTCAGTTGACATATCTCTTAGAAGAAGTAAGATACATGAGGACGATGCCTGTACTTGCTCCAAAAAGCCCTGGTAATATCAGACCCAAATCCAGCATGCCTGGAATTTGGTCAGATTGGTGTCTCCAGAGGGAATCATAATGGGTCAGTGATGAGGTAGTTCATTGGGGAAATGGTTCTTGGCTTCAGCTGGGCAGTGGCTTGGCTTACTCTCACCTCCCATGATGGCCATATTTCTGCTGCTTGAGCTGGTGTACCCCTGATTTTTCGTGGCTTGGTTTATGTCTCATTCGAGAAGGGTGAGTCCATTGGGGCTGACCTAGTTTGAATATGGTGACTGCCTAAGTGGAATTGTTTTACATTCATGTATTTCCTTATTGCTCTACTCTCCTGACTGTTCTCTGTAGCATTTATGGCACCAGGAACACACATTTCCATGGCTGTGTGTGTTAAAGAGAGAGCAGCAGCAGCAGCAGCAGCAGCAGCAAAGAACACACAAAATCCCTGAGCCAAGGCACCATTGCTGCTAATTGAAAAAGATTGGAGAACAGGAAGATACTTATCCTGGTAATATGAACTGGGTTCAAATCACACTGAAGTAGTCCATTTCTGCTACAACAAAAACCTAAAGGCTGAGTTTCAAAGTCAGATTTTTTTTTTTAGAAGTTTCTCTTTTTCTTTAGAAATAGTGCACCTGGAGACCGGAGAGATAGCATGGAGGTAAGGCGTTTGCCTTTCATGCAGAAGGTCATTGATTCGAATCCCGGCATCCCATATAGTCCCCCGAGCCTGCCAGGAGCCATTTCTGGGCATGGAGCCAGGAGTAACCCTTAGCGCTGCTGGGTGTGACCCAAACACCAAAAAAAAAAAAGAAAGAAAGAAAAGAAAAGAAAAGAAAAGGAAAGAAAAGAAAAGAAAAGAAAGAAGAAAGAAGAAAAGAAGAAAGAGAAAAAAAGAAAAAGAAAGAAAGAAAGAAAAGAAAGAAAAGAAAGAAAGAATGAAAGAAAGAAGAAAGAAAGAAAGAAAGAGAAAGAAAGAAAGAAAGAAAAGAAAGAAAAGAAAGAAAAGAAAGAAAGAAAGAAAGAAAGAAAGAAAGAAAGAAAGAAAGAAAGAAGAAAGAGAAAGAAAGAAAGAAAGAAAGAAAGAAGAAAGAAAGAAAGAAAGAAAGAAAGAAAGAAAGAAAGAAAGAAAGAAAGAAAGAAAGAAAGAAAGAAAGAAAGAAAGAATGAAAGAAAAAGAAAGAAAGAAAGAAAGAAAGAAAGAAAGAAAGAAAGAAAGAAAGAAAGAAAGAAAGAAAGAAAGAAAGAAAGAAAGAAAGAAAGAAAGAAAGAAAGAAGAAAAGAAATAGTGCGCCTGAAACACTGTAGTTCAATCTATTCCTAATTTCTTGTTGTTTCTAGCAGTTCTAGTTATTTCTAGTGTGTTCCATCTTTAAGACCCAAGTTCTCTTCCACTCATAATCCTTGTGTCTATTGAATTCCAAATCTTTGCTTCTTTGAATTGTCTGCATCTTTCTCATTTTCAGATTGGAAATTGGAACTAGGAAATAGAATAAAATTTCCAAATGTCATTGGAAATAGACTCCTGAGTTGTACAAATGTCCTTACAACATGTCTAAATGTCTTTCAGCCATTGTTATTATAAAAAAAACACACAAAATTGAAGCTTCTCTCTCTGTAGGAATATGGGCCAGACAGGAGTGTGGGGGTCTCTTGGTGAGACCGTGAGAGTGGACCCATGATCTCCCCATGTAAGAGATGTTAGTAGAGATGAAGACCTTTTTTTTTTTGTTTTTTGTTTTTGGGCCACACCCTGTGACGCTCAGGGGTTACTCCTGGCTATGCGCTCAGAAGTTGCTCCTGACTTCTTGGGGGACCATATGGGACGCTGGGGGATCGAACCGCGGTCCGTCCTAGGCTAGCGCAGGCAAGTCAGGCACCTTACCTCCAGCGCCACCGCCTGGCCCGAGATGAAGACCTTTAAAGCTAAGAACTAAGAACCAGGGGTTCTCAATGGACCCAGATGGTCCGGGAGGCTCAGAGGACCATTGAGTTTTCACATTCCACAGCAGAGTTGTGAGAATTTCTAGTGGAAAGTCAGAACTTTTCTAGCCCATCGCCACAGTAGTTCCTCTCCTGTGTCTGCCGGGGAGACATTCTGACTATGGAATAGAGCATATCACCAGTAGCCTAGAGGACCTCAGCCACCTTTTATTATACAAAAGCAAAGCCTAAGAATAAACAAGATCAAATAAAGGCAAATGGTTGACATCTGAAGACCAGCCTGAGATCACCAGGCAGTGTGGATGTGGAGCAGGAGAGATGGACCAGAAGGAATGTAAGGGAAGAGATGGAGACCTGGGCATATTTTGGTGTGGTAACTTTGTTCATCAAAATCATGAATGATGCATTATTGTAAAGCCATGCTACCAAAATTGTACCTAAAAATGTAAATGGTAAGTGTTAAACAAAAAATAGATTTAAGGCATAGAAATACACACTTATTATATCATAAAATTCTGTGGCATTTTGGAAGTGTCTATGCCTACTGCAGGGGTGAACGAGAAATATAACACAATGGGAAATCTTTCACATTATATCTTCATATAAAGTAAAATATCAGAACACGAATTTTGTTGACTTTTGTCTCTTGCCCCCATCTGTTAACACATTTCTGTGGCATCAGTCTATTGAGTTGAAGAATGTTAGAGAAAAAGAATCACAGAGACAAAGTCCTTATCTAAGGAAAAAATCAAACCAAGGGTCGAAATGATTGCACACATCCAACCTGGGTTCGATCCTTGGCATCCCATATGGTCCCCTGAAAACTACCAGGAATGACTCCTGAACACAGAGTCAGGAGTAATGCTTGAGCATTGCTGGTTGTGAATTAAAAAAACAAACAAACAAAAAATAATCAAACCAAACTTTCTAAGGACTTGTTTCCCAAAGGCAATAGCTATCACATTTGTTGGGGTTTTTGTTTGTTTGGTTTTTTGCAATCACATTTCGATGTCCTTTGTTTAGTAAATTCTCTGAGCCCAAATATGAATTATACAATTCATGTGTTTTCAGGAATTATTTTATTTTGGAAAATATGACATATATGCCCTATAATACTGATGCATTTTTTTCAAGTAAAAATGTTTTTGTTTTTGTTTTGGTTTTGGTTTTGGTTTTGGTTTTTGGGCCACACCCGGTGATGCTCAGGGGTTACTCCTGGCTATGCGCTCAGAAGTCGCTCCTGGCTTGGGGGACCATATGGGACACTGGGGGATCGAACCTCGGTCCATCCAAGGCTAGCGCAGGCAAAGCAGGCACCTTACCTCTAGCGCCACCGCCCGGCCCCAAGTAAAAATGTTTATCAACAGTCAGGGGGGAGGTAGATTAGAGAACCGGAGAGATAGCACAGCAGCAGAGTGTTTGCCTTGCACGTGCTGACTCAGCATCCCATATGGTCCCCGAGCCTACCAGGAGCGATTTCTGAGCACAGAGCCAGGAGTAAGCCCTGAGCACTGCCCGGTGTGGCCCAAAAACTATATATGAATATATCAGAGATGGAAGTCCGGGTGCAAAGAAAGAGGGATGTTGTACTCTATGGGTTGGGGGGAGCAAGCCCTTCTGCATGGGGCTTCACTGACAACACAGAGCCTGGATCTGGCTTCACACGAAGATGGACTTCCCTCTCATGACTTTAGAGGGCGCTGGTGCATCGGAGTTGGAGAGATTGAAATCAAGAGGACATCATGATGACACAGAATGGAGAGCAACAGTGGGACTGTCCTGAGTGTTCTATGGAATACATGACGAATTTGAGGTGATGTGAGTCGTATCACCTTCAAGATGTCAGAAGACACTCAGAGAAACACAGTGCCTAGCAGGGACGAGTCTCAAGGATCTGTAGGTCCAGCCATGCTGGAAGTCCCGGTGAGAACCAAGACTCCATCTGCAAGGGTTCCTGAGTGGAAGGTTCCTGTCCCCCAATGCCCTATGTTAATCACATCTGGATTACAGGCTGCCCCCACCCTAGTGGGCGGGGATCTAGAAGATAAAGAAAAGGGTCTGGCTGGGGAAAATGGAGGAAAAAAGAGGCAGAGCGCCAGAGAGGAAGCTGTTTGGAATAAGCTGAGCATAGAAGCCATGTGAGGAAATGCACATGGCAGATAGGACCTTGGAATAAAGCTGACTGTCCCTGATGAGACTTTAACAGACTGCTTGTGAATTGATCTCTCTGATTTTACCCTATAATCATCAGACCTGCCACCGAGGGACCCTGCTGAGAAAGGCCTTACGCAGACACGTGGGCATTAGACAATAGATTTTATTTTAAATCAACAGCAAACAACAGGAAATGGCAAGGCCAACCCCATGCCTGTATCTCCCCCAGGCCAGGATCAGGCACAGAGGGACGGGTGTGGAGGGACAATTAGCAGGAGCCCTAACAAAGCTCAAAGGATGGAGCCCAAGGGATGAGGGTGGAGGGTGAGTCAGGCACTGCTGGTTCCTGTGGGACTAAATGCTGCTGTCTCCATGTCCTGATCTTCCAGGAAGACTTTCTCCCCTCAGCAACACATGCACACAGTTAAGAGGAATATATACAGGGGCGAGACCAGCCCAGGCACAGAGGAAGGAAGTTAGCATCAGGATCTGTGGGTCTCCAACTCAGACTTGTGTGATTCCATGTTGGGACTGTGATTCTCAGGCCTCACTGGTCTGAATGGTCACACATGGTCACTCAATATTCAGAATCAAATCAACCAGATAAAACATGAAGCACTGATGTGTGTGGACATCCTATGAGAAGGCCCGTTGCTTGGGTCTTGCATGGCTGAGTTGAAGTGTTTGGAATAAGACCCACAAGGACACAAAGCTTGCTTCGTTGGCTCCCAGGCCCTCTTCCTCCTGATAATGGATGTGCTGGGGCCCTTCTTAGAGGAATAAGAGAAGCAGGTAAGGTAACTAGCTTTCTGGTAATACCAGATTTTAAAAGCGATTTCCTTGTGGTGGTGCCCACGAAGAGATAAACCAGAAACAAGCCCCTGGGCTTGAGCAAGCAGAGACAGAGCAATTTGGCAGCTGGTGGGGACTAAGAGTGAGTGGGAGCTGAGGAAGAGATGGAGATCAGGAAGGAGAGAGGTCAGGTAAACCATGTGAGTAGGTGTGGGGATGATTGCATCATTCTGGAGAGAGGAAAAGTTGTGAAAAATGTGCTCAGCGACAGAATAGAAAAAAGAGTTGGAGCCTATGTGTATGTGTGTTGAAGTGGTATCTGTGGGTGAGAACAGGTGTAGGGGGTTGGCTCTGCATGTGACCTGAGTAACCTGGTGGGTTCACCACTTACAACCCACACATGTGACAGTTTCCCTCCCTCTTTCTCCATCCATCTATATTCCTTTCTCTCCTTCTCTCTTTCCTTGACCCCACTCACCCTTCCATGTTTTACAGACTAGGTGGAATCTTTGAAGTATGTGTTTTATAGCTATTTAGACATTAGAATAGACAATAATTTAGTCTATGAGATGCTCATGTTCTTATCTGAATTATGAAATAAACATCACCTTACCATCCCCATGGACTGCCTCTGTTTGTTTGCCTGCAATCCTCTTCCTCCTCCTCCACCCTTTCTGTATCTTCCCCTCCCTCTCTCTTTGTCAACCCTATCTCCCTCACTCACTTCCTCTCACTCACTTCCTCATACAAACTCCATCCCTACATCTAAGGGATACACATTGCTGGGAAATGGAAATATCAGGAGTATAAACTCCTCTAACTCTAGCATGACAACTTGGCAAAGCTGAAGTGTGGACCAGGCAGGTGAGGTGCAGGGTCAGTGAGAATGAGGAGATGGATGGAAGGGATACCAGAATGTACAAGAGATGCCAGGGAGACTTGGGGACATCTGAGGTGGCCACTAGAGAGTGGAAAGTGCGTGTCACTGATGGAATTGATAACACATAACAAGGATTCTATTTTAGGATGAACTGAGTGGAGTTGAATGAATGATGAATTTCCTGAAAGAGTTGAGTTGACCATGAATGCTTGACCTGAGTTAGCAACAAGGACAGAGCCCTCATGTCTTTTCTCATTGGTCCAGGATGGTCATGGACAAGGTAAACTTCACCCAGGTCCCAGAGTTCCTCCTCTTGGGACTCTCAGAGGACCCCAGGGAGCAGCGGCTGCTGTTCCTCCTCTTCCTGAGCATGTACCTGATCACAGGGCTGGGGAACTTGCTCATCATCCTGGCCATCATCACTGATGCCCGGCTCCACAGTCCCATGTACTTCTTCCTGGCCAACTTGGCCTTCGTGGACATCTGCTTCACCACCACCACTGTCCCCAAGATGCTGGTGAACCATGTCATGGGCCGCAGGGGGATCCCTTACGTCGGCTGCCTTACCCAGACCTTCTTCTTCGTCTGGTTTGCTGGAATCGACAGCTTCCTGCTGGCCGCCATGGCCTATGACCGCTACGAGGCCATCTGCCACCCCCTGCACTATGCCACGTCTGTGACCCCGCAGCTCTGCAGCCTTCTTGTGGGGGCATCCTGGACAGCAGCTTTTGGGAATGCCCTAACCCAAACGGTTGCACTGACCCGTCTCTCCTTCTGCACCCACAGAGAAGTCCCAAATTTCTACTGTGACCTCAGTGCTTTGCTCAAACTGGCCTGCTCTGACGCCTTTCTCAACTTTGCCCTGATGAACACCGTGGGTGCCATTCCTCTGTTTTTCCCCTTCGTGGGTATCCTGGTCTCCTACATTCTAATCTTTGCAGCCGTGCTGAGAATTCCATCACGCACAGGCAAGCAGAAGGTTTTCTCCACCTGCGGCTCCCACCTCTCTGTGGTCACTCTTTTCTATGGGACCCTCATTGGGGTGTATTTCAACCCCACATCCTCACATACAGCCCAAAAGGACACAGTGGCCGCAGTGATGTACACAGTGGTGACCCCTATGATGAACCCCTTCATCTACAGTATTCGGAACAAGGACATGAAGGCAGTCCTGAGAGCAGTTCTCAGCAGGAAACGAGCTTTTATTCGATGAACCTCCAGAACAATATCCAATATTTAAAAAAATAAGTGTTCAGAGTAAGTATCCCCACACTTTGTATATGTGTGCTACGTGATATTGTTTTAGTTTGACTTTATTTAACAAAAATGCATCACATAGTTTTCTTAGTTGACTATAATACCTTTGTTTACAGATAACTGAAGGCAATATTATTGAAAAATAGAAAATAAATTTGAAAGAAAGAAGAAAGTTAAAACAATGAAAGAATAGCCCTGGTGATATTAGCCCAAATCCAACATACTTGAAGTTTGGTCAGATTAATGTCCCCGAAGGGAATTAAAGATGGTCAAAGATGAGATGAGGCTATTAGGAAAACAATGTTTTGGGTGATGAAGACAAAAAAATGAGCCATCAGCAGGGTGGTAGCTTGGCCCACCCATTTCTCCTAAGACAGACATCAGTCATTGTATGGGCCTATGTACTCCTGATTTTTCACAGCTCGGTTAACTTCTCATTCAAGAAAATAGTGAGTTCACGGAGCTGGCCCTGATCGAACATAGTGACTTTCTAAGAGGAATTGTTGTACACTCATGTTTTTACTTATAGATTATTTCTCTAACTGTTCTACATCATTTATAACACCAGACACACACCAGGACTGAGAGTGTGTGTGTATTAGAAAAAGAGAGAGAGCAAGAGTGAGAGTGAGAGAGAGAGAGAGAGAGAGAGAGAGAGAGAGAGAGAGAGAGAGAGAGAGAGAGAGAGAGAGAGAGATCAGCAAAGAACACACAAAATCCCCAAGCCATGGCACCAATGCTGCTGACTGAAAGGGACTTGAAAAGATTCTTGTCCTGGTAACCTGAACTGGGCTCAAGTCACATTGAAGGGTCCCATTTCTGCCACAATGGACAACTAAAGGCTTAGTTTCAAAGTCATAATTTTTCTCAAAGTTTCTTTTTTTCTTTAGCAATAGTGCACCTGAAACACCGTAGTTCAATCTGTTCCTAATGTCTTGTTGTTTGTAGCAGTTCTAGTTATTTCTAGTATGTTCCATCTCTAGGACCCATATTGAAGTTTTCTTCCACTCATAATCCTTGTGTCTATTGAATTCCAAGTCTTTGCTTTTTTTAATTTTCTGCATCTTCCTCATTTTCAAATGACAACCATTGGGAGTAGGCTCCTGAGTTGTACAAATGACCTTACAATATATTTAAATGCCTTTCAACCATTGTTTAAAAAAGACACAAAACTGAAGCTTCTCCATCTGTAGGGCAATGGGCCAGACAGGAGTGTAGGAGTCTCTTGGTGAGATTGTGAGAGTGGACCCATGATCTCCCCATTTAAGAGGTGTTAGTAGAGATGAAGTCACCAATAAAGACCTTTGTATCTAAGAACCAAGGACCAGGGGTCCTGAGGGTCAGAGAACTATTGAGTTTTCACATTTCACAGCAGAGTTGTGAGAATTTCTAGTGGAAATTCAGAACATCCCTAGCCCATTACAACAGTAGTTTCTCTTGAATTTAGCACTGGGTAGACACTTAGACTGTGGAATAGAATGGATTGTTCATAGCCCAGAGGAGCTCAACCACCTATTTTAGAGAGAAGCAGGCCCAAGAATAAACAAGATAAAATGAAGGCAAATGGTTGACGTCTGAAGACCAGCCTATATTACCAGGTAATGGAGTTGGAGCTGGAGAGATGAAGTAGAAGGAATGTAAGGGAAGGGGTGGAGACCTAGGCACATTTTGGTAGTGGTGAAGGTGTGATAACTTTGTTCATCAGAATCATGAATGATGCATTATTATAAAATCATGCTACAAAGATTGTAACTAAAAATTTAAATAATAAATAAAAATTAAATAGATTTAAATGCACATTTATTACATCATGAAATTCTGTGGCATCTTGGGTGTCTTTGTTTACTGTAGGGGTGAATAAGGAACATAACACAATGGAAAGTCTTTCACATTACAACTTTTATTTTTTGGGGTTTTGGGCCACACCCGGTGATGCTCAGGGGTTATTCCTGGCTATGTGCTCAGAAATCACTCCTGGCTTGGAGGACCATATGGGATACCATGGATCTAACTCAGGTCCATTCTGGGTCAGCCACATGCAAGGCAAACACCCGACTGCTGTGCTATTGCTCTGGCCCCCACACTATATCTTTTTGTTTGTTTTTGTTTTTGTTTTTGAGTCATACCCGGCTGCGCTCAGGAGTTACTCTGGCTCCGGGCTCAGAAATCACTCCTGGCAGGCTCAGGGGACCATATGGAATGCTGGGATTCAAACCAATGACCTTCTGCATGCAAGGCAAATGCCTTACCTCCATGCTATCTCTTTGGCCCCCACATTATATCTTTATATGAAGTAAAAGATCAGAATACAAATATTGTTGACCTTTGTCTCTTGCCCCCATCTGTTATCACATTTCTCTGGCATCAGCCCTTGAGTTGAAGTGTGTTAGGAAAAGAATCACAAAGAGACAAAGTCCTTATCTTAGGAAAAATCAAACCAGGTGTCAAAGTGATTGCATGGAGGGCATTGGCCTTGCATACCTCTAACCTGGATTCGATTCTCGGCATCCCATATGGTTTCTTGAAAACTGCCAGGAATGACTCCTGATCACAGAGCTAGGAGTAATGCCTGAGCATCGCTGGGTGTGGATCAAAAAAAAAAAATCAAGCCAAACTTTTTAGATTAGACTTGTTTTTTAAACCCAATGAACCTTCTTCTACTTCTTCTACTCTAGGGGCTTCTAAGGCAATAGCAATCACACTTGGATGTCCTCATGTTTAGTAAATTCTCTGAGCCCAGATATGAATGATATGATTCATATGTTTTCTCAGGAATTATTTTACTTTGGAAAGTATGACATATATGCCCTGCAGTACTTATACATTTTTCAAGTAAAATATGTTTATCAAGAGTGAGGGAAAAATTAAATTAGAGATGGAAGTCCAGGTGCAAAGACTGGGATGTTGTGCTCTGGAAGTTTGGGGAGCAGGCCCTTCTGCAGGGGGCTTCACTCTGAAAACACAGAGCCTAGCCCCAACTTCACATGAAAGGGGACTTCCCTCTCAGGATTATAGGGGTCACTAATGCATCGGGATCGGTGAGACTGAGATCAAGGGGACGTAAGATGACAGAGCTCAACCATGTGACTGTCCTGGATGTTCCATGGAAAACACGGTGAGTTAGAGTTTATGTAAGTTGCATCACCTTTAAGATGTCAAAAGACACAAGGAAGACAGTGCCTAGCAGGGATAAGCCTCAGGGATCTGTAGGTCCAGCCATGCTTGGAGTCTCGGTGAGAATCAGGGTCCCACACAGCAACAGAAAATGGCAGGGCCAGCCCCATGCACGTGTCTCCCCCAGCCCAGGTCAGGCCCAGAGGGATGGGTGTGGAGGGACAATTAGTAGGAGCCCTAACAAGGCTCTGGGGATGGACCTGAGGGGTGAGAGTGGAGGGTGGGTGAGTCAGGCACTGCCAGGTCCTCTGGGACCAGACACTGCTGCCTCCATGTCCTGATCTTCCAGGAAGACTTTCCTCCCCTCAGCAACACAGGCACACAGTTAAGAGGAATATATAGAGGGAAGAGGGTGTGGGGAGACCAGCCCAGGCACAGAGGAAGGGAGTTAGCTTTGGTATCTGTGGGTCTCCAAATTAGACTTGTGTGACTCCACGTTGGGACTGTGATTCTCAGAGCTCACTGGTCTGAATGGTCACTCAATGGTCACAGTGGTCTGAATTATATCAACCAGATAAAACACGAAGTGCCGAAGTGCATGGAAATCCTAAGAAGGCCCATCTCTTGGGTCTTGCATGGCTGAGTTGAAGTGTTTGGAATAAGATCCACAAGGACACAAAGCTCGCTTCGTTGGCTTTCAGGCACTGTCCTTTCTGTTAATGGATGTACTGGGGCACTTCTTAGAGAGATAAAAGAAGCAGGTAAGGTAACTAGCTCTCAGGTAATACAGGATTTCAAAAGTGATTTCCTTGTGGCGGTGCCCATGGAGAAATAAACCAGAAACTCAAGCCCCTGGGCTTGAGCAAGCAGAGACAGAGCGATTTGGCAGCTGGTAGAGACGAAGAGTGATTGGGAGCTGAGGAAGAGACTGGGATCATGAAGGAGGGAAGTCAGGGAAGCCATTAGAGTAGGTGTGGGGGACGATTGCCTGCATCATTCTGGGGAGAGGAAGTTATGGGGATAGTGTTCAGTGACAGGACAGAGAGTAGAGTTGGAGCCCATGTGTATGTGTGTTGAAGTGGTTTCTGAGGGTGAGAACAGGTGTCTAGAAGATGCTAAACGTTCAGGAGGGGGCTGGCTCTGCATGTGACCTGAGTAACTGGGTTGGTTCACCACTTATAACCCACACATGTGACCATCTCCTTCCCTCTTTCTTCATCCATCTATATTCCTTCCTCTCCTTCTCTCTTTCCTTGACCCCACTCACCTTTCCATGTTTCATAGACTAGGTGGAATCTTTTTTTTTTTTTTTTTTTTTTTTTGGTTTTTGGGCCACACCCTGTGACGCTCAGGGGTTACTCCTGGCTATGCGCTCAGAAGTTGCTCCTGGCTTCTTGGGGGGGACCATATGGGACGCCGGGGGATCGAACCGCGGTCCGTCCTAGGCTGGCGCAGGCAAGGCAGGCACCTTACCTCCAGCGCCACCGCCCGGCCCCAGACTAGGTGGAATCTTAAAGTCTGTGTTTTATAGCACTTTAGACGTTATGAAAAGAATAGATAATTATTTGGCCTATTGTTGTATAAATGTAGAACATATGATCCTATGTTCGGGTGAGGTCTTTCTCTGCACGCCAAGGTGCCTGTAGCCCCTCCAGCTGGTAGGTCTGAAGGTGCAGAATAATGGCATAGAAATAATCACAAGCTGTCAGTTGAAGTTTCATCAGAGTCAGCTCAGTATATTCCAAGGCCCTATCGGCCACGTCCCTTTCCTCACATGGCTTCTACGTTAAGCTTTTTCAAGCAGCTTCTTGTCTGCTCCTCCACTGGCTCTCTACCTCTGTCTCCCCCCTCATCCCCAGAGCCAAACTCTTTATTCAAATACTTTATTCAATTTTTATTTATTCTTTATACCCTCCCCTCACCCCAGGTGTGGGTGGGTCTAAACGTCCAGGTGCTATTGACATTCAATAGGAAGTTTAGGGCGGATTTCCTTACATCTCCTCCTGGGAACTCCAACTGTGGAGTGACTCTCTAATTGCTTCATTAGATCTTCATAATTTGCCAGATCTATGATCCCTAAATTCTAGATTTGTCCTCTGGTCTATAAAGGAAGACTTTTTGAGAACCTTAGAGAATGTACTTTGGGGATTGTGAAATAATCTTGTCTGGAGCCTGTAGTTGGTTCCTTGACTCATGTTTTTGGAGAACACCCTGTTTTTAGGCCTAAAAGTTTTTTCTTTAGATTTTTCCTTTTGATGAGCCTATGCAAATTGCCGCTTTTCCTTTAGTTTAGTTTTTCCCTTGTCTTTTCAGGGCCCATTACTTATTTTCCATGTTTTAATTTTGAAAGATTTAAAAAGGGGGAGATGTGAGGTAAAAAGAGGCTTTTGAAATAGTTCCCTTCCGTATCTGTGTTCCTACTGCCTTTCTTCCAGCTTTTTCTCCTTCCCCCTGGAGGAGGGGTTTTTAGTTTGGAGCTGAATAAAGAGGAGACAGAAAAGCTGATCAGCTGAGCTATCATCTCGGCTTGTGGTTCCAAGTGGTGGAGCAACTGGCTTGTGGGTGAACAGCTTGCGGTGTGAGTATTTTTTTTTTTACCTGTTATAACCTTCATATCTGTGTGGATTACTTATTATGGGGAACTTCAATTGGGTCGGCCTCTCCTATCCCCCCGGAGGAGGTATGGAATTTCCCTTTCCTAATTGTAGAACAATCAATCTGTACCCCTTCTATGAGTCTATCAGACGCTTTTCCATATAATGAAGCAAACATCACTGTACCATCCTCATGGCTCGTTTCTGTTTGTTTGCTGCATCCCTCTTCCTTTCCTCCTCTTCTTCCTCCTCCTCCATTTTTGTATCTTCCCCTCCCTCTCTCATTGTCAACTCTGTCTCTCTCACTCCCTCCCTCCTGCAAACTCCATCCCTACATCTAAGGGCTGCACATTGCTGGGGATGAAATACTTGGAGCAGAAACTATTCTAACTCCAACTTGACAGCTTGGCAAGGCTGAAGCGTGGAACAGCCAGATGAGGTGCAGGATCAGTGAGAATGAGGAGATGGATGGAAGGGACACTAGAATATAGGAGAGATGCCAGGGAGACTTGAGGAGATCTGAGGTGGCCACTAGAGAGTGGGAAGTGCGTGTCACTGATGGAATTGATAACACATAACAAGGATCCTATTTTAGGATGAACTGAGTGGAGGAGTTGAATGAATGATGAATTTCCTGAGAGAGTTGAGTTGACCATGAATGCTTGACCTGAGTTAGCAACAAGGACAGAGCCCTCATGTCTTTTCTCATTGGTCCAGGATGGTCATGGACAAGGAAAACCTCACCCAGATCTCCGAGTTCCTCCTCTTGGGGCTCTCAGAGAACCCCAGGGAGCAGCAGTTACTCTTCCTCCTCTTCCTGAGCATGTACCTGGTCACGGGGCTGGGGAACCTGCTCATCATCCTAGCCATCGTCACGGACGCCCGGCTCCACACCCCCATGTACTTCTTCCTGGCCAACTTGGCCTTCGTGGACATCTGCTTCACCACCACCACCGTCCCAAAGACGCTGGTGAATCACATCACAGGCCACAGAGGGATCCCGTATGCCGGCTGCCTGACCCAGACCTTCTTCTCCATCTTGTTTGCTAGTCTTGACAGCATCCTGTTGAGTGTCATGGCCTATGATCGTTACGAGGCCATCTGCCACCCCCTGCACTACACCACATCCATGACTCCACAGCTCTGCAGCCTCCTGGTGGGGGCGTCTTGGACAGCAGCTTTCGGGAATGCCCTGACCCACACGGTTTCACTGACCCGTCTCTCCTTCTGCACCCACAGAGAAGTCCCAAATTTCTACTGTGACCTCAGTGCTTTGCTCAAACTGGCCTGCTCTGACGCCTTCCTCAACTTTGCCCTGCTGAACACCGTGGGTGCCATTCCTCTGTTTTTCCCCTTCGTGGGTATCCTGGTCTCCTATACGCTCATCTTCGCAGCTGTGCTGAGGATCCCGTCCAGGACAGGCAAGCAGAAGGCTTTCTCCACCTGTGGTTCCCACCTCTCTGTTGTGTCTCTGTTCTACGGGACTCTCATTGGGGTTTATTTTAGCCCTACTTCCTCACACACAGCCCGAAAGGACACGGTGATGTACACAGTGGTGACCCCTATGATGAACCCCTTCATCTACAGTATTCGCAACAAGGACATGAAGGCAGCACTGAGAGCACTACTCAGCAGGAAACTAGCTTTTATTCAATGAACCCCAAAACAATATCCAATTATTAAAAAACAGATGTTCAGAGTAAGTATCCCCACACTTCGTATAGCTTTGATATGTTCTACGATGTTGTTTTAGTTTAATTTTATTTAACAAAAATGCATCACATAGTTTTCTTAGTTGACTATAATATATTTGTTTACAGATAAGTGAGGGCAATGTTATTGAAAATAGAAAAGGGGGGCCGGGAAGGTGGCGCTAGAGGTAAGGTGTCTGCCTTGCAAGCGCTAGAGTAGGATGGACCACGGTTCGATCCCCCGGCGTCCCATATGGTCCCCCCAAGCCAGGGGCGATTTCTGAGCGCATAGCCAGGAGTAACTCCTGAGTGTCAAATGGGTGTGGCCCAAAAACCAAAAAAAAAAAAAAAGAAAAGAAAATAGAAAAGGGGGGGGGCTGGAGAGACAGCATGGAGGTAAGGTGTTGGCCTTGCATGCAGAAGGTGGGTGGTTTGAATCCCGGCATCCCATATGCCAGGAGCGATTTTTGAGCATAGAGCCAGGAGGAATCCCTGAGCGCTGCCAGGTATGATCCAAAAACGAAAACATAACAAACTAAAAAGAAAATAGAAAAGAGGGGCAATAAAAAAATAGAAAAGAATTTAGAAGAAAGAGAAAAAAGTTTTAAAAAATGAAAGAAAAATGTAAAGGTACAGTCGCAAGCACATTGGTGAAAATTATTGTATCTCCAAAGATGTCAGTAATACATAATGTTGGAAGGCTTAGTAA
This sequence comes from Suncus etruscus, assembly GCF_024139225.1. Classification (NCBI taxonomy): domain Eukaryota; kingdom Metazoa; phylum Chordata; class Mammalia; order Eulipotyphla; family Soricidae; genus Suncus; species Suncus etruscus. Next base: position 92,826,774 of record NC_064862.1, on the reverse strand, counting down.
GCTCTTGTTAGCTGTGTATTCTGTTAAATTGGTGTGTTCCTATTGGGAAGACAGCATTGATCATATGAAGTTAAGAAAAACAAAGCACTATTACTGATATAATGACTTTTAGGGGCATATAGTCAGCTGCCAGGTCTCCTGGAAGAAGAAAGATACAGGAAAAGGGAACCCACATTTGCTCCAAAAAGCCCTGGTGGTATCAGCCCCAAATCCAACATACCTGGAGTTTGGTCAGATTGATGTCCCAAAGGGAATTAAAGATGGTCAGTGATGAGGTGGGGCTATTAGGAAAATAGTAGTTCTGGGTGGTGGGGCCAACAGATTAGGCTTCAGTAGGGAGGGCTTGGTCCATCCATTCCTCCTGAGATGACCAACGTATGAGCCAATGTACCCCTGATCTTTCACAGCTCGGTTAACATTTCATTCGAGAAAAGAGTGAGTCCATGAGCTGGCTCAGTTTGAACATAGTGAATGCTTACATGGAATTGTTTTACATTTATGTTTTTACTAATAGATTTATTCCTCCAATTGTTTTTCTGGATCATTTATGACACCACACACACTCATTTTCAGGACTGAGAAAAAGTATGTGTGTGTGTGTGTGTATATTAAAGAGAGATCAGCAAAGAACACACAAAATACCTGAGCCAAAGCACCGAAGCTGTTGATTGAAAGGGACTTGAAAAGATCCTTGTCCTGGTAACATGAACTGGGTTCAAGTCATACTAAAGAGTACTGTTTCTGCCACAATAGACACCTAAAGGCTTAGTTTCAAAGTCATAATTTTTTTTTCAGAAGTTTCTCTTTTAATTAGAAATAGTGCACCTGGGCCCGGAGAGATAGCACAGCGGTGTTTGCCTTGTAAGCCGCCGATCCAGGACCAAAGGTGGTTGGTTCGAATCCCGGTGTCCCATATGGTCCCCCGGGCCTGCCAGGAGCTATTTCTGAGCAGACAGCCAGGAGTAACCCCTGAGCACCGCCGGGTGTGCCCCCCCCCCAAAAAAAAAGGAAAGAAAAGAAAAGAAATAGTGCACCTGAAACATCATAGTGCAAGCTATTTCTAGTACCTTGTTGTTTATAGTAATTCTAATTATTTATAGTGTGTCCCATCTCTAGGACCCATATCCAAGTTCTCTTCCACTTATGATCCTGTGCCCATTCAATTCCAAGTCTTTGCTTCTTTGAATTTTCTGCATCTTTCTCATTTTCGAATAACAACCATTGAGACTAGGCACCTGAGGTGTACAAATATCCTTACAACTTGTCTAAATGCCTTTCCACCCAATTGTTCTAATCAAAAACACAAAATTAAAGCTTCCTCATCTGTAGATCAAAGGGTAAAACAGGAGTGTCAGCGTCCCCTTGATGATCTTTCATCTGAGAGGTGTTAGCGAGATGAAGTCAAGAATAAAGATCCTTTAAGCTAAGAACCAGTGGCCATGGTTTTCACTGGACTCCAGAGAGCCCCAGAGTGTTGTGGGACCACTGAGTTTTCGTGTTCCGTAGAGGAGTGTGAGAATTCCTAACGGAAAGTCAGAATATTCCATCACCACGGCAGTTTTTCTTGAACTTCAGAAAATGTAGACACTCAGAATGTAGATTAGAACGAATCAGCTGTAGCCCAGAGGAGTTCAGCACCTGTTTTATAGAGAATCAAAACCCAAAAATAGACAAGATCAAATGAAGGCAAATGGTTGACGTCTGAAGACCAGCCAGAGGTCACCAGGCAATGGAGCTGGAACAGGAGAGATGAACTAGATGGGATGTAATGGAAAGCTTAGGGGCCTGGGCTCATTTGTTGTTGGTGAAGATCTAATAATTTTGAATATCATTGTAATAACTGATGGAATTCTGTAAAACCATACCACCTGAATTGCAATTAGTTATTTAAAGCAATAATTAAGAGTTAAACAAAAATAAATAAATTTAAGGTATAAAAATATTCATTTATTACAACATGAAATTCTGTTCCTTTTTATCTATGCTTACCTTTGGTGTAAGTGAAGAACATAACACAATGGGAAATCTTGCTCATTCTATCTCCATATAGAGTAAAATATCAGAACATGAATATTGTTCATCTTTTTTTTTTTTTTTGGTTTTTTGGGCCACACCCATTTGATGCTCAGGGGTTACTCCTGGCTAAGCGCTCAGAAATTGCCCCTGGCTTCGTGGGACCATATGGGACGCCAAAGTATCGAACCGCGGTCCTTCCTTGGCTATGCTTGCAAGGCAGACACCTTACCTCTAGCGCCACCTCACCGGCCCCCTTCATCCTTTTCTCTTGTTCTCTTCCATTACCATGTTTTCTTGGCATCCCTCCATTAATTGAAGAGTGTTAGGAATTAGAGCCACAAGGAGACAAAGTCTGAGTTTATGGAGAAAATTAAACAGATAGTTTAATTAAAGTCATTTCAAAAACTAAGTACAAGAACGGAGCAATAGAACAGCGGGGAGGATTTTTGCCTCACAAGCGTCTGATCTGAGTTTGATGCACTGCATCCTATATGTTCTCCCTACCCTGAAAGAAGTAATTCCTGAGCACAGACCCAGGAGTAACTTCTGAGCCAGAGTGACACAAAGACCAAAAAAAAAAGGAAAGAAAGAGAAAAAAAAAAGAAAGGAAGAAAAAAAGAGAAAAAGAGAGAGAAAGGAAGAAAGAAAGAAAGAAAGAAAGAAAGGAAGGAAGGAAGGAAGGAAGGAAGGAAGGAAGGAAGGAAGGAAGGAAGGAAGGAAGGAAGGAAGGAAGGAAGGAAGGAAGGAAGGAAGGAAGGAGGAAGGAAGGAAGGAAGGAGGAGGAAGGAAGGAAGGAAGGAAGGAGGAAGGAAGGGAGGGAGGAGGGAGGGAGGAGGGAGGGAGGGAGGGAGGGAGGGAGGAAGGAAGGAAGGAAGGAAGGAAGGAAAAGAAAGAGAAAGAAAGAAAGAAAGAAAGAAAGAAAGAAAGAAAGAAAGAAAGAAAGAAAGAAAGAAAGAAAGAAAGAAAGAAGAAAGAAGAAAGAAAGAAAGAAAGAAAGAAAGAAAGAAAGAAGAAAGAAGAAAGAAAGAAAGAAAGAAAGAAACAAAGAAAGAAAGAAGAAAGAGAAGAAGAAAGAAAGAAAGAAAGAAAGAAAGAAAGAAAGAAAGAAAGAAAGAAAGAAAGAAAGAAAGAAAGAAAGAAAGAAAGAAAGAAAGAAAGAAAGAAAGAAAGAAAAGAGAGAGAAAGAAAGAAAAGAAAGAAAGAGAGAGAAAGAAAGAAAGGAAAAAGAAAAGGGAAAAGGAAAGAAAGAAAGGAAGGAGGAAGGAAGGAAAAGGAAGGAAGGAAGGAAGGAGGAAGGAAGGAAAAGGAAGGAAGGAAGAAGGAAGGAAGGAAAAGGAAGGAAGAAGGAAGGAAGGAGGGAAGGAGGGAGGGAGGAAGGGAGGAAAGGAAGGAAGGAAGGAAGGAAAAGAAAGAAAGAAAAAGAAAAGAAAGAAAATAGCCACAAGGAAAGAAAGGTCTTAATCTTAGGAGAAAAATCAAGCCAAACTTTCTAAGGGTTAGCCTTGTTTCCAAACACAATGAACCTTTTCCTGTAGGGAATTGTAAAGCAATAGTGATCACACATTGATATCCTCATCTTTACTATATTCTGTGAGCCCAAGAAGAAATAATGCTATAGAAAAACAGAGACTCTACTGGCCCTGGTCAGCCATAAGCGTGCTCCTGTCCCTTTAAGGATGAAGACGTCAGTTATGAGACACCCCCTTGTAACTGCCACTGAAGGGCAGTTGAGATGGGAGTATCTAAGACCAAAGAAGAAGTACTGGAGGCCAACCGCCGCCAGATTGCTCCTGCATGGTGGTTGCTGCCAGATTGCCTGAGAAACCGCCTGTCATGCTGCATTTTACTGCTTCTGCTACCTTTACTCAATCTGTGGCTGAATTCTTGCTCTGGTACTAACCTTGGCTTTCTCTCTCCCAGCTTAGGGGAATGGCCAAAGGCCTCTGGCCTCCCTTAATTAAGCCTTGATTCTCACTCTCTCTCTCTCTCTCTCTCTCTCTTTCTCTCTCATTGGGTTTTTATTTGGCCCCGATATTTTGGCTCCCAGACAAGGACCTGAACTCAGAGTATAGTGAGTGATGATCCTCTAGTCTAGTGGATCAAGATTGTTATCCTGTGGATCAAAGCCATGATTCTTTGGTGAATCAAGGCCATAAGATCCTGGTGGATTAAGTCCATAACATGATTCTGGGTAATTAATGACATCTTGCCATAGTCCTGAAATCCTTAAAAGATTTAAAACTGGGGCCCGGAGAGATAGCACAACAGCGTTTGCTTTGCAAGCAGCCAATCCAGGACCAGAGGTGGTTGGTTCGAATCCCGGTGTCCCATATGGTCCCCCGTGCCTGCCAGGAGCTATTTCTGAGCAGACAGCCAGGAGTAACCTCTGAGCAACGCCGGGTGTGGCCCAAAAACCAAAAAAAAAATTAAGTTAAAACTATGTATGTTATAAGGGGTGCTGACATGTTGGAATACTGTATAATATATATATATACTTCTAATGATTAAGAGAAATAATACTGTACTCATTAAAAAATTACCCCTTCGGCCCCTCTTCTGCCTAAACCACCAAAAGGGGATATCAACTGAATTTAGCTAAGAATGTTACCCTCTCAGTGCCCCCCCCAAAAAAAGAGAGCTCATTCTAAAGAATTTAGATCAAATTCAATGGAGAGTATTACTCCCACACTACCTATACAGGAGAATTTCATCCCACAAGTGCCCTCAGAGGGGAGAGGTGTCTTTCTATTAGAAACTTGTGCCTGCATTAAAATGGGTAAATAATACATATGCAAACAAGTTCTTATCTAATACAGATGGGAACACAAATTTGGTAATGTAATTACCTTTTACCCTGAACATTGGCATAACGATTTGGCTCAGGCCTCAGAAGAATAGGCATTGCCCACACACACCTGAACAATGGAAACAACCACAATTGTCTATTTAAAATTACCAGGATCCAAGCCTCTACCAGGGAAGACCTCCACTGCTTTGGCATTGACTTACTCCAAAGAGTGCTCCCAACACCCAGACGACTCAGCAACAGTCTGCATGCAGGGCAGATCGCTCCGCATTTAATGGTATGCTGAAACTAGAGGATGCTCCACATCGGCCTGACATCGATGAAAGAAATGCACAGAGGGGCCGGAGAGATAGCATGGAGGTAAGGCATTTACCTTTCATGCAGAAGGTCATCGGTTCGAATCCCGGCGTCCCATATGGTCCCCCGTGCATGCCAGGAGCAATTTCTGAGCACGGAGCCAGGAAAAACCCCTGAGCACTGCTGGGTGTGACCCAAAACCCACAAAAAAAAAATGCACAGAATCCAGAGTCTTTAAATATTAGAATCTGATACCAACAATAGCTAAAGTGTGAAAAAGTGTCACTGGAACCTTGAGAATGACTCGAGTTGGATGGACTGTTATGCCTGGAACCCAGAGTCAGTCTTATGCCAATAAACTTCTGTGGTGAGGCCTTTTTGTAATCAGGTCAAGGATTTTTTTCCATTTTCCCCATTTTTCTGGACCTATGGAAACAATGGCAATTGCCACTATCACATCTTTACTATATCTTTTTACTCTTATTCTTTAAGGAAAAAAATACAACTTACTGAACTTAAAAACAAATAACTGTAGTAGAATGCCTGTCTCGAATACAGGAAGGGGATGAGAAGGGGGGAGGGGTAATGTTACAGTGGTGAAGGGGGGTGTTCTGGTTATGACTGTAACCCAACTATGATCATGTTACTTAAATAAAAAATATATTAAAAAAAAAAGAAACTTGTGCCTGATCTCAAACCCAACCTAGGACAAATAATATTCCACTTACTACCAGTGGCAGCCCAGGGAGACCTTGACCTCCTAGGCATGATTCAAATTCCAGCACCACAGATTCCAGCCAGTTAACTTATCTTCAAACTCAGTAAGAACATACTTTCCTGCCACATAAAGTAAGGTCAGAACCCAAAAGATCTATTACATCTATGCCTCCTAAACTTTCATCTTTTCAAGGTCTGAAAATAAATTTATTTGGCCATTTAAAATGACCTGTGCCTCTTACGGACCCACTTTACCATATTGCAAGGAGTACTTAATTGGCTGAAGTAAAAGTGCATTTTGAACACCCCAATATTTTCAAACATTGACTAGAGTATGCCTAAGCCCTTCCAGTATTTGCAGTGGAGAATGTGGTATAGTGATGGGGCCAAGGCAAAACTATATACCCTAAGTTGATCTGACAGCCTGGGGTCCGAATGACATATGCTATGTAAATAGGTGAGGGAGAGTATGGAAAACCAGAAAATAAGATACCCTATCTTGTACATGACACATGTTCATGAGATAGCATTGGGCACATGGGAGAGGATTGAAGTGTATGCAGAATTCAAGGGTAGTTACATAAAAATCTTTCAGGGAGTCACAGAGCCTTATGATCAGTTCACAAATGTAGTATAAAGGCTGGTGAGAAGAAGAGACCCAGCAACATCTGATAAGGCAATTGGCCTTTGAAATGCCAATAAAGACTTCCAAATGATTTTGTGCTGTATTAGGGAGAGTATGTCATGTTATGTTATGTTGTTATGTTATGTTATGTTATGTTATGTTATGTTATGTTATGTTATGTTATGTTATGTTATGTTGTTATGTTGTTATGTTATGTTGTGTTGTGTTGTGTTGTGTTGTGTTGTGTTGGGTTGGGTTGTGTTGTGTTGTGATGTGATGTGATGTTATGTTATGTTATGTTATGTTATGTTATGTTATGATGTTATGTTATGTTATATTTTGTTATGTTATGTTTTGTTATGTTATGTTATGATGTTATGTTATATTTTGTTATGTTATGTTGTTATGTCATGTACTACCAGAACATAGGTTTCATCTTACATTAGGCATGTATAAACGCCTTGAGGGCTTCACAGTACAGATGCAGGCTAGAGGACCAGGCCATCTGCACAGAGAATATAGAGCCACATTCAACCATGTATTTTCGAGGCTTGATCAAAATGTGGCAGGAAAGAAATTGTCATTCTGTTGAAGTTTGAAAAAACTGGAAAAAAGGATGACCCCAGACCTCACAAACCTGGGGTAGATGATTGTGGAAAATTTGGTCACTACTGCAGATCTTTCAAGACCCTTTCTCTCAGGAGACTGCCACCTAGACCTTGCCCACAATGCAATGAAGATCATCATTGGACAAGAGTTTGCCTCCATAACCAACAAATATTCGGAAACTAGGCAGGGGCCAACCCAGGCACCACAAAATTAGGGGTCCCAATTCATGCAGGCCTACAGCAATTAAGTTTTCTGTAACTGGTATTGCAGGAAGTGCTGCCTTAGAAATTCCCTGCCCTGGAGCTGGAGAGATAGCAAGAAGGTAAAGCATTTGCCTTGCAATCAGAAGATCGGTGGTTCCCGGCATCCCATATGGTCCCCCGAGCCTGCCAGGAGCAATTTCTGAGCAAAATGCCAGGAGTAACCCCTGAGTGCTGCTGGGTGTGATCCAAAAAAAAAATTCCCTGCCCTAACACCATCACAATAACACCAGTTCAATGTCCCTAAAAATTGAAAGTCAGAATAAAAGGATCAATTCTACCAGGCACTGTAGGCCTACTTTTAGGAAGAAGCAGTCTAACTATTAAAGTAATCAATGTGCAAGTGGGAATAATAGATTTTTATTATTCTGGAGAAATAGTAATCATTATCAGAGTACCAACAGTATGGACATTTATAAGAGTGCATCGCCCAACACTTGCTTCTTCAAATTATTATGCCTGGCTACTCCAATCGCCTAAGGATTGGAAGTCTTGGTAGCACTAACCCCCTAGCAGCTTCTATGGATCCCCTAGTGGCCTTTGCCTCTACTCTTAAAAAAAAAACTTGTGCCCATTAATAACTCTAGAAATACATGAAAAAGAATTTAAGGGAATGATTGGCACTGGTGCTAATGTTTCTATCATCTCTTCCTGAATCTGGCCCCATAGTTAGGCCCTGCAAGAGATACCTTATGACTTGCAGGGAGGAGGCATTCTTCCTTCTTCCTCTGTCTGACAGAGTGCTAGACAGCTGAAAAGCATTGACTGTGAAAGGAATGTAGCCACATTTCAGTCTTATGTAGCTCCCTTGCCCCTGAATAGATGGGGCCGAGACCTACACAAATAGTGGAGTGTTCAGATAATAATTCCTCCCCCAGTCACTTCTCTAGCCCATCACACATTTTTATTTGGGCCACTGTTATAGAGTGCCGCCACCACTCCACATTCAATGGAAGTCTAGCTATCCTATATGAACACCACAGTGGCCCCTTAACAAAGTAAAGCTAAGGGTGTTTGTATATGTAGCAGAGGAACAACTTAAATGGGGGAATATTGAAACATTGTTTTTGGAATGGAATTATCCTGTCTTTGTATTACCAAAATATTAAGCAGATGAGGACTATTTGGGGCTTTCTTGGGGGGGCCACACCTAGTGGCACTCAGGGGTTACTCCTGACTCTGCATTCAGAAATCACTCCTGGCAGGCTTGGGGGGACCATATGGGATGCCAGGGTTCAAACCAGGGTCTTTCCTGTGTTGGCTGCGTGCAAGGCAAATGTCTTACTGCTGTGCTATGGCTCCAGCCCCAAGATGACGACTATTGACTGAATTACAAGATAAAAATACTAACATGTTCCAATGGGAACCTTCCAACCCAACCTTCCCTCTCCTGCAGCAATTCCTAAAGAACAACCACTGGTTGTAATAGATGTTAAGAACTGCTTCTGTAATATTCACCCAGATGACCTCAAGCGCTTTGCATTTTCCATTCCTTCTCTTAACATAAGGCACCTATGCACAGGTTTCAGTGAACTGTTTTACCCCAGGGAATGACCAACTCACCTACTATGTGTCAATATTTTATCAATATAGATCTATAGCCATATTGTGCAAGATTTCTTCCCGCTTACATCATCCATGGACGATATTCTGATAGCGTGTTCTGATGAGAGGGAGCTTCAAAGATTATATGAAAATGTAATGACATACTTACCAGCAGCTGGATTACAAGTTGCAACAGAAAGGAATGATATGCTGCCCCATATAAATATTTAAATTATGTTCTTGAGAGCACTACACTACATCTTCAAAAATTTTCCATCTACTGGAAAGACTTCAAAACACTCAATGATTTTTAGAAATTTCTGGAGATATTAAATGGGTCCACCCCTCTCTTGGTATTCCTAATTCAGAATTTAGCAATTTGTCTCTCACTCTAGAAGGAGACTCTGACCTGGTTAGTCCAAGAAAATTAACTCCAGGGTCTCAGAAGGAATTGGAGGTTTTCATGGACCATCTCCGAAGTCCTATCTTTCTCAGTTTGTCCTTTAAGAAAAAGTATGGCTATTACTTCTTCATGCACCTCAGTCACCAACCATTAAGATTGTCCAGTTATCAGGTCTGTTAGAATGGATTTATTTTCACAATAAAAATCTCACACTATTGTATTATTTGGAATTAATAGCTGCTCTAATAATTAAAGGAACTTTGCAAGTGCATGCTTTACTGGGATATGACTGATATCATTGTACTACCCATCCCTAAAAAGGAAACTGACACAATATTACCTCTCAGTGATGTTCTTCAAAGAACTTTGGCTGACTCCTCAGGAGAACTTTCCTCATATTGCCCCAGTGAGAGAAAATGGGAATTGTCAAAAAGGACTTTTTGTAATCCTCTTCTATTCCCAATGTCCCAGTATTTTATATTGATGGCTCATCCTCAAGGAAAGGTTGGATCACTGGCCCATCCCTGACCACAACAGTGTGTGCTAATTATAATTCAGCCCAACAAGTGGAATTTACCACCTTGATTTATCTACTCTTTCATGAGTTAGACTCATGTAATGTAGTAAACAACTCAGCCTATGTAGTTGGTCTTTTTCCTGGGATTGTCACTGCTTCCATAAATGCTCATAATCTGGTGGCTCAAGAATTGATGCAACAATTGCAAGCTATTTTACAAAAGTGTTCCGAGTCTATTTTCATCACTCATATAAGATCTCATTCAGGTCTCCCTGGTCCAGTGGCTTTAGGAAATGAATCAGTTGACCACTTAACAATGCCAATATTTAAGTCACCTGTAAAAGAGCATAATGTTCTATACACAAATGCCCACTGCCTTCATGTACACTACCATATCCTGCTAAGTGAAGTCAGACTTGCAATATTTGTGCTCTGTTGCACTGCACCCTCATGTGGCCGGAACTAACTTCTGAGGTCTGCAGACAAATGAATTATGGCAAATGGACATCACTCATGTTAACCTCTGCCCAAACAAACCACCTCTACATTTAATTATTAATGCTTATTTTCATTTTATATATATTGTCCCTATGACTTCAGAAAGAACTAAAGCAGTTTGCTCCTTTTTATTACAATACCCTTTTGTCATGAGTGTTCCTAATACCATTAAAACTGATAATGGAGGGTCGGAGAGATAGCATGGAGGTAGGGCGTTTGCCTTGCATGCAGAAGGGCAGTGGTTAGAATCCTGGCATCCCATATGGTCCCCTGAGCTTGCCAGGAGCGATGTCTGAGCATAGAGCCAGGAGGAACCCCTGAACTCTGCCGGGTGTGACCAAAAAAAAAAAAACTGATAATGGTCCAGCCTACACTAGTAAACCTTTTAAATTATTTTTCAATTAATGGTAAATCAAATATGCCATTCCCACAAACCTCAGGCATTTCCTATAATCCTCAGAGACAAGCCATTGTGAAACGTGTTCATAAGACTTTCAACACTCAATTATTAAAAACAGGACAGGGAGTATGCCTCCACTTGATTTCTTATCCTTAACATTATTTTTCTTTAATTTTTTTACCTCAAGGAGAACCCCATACAGCTTCGAAAAGTACACTGGTGAAAGGAGGTGTTTTTTATGACTGAACCCCAATTACAATCATGTTTGTAATCATGATGCTTAAATATACTTTAAAAAAACCCTGCTTCTTTCCACCAGTCTACTACTTAATTGAATCAGCTTCTTCAACAGAATCCTGGCTCTTAAAATGGTCTTTTGACCTGCAGAGAACCATTGACTTCCTGACTGCTCTGCACTGATAGATTACATCATCAGCTGAAATTCTTCAGCTTTTGGTTGGCAATGAAGAACAATACTGTTATTTATTTCTACTGCCAATTTTTTTGGGGGTCACACCAGCAGCGCTCAGGAGTTACTCCTTGTTCTACACCCAGAAATCGCTCCTGGCAGGCTTGGGAGACCATATGGGATGCCAGGATTCAAACCACCATCCTTCTGCATGCAAGGCAAATGCCCTATCTCCATGCTATCTCTCCAGCCCAAGTCTACTGCCAATTTTTAACAAACTATGAAAAACCGGGGAGATATAGGAAAACAGAAACTCCATGGTCCCTGTCAGCCATAAGCATGCTCCTGTTCCTTTAAGGGTGAGGATGTCCACTATGAGAAGCCCCTTGTAACTGCTGCTGGAGGGCAATTAGAATGGGAGTATGTAAGGCTGGAGCAGAAGTGCTGGGGACTGCCCTCTCTGGATTGCTTCTGCTGAATGGTTGCTACCAGATTGCCTGAGAAACTGCCTACCATACTCCCTACCCCTTCAGGGCTTTGGGGTTTTTTTATTTGTTTGTTTGTTTGTTTGTTTTCAGGGTTTTTTTGTATTTTTTGTCCCCCAATTCACAATACAGACCAGGCAAAGGGCATGTGTTGAGGTGTATATGGGGTGCATTTACTGTACCTACTCTTTCTAAACAGTCAGTGTAAAGAACACAGTCTGTGGTAAGAATTGGGAGGCCGGGCCCGGAGAGATAGCACAGCGGAGTTTGCCTTGCAAGCAGCCGATCCAGGACCAAAGGTGGTTGGTTCTAATCCCGGTGTCCCATATGGTCCCCCGTGCCTGCTAGGAGCCATTTCTGAGCACACAGTCAGGAGTAACCCCTGAGCACCGCCGGGTGTGGCCCAAAAACAAACAAAAAAATTGGGAGGCCTTATCTTTTCTTTTCTTTTTTTAATTTATATATATATATATATATATATATATACAAATTCTTTACCAGTGCAACATTCCCATGACCAATATCCCAAGTGTCCTTCTTCCCCACCCCACACCGGCCTGTACTCTAGACAGGCTTTCTACTTCCCTCATTCAGTCACATTTTGTTCTGATAGTTCTCAGTGTAATTATTTCTGGGACTGCACTAAATAATCCCTGTGGTGAGCTTCATGTCAGGAGCTGGACCCCGCAGTCCTCCTCTATTTTGTCTCTGAGAATCATTGCACAAATGTTTTCCATTTTTCTCAAAACCCATGGATGAGGGAGACCATTCTGTGTTTATCTCTCTCCCTCTGACTTATTTCACTCAGCATAATAGATTCCATATACATCCATGTATAGGAAAAATTCATGACTTCATCTCTCCTGACGGCTGCATAATATTCCATTGTGTATATGTACCATAGTTTCTTTAACCATTCATCTATTGAGGGGCATCTAGGCTGCTTCCAGAGTCTGGCTATTGTAAATAATGCTGCTATGAATATAGGTGTGAGAAAGGGATTTTTGTATTGTATTTTTGTGTTCCTAGGATTTATCCCTAGGAGTGGTATAGCTGTTTTGTTTTTGTTTTGTTTTGTTTTTTGGATGCTTTACTACTGTTTCTCATTTTCTGATCCTTTCTCTGACTGACATCTTGCTCTGGTTCTAACCTTGGCCTTCTCTCTCTCTCCAGCTAGGGGGCTCACCATAAGACCTCTAGCCTCCCTGCCTTGCCTTTCCCTTAATTAAAACCTATTTCTAACCCCTCTCATTGGGGTTTTGATTGGCCCTAACATAAATGATTCATATATTTTCAGGCATTTTATTTTCTTTTGCAAAGCATGACATATATGACCTATAACATGAATTTTGAGTAAAACTAAGTTTATCAACAGTGAGGGGGGAAGTTCAAAGTAGAATAGAGATGGAAGTTTAGGTGCAAAGATTGAGGGATGTTGTGCTATGGGGGATGGTGGGGAGCAGGCTCCTCTGCACGGGGCTTCATACAGACAACACAGCCTGGACCTGCCTTCACATGAAGGTTAAGGGGAGATACTGGAGGGAATCTCAGGACTGTAAGGCATTGGTACATCTGGGTTGGGGAGACTGAGATCAAGGATGTGTAATGATGATACTGATGACGGAGAGTAACAGTGTGACTGTCCTGAATGTTCAATGGAAAACACCGTGAGTTTGAGGTAATGTGAGTCAAATCACCTTCAAGATGTCAAAAAACACAGAAGAACACAGTGCCCAGCAGGGACAAGCCTCAGAAATCTGTAGGTCTAGCCATGCTTGGAGTCCTGGGGAGAACCAAGGTTCCACCTGCCAGGTACAACAGGAACAGGAAAATAACATAAAATGGCAGGGCCAACCCCATGCCTGTATCTCCCCCAGCCCAGGGTCAGGTGCAGAGAGACGGGTGTGCAGGTACAATTAGCAGGAACCCTAACAAGGCTCGGGGGAGGGAACCTAAGGGATGAGAGTAGAGGGTGAGTCAGGCACTGCCAGGTCCTGTGGGACCAAATGCTGTTGTCTCTGCATCCTGATCTTCCAGGAACACTTTCCTCCCCTCAGCCACATATGCACACAGTTAAGAGGAATATATACAGGGGAGAGTTTGCGGAGAGAGCAGCCAAGGCACAGAGGAAGGGAGTTAGCGACAGATGATTATTGTGTAGATTAAGACTGTATCTCTCTGGGCTCACTGGTCAATGATAACTTGCCTGCCTGCAGGTCAGCGAGTGGTCACTTAATGATCTTATGGAATTATATCAACCAGGTAAAATACAAAGCGCCTATGTGTGTGGACACCCTGTGAGAAGGCCTATCTCTTGGGTTTTGCATGGCTGAGTTGAAGTGTTTGGAATAAGACCCAGAGGACACAAAGTTGGCTTTGTTGGCTCTCCGGACCTCTCCCTCCTGTAATGATGCATCTGGGCACACCTTAGAAAGGTAAGAGAAGCAGGTAAGAGTCACTGGTTTTTGCTAATTACAGAGTTTCAAAGGTGATTTCCTTGCAATGGGTATCTATGGAGAGGTGAACCAGAAATTCAAGCCCAAGGGCTCAAGAAAGCAGTGACTAAGCAAATTTGGCAGCTGGTAGGGATAAGGGGGTGAGTGGTAGTTGGGGAGGAGAGAGTTAAGATAAATCATTAGACATAAGAGTGGGAAAGACGGTCTGCATTGTTTGGGTGAAGAATTTATGGGAAAGTGCTCAGCGACAAGACATTGAGGAAAGAGTTGGACATGTGTGTTTGTGGGGGAAGTGCTCCATTGTCTGTGGGGGAAGATCATGTCTAGAAGGATACTCGACCATAAGGAGGGGGTGGCTCTGCACATGACCAAAGTAACAGGGTGGGTCCACCATTAATGATCTACATATGTAACAGTCTCTCCCTCTTTCTCCACCCATTTATCTTCCCTCTCTCCTTTTTCCTTAAACTTTCTCCCATTCCAAGCATAATAGGGTAGATGAAAATCTTCAGTTATGTATTGTGCAGCCCTTATACATTCAGCAAAATAGATATAATAATTTGATTCAGGGCATACTCGTGTTCTTCTCTGAATAATGAAGTAAACATAACTGTACCATCCCCCATGGACTGCTTCTATTTGCCTGTATCCCTCTCTTCCTCCTTATCCTTCTTCACTCTTTGCCCTCCTCTCTCTCTTCATCAACCCTATCTCTTCCACCCACCCTTTTTCTCTCCCTCACTTTAGCTCCATCCACATATAAGTGCTGCAATTTTCTAGGGAGTGGAAATACCCGGAGTATAAACTCATCTGACTACAACAGAACCCTTGGCAAGGCTGAGGAGTGGAGCAGAGAAGGTGCATTTCAGTGAGAATGAGGAGATGGAGGGGAAGGATGCTTGGGATTACAGGAGAAATGCCCAGGAGTCAGGGATATCAGAGGTGGCCAGTGGAGAGAGGACAGTATGTGTCACTGATGGAGTTTCCAACATATAAGGATCCTATTGTAGACTAGAAGGAGTGGAGTAAATGGATGAATAATGAATTCAAGAAAGTTGAGTTGGCCATGAATGATTGGCTTAAGTCAGCACCAGTGACAGAACCCAATGTCTTTCTCATTGATCCAGGATAGTCATGGACCAGAAAAACCTCACCCAAGTCTCTGAGTTCCTCCTTTTGGGGCTTTCAGAAGACCCCAAGGAGCAGCAGCTACTCTTCATCCTTTTCCTGAGCATGTACCTGGTCACAGGGCTGGGGAACTTGCTCATCATCCTGGCTATCATCACCGACGCCCGGCTCCACAGTCCCATGTACTTCTTCCTGGCCAACCTGGCCTTCGTGGACATTTGCTTCACCACCACCACTGTCCCAAAGATGCTGGTAAACCATGCCACAGGGCACAGGGAGATCTCCTATGCTGGGTGCCTGACTCAAACCTTCTTCTTCATCTTCTTTGCTAGTCTTGACAGCATCCTGCTGGCCACCATGGCCTATGACCGCTATGAGGCCATCTGCCACCCCCTGCACTATACCACGTCCATGACTCCACAGCTCTGCAGCATTCTGGTGGGGGCGTCCTGGACAGCAGCTTTTGGGAATGCCCTGACCCACACGGTTTCACTAACCTATCTCTCCTTCTGCACCCACAATAAGGTCCCTCATTTCTTCTGTGACCTCAATGCACTGCTCAAACTGGCCTGTTCTGATGCCTTCCTCAATTATACCCTGCTGAATACTGTAGGTGTCATTCCTCTATTTTTCCCTTTTATGGGAATCTTGGTCTCCTACATGCTCATCTTCATAGCTGTGCTGAGGATCCCATCACGGACAGGCAAGCAGAAGGCTTTCTCCACCTGTGGCTCCCACCTCTCCGTGGTGACCCTTTTCTATGGGACACCCATCGGGGTGTATTTCAGCCCCACATCCTCACACACTCCCCATACGGACACAGTGGCCACAGTAATGTACACAGTGGTGACCCCCATGATGAACCCCTTCATCTACAGTATTCGGAACAAGGACATGAAGGCAGCCCTCAGAGCCCTGCTCAACTGGAAACCAGCTTTTACTCGTTGAACCTGCAGGATAATACTCAATTGTTTATTAAAAATAGGAGTTCACTGTAAGTTACACTCACTGCCTGATCTTAGAAATGTACTAAGTGGAATTGCTTTATTTTAAACTTTATTTAACAAAAATGTGTCACATTGTTGACTTAGTTGACCATAATGCATTTGTTTCCAGATAAGTGAGAGCAAAGTTACTGAAAAAATAGAAAAAATGTCCAAAGGAAGAAAAATGTTCATATAAAAAGAAAAAGTGAATGAATAGTAGCAAGCATATTTGTGACAAGTATTGTATCTCCAATGTCAGTAATACAATGGCCAGTGATACAATAGTAATAGGTTTACTAAGGTCTTATTAGCCGTGCGTTCTGTTAAATTGCCATGTTCCTATCGGATGACAGCATGGAATAAATAAAGCTGTCCAGATTTCAAAGCTCTACTAGTGATACTATGACCTTCAGAGGCATGCACTCCCTGACCAGGTCTCCTGGAAAAAGAGATATATGGGAGGAGGGTGCCCACACTCGCTCCAAAAACCTGTGGTGATTTAGTCCATATCTGGACTTGATCAGATTGGTGTCCCCGAAGGGAATGGTCAGTGATGAGGTAAGGCCATTGGGAAAATAGAGGATCTGGATGGTGGAAGCTGCAGCAGGCTTGACTTTGGCTGGACAGCAGCATGGCCCACCCTCTCCTCCTGAGATGGCCAGTTTTCTGCTACATGGGCCAGTGTATTACTGAACTTTCACAACTCAGTTTACATCTCATTAAAGAAAAGAGTGAGTCCATGGAGCTGGCCCAGTTTGAACATGGCGACTGCTAAGAGGAATTGTTTTACACTCATGTGTTTACTTATTGCTTTAATCCTCCAACTATTCTTCTGGAGCATTTATGACACCAGACACACTTGTGTTCAGGCTCTGTGTGTGTTATTGAAAGAGAGAGGGAGGAGAGAGAGAGAAGAGCGAGACAACAGCAAAGAACACACAAAATCCCTGAGCTGAAGCACCAATGCTGCTGTTTCACAAGAACTTGACAGCAGAAAGATCCTTGTCTTGCAAACATAAATTGGCAAGTCACATTAAAGAGACCTGTTTCTGCACAATGGAGACCTAAAGCTTGAGTTTCAAAGTCATAATTATTTTTTCAGGAATTTCTCTTTTTTCTTTAGAAATAGTGCTATTTCTAGTGCCTTATCTAGTGGTTCTAGTTATTTCTAGTATGTTCCATTTCTAAGACTCCTATCTGAGTTCTGTGTCTATGTCATTCTAAGTCATTGCTTCTTTGGATTTTCTGCATCTTTCTCATTTTCAGTTGACAGCCTTTGGAACTAGCCTCCTGAGGTGTACAGATGCCCTTACAACACGTCTAAGTGCCTTTCAATCTATTGAATTTAACAAATACACACCAAAAAATGCAGCTGTTCCACCAATGGGCCAGACTGGAAAAAGAGCTTTGTAACAAAGAACCAAGGGCCAGGTGTCCTCACTGGATTCCAGAGGGGCCTAGAGGGTCACAGGACCATTGAGGGTTCAAGTTCCACAGCAGGGTTGCAAGAATTTCTAGTAGAAAGTCAGAACATTTCTAGCCCATCACCATAGTAGTTCCTCTTGAATTTCAGCACCTGGCAGACATTTAGACTGTGGAATAGAATGGATCACCCATAATCCAGGGGAGTTCAGCCACCCATTTTATTGAGAAGCAAAGCCAAAGAATAAATAAAACCAGATGAGGGCAAATGGTTGATGTCTAAAGACCAGCCTGAGATCACCAGGCATTGGAGGTGGGGTAGGAAAGACAGATTTCAGGCAAGGTTGGGGAGTCTGGGAGCATGAATAATGAATTATCATGAATTATGGAATTATCGTATAACCATGTTACTTACCTAAATTGTAATTTAAAATGTTAAAGCAATAAGAGTTGGAGCCAGTGAGGTGGCACTAGAGGTAAGGTGTCTGCCTTGCAAGCACTAGCCAAGGAAGGACCGAAGTTCAATCCCCCGGTGTCCTTTAAAAAAAAAAAAAAGAAGAAGAGTTAAACAAAAATAAATTGATTTAAGGCATAGAAATTCTCATTTATTATGCCATGAATTTTGCTGCTTTGGGGGGTGTCTGTGCTTTCTTTAGGGGTAATTCAGGAACATAACATAATGGAAAATCTTGTAGACTATACCTCTATACAAAGTAAAGATGAGAACATGAATATTGTTGGTCTTTTGCTCTTGCCATCTTCTGTCATGATGTTTTCTTGGCATTTATCCATTGAGTTGAAGAGTGTAAGGAATCAGAGACAAGGAGATGAAAGTCTGAGTCAAGGAGAAAACTAAAGAGCTCTTTCTAAGGAATAGATTTGTTTCAAAATCTAATGAACAGGAGCTGGAGTAATAGCATGGCGGAAAGGACTTTGCCTTGCACACAGCTGAACCCAGGTTTGATCTCTGGCATCCCATTCCATCCCCCTGAACCTACCAGGAGTAATTCATGAACAGAGACCCAGGAGTAACCCCTGAGAGCACTCAGTGTGACCCAAAGACCAAATTAAAAAATGAGCCACTGGGGCTAACGGAGCAATAGCACTTTTGCCTTGCAAGCAGCTGACCCAGGACAGACCTCAGTTCAACCCCTGATTTCCATAAAGTCCCCCAAGACAGGAGCTATTTCTGAGCACATAGCCAGGAGTAACCCTTGAGCATCACCAGGTGTGGACCCCCCCCCAAAAAAAAAAAAGATGAGCCACAAGGAGACATGTGTCTTAATCCAAAGAGAAAATCAAACCAAAATTTATAAGGGTTAGGCTCATTTCCAAACCCAGTGAATCTTCTTGTCAGTAGGGGATTATCAGGCAATAGTGATCACACATTAATGTCTTCATGGTTAGTAAATTTCTGAGCCCGATTAAGAATTACATAGCTCATATGTTTTAGGGAATTTCTTTTCTTTATGAAAGTATGACATATATGTCCTGTATTACTTATGCATTTTTCAAGTAAAACGATGTTTGTCAACAGTGAGGTGAACAGTACAAAGTAGGTTAGAGATGGAAGTCCAGGTGCAAAGATAAAGGGATGTTGTGCTCTGGGGGGGGGTGGTGGAAAGCAAGCCCTTCTGCAGGAGGCTTCATGCAGACAGAGCTTGGACCCACCTTGCAAAGATGATGGGCTCCCCTCTCAGGACTGTGGGGACTGGGTTTATTGGGTGGTGGGAAGCTAACTGAGAAAAAGGGAAAACTAGAAAAAAATTATAGTGATGAAATAGTGTGAATGTCCTGAGTGTTCCCTGGAAACAGTGAATTTGAGGTGATGTGCGTCACACCATCATCAAGACATCAAAAGACACTCAGAGGCACAAGATGCACAGCAGGAATGAGCCTCAGGAATCTGTAGGTCCAGCCAGGCTGGGAGTCCCTTGAGAACCAAGGTTCCATCGGCAGGATTCAGGAGCAACAGGAAATGGCAGAGCCAGTCCCTTGCACATATGTCCATCAGCTCAGGGTCAGGCACAGGAGGGATGGGTGTGGAGGGACAATTAGCAAGAGCCCTAACAAGACTCAAGGGATGGAGCCCCAGGGATGAGGGTGGAGGGTGAGTCAGACACCGCCAAGTCCTGTGGGACCAGACATTGCTGCCTCCATGTCCCGATCTTCCAGGAAGACATTCCTCCCCTCAGCAACACACGCACACAGTTAAGAGGAATATATACAGGGGAAGGGGTGGGGGAGACCAGGCCAGGCACAGAGGAAGGGAGTTGGCATTAGGATCCCTGGGTCTCCAACTCTGACTTGTGTGACTCCAGTTGGGACCGTGCTTCTCAGGGCTTGCTGGTCTGAATGGTCACTCAATGATTACTCTATGGTCTGAATTATATCAAGCAGATGAAACACGAGGTTCAGATGTGCGTGGACATCCTGTGAGAAGGCCCATCACTGGGGTCTTGCATGGCTGAGTTGCAGAGTGTTTGGAATAAGACCCACAAGGACACAAAGCTTGCTTCGCTGCCTCTCTGGGCCTCTCCCTTCTGCAAATGGATCCACCGGCGCTCATCTTAGAAGGGTGAAAGAGGCAGGTAAGAGTCACTCGTTTCTATTAGTTCCAGAATTTCAAAGGTGATTTCCTCTGGATTGTGTCCATGGGGAAGTGAACCAGAAACTCAAGCCTAAGGCCTTGAGAAAGCAGAGATGGAGCAGATTTGGCAGCTGGTTGAGACTAGGGAGTGAGTGGGAGCTGGATGGAAGGGAAGGTCAGGAAGGAGAGGGGTCAGGTAAACCATTCGACAGGGCATGGGGAAAGTGCCTACATCGTACTGGAAGAGGAAGGAGTTGTGGAGAAAGTGCTCAGGGAGTTGACAGAGGGAGATGAGTTGGGGTACATGTGTATGTGTGTTGAACTGGTGTCTGTGGGTGAGAACAGGTGTCTAGAAGGGTGCTGGGCCTTATGGAGGGGACTGGCTCTGCATGGCACTAGAGTAATTGGGTGGTTCACCACTTATGACCCACACATCTGACTGTCTCTCTCCTTCTTTCTCCATCCGTCATTCCTCCCCTCTCTCTCCTCTCTCTCCTTGGCCCTGCTCCCTTCCCAGTTTTACAGTGTAGGTGGAAATTTTGAGATGTGTTACATCGTTGGTTTGACATTCAGAAAACAATAGATATTATTTTGCACTAGAACAAGCTCATGTTCTTATTCCAGATGTGAAGCAAATGTCACTGTACCATCCCCATGATCTGCTTATGTTTTTCTGCATCCCTCTCCTTCCTTCTCCTCCTCCTTCTCCCTCTTTGTTCCTTCCCCTCCCTGCCTCTCTTCACCATACCTGTCTCTCTCGAGCTGACACCCAAACTCACTCACTCCCCCTCCCTCCATGCCTACTTCTAAGGGGTGCACAGTGCTAGAGATTGGAAATACCGGGAGGACAAAGTCATCTAACTCCAACACGTCCCTTGGCAGGCTAAGGTGTGAAACAGATAGAGAAGGTGCAGACCATCGAGAAGAAGGAGATAAAGGGGAAGGATACTTGGGGTTCAGGAGAGATGCCAGGGAGCCTCAGGGACATCTGAGGTGACCAGTGGAGAGAAGACAGTGTGTGCCACTGGTAGTTCCCTACACATGACAAGGATCCTATTGTAGGATGAACTGAGTGAAGGAAATGGTTGAACAATGAATTCAAGAAATAGTTGAGTTGACCATGAATGATTGGCTTAAGTCAGCACCAGTGACATAGCTCAATGTCTTTCTCATTGGTCCAGGATGATCATGGACCAGGAAAATCTCACCCAGGTCTCCGAATTCCTCCTCTTGGGGCTTTCAGAGGACCCCAAGGAGCAGCAGCTGCTCTTCATTCTCTTCCTGAGCATGTACCTGGTCACGGTGCTGGGGAACCTGCTCATCGTCCTGGCCATTGTCACTGACACCAGGCTCCACACCCCCATGTACTTCTTCCTGGCCAACCTGGCCTTCGTGGACATCTGCTTTACCACCACCACAGTCCCCAAGATGCTGGTGAACCATATAACAGGCCGCAGGGGGATCCCTTATGCCGGCTGCCTGACCCAGACCTTCTTCTTCATCCTATTTATTAGTCTCGACTGCTTCCTGCTGCTGGTCATGGCCTATGACCGCTACGAGGCCATCTGCCACCCCTTGCACTACACCACGTCTGTGACTCCACAGCTCTGCAGCATCTTGGTGGGGGCATCCTGGACTGTATCTTTTGGGAATTCTTTCGTACACATCATATTACTGAGCCGACTCTCCTTCTGCACCCACAACCAGCTGCGAAACTTCTTCTGCGAACTCAACACTCTGCTGAAACTGTCCTGCTCCAACACTTACATCAACAATGTCGTGGTGAACTCCGAGGGGTCCTTGACAGTCATATTCCCTTTTTTGGGAATTGTTGCTTCTTACATACTCATCTTTACAGCTGTAATAAAAATTCCATCGCGAACAGGCAAGCAGAAGGCTTTCTCCACCTGCGGCTCCCACCTCTCTGTGGTGACCCTGTTCTACGGGACCCTCATTGGGGTGTACTTCAGCCCCACATCCTCCCACACAGCCCAGAAGGACACGGTGGCTGCGGTGATGTACACGGTGGTGACCCCCATGATGAACCCCTTCATCTACAGCCTCCGGAACAAGGACATGAAGGGAGCATTCAGGGCCCTGGCCAGCAGAAGGCCAGTTCTTACTCACTGACAAATGAAATGAACTTAAGGCTGCCCTGGGGTACTCCCCCAACTTTCTATATTTTCTTCATAGCCTACTCTTAAATAATCTCTCTTTATCAACTTATTGGATTGCTTATTGTTTCATTGGTTTATTATCTCCTAAGTCTATTTCCTTTTTAAGGTGCATTCATTGAGTTATTGTCTCATGTCTGCTAACAATTTTAGGGTGGCATTTCTACTAAAACATGAAGCACATTGAGCTACAGGCTAAATATTTGGAAATGTTGTAAGAAATGCCAGTTTTCAAGTTCCTCATTCAAATAGGTCCTAGTGAAACTATTTTGACAGTTTGAAAAGCCATAGATATTTTAGAGTATAATTTACACTGAGTTTTGTGGCATTTCCAACATAGCACTTTGAACAACATAGTGCTCCCTGAATCACTTATTTAACATTCATTCGCTGCTAGAAACCATCTTTAAATTGTCTTTTGTAAATATCATTCTTCATCTACTTCACTGAGAGCACTGACCCACGATCACTATATTGATCTCACTCTCAGTCAGTCAGCATCTGAACCAGTCATTTGGATGGGGGGCTAGAATGGGCTTGAACTTTGATAATGTTCCTAGTTTAGCTCCTAGTTTACTCCCCAGTCCTCAACCAATTTAATAAATGTTTGACACTGTTTCTAAGTTCCACAGGAGTAAAGCTTATAAATTTATTATAAAACTTGAGCCTCTGCCATGAAAGGTCACAGATTGACGACTCCAGAGTCATCCCAAACCTAAAGACACACATATTCCTGAAATGAACTAAATGGGCGATGTCATCAAGGGATCCTCAGTGACAGACTTAGTGGGAGAGAAAAATAACAAAATGAGCTCAATTATCAATAACCTGAGTGTTAGAAGGTCTCTAACTACTACCCTCCCCTGCCTTTTCCTCAGAGAGCACCATGAGGTTGCTCTTAGCATAGCCATTAGGACAATGGAAACAACCCGTCTCATCCTAAGAGACTTCATTTTAATTACTTGGGATATCCGTCTGGGAATGTTCATGCCATTGCATGCAGTGAAGGGATATTTTGTTGTTGTTGAACAACTAAGGAGGTAATAGAGGACTATTCTCAAGTGCATTTACCAGCGCCTAAGGCAGTTCCAATTGAGGAGAATATTCCCCCCAAGACCCAAGTCCACCACACCCCATCACGAAGCAGAGGAAACTCCCAGAGCCAACTGACTCACACACACACATGTGCTCTGAGGGACAGATATGTGGGTCAATAGGCACAGCCCTAACAAGACTCAGGGGACACAGTCCCGGCAGCCTGGATGGAGGTAAATTGGGCTCTGCCATGTTCTCGGGATCCTCCTCTGGGACAGAATCCTGCCTCCCTCTACTCAGCCATGGACACTTCCAGAAAAGCCACCTCTTCTCTGGCAGACAATGTTGCTAGCAGTGGGTACCTGGCATAGGTGAGTGGGGGAGAAGCAACGGAGGCATGGGGGAAGCCAATAGGAGTAAGGGCTGTGAGTCTCCAGCCACCACTCCTGTGACCTTGGGAAAGGAAGGTCAGTGCTTCTCTGGGTTGAGCTAAATGGTGCAACTCTTTGATGCAAGTGCCCATGTGTGTCTAGGTCCTGCTACAAAGCCTTCTGTGTCTGGGTTCTGCAGCACAGAACTGAAGAATTTTGAAATGAGAGAGACGTGTATGCTCTAGTGTTACTGGCTCTCCCCAAGTAAATGAGGTTGGAGCATCTATCTTAGTGGAGTGAGAAGTGGCAGCCAACACCCGGGTCTTCCCACAGGTAAGAAGTCTCAACTCTCTGTGCAGGACAATGAGAATCCAAGGCAGGGTTTTCAGCAAAGTAGAGATGGGTATAGTCCCTCATGATGCTGTCCCTCTGGAGGGGGACCAAGAAGAACAAGCCAGGAGTCCTCAAGCAGAAAAGCAGTATGTTTGATTCTGTGGGGGACATAGAGTGTCTGGGGGTGACTCAATAAGGGGAGGAAGGTAGAAAGGTTAGGAGCAGGTGATGAAGAGCATGCAGATGTGATCCAGCAGATCTGGGCACTGCCCACATCTCTCCTAGTGATGCTGTAGTCATGGAGAAGTGGCCATGAGAGGTGGAGGACAGATCATGATTTAAAGGACTGTTAGGGTCCTAAGGAAATTTAGCAAAGGAGGGCACCTGATGGACCTCAGTGTGGGAAATCCAGGGACACAAGTTTGAGCAGAGAATCCAGAATCTCCCACGCTTTTGGAAAAGATGTGATCCAAAATCAACCTCTAGTTTATCTTCAATTGTCTTTGTTTGATGGTTCAATGGACTTATTTCTTGAGACACGGGGTGTGGGGGGCCTCTATATTAGTGACCGCTGGTCTCTCAGCATCCTTCCTGACATGTCCTGGAATTCTGTGACCCTAGAAATGTCTCTCTCCCAACTCACAAGACTATGCCCAGAATCAGTGAGAAAAAGCAGGTCTGTCTTAGGCGAGGTTCAGGATCCCAGGGCCAGACTAGTGGGCACTGAGAGCTGGACACCTTGTGGCATTGGCACCTCTTTGTTCTTCCAGCTGTGTGTGTGCCCGCAGTCCCAGCGTTCCAGTGCTAGCACGACCACCCCCTCCTTACCACATCATTGTACCAATAAAGAAACCAATTGCAGTCGGTCTGTTTGATCTATTTACCTGTCTACCTCTCCAGCTCTTATTTAGCTCATGATTTGAAGTTCTGTAGAGTGTGGAAGTGTCTTATGTAACGATGTCCTTCCTGTCAGAAAAGCAAAACTGAGGAACAGTGTGGCCCCAGATCATGTCCACGCCCAATCACATTCATGCTCTCCCCATGCTCCCATTTGCCTCCGTCATCCTCCCTACCAGTCCCTACTCTCCACCTTGGTCTCCTCTCCCTGTGCCCCCCTCTTCCTGTCCTGGTCTCAGGAACAACCTATACCTTACATTCAGTGTCATCATTCCACCACACCTTTTTCATGTAGAAAGGATGGGAGCTGGCAGAAGGACAAAGAGAAGTTTCTATCCAAATCAGTGAGCAGTTTCAGGAAGGACGAGGAAGGGAGAAGCCACCATGCCCTGTGCTGGAAGAAAAGGAGGGTTTGAGGTGTGTCTGGGCTGTAGACGAAAAAGTCCTAAGAGAGGAGCCCTGGAGACAGAGGAATTGGCCAGAGGAAACTGTGAGATGGGGCCAGTCTTGTACTGAAAGCTCTAGTGCTCGATTCTGGTGTGAGTGGTGATTAGGGAGATGAGCATGGGGTAGAGATGTAAAATGCCAGGGACACTAATGGCATGTTAGATTACATGGATGGGTCCTTTCTTGAGAAAGAGTGTGGAGAACTGGTGAATATCAGGATCAACTTGGAGAGTGAATTATTGCCCAAAAATGGACGCTCTCTGCCAACACCTTGGACAGATTCTCCCTGTCTTGTCTCTTTGTCCAGAATGATCTCGGAAGGGGAAAACCTGACTCAGGTCTCCGAATTCCTCCTCATGGGTCTGTCCAGTGATCCCAGGGAACAGCAAGTGCTCTTCATTTTCTTCCTGAGCACATACCTGGTCACGGTACTGGGGAACCTGCTCATTGTCCTGGCCATCATCACCGACACCCGGCTCCACACCCCCATGTACTTCTTCCTGGCCAACCTGGCTTTCGTGGACATCTGCTTCACCACCACCACCGTCCCCAAGATGCTGGTGAACCATGTCACAGGGCGCAAGGGGATTCCTTACGCTTGCTGCCTGACCCAGACCTTTTTCTTTATTCTGTTTGCAAGTCTCGACTGTTACCTGTTGCTGGTCATGGCCTATGACCGCTACGAGGCCATCTGCCACCCCCTGCACTACACCACGTCTGTGACTCCACAACTCTGCAGCCTCCTGGTGGGGGCATCCTGGGCTGCATCCTTCGGGAATTCACTGGTACACGTCATACTATTGAACCGCCTTTCCTTCTGCACCCACAACCAGCTGCGAAACTTCTTCTGTGAGCTCAGCACTCTTTTGAATATCGCCTGCTCTGACACCTTCCTCAACAATGTCGTGGTGAACTCCGAGGGGACTTTGACAGTTGTATTTCCCTTCTTGGGCATCTTAGTCTCATATGTGCTCATCTTCGCAGCCGTACTGAGGATCCCATCACGAACAGGCAAGCAGAAGGCTTTCTCCACCTGTGGCTCCCACCTCTCTGTGGTGTCCCTGTTCTACGGAACCCTCATAGGAGTATATTTCAGCCCTACATCATCTTATACAGCCAAGGACACGGTGGCCGCGGTTATGTACACTGTGGTGACCCCCATGATGAATCCCTTCATCTACAGCCTCCGGAACAAGGACATGAAGGGAGCATTCAGGGCACTGATCACTAGAAGGCCTGTTCTTTAATCAATGAAAAGAGAAATGGACATAAAGCTGCCCAAGGGTACTTCCACATGTTCTATATTCCTTTCATAGCCTACTCTTAAATAACCTCTTGTTATTCATTTATTAGCTCTCTTATTGGTTTATTCATTGATTAGTGATGAATTTATTTTTTTCTTTCAATGTGTATTTATTGAGTTATTATCTCATGCCAACCAATAATTTTAGGGAGTCATTTCAACCAGGAAAAGAAACAAAACTAGTGATACTGAGGCTATTGAGCTACAGGCTAAATATTTGGAAATGTTAGAATAAATGCCACTATTCAAGTTCCTCATTCAAATGGGTTCAAGTGAAACTATTTTGTTTTTGTTTTTTTTTGTTTTGTTTTGTTTTGTTTTGTGGTTTTTGGGTCACACCCGGCAGTGCTCAGGGGTTATTCCTGGCTCCAGGCTCAGAAATTGCTCCTGGCAGGCACAGGGGACCATATGGGACGCCGGAATTTGAACCGATGACCTCCTGCATGAAAGGCAAACGCCTTACCTCCATGCTATCTCTCCGGCCCCTCAAGTGAAACTATTTTGACCAAGATTCCCCAATTCCATGGTCTGAAAAGCCATAGAGATTTCAAACTATGATTTACACTGAATTTTTGTTTGTATTTCCAACATAGTTCCTGAACATAATGCTTTCCTGGCCCACTTTTAACACTGACTCATTGCTAGAAACCATCTAAAATATTCTTTTGTAGAAATTATTCTTTACCTAATTCATTAGGAGCACTAATACATGATCACTGCCTTCATCGCACTCTCAGTGAATTGGCCTCTTGCAAGTGGCTTTAGATGGAAGGCTGGATTGGATTTGTATTTTGATAATGTTTCTATCTTCTTTGTTTACTCCTTAGTTCTCAGCCAATTTAGTATACGTTTTACACTGTTTCCAAGTTCCCCAGAAGTAGACCAAAATTTATATATTTATTATTATTTCCTGATCATGAAACTTGAACCTCAGTAGAAAGGCATGACAGGTCACACATCAATTCCAAACCTGTCTGTTAAAGACACAAATATTCCTGAGATGAACTAAATGGGCGATGTCATCAAGGGGTCCTCAGTGACAGACTTAGTGGGAGAGAAGAATAACAAAATGAGCTCAATTATCAATAACCTATGTGTTAGAAGTTCTCTAACCACTACCCGCCCTTGCCCTTTCCTCAGAGAGCACCACGAGGTTGCTCTTAGCATAGCCATCAGGACAACAGAAGCAACCAAAGTCTCGTTTGTCCTGAGAGACTCCACTTTTAATTTCTTAGGCATGTGTTTGGGGATATTCATGACATTTTTTTTGGTTTTTAGGTCACACCCAGCAGTGCTCAGGGGTCACTCCTGGCTCAGAAATGGCCCCTGGCAGGCTCGAGGGACCATATGGGACATAGGGATTTGAACCACTGGCCTTCTGCCTGCAAGGCAAATGCCCCATCTCCATGCCATCTCTCCGGTCTCAAGGGATATTTTGTTGTTGAACAACTGAGGAGGTATTAGAGGATTGTTCTCATGTGCACTTACCAGCGCCTGTGGCAATTCCAATTGAGAAGAAGATTCCCCCACCAAGACCTGAGTCCACCACACTGAATCATGAAGCTGAGGGAAATCCCAGGGCCAGTTGACTATCTCTCTCTCTCTCTCTCTCTCTCTCACACACACACACACACACACACACACACACACACACACACACACACACACACACAGTGCTCTGAGGGACAGATATGTGGGTCAATAGGCACAGCCCTAACAAGACTCAGGGGATACAGCCCCAGCAGCCAGGATGGAGGTTGATTGGGCTCTGCCATGTTCTTGGAATCTTCCTTTGGGACAGAACCCTGCTTCAATCTGGCCCTCATGGACATCTGTCTCACCACCACCACCACTATCCCCAACCACTGTTCCTAAGATGCTAGTGAATTGCATTGCGTCAATGAGTACAAAGGATTTTCCTTAGCCCGGTGCTTCTCCAAGACCTACTTCACTAACCTTTTGAGAATCTCAACTGTCACCTATCGCTGGTCATTGCCTATGACCACTACGAAGTCATCTGCACTACCTATTCTCTGCCACATCAGTGACACCACAGCTTTGCAGCCTCCTGGTGGGTTGTCCTGGGCCACAGCCTTCAGGCATTTCTTGATGCATGTCGTATTGTTGAACCACCTCTTCTTCTGCACCCAAGACCAGTTCCCCAATTTCTTCTGCAAAATCAGCCTGATGCTGCACCTGTCCTGCTCTGACACTTGCCTCAGCAACATGGCATTGAATTCCATGACTGCCTTGACAGTCATACTCCCCTTCATGAGCAACCTGTTCTCCTACATCTTCACAGCCATGCTGAGTATCCCATCGCAGACAGGCAAACAGAAGGATTCCTCCACCTGCGGCGCTCACTTCTCTATGGTGACCCTGAAATACACCCTCATCGGGGTGTATTTCAACCCTACATCCTCCCACATGGCCAAAACAGACACAGTGGCCGCCATGATGTAAACAGTGATCTCCCCCATGACGAACTCATTCATCTACATCCTCCCAGACAAGAATAGAAAGGGTGCCTTGGGGGCCCTGGTCAGCAGGAAGGCAGTGTTTTCTCTGTGACCAGACTTTTACACATGCCAGTGCCTGTAAATATGTCTTCATTGTCCTGAATTCCCCCACACAACCTGCTCTTAAGTACTCAATTTTGATCCCTTTATTCCTTTAGTCATTAGTTTGTCTGCAAGAACAATCTTTCTTGAGAGACAAGAAAACTCTTTATACTCTTTGGACATGAAGATAGGTTTGGGTTTTCCACTAAAGGCCTTGATTTTTTTCCACCATTTTTTTGTAATTCCTTCCTAAGAGAAGCAGAGGTGCTGTCTCAGAAATGTCTCACTTGGGCCAGAGCAATAGCACAGAGGGGAGGACATTTGCCTTGCACATGACTGACCTAGGTTCAATTTCCAGCGTCCCTTATGGTCCCCCAAGCCTGCCAGGAGTGATTCAAGCACAGAGCTGAGAGTAATCTTAATCCCTGAACATCACCAGGTATGGCCCCCAAAAAAAGAAGAACAAATTACTTATTTTTCACATTGTCACTTAAATGGAATTTCCTCAGAGATTACTCTCACTGTCATGAGGACACTGATATCTGCTCTTGCAACACTTTCTGCCCCACTGCCCCATCACTAAAACATGTGAGCAGTGTCCTTATTTATGTCTGTTCTGACCATTACTGTGTGTAGCTTACTTTGGGCTGTCTGTCGTACTGCTGAGACCTGTACTCATGTGAATTAGTACATATCAAGAAGAATCATTCATGGATGCTAAGACTGTTTTCATTCATTTCCAAGAATTTCCATAACAAAATACTACACCATGAATGACTCAAGGACATTTGTAAGAATCCCTTTGGAGCTGGAGCAGTGGCCCAGCATTAGGGCATTTGCCTTGCAGGAAGCTGACCCCGGACGGACCACGGTTTGATCCCCTAGAGTCCCATATGGTCCCCAAAGCCAGGAGTGATTTCTGAGCACATAGCCAGGAGGAACCCCTGAACGTCAAAAAAAAAAAAATAGAATAATCCCGGAATGCAGCAAGGTAATGTTAGATGACAAAAAATATGTGGCATATGTATGTTATAATGCTGATAAGATATTATTTCTATGTATAAATGAAGTAAATAAATAATATATAATAATACAATCTATTTATATTATATTATATACAATATATGATATCTTATAACTTATTATAATATATGATATCTTATATATAACATATAATCATAATATAACATATTGTACTCTAGATAATAATTTATTATAATTATATGATATTGTAATAAATAAATAATAATAAAGTATGGGAGAAGATGCAGTCAATGGTGCGTGCTAATGTGGACCCTTGTTTTTTTAATTGGACAGCCAGTAGATGTGCAATTAAAAGTAGTTGACGGTTGAGTTTCAATCACACAATGTTCCAACTTCCATCTCTTCACTGGCGCACATTGCCTACCACCAATGTCTCGTTTTTCTCCAATCCATTCCCCCCTGCAGCTAACTCGAGAGCAGACACTTTGCCTCTTTCTCTCTCTTTTCTCTCTCTCCCTCAGCCCTTTTTTCTTTTAGGAACTGTGCTTTGCAATACTGTTACTGAAAGGGTAACTGGCAGCTTATCATCTCTCCTCTCAGCTCCTAGTTCTTGTGAACCATCTTTTCCTTTTCTTTTTTTTTTTTCTTTGTAGGTCACACCCAGCAGTAGCAGTGCTCAGGGTTTCCTCCTGGCTCTGCACTCAGAAACTTCTCCTGGCAGGCACATTTGGGATGCTGGGATTTGAACCATCGTCTGTCCTGGATTGGCTGTGTGCAAAGCAAACGCCCTACCAATATGCTATCTCTCCAGCCCCTGAATCCTCTTGCTGACTTCAAATACCATCATTGTCACCACAAAGGTAGCAGTGCTCATGTGGATGTATCATACGCTGTGCCAGGGATAGAAATTGGGATTGTCAAATGCTGGAAGCCATAGCACAGTGAAGAGGTCATTTACCTTGCACATGGGCAACCCACATTTAATCGCCAGAATCTCATAGGTTTCACCAGGAGTGATTCCTGAGCACATAGCCAGGAGTAACCCCCTTAGCACTGCTGGATGTGGTCACACAAAAGAAAAAAGAAAAAGAAAGAAATTGAGATGTCTATGTCAAGCTCAGTGCCTGTATTATCTCTGGTCCTGCTTGTTCATTTTTCATTACTCTCAATCATAAAATTAAGGGAAGGGAGCTGATTGGGGTGAACTTGATGGTGATTCACCTTATGAACACATAAATGCCCCTCAAACTGTCCCTCTCTAAGGGTGAGACTTAGGTTGCATAAGCTAACATTCACAATCAAATTCCAACATCACTCAACCATGCACTGGACATGGGGTGACCTTTCAGTACCCAGAGCTCAACTTCCAAGGTTCTATAGCCTCGGGACATCCTAGAGCCAAGTGCACACGTACCTGTCCCTGGGGAAGGGCTCTGCCAAGCTGGAGTTGAGGTCCATCAGCAGAATCCCTAACAAGACACCAGGGACTGAGCTAGGGCATGATGGAGGTTAAATGGGGCCCCACTAGGTCCCCAACTCACAGTCCACTCAGATTGAGATGCTTCACGTTCTTCTGCCCTCTCCTATGGCAGAGACACACCTGGCGCAGGTGAGTGGGCTAGAGGGAGCCTTGGACAAGGAAGAGCATAGGAGGCATCTCCAGCTATCACTGCTGTCTCTTCAATCAGCAATATTATACCAAAAGAGTGAAACAGGAAATGCCCATGTGTTTGTGCAAGTCCTGTTCATAGGTTCCAAATTATTTTCCTTTTTGGTTTTGAGGTCACATCCAGCAATATCCAAGGGTTTCTCCTGGCTCTACACTCAAGGGTCATTCCTGGCGGTGCTCAGAGGACCCTATGGATGCCAGCGATCAAACCCAGGTTGGTTGCCTGCAAGGCAAATGCCTTCCCCGCTGTGTTATCTCTCTGGTTCTATGGTTCCAAATTCTAACACTTGTATCACATGAATGATGCTTTGGAAGGAGACAGTCCTGAGTACACTGGGCAGCTAATGCTCGTCTATAGCCTTCTTTTTTTGGTTTTGTTTGTTTTTGGGTCACATCCAGCAGCACTCAGGGGTTCCTCTTGGCTCTACGCTCAGAAATCGCTCCTGGCAGGCTCGGGAGACCATATGGGATGCCGGGATTCTAACCACCGTCCTTCTGCATACAAGGACACTCCCTACCTCCATGCTATCTTTACTGCCCCTTGTCTATAACCTTCTTCAACCTCTCAGAGTGTGTCTTGGAGGAGGGGATAGGGTTGGTCTGCTTCCTGGGATATCAAGGGTATGGGAAGCAGTGAAAAGCCTGAATTCTGAGTCCAGAGTGGCAGGGCACCCAGGAAGAGAAGGAGAAGACAGTAACTTCCACTATTAGTGATGCTAACAGGATGAGCAAAAGAGCCTGCTGGAGCCCAGGCGAGCAGAGAGGTACAGGTTTTTCTATGTGGGAGGGACCAGCAGGGAGTTTGTGGTGATCAGAGGGAGACAAGTGTGGGCAGGGTAAGGGCGATGTCCTAGAGACTGTCCAGCCAGGGGCATCTAGAGAGCGTCATTGGAGGACACGGTGTCCTTGGATGAAGGTTGAAGGTGCTGGTCATATTCAGAAAAAATTTTGAACACAACCTTGACCAGATAAGGTTGGACCATTTCTACATCCCATCATCTCTCTCTGTTTCTCTGTCTCTCTCTGAATTTCCTGATCTCTATGTTTCTTCCTCTATGTTCCTTTTCAATATCTGAAGTTTAGTTGGGATTTCTTAGTATGTTGCATATGAGCTTTCAGGCCATCCAAGGAGCATAGACCCTAGTTGAATCCGGATTGTCCTTTTTCTTACACCGAAGTTAGGGAGCAAGTTAAGTCACAGGCCCCACCCCTGTGACCCTGACCACCTGCCTCTTCTTCCTCATCCCCTCATTCAGTTCAACTACCCCTCACTGTCAATACTTTGCTCTTTCCTTTCTCTTCCCCTCACCTCTAAACTCTATAAAATATCAATGTTCAACATCAAGTGTCTGTCACCTTGCTGCAGAATTTTGGCATAAAAATGAAGGTGATGGGCTGGAGAAATAGCACAGAGGGGAGGGTGTTTGCCTTGCACATGCCAACCAGGGTTCAATTCTAGCATCCTATAGAGTCCTTCAAGCACTGTTAGGAGTAATTTCTGAGTGCAGAGCCTGTAATAACCCCTGAGCACTGCAAAGTGTATTCCAAAATTCTAAACTAAAAAAAAAGAAGGCAATCAGGCAGAGTTAGGAACCAGACAGAAGGTCCCTCTCCAGGTCAGATATAGTTACTGGATGGCAGAAAAGTGGTCACTATAGGGATGGCCATAGGAGGAGGAGGCTGGGAGGTTGGTCTGGACTCAGAAGAGGCAGGGGGACTATTTACTGTGTAAACCCCAAGTCAATACCAGATGTGGAGGAGCCAGAACAATAGAACAGCGGAGAAGGCGAATGCCTTGCAAGTGGCCAACCTGGATTCGATTCTGACATTCCATATGGTTCCCTGAGCACTTTCAGGAGTAATTCCTGAATACAGAGCTAGGATAAATCCTTGAGCATCATTGAGTGTAGCCCAAAATCCGGAAAAGGAACATCAGACTTAGATCAAGATCTGATTGCTGGGAGGAGGTGGGAAAATTGCTAGTGTCAATATTAACAAAACCTTCTCAACCTTAAGCATAGACTTTTTTATTCTCCCAATGTGCCTCTGAGTGTGGTGTTTGAGTACAAGTAGTTTGTTTTTTTTGTTTTTTTTTTTTTTTTTTTTTTTGGTTTTTGGGCCACACCCGGTGATGCTCAGGGGTTACTCCTGGCTATGCGCTCAGAAGTCGCTCCTGGCTTGGGGGACCATATGGGGCGCCGGGGGATCGAACCGCGGTCCGTCTCCTAGGCTAGCGCAGGTAAGGCAGGCACCTTACCTCGAGCGCCACCGCCCGGCCCCACAAGTAGTTTGTTTTTAGGAAAGAAACCCAAGACACTTGAGGGATTTTTGGAATGGTGGGTGTGAGAAGAATTTTTCCTGCTCCAGAGAACTGAACCTGTAGGGATCCTTGTGAGTGAATAATCTGATTCCCAGCCCAGAGAGGAAGGAAGCAGAGCACTCAGCCTACCAAGACTGCTCTTTATTTTACTCCTAACTCCTGAGATTATCAACTCACTTAACTTCCACATTACCCATCAGAAACCTGGGCTGGGGCTGGAGTAATAGGACAGTAGATAAGGGCACTTGCTTTGCATGCAGCCAATATGAGTTGAATCCCCGGAATCCCAAAGGATTCCCTGATCCTGGCAAGAGTGATTCCTGAGTGCAGAGCCACAAGTAACCCCTTAACATTGCTGGAGGTGTTCCCTCAAAAAAAAAAAAAACTGGGCTGTTTCTATAGTCAGACAAAAGCCAGGGGACCACAATATATGATGTGATGGTGGTGGTGGTGAAGATAGCTTGTGTTGCTTGGGAAATATCCTGAATAAATCAGGGACAGTTGGTGGCCAGTAGAGAGATGGTAGTGTGTTAGCTGCTGGGTGCATTGTAGAAAATGGGGAGGGTCCTGTTTTAGGAAATCACTGAATATCTGGATTAACACGGAGCAATTCAGTCAGGATGGTTTTTGGTCAGCACCATGGACAGTATCTGCCTTGCCTTGTCTCTTTGGTCCAGGATGGTCTCCGAAGGGGAAAACTTCACCCAGGTCACTGAGTTCCTCCTGATGGGTCTGTCCAGCGACCTCAGGGAGCAGCAGGTGCTCTTTCTCCTCTTCCTGAGCATGTACCTGGTCACGGTGCTGGGGAACCTGCTCATCGTCCTGGCCATCGTCACCGACGCCCGGCTCCACACCCCCATGTACTTCTTCCTGGCCAACCTGGCCTTCGTGGACATCTGCTTCACCACCACCACCATCCCCAAGATGCTGGTGAACCACGTCACGGGACACAAGGAAATCCTTTATGCCAGTTGCCTGACCCAGACATTCTTCTTTGTCTGGTTTGCTGGAATTGACTGTTACCTGTTGCTGGCTATGGCCTACGACCGCTACGAGGCCATCTGCCACCCCCTACATTATGCCACGTCTGTAACTCCACAGCTCTGCAGCCTCCTGGTGGGGGCATCCTGGACCCCCTCCTTCGTGAATGCCCTGACACATGTTATATTCTTGAGCCGCCTCTCCTTCTGCACCCACAACCAGGTCCCCAATTTCTTCTGCGAACTCAGCACTCTGCTGAATCTCGCCTGCTCAGACACCTTTGCCAACAATATGACCATGAACACCGTGAGTGCCTTCACTGCTATCTTCCCCTTCATGGGCATCCTGGTCTCCTACATACTCATCTTTGTGGCCGTGCTGAGGATCCCGTCACGGACAGGCAAGCAGAAGGCCTTCTCCACCTGCGGCTCCCACCTCTCCGTGGTCACCCTCTTCTATGGGACAATCATCGGGGTGTATTTCAGCCCCATGTCCTCCCATACTGTGCAGAAGGACACTGTGGCTGCCTTGATGTACACGGTGGTGACCCCCATGATGAACCCTTTCATCTACAGCCTCCGGAATAAGGATATGAAGGGTGCTTTGAGGGCCCTGATAAGTAGAAAACCTCATTTTATTCCATGACCAGAGCCTTGGACACTCATGAATCCCTGTCACTGCCTGGGGCTTGCCTCAATGCCCTTTCTTTCTTCTGTACCCAGATATTCTTCCTAACCCATTTCACTGCTTTACTTAATCGCTGCTTCCCTTATTAATGACCGTTTACCACCTAGTGCTATTCAACTATTTCTGCCCCCTTTGACTACTGTTTTTAGGGTTATGGGTCCACCGGAAAACAATCAAAGCTCATGGGAGTTGTGACTATTCAGGATAAAAACTCAGTTCAAGGGGCATATTAATGGTGGGGCCAACCATGGTTGCAGTGAGAGCTTTAACCTCTGCTCTCTATCTATCTACCTATCTATCTATCTCTCGCTCCCTCTGAAATAAATTTAAAATCAATAAATTGTCATGATTCTTCAGATTATTTCAGAAAAGCAACAAACATCTTCACAGTAAGTTTTTAGTTTTGGTCTTCCTGTTTGTTTTTTGTTTTGGAGGTACTCAGGGTTATTCCTGGAACTGCACTCAAAAGTCATTCCTGGGGCCGGGCGGTGGCGCTGGAGGTAAGGTGCCTGCCTTGCCTGCGCTATCCTAGGACGGACCGCGGTTAGATCCCCCGGCGTCCCATATGGTCCCCCAAGAAGCCAGGAGCAACTTCTGAGTGCATAGCCAGGAGGAGTAACCCCTGAGCGTCACAGGGTGTGGCCCAAAAACCAAAAAAAAAAAAAAAGTCATTCCTGGCGGTGCTTAGGGGACCCTTTGGGATGTCAGGAATCAAACCCAGGTGAGCCTCATACAAAGCAAAGACCCTTCCCAGTGTATTATGGTTCTGACCCCTTCACAGTGAGTTTTGTTTATTTGTTTGTCTGGGCCACACTTAGCAGCCCTCAAGGGTTCCTTCTAGCTCTGCTTTCAGCAGTCACACCTGGTGGTGCTCGGAGGACCCTACAGATGTCGGGGATCAAACCCAGGTTGGTTGTGTGCAAGGCAAACCTTCTCCCTGCTGTGCTGTCACTCTGGCCCCATAACTGGCCCTTTGGATAGGGAAGGTGGGGCTGGAGCAATGGTGCAGAGGGAAGGCACTTTCCTTGCACAGAGCAGACCTGGAGTTGGATTTCCCAACACCGCATAACAATGCTAACTGCAGAGCCAGGAGTAAGCCCTGAGCATCCCCGGGTATGACTCATAAACAAAACCAAAGAAAGACCTTGAGTTACATCACAAAGGGGCACGTAGCCAAGAGGAAGCAGAGATATTTGCAGAATTTAGGATTCCCTATGCCCCAGGAGCCCCCAACCAGACTGGAGAACAGAGGATAATCCCTGAAGCCAAAGTGCCCCCAGGGCCAGGCTCAGCTGGACAGAGGCGAAGGTCAGTCTGCAGGAGCCCTAACAAGACCCAGGGGACTGTGACTGAAGAGTGAGGGTTCAGGGAGCAGAGCTCCTGGGGGGGGGGGCCAGGACTTGTTTCTATGACCCTCAGCCCAGAGCGCTCACTCAGCAAGAGCTGCTTCTGCACCCACAGGCAGAGACACGGCAGATAGCAGGACGCAGGCAACAGCTGAGAGGGAACAGGCAAAGGAAAGCTGGAATCAGAGGCAAGCCTTT
This sequence comes from Suncus etruscus, assembly GCF_024139225.1. Taxonomy (NCBI): domain Eukaryota; kingdom Metazoa; phylum Chordata; class Mammalia; order Eulipotyphla; family Soricidae; genus Suncus; species Suncus etruscus. The sequence continues at coordinate 92,789,299 of NC_064862.1, read as the reverse complement.
TGAGCCAACTCTGCAAAGCAGCTTTGCTTCACTGGGACTCAGCTTCCTGATAGGAGTCCAGCAGAGAGATTGCAGCTCCTGGAGTGCCTGGATGCTAGAGGAAGAGCTTGGCAGGGGCATTAGTACCTGGCTGTTCTCTCTCAGTCAGTCCCCCTCATGTGGGCGAGGAGCTTGTGTCAAGGGAGCAAGAAAGAAGTGAAATTCCACATCATCTCCATGTACACAGGACACCGGTTAATAGTGTCCGCCCTCGGGGCTGGAGAGAAAGAGCACAGCAGGCCTTGCACAGAGATGACCCGGGTTTGATCCCTGCATCCTATAAGGACCCCTTGAGCTCTGCCAGGAGTAATTACTGAGAACAGAGAGAGGAGTGAACCCTCATCACTGCTGGGTGTGCCCCAAAAACAAAACAAAAATACAACTTGGCATCGTGGCTGGAGTAATAGGAGAGTGGAGAGGGTGCTTGCTTTGCATGTGGCCAACTCAAGGTTCTTTCCGGACTTCCCATTGCCCACCCCAACCCTCCACTGCCAGGAGTGAGAGAACAGAGCCAGGAGTAAGCTGTGAGCATCACCAGGAATGACCAATCAATCAATCAATTAATTAATAACCAAAATGTAACTTGGCATCCAAGTTTAGAGTAATGGACACTTGTCTTGCATGAGACAGACATAGGGTTCAATTTCCACCATCCCATAGGGTTCCTCAAATACCACCAGGAGAGAGCACAGAATCAGGAGTAAGTCCTGAACATCTTAGACCAGTGTGGGGAGGGGTTTCTATCCCTGCGGTGGGTCCCAAGGGTGGGGGCTGTGCGCGTGAGCCCCTGAGACCAGGGGACAGGTTGGATGTCTGAATCAGACAAGCAGAGATGCTGGTGATGAGCTGGGCAGAAGAAGAGGGTCCAAGAGGAAAGAGGCCCTGGGAAGTCCTGGCTGGACAGGTGAGCAGGAGACCCATAGGTGCTGCCTGCTTCTCTCTAGGTGGGTGCTCTCTGGGACAGTGTTCGCCGGGGTCATAATGCTGTCATCTGGATGGGGGCTGTGAGTTTGGGGCTGGCAAAGGGCTGGATGTGGGACACCTGTGCTGGACAGCCAAGGACACCATGACCTTGAAAAAAAAACAGGGTGGAGGCTTGGGAGCTGGAGGTGTTTATCTTTGCAGTCTCAGGCTGCCCAAGAAATGAACAGGCAGTTTCAGTTGAACCCAAACTACTTTCATGCCCAGTTGGGATGCAAACACCAGACCCACTCTCTGCTCCCCTGGGCTGCATCTCCCTCATTCACCTCCCACTCTGGTCCCTGCACCCCTTCTCTCCTCATTCTCTGCCTCATTCTCTCCTCTCCTCTTCCTGCATCTTCCTGCTAACATCCCACACTCAGTTCCTGCAGGGTTCGGAAAACCCGATTTCCAGCTGCCCGGCGCAGAGTAATGAAAAAGACTCGAGCCCAGCAATGATGCAAGTTCCGTATATTATCTGACCGGTCAGAGGTCCGAAACGTACTCGTGGCCGAGTAGAGGTTTACGGACCCCGAAACCTTAAGCCAGTCTTTTTTTATACAGAATTTAGACAGGTTAATTCATTCTTATCATCAAAGCACAATCTTAAAAGAAACAGGAATGAGCACTGACATAGGAGAGCTGCGCCCGGGGTTGTGAGATAAAGGTGATTTCAAATTTCAAGATTTTAGGGTGGGTGGGCCACACAGGAGAGGGAAGCAAGGAGGCCGGGGGGCAGGGTAGCAGAATCTTCAAATCTCAAGGACGGGTGGGTCACACAGGGGCTCGTAAAGCTTCGGGAAGCAGGGACTGGTTCTGTAACTTGGCAGGTAAGAAATACATTCAGGCAGGCAGTTAGGGAAAACAACTTATGATTAGTTGAAATGAAACGGGAGAGAAAAACAACTTATGGCTGGAGTTTAATAAATTCATATCGTATTTTAAGGCTTTCATTAAAAGTATGTTTTTCACTTCTTGCATTCCCACCACCCCCTGCTCTGCACTTTACACTAACCAGAGTAGGCAGAGGGCAGAGGCATTGGTGCTCAGACAGAGCAGAGATGACCAGGCCCTGAGGTGGGTCTGGAAGGTGGATATAAGTCCCTGAAGGATAGGGAACACTGGAGGCAGAGGTGCAGAGGAGCAAGGAATTGCCGACCTCTGAGGCAGAATCAGTCTAGGACCGGGCAACCGGGACAGTGACGGGAATGGAGGGCAGGCACATCCGGCCAACGTGGGGGATGTTCACGACGTTCCTAGGAGCCTTCTCAGATGGGAGAAGCGCACCTGGGACCTCCCAGGATTATGGGGTTCGAGGATTCAAGGCCAGAGCCTGGGCACGAATGAGTTTAGGAGCTGATCAACGTGGGGTTCAAGCCTGGGGCTGCCTCACGGAGCCTGTCCCTTTGAGTCACCTCCCCTGTCCCTCCTGCCGCTGTGTAAATAAATGCTTTTCCACTCGTACTCAAAATCTCCTTACGCTATGCCTTGGAACTTTTCATGATTGTGATTAACATCACTGAAATCAATATAACTGGGAATAATGTTTCACCTTTCTTTGCCATACATTTTTAATTGGGTCAAAAACAAAATATGATTGTCATTGTGATTTAAAAAAATAAACAGGGGCCGGAGAGATAGCATGGAGGTAAGGCATTTGCCTTACATGCAAAAGGATGGTGGTTCGAAGCCATACATCCCATATGGTCCCCCGAGCCTGCCAGGAGAGATTTCTGAGAGTAGAGCCAGGAGTGGCCTCTGAGTGCTGCCGGGTGTGACCCAAAAACCTAAATAAATAAATAAATAAACAAACAAACAGAAGTATCTGGGCTAAAGCTACAGCCCAGTGGGGAGGGTATTTGCTCTGCATACAACTGACCTGGGTTCAATCCCTAGCATCCCATAGGGTCCTCCCATGCATGCCAGGAGTGATTTATTTATTTATTTATTTATTTATTTATTTTGCCAGGAGTGATTTCTGAGCATAAAGCCAGTAGTAACCTCTGGGTATAACCCCAAAAAAAAATCTATTTACCTTTCAATGAACAGCTTTAGAGCAGCATTAGCTGCTCCAATATTGATATCAAAGAGAACTATTTTGTGGGGTCTTGGGGCCACATTTGTTGATGCTTAGGGGTTACTACTAGCTCTGTACTCAGGAATCACTCCTGGCAGGTTCAGAGGACCCTCTGGGATTGAACCCAGGTCGGCATGCACAAAGGCAAACGCCCTCCCCACTGTGCTATCGCTCCAGCTCCAAAAAGTTATTCTTTTTTTTTTTTTGGTTTTTGGGCCACATCTGGTAACGCTCAGGGGTTACTCCTGGCTATGCGCTCAGAAGTTGCTCCTGGCTTGAGGGACCATATGGGACTCCGGGGGATCGAACCGCAGTCTGTCCAGGGCTAGCGCAGGCAAGGCAGGCACCTTACCTCTAGCGCCACCTCCTAGCCCCAAAAAGTCATTCTTTACTTTTTTTTTTTTTTTGGTTTTTTTGGGCCACACCCTGTGACGCTCAGGGGTTACTCCTGGCTATGTGCTCAGAAGTTGCTCCTGGCTTCTTGGGGGACCATATGGGACGCCGGGGGATCGAACCGCGGTCCGTCCTAGGCTAGCGCAGGCAAGGCAGGCACCTTACCTCCAGCGCCACCGCCCGGCCCCTCTTTACTTTTTTGTTGTTGTTGTTTTTTTGTTTTGTTTTTGCTTTTTGGGCCACACCCGTTTGACGCTCAGGGGTTACTCCTGGCTATGTGCTCAGAAATCGCTCCTGGCTTGGGGGGACCATATGGGACACCGGGGGATCGAACTTTTAAAAAAAGTAAATTGTGCTTGAATTCAATTTCAATTAGATTAATAAAAATACCATGACAGGTACAGAAGTTAATTGATAAAAATATTTTCAGACTCTATGATGGTTCTGAGTAAGCATGTTTCATTGTCATGTCTATAGCATGTTTCTATATGGCTTGTCTTTCTTCAACCCCCTTTCAACAACTAGTTACCCTAAAATTAAAGACAATGAATGAATAAAGATTGGTATTTTAAGGGGCCAGAGAGATAGCATGGAGGTAAGGCATTTGCATTGCATGCAGAGGGACGGTGGTTCGAATCCAGGCATCCCATATGGTCCCCTGAACGATTTCTTTTTTTTTTATTGGTTTTTTTTTTTTAATTATGTCAACAAAGATGCAAAGAAAGAGGACAGGGTAAAGTTACAGTGGAAACCCAATCACCCATAAACAGAATTCTCGGTAGTCCCATCGATGATATCCCAGCCTTGAACTTTCAGCCAAAGAACATTAATAGAAACAAAACTGAACCTCTGTACAATACAATTACTTTGTCCCTCAAATCCCCAGTTGTAGTACATACTATTTCTTAGCAGCACACAATATAATCTAAAGACATTAGACTTATGTAACTCCTTAAACATTGAGGGCAAAGTACATTTCTCTAGTTCCATGCACATGCTAACTAGTTTAAGTTAACCTCAAAAGTTTTAGTGGCTTGTTTATCTTAAGGATTGGAGTCAAGGGAACATAGTAAAAAATGGTATTAAAGTGGCATTTGTTTGCATAGGCCCACCAAAACATAAGGGACATGGAAAGACAAATTATGGTCTAAATACAAGGAGACCTTACCCCTGAAGTTTCCTGGCACAGGACTGACTCTAGGCTCCAGGCAAATTAGTTTGTCCAATTCAAGTCATCATCTGTAGTGGCAATACACCTCCATTCCTCACATAGTCTCTGTTGTTGGTATCATGCTTCTGTATTAAAGATCCTGGAGTCTGCATATCCCATATTGCAGTCAGGATGGTGCAGAGCATCCTCTCGGTTCACCTCACACTTAAGGGGCACTAGAGAGAACCATGTCCTGTAGAGCAGGTCATTGTTGCTGTCAAGTCTTCTCAGTGTAAACGGAAGTCTCTTTTTAAGAGGTCGATGTCAGACTCTTGGTAGTGTCTTTCCTGGTAGAGGACTGCTTCCAGCTGTTGCTGTAAAAGACCTTGGATGTTTCGTAGATAGCTTGCCTGGTTCCGGCGTGAATGGAGGATGCCCATTCTTCTGAGGCCTGTGCCAGGTCATTATATCAATGTTCAGGGTGTAAGGTACATTGTACTGAGATTTATTAGATAAGAACTTATCTGTATGTATGGTGTTTTCCCATTTTAATGTGTCTATGCAAACAAGAATCAATGCCATGGGGCGTTATTGGTGCATCTGGAGGCAATAGGAACAAGACCAGCAATTTCCATGACATAGTTCAATCATAGGCATCAAACTGAGGGACAGTTCCACCAACAATCCTTACTGAACAGCTTACAAAGAAAAGACAAGATGAAAAGTGAATAGAAACATCATGGTAGAAGAATATATCATCAGTTAAAGAAAATACCCATAAAATATTCAAAAGATATATGTGTTCAATTTGTGTCCTTCTAAATAGTTCTGGGATTTGTTAGATATACTGTATGTCTTAGGTCAGAGATTAGAACTATGTGTTACTGAAATTAAGAAGGGTAAATCTGGGGTACTGATGGTTGGAAGGAGCAAATGTTCGCGGTTTGCAAAATGTAGACCAGTATGAAATTATCAGTGACAGACTGAGTATAGCTAAGCAGCTATCTGCCACCCACCAGATCAAACTCCACCCCCTAAGCCCCACCCTAGGCCAGTGTCCGGGCTGGCCTGGGAGTGGGGAAAACCCAGAGTGCCCTGTCAACTCCTCCCAGGAACCCACCTGGAGATCCGGAGGAATGGGAGAGAGGGGGGTCGGGTGACCCAGATCCGAGCCCCCCTACCCTAGGCTGGACCCCGAGGCCGCTGGCACATGGGGGGGCCTGCCAGCTGCCCGTCCATGCCGGCTAAAAATCCTGCTCCGGGAAGGGAGAGAGACCCTCCCAAGCCCGAAGTTCAGGGATTTGCGCCCCACCCTAGGCCAGTGTCCCAGCCCGGCCTGGGAGTGGGGAAAACCCAGAGTGCCCCGTCAACTCCTCCCAGGAACCCACCTGGAGATCCGGAGGAATGGGGGAGAGGGGGGTTGGGTGACCCAGATCCGAGCCCCCCTACCCTAGGCTGGACCCCGAGGCCGCTGGCACATGGGGGGGCCTGCCAGCTGCCCGTCCATGCCAGCTAAAAATCCTGCTCCGGGAAGGGAGAGAGACCCTCCCAAGCCCGAAGTCCCTGAACGATTTCTGAGCACAGAGCCAGGAGGAACCCCTGAGCACTGCCGGGTGTGACCCAAAAACAAACAAACAAAAAAAAAAGATTGGTATTTTTAAAAAAATATATGCTTGGGGCTGAAGAGATAGCGCAGTGGTGGGGCATTTGCCTTGCACGCAGCCAATCCAGAACTGATGGTGGTTCAAATCCCGGCATCCCACGTGGTCCCGAGCTTGCCAGGAGCGATTTCTGAGAGCAGAGCCAGAAGTAAACCCCTGAGCATTGCCAGGTGTGACCCAAAAAACAAACAAACAAACAAAAAAGATATGCTTGAGCTCTCATATCCTTGAGAGTCAGTCTGGATTATCCTCAAAGTGTCTTCAGCATAAATAGTTTTGTTTAAACTATTTACTCTGAGTAAATAGTTGTATATCAAATCAACCAGGAGACCCAGTTACCTAATGGGGAAACTAGGGAAGAATTCTCCTACCTGGGAGGACCAAGCGCTGGCTTCCATGGGAATTCCTAGTGGTTGCAATGGTCCCAGCCCCGTCACATTCATGACCCATCAAGTCCAGGAATTTACCCTATGAGCTCTGTCCTTGCTGACCAGAGGTGATTCCTCGGTGTTGACACACCTACATTCTCTGCGACTCTGGAGAAGGCCGAGCTGCGAAATGGCCAGACGAGGTCCAGAGTCCTTGAGCAATGAGGCGGGAAGAGAGAAGGGGTGTTTGGGTTGCCTGAGAAATGTGTCCAAAAGCAACAGGGGGATTCTCTATGGTGGTCAAAGGAGAGTGGATGGTGTGTGTGTGTGTGTGTGTACAGATTAAATAAATGCTGTATAAAGTGGGTAAGTCCTGGGTGAGAAGACAGAGGGTAGAAATCACGAATGTCTAAATCAATGGGATAGTGGGGGACAGCCATGGGCTGTGATACTTGGGTGGTCTTGGTCAGCACGACCTACATCACCTCAAAACTTTCTTTCTCCTGGATCCAGGTTGGCCATGAAAGGGGAAAACCTCAATGAGGTTTCTGAGTTTATCCTCTTGGGACTCTCAGAGGACCCCCAGGGAGCAGCGACTGCTCTTCCTCCTCTTCCTGAACATGTACCTGGTCACGGGGCTGGGGAACCTGCTCATCGTCACCGACACCCAGCTCCACACCCCCATGTACTTCTTCCTGGCCAACCTGGCCTTCTGCTTCACCACCACCACGGTCCCCAAGTCACGGGCTACAGGGGGAATCCCTTATGTCAGCTGCCTCACCCAGATGTTCTTCTTTATCCTGTTTGCAAGTCTTGACTGCTACCTGCTTGCCGCTATGGCCAACGACCGCTACGAGGCCATCTGCCACCCCCTACACTACGCCATGTCCATGACACCACAGGTCTGCCGCCTCCTTTTGGGGGCATCCTGGCCCCAATCCTTAGGGAACGCCCTGATTGACATCGGGTTGATGAGCCACCTCTCCTTCTGCACCCACAACCAGATCCCCAATTTCTTCTGCAAACTCATCAGTAGGATGAGTCTGGCCTGCTCTGACACCTCCATCAACCTCCTAGTGAACTTTGAAAGCACCTTCACCATCACCCTCCCCTTTGTGGGCATCCTGATCTCCTACACGCTCATCTTCACTGCCGTGCTGAGGATCCCATCACGGACAAGCAAGCAGAAGGCTTTCTCTACTTGCAGCCTCCCACCTCTCCGTGGTGACCCTCTTTTACGGAACATCATTGGGGTGTATTTCAAACCCACATCCTTGCATGAGGCCCAGAAGGACTTGGTTTCCACAGTGATGTACACGATGGTGACCCCCATGATGAACCCTTTATTATTTATAAATAAATATTTATTTATTCTATAAATAAATGTAGAATTTATTTACTCAATAATTTTATTTTCTGTAGTTCTATAAATATAGAATTTTATTTGCTCATAATTATATTTGTTCTATGATTTTATGTGTTCTATAATTTTATAAATAAATATATAATTACATTATTTATGTTACTGCTAAAGAGAATTTTATTTATTCTCTAATTCTATGATTTATTCTATGACTCTTATTTATTCTATAATTTTTTTCTTTTCTTTTTTTTTTTTTTTTTTTTTTGGTTTTTGGGCCACACTGGTGGTGCTCAGGGGTTACTCATGGTTATCTGCTCAGAAATAGCTCCTGGCAGGCACGGGGGACAATATGGGAAGCCTGCATTTGAACCAACCACCTTAGGTCCTGGATTGACTGCTTGCAAGGCAAACACCACTGTGCTATCTCTCCAGCCCCTCTTTTCTTTTTTCATTTATATGTATGTATAAATGCTTCTGTTGAATCACCATGAGATACACAGTTGCTCTTATCCTCTGTGATGTGGCCAATCTCTGTGGTGTGAGATGGTCTCTCACTGTTGCTTTGATTCGCATCTCCCTGGCGATTTGCAAGGCACAGAATCTTTTTTGTTCCCATCTCCCAGTTATTTTTAACAAAATGGAAATACAGTGAAAGAGAATGATCCTAGGCCAGAGAGATAGTACAGCTGTAGGGCATTTGCCTTGCATGCAGCTGACCCAGGAGGAACCCAGTCCGATTCCTGGCATCCCATATGGTTCCCTGAGCCTTCCAGGAGTGATTTCTGAGTGCAGAGCCAGGAATAACCCCTGAGTGCCGCTGGGTGTGACCCAAAAATCAATCAATAAATCAATCAAGTTTTTAAATTAAAAACATGAAAGAGAATGATTCTATCTGTTTCCTACAGGGGACTGGAGAGAGTTTAGAGGAATGATGACCCAGGTTTCATCTTCAGCATCCTGAGCACCAGGAGTGATCCCTGAGCACCGCAGGATGTGGCCCCAAAACAATAAATAACTAATCAAGCAATATAAATCGATCGATATAAATCAAATCAATAAAGAGGGAACTTGAATTACATCATTGAAAGTCTAAATCCACCGTGTTTCATGGTGCCCTGGAGGGAGGAGTGGCAGATCTGGGACAAGTCCAGCAGAGGGGTGGTCACCCAGGACCTGGACACCATACGTGCAGGGCTCAAAAGCAGAGGGGAGACCGGACAGCTCCACCGGGGGCCTCCTCCCCCCAGACTCAGGCACAGAGGGACGGGTATGGGGTGACAATTAGAGGCACCCTAACAAGGCACATGGGACCCGGTCTGAGGAAAGAGGAAGGAGGGTAAATTAGGCTCAGTTGGGTCCTTGGGGTTCAAGTGGGGGGAACAGCTCTCTCAGCCAGGTCACAGCTTCTCCTCCCAGCAGGAGACAGATCACACCCTGCAGACACAGGTACAGGTGAGTGGGGAGGAAGGGCGCCGAATGGGGAAGGAAACAGGAGTCATGGGCTGTGAGGACCCCATCCCTTCCCAGAAGTGTCTTCACCTCCCTACGTACTTCCAATGGTCAGATGGAACCCAAGGCTGCCTAGTGGGTAAATCTGGGAGGACTTACAGGAGGACTGGGGGCACTGCAGAAGTCAAATGTTTTGGGGGTTTTTTGTTTTGTTTTGTTTTGTTTTTTAACATGGATGCAAAAATTCTTAACAAAATTTCAGCAAACCAAACCCAACAACACATCAAAAAAGATTATACATCATGACCAAGGATGGAACAATAGATGCAAATCAATCAACATTATAACATCTGTAAAAGGAAGGATAAATAACACATAATCATATCAACTGGTGCAGAAAAGACATTTGACAAAATCCTGCACCCATTCATGATGAAAATCCTCAGCAAAATAGGTGTAATTGGAACCTTCCTCAAGATAGTAACAGCTACCTATAAAATTCCCTTAGCCAACTTTTTTTTTTTTTTTTTTGCAGTAACTCAAACGTTTTGGAGCCATGAGTCAAAGCATTTTTTTTTAAACATTGTGAGGCTACAGAGTTAGAAAAATAGTAGTGAGAAACATGAAGAGACAGTGGAACTAATTGTTGTCGCCTGTAAAAGACCTGGGAGCAGCACCTCTGGTCTTCCAGGGCCACCTAGACAAATTCCAGTCCAGTGTCAGGTGAAGCACAGGAAGATGAAGTGTCTGTTAGTCAACAAACTGGGGACAAAGTGATAGGTGTTTGCCTTACATGTGGCCAACCAAGGACGGACCCCAGTCCAATCAGCATCCGATATGGTCCCCTGAGCCTGCCAGGAGAGATTTCTGAGTGCACAGCCAGGAGTAATCTCTGAGTGCGGCCGGGTGTGGCCCAAAAACAAAAACAAACTAACTCACTCCAGCACCAGGGACCTGGAGCCTGAAAGGGTTTCCAGCAGGAGGCAAGACCAACCCGTCCAACCTTATCCAGCCCTGTGTGGAGGGAGACTACAAGATCCAGCCGGAGCCCAGGCGAAAAGCCCAGGGGCAGAGGTGACATCTGAGAGGGACAAGCAGTGTCTGTCCTTAGGAGATGAGAGGAGAGGAGGTCACTGAAGTGGTCTGTTGGGGGGCACAGGTGGAGGCCTGAGAACTTTTTGGTGCTGTCTGTCCCACCTTGGGGACCAAGTTGTCATGAGGACAGTCAGAGGTAGAGACAACTAGAGAACTAGTTTATTCAGGCTGGACCTTGGATTGTGTGTACTGTGGACAATTTTGGCCAAAGGAGTTGGCAAGACTGTGAAATGACCCAGGATGGAGTTCTTAAAGCACCTGGCAGGGACTGAGGAGAAAGCACAACTGGGAGAGCATTGCCCTTGTACATGGCCGGTCAGGGTTTGATCCCCAACATCCCACAGGATCCCCAAGACTGACAGGAGTAATTCCTGAGCAACTCTGCAACAAAAAGAAAGGAAGGAAGGAAGGAAGGAAGGAAGGAAGGAAGGAAGGAAGGAAGGAAGGAAGGAAGGAAGGAAGGAAGGAAGGAAGGAAGGAAGGAAGGAAGGAAGGAAGGAAGGAAGGAAGGAAGGAAGGAAGGAAAAGAAAAATGCACATGACAAGGTGGCCCTATCACTGAAAGCCCCACCTCTGTGACACTCCATCCCTCTCTCTGTCTCTCTCTGTCTCTCTCTTCTCCTCCCTCCCCATCTCTCTTCTCTCCAATTTATTGAAGGTAAGTGGGAGACTTTGAGTTCTGATGTATATGATCTTCCAGGCAGTCAGAAGGCACCCATGAAGATCCAGTCTGGGAGCACAGCAGGGAGGTGTTTGCTTTTCAATCAGTCTACCCAGGTTGGATAACAAGCAACCCAGAGGGTGAACGGAGCTTTCCAGGAGTAATTCCTGAGAACAGAGCCAGGAGGAATCCCTGAGCGCTGCCAGGCATGGCTCAAAAACAATAACGGAAAAAAAAAAAGTCAGTCTGAAATAAAGCTCAAACTCAGTCCATGTTCATTTCCACTCCTGGGTTCTATTTGCATTTCTTATTTTATTTTATTGAAACAATTATGATCAACAGAATCCTTCATAGTTGAGCTTGAAATATACAATGAGTCAGAGTCTTTCCTACCACCAGTGCCAATGTCCCTCCACCAGTGGCCACAGAGTGCATCCTATCCCACTACCCTTTGCCCCCTGACCTGCCAAAGTAACAGGAAAGTTTAGGTCCCTTGATTCTATTGTCTTTGGCTTGTATATTTAGTTTTGACCTTATGTATTTCCCCCCAATGTATCCGAGACCACTCTATTAGCATTTTGTCTCCCTCTTTCTCCTCTTCCTTCCTCCTTCCCTGACTCTGAGATCCCCAAGAACCAACATCAAGTGTGCCTGATTCCAGTGCATTTTCCATCATAGAGAGGAGGCCAGGAGAGGGTCCTCCCGGGGTGAAAGTTAGTCACAGGAGGACAGAAAAGTAGGTGGCTATATGGACCAGTTAGTACGTGAAGGAAGGAGTGAGGATATCTGCACTCGGGGGACAAAATTCCCAGAACAGAGACATTCCAGGTGCTAATCCCTGGGCACAACCAACCAACCTCGCAAGAACCCGAATGACAAAGAAAGTGAGTAAACATTGGGATGAGTGCAGTTTATCCCTGCAAAAAATTTACAATTGGGGAGCGCCACACTCCGTATGCTCAGGGTTCCTTCTGGCTGGCTCTGCACTCAGGAATCACCCCTGGATGGCTCAGGAGACCCTAGGATGTAGGGGATGGAACCCAGTTTGCTGTGTGCAACACAAACACTCTCCCCACCGTGCTATCTCTCTGGCTCTAAGAATCCAATATTCTGGGGCCCGGAGAGATAGCACAGTGGCGTTTGCCTTGCAAGCAGCCGATCCAGGACCTAAGGTGGTTGGTTCGAATCCCGGTGTCCCATATGGTCCCCCCCGTGCCTGCCAGGAGCTATTTCTGAGCAGACAGCCAGGAGTGACCCCTGAGCACCGCCGGGTGTGGCCCAAAAACCAAAAACCAAAAAAAAAAAAAAAAAAAAGAATCCAATATTCTTTTTCGTTTGTTTGTTTGTTTGTTTGTTTTGGAGCTACACCCAGTGGTGATCAGGGGTTACTCCTGACTGTGCTCAGAAGTTACTCCTAGTGGTGCCCGAGAGATCCTATGAGATGGCGAGGATCAAACTCAAGTTGACCAACCTCCCTGTGTGCTATCACTCTGTTAGGGTTCAAGTTGACAGCCATGTTGGCTCTGAGAGTCAAAGACCACTTCCGATCATGCAAGATGCAAAAGGGAGTTTAATCCATTGACCGAGGTCCGAGCCTCATCCAACTAAGGGAGACCTAGGCAAGACCCCAAGTCAAATCTTCAGCAGTTTATATAGAAATCACAAGGAGTGGGCCCGGAGAGATAGCACATCGGCGTTTGCCTTGCAAGCAGCCGATCCAGGACCAAAGGTGGTTGGTTCGAATCCCGGTGTCCCATAGGGTCCCCCGTGCTTGCCAGGAGCTATTTCTGAGCAGACAGCCAGGAGTAACCCCTGAGCACCGCCGGGTATGGCCCAAAAGCAAAAAAAAAAAAAAAAAAGGAAGAAGAAAGAAAGAAAGAAATCACAAGGAGTAACAGTCCAATCATTTCATTGTAAAAATGTCTTAATCACTAATTTTTCTGGCTCAATTTTGTTGTCTAGGGATGGGGGATTCTTGGTTTTTACTAAGATCCAGCTCCCCTAAAAAGCACTATGTTATTTTTTGGGGGGAGGGGTCACACCCGGTAGCCCTCAGGGGTTCCTCCTGGCTCTGTGCTCGGAAATCACTCCTGGCAGGCTCGGGGACCATATGGGATGCTGGGATTCGAACCACTGTTCGTCCTGGATCAGCTGTGTGCACGGCAAATGCCTTACCACTGTGCTATCTCCCCGGCCCCATCAGCACTATATTCTTATTATGCTTCTATCTCCTGAGGAATGTGTGGTCAACTCAGGGGCTCCCAGGGAGACACTCGATCGTGCTAGGATTCAGTATGAGGGATTCATGAGACCAGGCAATCACGAGTTGTGGACACTCATGGTCCACCCCTGAAGCATTCAGGAGCCCAATCAGGCTGCACCCAGCCTCAGAGTGAGACTTCCAACCCCAGTTGTTCCCTCTTACCTAGAGCAGGCAGAGTGACGAGATCAGGAAATGGAAAAGAGGGATCCAACTTTCTGGTTTCCTTTCTCCTGGATCCAGGATGGTTACTGACGAGGAAAACCTCACCCAGGTCTCCGAGTTCATCCTCTTGGGGCTCTCCGAGGACCCCGAGGAGCAGCGGCTGCTGTTCCTCCTCTTCCTGAGCATGTACCTGGTCACGGGGCTGGGGAACCTGCTCATCGTCCTGGCCATCGTCACCGACGCCCGGCTCCACACCCCCATGTACTTCTTCCTGGCCAACCTGGCCTTCGTGGACATCTGCTTTACATCCACCACCGTCCCCAAGATGCTGGTGAACCATGTCACGGGCCGCAGGGGGATCCCTTACGCTGGCTGCCTGACCCAGACCTTCTTCTTCGTCCTGTTCGTCGGAATCGACTGCTTCCTGCTGGGTGTCATGGCCTATGACCGCTACGAGGCCATCTGCCACCCCCTGCACTACGCCACATCCGTGACCCCGCAGCTCTGCAGCCTCCTGGTGGGGGTGTCCTGGGCGGCGTCTTGTGGGAACTCCCTGATGCACACCCTGTTGGTGAGTCGTCTCTTCTTCTGTACCCACAGCCAAGTGCCCAATTTCTTTTGTGAGCTCAGCACCCTACTAAACCTATCCTGCTCCGACACTTTCCTCAACAATATCGTGGTGAACACTGTCGGCTCCATGCACGTCTTCATCCCCTTCCTGGGCATCCTGGTCTCCTATGCCTGCATCTTCGCCGCCGTGCTGAAGATCCCATCGCGGACAGGCAAGCAGAAGGCCTTCTCCACCTGCGGCTCCCACCTGTCCGTGGTCACCCTCTTCTACGGGACCCCTCATTGGGGTTGTACTTCAGCCCCACATCCTCTCACACGGCCAGAAGAGACACGGTGGCTGCGGTGATGTACACGGTGGTGACCCCCATGATGAACCCCTTCATCTACAGCCTCCGGAACAAGATATGAAGGGGGGCCCCTGAGAGCCCTGGTCTCATCGGAGGCCGGTTTCTAACACGGTGACCAGGGCATGGAACTACCAGATGCCCAGATACTGAGAATACTGTGCTCACTTTTGTCCTAAATTTCCCTGCAGTGTCTTCTGGGTTCTTCTTTATATATAGCTTTCTTGGATCACTTATTGCTCTGTTAATGTATCACATTTTTTATATCTGCTAGAGGGACAGGCTTGGGGTTATCGGTGGGAAACTAGAGACTGGTGGAAGGAAGGCCACACTGCTGATGAATTGGTATTGGATGTTAAATGCCCAACACAATTGTGCTTATTAATGACTTTGTAAATAGCACTGTTTAATATAAAGTTTTAAAATTTTTAATTGGGAGGCCAGAGCAGTAGCACAGTGGTAAGGCATTTCCCTTGCATGCAACTGACCCTGGCATCCCATATGGTCCCCCCCAAGCCAGAAGTGATTTCTGAGCACGGAGCCAGGAGTAAGCCCTTAGTCATCACTGGGTGTGGCCCAAAAACAAAACCAAAACAAAAATTAGAATGAGGTGACAGAGAGATAGCACAGTGGGTAGGGTATTCTGCTTGCATGCAGCCAACCAAAACAGGTCTGGGATCAATTCCCTGGGCATCTCATATGGTCCGCTGAGGCCTGCAAGGAGCGATTTCTGACCACAGAGCCAGGAGTAACTCCTGAACACCACTGGATGTGGCAAAAATAAAATAAATAATAAATAAAATTTAAACAGGGGGCTAGAGCAATAGTACAATTGTGGAGGGCGTTTTGTCTTGCACATGACTGACTGATCAGGGTTCGTTCTCCGCATTCCATAGGACTCCCTGAGCCTGCCAGGGAGTGATTTCTGAATGCAGGTCAGGAGCAACCCCCTGAGTGAGGCTCAAAAACAAAACAAATATGAAAAGGGTGCTGGGAGTGATAGCACAGCCAGTAGAGCCCTTAGCCTTGCATGCAGCCATTGATTTCATCTTGATTCCCTGAGAACCTTGCTATGGTTCCCCCCAGCCACTCCTGAACACTAACCTCGCCAGGAGTAAATCCAGAGCACAGAGACAGGACTAAACCCCTAGAGCATTGCCAGGGGTGACACCAAACACCAAAAATAATAACAACAATATAACAACAACAATAACAACATGGTAAGTCTTCGGTATGTGAACGATAACTGAAGTCAAGCAGAGAGAAGCTGGGTACTTGCAGGTCTGGCAGAGCCAAGAGACCCCCAGAGTCCCAGCATCAGGGACTCAAAGGGGTGCCCAGATTCTTGCCCCCTTCCCCACACACAGTATCAGGGTCTAAGGGACGCCATTAGCAGGAACTCTGACAAGGCACAAGGATCAGAGTTCAGGGGCTTGTTTTGGGGGTAGCCCAAAAACAAACCAAAAAATTGGATTCTTGAGAAGCCAGATCAATAGTACAGCGAGGAGGGTGTTTAGCAGTGCTCAGAAATTACTCTGGGGCTCAAGGGACCCTATGAGATGACAGGGATTGAACCCACGTTGGCCTACCTATCATTCCAGCTCCCCCTAAAAATATTCTTTATCATGCTTCTATCTCTCTGTTGATGCTCCCCAAAAGAGGCACCTCTGCAGACACTTGTCCCCCAAAAAATGCAGGTGGTGAGTGAGGATGGGGAGGCCCCAGAAATGGGGAGGTAGTAGCAGCACAGAGGCTGGAAGATCCTGGAATCAGGTCAAAGATCTGCATGATAGCAAGAGATGAAGGAAACCAGGAGGGTCAGTGAGTTAGGCCAAGAAGGCACAGCTTTCAGCTCCTCCCCACAGAATGGAAATAGTTTGGGGGAGAGAGAGAAGAGAGGTGAAGAGAGGAGAGGAGAGAGAAATGTGTTTCTGACTACCTTCTGCTACATGATCTGCTATGGACCCAGAACCAGCAGAACAGAGCAACAGAACCAGCCTATAGCTACAGCAGGAACTTGCCCCCAGATTCCTGTTCACAGTTGCCCATCACTATAGGACATTTCTTCACCCCTGTGCTATTTTCTGATTTCAGCCTACACCGTCATTATGGGTCTCGTCACCTTTGTATTTTTAACTTTATTGTCAGCCCAATCAAAGAGTGTGTCTTTCTTCCCTTTATTCTTTACATATTCAAATATAGCAAATCTTTTTTAATCCAAAATTTAATTGACATTATGACTCAGCTAGGAATTCTGAGTTTAAAGGTCTATTTTATATATATTTTATTGAAACCATTGTGATTTACAAAGTCTTTCATACTTGGGTTTCAGACATACGGTGAACCAGGGCCAATCCACCACCAGTGTCGACCTCCTTTCACCACTGTTTCCCAGGTACATTCCCTAAAACTACTACCCAGCCTGCCAATAGAACAGGCCCATTTTAAGTTTAGAGTGTTAGGTTTTGGGTCACTTGATTCTGTTGTTGTTGCCTTTGGCTTGGAGTTCTGTCCTTTTTAAACAACACTGCACCTGAGACCTCTTGGCCCCTGGCCCCCGTCCTTCATATTTGTGTTCTCTTTCTCCACTCAGTTTCTTTCCTTCTCCTAGCTATACTCTGGGCCAAGGGTGTTCAAGACAACCTCCATTTAAACCATTGCATTTTTTCATGCACTTATTCTAAATACCATGCATAAGTGATATCATTCTGTCTATATCCTTTTTCTTCTGGCTTATTTCATTTAACATGACATCTTCCAGTTCCACCTATGTTGCTGCAAACTGCATGATTGCATCATTCCTTATAGTAACACATACATCAATCTTTTATTATTGCAAATGCAACTTCTTTATGATTAGAATAAAATTAAATTCAGGTGACTTTAACTGTTAACAAGGTGGACACAGACCCAACACTTAAGTTGATAAATTCCCTTACAAAAAAATCACAACTTGGGCTGGGAGAGATAGCACAGCGGCGTTTGCCTTGCAAGCAGCCGATCCAGGACCAAAGGTGGTTGGTTCGAATCCCGGTGTCCCATATGATCCCCTGTGCCTGAGCAGACAGCCAGGAGTAACCCCTGAGCACCACCAGGTGTGGCCTAAAAACCAAAAAAAAAAAATCACAACTTAACAAAAATGCCCAACTTGAGGAACAGAGAAAAATCTAAAACCCAAGCTTCATCATGAGCTACAATTCTTTTTAAATGCACCCTAAACTGGGAAGAAGTGAATGGTTCACATTATTTAACAAAACATTAACCCACGGTGCTCGTGGAAGATTTTGATAGAATCAAAATCAAATTTTGATATATCTATTTGATTTGACCTATAAAACTGATTTGATAGATATATCAAAATTTGATTTTAAATCAAATTTGATAAAAGGGTTGTTTCACCTGAAACAAATGTCTCAACAGATATTCAGGCAGGAAAATTATTATCAATGTATATTTTTCTAGAAACAAAAATCTTCTATAAACTCCTTCGATAAGTCCAATTGTCTTGAAAGCATGTGAAGTCCTTCCTTCCTTCCCAGATTTTTTTTTTATTTTTGGGTCACACCCGGCAACATTCAGGGGTTCCTCCTGGCTCTATGCTCAAAAATCGCTCCTGGCAGGCTCGGGGGACCATATGGGATGCCGGATTCAAACCACCGCCCTTCTGCATGCAAGGCAAATGCATTACCTCCATGCTATCTCTCCGGCCCCTCCTCCCCAAATTTTTAATTCCATGACCATTAACTGGGAATGACACAGGTGATGGTCACTAGTTCTAAAATAAAATACTATAAATGAAATAGATGCTGAAACTCTACAGAGATTTTTAAAAATTGAATACCGTCCTTAGCGATTGAATAAAATGAACTCACCAAGACAAGATGCCCTGCTGATCCTTTTTTTTTTTTTTTTTTGGTTTTTGGGCCACACCCTGTGACGCTCAGGGGTTACTCCTGGCTATGCGCTCAGAAGTCGCTCCTGGCTTCTTGGGGGACCATATGGGACGCCGGGGGATAGAACCGCGGTCCGTCCTAGGCTAGCGCAGGCAAGGCAGGCACCTTACCTCCAGCGCCACCAGCCCGGACCCCGCCTGCTGATCCTTTTAAGGCACTGTGTGTGAGGAGAAAAAATAGTTCACCACCATCATTTTTATGAATTTTGAAGTTTTGCTTTTAGCATCTCTTTAGTAGAGCTACTTCCTGTAACCCTTCCCCAAACTTTCTGTTTTTCTAACCTCCTTTTTTTGGTATGTAAAGCCCACATAGATTACAGAGTTTTCCCCCACCCTAGGGATTCTAGATAATAAAGAAAGGGTCTGGCATTGAGCTCAAGAGAGAAAGCATATGGCGGAGAAAAACCATGGCACAAAGTAGACTAACTTCAAGACAACTTTAACTCACTGGCTGGCTGTATTATTTCTCCGCCACTACCCTGCTTCATCAGACCCATCTGCCCTCGGGGTTAAAAACACGGTGCCTGGGAGGTCTCACCCAACACGCGGATTATTTTATATTTTTCATTTACCCATCCCCTGGACTTAAACCAAAAAGGAGTGGGATCATGAATTCTGAGTTGAGGTCATTCTTTCTCCATTAGTTTGTTCATCCGAATTCAGCATCGGGTCCAATTGGTCGGATATTTCCCATGTCCCTACAGACTCATCATTCTAACAGGGCACCTAAATCATCAGAAATGCTCCAGATAGCAGTTGGGGACATGAAGTCACCAACAGAAGCATAATGTAGAGAAATATTAGATATTAGTAAGACACGAAGAAACCTAGGAGCTCTAGAAATGTGCATAGACATGGAACATCCTTCCTCAGTCTCCCCCATTCACAGCCTGTTTCCTACTGAGCAGGGCTTTCAAGGCCCCCTTCATGTCCTTGTTCCGGAGGCTGTAGATGAAGGGGTTCATCATGGGGGTCACCACCGTGTACATCACCGCGGCCACCGTGTCCTTCTGGGCCGTGTGAGAGGATGTGGGGCTGAAGTACACCCCGATGAGGGTCCCGTAGAAGAGGGTGACCACGGACAGGTGGGAGCCGCAGGTGGAGAAGGCCTTCTGCTTGCCTGTCCGCGATGGAATCCTCAGCACAGCCGCAAAGATGCGTGTGTAGGAGACCAGGATGCCCATGAAGGGGGTGAAGACGAATAAGCTGCCTATGGTGTAGACCATGAGGTTGTTGAGGAAGGCGTCCGAACAGGCCAGCTTGAGCAGAGGGCTGAGGTCGCAGAAGAAATGCGGGACTTTATTGTGGGTGCAGAAGGAGAGGCGGGTGAGCAAGGTCGTGTGGGTCAGGGCGTTGGTGAAGGCGATGGCCCAGGAAGCCCCCACCAGGAGGCTGCAGAGCTGCGGGGTCACGGACGTGGCGTAGTGCAAGGGGTTGCAGATGGCCACATAGCGATCATAGGCCATGGCAGTCAGCAACAAACTGTCGATATCGGCAAAGAGGATGAAGAAGAAGGTCTGGGTGAGGCAGCCGGCGTAAGGGATCCCCCTGTGCCCTGTGACGTGGTTCACCAGCATCTTGGGGATGGTGGTGGATGTAAAGCAGATGTCCACGAAGGCCAGGTTGGCCAGGAAGAAGTACATGGGGGTGTGGAGCCGGGCGTCGGTGACGATGGCCAGGACGATGAGCAGGTTCCCCAGCCCCGTGACCAGGTACATGCTCAGGAAGAGGAGGAACAGCAGCCGCTGCTCCCCGGGGTCCTCCGAGAGCCCCAAAAGGATAAACTCGGAGATCTCGGTGAGGTTTTCCCCTTGCATGGCCTACCTGGGTCCAGGAGAAAAAAGGAGAGTGTGGGAGCTGTTCATGATGCTGACCAGACAGGTGGACTAAGGGCAAAGCTAACACTTCACTCACTGTAGCATTTCTCAGGTATATAATTTGATTTTCTTTTGTTTTGTGCAAGTCAAATACCCTGCCCACTGTATCCTCACTCTAGCCCCAGCCACGTTTTGATTTTATAATTTTTTTTGTTTTGTTTTTTGAGCCACGCCCGGTGGTGCTCAGGGGTTACTCCTGGCTATCTGCTCAGAAGTAGCTGCTGGCAGGCATGGGGACCATATGAACGCTGGGATTCGAACCAACCACCTTAGGTCCTGGATCAGCTGCTTGCAAGGCAAATGCCTCTGTGCTATCTCTCCAGCCCCTTGTTTTTTTGTTTGTTTGTTTGTTTGTTTCTTTGTTGGCTTTTGGTTTTTGGGTCACATGCAGCAGTGCTCAGTGGTTACTCCTGGCTCTATGCTCAGAAATCGCCCCTGGCAGGCACTGGGGACCATATGGGATGCTGGGATTCGAACCACTGTCCTTCTGCATGAAAGACAAATGCATGACCTCCATGCTATCTCTCCAGCCCCAAAATACTTTTTTTCTTTTTTTGGTTTTTCAGGCCACACCCGTTTGATGCTCAGGGGTTACTCCTGGCAAAGTGCTCAGAAATTGCCCCTGGTTTGGCGGGACTATATGGGATGCCGGGGGATTGAACCACGGTCCTTCTTTGGCTAGGGCTTGCAAGGCAGACACCTTACCTCTAGCGCCACATCGCCGGCCCCTCTCCAGCCCCTTGTAATTATTTTTTTAATTCTTCTCAATCCCATAAATAGCTGGCTATATTTTACCACTACAAAGCAAAACAATCACTGGCATAGATGCTGACCTGAGTTCTCTCCCCCAGAACATGCTTCCCTCTAAGAAGTCTGACTCCTCTTGTCCTCTTGTCTTCTGCATTTCTGGGTATCTGCCCTGGACTTACTTTCTTTCTTTCTTTCTTTCTTTCTTTCTTTCTTTCTTTCTTTCTTTCTTTCTTTCTTTCTTTCTTTCTTTCTTTCTTTTTTTTTTTTTTGTTTTTGGGCCACACCCGGCAGTGCTCAGGAGTTACTCCTGGGTGTCTGCTCAGAAATACCTCCTGGCAGGCACGGGGGACCATATGGGACACCGGGATTCGAACCAACCACCTTAGGTCCTGAATCGGCTGCTTGCAAGGCAAATGCCGCTGTGCTATCTCTCCGGGCCCTCCCTCTTTCTTTCTTTCTTTCTTTCTTTCTTTCTTTCTTTCTTTCTTTCTTTCTTCTTTCTTTCTTTCTTTCTCTCTGTCTTTCTTTCCTTTCTCTTCGTTTCTTTCTTTCTTTTTCTTTATTTCTTTCTTTCTCTTTTCTCTTTCTCTCTTTCTCTTTCTCTCTCTCTTTCTTTCTCTTTCTTTCTTTCTTTCTTTCTCTCTCTCCTTCTCTTTCTTTCTTTCTCTCTTTCTTTTTTTCTTTTTGGGCCACACCCGGTGATGCTCAGGGGTTACTCCTGGCTGTGCGCTCAGAAATTGCTCCTGGCTTGGAGGACCATGTGGGATGCAGGGGGAATCGAACCTCTGTCCGTCCTAGGTTAGCAAGTGCAAGGCAAACACCCTACCTCTTGCGCCACCGCTCTGGCACTTTCCATGCAAAAAAAAAATGCCATGCAAGGGCTAGAGTAAGCACAGTAGGGAGGGCAGTGCCTTGCAAATAGCCCAGCCAGGTTCAACCCCTTGAATCCCAATTCCAGGGTCTCCCAAGTCTGATATCCAAGCACAAAGCCAGGAGTCATACCTGAGCACAGTAAAGGGTGACCCCCAAAAAGCACAAAAAGTCTTATATTCCAAGTGTGATCTTCATGTCTGACTTGCAGTGCTCTTGAAGCCCACATTTGCACATCCATGCTCACGTGAACATGCACATTCGCACACAGGCATGTTCACATGGGCCCTGTGCGTTCATATTCACCTGTACATGAACACATCTGTGCTGCCTTCACATGCATACATACATGCTCACGTTTACACAAATACACCCTCACATGTGTGATGACATGCATGTATTGTAGCCTTAGTCATTCATACACATTTCATGCGTACCCAAATACACGCACACTCACATTCACACAAACATACACTCACAGGTGGGCCTACATGCATGCATTCACACACATATGCATTTACTCAGCTCCACACACACATATGCATTTACTCAGCTCCACACACATATCTGCTCTTACATTTGCACACTTTCACACACAGTCTCGCATGCGGCTTACGTCAATACAAGCTCACCGATGGCACCTAGCCTGGTTCCACTGGCTCATGCAGTGAGGACAGGTAAGAGGTGGCAAGTGCTGACCCAGGACTCACTGCCACTGGGTGGTCATGGTCTGGGTCCTGGTGCCCAGCCCGCGGTCAGCCACACCTGTGCCAGCCTGCCCTGAAGAGCACACCACATCACAGGCACCCACGGGAGCCGCCAACCGCCCTCACCCAGGAGAGAGGCCGGCAGCACTCGGGTCTCTCTCAGGACCCACGTCCTGGTCCACCCAGTCCCCCTCCTGCCCCTTCTCTGCTCCCCTGGACTCCAGTTGCTTCTCTGGTTCCCCGTCCACATGGCTGCCAGCCAGGTCTTGCTAGACTGATTGCCTGGTCCCATCACGTGGATCAGAGAGGACGCTTCTGCTTCTCAGCAGCCTGCCAGGTGTCTGACCTACATCGATCCCCATCCCTCTCCAACATGCACCCCCACTTATTTTACTAGGGTAAGGGGCTCGTGGGGCCTTCAGTTCAGCCTCAGCTTTTTGAATCAAACACGCCCGCCCCAGGATCTGGGCCCTCCAACTCCTGAACTCCCTGTTCTGGTCTGTTCTCACAACATGGACTAGAGCCCAGAGCGACAGTACAGAGGTAGAGCATTTGCCTTGCAAGTGGCTGAACCAGGACAGACCTGGATTTGATCCCTGGCATCCCATAGGACTGAGCCTGCCAGGAGCAATTTTTGAGCACAGAGCCGGAAGTAACCCCTGAGCACAGCTGGGTGTGGCCCAAAAACAAAAAAAAGAAATCACAACATGGACCAGAGAGGCAAGGTGGCTTTTCTGAGGCTACACAGCTCTGTCTGCTGCTCCTTACCCTGTTCACCTGCACAGTTGTGCCCCACCCACCCACCCACCTGCCTGTGCAGACGTCTCAGTTCCTGCTTGAAGAATGTCTGGAACATGAACAACCTCGATTCGAAGGAGCATCCTGGGTACCCAGCGGTGCCTGATTTACCTCTGCCCTCGCCCCTCGGGCTCCGTCCCCCGTGCCTTGTTAGGGCTCCTGCTAATTGTCCCTCCACACTGTCCCTCAGCGCCTGACCCCATGAGGGGGCCTGGGGAGGTGCTGCAGATCAACTGGGCTTTCCTGCTCTTGCTCCTGAGAGATGGGCTGATTTCTGATTTCTTGGAAGCTGCTTACCTCTGAGTCTGTTCAAGAATCTCCCCCGTGCTGGCCAAGCTGCCTGCCCACCAGGGGAGACCCTCTGGGAGTGATGCCTGATGCAATCTGCCCTCTTATTGAGTCCAACTTTGGATCTCAAAACTCACCTTTCTTTTCTTTTATTTTTTTGGGGTTGACTACACTCAGCGATACTCAGGGCTCACTCCTAACTCTACACTCAGGAATCATTCCTGGTGGTTCTCAGGGGATCCTATGGGATGCTGAAGATCGAAGTCAGGTTGGTCTTGTGCAAGGCAAGCACCCTACCCATTGTGCTACCACTCCGGCCCCCGTAAATCACCACTTTAAGTTGTTCGTGGGCAGAGAGGGCACCAACAGCCTTATCTAAGACACACACACACACACACACACACACACTTTTATCACCCAGAGCATGAGCCCCAGGAGCAGAGTGATGCCTATGGGGAGGGAAGGGGTGCCCTGCCTGGGTATTTTTTTTTTTTTTTTGGTTTTTGGGCCACACCCGGCGGTGCTCAGGGGTCACTCCTGGCTGACTGCTCAGAAATAGCTCCCGGCAGGCACGGGGGACCATATGGGACACTGGGATTCGAACCAACCATCCTTGGTCCTGGATCGGCTGCTTGCAAGGCAAACGCCGCTGTGCTATCTCTCCAGGCCCCTGCCTGGGTATTTCATGCAGAGAAGCATGCTCCATACACCTGGCGCAGGAGACCCCATCATGGTCTAGACGAATGGAAAGACAGACAGTTCACTTGTGTAGAGACACCATGTCAGCCCATGTCTATAAAGGGGCTTGTTACTGTCCCACCTTTCACCATTATGAGGAGGCAAGCAAAGCCCAGGCATGTGCAGGCATGCTTGTGTGCATGTGTGCATGTGTGGGCCTGTGTCCGGGGATCTGAGAGGCCACCGCAAGTCATTTCTGTGACTGATTTTCTGAGGACCCTTTGACTCCTTTCACGTGCCATCAGTTTCTTCCCAGCCAACATTTTTGTTTTCACAGTGGTTTTTGCCCTCATGGGGTCATAAGCCACCTCGTTGGTTTTCTATTTGGTTGGTTGGTTGGTGGGGACTGGGGCCACATCTGGCAGCGCTTAGGAGTTATTCCTGGCTCTGCTCTCAGAAGTCACTCCTGGGGCTGGAGAGATAGCACAGAGGTAGGGCATTTGCCTTGCATGCAGAAGGACGATGGTTCGAACCCAGGCATCCCATATGGTCCCCTGTGCCTGCCGGGGGCGATTTCTGAGTGTAGAGCCAGGAGTGACCCCTGAGCGCTGCCATGTGCAAGGCAAACATCCTACCAACTGTGCTACTCCTCCAGCCCTGGATTGGTTGATGGTGGTGGGGAGGTCATACCTGGCTGTTGGGTTACTGATCGTACCCTAATCAATAATTGTACTCCACCTAGGGTGTGATCTGGTGACAGTATATTGGATTATCCCTTACTTGATATTCTTCTCCCACCCAAGAGTGGGACCTGATTCTTGTCAATAAAAGCCCGGGTCCGAGGAAGGCAGGGGCTCATTCTTTGGTCTTCTTCCACTGAGCTGCGCTCCATCTTAGGAGCAAAAAACTTTTGTCGTTTGAATTCCTTGCTTGAGCACTGGATTTCCTGAACCCATTCTTGTACCTTTTTACGGTGTAAATTATTTCCTGCGGATCTCTGCAACTGGAACTGTTCCCCCTGACCTAATTGAACAGGGGAATGGGAACTGCCTTTCCTGTCTGGGAGCTCAGTAGGAATCAAACCTCAACCAATCTCCTAGAGAATGTAACCCTTCACCCGGCAACGGTTAGGGCTCACTCCTGGCAGGGCTCAGAGACCCTAGGGGATGCCAGGGATCAAACCTGGATCAGCCACATGCAAGGCACACACTCTCCCCATGTATAATCTCTCCAGCTCCTACAAATATCTCACTGGAACTGACAATCTAGAGGAATTTTTCTTCATGATCCAGTTACTTTTGACCTTAGAAACCACTTGGAGGGGCTGGAGAAATAGTACAGTGAGTTCAATCCTCCACAGCATGGAGGGTGTTTGTCTTTCGTGCAACTGACCCGGGTTCAGTTCCTGGGCTCCTCAAGCCTACCAGAGTGATACCTGAGTGCAGAGTCAGGAGGAAACCCTGAGCACCACTGCATGTGACCAAAAATAAAAGCAAAAAAAAAAAATACTTTGATAGGGCCAGAGTGATAGTGCAGTGCAGAAGGTTTTTTGCCTTGCAGACAGCTGGCCCAAGTTCAATTTCTGTTACCCCATCAGGTCCCTAGAGCCTGCTAGAAGGGATCCCTGAGCACTGCCGGGTGTTGTCCAATGAAAATCTGCTTCAAAGCTATCTTTGACCACTTATTGGTGCTACAAGTATATTTTTTTATTTTTCCTTCTTTGTAGCTATATATTATTGTACAATCAAACTTTGTGAGCATTGCCCACACCCACCATCTTACCGACTCCTCTACCAAGCTCCAAATTAATAATAATAAAAATTGTGATGATGATGATCATAATAATAATAATAATGATGATGATGATGATGGCCGCAGACTCCTCCCAGGTAGTTTGATCTCTCTGGAGCTTCTCAGAAGTAGGGAGAAGGGTACAGATCTCTTCTTTTTCTTTCTTTTGATTTTCTGTTTTTTGTTTTTGTTTTTGTTTTTGTTTTGAGCCACACTTGGTGGTGCTCAGAGATTTCTCCTGGCTCTGTGCTCAGGTATCACCCTGGCAGGCTTAAGGATTGCGGGATTCAAACATGGTCAGTCGAACGCAAGACAAGCACGCTCCCCACTCTGCTCCTGCTCTGGCCCCCAGACTCCCCTTTGTTCATGAACCACAGCATCCAGCAGCACCACAACAGACACCCTCAGATGAAGCTCCACCATTTACCCTTCTCAGACTGACTGACAAACTAACAAGTTTATTTCACACACAGAAATCCTAGAACTCAGCAGACACGGGACACCTCCAAATTGCATAGTCGTGTCAACCCAGCAAAATGCTGGGACGTCTGATGGAAAGTTCCATAGGAATCTCCCAAGCTCAGGGAGCCTGAGTGGAGACGCAGAAGCTCAACGAGCACAACCACAGCCCACTCATCCTTGGACGCTGGCACTAGTCACACTGTGGAAAGGAATAACCGTCGTTTCAAACCGACCCTTGGGATAATTCCATTTACCTTCATGTTGTAACAAACCACAGGAAGCGAATGTGTTTGTGCCTAAAAAGGGATCAGAATGGGGACACAGGTCACACTGGTGGTGAGGTTGATGTTGGAACATGGAATGCCTGAAACGACTGTATCATGAACTTGGTCAATCACAGTGTTATAATAAAAAAAGATTTTAATTGAAAACAAACCCAAAAAGTCACAGCAGTGTGGCAACAATGGCCAAAGAGAATGAGCTGAAAGTTTCCCCACAGTGCCAATATAAAGAATGTGGAACCCCCTCAGATAAAGGCAGAAGCATCAGGGGTCTCACTGAGAAAATCCACAGAGACACAGCCACCATGTGTAAAAGATTTTCTTGTGGGGATGGAGAGATAGCACAGCAGTAAGGCATTTGCCTTGCATGCGGGCGACCTGGGTTCGATCCCCGGCATCCCATATGGTCCCCTGAGCCTGCCAGGTGTGATTTCTGAGTGCACAGTCAGAAGTAATCCCTGACCACTGCCAGGTGTGATCCAAAAACCCCAACCAAAAAAGAGAGCATTATATGTGTTTACTTGAAATTAAGCAAACTAGAAGTAAAGTCTTCTGAAAAGACTACACAGCTAAAGAAACCACTGAACCTGAAAAATCTTGCAACATCGAACCCTTTGTACCTTTAACATCTTCTTTATCGCGGCATGTGATGAACTCAGGGTTGAACTTGAATCCTGACCTCTGCTTCTCACGCACGTCCTTCGAGTCTCTAAGGAAACACTTCATTCATGCCAACTTTTACAGCTCTTGAACATTTGCTTCAAGAGAGATCCCTAATCAGGCAATATAATTGGTGCTTAATGAGCAAGAATAGGAAGTAATTTTTTCTTTATTTTTTTTTCTTTTTGGGTATTTGGGCCACACCCAGCAGAACTCAGGGTTATTCCTGGCTCTGTGCTCAGATATTACTCCTGGCAGGTTCAGGGGACCAGATGGGATGCTGGGAATTGAACCCGAGTTCATCCCTGGTTGGCCATGTACAAGGCAAATGCCCTACCGCTATGCTATCTCTTCAGCCCCAGGGAGGAATTTTTTTGGGGGGTCACACCCTGTGACACTCAGGGGTTACTCCTGGCTCTGGGGTCAGAAATTACTCCTGGCTCAGAGGACCATATGGGACCCTGGGGGATTGAACTGTGATCCCTCCTAGGTCAGCCGCGTGCAAAGCAAATGCCCTACTGCTGTGCCATCACTCCGGCCCTCAGGAAGTAATTTTTAAGTGAAGACATGAAAGGAAATTTAGGGAAAATGTGGGTCCAGTAATTGGACATTCAGATATCATAATGTTCTTGGTCACTGAGTAAACAACGGTCTCCGGGTGACCAGGGCTCTCAGGGCCCCCTTCATGTCCTTGTTTCGGAGACTGTAGATGAAAGGGTTCATCATGGGGGTCACCACCGTGTACATCACCGCAGCCACCGTGTCCTTCTGGGCCGTGTGTGAGGACGTGGGGCTAAAATACACCCCAATGAGGGTCCCATAGAAGAGGGACACCACCGAGAGGTGGGAGCCGCAGGTGGAGAAGGCCTTCTGCTTGCCTGTCCGAGACGGGATCCTCAGCACGGCCCCAAAGATGCAACTGTAGGAGACCAGGATGCCCACGAAGGGGACAATGACCGTCAAGGTGCCCACGGTGTTCACCATGAGGTTGTTGAGGAAGGTGTCAGAGCAGGCCAGCTTGAGCAGAGGGCTGAGGTCACAGAAGAAATGAGGGACCTTGTTGTGGGTGCAGAAGGAGAGGCGGCTCAGGGAAACCGTGTGGGTTAGAGCATTCCCGAAAGCTGTGAACCAGGATGCCCCCACCAGGAGGCTGCAGAGCTGCGGGGTCACAGACGTGGCATAGTGCAGGGGGTGGCAGATGGCCTCGTAGCGGTCATAGGCCATGGCGGCCAGCAGGAAGCTGTCGATTCCAGCAAACCAGATAAAGAAGAAGGTCTGGGTGAGGCAGCCGGCATACGGGATCCCCCTGTGACCTGTGACATGGTTCACCAGCGTCTTGGGGACAGTGGTGGTGGTGAAGCAAATGTCCACGAAGGCCAGGTTGGCCAGGAAGAAGTACATGGGGGTGTGGAGCCGGGCATCAGTGATGATGGCCAGGATGATGAGCAGGTTCCCCAGCCCTGTGACCAGGTACATGCTCAGGAAGAGGAGGAACAGCAGCCGCTGCTCCCCAGGGTCCTCGGAGAGCCCCAAGAGGATGAACTCAGTGACCTGGGTGAGGTTTTCCCCTTTCATAGCCAATATGGATCCTGGACAAAGAAAGTGGAGCTGGGGATGAGGGAGCACTATTCATGGTTCTGGAAACTTTCTGTTCTTTTTTCTTTGGGGGGTTTGGTTTTTGGATCACATCCAGTGGCGCTCAGGGGTTACTTCTGTCTCGGAGCTCAGAAATCACCCCTGGCAGGCTTGGGAGACCATATGGGATACTGGGGATTGAACTACTATCTCCTAGGTTGGCCGCATGCAAGGCAAATGCCCTACCACTGTGTTATCTCTTCAGCCCCAAGTTCTGGAAAATTTTTAGCCCTTCTCCTTGCTTCAGTCCTGAACCCAAACCCTCACCCATTTGTTTTTTATTTTCATTTTGGGTTGCTTTTTTACTTTTATTTTTTACTCTTGAGTCACTCCTGGTGGTGCTTAAGGGACCATCTAGGATGCTGGAGATCAAACCTGGGTCAGCCCGGCTTCCATAGCAAACATCCTTCCAGCTCTGGCCCCCAAAACAAGTGAGATCTTCAGGGGATATTATTAATCAATTTTGTCTAAAAGATATTCTGCTTGATGATGCCTAAAGTTAAATAATTGAGCCCTAGAGTTCGTCAGATACACCCACGACACACCACAGGGACAAGAGTCATAAAACTAAGCAGCCCTCTAATTAAATTAAGGGAACTTGAGCTGAGCAGGCCCGTTCTGGAAGTCAAACGAGTCTTGGTTCAGACACACTAAGGACCAAAGACTGTTGCCCCAATTACACTCTCAGAATTAATCAGAAGGTTGAAATTGACCATCAAAAGGGGTGTTCCTACTATGAGGTCACTGAAGCCTTATTGACAGTAGCTCAGGTCTAAAAAGGACCTAAATGTCCCCCAGAAGAAGAAGGTGTGAAACACAGAGAGGAAAAGCAAGAGAGATTCAGTTTGGGGGCCAGAGAGATAGCACAGTGGTAGGGCATTTGCCTCGCACGCAGCCGATCCAGGACAGACCCAGGTTCAATCCCCGCATCCAAGCCTGCCAAGATAGATTTCTGAGCACAGAGCCAGGAGTAACCCCTGAGCGCTGCTAAGTGTGCCCCCCACCCCATCCCCCAAAAAAGGAAAGATTCAGGTGATGGGTGAGAGGAACAGTTCGAGGAAGTGTCGATTGGATCAGGCTAGGATATAAGTAGCGCTGTATTCTGGACAGGTTATGGCCTGTGCTCCTTAAAACACTATCGCTGGAGCTATAGCACAGCAGGAAGAGCCTTTGCCTTGCATGCAGCCAACCCAGGTTCGATCCTCAGTATCCCATGGGGTCCCCTGAGCACCACCAGGAATGATTTCTTTTCGGGGCGGTTGCACCACCCCCAGCAGTGCTCAGGGGTTACTCCTGGCTCTGTGCTCAGAAGCCGTTCCTGGCAGGCTCTGGGGACCATATATGGGATGCCTGAGATTGAATGAGTCACACGGCCGCATGTGCTATCTCTCCAGCCAGGAATGATTCTGAGAGCAAAACAAGTAGCCCAGGAGCACAGTGGAGTGTGCAAAACAAAAACGAACACAAAAACCTTGTGATCTTACAAACAACACTCTCACACACACACGTCCACGTATTCATGGTCCAGCGCATGCCTGGCATCCGGGAGACCCAGACAGCTTCAAGCCTGGCATGTGCCAAGGTTTCACACTGGCCTCTGGGTACTTGTGGGCTGGGTCCCCGTGGCTGTCTCGGGCTTCAGGCTTGCGCCTCTGGCTCCATCTCCACCTGGGCGCCACCCAGAGGGCACTGCTCTGCCTCTCCCCATCTCGACATCGGGCACTCTGTGGGCATCGCTCCTGGACCAGGCACTGTTGCATCTCACCTGAGCAGGAGTTGGAGCCTTTGTAGCTTGGTCACGGGGAACAAGGCGCAGAGAACCAGCAACTGCCTAGCACCGTCCCTCTCTCTCTCCCTTTTTCTCCTTCTTTCCCCCTCTCTCTCCCTCTCTCTCCCACTTTCTCTCCCTCTCTTTCCCTCTTCTCTCTTTCCCTCTATCTCTCCCTGTCTCTCTCCCCCTCTCTCTCTCCCTTTCTCTCTTTCCCTCTCCCCCTCTCTCCCTCGCCCTCTCTCTCTCTCTCTTCCTCTCTTCCTCTCTGCCCTCTCTCTCCTCTCTTTTCTTCTTTCTCCCTCTCTCCCTCTCTTCCCTCTCTCTCCCTCTTTCTCTCCCTCTTCCCTCTCTCGCCCTCTCACTTCTCTCCCTCTCTTCCTTCTCTTTCTCCTTTCTCTTATCTCAAACCAGCAACTGCTCAACACCACTTCTCTCTTTTTTCTCCCCTCTCTCCCTCTCTCTCAAACTCAAAACCACCCAATACCAACCCTCTTATTTCTATTTCTTCCCTCTCTTCTCTCTCTCTCTCAAACCCAACACCGTCTCTCTCTCTTCTTTCTCATCTCTCACCAGAAATCACCCAACACTATCTTGCTCTCTCGCTTTCTCCCCCTCCATCTGCCTCCTCTTTCTCTTCTTGCTTTTTTCAGTCTCAAACCAGAAACCGCCCAACATCACCTCTCTCTGTCCTCTCTCTTCTCTCTC
Source organism: Suncus etruscus (assembly GCF_024139225.1). Taxonomy (NCBI): domain Eukaryota; kingdom Metazoa; phylum Chordata; class Mammalia; order Eulipotyphla; family Soricidae; genus Suncus; species Suncus etruscus. Next base: position 92,757,519 of record NC_064862.1, on the reverse strand, counting down.
TCTCACCAGCAACCACTCAACATTACATCTCTCTCTCTTGCTCACTCACTCACTCACGCTCTCTCTCTCTCTCTCTCTCGTTCTGTAACTCTTCAGCTCTGCCGTGCAATGACCAGTCACACACTTCCACCTCCCCTTTGGAGCCTCCAATTGATCCCAAATGCACCCGAGTTTATGGAGCTGAGCTCGGAGAGGCTGCAGAGAAGCCAGGACTGGGCGCCCCGGGCCCCCCTCACCTGTGCAGGTGTCTGCAAGGGCAGTGGCAACTCTTCCCGAGAGCGTCCAGGGCTGAGCTGGGTCGTGGAGCAGGTCTGAGTCCCGCAGGAGCATCCTGGGGACCCACTGGTGCCGATTTACCTGCACCTTCACCCCTCCACTCCGTCCCCCGAGCCTTGTTAGGGCTCCTGCTAATTGGCCTCCAAGCCGTCCCTTGCGCCCCATCTTTGGAGACAAGGTAATCTCGGTCCTTGCTGGACTTTTTCCCTCTGCTCCTGGGCTCCGGGGTGCCCAGGGTCCTGGGGCCTTGGGGCTGGGGTCTTCGGGTCCTCTGGACCTTCCTGTCCTACCAGGTGTTGGTGCCTCTGAGTGACACAAGTGACTTTTCTTTCCATCCAGGTGGGAGTCACATGTGGGAGCAATTGCTGACCTTCTGGGAAACTGTTTTGAGAACGTTCAAAGCATCCATGACCCGTTGGTCTGCTCACCTCTGTCCTCTCACTGGCTTTCATCTCTCCAAGCCCTGGCTCCCAGCTCCAAGGACCCACAATCTAGTTGTTGTTCTTGTTGTTGCTGCTGTTTTTGCTTTTGTTTTTGTTTTGGGGCAACACCCGCTGACGCCCTGGGGTTATTCCTGGCTATGGCTCAGAAATTGCTCCTGGCTCCGAGGATCATATGGGACGCTGGGAATCGAACCACCGTCCATCCTAGATCAGCTGCATGCAAGGCAAATGCCTTATCGCTGTCCCACCGCTCTGGCCCCTGTTGCTGTTTTTTGTTTGGGGAAGATACCCAGGGATTTCTCCTGACTCCATGCTCAGGTATCACTCCTGGAAGGCTGTGGGACCATATGGGATGCCAGGGGTCGAACCCAGGTCAGCTGCACGCAAGGCAAACACCCTCCTAACTGTGCTCTCGCTCCAGCCCCACAACCACCAATCTGGTCCCCTATCTTTTGCCCCAGAGCTGAGTCTCTGTGAAATCCCCAAAAATGTGGGCAGTGACTGTGGTTTGTCTGCATCCCTGACCCCCCTGGGGTCCACACAGATTCACTGCAGGGGTTATGCCCACCCGTGACAGGTGTGACGGTGTTGGGAGAACCCAGGCGCTCCACTGCAGGCTTCGTTCCCAGGACCTGCACTCACGGAGAGGTGCTGATTCGTGCCCGTGGTTCAAGCTCGATCCCCAAAGCCTTCTGAATGTGGGGTCTGCGCCTTCCCTCCACATGAGACCCAAGCCTACTGGCAGATGTCTTGGACCCATTCGGGGCACCTTCTGGCCACAATCTAGAGAGCACGAGGTCAAAATATTGTGTTTCTGCAGGACCCTCAGACCTTGGAAAAGTGTCTCCAAAGTGTCCCCTCAAAATAGCTAAATATGTAGCCTTGATTCTTCAAAAGATTCTCATGGGAGTTGGGGGCGAACACTGGACCAGAACTGGGTGCTGAAGGGAGGGACAGTGATAGGTACGATGCCACTTTTAACAACATTGCAAACCAGTCTCTATGTGAGGGGGAGGAAGAGAGATAAAAAAGGGGGGACTGGAGTGATGGCGCAAGCGGTAGGGCATCTGCCTTGCACGCGCTAGCCTAGGACCGACGGCGGTTCGATCCCCTGGAATCCCATATGGTCCCCCAAGCCAGGGGCAATTTCTGAACACATAGCCAGGAGTAACCCCTGAGCATCACCAGGTGTGACCCAAAAACTAGAAAAGAAAAACAAAAGAAAAAGAAAGAGAGAAGGAAAATGTCTGCCACAGACACAGGCAGGGGTGAGGATGGGTAGGAAACTGGGGACATCAGTGGTGGGAACTGTGTACTGGTGAAAGGTGCTGTACACTGTATGACTGAAGCTCCATCATGAACAACTTTGTATCTGTGGAGGAAAAACACTGTGTTTTGAACAACTTTGTAAACAGTTGTTTTGAAAAATAAACAATAGAAGCTCAATGGAAAACCTTGAAGACTTGAATAATGAACGGAAAAACTAAATAGGGTATGAGAAATCTTGGGATTAAGCTTGGGACTTTGTAGTAAAAGTAGAAGGGGGACAATTCATTGCAACTCTACAATTTACCTGGGTAAGATCTCAGCTTCTGGGCTAGAGGGCAGGTACAGTGGGTAGGTATTTGCCTGTATTAATCCAGGTTCAAATCCCAGAACCCCATTGTGATGCCCTGAGACTCATCAGGAATGATTCCTGAGCACTGAGTCAGGAATAAACCAGCATAATCCCCACACCCAAAGAAAGAACAACAGCATAATTTCTATCTGATGTTATAAGGTTATTATCAAAAGACAAGAAGCAACAAATGTTAGCAGGAACTAAGAGATCTCGAGGCCGGAGAGTTAGCATGGCAGATAAGGCAGACATCTCAGACATAGAGTCTCCTGAGCACCACCAGGACTGATTTTGAGTACAGGCCCAGGAGTAACCCCTGAGCATTGCCAGGAAGGAAGGAAGGAAGGAAGGAAGGAAGGAAGGAAGGAAGGAAGGAAGGAAGGAAGGAAGGAAGGAAGGAAGGAAGGAAGGAAGGAAGGAAGGAAGGAGGAAAGGAAGGAAGGAAAGGAGGGAGAAGGGAGGGAGGAGGGAGGGAGGGAGGGGGAGGGAGGGAGGGAGGGGGAGGGAGGGAGGGAGGGAGGGAGGGAGGGAGGGAGGGAGGGAGGGAAGGGAGGGAGGGAGGGAAGGGAGGGAGGGAGGGAGGGAAGGAAGGGGGGAGGGAGGGAGGGAGGGAGGGGAGGGAGGGAGGGAGGGAGGGGAAGGAAGGAAGGGGAAGGAAGGAAGGAAGGAAGGAAGGAAGGAAGGAAGGAAGGAAGGAAGGAAGGAAGGAAGGAAGGAAGGAAGGAGGGAGGGAGGGAGGGAGGGAGGGAGGGAGGACAGGAGGAAGGGAGGGAGGAAGAGAGGGAGGAAGGAAGGAAGGAAGGAAGGTAGGAAGGAAGGAAGGAAGGAAGGAAGGAAGGAAGGAAGGAAGGAAGGAAGGAAGGAAGGAAGGAAGGAAGGAAGGGAGGGAGGGAGGGAAGGAGGAAGGAAGGGAGGGAGGGAAGGAGGGAAGGAGGGAAGGAGGGAGGGAGGAAGGAAGATGCAGAGAGCTCTGTTGGTAAAAGATGTAACTATTATGACAAAAAGAAAAATTTCTGGAAATAAATATAAGTAGTCAATCCAGGGGCCAGAGAGTTAGCTAGCTCAATGGGCTGTGTTATGCTACCACGTTCGTGCTGAAGACCTGAGTTTAATCCCCAGCACAACAGGGTCCCCTAAGCACACCATGAGGAGTGACCAGACATGACACCCCCCCCCCCAAAAAATAAGTCAAGGGTAAAACGGAGGTGAAACCAGTTGAAAAGCAGAGAGGTGGAAGGAGCTGCGGTCAGGAGGTCGAGGCCCTCCACCTGGAGTCTGGATCCCAGCTGAGGACAATTCAGGGTCAATCCCTAACACCCCAGATGGTCCCAAAAAGCCTGCAGGAGTAACCCCTGAGCACTGCTGGGTGTAGCCCAAAAACATGAAAATAAAAATTAAATTTATAAACACACACAGACATATATTTGTTTGTTTGTTTGTTTCAGGGCCACAGCCGATAGTACTCTAGGATTGTCCTGGCTCTGTGCTCAGGAATCACTCCTGGCAGACTCAAGAGACCCTATGGGATGCCAGGGATCAAACCTGGGTTGGCACATGCAAGGCAAACACCCTCCCTGCTTTGCCATCACTCTGGCCCCTGTAAGTATATATATATAATATATATATATTATATATATTATATATATAATATATATTATATATATAATATATATATATATTATATATATATAATATATATATATATATATATATATATCGTTTGTTTGGGAGGTCATACCCGGCGGCGGCACTCAGGGGTTAGTTACTCTTGGATCTTTGCTCAGAAATTGCTCCTGACAGGCACAGGGGATGCCAGGATTCAAATCACCGTCCGTCCTGCATCGGCTGCATGCAAGGCAAAAGCCCTACCGCTGTGCTATCTCTCTGGCCCCCTGTAAGTGTATTTTTATAACTCCACATGAATACACTCACGCACATACAAAAACTCATCCATGTAGATATCCATATGTACATGTGTACTAGTGCGTTCACCCACAGAATGACACACATGCCCACTTAGAAACACAGATACATTCACACACCATTCACAAACTCATATGCATACATACACACAGAGACACACATGTACACTCACACACAAAAGTACATGCCTTCAAGCCCATACTTCCATATATGCACAAGATACACACACACACACACACACACACACACACACACACACACACACAGAGGAATGGTGCCACCTAGTGGCCATGCATGAAAAAGAACAAACAAGAATTTTCGTTTGCTTTTTTGTTTTTGTATTTTGTGTGTTCGTTTTTGTTTACTTTGGGGCAATAGCAGACAGTGTTCAGGGGTTACTTCCTGGCTCCACACTTCTGAGTCAGTCCTGGCAGGCTCTAGGGACCATCAGGGATGTCGGAGGCCAAACCAGGGTCAGCGTGTGAAAGGCAAACGCCCTCCCCACTGTGCTATTTCAGCCAAAATCCTGAGAATTTCATCTCTCTCCCCAAACCTTCCAAAACAGCAGTAACTGGAGAATGGAGAGAGCTCCTTTGCATGGGAGCACTTCACCTGCCACTCTTCCAAGAGCACGGAAGCAATAGAGGATCCACTGAACGGAGATGACAAGGTGGTAGGGACCCATGTCCACTCTAAACGGACACCTGGAACCCACGTCCAGTCTACACTCCAGTTCCAAATACACTCTTAGTCAACATAAAATCTGATTGCCAAATGATGGTGGTAAGACAAGAAGGGTTATTGTCTGTCTGTTTATTTGTTTCTCATTTAAGGATGTAAAATTCAAATCAACCATTTGCTGACATTGCTCCCAGCATAAAGGACCCATAAGCATCCCGGGAGTAAAATCACCCCATGTGCCGTATCTCCAACCCCAGGTGAATGAGTCTGAATCAGGGTACGCATGAAATAATCTAAACCAGGCTTACCACGAAACACGTATATCTGGCAATCTTCTACCTCGTATGGGGTTACTGCTGCCAGAACTGTTCTTTTATTGACTCCAGACACCACCCCCAAGTGAGGGAGTAAGGACATAGTAAGGGCAGATAGCTCAGGCCATACTGAGCCAGTCCCTCCCAGGTTTACACAGAAGACTATCTTTGTTTTGGGTGAGCCCAAGTTGTAAACAAACAGATACAAAAAATAAAAACCAACAAAACAGGGATAATCTTTGTTTTGGGTAAAACAGGGTGTCACCTAACAACAGAGCATCAGGCAGCCCTGAGAAGTCTAGAAGTTTCCACTCTAGGAGGCTCAGGGGTGATTCCCCAGGACACCTGCCACTCACGTGTCGGGGACAGAGAGATCGTCCCCGAGCTGCCCTCAACTCCTCCCCAGGCTCGGGCGCAGAGGGACGGCGTGGAGGGACAATTAGCAGGCACCCTAACAAGGCACCGGGGACCAGCCCGAGGGGCGAGGGCGGAGGGTAAATCGGGCATTGCTGGGTCCCGGGCTGCACCTGTGAGACTAGCCACCGCTGCCTCTGCCCGGACATTCTCGAAGAAAGCTGCCCCTCCTCCTGAAGACACCTGCACAGGTGAGGGGACACAGGGAGCTCGTCCAGGGTTGCTGTGTTAGCTCAGGGCAGCCTCTTCACCTCTCTGGTCTGGGCGATGCCAACGGGGAAACAGAAACTCCGAAGCATGTGGGTCCTGGGAGAGAGTCCAGCTCCTGGTCTGGTGTGGTCTGGGGTGAAGGATGATGGGCCCAGAGGGAATGGGACACAGGGTGGGGTGTGATACCCCCCCCCCCGGGAGGAAACATGAGGAGGGAAAGTCTAGCCGTGGATCCAAATAGTGGCTAGTGAAATTTTATCTGTGGGGGGAAGCATTTCATCTGGGAGAGTTGAGTCTGGGGTCCCACATACACAGATAGTCTGAGGAGAGAGGTGGGGGTGGGGGGACAGGCAGGGACCAGGACAGCTGTGTTGGGACTGCGGACAACAGAAAGACCAGGCTCAGACCAGACGTGCAGCCCTAAACTCCTGAGATGGGGACCTGGGTCTGCCCCTCCTGCTCTCACTCCCGAGGGTTCGGGGTGACCATCGTGAGCATAGGGGAGAGCAGCAAGGTCTGGGTGGCAACCCAGAACATAGCTCAGGCTCCCGGACTTCAGAACAGTCACTGCACTCATCAGCCCTGTGCTGCTTCTCAGCCTCTGTCTCTCCGTCTCTGTGAGTCTCTGCTTCCGTCTTTCTCTGTCTTTGACTCTCCATAGCTGTGTCTGCGTGTCTCTGTCTGTCTCTCTCCATCTGCCTGTGTCCATCTCTCCATCTGTGAGTCTGGCTGTCTCTGCCTCTCTGCATGTGACTATCTTTGTCTCTCGGTGAGTCTCTGTCTCTGTGAATCTTTGTCTCTGTCTCTCTCTCTATGTCTCTCTCCATCTCCCTTTCTACCTGTCTCTCTCCATCTGTCTGTATGTACGTCTTTTTTTGTCACTCAGCATCTCTCTCTCTGTCTCTCTTTTTTTGTTTTCTTGTTTTTGGGGGGGTTGGAGGGTGGCTACACCCAGCAACGCTCAGAGTTACTCCTGGCTCTGCACTCAGGAGTTACTCCAGACAGTGCTCAGAGGACCCTATGGAGTTCCAAGGATCAAACCCAGGTCAGCCCTATGCACAGCAAGCGCACTCCCCTCTGCCCCCTCTCTCCAGCCCGTATGTTCATGTTTGTATTCTGAGGAGGCCATACCCCGCCGTGCTCAGGGCTGACTCACAGCTCTGAACTCAGGGATCACTCCTGGCAGGGCTTGGGGGGGGGGACCCTCGAGGGTTACCAAGGATCGGACCCAGATCAGTGTGGTAAGGCCAGCAATTAGAGCCCTGGCCTCTCTCTCTCCAGGACCCCTCCTCCTTAGTACCTAAAACCAGGACTAGCCAAAACACTGAGGACAACAGACTGGCCCTCTCTGGACCGTTTTCTAGATGAAGGGGCGTCCGTGGAACTGGGTGCTGGGTGCTGAGCCCACGGAGACTCTGGCACGGGGAACTGCTCCAGGACGAGCAGGAGACAGACCCTGTGGGGCTCCTCTGAGATCCGGGGACCAGGGTCTGTGACTTGCTTCCTCTCTCCCTTGCTCCAGATTGGCCATGGCAGCCAGGAACTACACAGAAATCTCCGAATTCCTCCTCCTGGGGCTCTCGGAGGACCCCGGGGAGCAGCGGCTGCTGTTCCTCCTCTTCCTGAGCATGTACCTGGTCACGGGGCTGGGGAACCTGCTCATCGTCCTGGCCATCGTCACCGACGCCCGGCTCCACACCCCCATGTACTTCTTCCTGGCCAACCTGGCCTCCGTGGACGTCTGCTTCACCACCACCACGGTCCCCAAGATGCTGGTGAACCACGTCACGGGCCGCAGGACCATCTCGTACGTGGGCTGCCTCACCCAGATGTTCTTCTTCATCTGGTTCATCTGCATCGACAGCTTCCTGCTGGGCGCCATGGCCTATGACCGCTACGCGGCCATCTGCCACCCCCTGCACTACGCCACGACCATGACGCCGCTGGTGTGCGTCCTGCTGGTGGGGGCGTCCTGGGCCGGGGCCCTGGGAAACGCCCTGGTCCACACCGTGCTCATGGCCCAGCTCTCCTTCTGCGCCCACAACCGGGTGCCCCACTTCTTCTGCGACGTCAGCCCGCTGCTCAAGCTGGTCTGCTCCGACACGTCCCTCATCAACATCACCCTGAACACCGTGGGCGCCCTGCCGCTCTTCGTCCCCTTCATGGGCATCCTGGTCTCCTACTCCAACATCTTCGCCGCCGTGCTGAGGATCCCGTCGCGGACAGGCAAGCAGAAGGCCTTCTCCACCTGCGGCTCCCACCTCTCCGTGGTGTCCCTCTTCTACGGGACCCTCATCGGGGTGTATTTCAACCCCACGTCCTTGCACACGGCCCAGAAGGACACGGTGGCTGCGGTGATGTACACGGTGGTGACCCCCATGATGAACCCCTTCATCTACAGCCTCCGGAACAAGGACATGAAGGGCGCCCTGGCGGCCCTGGTCGGCCGGAAACCGGCCTTTACTCGGTGACCAAAGAACAGGGAAATCCTCGCATCACCCACCTGTGCTGTCCTGAATGTCCCTTTTCAGTCCTAATTCTTCATGGTTCTGACTTGTTTGACTCTAGTCCACCTGGCCAACTGCTGGGCTTAGGCATCTTAGACACTATTTTTGTGTGTTTGTTTGTCTGGGGTCACACCCGGTGGCAGTCAAGGGTTACTCGTGGCTCTGCACTCAGGAATCACTCCTGGCAGGCTCGGGGGATCCTATAGGATGCCAGGGCTCGAACCCAGGTTGGCCGAGTGCCAGGCAAATGCCCTCCCCGCTATACTATAGCTCCAGCCCTTCTTAGACACTGAGTCCACTAACAAGAAGCTCATTGGGGATCCACAGGATCCCTGACCCCTGGCACATGCGCTGCATCCAGCCGTGTCCACTGTCACAAGGAAATGCCCAGGACTCAAGCCACACTTTCCTTAAGACTCAGATTTGGGGCCTGATCAATAGCACAGTGAAGAGGGCGTTTGCCTTGCACCTTGCACGTGGCTGACCCTGATTCGATCCAAGCATCCCGTAGTGTCCCTGGAGTCCTGTCAGGAGTGATTCCAGAGCGCAGAGCCAGGAGTAACCCCTGAACATCTCTGGGTGTCACTGAAAAAAAAAAAAAAAACAGAAGAAAATTCATATCTAGCTACTATAGGAAACACAAAAATACAAAGTTTCAGGGCGGGAGCAATAGTACAGTGGAAAGAGGGATTTTGCCTTGCATGCCGCTGACCTGGGCTCTATCCCCGGCACCTCCTAGAGTCCCCTGAGCCTGTCAAGAGTGATTCCTGAGCACAGAGCTTGGAGTATAACCTCTGAGCACAGCCAGGTGTGGCTCCAAAACAAACAAATCTCAAAAAGCAAAATTTCAGGGCTGGAGTGATAACACAGCAGTAGGGCATTTGCTTTGCACGTGGCCAACCCAGGATGCACACAGATTCAATCCTTGGCATCCCATATGGTCTCCTGGGCCTAGGGGCAATTTCTGAGCGCAGAGCCAGGAGGAGCCCCTGAACACCTCCAGTGCGGCCAAAAAGGGGGGGGGCAGTTTTAGAACCACAGGTAGGATCCGCACCCAATACTCTCCTACCCCAGAGTCGACTTGATTTGCAGTATTTGTCTCCTACCACTAACATGACCCATATCTAAGTTCCTCTCTATTCACCGATACTCAGATCCAGGGCCGGAAGCAAGACTCTGACTTCTCCGGGAACACACGGCCCAAAGATCCCTGATGTTCTGTCCACCAGAACACCTGTGAGTCCCTCCCAGCACAGACTAAGGCAACACTTTGGTTGTTTTGCCTGCAAGTCGTGAAAACGTTGAGCATCCCTCTAGTGTGTCCTTCCTCTCTGTGGCCTTCATGACAGCCAATCTTGGACTGCTGCTCGAGAACATCAAGGGACTGACTGATTTACCCCAGAGACCTTTGACCTGAATTTTTGTCCTCGAAGTCAGCGGCCGTGAGTACACACAAGAGAGCGACTTCAGGGACGTAGGAAGGACCTTCCTTCTCTGTCTTGCTGGTCATCATTGAACCCTGACAAACCCTCAATTTGGAGGATGTTGCCTGCCCAGAGTCAGTCTGTCCATCTGTCCATTTGTCTATGTGGGTGTCCAGCCCTCTCCCCAACCTTCTTGGGGTCCCCATTCAGCTCAGAGTCATCAATATCCTGAGTCTCCAGTGCAGAACTTGGAGCTCGTGGCTGGCTGCCTCCACCATCAGACACGCTCAGTTTCATCTATTCACCCCCTGTACGTTTTCTTCTAGAATTCTCCACGGTGGTTCAATGGATTCCCATATCTATCAGAGCCAGGATAAAAGCACAATGTGGAGGGCATTTACCTTGCACATGGCCAACTTGGGTTCAATCCCCAGCATCTCATAAGGCCCCTTGAGCCCAACAGGAGCGATCCCTGAGCACACAGTTAGGAATAAGTCCTGAACACCACCGGATGTGACTCAGAAACAAAACAAACAGTAGCAAAATAAAAAATATTTCACAAAAGTCTTCCGAGGAGGGGGCCAGAGAGATAGAACGGAGGTAGGGCATTTGCCTTGCATGCAGAAGGTGGGTGGTTTGAATCCCGGTATCCCATAGGGTCCCCTGAGCCTGCCAGGAGCGATGTCTGAGCAGAGAGCCAGGAGGAACCCCTGGGCGCTGCCGGGTAGGACCCAAAAAACTAAATAATTAAATAAAATATAAACAAATAAATAAAAATATAAAGAAAGAAAAAAGAAAAGAAACATTGCTCAGCTTCTGGCCACTCCCTCTCCACCATGCGGACTCTGGAAATGCCGGATGGTCGGGGCTCTGTGGGGCCCCAAAGGGCCCAGAGGGGAGGTCAGGGAAGGCGCCAAGGAGATGCAGGGCCTGCAGTGACGGTGACAGGCAGCCTGGCCAGCAAGGGTCCAGGAGAAAGCGGCAGAGGGCAGGGCAGGGCTGGCGGGCCCAGGGCAGGGCGGGCACTGGGAGAACCCTGATCACCACTTATTACCCCAGGCTTGTGGTCGGGCCTGTTTTTCAGCACTGACTGGCACGGACGGGCAGATGGACAGACGAACGGGCACTCACCCAGCTCCGCTCAGCCGCCTCCTCCCACTCCAGCACACAGCTTCCCTGCCCCCAGGTCAGCAGGATGGCTGATGGGGTAGGTGCAGTGACCCGAGTTCGAATCCTGCTCTGGCAGCAAGCCAGCGGCCACGCCCAAGTGGAAGCCCAGACTGGCCGGGAGGCTGCGGGCAGACGGGGATCCAGAACCCCTCCCTCACAGCACACACAGTGGTCCTCGGCCTAGAGCAAAGACGATTCATGTGTCCCCAAGTCCAGGACACAGAGGGAGGGGACTCATTCCTGGCAAGGAGCCTGAGCACCCCAAATCTACTCTGGGACTGAGCTGGCTGTCCCCACACACCTCCTTCCTCTGCCTCTCCCTCAACACACAAACCGTACCGTCCAGGAAAAGGGTGGAGGGGACTCAGCAGAGTACAGCACAGCTTGGGGACAGGGGACCTTGTCATTCCCCACAAAGCAGGAAGGAGCCGACAAGCAGGAAAGGGGAAAGGCAGTGGGTGAGTGGACGAGTCCACCTTGTGCTGGCCTCAGTCTCTCCCTGCACAAGGCTCCGTGTACCGGCACAAATCCAGGAGGGTCTGGGCCTGAGAGATAGTACAGTGGGGAAGGTATTTGCCTTACACGCGGCCGACCCTGGTTCGATCTCCGGCAGCCCATAGGGTTCCCTGAGCACTGCCAGGAGTGATTCCTGAGCACAGAGCCAGGAGTAAACCCTGAGCATTGCCAGATATGGCCCCAAACAAACAAATAAAAACCCACAAATCCAAGAGGCCTTTCTCGAGGAAGGGACCGCTGAATCAGGGTTTTGAAGGATGAATAGAAGCTTGTGTGTGTGTGTGTGTGTGTGTGTGTGTGTGTGTGTGTGTGTGTGTGTGTGTGTGTTGGAGAAACTGACAGTAATAACAGGTATCAGAGGCACTGGGAGACAGAACAATAGCTTCTGCCTAGGAGAACTCTGTGTGTGTGTGTGTGTGTGTGTGTGTGTGTGTGTGTGTGTGTGTGTGTGTGTGTGTGTGTGTGTGTGATCAGCCCACAAGAACAGAGGGTCCTGGACACAGATGGGGAAACTGAGGCCTGATCATGCCCTGGGAGTTCCTAAGAGAAGCTGAGGCCCAAATAAGGCAGAGCCGGGAGCAGCCAAGTCCTGGGGCTCAGAGCACAGGGCGGGCAGACGGCCGCGGGCGGGCGGGCGAGTGGCAGCTGGCCCGGCCGCCCAGGTTCGGGCCTCCTCCAGCTCATCGGGCCCGCCCGGCTATAAGGGCCGGCACTGCCCGCCACCCGCACTCCGCCCGCTGTGCCCGCCGCGCCCGCCATGGAGGCCATCAAGAAGAAGATGCAGATGCTGAAACTGGACAGGGAGAATGCCCTGGACCGGGCCGAGCAGGCTGAGACTGGCAGGAAGGCGGCCGAGGAGCGGTGCCAACAGGTGAGGCTGTGCTGGGCTGAGCCGGGCAGGCTCACGCCCTCTCTGATCCAGCTCCCAGGAAGGAGAGAGATTGAGGTGTGGAGACTCTCTCTGGGTCCAGGGGTAGGCTCAGAACCACACGAGGTGGGGGATTGAGGGGACAAGGGTTTTCCTGTGGAGGCAGAGCGAGAGCACAGAGGGGAAGGCGTTTTTCTTGCACACAGCCAACCCCATTTCGATCCCCAGCATCTCATAGGGTACCCTGAGCCCCAGAGCACTGCTAGGTGTGGCCCCCACAAAACAAAGGTTTTCCCCAGCAGGGACACTGGGAGAGGACGTCAGACTAGGAGTGGGGCAGAACAGAGCCAGTGGGAGCAGAGACAAAGGGACAGAGACACAGTAGGACAGACAGTCAGACAGAGACAGAGGGTCCCTGCTGTCCAACCAACAGTTGAACAGACACGCTATCGCAGGAGGGAGCGAGAGAAGGGGGTGTGCAGGGCTCTGAGGGACTCACAGGAAGAGCCCACACCCTATCAAGGTTCACCTGGGTGTGGCTGTGAGTCTGCAGGCATGTGGGTGACAGGGACCAGGGCAGGTGGCAAGGTCAGGGCATGGGTTGCTGCTGGCTGGTGGCCCCGAGTCCTGGTCACCTCTGGGGATTTCCTGAGATCAGGGATAGGCCCCAGAAGCCTAAGAGCTGGGGCAGGAGTTTGGGGATCCAGCCTGGGCACCCAGAGAATGGAGCACTGAAGGGGGAACAGGATGGACCTCGGGGGACAGCAGAAGCACAGGAGAAGAAATAGGTTTTGGAGCTGGAGAGAAAGCACAGAGGGGAGGGTGTTTGCCATGCAAACCCGGGTTCAATCTCCAGCATCCCATAGTGTCCCCCCAGCCTGCCAGGACTGATTCCTGAGCACAGAGCCAGGAGTCAATCTGAGCACCTCCAGGTAGGCCCGAAAAGGAAGAAGAAACAAGTGTCATGGTCTCATGCTGGGCATTCCTGGAGGTGGTGGGAGAAGGAAGGTCCCATCACACCTCCAGGAGCACTAAGGGTCCAAGAAACCCCCAAACGCACCTAGCACAGGCAACCACAGACAGCCCAGGTCTGGCCACCGTGTAGGTGAAGGTTCGGAGAACTGGCCAGGCCAGACCCTGATGCGCTGACCCCTGCGCTGACCCGGGGGCCGCCCCTGCCTCCCCTGGGGCAGGGGGCAGCTGTCGGCCACAATCCAGGTGGGTCATTTCCTGCCTGGCCTGGGGCTGCCCAGAGACTGCATGTCCGGCCTCCCTTTCCTCTTTCCCTCCCTCCCTCCCCACCTCAACCCTGCACCCTGGTAGAGCACAGACACGCACACAGTTCTATGCACCCGTGTGCGTACAACCACACATGTGTGTCGACATGCGTGCGATCACACAATTAAGCCGCAGGCCTGCACGTGGTCACAAACACATGCGTGCAGCCCCTTACGCTCTCCTGCCCTCTCCCCCTCCACCCTACCCTGCTGGACTCCTCGCCTCCCGGAGTGAGAATGGGACAGAGAAGCCCAAGTCGGGCTGGATTCGGTGGGGTAGTGTTTCTAGAGGAGACCTGGGCTCTGTGGGGGGCCTTCCCGGCTCATGAGCAAAGCTCCTGCTGGCCTCGAGGATCTCAGCCGTGACTGGGAGCAGAGGCGCCTTCCTTGGGGGTGCCAGGAAAGCAGGAATCGCTACCCACCCCCTCATGTCTCCGGGGCCTGAGTCAGTGCGGGGGAAACACAGGCTCTGCCGCCTGTTTCCTGCCTTGTCCACTTCGTCCTCCCTCTGCCCTCTCACCCCACATCCTGCGGCAGCCTAGCCAGGGGGGGCCTCACACTCACACAGGCTGACCCCAGGGCAGGGAAACTGGGGTTCAAAGCAGGAAAGAGCTGGCAAGGGACCCCACAGACCCGGCCTGGCCCCCAGCCCTGGGAACTCAGGCTAACTGTCCTCCACACTCAGGGAAGGATCTGTGGGCCCAGCTCCCTTCCTGCCGGTAGTCCAGGGGAGCCAGGGTGGCCTCAGCTCCAAAATGGGGGAGCCATAAAGCCAAAACGCGGAGGGGCCAGGCAACTAGGTCTGGGGCTCCCCTAGCAAGGCGCTAACCCCCATCTGGGGCCAGGGTGGAGCTTCCCCACACGAAGTGAGCCCCAGACCCCACCAGATTTCCAGCAAGCCTCGCCTTTTTGGGGGGAGGTTGTTTTGTGTTTTGTGTTAGGTTTTTGGGGCCACACCTGGCGGTGGTCAGGGGTTACTCCTGGTTCTGTGTTCAAAAATTACTCCCGGAAGACTTAAGGAGGAGTCTATGGGAAGCCAGGGATGGTACCTGGGTCGACCACTTGCGAGGCTAACGCAGTCCCCTCTCTCTCTGGCCCAGGGTGTGTGTGTGTGTGTGTGTGCGTGTTTTAATAAACCTGATTAAGGTGGAACAAAACTGAATGCAGTGGCGGTGCTCTGTGGGTGTGAGGGACTGCAGGGATGTCATATAGGGATCTCTCCAAAATAGCAAGAGGGGAACAGAGGGGCAGTGGGCGCGCGCCCAGGACGCCCGGGCTGACGCGTGTCTCGGTCCCCAGGTGGAAGAGGAGCTGGCCCAGCTGCAGCAGAAGCTGAAGGGGACGGAGGACGAGCTGGACGCGCGCTCGGACACCCTCAGGGACGCGCAGGAGAAGCTGGAACTGGCCGAGAAGGCGGCATCGGACGTACGTGCGCGCCCCTAGGGCAGGGCCAGGAGGGAATCCGGGGCCTGGCGAAGGAAAAGAAGGAGGAGGAGGAGGAAGAGGAGGAGGAGCCGGCGGCTCGGCACTTTCTCCAAATAAGTCCCGATCGGGGCCCCTTCCAGCAGCAGCTGCAGCTGCGGCCAGCGGTGCCGACGTCAGGCCCTGCCCCCGCGGCGCTGACGTCGGCGACCGGCCCGGGTGACCTCATCGCCGGCCGGACCGCGGCCCGGCCGGGTAGGCGGGGAGAGGCGGGGGCGGCCCCGGCGCGGGGCCAAGGCAAAGGCAAAGGCTCGGGCCCGGGGCGCGGCTGCTGCAGCTCTCGCCGGAGCCGAGCCGCAAAGCGAAGCGAAGCGCCTGCCCGCTTGGCGTGCGCCCCCCGCGCCATGGCCGGCCTCAACTCCCTGGAGGCGGTGAAGCGCAAGATCCAGGCCCTGCAGCAGCAGGCGGACGAGGCGGAGGACCGCGCGCAGGGCCTGCAGCGGGAGCTGGACGGAGAGCGGGAGCGGCGGGAGAAAGTGAGCCAGCCGGGCGCCCCTGGTCCTCGCACCCGGAGCCTCCCTTCCCGGGCAGGCCGGGCCAAGCCATGCCTCATGCCGAGCTGAGCCCGCTCGCCCGCCCAACGGGAGGGATGGGCCGGAGCGCGCTCTCCGGGCGGGCTTGGATGGAGAGGGGCCTTTGGAGACGCCGCGCCGCGCCTCGCCTCCCCACGCCTCTCCACGCCGGCACTCGGAGCTGCTGGCGCAGGGCCGCCGAGTGGGGCTCGGGGAGCCGGGAGGAGGGAGGCCCCGGAGCGGGACGCCACTGGGAAAAAGCCGGCTCCATTGTCTGGGCCGTCCCGGCCCCGGCTCGGGCCCAACTTCCCCAGCTGTTCCCAGGCGCGCCAAAGCGGAGGCGGCGACGTGTCCGCTGGCGGCCGCGGGTGGGGGCGGAAATGCGCCTCTCTCATCTCCATCCCCAAGCCCGTCCCCATCTCCATCCCCTGCGGGGCCCCCAATTGGGGCGACCCCTGGAATGTTGGCACGAGGCCCTGCGCCATCCCCAGGCCCCCGCCCCGGCCCGGCCGCTCCTGGCGTCTCCACTGCGTGGCGCACGGTGGCGCGCTGGACGGCGACCGGCTCGGGACTGGCCAACCCCCGCATGACCCGAAATGGGGTCCCCCCTACCCCGCCCTGCCCCCTCCCGTCCCCTCCCGACTCTCCTCTCCCCCTTCCCCGCGGACTGAGCGTGCGTCTCCACGCGCGCACGGGGGGCGCACGGGGTCTTGTCCTCGGAGCCAATGGGCCGGTTGAATTCCCTCCAAGGGGGTCCCGAGCTCCGCGTGGCACAGGCTCAGAGGCAGGAAAGTTGGAGGGGAAAGGCCTGGAGGAGACGGGGTGGCCGGTCCTGGGGCGGGATCGAGGCCCAGCACCGTCTCCACTTTTGCGCCTTTGCGGCGCACGAAGCCAGCCAGGTCCCCGCTTTGATTTCATGGACCCCAAGATGCTCCTGGGGCCCGGCCAGGCGAGGACGTGCCCCAGGTGGCCCCTCCGGGCGCCTCGCTTGGCTCCTGGGTCTGCGGCTGCTGGAGACGCGCGCGCAATGGGCGGGCATGGGGGACCCCTGGTTGGGCCGGGCCGGGCCGGGGTTGGGGAGCGGCCCCGCAGCTGGTTTCGTTTAGATTTTTGAGCGATGACCCACCCGCGGCTTCCTGCGCGTCACGTGGGCCGTGCGCCCCGTTGCCTTATAAGGGCGCGCCTGGCCCGCGCTGCCTGCAGGAAGGGGCGGCGCGCGCGGGCCCTGGAGCCGCCGCCTGGCTTGGCCTGGCCCGGGAGCCGCATTCCTGCGGCGGGGCGATGCAGTCCAGCGCGCCCTTTTTTCCCTCTTTCAAACAACAGCTCCGGGAGTCGGGTATTTCCCAGTGATCTTAGGGATCGATGCCTCCAAATTGGGTCTCTTTGGGCGGGGATGAGGACCTCGTGGAATTAACTGGTGGAGATTACACAATCTCAGCGATTTTAAAGGAGAAAAAGAAAGCCACTTTCGAGGGCTGGGTGGGGAATTGATTTCCACCCTGAGGCTGGAAGAGTTAAGACTCCTGATTATTTCAAAGGGGGAAAAGGTGGTTGAGCCCCACCCAGCTCTCCTGAGTGCTGCCTGGGAGGGTCCTGCCCAATGAACTATCTTGTGGCCTCACGAGTTATCTTTGTGCACCCCCCTCAGCTCAGCTATGTCATGGAAAGCATTTCCCATCGCTGCAGGGTCAGTTGCACCGTCTGATGTAAAGCTGGGTGTGTGTGAATTCCACACATCTCCAGGCCAGGAGGACCCCCCTCAGGCATCCCTGTTTACACACCTCGCCCTGAAATACGGGGTCCTTGCTTCCTGCTTCTCACGCCCCCCCGCAGCCTCATTCTGCCCCTCCATTTTTCTGTCTTAAATCTGGGGCAGAGGAAAACCCAGGTTCTTTGGGGGTTTGGGTTTTTTGTTTTTTTGGGGGTTTTTTTGCGAGGCTCCAGGGATCTTTGCTTGGTCTGGGCTGGCCCAACTTCACCAAGCCCATCTGCTGCCTTGGTTTCCCCACTTGCTGCCCTCTGTTCCCAGGGTCACCCTGTGTGCATGGGAACGGGGGAGGTGGACATTGCTGAAGCTTCATCCTTCTTGCTCTGACTTTGCCACCCAGATGACTAGGAAGGTGGCGGGTACCCAGGCAGCCCCCTAGCACCCCAAGGTCGTGTCAGGATCCCAATTATGAAGGTCAGGGAAGGCCATCCCAGGTAAAGGACAGTGAGTTAATTCTCTGCTCTCCGCAGGCCGAAGGGGATGTGGCCGCCCTCAACCGACGCATCCAGCTGGTGGAAGAGGAGTTGGACAGGGCACAGGAGCGACTGGCCACAGCCCTGCAGAAGCTGGAGGAGGCAGAGAAGGCAGCAGATGAGAGTGAGAGGTGAGACCCTGGCATGTGGGTACTGGATAGAGGCCCCCAGACCTGGGGGCCAGTAGGCTGGGAAGGGGTGCCTTATATGGGTGTGGTTGCTAGTTGGGGTGTGGCCTAGAGAGATAGGGTGGCACTTTGTGGGTGTGGCCACTAGTTGAGGCAGGACTGTTTGTTGGGCGGGAATGCTGGCTCAGGCCTGGCATCCCTTTTTTTTTTTTTTTTTTGGTTTTTGGGCCACACCCGTTTGATGCTCAGAGGTTACTCCTGGCTATGCGCTCAGAAATCGCCCCTGGCTTGGGCGGACCATATGGTCTTGCAAGGCAGACACCTTACCTCTAGGGCCACTTTCCCGGCCCCAGGCCTGTAATCCTTAACCAAGAAGTTTTCCGGCTGCTGCAGCCCCTTCAGCAGAAATTCCAGGGTAGTAGAGGATTTGCCGACATCCTTTAGGCCCCAGGAACAGCTCGCTCGAGTCTGGTTTCCCCGTAAATGCCAGACAGATGTTTCATGCGGAGACATGCGGGGTTGTGGTGGGCTGTGCAATGCCTTAGTGGAGTGGCTCTTTGCAGAGGGATGAAGGTCATCGAGAACAGGGCTATGAAGGACGAGGAGAAGATGGAGATTCAGGAGCTACAGCTCAAAGAAGCCAAGCACATCGCCGAGGAGGCCGACCGCAAGTATGAGGAGGTGCGTGGACATCTGGGGTGAATCAGGAAGGCACCCGAGTCAAGCCCCTTTTCAAAGCCTGGAGAGGAATTCGGACCCCATTGCTGGGGTACCCTCAGTACCCTCTTGACCCTAAGGCATGGCCTAGCCCTGCCCCGGCTATCCTTAGCCTTCCTACAACTTTGCCACTACTGGAGCTCCAGAGTGGTTGGGTAGCTCCCTGCTGGGCTGGGCTGATGGAGACATTCCTTAGGGGGTGCCCAGGGCTGGTGGCTGTGTTGTCCTGTACATGTCTTGGGGAAGGGGGACTCAGCAGCAGCCCTGCATGCACAAGACAATCCTCAGTGCACCCTTTTGGTCTCCGCAGGTAGCTCGTAAGCTGGTCATCCTCGAGGGTGAGCTGGAGCGAGCGGAGGAGCGTGCCGAGGTGTCTGAATTGTAAGTAGTGGGGAACATACAGCCAAAGGGGAAGGGGAGACCTGGGGAGCAGCGAAGAGGTGCCCTTCCACTTCTGCCAACTGAGCAGTTACCATCCTGTCAACCAAAATGGGCTTATTTGAAATCCACTGTCCATCAGGGGCATCAGCCGCCGGAAAGTCAACCCAAAGGTCTGGGCGCAGAATTTACACAAGAGTGCCTGTTGCCCTGTCCCCCAGGACCTCTGGGCATGTCCCGAACCCCACCTCCAAATAATAGCATTTGGACAGACTGACAGGGAGACCGCGTGCCCCAGCGGTGCAGGCTCAGAGTTTAGTGTGCCTCACTTCCAGTGAAGGCGCAAAGCATGCTGGGTGCTGTATTTTTCCTCTCCTCGCAAGGGGCTGTATATCACTTCTGCTCAGAGGTGCAACGCATGATGCCCAGTGCTGCAGGCCCCTAGTTTAGCATTTGGGGAGCTCGCGTCACTTCTGGCCTGAGACGCAAAGCACGCTGGGTGCAGTTGGCCACCCCCTTCCCTGTAGCTAAGACCCTGAATTCAGCGAGCAGAGATGCCACATCACTTCCTGTCGGCGGCACAAAGCGTGCTGGGAGCTGCCTTAGTCCTCCTAGGGCTGCTGTGTCACTTCTGGTCCGATGCAGCATGCTGGGGGCCTCTTGGCGCCTTGGAGTCTGGTTCCCCCAACCCAGAATGAGGCCTTGCCCCGCCTCCCGCCACACAGAAAAGCAAACAGGACACAAATCCCCAGGCCCCGGGAGGAATGCAGCGCCCTTGCTCCTGCAGCCCCGGGGGACCTGGGTTCCCAGCACCCGGGCCTCGGCCCTGCATTCCTGGCTGCTGACTGCCCGGGAGCCCTGCACAGGCCGGGCCAGGGGCCCCCAGTACACAGCTTGGCCAGACCGCTTCGGCCGCGTTCCTGACCGCATTCCTCCCGCCGAGGGCTGGGGCCTCCCTTTGTGAAAGGCTCTTAGGGGGATTTGCCAGCCGCCTGGGGAAGGGAGGGTGAGCCCCAGGATTCTTGTGTCTCTGCAGGAAATGTGGGGACCTGGAGGAAGAGCTTAAGAATGTCACCAACAACCTCAAGTCACTGGAGGCCGCCTCAGAGAAGGTGGGTGGGAGCCTGTCGGAAGGGTCAGAATCCCCTTTCCGGACACGGGCAGCCGTGCCCTGGGATGGCGGGAGCGCCTAGATTTATTTCCCATGCTCCGGGCCCCGCCCGAGTGTCCCTCTTACCCATCTCTGGTCTTCCCACAGTATTCTGAAAAAGAAGATAAGTACGAAGAAGAGATCAAACTTCTGTCGGACAAACTGAAGGAGGTGAGAGTCCCCTCGGCCTCCCGCTCTGGGGGTTCTCTGGCCTGTGGAGACACGGGGAGCTCCCTTCTCACTTGTCTCCTCTGCTTTCAGGCTGAGACCCGGGCGGAGTTTGCAGAGAGGACGGTGGCGAAGCTGGAGAAGACCATCGATGACCTGGAAGGTAGGAGGCCGTGGGGGAGCGCCTGGGGCTGTTCCCCGGGTTAACTGGGGAAGCACCCGCTCGACTGCAGCCCACGAGAGCAGACCCACAGGTCGGATGGGTAAAGCTGCTTGTCTGAGAACCTGGCGTTGGGTGTGCAGGAGCGTTTTTCCAGAATTCACATGCAAGAGGATAGGAAGTGGAGAATCCCACCAGAAGCCCATCCTTGATTAAGGCAGCCAAGGCGGTACAGCCGGGAAGCGTGTGCCGGGTTCCAGCCCCAGCACCCCCATAGGCTCTCCCCTCTCCCCGTTCCAGCCCTACAAGAAGTGAGCCCTGGGTGTAGCCCAGAACCAAAAACAAAAATTAACAGAGACAACCCCCATTTACCTCCCTCACCAGCCATACTGTGCACCCACTGTCTGGGTGCCTGTTCTTGCCCTGGGGTCTCCCCACTGCTCCCACAAAGGCTTCCGGCTTTGTCCAGAAGTCCTAGTCTTCATACTGTGTTGGTGCCATAGGGCTCCACAAGAGGAAGATGTTCCTTGTTTGGTTGTCTAGGCATGGCACACTGAGGGGCAAGTCCCGGCAGTGTCAGCCATGGAGCAGACGGGTGTCAGACTTTCCCTTTCCTCAACTTCCTCCTGCTTCTTGCTCTGTGTTCTCATGGCCTCTCTCTGTGTGTGTGTGTCTCTTTCCTTCCCTCCTCCCTCTCCCCCTTTTCCTCTCTCACACTCTTTCGTTCTCACTGTACCACCTTCCAACTCGCCTCCTGTGCCTCCTTCCTCTTGCTCTCAGACGGGCTGTACGCGCAGAAGCTCAAGAACAAGGCCATCGGCGAGGCGCTGGGCCGAGCTCTCAGCGACGTGGTCTCCCCGATGCCCGCACACTGCGGTGCCCCAGGGCCTGCCTCCAGCTCAGACCTTTGAAGCCTCCGTGTGCCGTGGCCGGAGTAGAAACGGGTCTCCTGTGAACCACGGGGTGGTCTGCTCAGTTTCCGCACAGAAAGTTGTAGTTGTGGCTGGAGCACAGGCTTTGCATGCTGGGGGCTGGTCTGAGTCTGTCCCCTGAGCACTGCGCCGGGAGTAGCTTCTGAGCACTGAACCAGGAGTAGTTTTTGAGCACCTTGGGGGTGAGCTAAGAACCTAACTCATCCTACCCACATGCTGAGGTGGGGAGAAGCCAGTGATGGACTGTCCTCGGAGCAGTTCCCAGGAGCAGTGGGCTAGAGATGGGGAAGGGCAGGGGTGTCTCCCTCCTTCGTGGGGGTGCTTGGCTCTGCCCCCATTTCTGTTCTGCTGCCACATGGTGCAGGGATTGCGCCAGGGCCTCACGCATGCAAGGCCAGCTCTCGTGCTGAGCTCCTTCTCTGGCCAAGCCACTGCTGTCCATCTTCATTCATTTAGCACTTGGCCCTTGACATCATTTCTGCTGTGACTAAAACTCAAATTTGCAGGCCTGAGGGGCCGGAGAGATAGCATGGAGGTAAGGCATTTGCCTTGCATGCTAAAGGACGGTGATTCAAAATTGGCATTCCATATGGTCCCCTGAGCCTGCCAGGAGCGATTTCTGAGCATAGAGTCAGGAGTAGCCCCTGAGCACTGCCAGGTGTGACCCAAAAAAAAAAAATTGCAGGCCCAGAACAATAGCACAGCTGGTAGAGCATAGAGCATTTGCCTTGCGTGTAACCTACCCAGGTTCAATCCCTGACATCCTATTTGGTCCCTCAAGCCTGTCAGGAGTGATTTCTGAGCGCAGAGCCAGGAATGGCCCCTGGGTTATAACTGCTGGGTGTGGCCCAAATACAAAGGGGAAAAAAATGCAAAATTGGGGGCCTGGGAGATGGCACAATTTGTTGAAGATGGGGCCTGGGTGTGGACTCTGGTACCTCACAGACCCCCGAGCACTGCTGGGTGGATGTGTGAACAAACGGGGTGAAACAATTGCAAAGAACCGCTCCAGAAACGTTGCTTTGCCTGAGCCAAGACTCCTGTTGATTCTTCCTCCTCCCCTCTTGATCCTCCAGATAAACTTGCCCAGGCCAAAGAAGAGAATGTGGGCTTGCACCAGACACTGGACCAGACGCTAAACGAACTAAACTGTATCTAGTGCGTTTGACCCGGCTCTGCCCCCGCCAGCCCGGCCTCTGCGCCTTGGCGGGATCATCGAGTGAATCATGAATAGATGACCAAATATTTTGTATCCAAGAAGCTTTGAGCACCTGTTCCACCTTCCTTCCTTACTTCATTCCTTCCTTCCTTTTTTCTCTTCATGACACAGGCTTCCTCCTCTCTTCATCTTTAAGTCGCGTTGGCTCCCGAGGTGGGTGGGTCCGTGCAGGGCTCGGGGAGAACTGAGCAGCCCCGCTTGGGACTCAGACTCTAGACCAGGCCATCGGGTTCAAACAGGGATATTCTTCTGTCCGGGGCCAGAAGGGGTCGTCTACACCACAGGCAGGTGAACCTGGTCAGACTGGCTCTTTGCCACCTGCCACCACTCAGAACAGGCTCTTAGCAGTGGGGTGGGGGCTTTTGGGGGAAAGGTCTGGTTATTGCCCAGTTGCTTCCAGGGGAGCTGCAACCACCCCCAGCCCCCAAGGGTTGTTCCCAAAGACCACCTGGGACACCTCCCCTAGGAATGGCAGGAGGGTCTGTTTGGCAGAGTCAACCCGGAGAGCTTCCTGTACACAGCAGCATCGGTAAAGCTGCTAAGCCAATACCAAGCCCTCCCCCTGTCCTTCAGGGCAGTTGGCCAGACCTCGCTTCAGGCCCGAGTGGGTGGAAGGTGGGAAAACTGATTAAACTGGACACAGGCCTCTGAGCCAAGGCTGCGTCTCGTCCTTTTGTTTCATTTCTGCTTCTTCTCTGGAACATCTCAGAGCTGAAACATTCCATGCATTCCCCCCGGCATGGCCCGGGAACAATCCATGTTTACAGTCCCAACTCGGCGAGCGGCCCTTGGCCCCCCCCCCCCACTCACTCCTATTTATTGAGCAGCTCCACACTAGGCAATCAACTGTGCAATGAATAAACCTCACACTACCCCCACCCCTCATTTCTCGCAACTGTCTCACTTTTTCGACATTTTGGTCAAATAAATTTTTACAGAAACAGCTTGTGTGTTCTGGGGCAGGAGGTGGGGAGGTGTCTTGGTTCAGTGACCTGGAAGAGAAAAAAGGGAGAGATAGGGGCTGCGTGAGGGGACTTCACCAAGGATTGTCCTGTGTGTCATTTAGAACCATATGC
This sequence comes from Suncus etruscus, assembly GCF_024139225.1. Lineage (NCBI taxonomy): Eukaryota > Metazoa > Chordata > Mammalia > Eulipotyphla > Soricidae > Suncus > Suncus etruscus. The sequence continues at coordinate 92,733,715 of NC_064862.1, read as the reverse complement.
TTGATGCTCAGAACCAGGCAGTGGTGATGGTGCTGGGGGCCCAACATGGACTGGCCATGTGCAACGTATGTACCTCCCCTCCTGTACTTTGCTCCCAGGATGGAGTGCTATATACTATAGGGATGGAACCCCTGGTCTGTTGTATGCATCCCCAATACTAAACAAGCAGGCAGTTCTGAACATGAGTTGGGTGTGTAGTAGGTCCCCTGCCTAGTGTGAACTGAATTTTGCAATGTATAAACAAACACCATGATGGGGTTGGTGCAAGAATGTGGCTTAAGGAAGTGTGTTTAGTGCAGAGGAGGGGAACTCTGGAAGGTGTTGACTGGTGATGGAGACAGCCTGTCACCCAGGTCATGCCATCAAGGAAGGTGGTCTGCAGAAAGGAAAGATCATACTGAAGGAGAGACTCATGGGAAGGAACTGAAGTCTAAAGAGGATTTAGTTGGGGCCAGAGGGGAGGGCATTTGCCTTGATCGTGGCAGACCCTAGTTTGATCCTTTCCAGAGTGATCCAAAAATGTAGAGCCAGAAAGAACCCTTGAGCACTATTGGGTGTGGCCCAAAACACAAGAAAATACTAGAAATAACTTGGGTTTCACTACCCCAATATTTGATGCAAGATCCCTACCCTGGTGGAGAGGGCGGAAGAGCCACACAGAGAAGTGAAAGTCTTAACACTGATGTAGGTCTGGGGTGGTGCCTGTAGGATGCCCCGGCTCCACCGTCCAGTTAACCCCTGAACACAGAGCCAGGAGGAAGTCCTGAGCACTGCGGCTTGTGTCCCAAAACCTCCAAAGGCCCTAGAGATAGAACATCTGGCCAGGCAGTGGGCCACGTGCAAGGTTGTCACTTCTCAGCACACAGGACAGGAACAACACAACATGGGTTCAGGGGCACTGTGGATTCTCAGCAAAATGCCTACAGCTCGGGCCTTAGCGATAGCACAGCAGGAAGGGCATTTGCCTTGTACGCAACCAGCACAGGTTCAATCTCGGCATCCCATGGGATACCCCAAATACTGCCAGGAGTAATCCCTGAGCACTGCCGGTGTGACCCCGCCAATATATGTAGATAGACGGATGGATGGATAGACAGGTGGATGGGTAGGTAAATGGATGGATGGATGGATGGATGGATGGATGGATGGATGGATGGATGGGTGGGTGGGTGGGTGGGTGGGTGGGTGGGTGGGTGGGTGGGTGGATGGATGGATGGATGGATGGATGGATGGATGGATGGATGGATGGATGGATGGATGGATGGATGGATGGGTCGATGGGTGGGTGGATGGATGGATGAATGGGTTGTTGGACCGATGGATGGACAGATGGGTGGGTGGATGGGTGGACAGATGAATAGATGGGTGGGTGGGTGGACGGGTGGATGGGTGGATAGATGGATGGACGGTGGGTGGATGGACGGACGGATGCATGGGTGGGTGGGTGGGTGGAAGGATCCCTATAGCTAGTAGGCTGCGGCCTGAGCCACACAGGACAGTGTTGAGGGCGCTTGCTTTGCACATGGCAGACCCAGGTGAGCACCAACAGGAGTATCCCTGAGTACCCCCAGGTGTGGCTCCAAAACAAACCAAAGAAAGGCATTAAAACCAGGAAAAGCAGCGGCGCACCGGGCGGAAGGGCAGAGGGGCCGGGAGAGAGACCCATGCACGTTGGAAGTAAGCAGTGGCAGTAAGCCCAACCTTTGGGCCTGCTATTGCCCTCACTGCGCCTGCGCCGCTCCCCGCGCGCCTGCGCCTGCGCCTTCTGCCGGTGCCTAAAGGGCCGCGCAAATTGCGCGCGCAGACGAGCCGGCGCTCCAAGCCCCGCCCCGGGCCCGCCAAGGCGGGAAGTCGTTGGCCGCGCTCCTCGCTTCCCCCCTCCTTTCTGGGGCGTGGCCTCGCCCGGCTTGGCAGGCGGGGACTGCGAGGTCACGCCCCTTCCCTGTTTTCTTTTCTTTTCTTTTTTTTCTCTCCCGCCCCCTCTCTCTTTGAAGCTTCGGCCCGAACCAATCGCAGCACGGCCGGCCTCGGGCGTCGACCAATGGGCAGCGCAGCCGGGCCGCTTCCGCCTCTGCGCGCTGCGGGTCCCCGACCCAGGACTCCCCGCGGCGGGCGGGGCGCGGGGCGGGGCTTGCGGTGACGTGTGCGGGCCGGCAGCCAATGAGAGGCGGGCAAGGCGCTGATGGACGTGGCGGCGGGCCAGTGGCGAGGCGCCGGCCGCACTTCCCGTCGGGGCCAGAGTGTAATATGGCGAAGACCTACGATTACCTGTTCAAGCTGCTGCTGATCGGGGACTCGGGGGTGGGGAAGACGTGTGTCCTGTTCCGCTTCTCCGAGGACGCCTTCAACTCCACCTTCATCTCCACCATAGGTAGCGGCGCCGGGGGCCGTGCCGGGGCGTCGGGGGCCGTGCCGGGCGCGCCCCAAAAAAGGGGCTGGGGCTGGGGCTGGAGGCGCGTCGGGGAGGCCGGGGCTGCGGGGAGCCCCCCGGGGACACTGAGCCCCCTCCGGGCCCCGTAGCTCCGCGCGGGGCTCCCCGCCCACCCCTTGGCAGCGGGAGGCGCAGCCGTCGGTGCCCTGGCCACCCCGCCCGGCTCCTTGCCATCCCGGGCCCGCACGCTCAGAGGAAGGAGCTCCCTGGCCCGGACGCCAAACCTTCAGGGGATCCCTGACACAGATGGGGAAAAGCGGGGGCGCGGCTGCCTCCTGGTTACCCCTGAACCTCACACACAGCAGGCCTTGCGTGGTACCTGGCAGCACGGTCGAGGGGTTCCCGCAGGCCACCATAGCAGGGGGCGTCGTAGGGCAGGGCCTTCGGGTCTTTGGGTCGCCCCTGTGGGGTCAAGAGTCAGTCCCCGGGCCTCACTGGGGCTCAGCTCCTTCTGGCCCAATGGGAAGCTTCTGGCGTGCGTCCGCATTCTGGTTCCCACTCCCAGAGAGGACGCACTTGTGGGAAGCAGGGGCCCCCTCTCCCCCAGGGCGCTGGGCCTTCTCCGGTTCCATTGCAGGGCTCCGCCAGGAGCCTCGTACAGCTGCCCTTGACCTTCAGTCTCGGGTTCTGGGGTTCATAGTTAGTGGCCTCTGGGATGAGAGGTGCTGAGTAAGGACAGCCCAGGGCGATAGCAGGCGGTGTCCCCAGCTTCGCAGCACATGCAGGATGTTGTGGGCACGGAAGCTCCAGGGCTCTGGGTGCCAGCAGGCATCCCTACGGTAGTGGAGGCAACTGAGGCAGCTTGTCAGGCTCGCCCTGCTCCCTGCACCATATGCCACTGCTCCTCCCTGGGGACCCTGAGGACGATGGGGGGCGGCCAGCACTCTAGAAAGTGCTCACTGAAGTACTCCCTCCCTCAGGAATCGACTTTAAAATTCGCACTATAGAACTCGATGGCAAGAGGATCAAACTGCAGATATGGTGAGTGCCCACCTTAGCCCTGCACCCTGCCTCACCCCTGCATGCCCGCCTTACCCCTGTACTCGCCTGTACCCTGTCTCAGACCTACACCTCACCCTGAAGCCCTGCCTCACCCCTACACCCTTCCTCAGCTGTGCACCCATGCCTCAGCCTTGCAAGTCTGCCTCACCCCTGCACCCTCACCCCCACACCCAAGCTCTGCCCCTTCTGGGGATACAGACTACAAACACGCCCCCTCGCATCCTTTGTGGGGTCCCTGCCAAGGTCTGTGGCTGCACAGCACAAGGATGGAGCCGGGCATGTGGACAGTCATGGTGGCCACTTCTGTGCCAAAACGGCTTCAAGGGACTGAGCACCCCCTGTTCCCCGAGGGAAACTTCCTGAGCTTCTACCTATTCTTGACATTGCTTCTGGGCGTGGCGCCTACCCAAACACAGTGCTCTGGGCCTGTGTGTGCCGTGTCCCTGTGTGTGTACATGCATGAGCCTGTGTCTGTGTTTCCATGCATGTTGGCTGCATTGTGTGCATGTGCTGGGTGCGTGCAAAACATGTGCGTACTGACTGCACATGTCTCTGGGAGCAGGAAGACAGGAAGGGAGAAGAGAGTGGGGCTTATCAGGAATGTATCTCATAAAGGTCCCAAACCAGGAATCTCTTCAAGGAACCAGCGGCATCTTGTGGACACAGACAGGGACTGCAGCGGGGGAGGGGGGGGTTTGCATAGAAGGGCTGTCTTGTTGAGGCTCCTGACCCTCACCTCCATCTCCGCAGGGACACGGCCGGGCAGGAGCGCTTCCGGACCATCACCACGGCCTACTACCGGGGAGCCATGGTGAGTGAGGCGGAGGCAAAGGCTCTGACCATGAGGCATCAGGAGGAGACACACAGGCTCCTGTCAGACAGTCCCTGTCTTGAGTCCTAAAGGCTGCTCCCCTGCCTCAGTTTCCCCGTATGTTGGGGAACACCGGCCCTTCCCAGCTTGTGATATTGGGGCTTCTACTGCCCCCATCACTGTCCCTCGAGTTCCAGTGGAGAGACACTCCACACCCGGGCTGGTGGGGCACAGTGTCTCTGTGGGTGCTCTGCTGGCAGCCCCAGCTGGGTTGGGCCACCATGGCCCTTGAGGAGGACAAGGTGTCCACCGGGTGCCAGCAGCCAGCCTCAGGGTGACCTGCCCTCCGCTTGCAGGGCATCATGCTGGTCTATGACATCACCAACGAGAAATCCTTCGACAACATCCGCAACTGGATCCGGAACATCGAGGAGGTGAGGGCGCGGCCGGGAAGGGGACCTAAGGTGTGGCTGTTGGACTTTATCCCACCTGCCAGCCTGGCACCATGTCCTGACAACAGTCGCCTTGGGACGCCGCCCGGCCATTGTCCCCAGCACCCACCTGTGTAGGCAGGCTGCTGGGACAGGGGCCGGGCCACAACATGCCTTCGTGCGTTACACTTTTTCCTCAGTGTGCATGTGTGTCATGCAGGCCCAAGTGTGAGTGCGTGTACTTGGGGGCAAGTGCACACGCGTAGTCTCCATCCCTGGCAGCAGTCCGAAGCTGAGTCTGTCCAGGTTGGGACACGTGTTACTGGGTCACGTTGGTGTTGTACATTTCGGACCTTCTGCTCCCCCTGTACCACCTGGAATGGGTGGCACAGACGAGTCCCGGGGCCCCCTCAGAGCCCCTACACCGCTCCAGCCGTCTTAATCCCCGTGGGGCGCTAACCACTCGTGTCCCCTCAGCATGCATCTGCAGACGTGGAGAAGATGATTCTGGGGAACAAGTGTGACGTGAATGACAAGAGACAAGTGTCCAAGGAGCGGGGAGAGAAGGTGGGGGCCTCTCCTCCTAGGGGTGACCCACCCCGGCATGCCTTGGAAAGGGGAACAGACCAGACCACCCTGCAGCCCCATCCCACTCTGGACTCTGGTCTCATGCCACACTTATCCCTTCCCCAGCTGGCCCTCGATTACGGGATCAAGTTCATGGAGACCAGCGCCAAGGCCAACATCAACGTGGAGAATGTGAGCTTAGGGCCTGAGCAGATCCAGCCCTCGCCCTGCACCCAGTCCAGCCCTGTTCCTGTCTGGTCGAGCCCCTAGGTCACCTGGTTGGCTTGCAGAGCAGGACCATCCCACACCTTCTGTCCCCCCCAGCCAGGCCCCCATGGAGCCCGTCACGGCCACCCTAAGGACTTCCTCTTTCCGCAGGCCTTTTTTACTCTCGCCAGAGACATCAAAGCAAAAATGGACAAAAAATTGGTGAGTATGACTTTTCCCTCCCTCATTGAGACTCCTTGTGGACACCACCCAGGACAGCCAGGAAAGGACCAAGTGGGGAGGTGTGTGTGTTCACAGGCTGGTGACAGGGTGTCAAGGGGCCCCCTGCCCTTGGTCCCTGATCGTGGGAACCCCTGACCCGTGCCTCTCTTCCAGTGCCCCCCATCCTCGGCCTAACGGTAACTTCCCCAGCTCACGGCCACACACCCGCAGCACGACCACACTTGCTCGGCTTCCTGTCCGTGCTTCCCCGGTGCTGGGCGTGGCTGTGGGGAACCGCATGCTGGGCCTGGGCAGGGCAGCATGAGCTCCACCAGCCGGTGCTAGTGCCCAGACGCCCCCTGGATAGACTCATAAGTGATCTGGGTCTGGACATCGCAATCGCGTTTCCAGACCTCGTCACCCACAGGAACGAATCAGGCACTGCTGCTGGGGCCTGGGGCGGGGTGGGGGGGAGCACGGCCGGGCTCCCCAGACCACGAGCAGTGCCAGTGTGCCCAGCCTTCCACTAGTCACTGCCTGAGAAGGACAGAAGAATGAACCTGGGTCGATACCTGGGGAGGCGCAGGTTCAAGAGAACCGGCGTTGGGTGCTCCCCTGTCAGTGCTCCCTGTGCTTGCAGGAAGGCAACAACCCACAGGGCAGCAGCCAGGGGGTCCGGATCACTGCCGAGCAGCAACGGAGAAGCAGCTTCTTCCGATGCCGCCTCCTCTGAGCCGCTTCCGGTGCCGCCTCCCCAAGAGCCGCTTCTGGTGCCACTTCTGGTGAGCCGGCCTGGCCATGCCCACTGTGCTGGACAGCCTTGGCCCGCTGGATCACACCCTGGCCACTGTCGGACCCTTTCTGCTCTGGACATGGGAGACGTGGACATTTGCTGGGCTCCGCATGCGTACTCGGGCTAGCCCAGGGCCACAGCGCCCGGCCGCCCTCGGGGAGCGCCGGGGACCCCCGTGCCCACGGCCCTGCACTCAGCCACCCGGGCCACCGGCATCGGACACGCTCTCAGAGCCAAGATTTTATTTTTCCAGGTGGTGAATGCCCATCCCGGGTGCCCACCCACATCCCCATTCCAGCGGCCATGGCCTGGTGCAGGGCTTCCTGCACCACTGTGAGCAGCTTCTGAGGTTAGGGGCGCCCGGGCTGGCTCCCCTTGGTCCCGCCGCCCTGTCAGAACCCCTGTGCAAGCACTTGGGAACCGGTGGGGCTTGGCCTGGGAGCTGCCCCAGCCCCACCGACCCTCCCACCTTCTGTCTCCAGCCCCCCACTCCCTGCCGACTGCTGTCACTGAAACTCAGCTCGGAACTGTGTTGAATTAAACCCGACATGCCAGCACCCTCTCTGGCGTCTGTGCCCACACTCGCCCCACACGACGCTAAAGGGGCCCGAGTCCAGTCCACCTTCCTTCCCAGTGGTCCAGGGGCTCCGAAGGCGCCGCAGAACAGGCGACACATACAGGAGCCCATCCTGGGGATCCCACACCTCAGTGCCCTGTCTTGGGAGAGGCATGTCGGCTGGGATTTGAGTTGTTCCCCAGGCCACCTCTGTCCCTACTTATCCTGTCTGGGGTGACCTGTATGAGGGCCCTTGTGGCCGTGGGCTCGGGACATATCTAAACTAGAAGGTAACCACCAGCACACATGGGGAGGGGGGCTCCAGCCTGGGCACTTTCCCTGACACTCAGTGCAACCTTGGGGGTCCCCGCCTGCTCGGGTCAGGGAGGCCTCGGTTTCTATCTGGACAGAAGCCCCAAAGGTTTCCTGCTCGCGGCGACTCTGGCCTAGCCAGGAGCTCCCAGGGAACAATCTCTTGCATCTGGGTACAAAGGGCAGGGCAGGTGTGCAGTCAAGGTCTAGCCGGACCCAGAGTGTGCTCAGGGGCTCCGGGTAGGGCCCGAGCCTCGCCCACTGGCACCTCGTGGTCCCTCACCGCCAGGCGCCATGCTCCCCACCCCAGGTCCAAAATAAAACTAAAGCATCAAAACGCAACAGCCTCGGTGGTGTTTGCCTGTCCCCATCAGGAGAGGAAAAGTGGGGCTGCACCCCTGAGGCTTATGCACCCATGCAGGTGTGGGCGGGGCCAGTTGACACTCCACCTGCTGGCCCTGGGTTCTGCCGCTCTGGGACCCGCCCCTGGGGCGGGTAGCTCCAATCGCCGCCTCGTTCTCAGCACCGCCCCCCCATGGTACCGCCCCAGAATAAGCCTTGTCCAATAGCCACCTGTTTTAACCCCGCCTCAGGATAGACCTTGTCCAATCATCGCCTCTGGTTTTAGCCCCACCCAGAACGGGCCCTGCTCCAATCGCCGCCTTAGTCTTAGCCCCGCCCCAGGATAGACTTCCAATCGCTGCCCCTGTTTTTTTGGGGGGGCCACACCCAGCGGTGCTCAGGGGTTACTCTTGGCTGTCTGCTCAGAAATAGCTCCTGGCAGGCACGGGGGACCCTGTGGGACACCGGGATTCGAACCAACCACCTTGGGTCCTGGATCGGCTGCTTGCAAGGCAAACGCCGCTGTGCTATCTCTCCAGGCCCGCTGTCCCTGTTTTTAGGCCCGCCCAGGATAGACTTTGTCCAATCGCTACCCCTGTTTTCAGCCCCGCCCAGAATAGGCCCCGCCCCAATCTCCGCCTCTAGTCTTGGCCCCGCCCCTCCCGGCTGACGCGCGCACCCAGAAATGAAACCAGACGGCCTCACATTCCAGCCAGGTGCGCCCAGGTAAGTGCGCCAGGTAAGGGCCCCCCAGCCCATGCACAGCCCGCCACACCCCAGGCTGAGGACCAGCCCCAGCCAGAGAGGAAGGGGCAAGGTGAGGTGACAAGGTGGGGCTGGGGTGGCCCAGAGAGGTATAAGCAGAAACTGTCCGCTTGGCACCCAGAGCAACCCGGTGTCAGCAGATGGAGCCACACGCAGACACCTGCTGGTGCAAAGTCAGGATGCGAGATAGGAGCTAGGGACCCTCGCAGAGATGAGGCAGGAAAACTGCCCAGAGGAGGAGATATTTGCACTGGGCTTTGGAGAATGAGTAGGAGTTGCCTGGGTAGAAAAATTCTCAAGGCGGTGGGCATACCCTGGCTCTGGGTGGCCGGCGTCAGCTCTGTCTGCACGGGCTGTGTGGCCATAGAATGACGGTTTCCTTCACCTTGGTCAAGTCCAGATTCAGGCGGTGCTGTCCGGGGCTGAAGGAAGCGTGTTACTCGGCACCTGCTTTCCTGGTACAGCGTTTCACCTTAGAACGCTTCCCAGAACCCAGGAGGCTTCCCAGCCTCCACCTGCCTCCTTCCCAGGGGCCTGTTGGAGACTGAGGTGTGGGGCCCACCGTCCTCAGAGTGGGACGTGCTCTGGCCGAGTGGGGGTGCCCTTGCTTCACCAAAGTAAGCCGTGAAGTTAGAGAAAACTAGCTCAGGTCCCAGCTGTGAGCACCTAAGAAGCATTCTGGCCCTGGGATCCTCCCTGAGTGAGGCGGGAGCCAGAACCATCAGGGCTTGGCCAACTCTCGCCAGTTCCATTCTAAGCTATGGCACCCAGGGAGCCTGGAGGACTTCCTGCAGAAAGAAGCACAGTGAGCCAAAAAGCAGGAACAGAACTGGACGTGGGTGCTCCGACAGGACCATCTCCTTCCGCCTCCCCCCGCCCCAGGTGCCATGGCCCAGGCTCCGAGCCTGCCGCCCAGCTACGACTGGTTCCTGCAGACGCAGATGGGCTCGCTGGCCCTTGGAGGGGACATGCCCGCCTGGTTCCACGGCGCCATCTCCAGAACGTGAGGACGCCCCTGCCCTCCCCAGAACCCCTCCTCCTCCCTGCTGACAGGCATCCTCAGCGGAATCTGGGGCTCAGCGTCACCCCAGTTGTCCTGCAAGTAGCAGGTGCCAAGGGGATTGTTGTGTGACACCGAGAAAGTGTCTCCCTCTGGAGTCTCCGAGAGACTCCCTGAGCACTGGCAGGCACTAACCTTTCTCACGCAGCCCCTCCGAGGGCTGTCTGTGTTTGGGGTACTCCCAGCAGTGCTCAGGGCTGACTCCTGGCTCTGTACTCAGGCATCACTCCAGGCAGACTCGGGGGACCCTATGGGATGCCGGGGATCAAACCTCCAGGAGATGCACAGAGCACAGAGCCAAAAGTAACCTCAGGGTGCGGCCCAAAGATTAAATAAAATACTGGGCCAGGAGAAGGCTCAAAGGGCCAAACCCTGATTTTGTTGGGAGGAAGGGGAGACCATTTTGATTGATCCCAGTACTTCAGGGAGAGATCAAAAGCAGGCCTGTCAGATTCAGCAATGGCGATGGGGAACATCCCAGGACGCTGGGCATCAGGCCCTGGGCTGAGCGCTCTCCCCCATGCATGCGCTCTCAGGGACGCTGAGGACCTGCTGGCTTCGAAACCACTGGGGTCCTTCCTGCTTCGGGTCAGCCACAGTCACGTGGGCTACACACTCTCCTACAGGTAAGCTGGGGGGCTCCCGGGGGTGCCTGACACTATCCACTGCAGCAGGCGGCTAGACTGATGGTGTGCAGAGCGGGTGGCTGCATGCAGGTCCGGCTGTATCCAGCACAGGCCATGCTGGCCTGGTGGTATAAGACTGTGTCTCAGAACGAAAGTTGGGGGGGGGGGGTTTTCATGTGGGAGCCTGCCTTTCCCCTACAGCTGTCCCCCAAGGCCAGGTGGGGACCAAGCACGGGCAGAGGACTCAGCGCACAGTGCTCTCCCCACAGATCCCAGAGCGGCTGCCGCCACTTCATGGTGAAGCACTTGGACACAGGTGGCTTCTTGATCCCTGGGCATAGCACAGTGCACGACTCGCTCGCCTCCCTGGTGGCCTTCCACCAGCAGCAGCCGCTGAGGCCGCACCAGGAACTGCTGACGCAGGCCTGCGGGCAGGTGAGGGGGGACCCGGCTGCAGCCCCACGACTCTGCAACGCCAGGTGTCTCCCTTTCTGGGGCAGGTCAACCTGCGGTATGCCAACGCCAGTGGTCAGGGCCTAGCTGAGGCTGGTGGGGCCTGCTTCCTAATAGGTAGGTGGGTGGGGCCAAGGTTGGATTGCGTCCTGATTATGCACAGTGGGTGGAGCCTAGAGGGCAGTGGGTTCGGTCGCTTCCTGATTATGCACAGTGAGTGGGGCCTGCTTCCTAATAAGGTCAATGGGTGGAGCCGAGATGGCATTGGGTGAGGTCTCTTTCTGATTATGCAGAGTGGGTGGAGCCTAGCTGGTGGGCGGGGTCAATGGGTGGGTGGAGCCTAGGTGGCAGTCGGTGAGGTCTCTTCCTGATTATGCAGACAGGGCGGGGCCTTGTGGTGGGCGGGGCGTGGATCCTAATAAGGTCAATGGGTGGAGCCTAGGTGGCAGTGGGTGAGGTCTCTTCCTGATTATGCAGACAGGGCGGGGCCTTGTGGTGGGCGGGGCGTGGATCCTAATAAGGTCAATGGGTGGAGCCTAGGTGGCAGTGGGGGTGAGGTCTCTTCCTGATTATGCAGACAGGGCGGGGCCTTGTGGTGGGCGGGGCGTGGATCCTAATAAGGTCAATGGGTGGAGCTGAGATGGCATTGGGTGAGGTCTCTTCCTGATTATGCAGAGTGGGTGGGGCCTAGCTGGTGGGCGGGGTCAATGGGTGGGGCCTAGGTGGCAGTGGGTGAGGTCTCTTCCTGATTATGCACAGGGCGGAGCCTTGTGGTGGGCGAGGCGTGGGTCCTAATGAGGTCAGTGGGTGGAGCCTAGGCGACCATGGACTGGGTCGCTCCCCCTCTGGGTTTGCCCAGGGTCCCTCCCTGCCCTGTCCCTTCCCGGGCTGAACTGCGGGTCCCTCCATCCCACAGAAGGATCCAGCTAACGTGCATTACGAGGACCTGTTGCTTTACTCCAAAGCGCCGGCTAAGGAAGCCACTGGGACCCCGCCGGTCCCCAGCACACGTCAGCTTCCGTCCGCCTGTCCCTCGGCATTGCAGAAGGAGGTGGGTGGCAGGAACCCAGCGCTCGTCCCAGGGAGTGATCAGGGGAGAGGAGGACCAGACTGGCCGCACCCTGCACCCTCTGTGAGGATCAGGCACCCAGGGAAGCCCTCAGCTCCGCCCAGAGCCACCTCAGCTGTGCCTCTCGCCCAAAGAGGATTTTCTTCATTTTTCTTTTTCCAGTTTTTGGTGGCTGGGCCATAACCGGTGACACTCAGGGGTTACTCCTGGCTCTGCACTCAGGAATATCTCCTTGTGATTTTAGGGGGGGCTTGTAGAGTGCCGGGCATTGAACTCGGGCTGGCAATGTGCCAGGCTGGTGCCCTCCCTGTTTTCTATATTTCCATCACCTGGGGTCCTGGACTGCTGGGAATCTCCTTCCCCGGCAATGCCAAACCAGCCACTTCCTCCAAGGCGCCACGAGAGGGCGTTGAGGGTGTTTCTGCAAATATCAGGGATCGTTCTCTGAGAAATCCCCACCCCTGGGCCACACACACACACACACACACACACACACACACACACACACACACACACACACACACACACACACACACACACACACACACGCCCCAGAATCTGCTCCAGGTCCAGCAGGGACCCCAAGGGGTCTCTGCAGGGAATCTCCCAGCCCTCACAACCCCCACCGCACCACCTCCTCGATCACTGGACCATCATGGGGCTCTGGCTCCTTTATTTGGGGGTGTGGGATGTAAATGGTCACAGCAAAGCTTCTGGGGGCTCAGGGGACCCCTTATGATATCAGAGATAGAACCCAGGTTGGCCACGGGCTAGACAAGTGCCTTTCCCGAACTACTATCTCTCTCTGAATCCCTCCAAACCCCTATACTTACGCTTAAAGGTTTGCTGTAAGTGGACCACCCCATATCCATTACCCCATTTCACCCTGAGACCAGAACTTTGGGGTGTCCCATACAAATGAGAAGTCCAAAAATTCTCTGTTCTTCATGGATGATGGTGGCAGAGAAAGGATTCAGCTCCAGCAACCCCAAAAGTTGGCGCAAAGGGGGGCCAGAGTTACAGCACAGGGGTAGGGCATTTGCCTTGCACACGGCCAGCCGGTACAAACCTGGATTTGATACTCAGCATCCCATATGGTCTCCTGAGCCTGCCAGGAACAATTTCTGAGTGCAGAGCCAGGAGTAACCCCTGAGCGCCACCAGGAGTGGCCCAAAACCAAACAAACAAAAAATTTGGCATGAAGGAACCCCCCCCCCCATCAAAGGCACTAGAGTACTTTGGGATAATGTTGCTCAGCACAGTAAGAACGAGCCTAGACAGGGCAATCTCCTTCCTAAAAATAAGAAAACTACCACGTTCACTGAGGATTCTTTTTCTTTTTTGTTTTATTTTGTTTTGTTTTTGGGTCAGACCCGGTGGTTCTCAGGGATTACACGTGGCTCTGTGCTCAGATATTGCTCCTGACAAGCATGAGGGACCATATGGGATGCCAGGATTCGAACCACCGTCACCTGGGTTAGCAGTGTGCAAGGCAAATGCCCTACCGCTGTGCTATCTCTCTGGCCCCGATGAAGATTCTTATTTTATTTGGGGTTTGTGGTGGGTGACCTCAGAGGGATTTGGGAAACCCTAAGTGGTGCAGGGGTAGAACCTCGTCTTTCACAAGCAAGACAAGTTTGGGTTTTTGGTTTTCAGTTTTGGGTTTGGTTTTGTTTTGTTTTCCTCTTCTGTCTGAGCTGAAGCCAGCCTTCACCGGCATCCCCCCATCACCTGGGCTGCTTGCAAGCCCCTTAACTAGACTTTGAGAGAAGACCAGACACTGGGCATCTCCTTCCCTGCAAACAAGGGGTGCTGGTCCCTTTACTTGGGGTTGTGGAGCATGGGTGGTCACAGCTGTGTTTTATGGGGGGGCTCAGGGGACCCCTATATAGTGCAGAGGATGGGACTGGGATTGTCCACAGGCAAAGCCAGTGCATTCCCTGCAGGACCATCTCCTATTTCTGAAAGGCCACCCAGTCACCCCATACCCCTTCACCCCACACTTTCGATGATGTCCCCTCTTTCCCTCTATACCAGAATCCTGGAGGGTCCCCAATAAGGTCATGAGCAAGGGTCTGGAAGTGATTTCAGCTCTAAGCGCTGGAAATAACCGGGCCTGTGCTGGGAGGAGCCTTGGACAGGGCATCTTGTTCCTGAGATAAAAGAAACACCCCACGTCCACTGAGACTAATTCTTTGATTTGGGATTTGGGAGGGCCACTCTAGGTTGGGGAACCCTAGGGGTGTCATCGACTGTACCCGGTGTCCCCAGAGTAAGACATGATTCTTTGTTTTGTTTTGTTCTTCCTTCCTTCCTTCCTTCCTCCTTCCTTCCTTCATTTTTGGGCCACATCCAGTGACACTGAGGGGTTCCTCCTGGTTCTGCGCTCAGAAATTGCTCCTGGCTTGAGGACCATATGGGATGCTGGGGATTGAACCCGAATCCGTCCTGGGTCAGCCACAATCAAGGCAAATGCCCAACCACTGTGCAACCACTCCGGCTCTTGTTTGGTTTTTTCTTTCTTTCTTTCTTTTTTTTTCTTTTTTGGTTTTTCAGGCCATACCCATTTGACGCTCAGGGGTTACTCCTGGCTAAGCACTCAGAAATTGCCCCTGACTTGGGGGGACCATATGGGACGCCGGGGGATCGAACCACGGTCCTTCCTTGGTGCCACCTCGCAGGCCCCGCTTGTGTTTTTTGTTTTTTTTTGTTTGTTTGTTTGGTTTTTGGGCCACACAAGGCGGTGCTCAGGGGTTACTCCTGGCTGTCTGCTCAGAAATAGCTCCTGGTAGACACGGGGGACCATATAGGACACCGGGATTCGAACCAACCACCTTAGGTCCTGGATCAGCTGCTTACAAGGCAAACACCACTGTGCTCTCCGTCCCATTTGGTTTTTTCTGACCCTGCTGCACTGTCTGGCTGAGCCCCCTGGAAAGGTTTCCTGTGATAGTCAACTCCACTTTCCGTTACCCAAATTTCTTTTTTTTTTTTTTTTTTTGGTCACACCCGTCGGCACTCAGGGGTTACTCCTAGCTCTGCACTCAGAAATTGCTCCTGGCAGGTTCAGGGGAACCTATGGGATGTCGGGGATCGAATCCAAGTTGGCCATGTGCAAAGCAAATGTCCTACCACTGTGCTATCACTCCGGCCCCAATCCAAGGTTTTGGGGGAGGAAATGGTAGAATTCAGGGACAGGTTTGTGGTGTCATTTGGGGCTTCTCAGGGCTCCAGAGCATCTTGGTTGGCCCTGAGATTGATTCCTCACTGACTGCAGGTAACCCCGAGGCTGGTCCCAGGCCCCTGGCTGACGGGGATGAAGCAGAAGGCAGAGACAATGGCCCAGGCAGGCAAGAAGGTGCAGCAGAAGCTGAAGCGACACCTACTTTTGGGAGCCGTGAACCTCCCAACCCAGAGCCAAAATGTCTACACCGACCTCCACGTGGACCCTGCTTCAAGGGACACTGACTCCAGGAAGTCCCCTAGCATGGAGCCCGCCGTGGGGAGCCCACTAATCTCACGGGGGTGCATTTTGGAGCCCGAGGACTGGGCAGCTCCTCATCAGTGGGCTGAGATCCCTGAAGAGTACCTGCGCCCCCCACCCTTCGCCCCTGGCTTCTCGTAGACTCTAGGACCTAGAGGCTACACATATCACCATGCACCTGGAGGACCAGTGAGGTCGGACCCGCTGCTCCTGCCGTGGCCACCAGGATGGGGGCTTAGCCCTGACTCTGATGGGTCACTTGCAGTTCCGGGTGGGTTTCAGCAACTGCAACATTCTGCACTTTCCTATCTTTGTCCACTTTTTGGTCGTCGTTCTGGTTAATTTTGGTTTTCCTGGCAGGCGCTGTAAACTGTAGGGCACTGTACCCAACTCTGTGATGCCATCCCAGCCCACTCCACCACCACCACCCTATGGGCCTTCAAGGCTTGAATGGACCGGCAAGAAGTAGGCCCTTCTCGGAGTGGCAGCACAGCGGGAGGGTGTTTGCCTTGCACAGAGTGAACCCAGGTTCGATTCCTGGCATCCCAAAGGGTCCCCTGAGCCCACCAGGAGTACTCCATGAGCACTGCTGGGTGTGGCCCCAAAACAAGCAAACAAAAGAGTGGGTCCTTTGAGGCTCGCAGGGTGGGGAGAAATAGCTCTTGGCATGGAGGTCGGGGAGGCAGGTGGAGAGGGCCCACCACCTAGTGGGCAGAAACCTAGATCCTGCTCGTGGGGGATGGTGGACAAGACAAGCACAAACACGGCCAGCTGTGCCAAGGGAGGGCCAGGGCCTCACTTCTGGTCGGCCTGGTGCTCACTGCAGAGTGCTCACACATACATACATGCGTGCAGACAAATCAGCATCTTTATTCCAGAGCTGCTGCAGGGGACTTTGTCCTGGTGGGGTGGGTGGGGGCTCAGATCCGGATGTGGAAGGTGCTGTGTGGAGAGAAGAAAAGAGGGTTCAGTCAGCAGGCAGCGGGTGGGCCTCCGGCCACGCCCCATCCTGCCCACACTCGCCACCGGACAGCCATGGAGCACTGTACAAGGAGTAAAGAGCACAGCTGATCCTCCCGGGCACTGCACAAGGCGTGGGGTCCGGGGGGGTCGAGGCTCCCAGGGGTGTCAGGCACCTGAGAAAGTCGGGCGCTCGCAGAATCATGTTCTGGAAGTCCTCCAGCGACAGGCGCCCGTCGTGGTCGCCGTCGGCCTCGTCCAGCACCTTCTCGCACACCAGGCTCACCTCCTCGGGGCTCAGCTCCCCGCGGGTGAGCCGGCCCACCGTCCGCTCCAGGTCCCCCGCGCAGATGTAGCCGTCGTCGTTGAAATCTGCCGAGGGGAGCCGGGGTCTGGGGCCAGGGCGAGGGGCTGCGGAGTGCCGGGAGGCCGGGGCCAGGGCGCAGAGTCCAGGATCCCGGGTCCGGGGGTGTCGGGGTGGAGTCTGGGGGGTCCCGGATCCCGGCCCGACCAGCTGCCCCCACACTGGTCACTGGTGCATGCTTCCGGAGTGAGCACCCACCCAGCCAGGGAGAGTGACCTGGCTGGGGTCCCAGCCTGGAGAAACCCAGGGACCGGAGCAGGGACTGGGGGAGCCTGGCAGGTATGAGGAAGGTCCAGGGGCTGAGTGAGACGACACAGCGGGTCGGGTCTGGAGAGGAGGCCTGTGGGGGCGTGGTCTTTAGGGGCGGGGCTAGACCTGACAGCGCTGGTGGGCGTGGCTTGGTTGGCTGGACGGGGCTTGGCTGTGCTTGATGGGCGGGGCTGAGTTGGAACGGGCGGGTTTGACTAGAATGGGCGGGGCTTAGCTGGCTGGTGGGCGGGCCTAACTGGACTGGACGGATTGCGTTGTCTTGGTGGGCGTGGCTTAGCTGGACTGGGCGGGGCTGTGCTTGGCTACCCTGCACCCACCATAGATCCTGAAGGCATAGTGGGCCTTGAGGTCGCGCGGGGCCATCTCACTCATGACTGAGAACATGTCCAGGAAGTTGTCCAGGCTCATGTGGCCATCGCCATCCTCCGAGAAGACCATGGCGATCCTCTGGCGGAAGGGGTTGTCCTGGTGGGGGGTGAGGCGAGAGCAAGGGTCAGGCGGGGAGGGCACTGGCCCAGCACGCAGCTGACCTGGCTTTGATCCCCATTGGCATCCCATTGGGCTCTGAGCACCATCGGGAGTGGTCCCTGAATCCTTGACTCTCTGCTCAGAGATTATTTCCGGTGGGGTTCTGAAGAGCAGAGGGGCTGCCAGAGTTGGAACCCAGATCAGCGGCGTGCAAAGCAAGTGTGTGCCTTTCCCCCACTGTCCTGTCTCTCTGGCTTTTTTTTTGTTTTGTTTTGTTTTGTTTTGTTCTGTTCTGGTTTTTGGATCACACCCGGCAGCGCTCAGGGGTTCCTCCTGGCTCTCCGCTCAGAAATCGCTGCTGGGAGCGATTCTTTTTCTTTCTTTCTTTCTTTCTTTCTTTCTTTCTTTCTTTCTTTCTTTCTTTCTTTCTTTCTTTCTTTCTTTCTTTCTTTCTTTCTTTCTTTCTTTCTTTCTTTCTTTCTTTCTTTCTTTCTTTCTTTCTTTCTTTCTTTCTTTCTTTCTTTCTTTCTTTCTTTCTTTCTTTCTTTCTTTCTGTGGTTTTTGGGTCAAACCCGGCAATTCTCAGGAGTTACTCCTGGCTCCACGCTCAGAAATTGCTCCTGGCAGGCACGGGGGACCATATGGGAAGCCAGATTGGAACTGATGACCTTCTGCATGAAAGGCAAACGCCTTATCTCCATGCTATCTCTCCGGCCCCTCTATCTTTTCTTTATCCCTTATTTTAGGCTCTCAAGTGAGCCATGCTTGGGGCCACAGTGGCCAATCTTACCAGCTGCATCAGGCTGTGTGGCCAAGTACTAAGATGCCTGGCTCTGGGGGACAAATATGTTGCCCCTGTATCAGCTCCACCGACCCTGCCCTGGGTGCACGTACCTTAAGCTCGGGCATGCTGATAATGAGCTCAAAGGGCACCTTCACGTCAGGGCAGCTGGTGTAGTCCAGGGGCACGAGCTGGGGGGCCAGATCCTGGTAGCGGTAGAACAGCCTGGGGTGGGCGGGAGAGGGATAGGAGGGCCGTGTGATGAACTGCTGCTCAGGGTCCACACATAATACTGAGCTGCCAGGGACTGTCAGGCTGGAGGTCTGACAACTCAGAACTAGCATAGGCTTGCATCCTGCTGGCCCTAGCCCTCCGTGGCTAACATGGATGCTGCTGTGACCCCCTGGAAGCAAAGCCGAAGTGAACGGGAGAGAATGTGATGTGGTGACAACGAGGGGGGATGCAACTGCAGGGAAGAGAGATTCCCAGAGAAAGGGGCATTGGTTTGAGGATTTTGACACATGGACAGGAGCATGTGTCAAAATCCTCAAACCAATGCCCCTTCCTTGCCAGGTAGGTTGGTGAACAGAAGGGAGAGTGCTACAGTGAGGTATTCCCCGTGGAGCTAATCTGGGTCTCCCCTAGGGAGTCTCTCCCACTTCCCCCTAAAGTGGAAGCCCCTCCCCCTGTGAACCCAGCAAACAGTGGGCTGATGTTCAGTGTGTGTGTGTGTGTGTGTGTGTGTGTGTGTGTGTGTGCCACACCTGGAGGCACTCAGGGGTTACTCCCGATTTTGAGCTCAGAAATTACTCCATGCAGGCTCAGGAGACCCTATGAAATGCTGGGGATTGAACCTAGATCAGCTGCATACAAGGTAAACACTTCCCCACTGTCCTATCGTTCTGGCCCTAAATCCAGTTTTTGTTTGTTTTAGGGCCACATCTCGTGGTGCTCAGTTCTGACTCCTGGTTCTGTGTCAGGGATCACTCCTGGAAGTGCTTGGGGGGGGGGGACCCAAAGGGATACAGGAGATCAAATCCAGGTTGGCCACATGCCAGGCATTTAAATGCCCCCTCCCCGGGGCCAGAGCGATTGCACAGCCGTAAAATGTTTGTCTTGCATGTGGCCGACCCAGGACGGACCCAGGTTTGATTCCTGTCATCCCACATGATCCCCTGAACCTGCCGGGAGTGATTTCTGAGCGCAGAGAGGATTAACCCTTGAGCACCGCCAGGTGTGGCCCAAAACCCTAAATAAATAAATGCAAAAAAATAAAAATAAAGGGCCAGAGAGGTGATGAAAGTAGTAGGCATTTGCCTTGCACACATTAACCTAGGACGGACTGCAGTTCGATCCCCTGGCATCCCATATGGTCCCCCTAACCAGGAGCAATTTCTGAGCACAGATCCAGGAGTAACCCCTGAGTGACACCGGGTGTGGCCCAAAAACAAAAATAAATAAATAAATAATAAATAAATAAATAAATAAATAAATAATAAAAATAAAATGCCCTCCACTCTGTGTTTTCACTCCAGCCTCAGCTGTTGCTTTAAGCTGTTGCCAAGTGTCCCGAGGGGCTGCAGAACCCAGAACCGACTGTGCCCAAGAAAGGGCCCCTCAATGGATGGTTCCCGGTTCCTTGTCCAGTAGTGCCAGATAGAATCTGTGCCCACCTGCCTGCCCAACCTCTCTGGGGGTTCTGGCAGCTTCTCCCAACCCCCCTTGTATGAGCCTCAGTTTCCCTGCCAGTAACCAGATCGTGATGGCCGATGATGACCCCCACACTGTCCAAGCCAGACAATGGGGCAGCCTGGTGAAAGGCTCGTCCATCAATAATGGATAGGCTGGCCCCCGGCCTTGGCCCTGCACCCCCAGCTTGGGTTTCATGGCCCCCTGGACAGTGAGTGACCTGGCAGGACACCTCCACTCACACCCCGCCTCAGTATGAGGGAGCCTTCTGGCCAGAGATCAGCTCCTGCCGGGTCGCCTGCCCAGACAGTCCCACTCACCCCTCACCCTGCGCCCCAACCACAGACCTTCATGCGTCCTGCCCACATACCTCATGATCTCCTTCCTCGTGAAGAAGGTGCAGTCCTGCAATGAGAAGCAATTGACCTGCTGCCCTGCACCCCCAGAACTGTGAGGGGACCCCAGGCATACCGCTCCCCCAGACCCCCACAGAATTCCCCCACCTGGTAGGCTTCCAGCTGGTCGTGTGTGAACACGGACTGTTTGCTGCCCATGACTGTGGCCCTGGTCTGCGGGGTTCACGGGGTGCCCTGGCCCTCACCTGTCCCGCCCCGCCCAGTCACCCCCCAGCCTGTGGAGACTCACGTTACAGCCCCATCTCGGGGCAACACCCCAGTGTGCCCACAGCCAATGGGGCAGGGAGAACGACTGGTGGTCAGGGCATCTCTGCACCAGTGGGCACTGAAAGGGGAGAGCTCTGGGCACGCCCTGGCCACGGGGAATGGCACCAGTGTCCGCCCCAGCCTGCCCTGCATCACTGCAATGACTGCAAAAGGCGATTTGTGGGCCCCAAAAGAGCTCAAAGTGGGAGCAGGGCGATGAGGTGCTGGTTGGTAGGTGACAGTAGTGGCACTGGGGATGGAAGTGATGTTGAGGCTGATGGTAACTGAGGTGATGGCGGAGATCGTGACGATGACGATGGCGTTTTTGGTGACGATGAAGGCTGGGATCATGGTGAAGGTGGGGGTGGCGATAGAGGTCACTGTAATGCGGTGGTGGTTGTGCGGTGATGATGGTGGAGATAAGGGGTGATGGTGGCGGTGGCCTCCCTGAAGGAGGCGAAAAAGTGCTGAGAAGGAGGGTGATGAGATGTTGGTGTTGAGGTTGATGGAGATGAGTGGCCGGAGAGATAGCACAGAGGTAGGGCGTTTGCCTTGCATGCAGGACGGTGGTTCGAATCAGGCATCTCCTATGG
Source organism: Suncus etruscus (assembly GCF_024139225.1). Taxonomy (NCBI): domain Eukaryota; kingdom Metazoa; phylum Chordata; class Mammalia; order Eulipotyphla; family Soricidae; genus Suncus; species Suncus etruscus. The sequence continues at coordinate 92,712,797 of NC_064862.1, read as the reverse complement.
TCCCCTGTGCCTGCCAGGGGTGATTTCTGAGCTTGGAGCTAGGAGGAACCCCTGAGCGCTGCCGGGTGTGAGCCCCCCAAGAAAAAGAATTCAATAGCTCAGGACAAATCCACGTTTGCACTGACACTAACACAGCCCAGTTAGCAGCTATGGCTTCTGGGATCACCTGTGCCATCCTGGAGGTGCTGTGGGTCTCAGGGTCATCTCCTGTCCAAAGCAAGGACCTTTTCCCCACAATTCAGAGCAGGTGATAGCAGGGGCACCAGTGTTTGCAAACTCCTCATTCTCATAGGTCCTATGTTCTCCTTCAAGGGGACCATTGTGGGAGACTTTTGGGGGTTCTTGAGAGTGTAGTGACATCATCCACCTGTGGACAACTTGGACGCACACAGTGATGCTTTTCTCTTCTAGAGGGTCTCAAGAAACACCCCCAGAGCTGGGACCCCGCAAACATTTGCTGGCAGAAGCCAGAAATCAATGGAGAGAGACTTGGAAAGGCTGATAGGGGGGAATGGCTGCTCCTTGTTCCCTTCGTTCTCTGCAGGCCCATCTGGGCACCCCTGTTGGCCCAGTGCTCCACAGTTACTGAGTCAGACTCCTGGGAAGAAGAAGGTGTGGGCATTCCGGAAAGCTCAGGACACGGGCATAAAGAGAGATTGAACCAAAATGGTGCAAATAGGACAAAGAAAAAATAGGGCAGGAACGATAGCACAGCGGATAGGGCGTTTTCTTTGCATGCAGCAGTTCGATCCCCCATCATCCCGTATGAAACCCCACCCCAGGCAACCAGGACCAATTTCTAAGCACAGAGCCAGGAGTAAGCGCTGAGGACCAACAGATGTGGCTCAAAAATTAAAATAAATAAATAAATAAATGGGAAATTAAAAAGACCCAAGGCTGAAGCAATAGTACTGGGAGTGGGGGGAAGGCTCTAGTCTTTTTGTTTGTTTGTTTGTTTTTGTTTTTTTGGGCCACACCCGGCGGTGCTCAGGGGTTACTCCTGGCTGTCTGCTCAGAAATAGCTCCTGGCAGGCATGGGGGACCATATGGGACACCGGAATTAGAACCAACCAACTTTGGTCCTGGATCGGCTGCTTGCAAGGCAAACGCCGCTGTGTTATCTCTCCGGGCCCGAAGGCTCTAGTTTTAAATGCAACTAATGCAGGTTCGAACACCGGCATTCCATAGGGCCCCCTAGCACAGTCGGGGTGTTGCAATTCAGCCCTTGATGAGGCTGACTGATAGAGGGATGGAAGATGAGTTCTTTCTCCTCCAGCTCGGGGCATGCGTCTGTCACCCTGTTCAGTCAGCGGTTCTGAGGTAAATGCGGCAGGTATAAAGCTAACAGGCAGTCAGACTTCAGAAGATATCAGCTTTATCCAGTAAACATGGCTGAAGTCAAAAGCCCCAGAATCAGCCCTCCAAAAGAAGCCCTTGCCTTCCACAGACCCTTGCTTTTATACATCAGAATCAGGTGCCACCCTAGGGTGGGAGCAGAATGCCAGGTCACATCCTAGGGTAGGGCACAATCACCGATCAGGGTAGGATCAATAACATAATAATCCCATGGAGGGGCCGGGCGGTGGCGCTAAAGGTAAGATGCCTGCCTTGCCTGCGCTAGCCTTGGACGAATCGCGGTTCGATCCCCCGGCGTCCCATATGGTCCCCCAAGCCAGGAGCAACTTCTGAGCACATAGCCAGGAGTAACCCCTGAGCGTTACCGGGTGTGGCCCAAAAACCAAAAAATAAAATAAAATAAAATAAAATAAAATAAAATAAAATAAAATAAAATAAAATAAAATAATAATCCCATGGAAATGTTTACATACACAACAAGGAGTAACCCTTGAGCGCCTCGGGCTGTGGCCCCACAAACAACAAGATAAGCAAAAAGAAAAGGAGGCCCCACCATGACAGTATACTTCAGGGGTGGAGAAATCCTGTATCTCGTAGGCCAAGGGAATTCCCTCTATAATATCCCCAATAGTTACTGTGCCTATGCAAGGGGGAAAAGAAAAAAAAAAAGCACAAAATAATCATTTTTCCACATATATGTTGATTGATTGGTTTTTTTTGATATCTTTATTTTGGTGTAGATATTGAAGTTGATATCTCCAATTTTATCTTATTTTATTTTATTTTCTCTTTCTCTTTTTTTTTTTTTTTTTTTGGTTTTTTTTTTTTTTGGTTTTTGGGCCACACCCGGTGACGCTCAGGGGTTACTCCTGGCTATGCGCTCAGAAGTCGCTCCTGGCTTGGGGGACCATATGGGACGCCGGGGGATCGAACCGCGGTCCATCCTAGGCTAGCGCAGGCAAGGCAGGCACCTTACCTTTAGCGCCACCGCCCGGCCCCTCTCTTTCTCTTTCTTTGTGCACTCCGGCATGGTTTGATTTCAGAACCGAGGCTATTGTGTGGTGCTTGGCTTTATTGCTGTAGTGCTCACTGGATATTTAATTTGATATTTCTTTTTTTTTTTTTTTTTGGTTTTTGGGCCATACCCGGTGATGCTCAGGGGCTACTCCTGGCTATGCGCTCAGAAGTCGCTCCTGGCTTGGGGGACCATATGGGAAACCGGGGGATTGAACCTCGGTCCATCCAAGGCTAGCGCAGGCAAGGCAGGCACCTTACCTTTAGCGCCACCGCCCGGCCCCTGATATTTCTTTCTGTATTGTTGTGGTGTTACAATTACCTTTCTCATGTCCTCTCTCAAACTGAGGTTAAAAGCCTCTAGAAGGACTTGCCCATTCTCAGCTTATTTGATATTTTTATATATATTTTATTTTTTCTTACTTTTTACCCCATTCTATTGCTTTTCTTTTTTTTTTTTTTTTTTTTTTTTTTTTGATTTTTGGGCCACACCCGGTAACGCTCAGGGGTTACTCCTGGCTATGTGCTCAGAAATTGCTCCTGGCTTGGGGGACCATATGGGACACCGGGGGATCGAACCGCGGTCCGTCCAAGGCTAGCGCAGGCAAGGCAGGCACCTTACCTTTAGCGCCACCGCCCGGCCCCTCTATTGCTTTTCTTTCCTTCAAACAAAACCACCTAACTCGAATTATCTAGCTCCGCCTCTCAAATAGAGGGGGAAACAAGGGAGGATACCAGGACCAAACAGATAGATAATCACTAATAGTAAGCTAGACAAGGAGGGGACCACCTACTCTAGCAGCCCGGGGGTGCTGGTGGGGGATATGGGTTGCAGAAAGGGAATGGGGATTGGGGGAGGACAAATTTGGTAATGGGTATTCCCCTGATTCAATGTTAATATGTACCTAAAACACTACTGTGAAAGATATGTAAGCCAATATGATCAAAATAAAAATTAAAAAAAGAAAAGAAAAGAAAAGGAGGCCCCGAGGCCCGGAGAAATAGCACAGTGGCGTTTGCCTGGCAAGCAGCTGATCCAGGACCAAAGGTGGTTAGTTCGAATCCCGGTGTCCCATATGGTCCCCCGTGTCTGCCAGGAGCTATTTCTGAGCAGACAGCCAGGAGTAACCTCTGAGCATCGCCGGGTGTGGCCCAAAAACGAAAACAAAAACAAAAAAAAGGAGTCCCCAAAAAGTGCAGGTGTGGAAAGAGAAGTTTGGGGAACTAGGGCCCCAAAACCGGAAGCCAGCGGCCCTGCCGGAAGTGTGGCAAGAGGTCGGGACGGGGGAAACACGCAAACGCGCCTGCGCCAACTGGTCCCGCCCAAACACCGGGGCCGCGACTCCGCCCCTTATGCGCGCGCACACGCAGTCTCCGGTCTCAGCCAATCGTGGATGAGGGGCGGGGCCTGGAGAAGATAGTTTGACATCTTCCGACGGAAGCGCGGCAGATTGCGGCGGAGGCCGGACGAGCGCCATGGCGGCCTACGAGCAGGTCCAGAAGGGGCCGCTGAAGCTGAAAGGCGTCGCCGAGCTGGGCGTGACCAAGCGGAAGAAGAAGAAGCAGGAGAAGGACAAGGCCAAGCTGCTGGAAGCGATGGGCACCAGCAAGAAGAACGAGGAGGAGAAGCGGCGCGGCCTGGACAAGCGGACCCCGGCGCAGGCGGCCTTCGAGAAGATGCAGGAGAAGCGGGTGGGCTGCTGGGTCCCCGCAGGGCCAGGGCCCGGGGCTCGGGTTGGGGAACGGGGCCTCTTGCATTGCACCGGGATGCTGGCCGCGAGAGGAGTCTGGAAGGGAGCTTCGTGCTTTGCTTGCTGTCCCGGTGCTGGGAGAGGGGAAGAGACAGAGGCAGGGAGACAGGCAAACGGGTTTCTGGTCTGGGCACCCAGAGGGACGGGGACGGGACTGCAGGGTGCACACCTTCTGCAAGGGTGCGGCTGCAAGCCACTCTTCTTATCCGCCCTGCCCGGTGGCTGCTGTTGCAGGCCTGTGGTGCGTTCACCTTGGTGCCTACACGCATGCCAACCCTGACTGTTTTCCCCTCACGTGTGTCCTGTCAAAGCTGGCCACCATAGTGGTGCTTGGGATCATGCTGATCACTTGGTCGAGTGAGCAGGCTGCCCCACTCTCTGCCAGGCTTAGGGGTGCAGTCACAGTGTGTGTGTGGAGGGTTGCACGGAACTGGTGGTGCCTCTGACCCGCCCAGAACCTTAGGGCAGCTGCCTGGGGTCCCCACACTTGGACCTGTGCTGAGCTCTGGGGATCCCTGGCCTCTGACCCTTCCTCTTCTCCCTGCAGCAAATGGAGAGGATCCTGAAGAAGGCGTCCAAGACCCACAAGCAGAGGGTGGAGGTAAGTGTGGGTGCCTGTGCTAGGATGAGGGGTTGTTATCTGATGGTCAGACCAGCCCACCTCTGGGAGGGGTCTACTGAAGGTGATGAAGCAGTTACCTGAGGCGTTACTGTAAAAGAGATTAAGGGAGGAGACAGGTTGGGTGTAGAGAAACTGATTAACTTAGAAGCCATGTAAGAGAAGCACATGGCGGTTAGCTTTCAATAAAGCTGCATTTCTCCTGAAATCTACTGACTGGCTGTGGGTCATTTCCTCGCCGTTACCCTGAACCTTCAGTTCCGCCAGCTAGAAGGGGATGCAGGTGCCTCTCCTGGCTGAGAAAGGCCTCACCATCCATCCACCATCATTCAACCCCATCAAGGACTATTATTAATTTAATTCTACAAGGGAGGACTCGGTTGAGTGTGTACAGGGCTGAGGGCTGTGTGTGCTTGTACAGGGGTAGGAGAGCTGGGCTGTGTTTATTTGTGTGTCTACATGTGCACACGGGAGAGGCGGGCTGAGATTTGCGAGGGGTGTTGATGATGCCAATGCTGACGGCCGTGCTCTCTTCCCCTTGCAGGACTTCAACCGGCACCTGGACACGCTGACTGAGCACTATGATATCCCCAAAGTGAGCTGGACCAAGTAGCCTGGAACTGTGTTTGGGGTCCCCTGGTGCTCTGCATGGCCCATTTGGAAGGCTTAATTAAAGCAGCTGCCTCAGACCTGTTGTCTCGGCCATGGGAGCCTCAATGTGAGGGATGTCTGAGATGAGAGATTCTTCTGCGGATGCTCTGGGCCACCAGCCCTGGGGTGACAGTGAGGACATGAGGGGCTGAGCCCTGGGAGCTACGGCAGAGCTGCCCCCACCCACTGCTCACATCGTCGTGGGATGAACACGTTGTACAAGAACCAGCTGTGGCCACTTCGACTCACAGGGGACCTGGGGGAGACTTGGTGGGATGTGTGTGTGTGTGATGGGCCAGGTGCCCAAGGGGCCCATGCAGCCAGAGGTACTGAAAAAAGTAGAGCGTCGGGATACACACTGAGCCGCGTAGACCCATCGCTGGTTTTGAGCAGATCAATGCCATTGTATTGAGAAACCCTGGGGGGAAGTGGGCTTTTGGCTGCTCTGCTCACTGGCCTGAGGATCCCATGTGCCTCGAGGCTCAGTACCATTTCCTCCCACCACTACCCTAGGGAGGACCACCAGCCCTATGACCCTTGGCCAAACATGAATTCGAATCCCTAGGGCAGCGATGGCGAACCTATGGCATGCGTAGGCCTTGTAGCTGGCACGTGGGAAGGTCCACAATTAATAAATGTATAAAATTTATAAGAGTTTTTAGATACCAAAATCTTGTTATTAAGGTTTAATTGACATGCTGGCACTTTGAAAACAAATTCTTTTGGTTTTGTGTGGCAGTTTGGGCACTCGGTCGCTGCCCTAGGGTATTATGCCCTAGGGTGTTATGATTCTGTCAGCTGCATGGGCCTGACATGCCTTTCGGAGCCGATGGGGCCTAGGACCACACCAGGAGTCCTGTGTGTGCATTCTTTTTGTTTTGTTTTGTTTTGTTTTGTTTGGGCCGCACCCAGTGATGTTCAGGGGTTACGCCTGGCTATGTGCTCAGAATTCGCTCTTGGCTATGAGGGACCATATGGGATTCCTGGGATTGGACCCCAGATCTGTCCTGGGTCAGCGGTGTGCAAGGCAAACAACCTACTGCTGCGCTATTGCTCAGGCCCCCTGTGTGTGAATTCTGCAGCCAGAATTCTGCAGGTCAGATCCCCACTCCTGCTCTCCTGTCTCTTCTTTAAGCTGAGCCAGTGAAACCCCATTTGCATACACTTATTCCCGAAAGCCCTGACAGGTAGAAAAGTCAGCGATGAGGCCAGGTGGCTGGGGCATGAAAGCAAAGCAAACAGGCATAGCCAACGGTTGCCCAAGAAGGAGAAACAACACGCCCCAACAGCAACACAGCATTCCAGGGTTCCTTCTTGTCTCGGGAATGCGGCCGGGCCAGGCTGTGCTGGGCAGACACTGCTGATAAGGCTTCCAATGGGGCCCATGAGTGGGACCTGCTGGTGAGCTAACACCACAGCCCCCCGACGCTGCCCCGTGTCCCAGAAGACGGTGGCACATTGGTTTCCCTGCACCCCACGACCGCGTCTCCTTGCTGGGGCTATAACCAGGTGATGGTCTCCTTGCTTCCAGACTGCCAGCCGTGCCAGGCCAGGCCAGGCCAGCCCCGCCCCGCGCTTTAGCCACGCCCCTATACCACGCCCACACGCTTCACTTCCGGAATACTTCCGCCCGACAAGCGGGACCGGCGTACTGCGCCGGCGTCGGCCTCCCTCGCGCCTGCGCACGGCAGGCCGCTCCTCCCAGGCCGGATATAACGGTCCTCGCGCGGCTGCCGGGGCCGGAAGTGGCGGCGAAGCGTCGCGGGCCGCGCCCGGCCTTGCTCAACGCCCGGCTCTCCCGGCCGCCGCCGCCGCCGCCGCCATGTCCGCCAGCGCCGTGTACGTGCTGGACCTGAAGGGCAAGGTGAGGCGGGTGCCCTCCTCCCTCGCGAGGCCGCGCCCAGGGCACACCCCGAGGTCCGAGGCCTGCGAGGTGCCGGGCTGCGGGGGCCCGGGCTGCGCGTTGCCGCCCTGTTGCTGGGAGGGTCCGGAGCCCGCCCGTTGCTAGGCGACGCCTCCGCCCGTTGCTAGGCGACCGTTGCTAGGCGACCGGCGGGCCCCAGGCCGGTCCCGGGACCTGGGCGTCTGCGGCAGGCGCCACCCGACGGGGCTGTCAAAACGCCCGACCCGAGACCGGCGGCGCCCCTCCACGCAGCGGGAGACCGAGGCAGCTGTCGCGCTCGGCTTGGGGTGCGCTGCGGGGTCCCCCGCGCAGCAAGGACAGAGACTGATGCAGCTGGGGCTCCTGCCCACCCCGTAACCCCGCTTTCCACGCTCCCCGTCCTCAGCCAGAGTCAACAGCCCGGTGGCCCGGACGGCGCCAGCGGCACCCACGCGCCTGCCCTGGCCTGTCCCAGCCCGCCCCAGCCCACCCTGTCTGCACCGCTGCGCAGGCCCTGCTCCCCCGCAGGAAGGGTCCTGGGATGGGCTTCTGTGTTGGACACGGAGCTTGTGCCCCGGGCTGCAACCCCACGGAAGAGCCTCCCAGCGCGTCTGCTCTGGGTGTCTCTGGTCGGGTCAGGGAGATGCTTCCCAGGGTGTCTGCAAGGCTGCGGCCCTGTGCCCCGAAAGTGGCGCTGGGCCAAGTGGGGACGCCTCCTCGGTGCCCGCAGGTGCTTATCTGCCGGAACTACCGCGGGGATGTGGACATGTCGGAGGTGGAGCACTTCATGCCCATCCTGATGGAGAAAGAGGAGGAAGGGGTGCTGTCCCCGATCCTGGCCCACGGCGGCGTCCGCTTTATGTGGATCAAACACAACAACCTGTACCGTATCCTCTGGGTGTTGTCCACATCCCTGAATGTGTCCTGGTCCTGTCCCCATAGTTTCTGCGTGTCCTGAGCTGTCGTCCCATGGTCACTGTGTATTGTACTTAGGGTTGGTTCCTAGACTCTGTCCACATGGGGACCCATGTCCCAGGCTCTGTTACCCTCTCTCTGGGCCCCTGCAGTGGGGGTAGGGGTGCTGTGCCAGCCCGGAGGCCCCTTAACTGCTGCAGTGGTGGCCACGTCTAAGAAGAATGCCTGCGTGTCCCTAGTCTTCTCCTTCCTCTACAAGGTGGTACAGGTGAGTGTCTGCAGGCAGTGTCCACCCACTCCTCCCTCTGCCCACCCAGGGATCCCAGGGCAGCTTGGGGTGCCCCTAACCCACCCCTGCCCTCTACCCACCCAGGTATTCTCCGAGTACTTCAAGGAGCTGGAGGAGGAGAGTATCCGGGACAACTTCGTCATCATCTACGAGCTGCTGGACGAACTGATGGACTTTGGCTATCCCCAGACCACAGACAGCAAGATCCTGCAGGAGTGAGTGAGGGCGGGCCGGGCCATGGACAAGAGGATCCTGCAGGAGTGAGTGCGTGGGGTGTGGAACCCACAGACACTTAGGGAGGGGTCCCCTGCGCTCTCCCTCCCTGGTCTCTCAGAGAAGCCAGAAGCCAGGGAACTTGCCCCCATCTCCTTGTCCCCCATTGTTACATTAAATAATTAATGATGGAGCTGGGTGGTTAAGGATGGATGGAGGGATTTTTCTCTGCCATCCCAGGCCACTTGGCTCCGCAATCCCCATTCAGCTGGCGGGTCCCAGGTTTAGGAGAACGGCAGAATCAGACTCATCCAGAGACAGGCATATCAGGAAGCATCAGCTTTATTCATGCCCTATCCACCACATGTGTGGCCTATATCATAACCTTTTAAGCATTTGCTATTCTTAGCTTGCGGCTTTGGGCCGGATTAGGCGCTTTTCGCTGCTTTTCTGCCACAGGGTTGGAGTTCTTGGCTGATTGCAGCTGCCTTTTCTCCCCTCCGGTTGGCACTTTGCAAGCAGGTTCTCGGCCACAGCTTTTTTTTTTTTTTTTTTTTTGGGGGGGTCACACCTGGCAGTGCTCAGGGGTTATTCCTGGCTCCATGCTCAGAAATTGCTCCTGGCAGGCACGGGGGACCATATGGGGCGCCGGGATTCGAACCGATGACCTCCTGCATGAAAGGCAAACGTTTTACCTCCATGCTATCTCTCCGGCCCCCGGCCACAGCTTTTTTGCTGGGGGCTTTTGGATGTTCAGAGTTCTAAAAGTCCAGTCCGAAATTTTCAAAGTCGAAATCCAAATTCAAGCCGAAGGTTGTTGTCAGAAAATCAGTCCACTTTCAATACTGTCTTTTTTTCTCCTCCATTTCCAATCTAGGCTTTTAATCAGTCTTTGAAGAGGCGGAGGTTTTTGGAAAAAGGATTTTTGGCAACAAAGTTTCAGTCCTGAGTCTTGGATGGGAGTGATACAAGTTTTCAACTCCCCTGTTTTACTGATATTTTTGCCCCTAGAAGGGGTCTCGGCCATCTTTGAACATGGCTTCACGTGGCCAAACACTTTGGGCTGACTCCATCTGAAAAGAGCCAAAATGAAACAGAAGAGCAGAAATCTCACCATATTCGCTGTTTTCTTGGGTCCAGGTTTCAGGTCAGAGTTCGGAGCACCAGATGTTGCATTAAATAATTAACAATGGTGGTGGATGGAGAAGGATGGATAGAGGTATTTTTCTCTGCCATCCCAGGCCACGTGGCTCCGCAATCCCCATTCAGCTGGCGAGTCCCAGGTTTAGGAGAACAGCGGAATCAGACTCATCCAGAGACAGGCATCAGGAAGCATCAGCTTGATTCATGCCCTATCCACCACATGTGTGGCCTATATCCTAACCTTTTAAGCATTTGCTATTCTTTTTTTTTTTTTTTTTTTTTTTGGTTTTTTGGGCCACACCCTGTGACGCTCAGGGGTTACTCCTGGCTATGGGCTCAGAAGTCGCTCCTGGCTTCTTGGGGGACCATATGGGACGCCGGGGGATCGAACCGTGGTCCGTCCTAGGCTAGCGCAGGCAAGGCAGGCACCTTACCTCCAGCGCCACCGCCCGGCCCCGCATTTGCTATTCTTAGCTTGCCCTGCATCTTAAGTCCTTTCAGCCATCTTCCCTTTGACCTCCATGCTGGCCAAAGACCGAAAGGACCCCTAATCCCCTGGGTCAAAGGCTTATCTACCTTTTCCAAGACCCCTCCCAGGAAATGGGTGGGGTCTTGCAGGTAAGGTCAAGTTACCTAGGAAGAAAGGGTGGGGGATGAGGCTTCACCCCATGAAGGCCAAAAGTCTAGCATGTGAGTGTCTGGGACAGAGGGGCAGCACCCCAGAAGGATGGAAGCCTCAGCCCCTCACTGAGCCCGCCTCTCACACAGGTACATCACTCAGGAAGGCCACAAGCTGGAGACCGGGGCCCCTCGGCCCCCTGCCACTGTCACCAACGCCGTGTCCTGGAGGTCAGAAGGGATCAAGTACCGGAAGAACGAGGTGTTCCTGGATGTGATCGAGTCCGTCAACCTCCTGGTACGTCACAGTCGGACTGCGTGCTGTCCACGTGCTGTTGCATGTTGTCTGTGTGCTGTCTGTGCCGTGTACATGTTGTCTGTGTGCTGGTTTGAGTTCCAGCTCTGGTTTGAGTCCCTGGGACCATGTTCTGTTGCCCAGGCCCTCACCCTCAGCAGTGTTTTAGGGCCTCCTGGCCCCTTATTAGTGTGTTGGCATTTTGGGGTGTCCTGGGAACAGAATCGGTCATTTCCAGTCTGGTTTATCCCACCCCCACGCCTCGTGCCTCGGAGGCTGCTCCTGGCTCCCATGAAGGCCAGATCAGCCCCTGGCTGTGGGTCCTGCTCATCCCACAGGGATAGGGCTACCAGAACCTCAGCACCGCCTTCCAGAAGAGGGGTCTCAGTGTCCGGAGCCCCAGGTGGGCTCCGGGACAGGGTCTAGCGTGGGCGTCGACATCAGACACGGGCCCCTTTGCCCGGCACTGCCCCAGAGCCCCGCCCTGGTGGATGGCACAGCCTGGGATACAGGAGGTAGGGGACCCTAGGTGGCACAGCGACGGACCCGCCCCACCCCCAGGTGAGCGCCAACGGCAACGTGCTGCGCAGCGAGATCGTGGGCTCCATCAAGATGCGCGTGTTCCTGTCGGGGATGCCGGAGCTGCGTCTGGGCCTCAACGACAAGGTGCTGTTCGACAACACAGGCCGTGAGTAGTCGGGCTGCGGGGGCGGGTGGGGGGGAGCCGGGCCGGGCGGAAAGAGCGCTGCCCACCACCCGCCCCCCCAGGCGGCAAGAGCAAGTCGGTGGAGCTGGAGGACGTCAAGTTCCACCAGTGCGTGCGGCTGTCGCGCTTCGAGAACGACCGCACCATCTCCTTCATCCCGCCGGATGGCGAGTTCGAGCTCATGTCCTACCGCCTCAACACTCACGTGGGTCTGGGGCCCGGGGCGGGGACAAGCGGGGATGGGCGTGGTCAGAATGGAGGGCATGGCGTCTCCGGGTGTGGCCAGGTGAAGGCTTGATGGGCAGGGAGCGAGGGGCGCGGGTTGGTGAAGGGCGTGGGTGGGGCCAGGTGAGGGGCTGACGCTGACGGCTGCGCCTGCACAGGTGAAGCCTCTGATCTGGATCGAGTCTGTGATCGAGAAACACTCCCATAGCCGCATCGAGTACATGATCAAGGTGCGCCCCCCAAAAGTAGCCACTGGGGCCCCCGGTGTGGTGCCCACACGGCGTCTCTTCAGGGCTCCGCTGGCCCGCGGCACACGGTTCCACCCTGTGGGTGCTGCAGCGCGGGGCGGCCCCAGAGCCAGGGATCCGGCCAGGAAGGCGCCACGGACGGGGGGCCAGGGCTTCGGAGAGAGGCAGAGGGCGGGAGGCAGAGGGGCCCCCACCCACCCGGTCACCCCATGGAGGCCGCGCGGGGTCCGCAGGCCAAGAGCCAGTTCAAGCGTCGCTCCACGGCCAACAACGTGGAGATCCACATCCCGGTGCCCAACGACGCCGACTCGCCCAAGTTCAAGACCACGGTGGGCAGCGTCAAGTGGGTCCCCGAGAACAGCGAGATCGTGTGGTCCATCAAGTCCTTCCCGGTGAGCGTGAGCGGGCCCCGACTCGGGCCTAGGTGGGGGCTCCGCGTCTCCCGGCCCTCCTGAACCCCGCACCCTGCACCCGTTGGCTCCGAAGGGCGGCAAGGAGTACCTGATGCGGGCGCACTTCGGGCTGCCCAGCGTGGAGGCGGAGGACAAGGAGGGCAAGCCCCCCATCAGCGTCAAGTTCGAGATCCCCTACTTCACCACCTCGGGCATCCAGGTGCTCGGCCCAGCCCTGCCCTCTGCCCACCGCCCCAGGGAGCATGGTCCAGGACCGACCCCGCGGGCATGCCCGGTCCGTCTGCCGTGGACCGGCACTCAGGCCTGCCCCGTGTCCGCCCCCAGGTGCGCTACCTGAAGATCATCGAGAAGAGCGGGTACCAGGCGCTGCCCTGGGTGCGCTACATCACCCAGAACGGAGGTGCGCGGGGCGGATCGGGCGGAGGGGCGGGCGATCAGAGCGGAGGCTGCAGGCTGGGGACCGGAGATGCTCACCCGCCTCCTGCCTCCTACCTCCTGCCGCAGACTACCAGCTCCGGACCCAGTGAGAGGCCCGCGGCCGCCACCCTGGACGAAGAGGCCCTTGGGGCGCCCTGGAGCAAGCGCCCTGGAGGGCCCCAGCACCCTGGACCCCGCAGCCTCGGGTTCGGCTGGAAGGGCCTCTCAGCCCCCGGGGCTTTCCTGGGCCGGGCCTTGGGGCCTTCGTCCCGAGGCGGCTGGGGGCTGGGGGCGGGCGGTGCCCGCCCGACCCCCACCACCACCACCGCCCGGGCCACCCTGAAGCACTTGGGGCCCGGCCGACCCGCCACCCCGCCGCGTCAGTGTTCAAACAGCCTGCGGGGCCCCCGCGCCCGGCGCCCGTCGTTGCCAAGTTGCCAGTTCATTAAACGCGTTTGATCGCCGCGAAAGCTCCTTGCCTGGCCTGCGCCCCCGGGCGGGGAGGGCGGCGGAGAGGGCCGGGGATCCTCGGGTCGCTCGGCGGCAGGGCCCGGTCCGGGTGCGCGCGGGGGGCAACGCAGGGCGGGCCAGGTCCGCCGCCCCCGCCGCGTCCCCCAGGCCCGGACTGGCTCGAGCAGGCGGCGCTTCCGGGCACGGCCTGCAGGGGGCGCGCGGGGCTCGGGAACGGGCGTCAGGGGCATCGCGGGCCGGGAGGGCGCAGGCCTCGCACGCGGCCGCCGAGGGTTGGATCCCGGGTCTCCGCACAGGCCTCTGCACCCCCGAGCGCCGCCAGGTGGGAGTCCTGAAAGCAGAGCCAGGAGTAGCCCGGGATCAAAGCAACGGAAAAAGAGAAACGAGGCGATCAGGGGCCTGGGCCGGCCGGGCTGCCGCCCTGCGTCCCTCCCTGAGCCGCTTCCCACCGGGCAGGGCAGGCGCAGGCGAGGAAGCTGAGGCCGGCACGAGCGGTAGGGGGTGTTGGACAAAGGGTCAGTCCTGCTCCGGACTCGTCCCCTGCCCCTGGGTCCCACCGTGCACCATGGGCTGAGGCTCAGGGGGACGGGGCCTAGAGGGGACACGAGGGACCGTGACTCAAACCCAGGCTCCGCTGCCCTCTGCCTCCAAGCCGCGATGGATTCTTGGGTCCCAGGACCCCTCAGCTCTCGCCCTCTCAGGGGGCCAGGCGCCCGTGCCTGGCCTGTGCAGCAGACAGGAGGGGACAAGAGGCCTTGTTCTGTGGGGTTCTGTGCAGGGCCTTGGGGAAGGAACAGTTGGCACCCATGGCCCAGGTGGACGTGGGAAGCCCGTGGACTCTTCCCAGGGCCAGCCCGGTGAGCTGCACATCCACTGAACCCCAGCCACAGTCCCCCTTCTTTCTCGGTGGCAGACTCGGCTTCCCCTCCCCCATCACCCCTTCCAGCTGAACCCGAGGCTTCGGGCCGGGGGACACCAACTCCCCGACTCGAGGCGCAGGGGCGCTGTGCGGCACTCTGGGCTCTCATCCTTGACCCCGTGCTCCCCGGGGAGCCCCACAATCACGGGCCGTCTCCGTGACCCCTTCCCGAGCCACTGCAGCTCCTGCCGGCCCGGGACAGCCTGTCCCCTGCGTGGAGCTGAACCCCGGCCGGCCCTGGGGTCACCGATAAGGCCTCGGCGCTCGGCTATCGGCAGGAAACATCTTGGCAGGCCAGGAAGCCACGCGCTGCCCGCCTCAGCCTATGGGCGGCCAGATATTTTGGGAGCCGCTATATAAGCCCGGCTGGGCCCTCGCTCCCGGGGGAAGCGGCAGCTCCAGGCTCCTCCATCCTCGGCCACCGGGTCCCAGCGAGGGGCCGGGCAGCGGGGACCGGGCAGGGGCGACCTGCGGGACCCTCACACCCACCCTCGCCTCCCTCAGCCCTCCAGTCTACCCCTGGTGACGCACAATCTGGTCCCACTCTGCCGCTTCCCCAGCATGATCAGGGTCGGATTCTTAAAGTCAAGCCGTCACCCGTCACCCCACCCCACTCCCAACTCCTTGGGACCCTGAAGCCCAGAGGCTGCAAGACCCCAACTCGGGGCCACACAGCAGGCCGAGGCCGGGTCTCTCTATTTCTGTCTCTGCCTGCCTGTCTGACTGTCTCTCTCTCTCACCCCCCATGCGTCCCTCAATGGGCCTGGGACTCCCACTGGGCACCTTCACACCGAGGCCCCCTCCCCACACTGGGGCCGGACAAACCCGCCCTGGGCAGCAGGAAAAGTGAAACGCAGAAGTGAAATCGCGCCGCGGTGGCGGCTGCCAGTCAGGGCCGGGGGAGGCCAAGCGTATCGCTATGTAAAGCGGGAGGCACCTGCGCCCTTGGCCCATGGCCCTGCCCGCTTTCCAGCTGCGCCTGTCTGCCGCGGAGCCCTCGGTCCCCCCCCCCCCCGCCTGGGAGGCAGGAGCACACATGACCCATGCACACGCATGAACCACATAGGCACGAACCACAAACACACACGAACCACAACAGTGCTATGATGCAGTCACACATGTACATGTGTGTACATGTCATGCACACTCCACATGCATATGGTGCCACGAACATGCCAAGCACACACAGGACCACGCGCACTGCACACATGTGACCCTTACAAACGTGTGTGTCTGTACAAACCTGCACACTGGGGCATGTGCCGGTATAAACCTGCACACACATGTGCCCCGAACCATGGCCAGGCAGGGCCCCTCCCCTCCCTCTCCGCTGTCCTGATTCAAGACGGTGTCTGTGGCCCAATTGCTCGAACAGCTGGGGAGGGGTCGGCCCTGCTCAGGCCTGAGACCCCTTCCCGCACGCTAACCCCTCCCTCAGCTCTCCTTCAACCCCTCATTTTCTGTTTGTTTTGGGGCCACACCCAGCGGGGCTCAGGGGTTCCTCTTGGCTCTGTGCTCAGAAATCGCTCCTGGCAGGCTCAGGGGACCCTATGGGATGCCAGGGCTCGAACCCAGGTCAGTTCTGTGCAGGGCAAAGGCCCTGCCGCTGCCTGCAGTTCCTCCTTGCACCCCTTCCTCACCCCCTCTCCTGTGCACAGAGCCTCTCCCCTGCGGGTCAATAGAAAGATGAGACCAATGCTTCCCCATCTCCCTCCCCCACCTGTTCCTCATCTGCAAATGGGGTCCTTGCAGATCAACCTAAGAGCCAGCTTGTGGATGGGAGGACAGTCCAGGTCCCCAGCAGAGCCTGGGAATGGGAGTCCCACAGTCCACCCTCCCCTGGGCTCGAATACATGGGGTCAGCCGGACCCTGCGGGGCGTTGCCTGCTTGGTGTATCTAGGAGACAGTTGCATTCCCTCCCAGCCCCCCTGCACCCCACAGAGCCCCGCAGGGCACTGCCCAGGGAGGACTGGGTGCTAGCAGGGTCAACCCCAGCTCTTTCTAAGAAGCCCGTGGGGTAACATCCTCCCCAGCAGGAAGAAACAGGAACAGGCATGTGGGTGCAGCCTGGAGCACCGAAGAGATGGGCAGATGCAAATGTGGGGGCCCTGGGCCCACTTCCCCTTTGCCTCGCTGGCCTGGGCAGCCACCTGGACAGAACAAGACGGAGGGTTGGAGACCCCCCCAGACCAGACCAGCCCTTCTGCGCGGTGTTCCTGGCCGTTGCGGGATCAGACCTGAGGCCTCGTGGGTGGAGAACTCCCCACCAGGGTCATTTCACTCAGATCAGCGCCCAAGAACCTTAAATCTTCATAGAGTGACACAGAGCGCAGTGGGGAGAGCGTTGGCCTTGCATGCAGCTGACCCCTGGGTTCGATCCTCGGCATCCCATCGAGTTCCCTGAGAACCTCTGGGTGTGATCCCTGAGCACAGAGCCCTTGAGCACAACTGTGTGTGGCCCAAAACCCAAACAAAGCTCACCCCTATGTGACACCATTGTCTTTTCTCATCTTTTCACAGGTCCCCACATGAAACCCTCATCTGTACTTTCGACACCCCTATCAGCCTGGACACTTGGTCTCTGCATTCCTGCAGCCGGGCGCCTTCACGGCCCAGACCTGAATCCTGGGGTGACCAGGCTCAGCCCCACGCAGCGACTCCACAGCTCTGAGAAACAGCCATGCTGACATCGCCTCAGTCATGCCCCACCGTGCACTGGCACCAAACGACACATGACCATGACACATGCAAGCGCATGTGCAAACATGAGTGACAGGTATCACATGAGTGTAGGTACCACTACACATTTATGCACACGCGAGCCCCTTGTCCATCCATGGCTTCGGGTGCCCTAGCGGTGGCCCTGAGACCCTCTCCCTGTGGCCTCTCCATGGCCCTGCTCAGGGTGTCCTGTCATCAGACACCTGCGGAATCAGGCGCTGGAGTGATAGCACAGCAGCAGGGCATTGGCCTTGCACGTGGCCAACACAGGACAGACCCCCCCTTTGGAATGCCGATACGTATCTCATAGGGTCCCCCGAGCCTGCCAGGAGTGATTTCTGAGTGCAGGGCCAGGAGGAATCCCTGAGCAAGGTCGGGTGTGGCTCAAAAAACAAAACAAAACAAAACAAAAAAAAACCACCTGCAGAATTACTTTTCCTTTCACCTTTTCTGAGTTAATTAACACAAGTTCCTTTAGTTAATCAACCCTGACCCTTAGGTGATGGATATTACATTCGGGCTCATAAAAATGGCAGCAAAAGTAGAAGCTAGGCTGACTCAGTGAGATTTTTTTTTTTTTTTTTTTTTTTTTTTTGGTTTTTGGGCCACACCCAGTAACGCTCAGGGGTTACTCCTGGCTATGTGCTCAGAAGTTGCTTCTGGCTTGGGGGACCATATGGGACACCGGGGGATCGAACCGCGGTCCGTCCAAGGTTAGCGCAGGCAAGGCAGGCACCTTACCTGTAGCGCCACTGCCCGGCCCCTGACTCAGTGAGATTTAAGAAGCTGTTCAACAAGCTGGAATATACTTTACCAGTGACTCTGCCTCACGTCTTGTGCAAAACTGCAAGCTGAAACCCCACAGTGTCCCCTGGGGTCCCTGCAGGAGCCTGGGCTCTGTCCCTGCTGCAGGTGGGGCACCACCTTCACCAGAGACATAATGGGGTACCATGAGCCTGACTTCAGGAGTTACCACCACCACCACCACCACCACCACCACCACGGGCACACGCGCACACACACGCACACGCGCGCGCACACACACACCACACACACACACACACACACACACACACACACACACACACACACACACACACACACACACACAGCAGGTCCTGCCCAGGCCGGCGCCTCTGGGTGACGCAGGGACTCAGGCTCAGAGCAAATATTCCTCAAGTGCATGCTTGAGGTAGGCGGCTCAGCGGCAGGCAGGGCGGGGGAAGGGCTCTCTCAAGGGAAAGCAGAATGGGGCAACAGAAAGTTCTAGAACCATGGGGCAGTAGCCACAGCACAGCTGGAAAGGCGTACGCCTTGGCCTTGCATGCAGCCAACCTGGGTTCCATCTCCAGCATCCCATAGGGTCCCCCGAGCCTGCCAGGAATGATTCCTGAGTGCAGAGCCAGGAGTAGCCTCTAAGCACTGCTGGGTGTGGCCCCCAAAACTCAAGAAGATTTTGGTACTTGGTGCACCCATTTCCACCTCTTGAGACTCCTCCCAGCCCAGGACACCCCATATCTTTGCCCCATATCCATTGGGGCACTGGCCCGCCAAGCTCAGAGCTTCCAGAGGGACACTGGATAAACTCCCCCAGTCCCACACGGCAGCGTTCAGGCCCTGGAGATGGCACAGAACACACAGGTGCTGCCACGAACACGTGTGTGCTGCTGTGAACTCTGTGCTACATGAACATGTGTGTTGGGGACTTCTGTTGGGGACGGAACTCAGCTCTTCCCTTAGGACAGATTTGGATTGTGTGTGTGTGTGTGTGTGTGTGTGTGTGTCTGTCTGTCTGTGTCTGTGTCTGTGTCTGTCTGTGTCTGTGTGTGTGTGTGTGTGTGTCTGTGTGTCTGTGTGTCTGTGTGAGAAACATCACCTGGTGACTCAGTTTCCCCTGGGAGCACCTGCTCTCGAGGCTGATTCAGGAGCCGCCTGTCCTGGCCAGCCCAAGCTTTTTTTTTTTTTTTTTTTGGTTTTTGGGCCACACCCGTTTGACGCTCAGGGGTTACTCCTGGCTATGTGCTCAGAAATCGCCCCTGGCTTGGGTGGACCATATGGGACGCCGGGGGATCGAACCGAGGTCCTTCCTTGGCTAGCGCTTGCAAGGCAGACACCTTACCTCCAGCGCCACCTACCCGGCCCAGCCCAAGCTTTTTTAACCCCAGCAGAAACCCCAGTTTGGCCACGGGCCAGTCTGGAGCCCCGACTGTGCCCAAGGGTGCGGCCCTGCCCTCGGCCGGCCTCCCTCGGCCCTGGATAATGACAGGCCTGTGGCCGCGACCCCGTGGGGGGGCCCAGTGGGCTATTTGTGGACGAGGCGCAGGCAAGCAGGGTTTGAAGTGGCCAAATATAGCTGCACACGGCCACAGCGGGGACCAGATTGGAAAGGAGGCGATGGTGGTGGTGGTGGCGGCATGGGCCGGGAGGGCAGGCAGGCGGGGCCTCGGCCTGGAACCCACAGCCGAGAGCCCAGATAGGGAGGCAGGGGGCATGCTGCCGGGGAAGAATGTTCCAGCATGAGACAGCGGCTTTCGTGCCTCTGAGCTGAACAGGCTGTCATGGGGTCCCCCTCTTGTCGTGCTCGAGACACTGAGGGTCCTTCCCATGACCTGTGTCACTGGGCAGGGTCGGACCCTGGCCTTGGGTGCACTGTGGACAGTGGGGAGAGCAGAATGAGCAGGTGCCCCCGGCCCTAGTACGAGGCACTGAGGACTGAGCCAGGGGCTAGCGAGATGGGGGGACGGTGGCGCCCCCAAAACCGACCCTGTGGCTGTGAGGGGGGCAGGCCTGGAGGGAGCTTCAGGCTCCCAAATCTCCCTCCAGGCCTGCCGTTCCCGGGCTCCAGGCTGGCGTGCGTGAGCAGGACACAGGCCAAGCCGGGTTTCCTGAGCCCGGAGAGGAAGCCCCGGCTGCAGGGAAGCGGGTTAAAAATAACCCGGGTATATAAAGCCGAGCCAGGCTCACTCTCCAGCGCAGCTGCGGACAGGTGGCCAGCCCCGGACTGTGTCAGCCGCCAGCACGGGGTCCCCTCTTCTCCTCTCCCAGGCCAAGAGCCACAGCAGGCCTGGCCCTGCCTCAGTTTCCCCCTCCTCCATGCCACTCGCTCGAAGAAGTCTCTCTCCACCACCTTTCTCCATCCCTTCCCCTCCTTAGAAATTAAAGCTGGGGGGCAGGAGTGATAGAACAGCAGGGAGGGTGTTTGCTTTGTATGTGGCTGACCTGGGTTCAATCCCCGGCATCCCATAGGGTCCCCTGAGCCTGCCAGGAGCGATTTCTGAGCACAGAGCAAGAAGGAACCCCTGAGCCACTGGATGTGGCCCCCAAACCACAAAGAAGTAAATAAATTAAACAAAAACTGTTGTGTTTTGTTTTGTTTTTAAAGAAAGGGAATAAAGACGTAGCCTGGTGGGAAGTCAGGTGGGCCAGGGCTGGTTCACTTTGCCTCGGGTGGCCTTTGTCCTTGCCCCGACCATCCCCGTGTCTGGCCTTGGGCTCGGAGGTACTCGAAGGCCCCCCATTCCTCAGCTCGAAGAAGCAGGCACTGCTGGGCCGCCTGGGAGAGTGAGCGGAAGCCAAACACTAGATCTCGGCCAGCCTAAACCCCAAAGATAAGGGGAAATAAAGGAAGGACAAAGTGCCCAGCATGACCGTGGCTGGGGCGACACAGGAGTTTGTCCGCAGCCCACAGGGTCCCAGCACTGCCAGGAATGGCCCAAAACCCTGAAGGAAAGAAGTAAAACTAGTGTTTGTGAGGTCATACCTTGCATTGCTCTGTGCTCAGGAATGAGCCTGGTGGGGCTCAGGGGTGCTGGGTGTTGACCCGGGTTGGCCAAGTGCAAGGCTTCCTCCACCTCTGTGTTCTCTCGATCCCCCACAAAAGCTTGTGGATGTGCGTTTTAGGTTTCTCACTGGGAAGTGTCAGGCCCCCAAATCTGAGCAATGTGGCCATGTTCATGTCGCTCAGAATGAAGGGGCATGAGGGTCCCCAACATGGATTCCAGGGTAGGCTTCCTCTCCCTGCTCAATAGAGACTCTGAGATGAGGGGTCAGACCCCATCTTCTAGCACACCAGAACTTTATTTTTCTTGGGGGGGGGGGTGTCACACCCAGTGGTGTTCAGGGGTCACTCCTGGCTCTGTGCTCAAAAATTGCTCCTGGTGGGGCCGGAGAGATAGCACAGCAGTAGGGTGTTTGCCTTGAATGCAGACCAGGGTTTGATCCCCAGCAACCCATATGGTCCCCCAAGCCTGTCAATAACAGAGCCAGGAATAACCCCTGGGTGCTACTGGGTGTGGCCATAAAGCCAAAAAAAATTTTTTTTAATTTGATTTAAAACTTTAATTTTGGGGAAGCTGGAGCGGTGGCACAGTAGTAAGGTGTTTGCCTTGCCCGTGGCTGACAGAAGACAGACCGCAGTTCGATCCCCTGGCATCCCATATGGTCCCCCAAGCCAGGAGCAATTTCTGAGCTCATAGCCAGGAGTAACTCCTGAGTGTCACAGGGAGTGGTCAAAACAAAATAAAACAAAACAACTTTAATTTTTTTTTGTTGTTGCTGCTGCTTTAGGGCCACACCCGAAGGTGCTCAGGGATCACTCCTGGCAGTGCTTGGGGGACTCTATGGGATGCCGAGGATTGAGCCCGGGTCAGTCATGTGCAAGGCAAACACCCTCCCCACTGTGCTCTCACTCCAGCCCTTTTTTTTCTTCTAGTTTAGAGCATTGTGATTTACAAAGTGATACATAATTGAGTCTTAAACATACACTGTCTCCGGGACAGTCCCACCCACCACCAGCGTCCACCTCCCTTCACCATTAGAGCCAGGCCACCACCCCCGCCCAGCCCTCCACTGTGACAGGCTGGTTCATAAGTTCGGTTGTTCAAGTTTGAGTCTCGGGATTTCAGCATTGTTGAGATTGAGTTCTGTTTTGTTTTGATTTTTGGGCAACACTGGCCGAGGCGCTCAGGGATTAACTCCTACACTTGATCTTAGCCAACAGGCCGAGATGCAATGGGGATTAACTCCTGGCTCTGTGCTCAGGAATCACTCCTGGCAGGCCCTGGGGGACCCTCTAGGATGCCCGGGTTTGATGCCCTGGGTTGGCCATGTGCAAAATAACGCCCTACCCACTGTGTACCACTCTGGGCCCCTAGTTCTGTCCTTCCTTAACCCCACCAATGATGCCCCTGATTTCACATCTGTCTTTCTCCTCCACTCAACTTCTTTCCTTCTCCTCAATAGACTGGGGGCCATTTTTTCCCTTTCACTTGAGTTATTATCATCATTGTTATTATTATTGTTGCTCGTGGTGGTGGTGATGTTTTCATGATTTGGCTCTGGGCCACACCTACAGTGATTCCTGCTGGGAATGGAGGGGGGGAGGTGAGTAGGGTTGGCTCTGTTGTGACCCTGATTCCGAGTCCCTTCCTGGCCGTGGGTTTGTGCACGAGCTTGCATGATGGTCCTGGTGTGGCACGCGTGCTACTTAATTGCACACGTGCTCACATGTGGAGGTAAAAACACAGCAGAGGGCTGGAATGATGGCACAGCGGTAGGATGTTTGCCTTGCATGTGGCCAACCCAGGACAGGCCTGAGTTCTATCCCTGGCATCTCATAGGGTCCCCCCAGTCTGCCAGGAGCGATTTCTGAGCACAGATCCAGGAGTAAGCACTGCCGATGTGGCCCTAAAACAAAAGAAAAATTAAAAAAAAAAAACGGGCCGGAGAGATAGCACGGCGGTAGGGTGTTTGCCTTGCATGTGGCTGACCTGGGATGGACCTGAGTTTGATCCCCAGTATCCTATATGGTCCCCTGAGCTTGCCAGGAGCAATTTCTGAGTACAGAGCCAGGAGTAACTCTTGAGCGCTGCCGGGTGTGGCCCATAAACCAAAAATAAATAAAATAAAATAAAAAATAAAAACACAGGGGCCGTCGAGGTGGCGCTAGAGGTAAGGTGTCTGCCTTGCAAGCACTAGCCAAGGAAGGACTGAAGTTTGATAGCCTGACGTCCCATATGGTCCCCCCAAGCCAGGGGCAATTTCTGAGTGCTTAGCCAGGAGTAACCCCCGAGCATCAAACGGGTGTGACCCGAAAAAACAAAAATAAATAAATAAATAAATAAATAAATAAATAAATAATAAATAAAAACACAGGTAGGAACGTGCCTGCCACCCCCCATTGCCTGTCTCCTGTGTCTACACCCACTGGCACTGTGTAAGCGAGTGAGCACCAGCTGGTGAGCCCTTGGGGAACACTCACTCATGCGTGCACACGGGGTGGAGCTGAGTCCAGGGCACAGGGCAGGCGGGCAGGCGGGGAGGCACGCGGGGCACCCCAGCCCTTCCCACCTCTGCGCCTGGAGAAAGTAAAAAGAAAAAGACTTTTTTAAAAACAGGAGAGGAAAAAAAAGCGAAAGAAAAAATGCCTGTTTCCCAAAACTGCGCTCGTGGTGGAAAGTTTCTGCAGTGGAAGAAAAACCTGATTGTTCCAGGGGCGCGGCCTGCCCGGCTGGAAACGGGGCCCTGGGCAGGGGCGCTCTCGGGGCTCGGGTCTGGCTCATGTGCGACGCTGGAAAAATCTGCAAAAACATCCAACAAAAAACAGGGAGTTTCCCAGAAATGCTCCCCGGGCTTACGTAAAGCGGGGATGACGCACTGGGGGCCTCGAGGCCGACACCCACGATCCCCCCCTTTCCCCGTGCCAGGGCCCCTGTGTGCCAACACAGCTGTGATGCAAGCGTGACATCATACTCATCACGCACCCACCTTCCCTCCTGGCTCTGGCTAGATTTTGCAGCTCAGACTCCCGGCCCCATCAGCCGCACCCCCAAAGAAACACACCCCTGGGAGGCTGGCAGTAGACCCAAGTTAGATTTGATTTAAAAAGAGGAAGAAAAAAAAAAAGGCCCCAGAGTTTAGCAAGGAGAAGGGAAGAAAGTGGAGGAGGAGGAGAAACTCAAATATAAAAGGCTGGGGGCCAGGGGCCAAGGTCTCAGGTGCATTGGTGAGATTAAAAATAAAAGGACAGAACTAAATATCCAAGCCAAAGTCAACAATGATGGAATCAAGAGACTCAAACTTGAACAATCTAAACTTTATTTATTTAATTTTTGGTGTTTGGGCCACACCCAGTGGCGTTCAGGGGTCACTCCTGGCTCTACACTCAGAAATCGCTCCTGGACGGGGCCAGAGAGATAGCATGGAGGTAAGGCGTTTGCCTTGTATGCAGAAGGATAGTGGTTCGAATCCCGGCATCCCATTTGGTCCCCTGAGCCGGCCAGGAGCGATTTCTGAGCAGAGAGCCAGGAGTAGCCCCTGAGCACTGCCGGGTATGACCCCAAAACCAAAAGAAAAAAAGAAAATAAATTGCTCCCGGCAGGCTCGCGGACCATATGAGATGCCGGGGATCAAACCCGGGTCTGTCTCAGGTCAGCCACATGCAAGGCAAATGCCCTGCCACTGTGCTATCGCTCCAGCCCCAAACAATCAAAACTTTAAATGAGCCTGTTGTACTGGCAGGCTGGGGGCAGGAGTGGTGGTGTGAGATGTACTTGGGGAACATTGGCGGAGGGAGGTGGACACTGTTGGTGGGCTACATTGTCTGTCTGAAACCCAACTACAAGGACTTTGAAAATCACAAGGGTTTCAATACAATTAAATTTAAAATAAAAGCGTAGGGGCCAGAGTGATTGTACAGTGGTTTGGTTCTTGCCTTGCACCAGGCTGACCCAGAGGAACCTGGGTTCGATATCTGGAGTCCCATATGCTCCCCTGAGCCTGCCAGAAGCCATTTCTGTTTTTGGGGTTTTTTTTTGTTTTTTTTTTGTTTTGTTTTGTTTTTGGGCCACACCCGGCAGTGCTCAGGGGTCACTCCTGGCTGTCTGCTCAGAAATAGCTCCTGGCAGGCATGGGGGACCATATGGGACACCGGGATTTGAACCAACCACCTTTGGTCCTGGATCGGCTGCTTGCAAGGCAAATGCCGCTGTGCTATCTCTCCGGGCCCCAGAAGCCATTTCTGAACACATAGTTAGGAGTAACCCCTGAGCAACACCAGGGTGTGGCCCAACAACAAAACGAACAAATAAAATAAAATAAAAGTGTGGAGGGGGCCAGAGCAATAGCATAGTGGGAGGGCATTTGCTCTACAGTGACAGACCTGGGCTTGATCACAGGCATCTCATAGGGTCCCCGAGCACTGTCAGGAGTGATTCCTGAGCACAGAGCCAGGAGTGAGTCCCTTGAGTCTCTGGGTGAGGCCCACTCCTCCCCCCAAAAAAATAACAACAACAAAAAAAAAACTCCTTTCAGGGAACCAGAATTGTTGCAAGTCAGCCCTTGAAGAGGTTGACTGATGGACGGATAGAGGATGAACACAGAATAATTGCACAGCAGGAAGGGCATTGGCCTTGCACACAGCCAACCTGGGTTCAAGTCTCAGCATCTCACATGGTTCTCAGTTCCCAGAGCCAGGAGCATAGCCAAAACACACACACACACACCACACACACACACACACACACACACACACACTCACAGATGCCAGGAGCATAGCCAAAACACACACACACACACACACACACACACACACACACACACTCACAGATGCCTAAGGACTCCTAAAGGGGAACAGAGAGATGGCAGAGTGAGGAGACGCTTGTCTGACACCCCCAAACTGGCTCTGATGCCTGCTACAAAAATTAATTTTGGGGGTCTGGAGACATAGAACAGCGAGGAGGGTGCTGACCTCACACACACCAAACCTACATTCGATCCCAGGCATCCCAGAGGGTCCCGGGAGCCTGCCAGGAGTAACCCCGGAGTAATGTCGGGTGTGGCCCCCAAATAAAAAGTAATAAATTTTGGTTTGGGGGCTACATCTGACTGTGGGGTGATCCTACTCTCAGTGCTCCCACATCTATCACTGCCTGCACATCTGGGGTCTCCACACTTCCAGCCCTGCCTGTGACCCCAAGACCCCAAAGTTGGCCCTGGTCACCTCATTACAGGACCCTGCCCTGAGCTGGCTTCTCCTGCAGCCAGCTCCCTACGCCTGTCCCCCTGCTGACCTGCAGGCACTGGAGATGCTCAGGCTGCAGTGCTCGGGTGCAGCCTTGCTAGGCTCTTCACTACTCATTTCCTGGAAAAACACCAGTGGAAAGAGGGGGGCACTGCCCCGCAGATGAGGGACTTCCGGCCAGAGCCACAGGCAGGCCTGAGCCAAACCAAGGGGGAACTTGGGGCTCACTCTTTGTTTTGTTTTTGTTTTGTTTTGTTTTGGGCCACACCCATTGATGCTCAGGACTCACTCCGGTCTCTGCACTCACAGATCACAGCTGACGGTGCGTTGGGGACCCTCTGGGATGCCGGGGATCGAACCCGTGGCGGCCATGTGCAATGCAAACATCTTCCCCACTGTGCTGTTCTATATTGCTCAGCCTCTGGGCTCACTCTACAGTGCTCAGAAGCAAACCCAGAACTCTCAGAGCTCAGAACACTCACAGCCCCAACCCTGTCCTTGAGCCCCACGGGGGGGCTGGGGCAGGGCTGAGTATCCAGGTCCTGGAGTAGGATGCCCTCACCTGCCCCGGTTGATTGACCCACCAGGGGCGCTAGGAGTTGGGGAGGCTGCCTTAGGAGGCAGCAGGAACAGGAGGACCGAGTGGCCCAGGAAGGGAGGCGCTGGTTCCTGTGGCCTGGCCACACCCACCTGGTTTTGGTTTTGGTTTTGGGCCACAGCTGATGGTGCTTAGAACTGACTCCTGTCTCAGTGCTCAGGGCTCACTGCTGGCAGGTACAGGGGACTCAATGAAATGCTGGGGATCGAACCCAGGTTGGCTGCGTGCAAGGCAAGTCCTCTCCCCGCCGTGCTCTGATTCTGTAAGAGACATGAAGTCGTTGGGGGTGCCGTGGCAGGGGCGAGCCCATCAGATAGATCATCCTGCCGTTCAACAGCACAGGCTCAGAGAGGTCGAGGAAACAGCAGAAGATACACAGCCTCAGCAACGCCGAGTGTAGTGGGGTTCCCATCGTGAAAGGGGGTGTCCCGTGACCTCGGGACCCTCCTGGTCCCCGCCAGAGTCCCACACAGGGGTTCAAAGTGCCGCCGGAACCCTGAGGAATCCATAATATCCTTGAAGAAAATCAAAGCCTCCGGGCACCAAGCGAAGGTCCAGGACGGGGCCATGAGGGCTGCGGGTCTGTGCGGTGCTGATTGGCAGGGACACCACGCACCGCACGCCCGGGCACGTCCGGCAACCTGGAGCACCTGCACCACCTCCGTTCACCTGAGCCTGCTCAGAGGCGGCTCTTAGCACAGTGCTCCAGGTTCAAGCCCCGTTCTGCCTGCCAAGTGCTCAGAGTCGAGCCAAGACAGGCGCAGAGCAGAGGGATCATGACTGCCCAAGTCCCAGCAGAAGCTTCTAGCAGTGCGTGAACCCCGTCCTGGTGCTGCCTGGAGTCAGAATTTAGACCCTCACGAGGGCAGGAAGCAAGTGTCACATTCATATGCTGCCTGGCAGCTGGGGACCCCTCCGAGATCCTGAGACAGTGTCCTAACAACCCCCCATAAGTCTGTGCCGACTGTCCTTCTGCAAACCGATAGACTGGATGGGGGATCTCGCAGTTCCTAAGACAGGATGATGGGGAGGGTTGTCTGCCCCCATCTGGTCCCAGAGCCCCACAGAGGTTAATCCTGAGCAGAGCTGGGAAGTTACCCCAAATCAAGCCCAAGCCCAGGGGTCTGTCACAGGTGAGACCTAAGGGAGTTTGGGGTGTCCACGAGGACCCCCAGGGACAGTCCATGTGCTTACACCCCTCACGCTCAAATCCCCCCATGGATTCAGACACACACAAACTCATAGACCCACACAAGCTCGCACACATTCAGACGCAGACTCAAGCACCCGAGATACCTCCAGGCACCCACACTCACACCTACAGCTTTACTCAGATACCCACACACTCGCGTTCAGACATCATACACCCGCACTTTCTCTCTCATACATACACTTAGCACCCTCTTGCACTCACACTCGTAACACTGACACGCTCATCACACTCACAACTCGTATACTCACACACATGTATACACTCGACACACCCTCAGGCACTCACACCCCATCTGAGCACTTCGGCACCCTCGGGAAGACAGGTTCGAATGGTCCCTCTTGGTGCACGCCCACTGGGGATACGGAGGCCCGAGGAAGCACTTGCGGGGGTAGCCAGGCCAGCGCTCAGCTGGGCCCCGCCCTCTCCCTTCACTGCCAGGGACCTTTGCTCCGGGTCTGTGGATAGGGGATGTGGCACTAGGGGTCGGTCCTCTTGTTGGTGGGCACCCTCCTCCTGAGTGCCTGCCTGCCTGCCTGCCAGCATAGGGGTCCTGGCGGGAATCCCATCCCCGCACAGGGGCCAGGGCTAAACCAGGTGCCAGCAGGGACGTCCTGGTGCCTTCAGCACATGGGGGGATCTGACCGTCCAGTTGTGGGGTCCCGCCTTCCCCGGGTGGCACCCCGCTGCGAGTGTCCGTTCACAGGGGATCTGGGGACCACCTTCCTTCCCCATCCATCCCCGGTGCTTCTGGGGACCACCTTCCTTCCTTCCCCATCCCCGGTGCTTCTGGTGAACCCGTTGTGCTCATTTCCAGAGGCCCATCTCCGTTCCTTGCGATCCCGAGGACCCCCTTCCCCACCTCCCGCGGCTCCGGGGACGCCCATCCGCGGTGGTTCTGGGGACTCCCTTTTCCCCGTCTCCAACAGCTCTGGGGATGCCCCCATCCCCGTCGCCGGCGACCTCGGGGGCCCCGTCCTCCCCACCTCCCGCGGCTTCGGGGACCCCCCGCTCCCCACACTCGGCGCCTCCGGGGACGTCCCGGATGCCGCCCCCGTGGCTGGCCCGCGCTCCCGCAGGGGGACCCGGGGCCCCGCCGCCGCCGTCCGTGTTGTGCGCGCGCTGTTGCCTCGTCGCCGGGGCGACGGCGGGGGGCGGGCCGGGCGGCCGGGGGAGGCCGGGGGAGGCCGGGCGGGCGGCCGCGGGTCCTGGCGGGCGCAGTGGCCGGGGCGGCCGCCGCCCGCCGGCTTTTATACCGCGGCTAAATTTAGGCCGGGCCGAGCTCGTCCCCATCCGGGACGCGTTTCCGCCGCCGCCGCCGTGGCCCGGCCCCCCGCGCCAGCCGCCCTATAAGGCCGGGCCGGCCGCCCCGCGCCGCACTCGCCCGCTCGCTCGCTCGCTCGCTCGCGCCCGCCCGCCCGGCCCGACCGACCGACCCGCCCGCCCGCCCGCCCGACGCCGCCGGCATGGCGCTGGGCGAGCCCGTGCTGCCCGCCTTCGCCACCTTCGCCAGCCCGTGCCGGGAGCGCGGCGCGCACGAGGTGGGTGCGGGGAGCGGGCGGCGGGCGGCGGCGGGGGCCGGGCCGGGCGCCCGCCCTCGCGCCCGCCGCTCACTCGCCCGCGCCCTCTCTGTCCCCTCTGCCCGCCTGTCCGTCCGTCCCGTCCGTCCGTCCGTCCATCCGCCGGTCCCCGTCCGTCCGTCCATCCGCCGGTCCCCGTCCGTCCGTCCATCCGCCGGTCCCCGTCCGTCCGTCCATCTGCCGGCCCCTGTCCGTCCGCCCCGCAGCGCTGGCCGCGCGCGGAGCCCGAGCCCGGCGGCGGCGCCGACGACGACCTCAACAGCGTCCTGGACTTCATCCTGTCCATGGGCATGGGGCTGGACGGGCTGGGCGCCGAGGCCGCCCCCGCCGCGCCCCCGGCCCCGCCGCCGCCCGCGCCCGCCTTCTACTACCCCGACCCGCCGCCCTACGGCGCCCCGCTGCTGCGCCCCGACCTGGACGCGCCCCCGGCCCCGGCCCCGGCGCCGGGACCCGCGCTGCGCGGCCGCTTCCTGCTGGCCCCGCCCGGCCGCCCGGTCAAGTCCGAGCCCCCCGAGCCGGACGGCGCCTACGGCTGCGCGCCCGGCCTGCTGCGGGGGCCGCGGGCGCTGGAGCTCAAGCGCGAGGCGGGCGACCGCGGCCCCGACACGCCGCCGCTCAGCCCCGACGGCCCCGCGCGCCTCCCCGCGCCGCCCGCGCGCGCGCCCTTCCCGCACCCGCACCCGCCGCCGCCGCCGCCGCACTTCGCCGGGCCCGGCTTCGGCGCGCCCGGGCCGGCCGGGCTGCACTTCGTGCCCACCGTGCCCGCCGCGCCCGCCGCCTTCGGGCTCTTCGAGGACGCCGCCGCGGCCGCCGCCGCCGCCGCCCTGGGCCTGGCGCCGCCCGCCGCCCGCGGTCTGCTCACGCCCCCGTCGTCCCCGCTCGAGCTGCTGGACGCCAAGCCCAAGCGCGGCCGCCGCTCCTGGCCGCGGAAGCGCACGGCCACGCACACCTGCAGCTACGCGGGCTGCGGCAAGACCTACACCAAGAGCTCGCACCTCAAGGCGCACCTGCGCACGCACACGGGTGAGGGGCGCGCGGCTGGGCGGGGGCCTTCAGGGGGTCCCACCACCCCCAGGGGCACGCTGGAGCGGGGCGCAGCCCGGGGAACCAGCCCCACTCTGCGGGCTGGCTTTGCAAGCCAGGGCTTTGCGGAGGCTGGAGGCGCGCTCGGGATCCCGGAGGGCGCACTGGGAAGGGGCGCTCGCCGGAGCCCCGCTCCGCGCGGGTCTGTTTAGCCAGGCTAGAAGAGAAGATGGGGCGTTGGGCAGCGCGCTCGGGACCCCCAGAGGGACAGGGCCCTGCGAGCGCGGGATCCCCGAGGGGGAGCCAGGAAGAGGCGCTGCGCAAAGGCTATCTATCCAGTCTCCAAGCCTGGAGGGAAGGAGGGAGGGAAGACGCACAGGTGCCAAGTGAGCGGGACGGTGCAGGCGCGCCCTGGGGGAGCCGAGTCGGGGTTCGGGGGTTCCCGGGAAACCCTGACCGATCGAGCCCGCCCACCCGTTCTCCGCAGGGGAGAAGCCTTATCACTGCAACTGGAACGGCTGCGGCTGGAAGTTCGCGCGCTCCGACGAGCTCACGCGCCACTACCGCAAGCACACGGGCCACCGGCCTTTCCAGTGCCACCTGTGCGACCGCGCCTTCTCGCGCTCCGACCACCTGGCTCTGCACATGAAGCGCCACATGTAGCCCCCCGCCCCAGCCCACCCGATCCCGACCCCCAAGCCCAGCCCCAATCCCGCGCAAGGCCGTGGCGGGTCCCACGCGCCGGGCTCGGCCCCCTCCCGCCTCCCCAAAAGAAGACACCCCTTCCCCCCCAAAAGAAAAACTGTGACTGGTATTTATTGGACCCAGCTGACCGGGCCGGGCCACGCGCCTGGCCCCCCACCTGAGACTGGAGACCCCACGGAGCAAAGGTTGGAGGGAGCAGCGTCCGTCCACCAGGCTGCACCCCCGGACTACATTCTGTCCCCCACCCATGGTGCAATAAGTCTGGGTGCCCTCCCACCCGCCCCGGCCGGTCTACACTAGTGCGCACCGCGTGTGACTTATGTACATAGGCTGTGACCAGGATTGCTGTAAATAAGGAGCGCCGACAGCTCCAATGTGTGTAATTTTTTTTTATATAAGAACTTGCTGTTTTTTAATTAAAACAAAACAAAAAGTTCAGCACGTTTGGAAGGATGGTTCCTGGGGGCAGGAGGGGCGGGTGCCGGGCAGGGCTTTGGGTCACCAGCTGTGCCACTCACTCAGCTGCCAGGAGCCTGTGGCTTTTTCTCGAAAATTTCAGCACTGCCTTTCAGGACGGGGAAAGGGCTATTTTAAGGCTGTTCTCTGGGCCATAAATTGCCTCTTCCCCACCCCACCCCAACCCCAGAGCTAGGGAAAATCGCTTCCAACTGGCCACCCTCCCAGCTGGGCCTTCTCCCCTTTTGGAAGTTTGAGGTTTAGGCCAAATTTGGGGTGTGGGCGCTCGAGTTTATTTTTATTTTTGAAGGGGCGATGCAGCTTCTCATTGACTCTGCCTTTCATTACCAGTTTTGCCTTAAAGCAAGAGGTTTCATCTACTTAGGGTGTGAGTGTCACACTCAACAGTGCTTGGAGACCGGGCACATCTGGGGTCAGGCTCAGAGTTCCTCCGTTTTTCATTCCTGATCCCTCCCCCCCCATTTTTTGGGGCGCCACACCCAGCGGCCACACCCACTCAGGACTGACTCACAGCTTTGCACTCAGGAATCACTCCTGGCAGGCTCTGGGACCTTTTGGGATACCAGGGATCGAACCTGGATCAGCTGTGTGCAAGAAAAACACCCTCCCTGCCGTCCTGTCGCTCTGGCCCCATCGACCTTTTTTTTTTTTTTTTTTTTTTTTTGGTTTTGGTTTTTGGTTCACACTGGGCGGCGCTCAGAAATCGCTCCTGGCAGGCCCTGGGGACCATATGGGACACCGGGATTCAAACCACTGTCCATCCTGGATTAGCTATTAGCTGTGTGCAAGGCAAACGCCCTACTGCTGTGCTATCTCTCCAGGCCAACCCTACTTCTTTTATATTTTGGTGGGGCCTCCCCAGCAGATTGCTCAGTGCAGTGCCCTGCCAGCGATGCAGGATTTGGGGTGGGACTGAACCTCGCTGCACCCCAGCTCTGTGCTCTGGGGATCAGTGTGGGGCTGGGATGGACCTGGAGAGGTCTGCACAACAATTCACCCCAAGCTCCAGCTCCTTGGTGCAGAGCTGGAGTCATTTTTCCCCCTTTTCTTGGAATTGGGGCCACACCCGGGAGAGCTCAGGGATTGCTCCTGGTGGGGACCTGGGGAACCCTAGGAAGTTAGGTGCTGAAGAAAGCTCTGGGCTCGGCAGAGCCCAAGGTATGTGCCTTCCTACTGTTCTATGGTCTGTTTTGCTTTTGAAGAATCAAGTTCTCCATCTTGTCAGTGAAACGCAGGAATCCACAAAGGCTCGTGGCAGACTTTGTGCATAGTAGGAATGCCCGGGTGCCTAGAACCGACCCCTGGGGCCCTGCTGCTGGCGCGGGAGTCTGGAGAGAGAACCCCGGGGGAGGCAGGCGGCTACTGGCCAGTGGGGAGCCCCTGCCACTCACAGGTTCTCCTTCGTCTGTGCTTGAGGGGCTGTGGGTAACCAGGGTCCCCAGTGATCGCTGTGGCTGGGCCGAGGGTCCTCCCAGGTTGGGCAGCCAGAACCACGAATGAAGCAGAGGTGCCCCTGTGCTGGGGACCGAGTGTGTGTGTGTGTGTGTGTGTGTGTGTGCGCGCGTCCCTGTTCTTGTTTGCATAAGTCTCAGGTGTCCTGTGCATGGATGTCTGCGTGTGCCTTGTGGCATGCACATGAATGTGTCATACATCTTATGTACACATGTACCTGTGTGCATGCCTCCGGCCTCTTCTGCAGTTTCGGGTGGGGGGGTTTCCTTGCGGGGGTGGGCGGCTCTCGCCCCACCCCAAGCTCCCAGCAGCCTCTACTCCTCCAACCTCAGCTCACATGCAGGGCAAGGCGCCCCCCCAGGTCCTGACCCCAGACCCCTGAAAGCTCTTCAAGTCTCTTCCTTGAGGGTTGGCCCAGCCCTGGTGGGTTCGCTCCCCTCCCTGAGATGCCCCACTTGCTAGGAAGGGGTCTTGGGAGGAGCAATCAGCTGGGGCTCCAGAGCGGGTTGGGGCCCAGGAGAAATGAGACTCCCTCCGCTAGGAGCCAGGTTCTGCCTGTTCCCAAGAGTCCTGAAGTCAGATCAGCCCAGACACTGGGCAAGGGTCACCAGCTTTGGAGTGAGGGGCAATGGGGAGGGGAAAGGCCAGGCTGGCAGGGGCAGGGAGGGAACGGGCCCCCAACACCATCACAGAGTTCCTGCAGCTTCTGTTTATTTGTGGTTGAAGCCACAAGAGGCACATTTGTCCCCTCACCAGCCTCAGAGCCGCACCCATAGCCTGCCCGTTCGCTTACTCTCGCTCTCTCTCTCTCTCTCTCTCACACACACACACACACACACACACACACACACACACACACGCGTGTGTCCCTTCACCTGGGGTTGCTGTCACCCCTTGCTATGGTGACCGGGCCCCACATTGGGGCTCAACCCCCGAAATGGGGTCCCTGCAGGCCCATCTCCCTCCCGTCGTGGTGCCAGCTCACACAGGCACACCCAGCTCTTACGTCCTGTCCTGTGACCAGGCCCCACAGATGCCCACTACTGCGGGATCATCCTGGAATGTCCTGGCAACTGAGGCCATGCCCCCTCCCCACGCTTGCTCAAAGGTAGCCAAGCCCCGACCCCTTGTGCCCCACGAAAAGGGCCTGGGGTGCTGTCGGCAGGTTCACAGGACCTGTGCGGGCGGGAAGCCTCTGCAGAGATGCAGTTGGGGCCTCACAGGGCTCCAGCCAGTCACTCCCCCAACCTTCACCCCAGGGTGCCCTTTTGGGGCTGTCCCCACAGCCCAGTGGCACTCTCGGTGCCAGATGCCAACATGCAGCCGTGAGCTTCCAGGTCTGCTGCAGGAGGCAGTGAAGGGTCTGAGGTGGGGCCTGGCCCTGCAAGACTGGGGGCTCTGCTGAGTGGGCCTCACCCCACGCCCAGGACCCTGTGCCGTCCTGTGCCCTGATTGGCCCTGGGCCCGTTTTCTGGTTTGAAGCAGTAATTGGGGCGTTGCCAGCAAGTTCACCCCAGAACACACAGACGCACCCATGGGACCCCTATCCAACAGCAGCAGCCAGAGACCCAGGCATACAGCCCCCTCCCGTGTGAACCCCCCAGATAACACTGTCCTGGTCAGGCCCCATGGGGACAATGTTCTGGAAGCAAAGGCTGAGTTGCCCGCCCCAGCAAAGGAGCCCCTGCTCTCCTATCAAGCACTTTCTTCTTATTTTTTTGGTATCTGGGTCACTCTTGGCGGGGCTCAGGAGACCCTCTGGGATGCCGGGGATCAAACCCAGACTGGCCACGTGCAAGGCCAGCGCCCTCTGGCTGCGCCATCATTGCTCCTGATGGAGCCTTTGAAGGGGAGTCTTCTCTGCATCTCTTCACTAACGAGACGGTTCTGAGAAGTGACTGGGAAGAGGCCCACTGGTCAAGCTAATGGCCATTCCCAGTAAAACCATTTTGTCCACTGAAGGCTCAGAATGAGCTTCACAAGGGATTCAGAGGTGGGGTCACTATATCCCGGGGAGATGGGAGGTTCTGTGGGGGGTGCAGGGGCGGGTGGTCCTGGAAATATGACACGTTGCCCAAGGACAAAACTCCTTTCTTTTGATTTTTGTTTTTGGATCACATCTGGTGGCTGTGCTCAGGAATCATTCCTGGCGATGCTGAGGATTGAATCCAGGTCAGCCATGTACAAGGCCAACACCTTCCTCACAGTGTTATAACTCTGGCCCTGCACAGCAACTTTCCTCCGACAGATGGCGGTGGACGGTGACTGGAGATGGGTGTGTGTGTATGTTCGCTCGGGCCAGCAACGGTGGGGGGGTGGGGCGCGGTGACACGAGGGACCCCTCCGCCCCCCAGCAGGCTCCATGGAAACAGGGGCGACCCTCACCCAGAGGCCCAGGCCCAGGGTCCCTGAGTCTCTTCGTGGGGTGGTGGGCGCGACTGGAAGAGGCAGCTCGTTGGTACTAAAATAGTTTATGTGATGCCTGGCCCGCCGGGCACTAGGCGGGCATGTCAGCCTTGCTGAGCGCGATGGCCCGTTCCAGGTCTTCCTGCTCCAGGCGCCGCAGGCGGGCCACGCGCTCCCGCTCCGCCTTCTCGCTCTCCCGCTTGGCCCAAGCCAGCTGCTGCTCCTCATTGCCCAGCTGCGGAGAAGAAGGGGAGCAGTTACGTGACGTGCCGTATGGAGGGGGCACTGAAACTCAGCCGCCTGGTTGCGGGGGTGTCCTAGGGTGCCCCTGGGCTAGAGCCCTCACCTCTGCCAGCCGTGGCTGTTTGAACCTTGTGTGGACCTCTCTGAGCACCTGGGATGGTCCCTGCATGCCCCATGGACACTGGGCCGATTCCCAGGGGACAGCTTCCAGCTGGACACAGAGCCCAGCCCTTTTCGGGGGGCTGCATGAGAGCCACAGTATCTCAGGGGTGACCCAAGTCTTGCTCACTCCCTCCGGCAGCCGCCACAGACTTTCAAAGGTTTGAGAAAGGCTAAACTGGGGTACCCACAGGGGCGTGGTTGGCAGAGGACATGGAGCCCAGAATTCTGGAGCCATAGTGAGAGGGACCCAGGAGAGGTGGCCCCCAGCTTCTCTGGCCAGGTGGCGAGGGTGCCTTCAAGAAACTCACGCGGACGCAGGCTGCTCCTGCCTTTATTGGCCCATGTGCCCCCTCATTCGAAGCAGGCAGACTACCCCCCCACCCTGTACCCCGCAAAGCAGCCCAAAGCCCTGGGCCCTCTGCCTCAGTGTGGGGGGCAAAGTCAATCTCTCTCAGTCCATCCGTCCGTCCGTCCATCCGTCCGTGTGTCCCTGGCGCTCCCATGTAGGTGACCCGCCCAGAGTCCCCCGGAAGGACTTTCCTTGCTTTCCTGAGAAGCGGGCAAGGCCCCGGCGGGGATCGGGGCTCAACTTACAGAGGTGAAGGCCGAGAGGCCCAGGGAGGCGGTCTTGGGGGCCTTAGCCGGAGAGGAGGGAGCGAATGGGTCGTTTCCACTAAACGGGTCCCCAAACCCCGGGTTATTTTGGAACGGGTCACTGCGGGCCCCGGCCCCAAGAGGCTGGAACGGGTCGGGGGCCGTGGGGGCGTCTGTGCAGCCCAGCGGGCCTACGGGTGTGCTTTCACCTGGAGGGTCAGAGAACAGGAGAGACACGGTTACGGGGCACCAGGCACCCCGGGATGACCCTCCCTAGCAGCCAGGCAGTGTGGACAGGCCCTGTGGCTTGGAAGCAACACAGCTGAGCCAGGCTGGGCTGGCATGTGTGGTGTGGGCAGAGGAGCAGTAGTGCCCCCATTCCACAGTCCCAGGGGACGTGGGGGGACGGGACGGGTGAGACTTGGGCTGTTGGGGAACCAGAACCAGTCAGCCCGTTAGGGCTGACTCAGATCTGCATATATCCAGGGACCTATGGGTGCCAAAGGCAGGGCTTTGGGGCTCCTCGGGCTGTCCCTAGTACCGAGGCCTGTTC
Source organism: Suncus etruscus (assembly GCF_024139225.1). NCBI lineage: Eukaryota > Metazoa > Chordata > Mammalia > Eulipotyphla > Soricidae > Suncus > Suncus etruscus. Next base: position 92,675,908 of record NC_064862.1, on the reverse strand, counting down.
CCCTGGTTCCCCTGGGGTGGGAGCCCCAGCTCAAGAGGCACTGATGAACCACGGACGCGACTGACTCCACTACAGGGACTGAAACTGCACCAACCGCCCTCACTTTCGGGGGCGGGGGGGGATTGTAGGGCGGCTGCGGCTCAACGGACCCCGCGTCGTCGCCCCGTCCCCACACCTGACCCGCTGCCGGGTCAGCTCCTTCCCCCTTCGGGTGCCCCACAGGCATGAGGGCCCTCAGGATGCGGGTCTCCCAGTGCGGCGGGGCTGTGTCCCAGAGAGGCATGTGTCGGACCAAGGAGGCAGTGCCGGGGGCCCAAAGCTGGGACAGGATAGAGACCCCTACAGGTGCTTTCCAGGAACCAGCCGGGGCTGGGGTCCCAGCAAACAGGGCCTTGTGAGGACACACATCCTCCGGGCTGGGCCTCCCCCCCTCCCCCACGGCTCCTATTATGGTTCAGGCAGGGCTGAGGGTGCAGGGAGCCTGAAGAGGGACGCAACCCCAATATCGGCAGAACAAACAACAACAGGAGCTAGTGCTGTGGTCTGGGCCGCGCCCGCCCCGCCCAGCCGCACCCACAAACCACACTCCCCCCCACGCGCCCCTGGCTTGCTACGTGGGAGCTGCCAACGCTGGGGACCTTGGGCAGGGGGGCCCATCACAGGCTGTGGCAGGGCCCAGATAAGATCTGAGCGATGAGCCCCACAGCTCAGCACAAGATTTTCCACCCAAAATATTTACCGACTTTTCAGAAATCTGCTCTGGGCGGGTGGGCAAGGTGAAGCCTTGGCAGAGACTGGGGCAAAGGTTGGGGGTAACCCAGGGGGAAGACAAGTGGGAACCTCATTCCTGGGCCCTGGGAGGAGCAGCCAGGGGTCTGTCTGCAGAGGCCCCCACACTAGCAAGCAAGGCTCTATCCTATAGCTGTGGCACCCGAGCTGGTGCTCCATGCTGCTCCCAAGCATGGAGGGCCCTGAGGCTCGGAGTGCGGCCAATGGCCTACAGCCGATGCCCCTCAGGGCCCAGAGCTGTGGGCAGCCGGGCAAAAGCGCCTCTGCACCCAATGTGCACCCCAGGAGGTCATCTGGAGGGGCTTGGGACAGGGGAGACAGAACACACTTCTCTCTGAGCCTGGGCCTAGGGGTTCCCCACCCCTCCTGGCTGGCAGGACCTGGACTTTTGCCCTCGGCTGCATGCTCTGCCACCCGTGGGAACTGGCTATGAACAGCTTGGCACCAGGCAATGGTACTAACCGCACAGCAGGGCAGGGAGGGGTGAGCACAGGGCAGGCAGGGGGAGCAGGGCTGCAGGGGCAAGCTCTGGGTGGACAGGGGTGAGGTGAGGGGCAAGCACAGGGCAGATTGGGGTGAGGGAGTGAGCGCAAGGTGGGCAGGAGTCAGGGGTATGGACCCTGCAGTGAGCTTGTCACCCCTCATTGGGCCTGGGGTGCCTAGGGTCCCCAGTGCGGGCAGATGGGGTGAGGCCTGCGGGGAAGGTGAAGATAAAGGGTTCACACTTGCTGGGCAGGGGTGAAGAGGTCATGGCTCGAACAGCCAGGGTGAAAGGTGAAAGGTAAAAGGTGAAGGGTGAGACAGGGAATGCCGAGGTTCCCCCAGGGTGGCCGGGCTGTTTTCTGCAACCCCGGAGCTGCTTGGGCAGGAAGTGGCGGCCAGGGTGGGGTGCAGGGCCGGGGCCAATCACGGGCACCCGCAGCCACTTCCTGACCCTGCAAAGAATCTGGTTCCTCCTTCGCAGATCAACAACTTTACCTAGAAACCCCGAGGGCGAGCGGGCGACTGTACCTGCCGGGCGCGGGCCAACGGCCGGTTTCGGAGGCTGTTTTGCATTTGCGGGAGGAAGCACCCCCAAACAACACCTGCCGTTTCCGCAGCCCAGACAGGTCTTTCCAGCAAAGGCCTTCAGGCACGGGGTTGGGGGTAATCAGGGCTGCGGTCAGTGAGGGACTAAATCACCACCGAGTTGGGGCACCTGAGTGCCGCTCCCACTTCACAGACGTGTTTATCGGGGACCCACGAAACTATAAGCAGTTCACAACACACCAGTTGGACCCAAACCCTGCAGTGTTGATCAGAGCACCCCAAAACCAGCCAGGACACACACACACCACAGGCCAGGGAAGGGAGCTGGACTGAGCCCCACAGAGCCTGAGGATCCCCCAAATGCAGGACTCTGTTGCCAGCCCCCACCCCCACCCCAGAGGCCCAGGAGGAGAACTGAGGCTCGGCGGGTCCGGGGCCAGCCGTTACGTACCGCCCAGGAGCGCGTAGGGCGCGGGGCCTCTGCGGTCGGCCGTGGGCTCTGGGGAAGAGTCGGAGAGAGGCCCTGAGTCCTGCCGCTTGGCCGTGGCTACAGTCCGCGCGCTGGTACCCGAGGAAGGCGTGTGCAAGTTCCCGTGAAAGGGGTGCGAGCATGTGTGCCCCACACCCGACATATGCGAGGAACGTGAGCTGGCATTTGCGTAGCCCACACAAGAGCCATGTGCTAGCGAGGGCTGCGGGCATGTGTGTGTGCCCCACACCCGAGGGAGCCATGTGCATGTGAGTCCCCATGTCTGCCTGTGTGTGCCCCCCTCGAGGCAGCATCCATCCCACGTGCAGCCCGAGGCTCCCACCCGGTTCAGGGCCCCGGACACCAGCCCTGGCTCTGCGGCCTGCAGGGCACTGACCACTGAGCTGCTGGGGCCGTGGGGGCGCCGGCTTCTTGGGCGGTAGCGTGGGGGTGTCCTGCTTGCCCTTAAAGGGGTCCTCAGGGAATCCTGCCCCGCCAGAGGAAGAGCAGAGAGAGCCAGAAGCAGGGGGCTGCAAGAGCGGAGCAGAGACAGGCAGAGCAAAGTTAGTAGTTCCTGAGGGTCCCAGGATGGACAGACAGACAGACGGAGATGCAACCTCCGAGGGGCGGAGGGCAGAGGCGAGTCACGGGGAAAGGAGCTGTCTGAGCACGTGCACCATTCTGCCCTCCGTCACATCGAGTCTGGGGTCCTCTCTAGCAGAAACGGGGCATCATCTGAGTGCAGCAGCACCATGGAGTCACAAGATCCCTGGGAGACGGTGGAGTGTGGGGACAGTGGGGTGCAGTTTCAGAGAAGGGGACATGCCTCAATGAGGTCCTGGAGGCCCAGCCCTCCTCCACATTGCTCCCAAGCCCTATTCTGGGGGCTGTTTTGGGGGCAAGGCCCCAGACTCCACCTGGAAGTGCTTTTGCGGTGCAATAGTGCTCAGGAACGTGCGGCAGTCGGGGGCCCATGGGGTTGCTGGGGCAGGACAGGGGCTCTGGGGGCACCGAGGGAAGGGATGGTGCACGCGCCAGCACCCGACATCTCACTTTCATTTCCTCCCTGCTCTTCTGAGCTGCCTGAACAAGGCCAACTGGGCGGGGGCTGGGGGCGCAGGGGGGATGTGTGGGCCCAGGGCCACACCTACCCAAGGTTAGAGTCTGGGGAGACAACTAAGGGACAGCTCCCAACCAGCCCCAGACAGGCCCCTCGCTGTCCCCTGCTCCCTCAGGTGGCTGGCACATCCCTAGAGGACTTCCCAGAAGGAAGCCATCGGCCTGGTGGGGTCACCCAACAGGGTCTTAAGGGGCGTAGGGGCGGGTCCAAGCTCAGGGCTGCCCAGTGTCCATATATCTACCAGCTGCCTCCAGGCCTCGGGGACCTCACGCTGCCCAGCCCCATGGGCTCATAGTGGCAGGAGCAAAGGGCATGGGGCTAGGCCTGGCCTGCCCTGGGCTCTCTGTGGAGTCCAGGCTGGGGGGCTCAAGGGCATCTTGAGTCCTGGAGCTCGACCCCCACTAGGTCTGTGCAGCCAAGGTAACATAAATCTACAGGCCCCGGAAGGTCCCAAGATCCCCCCACGGCGGTGCTGAGGAAACTGGAAAGGCCCTATCATCTCCCTCGGCGGTGCAGAGAGACCCTGGGAATGACCCGCCATCCTCTACAGCAGGGCGAGGGGATGGGGCAGGCGCACACACGAGCCGCAGACACGTGCACAGGCTGACCTGGGCCATCTGGCTGAAGTCGGCGAAACCCTCGGTGCTGCTGAAGGAGCCGCTTCCGAATGGGTCCACGGCTCCGAAGTGGCCTGTGGGCAGTGTCTCGGGTCACAGCGGTGCAGGGCACTCCTCTTGGGCCCGGACTCATGCACACAAACTCACACCCAACCACTCTCCAGCTGACTTCGCAGCCAGGAGGCCCAGACCAGGCCACCCCATGGCGCATGCTCCAGCCTTGGCCTAGGCCTTGGGCACCAGCTGCCGCAGAGCTGTGGCTCACCAGCGACCAGCACCAGCGCTCGGGAAGGCCAGAGCACTTCGTACCTGAGTCTTTGGAGGAGATGCTGGAGAAGGGGTCACGCGGCTGGAAGGGGTCGAGCTGCGGAAGGAGGGAGAGTGAGCAGGACTGGGGCAGTGTCTCCCGGGGGGCCGGGGTGGACGGGTCCCTCAGAAGGGTAGGGGGACGCAGGTGGGGAACCTGTGGATGTGCCCCAGAGCTGGGGGAAGGCAGAAGACAGAGATGACCCCAGAGCAGCCCGCCGCAGGTGTGTGTGCGGGCAAATGACAGGGCCACCGGGTCACAGGGTGGGCAGTACCAGGAATCCATCGTCCTGAACTCCAGGCAAACCCAGCCCAGGGGGTGCCACCCAGGAGCTGTGCAGAGAGAGCACGGGAGTGTAGGGGGATGTGGGAAAAGTGGGTGGGTGTGGGGGTACAGGGATGTGTGAGGTGTAGGATGGCACATATGGGCATGTGTTGTGGTGTGGGGGCCCAGAGTACATGGTGAGTGTAGGGGTGTGGTGTAAGGCACGGAGGAGGTAAAGAAGTGCTGCTGGGGTGTGTGAGGAGGGTCCAGCCCTCCGCGGGCCACCATGCAGTGCTCACCTGGGCAGGTAAGGCGTTCTTGGAGAAGGGGTCCGAGGTGAATGGGTCGCCCCTGGCCTGCTTCTTGCCGAAGTCATCAGGGATGGAGCCACGGAATGGGTCACTCTCCCGGAAGGGGTCCCCGCCGAACGGGTCTGCATGGGGGGAGCATGAGAGCCCACGTCCACCCAACCCACAGTGCTCAGATCCCAAGCCCCACTTACCTGTCGAGGCCGGTGGCTGCTCTGCGAAGGGGTCACTCTGGAAGGGGTCGCCTGGGCGGCAGGACAGGGATGGTGAATGGTGGGGGACTCCTGCTTGGCCCTCAAGCCACCCACACCCTCCATGTGCCGTCACGGGCACACGGACCCAACACACTTGGGATGTTCGTGGATGTGAGTTGGGACATAGGATGTGATTGGGGTATGTTGGACAGCTGGGAAGTGACTTGGAATGTGTTGGGATGTGGGTTGGACACTGAGTTGGGTCTTGGGCGGGAGTTGGGATTTAAGTTGGATTTGGGTTGGACAAATGGGAAGTGAGTTGAGGTTTGGACATGAGAGGTGATGTGACCTGGAGTGAGGTAGATGTGGACTGCTGCTGCCTGAGCCTTGGGCACTATGCTCAAAACCCTGAAGCCTGGGGTGTCATTTTACCCCTGGAGGAGACAATGTGCACAGGGGGCACCCAACACCTGAACTCTCGGCTCAGCGAACCTGCAACCGCGATGCAAGGGCTAGGGCATTTCCTGGGCTTTTGGGTGCTGGCCTGGCTGTACCTTTGAAGGGGTCAGCGCCTTTGAAGGGGTCCGATTTGAAGGGGTCCTCAGCTTGGAAGGGGTCGGGCGGCAGGTCCCGGGCGGCGTTGCTAAACAACAGGGCTTTGTTTTGGAAAGGGTCGTCCTGCAGCGGGAGAGAGGCCGCGCATGACCGCCAGCCCCACAGTAAGTATCCACACCGTCCACACCTCTCTGGAACATGCCACGACTCACCTATGGGGCCCCCAAGAGCGTGGAACGGGGAGGGGCGTGGGAGATGGGGGTCTGGAGAGCTGCAGTAGGGAGTGAGGGTGGAAGGCTCTGGAAGGCTGACCAGGAGGCCAGCACTGAGCCCAATGGCTAGTTATATGAGGTGGGAAGGGAGATTTGGGGTGAGCATCGGCACCACAATGAGGTTGTTTTCACCTCTCGGGTCAGAGAACAATGCTATTTGGGGAACCTGGGGGTGCCCCCACGCCCAGCTGCAGCCAGCAGAGCACACCCACACTTTGCATGCGGGACCAGACTTCCAGGGGCCACCAAGCACTCTCGCCCGGAGGGAACCGCGTGACAGGGATGAAGGGGCACAGCCCCAGACGGGCGGTCATTGATGGCCATGCCCAGGGAACCTTGTGCTGACCTGCCCGGACCTTCAAGGGATGGGGGGGGGGCATAGGTCAGAGGCAGCTGCCCATCCAGAGCCCAGCTGGGAGAGCCCAAAGGAGGGGGCACTGGAAGAGGTCCCCAGGACGCCAGCTGGCTCCTCCTGGGGCGTGTGGGGCACCCAGACACTAAGACGAGCAGGGAAGAGCAACCCCAGGCAGGGGCTGTGGGAACCTGCACTGGGAAGAAACCGACACTGACCGGAAGCTCTGAAAACTGTATTTTGTCAGGGGCCACACAGCAGGGTAGCCCCGATGGGGTGATGGATGGAGTAGGGGTAAGGCTGCCTGACCAGAAGGTGGGCCGCACCAAGAAAGCAGAGCCCCGCAGAACCTGCCCAGGTGAGGGACACACCCCTGCAGATCCAGGAGTCCTACAGCTGCAGTCAAAGCAGAGTGCCCGTACGCAGGGTCAGGTGGGCAGTCCATAGGAGGAATAGGAGGGAGGAAAAAGAGGGGGAGGAGGAAGGAGAGGAAGAGCAGGAGGAGGGAAAGGGAGGAGGAAGTTGGGAGAGTAGGGAGGAAGAAAGGAGGGGAGAGGAGGCTGTGGAGGAAGAGGGAGGAGGAGAAAGGGGAAGAGGGAAGAGGTGGGGTCAAGAGGGGTGGAGAAGGGAGAGGGCAAGGAGGAGAAAGGAGAGGTAGAAGCGAAGCCCCAGACAACAGGCAAAGCTCTGTGTGAAGGAATAGTAGCACCAGATCCAGCACAGCCCCCAGGAGACTCGCACTGGTCAGCTGCCCCAAAGCTCCAGAGACGTGCACCCCATCAGCTGCCCCCAGAGGCCCTGGAAGGAGTCTGGCAGGAGGCTGAGAGACAACCGCAAGGTTTCCAGGGAATGCTCTGAGCAAGCCCCAGGCAGGGCCTGGGGCTCCCAGCACTCACTAGCAGGGTTGCAGTACAGGGCCTGGGATGCTGGGGGTGACCCCTGGGAGAGCAGAAGCGCAGGGCCGAGGGTCCCAGGAAACAGCAGCAGAGACCAGGCCTTCCCCCGCACCAAGCAAGAACACAGGTTGGCAGCAGGCGGCCCCGCACCCTACTGGACTTTTACCATGGCTCCAAAGCCCGCCCTGTCCGGCACGCCGCCCTCTCCCAGCTCTGCCCCCGGGCTCAGGCTGCCGCCAACATGAGCGCTGTCGGGCACCAGGTCCAGCTGCTCCAGGCTCCGGCGGGCCTCATGCTGGCTGTCATGAAGCTGGGACAGTTTGTTCCTGGCCTGTGGAGCGGATAGGAGAGTCACGCTGCAGGCAGGGCCAGACTCTGACATCACGAGAGGAGGTTCTGACATCATGCTGCGGGTGAAGCTGGAAACCTGGCCAGGCCAGGCGCTGGGGCAGGGCCACATGCGAGCTTGGGGGTGTGGCGCAAACCCACGTAACCGGGCACCTGGGTGATCTCATCCTGTGTGGATTGCAGGGAGCGGAGAATGGTCTCCAGCTGTGCACGCCCGGCCTGGATGCTCTGCTCCAGCTGCGTCTCCTCCTGCTGCAGCCGCGCCAGCTCCGACCTGGCCCGGTTAACGTCATCCTCCTGCGACTTGAGATCCGACTCCTGCGATTGGATCTGGGTCTTCAGCGAGGAGATCTGCGACGGGCAGCAACGTGATCCCGGGTCCTTCCACCAGTTCATTCCCCAGCTCCCTGGCACGGCAACCAGGCCACCTCTGCCCGGCACCTCCCCGCAGGCCACCCCGCAAAAGAGCCTCATGGGACTCGTGAGCTAAAGCCACGAGTGTGGAATAAGATGGGGGCGTGGCCCAAGATGCGGAGGTGGCGAGTGGCCCAGGGCCGAGGGGGTGGGGCGGGTCGCACCGTCTGGGTCTCCTCCTGGCACTTGCGCCGCACATCTCCCAGCATGCCCCTCAGCTTGGCCTTCTGCTGGTCCATCTCGTCCAGACGGCCCTGGGCCTCCTGCTTCTGGGCCTCCAGCTCCTGCAGGCCACTCGCCTCCCGGTCCAGGTCTTTCTGCAGCTCCTGGGGGAGAGGGTTTAGAGAGGGCGGGTCAGGACCACCGGGACGACCTCAGGCAGAGCCCCGCAAAACCATCTCCCCAACCAATGCCTGGGAATGAGGTGAGCAAGCAAGGTCTGGAGAACAGACAGAGTTGGGGGGCTATGTAGAATCGACCCCCAGGAGACTTCATTGAGGGGCACTCGGGGGCATGGGTGAGGCTGCGCTTTGATTCTGTGCCTGCGTGCATGGAGACAGAGGCCACACGGGGCCGTGGGGGTGGGACCTGGCGAGCATCGCCAGGCGACAGGAGCACAGGGAAGGGGCTCAGGTCATCCACAGAACCATCATGGGGCGCGTGGATCCTTGATAAACAGCCACACAGGACCACCAAACTGGGTCTTCCAGGAGGGAAAGGTGGTCAACCCTCGACATCGGGAACCAAGATGTTCCCCAGATGCAGGTGTGGGGTCAGCATCTGACCAGGGCATGCAGAGGGGTGCAGAGAGATTAAAGGGATGTGGAGAGCAAGAGCCACAGAGGGGAGGAAGTGCTCTGACGCCCTGGGGCCCACCAGGCATGCCACCAGCTCCTGAGTATGTTAGGCTGGCACGGCACCACACAAAAAAACCACATGGGGCTGCAGAGGCACTGCCGGGAGGGGAGGGGTCCTGCTCCTGTGACTGAGCAGGCAAACAGGCAGTTTGGGGTGGGGGTAACTTCCCAGATCCAAATGCACTCAGGATGGACCCCTAACACCCACACACCTTTGCCCTGAAAACAAGGAAGAACACGACATGTCTAAGCAAAGGGCCCCCTCACCCCCCCAGAGAGGAAAGGTCACTAAACCAGGCTGTTCCACACAAGGGCTAACTGGATGAGGTTTGAATCACAGGCATCGGAATCAAAGAGCCCCCCACCAATCACACCAGCAGCCCCCACCTCCCTGGACCAGGGACAAATCCGGCCCACTGGCCACGCCCCACAACCAGCTCACCTCCAGGCCTACCCACCTGGACCTCGGTGGTCTTCTGCCTAATGGCTTCCTCTTTCTCCCGGATGTCCTGCTCCAGGGAGTGCTTCTCACTGTGCGCCAGGAGCACGAGGGAAAGCAGAGTGAGGGGTGCAGGAACTGGCCACAACCCAGTGACTTACACACACAGCCCTGTGGACACGGCTGACACAAGCCTCACAACTGAACCTCTCCAAGATCAGCCTGTCAGGAGGGTCTGCACCTGGGGAAAGCTGCCCCCACTCCTGCCTTCCCAAGGGCACCTCGCCTAGGAAACTCGCCCCCACCTTTGCCCAGGGGCATCGGAGGTGCCCAAAGTTAATCCCTTCATGGGGCAGGACCCGTCCCCACAACCCCCCCATGGCCCTGTCACGCAGATGGAGCAGACACAGTGGGGTTCCCACACACGCACCGCTGCAGTTGGGCAATCTCCTGGCCGATGTCATCCAGCTCCGCCACCCCAGTCAGCTCCCCGGGGCCCAGGGAACTCGAGCTGTCCTGAAAGCAAGGCCACCAGGCCAAAGTCAGCCCGGGCTGGGATGCCAGGCAGAGACGCTCGCCCCTGGGACTAAGTCGGGACTGCGGGCCACGGGTGCCCCCTGGTGGCTGGCTGGGAAAGGTGCGGCAGGTGGCGGGCGGGCAGAGCGCCCCAGGACTCACCGGGCCCGGGATGCCCCTCTCCGAGGGCGGGACCATGTCTGGGGAGAGGACCTGTGGGGGATCCATGCCCCTGGTGACTTTCTGCTGGATCAAGTGCATGGCCAGGGCGAACTGCTCCTGGCTGAGCTTCCCCGTCTGCCGGGTGTCGGCCAGGGCCCTGGGAAAACAGAGGTTCTAGGGCAGGGCACGGTAGGCAGGCACCAGAGCTCCGGGACCCAGCTGCCCTCAACCCCGCACAACCACTTACCAGATATGCGCCAGCAGGCTCTGCGGGAGCCCCGAGTGCAGAAAGATGTCCTTGGCCTCCTGGCCACTCACATAGCCGTCCAGGTCCAGGTCGGTCTTCAGGAATATCTCATCAAAGCGCAACTTGTCGGCAACCGGCACCACCCAGCTCACGGGGGGCTGCAGAGAGGGCAGGGTTCCTGCCTTAGGACCGTACCCCAGAACTCTGCAGGATCCTACTCCTGTCTCTACTCCTCCAGCTGCTTCTACAAGCCCCCGAAGGGGATCCCGGAGGGAGAAACTGGCTTCCATGTCTCTCCAGAGTAGCAGCAAGGCCAATCTGCGTGTGAGTGGGGCCACTGTGGAGAGAGGCCAGTGTGCAAAAGAAGGAATGACCTGGCGGCGGGGCCAGTGTGTGGCTACACAGGACCAATGCCTAGATGGGGAAGCTTTTGTGGGGGCCAGTGCCATACTGGCACTGTGAATGCACCTACCAGAGGCCACCATTGGGAGAGCATACCCAGGCTGAGGGCTGCCATGTGGTTGGGAGGGGGTGCTCGGCACCAGATGTCTAGTCTGAACCTCTAGCTCAGGGAGTTCTGAGCCCCAAAAGTGAAAAGTCTGACCACAGCCTTAGCCCAGAGCTGAGCTCGAGGTTCGAGGGGCTTGGGGAGAGTGGTGGAGGCAGAGCTAATGGAACACCCGGAGGGCCATCTGGAAGGCCACTGTGGCGATGGGGGCTTCTAGTGGGGACCCACTGGGTACCTGGGCTGGCTTGAGGCTGTGCTTGGGAGACAGGCTGCCGGCACTGTTGAGGCTACTGACGCTGCCGTGGGAGGGCGTAGAGCGCAGGCTGTCCCGGGGAGGTGGGCTGGCAGGGAGCACGGGCACGGCGCCCGCAAACACAGACTTTTTCCTCTTGGCAGGCGGAATGAGGGAGGGTGGCAGCACAGCGGGCACCGGCTCCTTCTCCAGGGCACGGTAGACCAGGTGCATGGCCTGTGAGAGACCACGTGAGCAGGGCCCAGGGAACACCAGAGGGCCCAGCCCTTCCCTACGTACAGTCTCAGAGAGACCACGTGAGCAGGGCCACGCCGGGTCACCAGAGGGCCTGGTATTTCCCCAACACGCCTGCGGCCCCCCTCCCCAGTGCCAGGCCTACGTACCACCGCAAACTCGCCTCTGTCCAGGTGCCCGTCCTTGTCGATGTCACTTAGGTCCCAGACCTGCCAGGACAGAAGTGGGCTGAGCAGTGGTAGGAGCAGAAGTTCATGGGGAGCAGCCAGAGCTCAGGATGGGGAAGAGCTGCACCCCAGTTTCCAACAAGACACCTGACACAGGGAGACCCTGTGGGGCAGGCTGGAGTCTACTCTCAGGGGGAGCATGTGTGCGTTGTGAGAGGTATGCAGTGAGGTGTACATATGTAAGGTATAGAACTACAAGTATGGATGCATGTACATAAACATTGGTAGTATGCACATGAGTGAAGGACACATGTTAATGCATGTACATGCATGGAAACTGCAGACAAATATGCAAGGATGCACAAGTGAACAAAGGCCTGTGCACGCGTGCACACGTGTACATGAATGATGGGATGTGGAGACACAAGTGGGTGAGGCAACTGTGCCTGAGCGCAGACACGCACATGAACTCCAGTGCACTGAGGGACAGTCGGAACGACCCATGCCAGCCCACATCAGTCCCCCTCATGCTCTGCTACCAAGGCCCCCTGCTATGTCGAGCCAAGGGAGGATGTTGGGTCAGTAGAGCCCTTCTGGGGTCCACCCTGGCTTGCATGTGGGATGGGCACTCACCCTGCCCAGCACATCCAGCGGCAGCTTGGAGTTCATGAGCACGGGCTTGACCTTGTCTCCTGAGAGCAGACCGTTAACAGGTAGGAGGCTCTCAAAGATGCCGTCGAACTTGGCCTTCTCCTCCACCTGGAGGGAACACTGAGCTGGGTGCAAGGTACGGGTTCCGCCTGAGGCCCTCCTCTGGACTGCTGCAGGCCTCCCTCCCTAGAGACTGAGTCAGCTGGGCAGGGGTCCCATGAGGCTCGAGGACCAGGACTGGCCATGTGCAACACAGGCACCTCACTCTCAACATCACCAAGAGCATATAAGTGGAGTGGAACCACCACAGGAAGCTTTGAAAGTTGTGCTGATATTGCCAAGAAGCTGCTTCCTACTAAACTGAAACTTTCTGGCGTGAGAGGACTGGACAATCTTCATGAAAGATGCAAGAACTGCAGAGTCCAAAGGGATGCCCGTTCTTGGGTGCAGCGGACACACTCGTGCACCAACGGGGACCAAGCTCTGTGCACACACCGAGGCTCATGGCTCCTTACCCTCACAGCCCAGTGAGGTTCCGCAGGCGCCTGCACACTCAGGAGTGGACTGGTGCTCTCGTGCTGCAGAAAGTCAGGCAAGAGCTGAGGCTAGCCTTGTAGCACACAGGGGGCAGTATGGAGACCAGGGCACCCCCCCTCCACACACACACAAACAGGCCCTAAGGCCCAGGAAACAGGGTCCTAACTTGCAGACATTGGGAGGAACTGCGCAAACAGCCTGCTGAGTGTTGCACAGGGAAGCAAGGACATCTGGGCACCTCAAATTGGGGGCGGGGAGGTTTGTGGGGAGGTGCGTGCCCATGCTGGTACTCACAAACTTGGGTGGCGGCACGCTCAGGCCCAGACTGCTCACACTCACGTCGTGGCCGCTCTGTGCACAGGCCACCAGGCGCAGGGCCACGTAGAAGCCCTGTGGAGGAGATGGGGTGTCTGAGCCCCCCTACCCTGGGGGATAGCCGGGGTCCTTCCCAGAGCAGGAAAGGCTGCAGTGCGTGGTGAGGCGGAGAACCAAACCAGGTTTCTGTGAGGATATCTGGGCCTGGGCCACTACTAAGCTGGGAACTGGCTGTGCCCCGAATCCATCCCTGGGACCAGGATCTGGGGCACTACTGGGGGGTTTTCCTGGATATGAGGCAAATTAAATACAGGACCAGGCAAGGTGTAGGAGTACAGAGGAGCACACCAAGAACCTGTCTGAGAAACCAGGAGCCAGAGGATGGGTACAGGGGAGCGCAGGCTGCAAGCCAAAGATGTACTGACTCCAAAGATACATCCAAACCCCAAGAATGAGGAGCCGGAGCAATAGCACAGCGGCAGGGCGTTTGCCTTACACGTGGCCAACACAGGACAGACACCAGTTTGATTCCTGGCATCCTAAATGATCCTCCAAGCCTGTCAGGAGCGATTTTTGAGTGCAGAGCCAGGAATACCCCAAGCGCCGCCAAGTGTGATCAAACCAAAAAAAAAAAAAAAGAGCCCTGAGTGGGCCAGTGTGACGAGGGTGCTGGCCTTTACATGGCCAACCAGGTTTGATCTCCAGCCCCCCACAGGGTCCCCTGAGCCCTCCAAGAGTCCTGGGCACGGCAGGGTGATGGTCTATAAACAAAGAGGAAGCCCAAGATGAGGTGAGAGGAGTTCCAGTGTAGGCCTGGCCAACAGGACTCTCCTAACCAGGGGCCTGCAGGAAGCCGCACCACAAGGCATGCTATTGGGGTACTAGAGAAATACCTGTTTGTCCAAGAAGCCACGGCCTTCTGGGTCCGCCAAGTCCCAGATCTATACAAGACACAGTGGTGTCAGCAGCGGCCCAGCGACACAGCCCCACCCGGACCCTGGGACCCCAAAGGGGAGCAGGCGGCACACACCTTCCCCAGGACAGCATCTGACAGCCCCGAGCGCTTCAGGAACAGCGCAGCCTCGCTGGCCCCAATGCGGCCCGTGGAGCTGGGGTCCACCTGCAGAAGGGGCCCATGGTGGTCAGCCAGGGCGGGGGACACACGGGCAGGGCCACCCCGCAGCTTACCTGCTTGTAGTAGGATTCATACAGAGGGTTCCCAGGAGGTACCTGTGATCAGAGCAGATGAGGTCAGAGCACTGGGGGTTACCTGCACCCTGGGGCCCTCAGTCCTCCAAGGCAGGACCAGGCGAACAAGGTTTCGTCCTGGGAAGGCGGGAGGCAGCAGGTGAGGCACTCCACCAGAGGTGGGGTGACCCCAGAACTCACAGGCACATACCCCAACAGAGGCCTGGGGCCACCTCCCTGCCTGCTAGTGCCCAGCCCAACTTGCAGAGACCCAGTGGATCATGGCCAGCTCCAAGCCCCTAGGCTGAGTGGCAGCTCCCACCCCAGCTGCACTGCCCCCCACTCCCCACAAACCCACAAAGCAGCACAGCTTGTTGAGCCCCACGCAGGGCCAGGCTCAGCGCAAGCTCCGGGTCTGGGGGTGCTGACTCATGGCTGGGGACAAGGGCAGGGAAACTGAGGTCAAAAAATGATCGCCCGGGGTGAAGACACCAAGAACCTGGCCCTGAGGGCTAGAGCTACCCAGGGCCACTACAGCAGAACAGGTGGTCCAGCGCCCTGATGGGGGGGGAGGGCCTGACCCTGAGCAGCCTCGGGGGACACAGAGGGCAGGGCTACAGAGGACAAGGGATGGGTGGGGACAGGGCCCCAGGCCATAGGCAGGGAGCCTATGCAGAAGCAACTTCTGAAGGTGCCCCTGGGTGCCTCCTGTCACTCCCAAGGCTCAGCGTGGGGTCCCCGCGCACCACCACGGGCCACGGCCACGCTGCAACCCAGCGGACCCAGGACCGGGCGGGAGGGGGGGGGCGGCTGGACCGTGCGGCCGGGGTCCTGGACCTCCCCCCCTAGGCCGGGCGGGGAGTGAGTGAGTGAGTGAGTGGACGACGACGGGCTGCAGGGCCTCGCCTGGGCGCCTCGGGGACGCGACGGGCCGGCCGAGGGGGCCCGGCGGCGGGTCCGTGGGGCCTCCGCACGCCAGGCCCGGCCCGGGCCCAGGACGAAGATGAGCTGAGGACGAGTGGGCGGCTCCGGCCCGGCCCGAGGCCCTACCTGCTGCGCGAGAGGGACGAGCGGCGCCGCCATCTTCCCGCAGACTCGGCTCGGCCGCGGAGGGGCGGGGCTGCGCGTGCGCGCTGGGGAAGGACGCGAAGGGGCGGGGCCGGGCCGGGCTGCGCGTGCGTGGTGGAGGCCGGCGGGGCGGAACCGCGCGCCGCGAACTCGCGGAAGGCGGGGCCCGGCCGGCTGGACGGGGCGTGGCTAGTTTGGGGGCGTGGTGTAAGGAAACTGGCGCGGCCGGCGGGGCAGGCTCAGCCCCTGACTCCACCCTCTGGATGCGGCCGGGTGGGTGTGGCTCAGGCCGTGGCCCCGCCCCTGGTCCAGGCTGGCTGGTCCCTCCTCTCCGGGCGAGGATGCTTCTTCCTCCGCTGAGCATCCCGAGCCTGGCAGCGCGCGCCCAAGATGTTGCGCTGTGTGCGGGTCTGTCTGGGAGCCTCTAGCTGCCCCTTCCGCTGCCCGCGAGTCGCTCTCTTTCTTTTTTGGTTTTTGGGTCCTACCCGGCTGCGCTCAGCGGTTCCTCCTGGCTCTGCGCTTAGAAATCGCTCCTGGCAGGCTGGGGGAACCATACGGGACGCCTGGATTCGAACCACGGTTGGTCCTGGTTCCGCTTGCAAGGCAAACGCCCTACGGCTGTGCTGTCTCTCCAGCCCCAAGTTCCTCTCTTCTGCTTTACACACGTGCAGAGAGTATAGGAGGGGACACAGTGTCAGCCCACAGGTCCTTTGAGTCCTCAGTCGCGCCCACCCTGGGTATGGGCACTCTGTGGGGCTAGGGATCAGGCCTGTTCCGGAAGGCCACTGGCGGGTCAACACAGGGGATGGGGTCTCCAAGGCTGACCCACGCAGGGGCTGGGTCTTCTCCACCGTCTCTACGGGGGGGGGGGCAAGGTCTTCAAGAGACGGTGTCTCCACGGCTGGGTCTGCATGGCTGGTTCAAGCCCATCCACACGGCACAAATCCACACTTCTGACCCCAGGTAGGAAGCTACTGAGGCTAGGGTGCTCACCCAGCCTACTGCAGCAGCAAACACTGACTCAGAGCGCCTATCAGGAGTCTCAAACTCGCGGCCCGAGGGCCATTTGCGGCCCTCCGTACAACATTTTGTGGCCCTGCCCTAGAGGAATCTTTTTTTTTTTTTGTTTTAGTTGTTTGGGTCACACCCCCCAATGTTCAAGGCTTACTACTGACTTTGTACTCAAGGATCACCCTGACTTTGCCTCCTGTGGCCCCCAGGTAAACTGAGTTTGAGACCCCCCCCTAGAATAGCAGTTTGGGGGTAAAAGAGGGAGGCGATGCAGCAGAGGGCGAAGGAAAAGGACAGGACAGACTTGCTATGCGTGCAGAAACTCCAGGGCTGCCAACAGCACCTGCTAGAAGCTTCATGAGGACCAGGACAGGAGCAGACCCCAGGCACCCAATACAGTAATATGGGGGTGCGGGTTTTGTCCCAGAAGTCAGCAGGGGCTGGAGACCAATCTTCTTTGGCAAAGAAAGAAAACAGGAAGAGTGAGCATGACAGACATCGTGGCTTTTATGCTTTCTGGCCGCTACAGCTCTTTCTTGTGGCCAAACCCAGGGAACCCTGGGAACCTGGGGGACTGGCCATGCCTGGCCCGTGGCAGTTCTGCCTCGTCCTGCTCCCGGGCCAGCTTCATCTCCTCTTTCCCCTGGATCTCGTCCATCTCTTTTTCAGGGCCCTGGAGCAAGAGTGGTTGTTATTAAGCGAGATCCCAGGTTGGCCCGATCCCA
The DNA here is from genome assembly GCF_024139225.1 of Suncus etruscus. Taxonomy (NCBI): domain Eukaryota; kingdom Metazoa; phylum Chordata; class Mammalia; order Eulipotyphla; family Soricidae; genus Suncus; species Suncus etruscus. The sequence goes on along the minus strand of NC_064862.1, from coordinate 92,659,096 downwards.
GGTTGGCCGTTGCCCCCCCCCCCCCGCCACTCTGCACAGCCAGGGACCCTCTTGAACTCTCAGTGGGGGACCTCTGCAAGTGTGTGGAGGGAAGAACATGGTCCCAGGGGAGGGGCCTAAATCGCACAGCCATGATGAGTATCTGTGTGGAAAGACTGCAGCTGGGAATGAGGCAGGGCCTGTGTCCACCTGAGTCTTGCACCTAGTGGCTGCGTGGGCCACTCTGTGCTGGGGACAGCACCCAACTCAGAAATGAAGGGTGCAGTGGGGGGGCACTTGTCTTGCACATGGCCGACAGGGGTCCAACCTGTGCATCCCCTGGGGCTCCAGGAGTGATTTTTGAGCTCAGAGCCAGGAGTAAACACCGAGCACTGCTGGGTATGACCCAATAACAAGCCAAAAGAGAACAAAACTTGAGGGTCTGTGAGTTGAGGGGTGCCTATGGGCTGGATCTCACGTGGGCTCACGTCTAGTGAGGGAACAGTGGAGTCTGAAAGAGGAACTGAGGGACCATGAACACACCTTGGTCTCACCCCACGTGGCCTTGCCGAACTTCTGGGCATATTCTTCATCATCTGTGATCAGGAAGTTGTCGAAGATGGTTCCAGACCTTACCTGCAAGGCACAGGAGATGGGAGTGGCTTCCCAGTACAGGCTTAACCTTGGAGCTAACTCGACCTTGTAGAATGTTCCTTTGCTCCAGGATACAACTGGAGAGTACAGAGGAGGGGAAGGGGCCTGGGGTAAGAAGCTGGGGGGGGGGGGGAGCCTGGAAGGGCCAGCACATGAGGCCCTGGGGGATGAGTCTTGGCGGGATTCTGATCTGTGTGGACTCTGATCTGTGTGGATGCCAGACAGCCTCCTGGCCAAAAGTGGGTCAAGCACTTAAAAATACTAGGGCACTGCCTGGGGCTCCACCTTCAAGCTTTGTTCCAAAGAGGTCTGACCTGCCACAGCTCCAGGCCGATGGCACCGATGTCATCAAACTCCGTGAGGTCAGACTCGGCCAGGTAGTTGGCGTCCTTGGGCTTGCGATGCAGCCAGACGTTGCTGTCAATGCCCTCAGGTTTCAGCCCATCCTGCCCCAGAAAAGTGGACATGGTGAGCAGACAGAGCCCTGTTCAGGAAGGGGCGGGATTGGAAGGGCTGGGCCTTCCTGGGAGGGAGGGCCCTGGGATGGGCGAGGGCAAAGTCTGGGGTAGGAGGGGCCTGGGATGAAAGGAGACTAAGTCTAGAGTGGGCAGAGTAGAGGATGGAGCATGGTAAAGTTTGGGAAGACAGGGTCTGAGATGGGGCACTGGGAAGAGTTAGACTAGGACACGGCAGTCTGGAGAAGGCAAAGCCTAGGGTGGGCGTGGCAAACACGAGGAAGGCGGAGTCTATGGTGGGCGTGGCAAACAAGATGAGGGCGGAGCCTGGGTGGGCGTGGCGGTCTGGAGAGGGAGGAGCTTGGGATAGGGCAAGGAAATTTCTGGTGAGGGCGGAGCCTAGGAAGGACGTAGCTAAGTCTAGGGAGGGCAGATAATGTCCGGGGGCGTGGCCTGGGAGGGCGTGGCAAAGTCAAAGAGGGTGGAGTCTAGGTGGGCGTGGTCTGGCCTAGGGAGGACTGGGATGGCACAGAGTTGAAGGCAGATGAGGGCCTGAGCCCTTGGTGACAGCAAACCTGGTAGGGCGGTTTCTGCAGCAGCGGTGCCTGCAAATCCACATCCCCGTCCAACTTGCTGTTCCAGTCGCTGGGCGCGCCGGCCCCGGCCTCCAGAAACTGCTTGTCCCAGTCCTTCTAAGGTGGGCGAGAAGGAAGCCGTGAGACACTCATAGGCACAGGAAATGATGAGGGCTTAGGCATCAAGAGGGCTGGCAGGGAGGAGCATGGGTAGAGTAGGGGACACAAGCAGGGCTGTCTCTGACGAGGGGGACAGGTAGGAGGTCTGAAGGGTGGGACCAGGGACAGGGCCACACCTGCTCCCAGCCCTGTTGCTCTGTGCCCGTCTTCTTGGCCGATGATTTCAGCGACTCCAGGTTCCAGTCATACTCAATGTCCCCTGACTCGGCCACCTGCCCATCGATGCGTACCTCATAGGAGAGGTCAGGCCTGAGCACCAGGGTGTAGAGGTGTGTGTAGCCATCCACCTGCATGAGGGCGAGGCCACATAAAGGCACCCAAGTCCTCATGGGGTCCTGCGTAGGGGCCCCAGAGCCCCCCATCCCGGACCTCAGTCTCTGCAAAGGGCTGAGCGTAGTGCACGCGGCAACCCTAGGGCCAGGTGGAGAGCAGGCCGGGCTGGGGTGCTGGGGTTCTATCCTGCCCTCCTTCAGCCTCTACCCTGACCCCTCGCAGTCTCCCAGATTCCAGCCCCTGATGTGCCAGGCCTGAGCGGGCCCCAATGCCACCTTCCCAGAGGCCTGCATCCATCTGCACTTCGTTTTTCATTTTATTCTTATTTTGAGGAAGCCATATGGGGTGCCGGGGATTGAGGGTGGACTGGCTGTGTGCAAGGGCAAACACCCTGCTCACTATGCTATCAGTCCCGTCCACCCTCACCTCATCTCTACCGGCAACTCTCTAGGCTAACACCCACATCTGTGCCCACATCTGCACTCACCCCCTTGCACACCCACACCTCCAGCTGGGGTCCCACTGCCCCAGGGGGCAATCAAACTGCCCTGGAGCCACAGCAGGAGAACCCCATGCCCGCGTACATCACGCTAAGTCCCAGGAAGTCTGGTGTACAACAACTTGACTCAGCTCAGTGGGCACCCCTACACCTCTGAAAAAAGCGTGTCAGACCAGCTGAGGTCCTGATGGGGACCCCACAGTCTTTTCACACCTTACACCTGATCGACTTCTTGTTCTCATGATACTGATTCTTGAATTGCAAAATAACGTGGACTTTTGTGATATCAAATCCACAAATATCGGGTCCTACGAGAAAAAAAAATGATGGTTGTGCTCAGGGTCCACCTGCTTCAGCCTCACGGGGCACCCACAGCCATTCTCGGATAAGGGAGTTGGGGTGTGCTGGGAGCACTTGGGGTTCCAGGAGCAGGAGCGGCAATGCCAGGGCTGGTCGGGTCCAGACACCTAGTGGGTCGGTTCTCGAATACATTCACATTCATCTTCACATTCCCAGGAGGGCTGTGGATGTGGACAAAGGTGAAGGATTGGCGGCAACCCTGGGGCTCCATACATATCGCAAGAGGTGGGTAGCATGGGGCAATGGGGGTGGGGCAGGGGTCTGCCTGGGATCCAGCCCTGGGTTCCAGACATGCGACCAGCAGGGATTTCTCCTGCATATTTTTTTGGTTTTGTTTTGTTTTGTTTTGGCCAAACAGGGCGATACTGAGGCATTACTCCTGGCTCTGCACTCAGCAATCACTTCTCTTTTTTTTTGGGGGGGGGGGATTGTTGGTTAGGGCTACACCCGGTGGTGCTCAGGTGTCGCTCTTGGCTCTATACTCAAGAAAGACTCCTGGCAGGCTCTGGGGACCATATAGGATGGAACTGGGGTCGGCCCCTCGCAAGGCAAACACCCTCTCCACTGTGCTATTACTCCGGGCCAACGGCCCATGTTCATCCGCAGTGACTCCCCAGTGCGCACCAAACATGATGTAGTAAGGCGATTTGTTATTGAGCTGCCTCTGGTCCAGGCCGGCCGGGAAGACCTTGACGTAGCCGCCACCGCAGTCCATTTTCTGCTCGTGCTTCACCGTGTACTGCAGCACCAGAGGGCGGCCCCTGCTGCTGAAGGGCGGGAAGCGCGCCGAGATGGCGTAGAAGCGGCTGTCCTGGGTGGTCTGCAGCCCTGTGGGCAGGCCCGAGGGAGCTCAGGGCTCAGGAGGGCCCAGGGGAGACGGGCGCTGGGCCACTCCTGGGGTCTGTACTTGGGAGTCGCTCTCGGCAGGATTCAGGGTTGCCTATGGGGTGTTGGGGTCCCCTGTGCTGGGGGGGCATGTCTGTTGGGCCAATGGAGGCTTTGAGTGTGTGGGTGGATGGTATATAATATTTGGGACCACACCAGGCAGTGCTGACCGGGCTGACTTCTGGTTCTGTGCTCAGAGGTCACTCCTGCTGGGGCCCCGGTGGACCCTGTCTGGAAGCGCAAACCTAGGATGGCCACATGCTAAACAAGTGCCCTAACCCCAGTGTATCTCTCTGGCCCCTTTCCTTTTTTTCTCTTGGGCCACACCCGGTAGTGGGTGTGGGTTAGGGTTAGGGTTGGCCTCCAGCTCGGTCTGTCTGCTGTTGCCACCGGCCCTGGAGGTGTCAAGAGAGGGGCGAGGGGCGGGGAGACAGGACTGGGGTCCGGTGCATGTCTGTATGTGGCCACCCTGATTGTGTCCAGCATGGCAGGTCTCCCCTTGCACAGAGCGGGGCGGCCGGAGCAGTTGTCCAGGGATTAATACAAATGAAAAATATGTAAAAAAACATTCGGGTCGTTCTGCGCCACGCATAACCCTGTACAGCCTCTCGTGCCTCAGGTTCCCCAGTGTCCCGGCACTCCGTCCCACCTTTGTCCTTCTCTATGTGGCCGTAGAACTTGCCCGACGACAGTCGAAAGTGCCCGAAACCCGAGTCATTGGTGGACGGCACCCAGCGGTTCCTCCAGTGCTCTGCGCGGGTGGGGGACAGAGGGGCAGGTCAGGGTGGCCGAGGGGTGCCCGGGGAGCGGCGGAGCTGCACGCCCGAGGGGCCCCCGTCACCTCCATCCAGGAACTGCTCCTGGAAGTAGACGGCGGCCAGAGCGGCGCGCAGCACGAAGAGAGCGCCGAGGGCGACGCGAGGCGGGGCCATGGACACGACGGCGACCTGGTCCCCGACGGAGGCCGCGGGCCCCGGAACTACAACTCCCGGCACGCCGCGCGACTGAGCCGTTGAGGGCCGGTACTACGACTCCCGTCCTGCCCCGCGATTGTGATGCTGCCGAGTCCTGGGCCCCGGCCCGGAACTACGACTCCCGGCGTGCCCCGCGATTATGACCGGGCGGCCACCCTGTCCTGACGCAGCGGTGCATGCCGGGAGATGTAGTCTCCTGCACTTGGGCGCGGTTGCGGGGCAACAGGCGGCTCGGGGCCTGAGGTCCGGCGGGGAGCGCGGCTGCGGAGACGGGCGCCGGGAAAGGTGCGGTGGGGGAACGGGGAGCACCAAGAGCTGAGCGGGCCGGGCGGGTGGCTCGCGCCTGGTTTCTGGTTCCCGAGGCCCCTGACGGGCGCAGTACACGGGGGGTCGCCCAGGGCTGCGTCTGTTTTCTTGGCTCGGTGCATTTCCCCGGGAGAGGCGGGGATCCTGGCCTTGCCGCACAGCCGCCCGTTTCAGCACGTCCAGAAGTGCAGAACGTTTCTGTTGCATGTTCGGGCCTTCTCCCTTCACATTTCCTGATCTAGGCGCTTTGCAGGGCTATGGCGTCCGCGTGACGTCAGGGGAGTGACGTCAAGAACATCCTTGGCCAAGACCTTCGCTATTAAGTGCCTATTGCTACTGTTTTTGCTTGTTTGTTTTTGGTTTTTGGGTCCCACCCGGCAGCGCTCAGGGGTGACTCCTGGCTCTACGCTCAGAAATAGCTACTGGCAGGCACGGGGGACCGTATGGGATGCCGGGATTCGAGCTAACATCGGTCCTGGTCGGCCTCTTGCAAGGCAAACGCCCTACCGCTGTGCTATCTCTCCGGCCCCATGAGTTTTTTGCATTTTTATTTTTTGGGCCACACCCAGGAATCATTTCTGGCAGGCTCAGGTACCCTCTGGGATACTGGGATTAGAACCTTGGTGCAAGGAAATAAAAAAAACCCTCCTGACTATGCTATTGCTCCAGCCACTCTTTTTTCTCCTTTTCTTTTCCTTTGGTTTTAGGGCTGGGGGTTGGTTTGGGGTTTCTGGGGCTGGGAGGGCAGTTGTGGTTCACCCCCATCTTCCTTGGTACCCACCTCTGGTCGGGGTCTAGGGCCAAACGAGTGGGTCTGTGCCATTCCTGCTGCCTGATGTGTTGCTCTTGAGACCTGGGTATGGGGATACAGTCCAGGGCTGTATCCGCACACTTGCCCCTCCTGACAGGAGCTGCTCCTGGGTCTGGGGTGAGTGAGTGGCCAAGAAACACGATGCTGGTGGTCCGTGGTTGCACCCTATGAACAGCGTGGACAGGTGTGGGAAACCCTACAGAGGGGTGTGAACTCAGGATGGGGGGTCCCTGTCTGGGCTCTGACACCCCCAGAATCCTCATCTCCCCGTGCCAGGGTCATGTGTCTCGTCTCCAGCTTTGGGCTGGGGGCACAAGGTGGGGTTCAGGGCTTCCATAACCCGTTGTGTGCTGCACCCTAGGATGGCATCAGCCCGGGCTGTGGGTCGCGGGCGACCCCGGGACTTGGGACTCGGCCTGGAGGAGCCGCCGCTGGACCTGCTCAGACACTTGAATCTCGGCCCCACCGCACCCTGCCAGAGCCGCTTCGTGGGCCGCGGCCCCACAGGGAATTCTATGCCCACCCGGCAGGGGACCCGGCCCCCCGCCTCCACGGTGCGAGCTCAGGCTGCGCTCTCCAGGCTAGCGCGCCTCGAAGACCGGCTGCGGGGCCGGCGGCCGGCCCGCTCGAGCTCAGCCACCCCTACGTCCTCCGCTAGCCAGCCGAGCAGTGATGCCCATAGCAGGGCCCCGAACCCACCGGACCCAGCACAGGGTGCACCGGGAGACCAGCCCCGGAGCAGGTTTCTCAAGAAACGGGGTCCTTCCGCCGAGACCACCCGCCCCGCAGTCCTGCAGGGGACCACAAGGCCCAGTGCAGCACCCCCAGCTCCCTGTGGTCCCCCAGACAGCGATGAGGAGGAGATGGCCTATCTGCTAGGGAGCCTGGCAGAATCTTCCGAAGGAAAGGGACCAGCAGGGAAGCCAGGCTTGGTGAGCACCCGAGGGCCTGATCGTGAGCAACGCCCAGAATGGGGACACACTGACTGCTCGGTATCCCCAGGGCAGCGACAAGGCCTCTGCCCCACAGCCTTCACCCACTCAGGTCTGCTGAAAGGACACGTGTGACTGTGTGTCCGTGTGTGTGTCTGTGTGACTGTCAGTGTCTGCTGCTGTATGTGTGACCTGTATAGGCGTGTGACGCTGTATCAATGCGTGCCTGGATCAGGTCTGGTGTGTGACTTATCAATGTGCCAATCAGTGACTCACTGCCCCGAAGAGCACCCGATTTTCGGGGAGGACTGGTTCAGGTGCATGGGGGTGTCCAGCCTCCAGCTGCTGACTGCTGACCTCTGACCTCCCTGCCGATTTAGGGCCCGAACCCAGCAGAGCCCCGAGCACGTCCTTGGCGAGCCAAGCAGCCCTCCAGCCCCATGGCGCCTGCCTCCCTGCCCAGCCTGACCTCAGGGGCCTGCACCCCCCCACATGATGCTTCTGAGGGCACACCACTCTCCAATCTCATCACCTCCTCCCGTGCGGCATCTCCACAGCTCCCCAGCGAGGCTGGGCCCTCGGACTCCGATTCTGAGGACAGCCACGGTGAGTAGCGGTGGTGGGGTCAATGACAAGTTCCTCCCCTCTTCCCTAGTTCCCTTCACCCTGCAGCCAGCCAAGCCCCAGAGAGAAGGTGTCCAGGTTTCCATCCCTGGGTTCTCCTTCGATGGACACCTCAAAAAGGCCCCCTGAAACATGTAAGTTAAGGAAAACATGAACTGAGCTCAGAAAACTTGAGGGTTGGGGCTGGAGCGACTGCACAGCGGTAGGGCATTTGCTTGTCCAGCCGACTGGACATGGACCTGGTTTCGATACCTGGCATCCCATATGGAACCCCGAGCTTGCCAGGAGCGATTTCTGAGTGTAGAGCCAGGAGTTAGACCCTGAGCACCGCCGGGTGTGACCCAAAAAGAAGAAATAAAAGCTTAGGGATTCCTGGAGGGAGGAAAATGGCCGGCCTAGCCCCCCACCCCCCCAGTCCCACTCACCTCTTTACAGACTTCCGGGTCCACATCCTGTCCCTGAGTGACCTGCACCCCAGCAGCCCACAGGAAAAGGTGAGCCATCGGACCTCGGATGTGACTCCTGGGTGGGTGTTGCTAGGGTGAGCGGGTCAGGGTCTCGTGGACAGTCTGGGACTCAGATCCACACACTCCTGAGAAGGGTAGCCCAGGCCATCTGCCCAGGGCTAGGGCTCGGGTGGGGTAGGTGGGGACAGCAACTCCCCCATCTGGTTTCAGGGTCCAGCTGGCTCGGAGGCTGGAAATGCCCCGGTGGACAGCCAAGTGTCAGAGCAGCTGAGTCCGGGCTCAGCGGGCTCCAGCACTCCTACAGCAAACTCCAGCTGGGCTTACTCAGAAGACTTCCACAGCAGCTCCGAGGCACCCCCCAAGAGCCACAAGGGGACCCCCAGCTTGGAGCGCGTGGGACCCTCGGCCGCCCACCTGCAGCAGCGCGTGGTGCTGAAGGAGACGGCGGTGCAGACCCCGGAGTCCGCCTTCGCCTACCAGTGGCTCCAGCGTGAGTGAATGCTGGGCCCACGCGGGCCACTAAGTTTCCAGGGACACAGTCAGCTGAACCCCAGAACCTCCACAAGGGGCTGGTGGAAGGAGGGTGGGACCTGTGGTTAGGGGAGGCGCCGGCAGGAAGAAGGCCTGGGAAGAGGGGCGTGTTTGAGGCGGGGCCAGTGCAGGCCAGAGAGCAGCCCTGGGTCAGGACCCGAACGGCTGGACCCCAGATGGGCTCGTGGAGGTTGCAGGGGGAGGAAGGAAATCTGGACGGAAACGTGGGGTAACAAATTCATACGCGTTTGGGGCAGGGGGTCCCGCAGCTCTGACCCCTTTTTCCCCCACCGGTCTGGCTCGCACAGCGGGCGGCTTGGCGGCCCTGGGCCCATCTCTGGGGGGCGTCTACCTGGACCCCACGCCCATCGCCAGCCACGTGGTCAGCCCGGAGGCCATTGAAGGTAAGTGCGGGCTCGGTGGGTGCCAGGGAAGGCCCCAGGCCAGGCCAGGTGGGCCCCTCCACATTTCGCCCATGCCCTGTGCCGCTGCTGAGCAGAGATCCCGGGGGTCGGTGGACGGTCTCACTGCTGTGGGGGCGTCGGCTCCCATCCCGGCGGGACCCCGTGTGTTGGGTCTGACTCTCCCCCAGCCCTGACTGCCTACAGCCCGGCCACCGTGGCCCTCCATGACCTGCTGAGACAGCAGCTGAGCCTCACCCGGAGTTTCGCCGACGCCAGCCGGGAGCTGCACGGGGCCCTCCTGAGGGCTCTGGGCCCACCCACCTTCCGCTACCACACGCTGGAGGAGGCTCGCCAGGTGGGTGCAGTCTCCCGTGGCTGGTTCCCATCCACGCCTCTTGCCCCGTACTACCCACTTCCATCACCTTCACGCCCCTCCCCACCCCAGGCTCGACCCCTGCAGCCGGAGCTCTTCTGGGGCTGCTGTTGCACTCCTGTTGCACCTGCGGGCTGAAGCCCAGGGCCCAGCTTTAGCAGAGGGATCTTATTCCAGGCCCAGGGAAGGAAGCCGGGCTCCAGACCGAGAGGCTTTAAGAGGCTTTTCTGGTCTCGGAGAGCAGCCAAGGGCAGCGAGCCCTGCCTTTCACAGTGGGTTTCCCACCGACTCCGCCATGCAGGGCACCTCCATCATCCATGCCCCACACCCCACTGGGCAGTCCCAGGTTCCACTCAGCCTAGCCAGGAAGTGATGCATCCCCGTTCTCCCAACACAGTACATCCGGCACCATAGGCCAGCCCGGCTCACCATGGAGGCCGCCCTGGAGGAGGTGAAGCAGGAGCTGGAAGCCCCGGGCGCCTGGGTCTGACGACGCCACCTCCCTTCCCCTGGCCCCCACACCAACAGGCGACTCGTTACAAAAGTCTTTTATTCGAAGGCAAAAACAGTAAAACTCACAAATGGTTAACAGCACGTGGTGTCCTGAATCCTGCACGTGCCAATGATTCACAGCGACCAGAGACAAATCAGAGGTGGCACCGTCAGTGAGCAGGGGACAGGGCGCTGCCTGTGCTCACGGGAGGGAAGGTCTCGGGTTTCAACAACTACTAAAGGAAGTTGCGCTAACAGTGGCTGGGGCGGCTGGGAGTGGCCGGGCCAGACCTACACTAGCAGGGGGCAAAGACCAAACCCACGTGGTGGGGCCACTGCAAAGGCTCCGAGTGTCCTGGTTGGAGAGGGCCGGGTGCGACTACTTGCACTCGTCCCTGGCCTTCATGCGCGCGATGAAAGAGTAGCTCTTGTTGCGCCGGTAGTTCTCGTAGGGGTCGTCGAGGGCCACCCCCACGCCCTTGTACTGGTCCCACTTGTCCCGGACGTCCCCGCCCTTGATGGGGTCCTGGATCCCCTGCTCCTTGGCTCCGAGGCCGCCCGACCCACTCCAGCCTGCGGGGAGAGGCCAGCTCTCAGCCCTGGTAGTTACGCGCGCCACCACACACACACACACACACACACACACACACACACACACACACACACACACACACACACACACACGGTCCACTTGTTCTCTCCCTCACCACACACACACACGGTCCACTTGTTCTCTCCCTCACCACACACACACACACACACACACACACACACACACACACACACACACGGTCCACTTGTTCTCTCTCTCACCGCCCCCAAGTCGAGAGGAGGCACTTGGCACAGACACTGGAGGGCCCACCTACCCATCTTCACCAGCATCTGGTGGCCCTTGTTCTCCTCCCCGAGCCGCGAGTCCGGGATGGGGGGTGCAGAGTTGGAGCCCAGGCCGGCTGAAGAGCTGCGAGGGGCTCAGTGAGTGGAAGGCCCCCCTGGGGGCCCCGGAGCCCCTTCAGTGCTGCCCCCCATTCCACCCGACCTGGCGGGCAGGACTCACGGTGGCGTGGCGCTCCGGGAGCGGGAGCGGCGTCTCCGGCCAGGGGAGTAGGACTTGGAGCGAGAGCGGGAACGAGAACGAGAGCGGCTGCGGGAGGAATGGGAGCGGGAGCCGCTTCTGCAGGAAGGCAGGGGAGATGCCGGCTTCAGAGCAGAGCGGAAGACCAACAGGGAGAAGGGGGGTGCCTGCTGCCCCCTTACCTGGAGCCGGAGCGGGAGGAGGAGCGTGAGCAGGAGCGCGAGCGTGAGCGTGACGAGGACCCGGAGGACTTGGAGGATCTCGAGTTGGAGCGGGAGGAGGAGCGGCCGCGGCTCTTGGACCTGCTGGCAGAGCGGGACGGCCCGCTGCAGAACACAGGGAGACCAGTGGGGTGAGCCAGGGCATCCACCTGCCACTGCCAGTCCCTCCACTGGGTGCCCTGCCTACCCCCTCACCTGTTCCTCTTCTCCTGGCCCTTGCGCCGCCGAGCCCGCATCTTGGCGCGGAAGAACTCGTAGAGGCCGTTCTGCTCCCAGCCCTCACTGCAGGGGGGGGGGGGGCAGAGGAGAGGGAGGGTGGTGGCAAGCGCCGGACAGCGGCTGAGCGGTGTCCCTGCCATCCCCACCCACGGTGCGCCTTGAAGCACCAACACAGCCCTGGGCCCTACCTGTTGCGAGGCCTGTCGTGGGACGGGGGGCTGTAGAAGGCCTCCACGGCTGCCAGCAGCCTCTCACTAGGGGGCATGGGGGGAGGCAGGCGGATGTCTTTGGGGTCCAGGGGCTTGTATTCATGGTCTTCCAGCTGCGGGGACACAAATCGGGTCACCCTGTGCCAGGACTGGCCCCCCCCCTCCGGCGCAGGGTGGAGGCTCCTCACCTTCACCAGGGGGGCCATCAGCCCGGCAGGGAGGTCAAAGTAGGGCACGTTGGGGACCAGACTGGGGTCATCGTGGTTGATGTGAGGCGGACCCTGTCGCCGCATGTGGGGAGGCTGCCCGTTGAAGCCATGGGGCGGGGGACCAAAGTCCGGGTGCTGGGGACCACCCCAAGGCGGGTGCTCGTTGATCCCAGGATGAGGCATTCGGTGGCCAGGGTGGTGGTGAGGCGGCCCCATGTCTGCAGGGGTTTGGGAAAAAAAGACGAGGATAAGGGCGAGGACGGAAAGTGGCCGGAATCAGGTTCAGGTTCGGGGTCAGAGTCACAGTCAGGGTCTGGGTCCGGTAGGGGTTGGGGCCGCACCCCTCTCACCAGCCGGGAAGTCGCCCTGGGGATAGTCGAAGCGGGGCGGGTAGGGTGGCCGCTCGAAGGGGTGCCGCGGGGGAAAGTCATCCTGCAGGAAGCGCGGCGGGAAGCGGCTGAAGCTGTGTGGGTGTGGCGGCTGGTTGAACTGTGGGTGCTGCTGGTGGGGCGGAAAGGGGCCCCGGAAGTGTGGGGGCCGCTGCATGCGGAAGGGGGGCTCCCGCTGGCCCCCGCCCCAGGGTGGCTGCTCGTGCTGGTTGTTCCAGGGACCCTCAAACTGGTTGTTCCAGTTGGGGTCAGGCTGGCCGCTCCATGGTGCGTCACGCTGCCCATTCCAGCCGGGATCTCCCCGCTGTTCGCCCCACATGCCCTCGTGGCTGTTGTTCCAGGGCGGGCAGTGAGGGGGCCCGCCCTGGTGGTGCGGATAGGGGGGCTGCTCCGGCGGCTGCTGGGGGGAGAGCAGAGATGAGCGAGCCAACTGGGCCTGGCTGGCCCCTGCCTCTGCCTCCAGCACCTTCAGACTGCAGAGCTTACCTGCTGCTGGCCCCAGGGTGCCACAGGGTGAGGCTGGTCGAACCAGGGCGGTTTGTTGGGTGGGATCTGGTCATGGGGGCCGGGGCCTCGGGGTCCAGGAGCTGCAGGATCTGGCACACCCCCTGGGGCATCGTATTCGGAGGAGCCCGGCATCTGGATGGGGGGCTTGTTCTCCTCTGTAAGGGCAGGGCGGTCAGCGGTGGGAGCAGCCTGCAGGGGCCCAGCTCTGCCCTCCACGAGGCCCAGCCAGACTCCACCCTCCAAAAGCCAGCCCTGACCACCTTAACCGAATTCCTTACCTGGCTGTGTGGTGGGTGGGATGGCTGGGGCAGGTGCAGGGGCAGGTGGGGCTGGGGGAGGCGTGGCCTTCACCTCGGCTTCCAGCTGTGGCAGGGGCAGGGGCTGCGGCTGTGGCTGAGGCTGGGCCAGGCTGCTGACGAACTCCTCGTGTTGCGTCTTCAGGGTCTGGATCTGTTGCTGGAAGGCCAGCTGCACGGGCTGCACGGCCGCCGAGTGCTCGCTGATGAGTGTGGCCTGCAGGGCAAACGGCCAGGTGTGCCGGGTGCTCAGGGTCAGAGAGAAGGGGCGCCACTTCCATCCATCTCCTTCCCATCCTGCTTGGGCCCCATCTTACCTGGTACTGCCCGAGCCCCAACGCAGGGCTCTGCAGCTGCTGAATGATGGAGTCATCGAAGTAACCGTTCTTCTCCCAGAGCTGCAGCAGCTGTGAGGTGGAAGGGCTGGGTCAGGACAGTGAGGGGACCCGGGCCATCCCTCCCTACATCTGCCAACCCTGGTTCCATGTACCCGAGCGATCTTCTGCTGCTTGTCCTCCTCCACGGCCAGGAAGCTGGTGCAGTAGATGGGCACCACCACCCGCTGCAGCGCCGCCAGCAGCTCTCGCGCCTGCTTGCGCTGGCTGTGAGGGAGAGAGCTGCCGCGCGTCAGCGCCCTGCCGGGACCCGGCCACGCGCGTTACCAACGGGCTATGCTTCTGCAGCATCGAGGGGGCCGTCTCCGCGGCCTCGGCAGCCCCCTCCCCGCGACCAGGAGAGGTGACAGTGCGGGGGAGGGGGGGGAGGGAAATCCTGAGCGCAGAGGGGGCAAGGGAGCGGGCAGAAGATGGGTGCAGGACTGAGCTGAGCAACTGAGCACAGACAGAAAGCTCCCGTTGATGTCAGTTCCCAGCAGAGCAGCAGGTGGCTGTGGCGAGGGGCGGGTAGTGATGGGGTTTGACTCACCAGTGGTGCAGCACGTCGTTGATCAGGTAGATGAGGTGCAGCCGCAGCTCGAAGTGGGCACCATCGGCCGTAATGCGGTTCCGCAGGTGACCGGCCATCAGCTCGCAGTGCGGCGGGGACTTGGCGTTGCTGAACATCCAGTTCTTGCCGGCCTGGGGGCGAGGGGGGGGGGCGTGGAGGTGAGCAAGGAGTGGAGCAGGGGTGTGGGGGAGGAGGGGTCGTGCTCGGGGCCCACCGAGATGGCGTCCTTGGTGCACGTGTCAATGATGGGCTGCAGCAGGTTGTCGAACTCGCCCATGTCCAGCTGTGTCTCCTCCAGCAGCTTTTGCATCTGCTGCTCCAGTGCGTGGGTCACAGCCGCCGTCACCTGCTCCTGGAGGGCAGTCGCGTGAGCCCTGGGCCCAAGAGGTGGGGGAAGGCCCAGGAGGGACCTCGCTTTGGCCAAGTCACCCCCACAACGTGAGAACAAACAGCCAGTGACAGACCGGGAGGGACAGCAGAGATGTCTCCCACAGACAGGGAGTAGATGGACAGACTGGGTGGGAAACGGAGACAGGCTGGAAGTGGACAGACGGGGTGAGGAGTGGTAACAGACAGGAACGAGACAGGGGCAGTAGGAACAGACGGGGAGCGGAGACACAGAGAAGGCACGGAGTGGGAACAGAAGGGTGGGCGCAAGGGCAAAGCCGTCCTCTGCTGCCGGCCACCCGGCTCATCTCTGCGGCTGCTCAGAGTGCCAGAGGGAGAGGTGCTCGGCGTTCCCCGGGCCTGCCCGCGGCCACGCGTCTCCCGACCCCAGGTACCTGCCGCAGGGCCAGCAGATGCTGTTCTTGCTGCTGCAGGTTCCACTGGCTCTGCTGGATGAGCTCGTCCACGGTGGGGGCGCCCTGCGACGGCGGGAGCGGGCCCGCGGGGGCCAGAGGCGGCGGCACTGTGGCCGCAGGTTCCAGCTCGGGCGCCTGCTGCTTGCAGAGAACTGGGGGAGATAAGGAGGGCTGTGAGGAGGGCTGGTGGAGCACGGCGCCCTCGGCGCCCCGCAGCCTCGGGTGCCCGCACTCACGCTGCTGCTGCTCCAGCGCCAGCTTGCACTTGTAGTAGCTGTAGAAGTCGCCGCCGAACAGGAAGGAGAACTTGGGGTTGTCCTTCTGCTTCTCCATCGTCATCTTCTCGAACTCGGGCCCGTTGCGCGCCACGAACTGCGCCAGCTTGTCGATGACATTCCGCAGCTCCTGGTCTGCGGGCGGAAGGGGCGGCGGCGGCGGCGTGAGCGGCTGCGCGGGGCCGAGCGGGGCGCGCGGGGCGGGGCGGGGCGGGGGGCTCCTACGGGTCCCCGCAGGGGCCGCGCGCGCGCGCCGGGAGCGCGGACCCGCGGCGGAGGCCGCGGCGAGCCTCGGGCCGCCCCGCCCCCTCGCGGCCCCGGGAGCCCGGGCGGCGGCGGAGCCCGGCCCGCGGGGGCTTCGGGGCGAAGGGCCGGGCGCCGCGGCCCCGGGCCGGGTCTCACCGTCGGGCGGCAGCGGCATCTCCATGGCTCCGGCCGCGGGGAACGTCCTCGGCGCCTCGCGACCGCCCGCCAGCGCCGTGGCGGAAGCCGGCCGGAAGTGGCGCGAGGCGGCACTTTGCGACGGGCCTCGTGGGCGCTTCCGCCGCCACTTACGGCCGTCGCCGGGAGACGCCGGAAGCGGGCGCGGAGGCTGCGCTCGGGGGCGGGGCTAAGGCGCGCAGGCGCAGGCGCAGGCGCACCCACCCCTCCCGCGCCGCCGCTCTCCTGCCCAGCTGCAGTCCAGCTGCTGGCGGCGCCTGGCTCGGCTCCTTGCCGCGGGCCCAGCGACGACGAGACAGGTTGAGGATCGTCCCCGAGGCCCCGCCCGTGCGTCCGGGGCGGACCACCCCCAAGTCCCTGCAGCCCTGAGGGGAGTTCGGGCCTCCGGGGCCCGCAGGTGACCCGGGAATTTTCCTTTTTGCAGAGTGAAGTTTTTCCCCCCCCCCTTTTTTTGTTTTTTTTTGGGTCCCACCCTGCAGCGCTGAGGGGTTCCTCCTGGCTCCACGCTCAGAAATCGCTCCTGGCAAGCACAGGGGACCATACGGGATGCCGGGATTCGAACCACCGACTTCCTGCATGCAAGGCAGACGCCCTACCGCCGTGCTATCTTTCCAGCCCCAGAGAGTGGAATATTTTTTACGGGGACTGGGGAGGGTCCCCAAGTTAAGTCTCTGTTGCTGACCTGTAAAGCAGCTTTGGGGATCCCGAGCACAGCGGGGAGGGCGCTAGCTTTACAAGGGGGCTCAGGTTCGATCTCCGGCATCCTTTATGCCCCCCCCAGCACTGCCACTAATAACCTCTGGGTATCATGGGGTGTGCCCTCCCCAGAAAAAATGATATCCCCGGAGGGCCCCCAGCTGCGGCTGGAACCGGGCAATGCCTGTACTCTCCCTCTCCTTTTCCGAGCAGAACCTTGAACCGACCGGTTCCCTGCAGGGCCCCCCTAGAGTCAGGTCCTGCGGCCTCGGCTGAAAAGGGGTCCCTCCCGGTCCTGGAAGCCAGACTGCGTTGGTAAAGGCAGCCCCTTGAGACAAGACACTGCAGGGCCCCCACCGAGAAGTGGACCGCCTTGTGCGCCCAACAAGGGCCGCGCTTTTTGGGTGACTGAATTGTGTAGCACTTGGGCCCTATACGAGCACTGCACGGTGCTTTGTAGATCCGAGGTGTGAATAAAAGGTTCTGAAAATGCAGGTGACTGAAGTGAGCGCAGGGGGGGGGGACGACACCAGCCCCACCCGGGGGTGAAAAGGCTGAATTCAGGTCACATTCCAGAGACCCCCTCAGACATGTGGCTCCCTATTCTGTTGCACCCCTCATGTGGGAGCTGCCCCAGGAGGGCATGATGGAGGGTGGCTGCATATCTGCAGACTTTGTTCAGTGCAGGACATGACGGAGTTGGGGGGCGGGGGGAGGCCACCCATCCCAGTATGAGGCTCTGCCGCTGGTACCCCACAATGGCTGAGACTGTGTCCCTTGCTTTCCACTATCCTGACTCAAGAAGCCAAGTCACTGCCCGGTCGCTGACAGCTGGTTTATTGTATGTCCCCAGAGTTCACATTTTCTGCCCAAGGCTCTCAGAACTGCAGATTCACAATCTGGAGCATCAGCCTCAGCGGGTTCTTCTAGGTAGGCCCCAGCGTCCAGGAAAGCCCTCTGTGTTTTGCCCAGCTGGGGCTCCTGCCAACAGGACTTTGTCTCTTGGCTTGGGGCTGGGGCTGAGGCATACACCTGCATTACCTTAGCCCTCGTGCCACTCCACCAGGGGCCTGCAAACCGGTCCTGGCATCTTGTTGGGACCTTGCTGTGGCCACGTGTCCAAGGCAGTGTGCAAAGCCTGTCTCACAGGAGGGGACAGGGACCCTACCAAGCAGGTGTACCCCAAGTCCACTGCAAATTCAAGGGAGACTCCAGCAGATTCGTTCCCTGGGGCTGTCCCAGTCAGCAGCAAAGGGTCAGCCCTCAGGGCCAGGACCAGACACTGCGGAAACCGTGGGGCCCAGGGGTGCTACCCTACTGTGGAAGCAGAGCTGTGGGCCGTCCAGAGAGCCTGGTCCCCGCTCTGACCAGAGGGCCCAACCCCAGGGGCCTCACTATAGACCTCCAAGGTACCCACAGGCTCAGGGGCCTGCTCAAGACAGTTCAAATGGTTCCAAATAAAAGGTGCCTGGGGTCGTGAGCTCACGCGTACACACAAACACACGCCACAAAACGCCCCCTGAGAAAGGCCAGAGCTCCTAGCTCTGCCCTGTCTGGGAGCCAGGGGAGACCTGAGCCCCCCCCAGGGGGGATGAGAGGAGAGTCAGATTAGGGAAGTAGCGTTGGGAACACTGACCATGATTCCTGAGGGAAGGAGGACTGGCCACCACCAACGGGCACGGGGTGAGTGTCCCTGCAGCACCAGTTTGGGAGGGCGGGCCAGCAGCCCCTCTGCTGTCCTGTCCGCAAGGGCCACACAGTGTCCAGGGGCACAAAGAGGGGAGGACTACACGTCGTAGCGGTCCGAGCTGTAGGGGTGCGTGTAGCTCTGCCGGCCATGCTGTGGGAAGAGCATGCCCACGCCGTTGCGAGGCTTCTCTAGGGGATTGAGGAGGTGCTCTTTGCTGCTCAGATCTCCCGTTGTGACTGGGAGCACGTTCTTCCGAGCCTGCTGGTGGGCATCGTACTTGGTCTGGAAGATGAAGCAGCGAGAGTGAGGGTTCCTCTGGTCATGCCCCCTGAGGCCCATCCAGGTCACACCTTCAGAGATACGCCTAAAAAGGCCCTTCCCAGATGTGTTCTAGAAAAGCCCCTAAGGCACATCACCCTGGGACATGCCCCCGAGTCTTCCCACATACTCCCGGAAGACCTTTTCAGAACTTGCCCCCTGCCCTGCAGCGCCCTCCCAGGTACAGACCCCACTCCCCTTCCTGGACCAGACAGGGACAGTGGGTTTCGCCAGGACCTGGAGCTCGGGTCAGGCAGGCTGGGGGGGTCTCACCTTGTTGTACAGGAAGACCCCGAGGATGGCCGTCATCATGCCAAGGACGTTGGTGCTGGTGACCGGGTTCCGCAGCATGATGAGGGACACGGTGATGACCATGATTCTCTTGGTGGCGTTGGCCACCGAGTAGCTGAGGGGGCTGATGAGGTTGAGGATGCTGAAGGCGATGACGTTCTGGGCGAAGTTGCAGAAGCCGCTGATGGCCAACAGCAGGAGCGTCCAGGGCCACTGGGCCACCGAGGTCTGTGGCATAGCGCACACTCGGGCTGAGGATATGGCCTTGCCCACCTCCCTCCCCATCAGGCTACCATCTTGGCTGAGCTTTGAACCCCAAAACGGCATCTGTCTGTATGGGTGTGTGTGGGGGGCATAGGCCTGCCCATGAGCAGCTGCAGTCAACAGTGTGATAAATAAATGAAGCCCAGCCTCTACTCACAGGAAGCCATGGAGTAGGGACTGAGGCCAAGGAGGGCAGGTCCACATAGGTGGCCCCAGAGCTGGGCAGGGGCACCACTGTGAGGGCAGCCCTGTGGGGTCTGGGTGGATAGCACCCAGAGCAGGGTGCAGTGGACACGAGTCTGAACCACTTGTACCCCACTGTGAGCATGTAGGGGGGTGTCTGTGCATGTGGACATGCACAGGAGTACGAGTTTGAAGGCACGTGTACTTGAGTGCCTATGGGCACATGAGCATATTCTCAAAAAGAGGTCCCCCTCAGATGGTCTGGGCAGGGCAGGGCCGGAACGAAGGACCTGGCACTACAGGCATCCAGGTCAGAAGTAGCAGCTTAGCCTGGGCCTGAGTCTGAGTGGCCCACCATGCGAGGGACAGGATGGGGCAACCAAGGAGCATCCCGGAAAAGTCAAGAAAATAGCACAGGACCATGAGGGGAGGAACAGGAGGTGACAGGCCCAGGGACCAGCCCAGCCAGTCTCCGAGCCAAGCCTGCGTCTGCGCCCAGCTCACCAGGTCGCTGCTGACCAGGAAGGTCGACAGGTCCACCAGGACCCACGTGGGCACCATGAAGAACACGGCATGGCAGCCCAGGATGTTGAGAAGCCGCAGATGGTGGATCCTGGAGTCCCGCAGCACCTGGGGAATGGCCCAGTCAGTGCCTCCCGTAGGGGCTCCCCATGCAGAAAACTCTAGGCTCAGCCCAGAGAGAACCAGAGTCCTATGTCCTAACCCCACCCTATCCACAGGGAGGCCCTGCATCAATCAGCACCTTCTTGGAGAAGATGTTCTGCAGAGAGAAGCAGAGTGTGGCCGCCAGAGCGCTGAGGAGGCCCCACATGTCAAAGGACAGCTCGGTGACAGTAGCCAGCAGGACGCCGCTGATGATGGGGATGAGCGACAGGTACACCTGTGGGGGGCAGGGGGTGGGGCTGAGGGTCCTCTGCACTCCCACCACGAGATGCCAAGACCCTGAAACCCAGGGCTGAGCTGAGACTCAACTATCATGGACGTCGAGGTACCCCAGCACCTTCCCAAGGGGACCTGATTTCCTGGGACTCAGCCCCCTCCTGGACGGGGAGCGCAAGACGGAGCCGCTGTACTGTCCCTCCCGGCGGACTGCGCCTTCCGGCACCTGGTCCACCTGTGCCCCATGTTCCACAGAGCGGGTTGTGTGTGACTCAGGGAGACGCGCCCAGTCTCCACGCCGGCGGAGGAACAACGTCCAGGACAAAGAGACACCTGGTGAGCCAATGACCTCAGCTCCCGATGACAGTGTGCATCACGGGGTGGCCCTGGGACCTCCAGGACGCATACTGTGGGGCAGGGGAGGGGTGGGAGAGACCCTGCCGACCCCTATGGGCCTTGCTCCGAGCCAGGGAGGGATGCCTAGATGTACAGTATGCGGGTCGCTCCCTCAGCAGCCCGAGCGTGGGGAAGGTGGAGGGACGGACCCGGAACTAAGGCCCCGAACCCGCCCCCTCCCAGCCCACAGGAACAGAAGCGAGCGCACCCGGAGGGCATTCCCTCCAGCGCAGCCCAGCCCCGCGCAACCCTGGCCACGTCAGCAGCTGGGGGGGGCGACACCTGCTCCCCGCCCTTACCTTGGTGCTCTGCTTCTCCTTCATGATGAGCCGCGACAGCAGGACCACCCAGATGGGCATGGTGGCCTTGACTGCGGAGACAAGCGGGGCTCAGCCGCGGCGCCCGGCTCCCGCGCCCCGGCTCCCGCGCCCCGCCCGCCGCCCGGACACCCACCGGTGTGCGCGTAGGACACGGGCACCTTCCAGATGCTGACGTGCGCGGACACCGACGCGAAGTACTTGCCGAAGGCCAGCGGCAGCACGTAGCGCGGGTAGAAGCGCCGCGGCAGCAGCGGGCCGGGCGCCGGGTGCGCGCCGCCGGGCGCGGGGCCGGACACGGGCGGCGCGGGGGGCACGCGCCAGGCGCGCAGCAGCGGCGGGAGCCCCGCGCACAGCGCCAGGATGTGGCACAGCGACACGGTGACGGGGAACGGGAAGGCGCTCAGGATCACCTTGTTGACCACGTTGCCGCCCGCGCTCAGCGCGTACCACAGCAGGCACAGCGCCGCCACCCGCGCGCCCTCCCGCGCGCCGCCGCCCGCGCCCGCCGCGCCCGCGCCCGCCGCCGCCGCCGCCGCCATCCCGCCCGCCCGCCCGCCGCCGGCTGCGCCGCGACCCGCCCGCCCGGCCTTCGCCCGCGGCCTCCCCGCCCGCCCGCCCCACGCCGGGGCCGGGGCGGAGCGCGCCCGGCCGCCGCCGCTCCCCATTGGCCGCCCGCGCCGCCATCGCCGGCGCATCATCGCCGCGCGCCGCGGACGCACAGGCGGCCCCGGACGCGAGCGCAGCGGGCTGGGAGCGCAGGAAGCGGAAGCGGAAGGAGGCGGGCCCGCGGCCGGGCCGGGCGCTGGGCGGCGGGAGGTGGCCCCGAAGGGACCGGCTGGCCTGGGCGGCTCGGAGGACCAGCGGGCGTTTCCTTCCCCGCGGTCACTCGGCCGCTTCTTGGGCGGGTTGACAGACAGGCGGCAACCCTGGCCTGGGCAGATTCGGCCTCGCTCGGCTCATGCCGCCGCCGCGCCGACCGGCCCGGGGACCGGGGGCCACCTGCGACTCGGGGCCCTCAGGGTGCCACGGGGCACAGCGGGCATGGAGACGACCCTGCCAGGGTGGCACCGGAAAGGCAGAGTGTCCGCTTCCTTCCGGGCCTGGGAAGATTCTCGGGACTCCGGTGGGGTGTGCTGGCTGGCATTAGGGCGACCCTGGAGACCCCCTCCCTCAAAAATCCCCAGAGCAGAGCCCGGGGCCGGAGCGATAGCACAGCGGGTAGGGCGCCGCTGGCCTTGCGCGCTGCTGACTTGAGTTCGATCTCCGGCACCCCATAGGGTCCCCGAGCCTGCGGCCTGGATTCCTAAGCCTGGCAGAGCCAGGAGTAACCTCCCCGAGCCCACCGGGCGTGGCCCATAATCCAGAAAGAAATTCAAAAAGAGAAAAAATAAATTCCCCAGAGCTTTTGGGGGGAGACTTGGGGGAGTCCCTAAATATAGGGCACTCTTGCTGTAAAGGACCCAATGAGAAATGCATTCAGACTGGCTTGTGCAAATGGTTTTTTATTTCCACATTTATATCACAAGATGTCCACTTACTGGACCAAATAGCAAAGTTGCTTCTTCTGCGCGCCAGAGAACACAGAAGTCTAGGTACTGTACATTCACTAAGGCTCCTTGTTTTTGCAAATCGCATTTATGACAGAACCATAAGGCAAACAAATCTAAAGGAATGGTTATGAGTGTTCCAGCGCAAACGGGCTCGCCCACAGAAGCCCACACACCAGTAGCACCCACTTTGCTGTTGTGGTGGGGAGGGGAATCTAGAAAGATGGCTTTTCTAGAAGGGGGCGCGGGAAGGGCAGGTAGGGGAGTTATTTGGCCTGTGGGGTTGAACCGAGGGGAAACCAAATGAACTAGGAGATGTCCGTCTTCACAGCGGAGCTTTGGACACGGACGGAACTGAACCGAGAAAGAGAGACACAGAGAAACAGAGAAAGACAACAGAGACAGAGAGCAAATGTGTGGGTGCTGTGGAGTGTGGGTCTGGCCTCCGGCCTTAGGGGGGACAGCGGCTGTGCCCACCATGGCCTCCCACAGCCTTTCTGGGCCTGTCTGCAGCTGGGCCTGCAGGTGCTGGAGGCTCCGCACCACGTCCTCGCCTATGTGAGCACGGACATTCTTATTCTTCCCAGCTGGTCTGCTGTGGAGCTTTGAGCTCCCGGCCTGCCTTCCCGCCACAGGGGTGGGGTGGCCTTCCTTTGCCGTCGCGTTAGCAAACTGGTAGCAGCATTTCACAAAAGAAGGAGAAGTCTGAGGGTGGAGCGCGGGGGGGCCGGGCCGCCGTCTGTCAGTCCAGGCAGACATAAGGCAGGATGTTGAGGCGGCCCTCATCCCCGTGCGGGTCGAGGGCGATGCACTGTGTCCAGTCGTACCAGTTACCCTGTGTGTCCCGACACCCGTTCACGCCAGGCCACGGGTGGCCCTGCAGCCGCTCCACGTCGTCCGGCGTCACATCCCGCGTCAGCCCCGGGAGGTGGGCAGGCAGGCCGGGCTCGGGCTCCAGCACGTGTGGCTGGTGTGCGTGGCGCCGGGCACTCTCCTCCTGCCGCAGGTACTCGGCCATGAAGTGGTGGGCGCCTGGGGTCTGCGCGCCCGATGAGGACAGCAAGCTGCTCTGCCGGCTCAGGTACGACTGGATCATCTCGTTCCGCGACAGCTCCTTCCAGTTCGTCTGCTCAAAGGGGCTCTGCACGCTGCCCTTGGCCTCAGGCCCGGCCAGCTCTGTGCGAGGCGGCTCGGGGGACACCGGGCTGTCGGCCCGCGCCTGCTCTTTCTGGGCCAAAGGCCTGATCTGTCTCGTCATGGGGTCAAAGGTGAGCTTCCGCTCTTTTAACCGCACGGGCTTCACACCCGCCTCAGCCCCCTGCCCATCCAAGTTCACGGTGTAGTCGCGTGGCCGGTAGCGCTTCTTCTTCTTGCTGTCCGTGCCCCCGCCGCCGCCACAGGAGGAGGCTGCGTCACTGTCCGCCTTAGAAGAGTCCGGGGAGAAGCCGGCCCGGGGAAGCAGGGGCTCAGCCGCGGGGAGCAGCCGCGGGTGGCCCTCAGAATGCTCCAGGCAGCGCACCGGGCTCTCAGTGCTGGGCAGCAGCTCGAGCCGCCGCACAGGGGGTGTGGACGGCTGGGCCAGTGGCAGCGGAGAGGGCACCCGCGCGGCTACCTCAGGAGCCTGCAGCCGCAGCACAGGGCTGGGCAGGCGGCCCCTGGGCGTGTAGGGGCTCCGCTGCCGCGCCAAGCCCTCGTGCCTTGAGTTCCGGGGGCTGAAGGAGCAGCGAGGTGGCCCCTTGGGGTGGGGCAGCCCCGGGGGCAAGTCGGTTCGGTCCAGCTGCAGAGCGGTCTTGGTCTGCAAGCAGGGCGCCAGGGGCTGGCCCAGGCCGGGAGAGCTGGTGTGGGGCCGCACAGCGTTGACTGGGACCCTGGCCCCCAGTGGCTCGCCCTCGCCCGCTTCCAAGCGACCGCCGTCCAGGGGCCCAGGGCAGCTCTCTGGGCTGCCACCGATGCCATTGGTGGGGAGGGGGGAGGAATTGGGGACCAGGGATTCATGGCTGGCTTTGGAGACCTTGGGGGGAGCGCCAGGGGGCCCAAGGTCACGCTGATCCCCACGGCGCTTACGGCTGGCCAGCTTGTCCGGCCGTGGTCCTGGCAACCTCTGGATGTCGTTGCGGCCCCTCAGGTCATGCAGGCTCTTGGGCGCGCTGGCAGCTCCTGCGTCAGGCCGGCAGTTGTGCGCACCCCCGTTGGCTGAGCCTGGGGTGCCAGCCAGACCCCGCATAGCCACCTCCGCCTGGTGTGCTGGCTCGATGAGCTTCTGCCAGCTCCGCAGCAGCTTCTTGGCCCTGCGTGCCAGCTCCTCATTCTGGGTCTTTTTGCGCACATCGTTGATGAGCTTGCCCAGCCGCGTCTCCTGTAGCAGAGAGTCCATGCGCGCTTAGCCACAGGCACACGCACACGCTCAACCCACACACGCGCGTGCACACACGATCTGAACACACACGTCGAGCCCGCACACACACAGCCCCGCAGCAGCAGTGGGAGACCCACCTCCAGCGCCTCTTTGGTGATGGGGAACCTCTCCAGGCAGGAGATGACGTCCAGCACCGCCACCATGTTCCGGATCTATAAGACAAGAGTAAGGCTACGTGAGGCGCTGCGGGGTTAAAGGGTCCTGGGACACGTTATCCTCCCCGCACACAGTCTATTCTCCCTGCATAGTCTGTCAGCTCTCCAGGGCCACAGGAATCAGTCAACTGAAGCTGTACCCTCACATCGCCTCCCTGGGCCTATATGGAGCCCAGCTGTGCCACAGCCCCCAGGGAAGCCCAGAGCAAGGCACACAAGCACAGTGAGAGGTAGTGTGAGCCAGTCTGTGGGCACTGGGACGCCTATGTAGGTAGTGCTAGGACTGTCTAGGGGCACCCCTCTCGGGGCTGTCACTGCACCCTGAACCCACCCCCAAACCCTGGAGCTGTCCAGCCCAGTGGTCACAACCTCCTGTGGAGGGGCCCTGGACAAGAAGTGCACTGATTAGGCCAGCAGTACTGGGGTGCAGACGGTGCAAGTGTGGGCCAAGCTTCCCAGAACGAGCTCAGAGACAGCTCCAGGGTGTAGTGATTAGACCCCGCTCTGACAGGGACAGCAGATGGGAAGCTAGCCCAGAGCTCCAAACTCCAGAAAATGCACATGCCCTGGGAAGGATATGAGGTTGGCGGCTAAGGCGACCCCGAGGACCTGCAAAAGGTTCCGAAACCTAACAGGTGTCCTCTACCAACAGGTCCCAGCCCCAGGAGGCTGATTGGGGCAGCCAAACAGACTCATGGAAGGAACCCCAGAGTTGTGGCGAGACCTCCACAGGTGAGCTTCAATCAGGCGGGAAAAGATGGCCTGCGAAAGTGCCCATATGTGAGCCGGGCAGATCCCACAACCCATTCCACGTGCCCCAGCACTAAGCACACAGCAGGACCTCGAGGGTCCCAGAGCAAGTGCTCAGCCAGGGGTTCTGCCCACTTCCTGCCCCAACCCAGGTGTTTCCAGGTCTCCTGAAAGCAAAGGACAGGAAAATGATGACAAAGGAAACCTCTGCTGCCTCTAGCAAACACCCACAATATGGCCATACAATTCAGATTCTTGGGGGTTGATGAGCAGGTGGGAACCAGGAGAAACCCTAGAGAAGATGGCAACTCCGAGACCAGCCACGCAGGGCTACATGCACTAGGCTGACCCTCAGCCAAGGAAGGCCCGGCACAGGAGCATTTTAGACATCTGACACACAGGGGCACCAGCATGCAGGATGAGACAGGATGACTCTGGTACAGTCTGGGGTCACAGGGGCCCCTGAAGCCTGTGCCAAAGCAGCAGGCAGGGGCTTATCACCCAGGAGACCAAGCAAGCCAGCCCAGCCACCGCTCAGAAAGGATGGGTACCTCCACCTGTCCCGTCACTGAGTAGGCAGGCGGGCACAGGCTGGTGTCCGGCCTCATGTCCGTCCCCACCCGGCGAGATAAGCTGGACAATACTCATCCTCGTGCCCAGGGAGACGCCTGCCAGGAGACTCGATCCCGACTGCACATTAGGAGCTCAAGGCAGGAGAGGCGGCGGCCGCAACCCGCAGCCAAGAGCCCTGAGCCTGACCCCACGCTTGACCACGGGTCTGGGTTCGGATGGTGCCCGGCTCATGAGGGCCATCCAGAACCAGCATCAATAAGACAGTGCGGAGGGCCCCGGCCTCCCACGCGGCAGGCCGGGGTTCGAACCCCAGTACCCCAGAGGCCCCGCCAGCAAGTCCAGAAGTAGCCCCTGAACACCGCTGGGTGTGGCCCCAAAACAAAAGCAACCTCACCACCCCCAAGCACAGGCGAGAGCTGCCCGGTGGGCTGACCCCTCCGCACCGCTCCGCTCCTCGGGCTCCCTACATCCGGCAGGCTGTGACCACAGCACCGCCCCTCCCGTGCCCTCCGCCCCAGACTCCACTCGGTTCTCGGCGGCGCAAACTTTCCCAGGCTCTGATTGGCTCCCAAGGCAGCGCCGGCCAATCGCTGAGCAGGGAGACGCAGCCCCCTGATTGGCTAGCCCTCGCCCAATGGGCAGGGCAGGAGCGGGGAGGGCGGGGCCAGGCAGGGCAGGGGAGGAGCTGGCCCCGGGCAGAGACCTCGCTCTCCAGCCAGCCAGAGCGCAGGCGGCCAGATGCTCGGCAGGGCAGAGCAAGAGCAGAGCTGCGCTGAGCTGAGCACGGGGGCCAAGCCCGGCCTGCCGGGGCTGCAGGATGCCCTCGGGCCGACCTGGCCCTGCTGTACGCGGCCGGCCAGGTGGGGAGCTGGGCCCTCTCGTGCCCGGGGGCTGGGGCCAGGGTCACTGGGTCACCAGGACTTGATCCAGGGGAAGCCGCAGGAGGGGACTCAGAAGGGCCACCTCCTTCCTGCCCAGGCCGGCTGCCATGGCCAGCGGAGCGGAGCCTGACTCGGGTCCTTCCACCTCCCGCCCTCCCACACCGGCCCCCCCGCTCTGGACGGGCCACGCAGGCTCCTCACCTCCGCGCTCACCCCAGAGCAGCACTGGGTGGCCAAAGACGGGCAGCTCTAGAACTCAGTGGATGCTCGCTCTCTCCCTCCCTCACTCGCAGACTCACCGGCGTAGAGGAAGAAGTGCAGGCAGGAGCTGCTGCAGACGAGGCGCCAGCACAGCCCCCTGCACCTGCGCCCAGCCAAGGCAAGGCGCCGGCAAAGTGGCCAAGCGTGACCCTGAGCACCCTTAGTCCCCGCCTTGGCTGCACTGGCCGGCCGCCCCCACCCCGTGGGCACTTCCCATCCCCAACTGTCCCCGGGCAGTGCTCAGAGGGAGTCCAGAGCTGCGTTAGGACAGGACCACCGGAAACCCCCAGGGACACCCCTCTGCAGCGTGGAAAGGTGTGAGGGAAGGGGTGGGGCTGCTTGGTGGGAGGGGACACAAGGCGTCCCCCTCCTCGGGGAGGCTGGAGAAGCCTCAAGCCCATGACCACGCCATTCCCATCCCACCTCCTCCGGAAGCAGACCCTCCACCTGAGATCACCTCGTTCGGGGACACTGCAGTCAGGCCAGCAGTACTGGGGCAAAGCCAATCTCCAAGGCCAAGGTCAAGGGCGTGAGCCAGCCCAGCACAGCCCCCAGCCCTGACATCTGTCCCCGCTTGCCCCATGACCTCAACTGCAGAGACGGCCATCCCTGTCTGCTCAGGATCCCAGCCCGAGCCGGTTGGGGCCTGGCTAGCTGGCATCTCCCGGTGGGGATGATCCACACTGAGCTCCTGTCTCCTAAGGTCCAGCCCCATGTCCCCCACCAGGGCAGCAAAGGGAGATACCACAAGCACACCCACAAGCATCGGGCCAGCAGTGGACTCCTGGGAAGGGAATGGGGACACGCAGGGCACAGAACTCGGGTGGGCAGCACACCATGGGATCAGGGTGGCCTCAGATGATCTGGGCTGAGACCCACAAGGAGCCTTCCATGCACGCAGACACGTGGACACCACCAACCTCCCAAGTCCCAGGCAGACCCTGAAGATGGCGGGAGAGGGCAGCTCACAGGGAATGTCAGGTAGATCTTCCAGAAAGGGCTGTGGGCACTCAGGTGTGGCCTGCAGTCACCTGGAGCCTCAGCTGGTCAGGTGACATCACGTACACACGAGGTCGCGAACCTGCTATGTGCAGCTCTGCGCCACGACCAGGCGGGCAGCGTGGCAGAGTGGAGGATCCTATCTCCCTGCTGCCATGCTCTGCGGGACAGGCTCGGCACGCTGACACCATCACTGGCTCCTGCTGCCGTGGCCCATGCCGAAATGCTGCTCCAGGCACCCAGCCGGGCCTCCTGACTACCCGAGCCCCCAGAACAGTGTGGAAGCATGGCCATGAGGCTCAAGGTGAGCCCCAACTCTCACTGTGGAGATAGGCCGGGCCCTTGTCGGAACACTGGCATAGCTCAACGCACAGCACGTCATGGGGAAGGGCGGTGCTGCCCACTCAACCATTCGCCACGGCTGCCCCTGCAGAATCCACACCCGGCCAAGGAACTGCGCGCCTTCCACACAACACTGCGCCGGTCCCTGTGGGAGGGAGCGTCCCCTGCCAGGGGTGGGCTCGGGGACAAGGCGTCCCAGCAGCTGCTGACTCAGACCCCCATGGGCAGGGTGCTGTGCCCTGGGGACAGAGCACCTGTGTCACCACAGTCGTGGCCCCACACGCACACGAGCCATTGGGCGGGTGCGCCAGGGTCCTTCTCCAACGTCCACTCTGAAGAGTTCAGTTTTGTGCCAGTTCCTTGCCGCTGTCCCCGTTTCTTTCGCACAAGCCCCATAGATATTTGTCAGGGAGCTCCCCAAAGTGCAGCACCGTGCTGGGCCGGAGACCGCCTGGCCCGCGCCGGCCAACAGCACAGGGGACTTGGGCTTGTCTCTCAGTACATGCCTGCCCAAGCCTCCCACCCAAGCAGACCCACCCCGGAGCAGGTAAAGCACCAAGCACACTGCGTGCTGTCTCACACGCACGGGCCACTCAGCAGGAGCCATCACATCTACACCACAGAGCAGGCGCTGTCACGTAGTCGCCACAGAACGGGCGCACTTATGTACACGCCACAGATCAGGGTCTATCGTGTACGCACCACTCAACACATGCTGTCACCTACAACGGTCATAGTACTGTCACGCACGTAGCCTCCACGGAATATGGCCTGTCTAACACACACGCAGCCACCACAGAACACGGCCTATCACATCGTTCTCCAGAGTAGACTCTGACACGCAGGTAGCCACCTCAGAACACGGCCTGTCACACATGTTCACCGAAGCAGGCGTCACCACACAACACGTTCTGTCACGCATGTTCTCCACCGAGCAGGGGCTGACACACATGCAGTCAACACACGCATGGCCAGTCACACGCATTCCAGACTAGGCGCTAATACACTCATTGTCACCGTACAACATGCCTGTCACACACAGTCTTCAGAGTAGGTGCTGACATCCGTGTAGCTACAACACGTCCTGCCTGCCACACGCATCCGCCGCCGGGCAGGCGCTGAGACACACGGTCACCGTGCCGCACGGCCCGTCACGCACGTCCTCCGGGACCGAACCGGCGTGACACACGTGGACCCGGCAGGGGACACGTCCCGTCACACGTGGGCTGCACAGAGGAGTGGACACACAGGGCGGCCTGCACAGAGCTGGCGCTGACACGCCGCAGATCGCGTCCTGCCGCACGCCCCGGCCGTGGTCCGGTCCGGTCCGGAGGGGAGCGACACACGCGGCGGGCGGCCCAGCCTGGACGGGGGCCGGCCGAGGGGTCGGGTGGGGTGGGGTCGGGGCCGCTCGCTTCGCTTCGCTTCGCTTCGCTTCCCTTGCCCGGCGAGGGGCTGCGGGCGTGCGGCGGGCGTCGTGCCCGGCCGGGATCGGGATCGGAGCCGGGATCGGGGCCGAGATCGGGGCCGGGCCGGACGGGCGCTGGGCGCGGGGCCGGCGGCCGCGGCACTTACGTTGCTCTGGGGGTCGATGGCCTGCAGCAGCCGGTCCCTCATCTGCTGCGGGGACGCCGGAGCCGCTGTCATTGCCTGGGCGAGGCGGGCCCGAGGCGGGCGGGCGGGCGCCGGGCGGGCCGGGCCGGGCGGCGGGCCGGGCGGGCGCCGCGGGTCACTCGCTCGCCGGCCGCGGGGCGCGGGGCCTCATGTTCCCGCGGCGCCGGGGCCGCGGGGGCGCGCGGGCTGGCGGGAGGGGCGGGGCCGGGGCTCGGGGCGCCCGCAACGCCGCCAACGCCGCCGCCGCTCACGACCGGGACGCGCCGCCGAGCCGCCGCCGCCGCCGCCGCCGCCGCGCAGCCACCGCCGCCACCGCCGCCGCCGCGAGAAGCAAACTCCACTGAGCGGCCCCGCGCGGAGCACTCTGGGAAAGCCGCGCCGCACGCAGCGTCGGCGCCGCGCGGGGGCTCCTGGGAGACGGGGCGGGGCCGAGGCCGCCGCGGGGCGGGGCGCCGCGGAGCCCCGCCGCTCGGCGCTTTTGCGCAGGCGCGGCGCAGGCGCCCTCGCCGGCGCGCCCCGCCCCGCCGCCCGCCGCGGGGCGGCCGTTGGGAGTCGGTTGGGCGGGGCAACGGCCGCGCACGCCCCCCCGAGAGCCGGCTCCGCCCACCGCGGGCACGCGCGCTCGCGGGGGCGCGCTCCGGGCGCGCCTGGTCCTCCGGCGGCTCCGTGGCGCGCCGCTCGGGGCTGCCGCGGGAGGCGGCGCGACCCCCCAGGCCCGGCACGCCCAGCCGCGGAGGGGGCGCGGCGCACCGGCGCGGGAGGCCCCAGGGGTCGGAGCGCACGCGGGAGCCGCGCCTGGAGCATCCCCCCGTCTCCCGGGGACTCAGCCCGGCCGACCGCCCTCGGGCCGGCGCCTCTCGCCCCGGTTCCGCTTTGGGCCACACCCAGCCGCACTCGAGGGAGCGCTGCTCAGGACTCCTCCCGCCGCGCGCCTAGGGGACCGACCCCAGGCGGGGGCCGCCACGTGCAAGGCCAAAGCGCCGGCCCCCGTCTTCCCGGCTCGGGCCCCGGGCCCAGGCCCCGCCGAGACCCACTCGGGATTCCATCCCAGCATTGCACAGAGCGCCCCGGCCCCAAAACAGAGCGAACCCAAGGGACCCTGTGGCGAGGGGAAGGTCGGAGTCGAGCGTCCTGGAAAAGCCCCTTCTTTGCCCTGGCCACGCCGAGACACACCCGGGAGGCTCAGGGGAGGCTCGCCTCCTGGGACCATCCGGTGGCGGTGGGGCTAGGACCAGGGTCCCTTTGGCCCAGATGACTTTTGAAGACGTTTGTTTGGTTTTCTCCTTTCGGGCCACACCCTGAGAGGGTCAGGGATTACTTCTGGCTCTGAGCTCAGGGCTTGCTCCTGGCAGTTCTGGGGAGGCCCCTATGCGACGCTGGGGGGCAGAGAACAGGATCTCTCCTCCCTCCCTCCCCAAGATGCCGTTTCTGATAGGGGCCACAGATGGTGGCGGCCTCCAGAGCCGGTCCTGATGGTGCTACAAGGTGAGATGTGCCCAGGACCACCTCCGTGCCGCGGAGCCCCCTACCCAGCCGTGCCAAGCAGGGGAGAAGTGGCTGGGGGACTGGGCAAGTGGAACCCCAGGCCAAGTCTCGGGGAAATCCCCTTTTAGTTCGCTGTTCAGGGGAATTTCCAGACTCGGGGCCAGGAGGGTGGTCCACAGGCATCCGAAGCTCTGGGGCCACTTCTGCTCAGTGCTGGGAGGGTCCTGCAGGACGTGGGATGGAACCCAGACCTCCTACCCGCTGAACCTGCACTCCAGCCTGCCTGATCCCCCAATACTAGTGTCTGCAGCCCCGGAGTGCACAGTATGTGTGTGCGTGTGTGTCGGGGGCTGGGCTCCATCTGTCCCATCCGCATCTGCCACGCTTCTGGGAAAGGCTTTTTGGTGACAGAAAGTGACTGAGCACATGGCTGCGGGCTCTGCTCCGGCACGCGATAAGCGCTACTACGTGTTTCTTGCAGGGTCGACGGGGCAGCCTGGCGAGCCCTTCTCTCTGGCTTCCCTGCGGTTGCAGCTGGAAACAGGCCCCTCTGGACCTGCCTTTCATCTGCCTGCAGCTAAGGAGTCAGGAGGGCTCTTCCCCAGCCTCTCATGTTTCGTAAAGCCCACTCGGACAGTATGTCCTCCTATCTGCAGATTACAGGGACACGGGCTGTGGGGAAGGCCTCCCTCTACTCCACTGAGCCCCTCCAGGGAGCTGCTCTGCACAAGACACGCTGGGAACACTTTCCCCAGCGCCACTCTGGGGCAGGACTGTCTGCACAAGCACAAACACAGGCCTGGGCCATGGTGGTGAGTGAAGGCACAAACGTGGAGTCCCAACACCAGATGCTGTGGCGGGCCTACAATTTTATTCCTCAGGTCACATGAGGGAAAGGCGAAGGGCAAACAGGGTCAGTCAGCCCAGGCTCCCAGACCATCTCATGGCCAGGTCCCACGTGCTGGAAACAGCCTGAGAGGCAAAGAACCCCACACTCAATTGTGTCCCCGCCAGAGCCCAATGGGGGCCCCAGACACATTCGGTGTCACCCAACTGCTTGCTCAGTTCTGCAGTCGGCAACACAGACACAGGCCCTAGCTGCAGCCTTGGAGAACTGGCCTGGAGATTCAGACACCCGGGGCACAGAGAAATTGCTGTGACTCGAAGGGGCCCTGAGGCCCCAAGACAAGCAATTGGGCCTAGAACTGTGCCCTTATGAACACAGACCCTGTAAACCTGTGGGGGGGCCCGACACAGTAAGAGGTCTTTGGGCCCGAGTTACTGGGGCCCCTGACTGAGTCCTGGTCGTTCTCCTCTGTGAATGCCCTGTGGAGGGGCACCCCAAGAGAGGCACAGGGGGTGGTACCCAAGCAGGGATCCACAGACTCAACATGAGAGAGAACACTAGGGGCCGGAGTGGTAGCACAGTGATAGAGCATTTGCCTTGAATGTGGCTGACCGAGGACAGACACAGGTTCGATCCTGGGCGACCCATATGGACCCCTGAGCCAGGAGCGATTTCTGAGAGCAGGGCCAGGAGGAACCCTTGAGTGGCACCGGGTGTGGGCCCCCCAAATAAAAAGCAAAACAAAAAGAGAGCAAGGGCTCCTGGCGAAGTGCGGGAGGAGTTGCAGGGGGCGCGAGGAGAGGGGGAACATAGCAGCCTTTGCAAGGGCCTTTCAGAGGAGAAACTCAGCCGCCTCGGAGCCCGCAGGTCCCTGCCACCCACCCGCATCGCTGGGTACCACGTGAGGCGCGGACCAGGGCCACCCTCTGCTCCCAAACCTTTCGCTGATACCATCTGGGCTCCGCGGTGTCCAGGCCCGGCGAGGCCACTGCCGGCGACCCGGCAGGAGGCGGGTGGAGGGGCTGGGCCTCCCTGACTCACTCCCACCACCTCGAACAACGTGCCTGAGGCTGACCTGTGACCAACCGACCCACGCGGCTGGCCGCTTCCTCCAGGCTGCCCTCCGTGAGCGCAGTCATGTCCCCACCCTTACCAGTTAGATCCTCGCACCGCTCCTTGGGAATGGGGTGCCCAGGCTAACCCGCTCCACCCAACCCTCACAGTAGCTGCTGGCCACTCCCTGCATGTTGTACTTCCTGTCCGGAGTTGGCCTGCCCTGCCCTCCCCTCGGAACCACCCCCAGGAGGGCCTCGGGATCTGTCCCACACCATGGGGCCACAAGCCGGCCAAGCCTCGAAAGGCCACTGTGCCCCCATCCGGCCCCAGAGACTTTCATACCACGGTGGGGCCCCTGTCCGGGCTCTGCCCGCAAACGCCCTTTTGCGACTTGGCCAGCAGTCAAGGACAAGGCTCGGGCCTCCCGGTGACCATCACACTCACGCCACGGGCCTGGGTGTCCCCAGAGGAAGAAAAAAATGGCACAGAAACACCAGCAAGTACACAATGCGAGGACAGTTCTCGGGAAAAAGAGGAGATTCAAGGCTCAAAGGCGCCATTCTCAGGGCATGGCCCGCCCACCAGGCCTCCCAGCTCCGGACACTGGCCCCGCCCACACCTGAGCCTGACCAGGGGACGTAGCTTAAGTGATGGGGGCCTGGCTCAGTGACCAGGAGAGTGACCCCCTGAGCGCTCTCCTCACAGGGCATCCTTCCCCCCGACTCGACTTCCAACAGGGCAGGACAAGGGCCGTGAGGAGCATCGATCAGTCAGTCCGCAATCGACAGCGCAGCTTTATTTTCACCCTGACCCTGCAAGCTGGCTTCAGCCGTATCCAGACTCTCCCTCACGTCCTGGGAGGCCTGAGTGACACCCGGGTCGGAACACAACCCAATGGCACAGGCTGAGGGAGGGAAGGGATCAAGGTTCTGAGACTTCAGACATCCAAACCTCAAGGATGATGTCTGCGGGTGGAGTCCCAGCCCCAAGGCGTGGGGAGCACATATAAGGTAAGAGGCCCTGCAGGTGGCTTGGACACCTGTGCGTGAGGCCCCAAATTCCACCCCAGAGCACTGGGGTAGGCCTCGTGGGCCCCGACACCACTGGGAAAAGTTTGTTTAAAAAGATGAGAAAGAGTACAGTAGGGAGGCTGCTTGTCTCGAACGTGGCCAACACAGGTTTGGTCCCCAGAATCCCACAGGGTCCCCAAGCACCACCAGGAGTCATTCCAGAGTGCTGAGCCAGGAGTAACCCCTGGGCATCACTGGGTGTGGCCCAGAAACAAAAAAGGAAAAGAAAATTTAGACCAAACCCAGAAGCAGGTTCTAGGGAACATGGGAGACTCCAGCAGCCCCTAGGATAAAGAAATGCCCCCATGTTCTTCTCGGAGACAGCAGAAACTCGAGTCACACTCAGGCCTCAGCAACAGGACTGCAGCAGGGGCAGGAGGTCCACAACTCTGACCCACGGGTGTCCAGGAGGGCTCCGGTTTCTGGGTCAAAGGCATTCCTGATGGTGATCGGACGAGATGGACGAACAGACGGACGGATGAAAGGAGCCTGCTTTCCCAGTTGCCGTGCAGCTGCTCAGGAGCCGAAGAGACTGAAAGAGCAGAGGGCAGGGATGAGAGGAAGGCTCTGCCCACAACCGGCTAGGCTGTCTGCCCTGCTGGCCACAGGAAGTCGCATTCAAGGCCCTGAAGCAGCTCATAAGGTCCGTGCCCCCAGAGAAATTCTCAGAATGTCAGCTCCAGGGCCCAAAGCGATAAGATAGCACAGCAGGGGCCGGGTAGGTGGCGCTGGAGGTAAGGTGTCTGCCTTGCAAGCGCTAGCCAAGGAAGGACTGCGGTTCAATCCCCCGGCGTCCCATATGGTCCCCCCAAGCCAGGGGCGATTTCTGAGCACATAGCCAGGAGTAACCCCTGAGCGTCAAACGGGTGTGGCCCAAAAACCAAAAAAAAAAAAAAAAAAAAAAAGATAGCACAGCAATAGGGCATTTGCCTTGCACGCGGCTGACCAGGGTTAGACCCGGGCTCAATCCCTGGCATCCCGTATGTCCCCTGAGCCTGCCAGGAGCGATCTGAGCTCAGAGCCAGGAGTAAACCCTGAACACTGCCAGGTGTAGCCCAAAAAACAGAAACAAGCACCGGTGAAGGGGGGTGCTCTTTACATGACTGTAATCATACAACTATAATCATGTTTGTAATCACGGTGTTTAAATAAAGTTTTAAAAAAAAAAAACAGAAACAAAAGGACCGGAGTGACAGTGCAGTGGTAGGGCGTTTGCCTTGCACGCAGCAGATCCAGGACAGACCTGGATTCCATCCCCAGTGTCCCATATGGTCCCCTAGCCAAGAGCGATTTCTGAGCCAGGAATAACCCCTGAGTGTCACCAGGTGTGGCCCCAAAATAAACCAACAAAAAAATCAGAACAACAACAAAATAAGAATGTCAACTCCATACTGATTGGGGATACCTCAGCCTATCAACGGACCTTTATGAGGAAATGACAAGCCTGATCCGGGGCCCTGGCAGCTGGAAAGTGCATAGGCCTATAGACATCAGACAGCTGAGAATGAAGCTCAGTGCCCCTGCCAAGCCCTCAGCCCATACATGCCACAATGCACAAACCTTGCATGCCAAAGAAACCCACAGGTTTCTGTCAGTGGCAGACACACTGTCAGGTGCTTCTCACCAAGAAGGGCTGCCCCCAGGTGAGGATTGTGGGGCACTCAGACACCCCATCAATGGACGGAGGGTGACACTTAGGAAAAGTTCCTCGTGGGGAAGGCAGTGGCCTGGAACACAGACCCACCTGGGGGCAGGCCTGGGCAAGGGTGTACAAGATCAGAAGGCTCAGTCCTCTGACCCGCCCCACTGTGGAACATCTGGAAGGTGCCCAGTGAGTGGGAAAGTGTGGGTGGTGGGGGTGGGAGGGAGGGTGATGCCTTCCCAGGGGCAGAGTGGGACGGGACTTACACGATCATGCAAAACATCATGAAGACGTTCCATAGCGCAATGAAGATGCGGAAGTACCTGAGGCTCAGCAAAAACTCCCGAATGTTGTCACCTGTCGAGGCAGAGAAGGTTGGTGCCTGCCAGGATCAGGCGGTGCACCAGCCAGCCCAGTGCCACCCCCACAGCTCCCAGCCAGGAGGGATCGCTGCTTTTTATAAGGGAAAAGAAAAGCCCACCCCCAGCCTCCGAGTGTCCGTAGGAAGGGAGCATGACACTGGCCTTCCCAATGAAGACTCACCCCTGGGACATCTGCCGAGCCCCACTTCTGCTCTAGGCCGCCCTAAGAGGGGCAGTGACTGGCCCAAAGGGTGGGTGACCATCCTCACTGTCCCTCCGTGACACACACACACCTGGCGGAGCACAGACGCACACAGGACACGGGCAATCGTATTCTCAGACACCGAGATTTCTCTCTTACACACGCCTGACATGGGCCAAGACGTATGCACTCACACAGGACACATAAAATACACACATATAAAATACACTCAACACACGCAGACACCTGACAGGTACAGAAACATAATTGGTCACTCTCTCCGTTCAGTCATACACACGGGACACTAGAACTGACATGCTCAAACACACGTTCACACCCCACACATACTCTGACAACTCACAGACCTGACACAGGCAGTCACACAACACATGTTCGCAAACTCAAACTCTCTCACCCCCACCCCGAGATACGTGCGCTGCAGGGCACCTCAGTTACCTGTGCTGGGTTCCTTTGACTCGTCCCCAAAGCCCTGTGTGTCCTTCTTCTTCCTGCCAGGGACACACGAAATCCGCTTTCATCCCAGCATCCTACAGCTGTAGCTCGCCAATCATAGCAGTGGGGTGCCAGTGAGGGGGGACAGGGCAGGGCAAGGGCAGGACAGGTGGGGATGACCCTGGAGAGGAAGTGGGGTCTGGGAAGGGGCCGCTGAGCACATCTGCTGTAGCTTCAATGCCAGAAAGAAGTAAAATGAGGGCCAGGGCAATAGCATGGTGAGGAGGCATTTGCCTTACACGCAGCCAACCTGGGTTTGATCCCCGGCATACCATATGGTCCCCACCCTGGAGTTTTGCTGGGAGTGATGCGTGAGTACAGAGCCAGTATAACCCCTGAGCACTGATACGTAAGCCCCCCCTTCAAAAAAATATGAAAAAGGGGCCGGGCGGTGGTGCTAAAGCTAAGGTGCCTGCCTTGCCTGCGCTAGAAAAAGTAAAATTAAAAATAAAGTTCTCCTTGGACTCGGAGAGATAGCACAGTGGTGTTTGTCTTGCAAGCAGCCGATCCAGGACCTAAGGTGGTTGGTTCGAATCCCGGTGTCCCATATGGTCCCCCGTGCCTTGTCTTGCAAGCAGCCGATCCAGGACCTAAGGTGGTTGGTTCGAATCCCGGTGTCCCATATGGTCCCCCGTGCCTGCCAGGAGCTATTTCTGAGCAGACAGCCAGGAGTAACCCCTGAGCACCGCCGGGTGTGGCCCAAAAACCAAAAAAAAAATAAAAAATAAAAAAAAAAATAAAGTTCTCGGACTGAACTGGAGAGATGACACAGTAATAAGACGTTTGCCTTGCCTGTGGCTGACACAGGACTGACAGTGGTTCGATTCCCGGCATCCCATATGGTATCCCGAACCTGCCAAGCGCGATTTCTGAGTGCAGTCAGGAGTAACCCCTTAGCGCTGGCAGGTGTGACCCAGAAGCCAAAAACAAACAAAAAAAAAAAAACCTCATGGGACCAGAATGGTAGTATGGCAGAGAGGGGATCTGCCATTCACGAGGCCGAACAGAGTGCAATCCCTGACATCTTATATGCTCCCAAAAGTCTGCCTGGAGTGATTCTTGAGAGCAGGGCCAGGAGTGAGCCCTGAGTATCAATCATGTAGCCCCCAAACCCAAAACTATACTAAAATAAATAACAATAAAAAAAATGGGGCCGAAGCGATAGCATAGCGGTAGGGTGTTTGTCTTACACACAGCTGACACCGAACATTCGCGGATTCAATTCCAGGCATCTCATATGGTCCCCAGAGCCTGCCAGGAGCAAATTCTGGGTGCAAAGCCAAGAGTAACCCCTGAGCTCCGCCAGGTATGACCCAAAAAGCCAAAACGAAACAAATAATTAAAAATCAAAATAAATAAAACTAAAGCTCCGGAGCCAGAGAGACAGCATGGAGGTAAGGCGTTTGCCTTGCCTGCAGAAGGTCGGTGGTTCGAATCCCGGCATCCCATAGGGTCCCCCGAGCCTGCCAGGGGCGATTTCTGAGCAGAGAGAGCCAGGAGTGGTCCCTGAACGCTGCCGGGTGTGACCAAAACAAACAAACAAACAAACAAAAGCCAAAACAACAACTAAAGCTCCAAGGTAGCAGGAGACACTGGGCAGACCTGTCGGGGGCGGGGCCGAGGGGCGGGGCCTGGCTGAGGGCGCGGCCAATGGGACGGGCCCGGGAGCGGAGGGGCGGGGCTAGGAGGGGCGGGGCGAGCGAGGATCCGGCCGGGGCGGAAGCGCGGGCATCATGGCGGCGCGGGCGGAGTCGCGGAGAAGGGCCTACTCACAGCTTAAAGTTGAGCACCGCCCCGGCGTTCATCAGCAGCGTCCTGTCGAGAGAGGACACGGTTACCTGCGCCTCCCCGCTGCCCAGACCCGCGGGGCTGGGTCCCACGGCCGAGCCTCGGGATTCACCCCAATTACCCGAAAAGCAAGATGTCCCCGATCATCCTCACAGCCGCAGCGTCCGTCAGAACCGGAAGCGGAAGCTGCGGAGGGGCGGGCGGAGGAGCCGGAGCGGACCAATCCCGACCCTGCCGTCCGGCGAAGGGGCGCGTCCTCTCCCCTTAGGCCACGCCCCTGGCGGGGCGGAGCTAACGGGGATGCTGTTCTGTGGGCGTGGCCTCCGGCTGTCGGGGCGGGGCCTCGGCTTGAGCATCTGGGCCGGAGGCTCGCTGCGCCTCCCTTGGCCGGGGTCTGCGCTGGGCCGGCCGCCGGCCCCCTGAGCGGCCCAGGACGTGGGGTGCCCCGTGCACGGACGGCCGAGCCCCCCGAGAGCGACTCCCGGGACTGAGCCTCAGCCCCTCCGCCCTGCAGCGCTGATGCAAGGGTGCCCCGGGACCCCGCGCCCGGCCATGGCACAGCGCGCGCGGGCCCGGCCTGGGGGTCCCTCCCGGTCGCTGTCCGGAGGACCCCGACGCGCGCGAGGCGGGCCGAACGGGGCGGGGCCGGGGGCGCCGGTCCGCCCCCCGAGGCCCGGGCTCCGCCCCCCGCCGGGCCCGGCTCCACCCCCGCGGCGGCTTCCCCGGGGGCGGCGCCTGGGCCGGCCGGCGGGGCGCGGGGCGCGCGGGGCCGGTGCGGGGCGCGCGGGCGGCGTGCGCCATGGAGCTGCTGTCGGCGCTCAGCCTGGGCGAGCTAGCGCTCAGCTTCTCGCGGGTGCCGCTCTTCCCGGTCTTCGACCTGAGCTACTTCATCGTGTCCATCGTCTACCTCAAGTATGAGCCAGGTGAGGCTGCGGGGCTGGGGGAGGCGCGGGGGGCGCCGAGACGCGCGCCCGGGCCGTGCGCGGGGCTGCCAGGGCCTCGCCAGAGTCGGAATCCGGGAGGTGCAGGCGGCGGGTGGAGAAGTTCATGGCCGCCCAGCTGGGGGTCAGGTGCGGGGAGAGCCCCCAGGTGGACAGGAGCAGGGGAAGATGGGTGCGGAGATGCAAGGGTGGAAACGGGGGTGCTTGGCTGGAGGGGGTCAGAGGCGCTTTGGGCCCCTGGGGGGGTCGTCGTCTCGCTGTCCTGACGGGCGTCGTGACCTCCCCGCTTGCCCTTGGCCACGCGCGCGCCCCCACAGCAGCTGCGTGTCTATTCATAGGCCTGTCCGCTGGGGACGGGTAAAAGGGACACCCGAGGGGCGGGGGTTGCAGAAGGGACATGGGCGCACCCCGGTTGGGGGCTGTTTGGGAGCATTTATGACGCCCTCTCTGCATCTGTACGGGATGGAAACGTCAGGTTTTTCTCTTTAAAACCTTTTCCCAGAGCTGGCAAACGGTCTCCTTAGAGCTTAGAGTCTATTTTTATACCAGGCTGCGAGTAGGGCTGGGGGTCCATTCCTCATCTCGGTCTCTGCAGGATTTTCAGCTCACCCAGTTCTTCCATGCAACTTTAGGGCGATAGATCAGTCGCCCCAAACTCCCACCCGGCCCGACCCCCCACACACACACACACATTCCAGGTGTAAGTGGCCCCTGTTTTCTTTGCATAGATGGAAGCGGCTGCCCCACCCCCGTGATAAAAATAGGTGTTGGCAGCTTTTTGAGAGACCAGCAGAGTCTGAGGGAAGAGGCTGTCCTGCTGCCTCCCCACCCCACACCCCTTGTATGGATCTGAA
The DNA here is from genome assembly GCF_024139225.1 of Suncus etruscus. NCBI lineage: Eukaryota > Metazoa > Chordata > Mammalia > Eulipotyphla > Soricidae > Suncus > Suncus etruscus. The sequence goes on along the minus strand of NC_064862.1, from coordinate 92,618,377 downwards.
ACTCTGGGTTTCTCCCAGCCCCAGCACGCCCCTCCTTCCACCTCCAGAGATGACAGCGAGGAACTTTGCAAAGCAAATCAGCACCTGGCCTGTCTCCTTTCCCCGGCTCCCGCACTGGCCCAGTTCCCGGGCGCAGGGACATTTCCCAGGGCTCCAGTGCTCAGGCTGAGTTAGCTTCACCGGGAAACCCATGGCATGAGGCCGGAGCACAGCCGATAGAACGTTTGTCTTCAGGCTGACTACCGGATTCCATGCGTGGCAAGCCAGGAGTACTACCCCCAAGCACTACCAGGAGCAGTTTCTGAGTGCAGAGCCAGGAGTAACCCCTGAGCGCCATTGGGTGTGACCCAAAAACTAACCAGAAAAAATAAAACTATGCAAGCCCCTGCAGTCTAGGCTCCAAGGTGTGTGAGCAGCGGTGTGTCTATGTGTGTGTACCTGGGCAGGCAAGAGAGGGCCAAAACCCTCAGGAGGGACAGAGAACAGGTCCTCTCCCTGTGGTGCTTTGAGCATAAGGAGTCCCCTCCTGACTGGGCGTGCTTGTGGGATGCCCTGGTCACACCTCGTAGGCAGCGGTGGGTGCCCAGGCAGGCAGGAAGGGTCAGCCTCCTGACCTTTCCACCTGGACTTCCCTCACTCTCCCTGCTCCTCCCTTCATGCAGCCAGTCTCCAGGATCTGGACAGAAAGGCCCCAGGGGGTATTTTTAGATGCACAGAACCCTTCTCTGTACCCTAGACCTTACCTGACCCCCCGCCCCCCAAGGCACAGTTCAGCTGTCCTGAGGATTAACTTCCAGCTGCTGGCCTTTTAAATAGACACCCAGGAGGAGGAGGACAGGCGGCAACTGGCTGAGCATTGGGACAGGGGTGGGGGAGGCAGCCTTAAAGTTGAGCCCTGAAGCCCTGGAGTTGCTGAGAGGAACTGGGGACATGGAGGTGGGGCCTGCTTCGAAGAAGGAAAGGGGGTGGGGCAAGCCTGGGGTTTGGGCAGGAAAGCAATATAAGGCAGGACTAGAGCATCTCAAAACAGAGCAGGGGGCCAGAGTGCTAGCACAGCGGGTAAGGCGTTTGCCTTGCACGCAGCCGACCCGGGTTCTATTCCTGGCACTCCATATAGTCCCCCGAGCCTGCCAGGAGTAACTTGTGAGTGCTAAGCCAGGAGTCACCCTTAAGCGCTGCTGGATGTGGCCCCAAAACAAAACAAAAAAAACAGCTGGATCCGAGAGGAGGGATGGTAAAAGTGGGAGGGTGCAGGCCTTACCCTTAGCTAACTGGGGTCGATCCCCAGCATCCAATGTGGTTCCTCAGCGCAGTGTCCAAGAGTAGCAGCTATGACAGGGTGGCCTTTTGGATTTTGTAGTATTCACATAGAGGTGGGGAGGCACACCCCGTGGTTATTAAGGCACTGCCTTGCAGCCAGTCAGCCCCCCAGTTCAGCCTCCCGCACCACGTAGGATGCGATGCCCCCAAGTGTCTAGGGGCGCTGTGACGCCTGCGGGGTAGTGACCGGTCCCTGTCCCTGTCCTTGTCCCTGTCCCGCAGGCGCGGTGGAGCTGTCCCGGCGCCACCCCATGGCGTCCTGGCTGTGCGCCATGCTGCACTGCTTCGGGAGCTACATCCTGGCCGACCTGCTCCTGGGCGAGCCCGTCATCGACTATTTTAGCAACAGCTCCAGTATCCTGCTGGCCTCGGCCGTCTGGTGAGCACCGGCCAGGAGCAGAGGGTGGGCTGTGGGGGAGCAGGGCCCAGGGAGGTGGGCGGAGCCAGTCGGGGGCGGGACAAAGAAAGCCTGGGCCCAATCTCCAGAGAGGTGGGCGGAGTCAGTTAAGTGGGCGGGACTTTGGGGAGCCTGGGCCCAATTATCAGGGAAGTGGGTGGAGTCAGCCTAGTGGGCGGGACTCTAGGTAGCTTAGGCCCAATCTCCAGGGAGGTGGGTGGAGTCAGCTAAGTGGGCGGAACTCGGGAGCCTGGGCCCAATCTCCAGGGAGGTGGGCGGAGTCGGTTAAGTGGGCGGGACTTTGGGGAGCCTGGGCCCAATTACCAGGGAAGTGGGTGGAGTCAGACTAGTGGGCGGGACTAGGTAGCTCGGGCCCAATCTCCAGAGAGGTGGGTGGAGTCAGCTAAGTGGGCAGGACTCGGGAGCCTGGGCCAATCTCCAGGGAGGTGGGCAGATCTGGGGAGCCTGGGCCAATCTCCAGCGAAGTGGGAGGAGTCAGGTAGGCGGGGCTCAAGAGAGCCTGGGCCCAATCTCTTGCAAGGTGGGAGGAGCCAGTTAAGTGGACGGGGCAGAGAAGAGCCTGATGCCCAATCTCCAGGAAAATGGATGGGTCCAGTCAGCTGGGTGGGACATAATAGAGCCTGGCACCCAATCCCTCTGGAGTGGGCGTGACCTAGTTGACTGGGCGGAGCTTGAGGAGGCTCTGTCAAGTCTCATTGAAGTGGGCATGTCAGCTTGATATTGGGTGGAGGGCATGGAGGTGGGTGGCGCCATCACCCTCCACAGTGGTTCTGGGTGTCCTAGGGGCAGCCTCCCAGCTGGCACCTGAGCCAGTCCCATGGGCGAGAGTGCCACAAATGCAGCTCGTATGCCCTCCTGGGACAGGGTGCCCATTACTGACTCGGGTCTCTGCATCCCCTAAAGGTACATGATTTTCTTCTGCCCCCTGGACCTCTTCTACAAGTGCGTCTGCTTCCTGCCGGTGAAGCTCATCTTCGTGGCCATGAAGGAGGTGGTCCGGGTGCGCAAGATCGCTGTGGGCATCCATCACGCCCACCACCACTACCATCACGGCTGGTTCGTCATGATCGCCACCGGCTGGGTCAAAGGTACTCAGAAGCCAGAGAAGCTAGAGGCTCAGAGGCATGTGAGGCTAGACACCGCTGAGCCTCTAAGCTCAGGGATCTTTGGGGAGATGCTCTCCTAGAAGTGCTCGAGGGAAACATCTGTGGTTCTGTTGCAAACCCAGGTCACGTTTGTGCAAGGCAAGCACCTTAACCCTTGTTTTGTTTTGTTTTGTTTTAATGCCACACCCGACAGCACCCAGGGGTTACTCCTGGCTCTGCACTCAGGAATTACTCCTAACAGGCTCTGGGACCAACCTGGTGTGACCACAGCATACATGGCAAACGCCCCACCCACTGTGTTATTGCTTTGGCCCCCACAGGGACCTTTTTAAGTTTGGTTGTGAAAACAAGTATATTCTTGGGGCCAGAGTGAAAGCGCAGTGGTAGGGCATTTGCCTTGCACGTGGCTGACCTAGAACAGATCTCAGTTCGATTCCCCGCATCCCCTATTGTCCACTGAGCCAGGAGCAATTTCTGAGCGCATAGCCAGGAGTAACCCCTGAGCATCACCAGGTGTGGCCCCAAAACAAAACAAAAAGTATATTCTTATTTTTGTGTGTGTGAAGGGCCATACCCATCGATGCTCAGTGGATGGTTACACCTGGCTCTGCATTTAGAAATTACTTCTGGTTGGGGCCGGAGCTATAGCACAGCTGGGAGGACATTTGTCTTGCATGTGGCCAATTCGGGTTTGATCCCTGGTGTCCCATGAATCTGTCAGGAGTAATTTCTGAGTACTGTGCCAGGAGTAACCCCTGAGTACCACCAGTGTGGCCCAAAAGCAAAAAGCAAAAACAAAAAAATTTCTTCTGGCAGTGCTTGGGAGACCCCATGGGATATTGGGGATCGAACCTGGATTGGCTCTGTGCTAAACAAATCCTCTTCCTGCTGCACTCTTCAGCCTGAACACATATTTTTCACTGCATTGGGCCCTCCCCTGACCCTTTCTTCATCCAAAAGGGGGATGAGATAGACTTTAAGAGCAAAGATATTAGGGCCAGAGCGATAGCACAGTAGTCGGGCATTTGTCTTGCAAGCTTCTGACTCAGGACAGACCTGAGTTGGTCCCCCAGCATCCCATATGGTCCCCGAGCCTGCCAGGAGCGATTTCTGAGTGCAGAGCTAGGGGAATAACCCCTGAGCACTGCTGAGTGTGGTTCAAAAACAAAACAACAGGGCCCGGAGAGATAGCACAGCGGCATTTGCAGCGATCCAGGACCAAAGGTGGTTGGTTCGAATCCTGGTGTCCCATATGGTCCCCTGTGCCTGCCAGGAGCTATTTCTGAGCAGACAGCCAGGAGTAACCCCTGAGCACCGCTGGGTGTGGCCCAAAAACAAAAAGAAAAACAAAATAACAATAAAAAAGAGCAAAATGTTACTGCAAACCAGTGGTTTTTTTCCCTTTGGTTTTTAGGCCACTCCCGGTGACGCTCAGGAGTTACTCCTGGCTATGTGCTCAGAAATCACTCCTGCCCAACACGACATCATATATGGTTCCCCTGAGCACTCTCAGGGGTTACTCACTCCGAAATAGAGAGCCTGGAGTAGCCCCTGAACACTTCCAGATGTCACCTCAAAATTGTAAGAACAAAAATAACATCAAAACATAAATGGCGGGGCCGGGCGGTGGCGCTAAAGGTAAGGTGCCTGCCTTGCTTGCGCTAGCCTTGGACAGACCTCGGTTCGATCCCCCGGTGCCCCATATGGTCCCCCAAGCCAGGAGCAACTTCTGAGCACATAGCCAGGAGTAACCCCTGAGCATTACTGGGTGTGGCCCAAAAACAAACAAACAAACAAACAAAAAACATAAATGGCAGGGCTGGAGAGATAGCCCAAGCAATAGGGCATATGCCTTGCAAGCGCTAACCTAGGATGGACCATGGTTCGATCCCCAGCGTCCTATATGGTCCCCCAAGCCAGGGCCAATTTCTGAGCACATAGCCAGGAGTAACTCCTGAGCAACAACGGGTGTGGCCTTAAAAAAAAAAAAAGAAAGGAAAGAAAAACACAGAACCATAAATGGCAGAGCTAGAGCTATAGCACAGCGGTAGGGCGTTTGCCTTGCACGCAGCCAACCCTGGATGGACTCCGGTTCAATTCCTGGCATCCCATTTGGTCCCCTGAGCCTGCGAAGAGTGACTTCTGAGCGCAGTCAGGAGTAATACGTGGGCACTGCCAGGTGTGACCCAAAAACAAACAAAAAACAACAACAACAACAAAAACATACATGGCAGAGGCCAGAGCAGGGGCACAGTGTATGGCATTGGCATTTGGCTTGCGTGCAGCTAACCCGGGACGGACTTCGGTTTGATCCCCAGCGTCCCACATGGTACCCCAAGCCAGGGGCGATTTCTAAGCCCATAACCAGGAGTGACCCCTGAGTGTCACTGGGTGTGGCTCAAAAATATTCAAAAGAAACAAATCATAAATGGCAAAAATGGAGAGAAATTTCAGAGAAGCAGTTGATTTGATGTTAGTAGCTGAGGGCCCCAAGGACAGCAGAAGTCACAATAATGTACAGACGGAGGAGGAGTAATAGGAGGAATAGTAAGGAAAGCAAAGTAACAGGAAGTCAGAGAGGAGAAGTGAGGAGCCAGGAATGTGGCTGGGCTGGTAGAGCTCATTCCTGGCTACAGGCCCTGGGTTGGATCCCGGCACCACATGGCCGCTGGGCACTGTCGCAGTTACCTCATTCCTGTCTTCTGCCCTGAGGGGGAGTCCAGGATCCAGGGCCCCAGGACGCCATACTGTGTCACATCCAGGCTCAGCTCTCTCCAAAACCCAGCTCCCAGGAGGTCCCGGGATGCCTGGGAGATTGAGGGTTCAGGGCCGCCAGGAGGAAGTGGCTGGCAGGTTACTCAAGAGGCCATGATTCGGGTTTGTGCGGGTGACCTGATCGTGGCCCAGCTTCGAGGATGATCAGCCACAGACAGGCCTCTGTCCATGCGGCTTTTGAACCGGTTCCCTGGGCCTGGGGCCATTGACCCTACCCCAGCCCCGGGCACTGACGGGAGAGGAGGGTACGGTGTCCTCAGAGCTCCCTGTCCATCTCCCAGGCGCTGGTGTGGCCCTCATGTCCAACCTGGAGCAGCTCCTCCGAGGAGTCTGGAAGCCAGAGACCAACGAGCTCCTACACATGTCCTTGTAAGTCGCCCCCTCCTGTATGAACCGTTCCCCCTCCAGAGGTGACCCTGACTCGGACACACCTGCAAACCCCCCAATTCAGCCTTCCAGAAGGTTCCAGAGTACAGTAAAAATACTACCTGGTGCTGGCCAGGGGTGCAAGGCCTGGACCTCGTGTGATGCTGCTGGGGGCGGGGCCTGCGGTGGGCGGGCCCAGTCTCAATGGGCGGGGCTGACAGTGCGGGGCATCCTCATGGGTGGGACCAGTGGAGGCGGGGCCAGTTTCAGTGGGCGGGGACAGCAGTGGAGCAGGGCTGTGTGAGTGGACAGGCTAGTGGGGCGGGGCCAAAGGTGGGTGTGGCCAGCCCTCCAAGTGACCGCTTGTCTCCCCAGCCCCACCAAGGCCAGCCTGTACGGAGCTATTCTGTTCACCCTGCAGCAGAGCCGCTGGCTGCCCGTGTCCAAAGCCAACCTCATCTTCCTCTTCACCATGTTCATGGTGTCCTGCAAGGTGAGACACCCCGGTACCTCCCTCACCCTGGGCGGCTGTGACGGGTCCTGGGGAGAAGTGCAACGTTCCGTTCATGGTCAGCCACCAGCAGGTCCCTGCAGCATCTGCACTGAGACTGGCAGGTCAGGTGGCAGGATGGGCCTTCCAGGAGGAGCCTAGGACAGGTGCTGTGAGCACATGTAACTGAGGGAGTCAGGCTGCCCGACCCACCGCACCCAGGGTTCTGCAGAGCACTCCCAGCTCAGTAGCCTGGTAGCCGATCTTCACAGCAGGACTGGCAGCCCCTGCCCAATTCCCCAGCTGACCGCCCTCTGCTCCCCGCAGGTGTTCCTGACGGCCACACACTCCCATGCTTCCCCATTTGACCTGCCCGAGAGCTACATCTGCCCTGTGCTGTTTGGCTCGGCGTGGGGCGGAGACCACCACGATGCCCACGGCAGTGCCCATGGCAGTGCCCACGGTGGCTCCATGCACTCAGCGCTGCCCAAATCCAAGGAGGAGTTGAATGAAGGAACTCGGAAGAAGAAGACCAAGAAGGCGGACTAGGGTGCAGTCTGGGGGCTCGGGGCGGTGGAGGCATTTATAGACATTGAGGTCCCATGTTGGAGAGGGAACTCCCCCAAGAGGGATGTCAAGACTCTGCTGTTCCCTGGATTTTGCTGCTCCAGACCCCACGGACATTTGGTAGAGGTACTGTCCCATCTCTGCCTGCCCAGCTTCCTCCTGCTGAGAGGGGGTCACTGTCTTCCTGTCTGTGCGGGGAGAAACCTCCCTTGCCTCCACCCACACTCCTGCACCACTGAACATCAGGGGTGATCAGCATCTCGGTTCAGGGGTCTACATAAGGCACCCCCAAACCAAAGAGACACAGCAAGGCCCCAAGTTCCAACTTTGTCCTCATGTCCCCTCTGGGCTCTGTGCGGTCACTCAGCTGATCAGCAAACACGAGGACAATGCTGATGAGGGTGGGGCTGGCAGAGGGATCCCGTGGCCCCTCCTGGCCACAGCCTTCACTCACTGTCACCAGGATGAGGGGACGACGAGATCGGGCTCCAACAATGTCTGTTGGCAGGTCACTGCACTCTGGGTAGCTGGGGGGATCCTTCGGCCGGAAGACACCCCAGATCTGTCTTCTTGGCAACAGGGTCAGCAAATAAACCCTGTGTGAGATCCACCATGTGTGTGATGCAGTTCTGGGAACTGGGGGGCGGGATTCCACAGACGGGTGCTGGGAAGCCCAGTGGAGCAAGTGGAGGCACCGGACACAATCTGGGGCAAAATAAGCACAGCTTTGAGGTGACCCCTATACTTCCAGGTGTAGCTGATGCCCTCTAGGTATCAACTACCAACTATGACTGACGTTGGCCCCAAGAGGGCACTGCTGCTCCATCTCAGTGCTGAGTGGATCTCACAGCTGGTGAGTTTGTCTTTGAAAGGGTGACAGGTGACAGCTGTATGTCCAGGCCAGGGTGCAGCTTTGGTGCCACCCCTAATATCCAGCATTTTCCTGGGGACCGTGAGGGAACACTTACGCAGCGGTTCACCCCAGAACTTCCTCGGGGTCTCCCCCAGAGTAGGAAGAACAGTATGTGGGCCACAGTTCCTATCTCTCTTCCAGGTCCCCCTCGCCCTTGGGGCTTCTCATCTCCACCCATCTCCATGTCTCCACCTTAGAAATAGGTCAACCAGGGGCCAGAGCGGTGGCGCAGCAGTAGAGTGTTTGCCTTGCACGTTGCTGACCTAGGACGGATCGTGGTTCGATCCCCCGGCATCCCATATGGTCCCCTAAGCCAGGAGCAATTTCTGAGAGCATAGTCAGGAGTAACCCCCTGAGCATCACCGGGTATGGCCCAAAAACAAGGGGGGGAGAGAGAGAAGAGAGAGAGAGAGACAGAGAGAGAGAGGAGAGAGAGAGAGGAAAGAAAGAAAGAAAGAAAGAAAGAAAGAAAGAAAGAAAGAAAGAAAGAAAGAAAGAAAGAAAGAAAGAAAGAAAGAAAGAAAGAAAGAGCTCAACCAGCCTGCAGTCACTTGGCACCACCTTGGCCACAACCTCTGTGTTCCCTCAAAAATCTGCCAGCGGGGGTCAGAGTGATAGCACAGAGAGGAGGGTGTCTGCCTTGTATGTGGCCGACCCAGGTTTGGCCCTCGGCATCCCATAGGGTCCCCTAAAGTACCATCAGGAGTGATCCCTGAATGTAGAGTCAGGAATAACCCTGGAGCTTACTGGCTGTGGCCAAAAATAAATAAATAAATAAATAAATAAATAAAATAAAACAAAGCAAAAGCTCCAGGGGCTGAAGAGACTGGGCAGGAGGGTGTCATTAGCCTGGAATAGGCCAATCTGGGTTTGGACGCTGGCACCCCATAGGGTCCCCTGAGACCTCAGGATGATCCCTGAGCACAGAGCCAGGAGCAAGTTCTGAGCATCATCGTTTGTGGCCAAAGGAAGAAAAGTTTCAGCGCAGGGGGGATGGCAGAGGGCAGGGAGTTGGCACAGGGCAGGGCAGCTGGGATCCCTGGGAGACAGGGTGGCGGAGGGGACCCCAGGCCACGGAAGGACTGGGCAGCTTGGGTGCACTCAGACACTTCATCCAGCAAGACCTTCCGGGTGATCCACATAAGACCAGGGGGATCAGCACAAGATCCAGATGGTTCCCATGAGAACGCAGGGGATCAACACAAATTCCACATGATCCTCACAAGACCAGGGGGATCCATGTGAGATCAAGTGCCCTCACCTTGGTGTGGACAGCTGGACTGCACAGGCATGTCCCACTGCCCTCAGTACTGTTCCTTGATGCAGGACCCTCAGCCACCGTGCGACTGTGCAAGGACCCGGGGCCCTCTCACCCGACCCACAACAGTTAACTGCCCGTCTGGCTCCGTGCCCAGCTAAGCCGCCGAGCACTAAACAATCGCTTTCAGCCCCTGTTGCTGGGAGCCTTGGGCAGGCGGGGAGAGGCCTGGCAGGTCCTGCAGACAAAAGGTCTCGAGTTCCCGGGCTCCCTGGGCCGCCAACTTCTCCCAGCACTCCCAGCAGCCCTTCATACTGAGCCCCGGGACACCGGCTGTCGTGGCTGCTGTGGCCACCGAGTCTGCGTCTGCAGCAACATGGGGAGACCAGCGGAGCAGCTGAGGGGTGGCTGAGGGGGGACCTAGGCCCCGAGCCTAGGTGCCACGGCAGAGGGAGGGAAGAGCAGTAACGAGGCCAAGACGAAATGGAGGTGAGTTGGGGCTAGGCAAGACGGGGCCTGGGGATCAGTTGCCCCTCAGGGTTACATGGGATCGGAGGACGGATTGACAAGCAGGGACCTCGAGGCTGCAGCCTGGCACATGTGATGAGCACCAGTTGGGGTGGACAGTACGGGCACCCTGTGGTCATGAGCGGTGCCCCTCAAACCATCAGCGTCCAGGGTAGAATCGTGGATCATAAATCTCAGGACCAACCTGCCCTGCTCTGGCCGGGCTGGAGACAGGAAGTTTCCAAGGTCAAATCTTCTGACCTTCCGGCGGCCATCAGGGGGCAGACACCAAGGTCAGGGGAGCTGGGAAAGGAACAGAGTCGGGGTGGCGGCATGACAGCCATAGGAGGCTGGAGAAGGGGCTGCCTGGAGTCCGGCAGGAGGACCGGCCCTTCCCGTCTGTTTCACGGATCCCACGCAGGACACGGAGCTTTCCCCCAGCTGCAGGACAGGGCAGGAGGAAGGACGTCAGAGACTCTCTCTGGCCTTCTCTGATCTGGGTGCCGGGTTTGAAGCCTGAGAGCTGGCAGGCCAGGCACCTCCCAGCGTTTGAGTGACCCTGGGGTGGGATGTTGGGGTGGGAGTCAGCTGGGGCCAGAGGACGTGGATCACCTAGCCCGCCTGTCAACCCATCCAGGACCTGGAGGTGTTAAACTCCCTGCTAAGCTCCTGGAGGCTGAGCCCGGAGGCCTGTAGGTCCCTTTGCCCCGCCCGTAGACGTCTAAACCCCGCCCCTAGCCCGGTAAACCACGCCTATATCTGTAACCCGCCCATAGGCTTGTAAACTCCTCCCATAGAAGTAAGCTCACTTGTCTTTAGGCCTCGCCCATAGTCTGGTAAACTCCGCCCCAGCCCTGAAAGCCATGCCCACCCGCTCGGCCACGCCCATATAATCGTAAACTCCGCCCATAGGCTTGTAGGCTCCGCCCATGTCTCTAGGCCCCGCCCCTCGCCCTGTGAACCAAGTCTGATTTAGCCCCACCCACCTGTTTGTAACTCCCACCCCTAGGCCTGTAAGCAGCGCCTGCCTTTAGGCTCCACCCACATGCTGGTAAGCCCCGCCCACGGACCTGTAAACCCCGCCCAGTGTCATATAAACCCCGCCCAGTGACCTGTAAGCTCTGCCAGGATCCCTCCCTGCTCCAGCCTCACTGTCCCGAGCCCCGGGCATCCCTGGCACCCTGGCATCGCTGGTTCTGAGTGTTTCTCTTCAAGTCACAGACCGTGGCGCTGAGGTCCGGCCAGCGAGGCCTCCTGCGTGGATCCCGCGGGGAGTCAGGCCCAGAGGCTGGGTCAGTGCCCGCTAGTCAGTGCCTTCCCAGTCCAGGCCAGCTCTGGGGAAGCCGGGGGTCACCCGCTGGGTCCCACTGCACCGATTCTGTGGGCCTCAGGGGTACGTGTGCTTGTGTGTGTGTGTGTGTGTGTGCGCGTGTAACGTGTGTGTGATGGCCACGAGCATGTCTGTCGCAATGCATGTTGTGTATGTGTGTGCCTTGTACATGTTGTGCTGTGTCCACATGCTATACACAGTGTAGGGGAAACCACAGCAGGTGGGGGCCGGGGCTGTGGATTTCGGGGAGGGGGAAGGAGGAAAACTGATTTGCTGCGGATGAGGGAGGGTGGTCCCTACAGGCACCACCCCGGTCCTGAGTGCACGGCTCCCCCCCTACCTGACAACTAGCAAGAGGTCCAGGTGCCTGGGAGAGGGGTGGGCCAGAGGGGCTCAGGGCTTGAGGCTAGCTGGGCCCAGGGTGTCTGGTGTGCATGGGGAGGGGGCAGGATGGCTTTGGCCTTGGTTCCCACGGTCCTACTCACTCCTACACCTGGCTCGGCTTTCCAGCCTCCCCCAGGGGATCCCTGTCTCGTAGAGGCTGCTCCCTGGGTCCCAGGGCGGAGCCCGGGAAACGGCAGTTGCTGTGAGACAGGGTTGAGGCGGGAGGTGCGGCTGGGCGACGGCAGGGCTCAGAGTGACTGGGAGCCGCTGTAGCTCCCCGCTGTGACCCATGGGCGCCCCCCGCTGCCTCCCGGGAGCCCAGCGCCCACTGCCCCGCTGAGTCCCGCGGCCCAGGCCCTCCCTCCCCGGGCAGCCAGCATGAGCCTGGGGCCCCTCAGTCCCGGCACCCGGAGGCGCCTGCTGCAGGGCCAGGCTGGCCCTGTCCCTGCGGCCACAGCCAGCTCAGTGTGTGTCTTCCTCAGCTCCAACGGCTCGGGTAAGGGGGCAGCGTGAGGTTCCAGGGTGGCACCAGGCTGAGGGGTGCAGGAACCCCACACGGCCATGCACAGAAGGGGCTCCTCACCCTACTGTTTCCAACTTGCCTGGGGTCTCCTGAAACATTTTGAGGTACTGGAAAGCTCTGAGCTGCAACTGCTCTGATCCAGTCTGCCCTGCCATACCTCCCCCCACGTGGTCTCCTTGTGGGGGAATGGAGTCAAGGGACCCCTGGGCTGACCTCGAAAGATCTGAGGTTCCCAGCATGACTTAGGGGGCTGATTATCCTGATTCCCCTAAGGCTGCGGATGAGACAACCCCCCTAGGTGACCTCAGTGGGCAGCACCCCCCAACCTGGAGGCAGGAAAGGTGTCTCCCGCCCACCCACCCCGGGGTTTATTCCAACTGGGACGCAAACTGGATCAGCTTCCAGAAATTTCCAAGGGTCCCTGGCATGGGCCCTCGCCAGCCCTCCTGGGGGCTGTTGGTTTATGGTTAGTCCTGGGAGTCCCCATACCTGCACCCCAAGAAGGCTGCCTGAGGGAGCGTCCCTGGCTAGGTGAGGGTCTTCAGGGCTCCGCTATCCCCACAGACATGGAGGCAGAGAGGGAAACCCTGCACAGCAGCGCCTGCCCTGAGGTGCGAACCTTCTGCCAGAAGCAAGGGCTGATGTTTGAGGTAAGTGGCCGTATTGTTCAAAATGGAGTAACGGGTGGGAAAATTTGGGGTTCTCACCCTAGCCCCCCACATTTTTCTTCCTTTATTCATTTTGGGTGGGGATCCCACCCTGTGATGCTTAGGGCTGACTCCTGGCTCTGCTCTCAGGGGTCACTCCTGGCAGTGCTCAGGAGACCCTGTTTGTGCAAGACAAACAGCTACCACGCTGTATCACTCCAGCCCCAACCATTTCTTTGTTTGTTTGCTTGGGGGTCATGCCCAGCAGTGCTCAGGGGTTACTCCTGGCTCTGTGCTCAAGGATCACTTCTGGGGGAGGCTCAGGGGCCCCTATAGGATGCCAGGGATTGAACCCGGTTGGCCGTATGCAAGGTAAATGCTCACCACACTTTAGTATCACTCCAGCCGAAACCATTTCCTTTTTGTTTGCTCGTTTGTTTGGAGGTCACAGCCAATAGTGTTGGGGGCCGGAGAGATAGCATGGAGGTAAGGCATTAGCCTTGCATGCAGATGGACAGTGGTTCAAATCCCAGCATCCCATATGGACCCCCTTGCCTGCCAGGGGCGATTTCTGAGCATAGAGCCAAGAGTAGCCCCTGAGCACTGCCGGGTGTGACCCAAAAACCAAAAACCAAAACAAAACAAAACAAAACAAAAACAAAAACAGCCGATAGTGTTCATTTTTTTTTTTTTTTGTTTTGTTCTGTGATTTCGCTTCTGCCCTGTGATTTTGGGCTGGACCAAGGGCCCCACCTGGTTACTATGACCTGGGATTTCCTATGAAGCTGGTATCTTTTCCAGATGAGTGAGGGGCAGGCAGGGCCAAGGAAGATCTTCAGTCTGGTGAGGACAATGGAGGTGAAGATGCACCCTAAACTTCTCCCCAAATCCACCACTTTACTGAACTCTGTTTTTGTTTTTGTTTTTTGTTTTTGGGCCACACCCAGCGGTGCTCAGGGGTTACTCCTGGCTGTCTGCTCAGAAATAGCTCCTGGCAGGCACGGGGGACCATATGGGACACCGGGATTCCAACCAACCACCTTTGGTCCTGGATTGGCTGCTTGCAAGGCAAACGCCGCTGTGCTATCTCCCTGGGCCCCACTTTACTGAACTCTGACCCTCAACCACCACCCTGCTCAGCCTAGCAGAGCCAGGAGCCATCCCTGAGCACTGTGATGGAAGAATCTTAAGCTTTTTTGTTAGCTTTGGTTGAAGGATTGTGGGATGCTGGGAATCCCACCTGCAGCTCCCATTTTCAAGGTTGTGCTCAATTGCCTTTCATGGGGCAGATATGGATTTGATCTGCAACATTCCTTATGGTCCACCGAGACTGCCAGGAATGATTCCTGAATACAGTGCCAGGAGTAAACCCTGAGCATCATCGGTGTGGCCGTAAAACAAAAACAGAAAAAAAGAAAAAAAAAGAGTGATCCCTTAGCGTGGAGCCAGGAGTAACCCCTGAACACTGCCAGGTGTGGCCCCCAAACAAACAAATATGCTCAACATTTCAACAAGCCTTGTCCCAGCAGGCTCTGAGGTGGCCTGGCCCCTGTTGGTGCCCATGTGGGAAGGAGCCTTGTTACTGGTTTTCTGAGGGAACCTGGGGGCATCTCTATCCACAGGTCGTGGACCTGCACTGGGGGGTCCGAAGTGCCGAGGCCGCTGAGCTCATGACCCCTGAGCTCTGCCAGGAAGAGCTTGAACGCTGCCAGCAGACTTCTCGGGGCCCCTCCTTTGTGGTGAGTCTGGGGGCAGATCGGGGCGGGCCAGGGCAGCCCTTTCCTGCAGCCAGGAGACTCATCTTTGATGCACAGCAGGAGGGCAGGTGCTGTGGGGCTCGAGTGGGGGACAGCTTTGTGCTTTCTCAGCTTTGGGCCAGGATTTGGGAACCCTGAAGCCAGGCAGATGTGGAGACTGGCTGGCCACTGTGGGGAATTTTCTCTCATCTAGGGGGACAAGCTGTTCCCTTTCCCTCCAGGGCACTTCTGTGTACCTGGATCTGGATCAGTTTCCCCCTTTGTCCTCCTCATCACCCACTTGACACCAACACCCCGTCTGTCACCAGAATCAGCCCGAGAGAATGACTCACAACACCTTTAGAGCAGGTTAGATGAGTGACAGCTCAGAATTTTGCTCTCGGAGTCCTAGCCATAGTGCTCCAGGGATGCTCAAGGAGGACATCTGAGAAGAAGGGGTGTGGTGCACATTGTGGAGCCAGCACATAAGGAAGTGATAAAGCCCCAGGGGAAATCCGGCCCTCAGACTGGCTTGTGTCAATAAAGCTTTATCAGCACGTGGCCATGTCCACTCATTTGCATGCAAAGAACACACCCACTAAATTTCTTATGCATTCTCATTTGCATGCACACAGTCCTGCCTGCTCATTGGCCCATGCCCCAGCTAGTTTCTCCATGATCAGACAGAAACTGCCCGGATGGCCAGACTAGCAATATTGGCTCCCTGACCCTTTGGTTTATTTGTTTTTTTTTGGGTTTTTTTTTTTTTTTTTTTGGTTTTTCGGGCCACACCCGTTAGATGCTCAGGGGTTACTCCTGGCTACGCGCTCAGAAATTGCCCCTGGCTTGGGGGGACCATATGGGACGCCGCCTTTGGTTTATTTGTTTGCTTTTGTTTTGGGGTCACATTGTTGGTGCTCAGGGGGATATTCCTGGCTCTGTGCTCAGGGGAAGGGGACCACTCTTGGTGGTGCTTCTGGGACCCTATGGGATGCTGAGGATGGAACCTGGATTGGCCGTGTGCAAGGCAAATACCCTTCATGCTGTCCTATCACTCCAACCCTCCCTGGCCCCTTATAGAAAATGTTTCCCCAACTCCCTGGGAACTGGCCTCCAAATGCTCTGGCAGACCAGAGAAAGGCTGGGCACCTGCCCCTCCTTCCAGAGACAGTTTTCAGGACAGCAAAACTGCAGGACAGTGTCAGGGGTGGGAAATGGACTACAAGGAACCTCCCTCCCAGTGAACGGCCATTGGGGAGCAGAAAAGCGTGGTTTCTGTGACCCCTAAACCTCAGTGCCCTGGGCTCAGACCCACCCAGCTGTAGAGCCCCCTAGCAATCAGAGACACCCACCCCCAAGCCTGTGTTCTGTGTTCTGGGAGCGTTCTCATTCCCTGCACAGCGTTCCCTTCCATTTTATTTTTCCTTCCTCAAAACCTTGCATTTCGGGCCCGGAGAGATAGCACAGCGGCGTTTGCCTTGCAAGCAGCCAATCCAGGACCAAAGGTGGTTGGTTGGAATCCCGGTGTCCCATATGGTCCCCCGTGCCTGCCAGGAGCTATTTCTGAGCAGACAGCCAGGAGTAACCCCTGAGCACCTCTGGGTGTGACCCAAAAACTAAAAAAAAAAAAAAAAAAAACCTTGCATTTCTTGGGGGTGTTTTTTCTTCATCCTGATGGAGATTTCCTTGCCTCGGAGCTTCAGTTTAGTTTTAGAGGTGAGGCTGAGCAACATGTCCCTGAAATGACTCAGTCATGTCACAGTGATGCCAGCAAATGCCCTCTGGTCCTGCCCAGCTGCATCTCGGCTGGTGCCCATGTCCCGATGCTTGAAGAAGAGCTCAAAGCCCCACTTAGCATCTCTGATTCTGGGTACATCTGTCCTTTATGCTTTCCCCAAACCCACATTGTTATTGGTTTTTTTTGGGGGGTTGGGCCACACTCAGTGATACTCAGGGGTTACTCCTGGCTATACGCTCGGGGAATCGTATGGGATGCTAGGGATCAAACCCAGGTCTATCCTGGGTCCCCCACGTGCAAGGCAAATGCCCTACCACTGGGCTATTGATCTGGCCCTTGTTATTATTATTATTTGTTGTTGTTGTTGTATTTTTTTTTCAGATCTCTCAGTTAGTTTTCTAGAGGAGCGTCATGATCCTGAGGTTGATGTTCAAAGAGGATGAAAAATCATAATAATAAGGGCTAGAGCAATAGCACAGAGGGGAGGACAATTGCCTTACATGCAGCTGATCCTGGTTCGATTCCCACCATCCCATAGGGTCCCCCGAGCCTTCCAGGAGTGATTCCTGAGCACAGAGCCAGAAGTAACCCTGATTGCCGCTGAGTGTGGCCCCAAAACTCAAAATAATAATAATAATAATAATAATAATAATAATAATAATAATAATAATAATAATAAAACAGGGAGACAAAGGAGAAAGAAGTCCAGGAGGAATTCGATTTTGCAACCCAAATTGCAGGCAGGGAGAAGAGCAACACACTTCCAGGTGGCCTGGGACCTGGGAAGGTGATTGGGTTCCCCTGGGCCAGCAGCCTCAACCTCGCCGGGACCTCGCATCCTTCCAGCAGGCTCTTTCGGCAGTGCCCACGTGGCCCCCAGTGCCCCTGGCTTCCCCCGGCACGCACATGTCCTGCCGTTGCTGGGCATAAACTGCAGCTCCGAGCTTAGGTCTGGGGCCTTCGCTAAAATCCAGGCATCAGGGGCCCTGGAGAGGCGCCTCTTGGTAAATAAGTCATTAGTCTCAGGCACTGAGCTCCCTCTGGCCCTGCCGAGAGGCTTTGTCTCTGGGGCACCCCCCTATCCCCCCCTATCCCCCCCACCCCCGCAGAGGGCGGCCCAGGGCTCCTGCCCTCCATCCTCCATCCTTCTGGCCCTGCTCCATCCGCACTAGACTGACACTTAGGCCCAACTGCAGCCTTGGAGCTCTGGTTCCTGCTGGTGGGCTCCGCCTTTCCTGCCTTTCCTGCCTTTCCTGCCTTCTCTCCTTCCACATGTGGTTGCTGGCTGCCCTTGCACAGCTGTTCCCTGTACTTAATCACAGTGTCTCTTCTACTCACCAGTGTTCATTCCCTGCCCTTTGCACAAACTGTCCCCTCTGCTCACCAGGCCCCTCTTGCCCTGGAGCACTTGCATGGCTGTGCCAAGTGTGCACTACACCTGCCCGGGGTTGCCTGTCTCATTCCCTCTGCCTCTTGACGTGAAATTCTTTTTTATTTATTTGTTGGTTTGGGGACCACACTCAATGATGCTCAGGGATTACTCCTGGCTCTGTGTTCCAGAATCACTCCTGGCAGGCTGGGGGAACTTTATGGAATTGAACCAGGTTGGCCCTGCGCAAGGCGAATGCCCTCCCCCACTGTGTTATTGCTTTGACCCCTTGACCTTTCCAGTGTTTTAAGCAGCAGGAAATTTCTTTTTTCGTTTTGTTTTGCTTTGTTTTCTTTTATGGGCCACACCCGGTGGCACTCAGAGATTACTCCTGGCTCTGCACTCAGAAATTGCCCCTGGTAGGCTCAGGGACCATATGGGGTGCTGGGGATTCGTTCTGGATCAGTTTCTTGCAAGGCAAATGCCCTGCTGCTATGCTATCACTCCAGTCCCTGCAGAGGAAATTTTTTTTGTTTTTGGTTTTGTTTTGTTTTTTGGGTCACACCCAGCAGCACTTAGGGGTTCCTCCTGGCTCTACGCTCAGAAATCGCTCCTGGCAGGCTCGGGGGACCATATGGGATGCCAGGATTCAAAACACTGATCTTCAGCATGCAAGGCAAACACCTTACTCCATGCTATCTCTCTGGTCCCCATATTCTGTTTTGTTTTGTTTTGTTTTTGGGTCACACTCGGCAGCACTCAGGGGTTACTCCTGGCTCTATGCTCAGAAATCGCTCCTGGCAGGCTCAGGGGACCATATGGGATGCTGGGATTCGAACCACCATTCTTCAGCATGCAACGGAAACGCCCTACCTCCATGCTATCTCTCCAGACCCCCATATTCTGTTTTTTTTTATTTGTCCTTGTTTATTGTTTTTTCTTTGTGTGTGTGTGGGGGGTTTGGGTCACACCTGGCAGTGCTCAGGGGTTATTCCTGGCTCCGTGCTCAGAAATTGCTCCTGGCAGGTATGGGGGACCATATGGGATGCCGGGATTCGAACCGATGACCTCCTGCATGAAAGGCAAACACCTTACCTCCATGCTATCTCTCCGGCCCCTGTTCTTGTTTTGTTTTGTTTTTTTTTGTTTTTTGTTTTTTGTTTTTTTGCTGTTTTTTTTTTGGTTTGGTTTTTGGGTCACACCCGGAGGTGCTCAGGCTCTGTGCTCAGAAATTACTGCTGGCAGTCTTGGGTGCCCTATGGAATGCTCGGGTTGGACACGAGCAAGGCTAAGGCCCACCCTGTTGTGCTCTCGCTCTGGCTTATGAAATTCTGCTGTGAAATTCTCATTGCTGTGGATGACATGAGATTCCCCCGGGGTCCCGGGTGGGTTCCTAAGCTGCGTCCCTTCCTCCCTCTCTCCCTCCCTCCCCGTGCAGGCACTGCTGGGGAACCAGTATGGGCCCTGCCCGCTGCCTAGACTCATCGAAGAAAAGGAGTGGGAGGTGCTGAGGGCGCAGCTGGCAGCCCGGCCCCGAGACCTGGAGCTGCTGGCCCGGCACTTCCGCAAGGACGAGAACGCGGTGCCCCCCACCTTCCTGCTGCAGGCACCCGCCGGGGGTGAGCCCCGCAGCCCCGAGGAGCCGGGTCTGGGCTCTGTGCTGTGTGCTGCGGCCCAGGACGCGCTCCAGCAGGGCCTCATATCCTTGGAGCAGTGTGGACGCTTCCAGTGCTCAGGTGAGGCTGTGGGTTCAACCACCCCCTTGGGGGAAGCAGAGACATATGTCTGGTCTGGGGTGTCTGTCCCCAATGCCACATGCTTAGGCCTGCTGAGACCACCCAACGACCCACAGACCCTCCACCCTCTACAACCCCAGTGCCCAGAGACTCTAGTAGCCAGTGTCTGTGGTGTCATTGAGGTGTCTTTGGTTCTTCCTGTACCTGACCCCTTCGAAGCCCTCATTGCTGGGTTCTCATTGGTCATTCCAAGGACCCATTGAGGCCGGGCTCTCTGCAAGGCCTGGCCTTCGCCCCGTGTCCGGCGCTCAGGACACCCTGTGATGCCGGGGATGGAACCTGGGTTGGCCGCGTGCAAGTCAAATGCTCTCCCCACTGGCTCTTGCTCTCGCTCTGGTCCTCCCACTTTCTTCCCTTCGGTCCTAGTGTGCTTCCTGCCTTCTCCTCTTGCTCTGTGTCTGCTTGTCCATCTGTCCGTCTGCGACAAGTTCTTCACCCTGTGGCCCAGTGTGTGTGCGTAGTTCACACCCAAGCCTGTCTCCCGTGTAATGTAAATGGGCCCCCATTGCCTGGGACTCCACAAGAGCAGCACCGTAGCCCGGCCCCAGCCTTCAGGCCTACTCCCGGGACTCTTGTCTCTGGTTCAGAGACGGAGCCTGTCTGTCTCCAAGGCCCTGCCCAGCTCAGAGTTTCTGCCAAGCCCAGGAGGCTTCAAAAATAACTCCGGGTCTGGCTGCTCTTTCACAAACATGAGGTCTCCAAGGAGACGCCTGTGTGGGCTCTGGTTCTGGAAAATACGGGTCCTCGAGACTGCTCCTGCCGGTGCTGGGACTGAGTTGGCAAACCCTGGTCTAGGGCTCCATTCGGCCCTCCACTTGCGTTTTTAAATAAAGATTTATTGGGACACGCGCAAGCACAGTGTTGCCGTCACTTTTTTTTTGGGGGGGGGGAGTCACGCTTGATGGCAATCAGGGCTTCTAGCTTTATGATCAGAAATCACTACTGGCAGCGTTCAGGAGACCCTAAGGGATCCTGGGGATTAAACCCTGGTCCAGGGGCCAGAGAGATAGCACAGTGGTAGGACATTTGCCTTGCACATGGCTGACCCAGGATGGACCTGCGTTCAATTCCCGGCATCCCATTTGGTCCCCTGAGCCTGCCAGGAGCAAATTCTGAGTGCAGAGCCAGATGTAACCCAAGTGCCACTGGGTGTGCTTAAAAAGCCAAAATAAAATAAAATAAACCCTGGTCCACAGCATACAAGGCCAACGTCCTCCCCACTGTGCTCTTGCTCTGACTCTGCTGCCTTCTCCACACACCCCATGTCTATGTGTCCATCTGTATGTCTCTGCATGTCTTCACTAAGACTGTATGCCCAGCCTCAGGACACCCCAAATCCAATCCCCATGACCCCATAGGGTCCCCCAAGCCCCAGCAGACCACAGAGGCAGAAGTAAGCCATGGGAGTAATCACAAAACAAGAAAGAGGCACAGGAGCGAGAGCATCTTTTTTTTTTTTTTTTTTTGGTTTTTGGGTCACACCCGGCGCTCAGGGGTTCTGTGCTCAGAAATCACTCCTGGCAGGCTCAGGGGACCATATTGGATGCCGGGATTCGAACCGCTGTCCATCTTGGGTCTGCTGCTTGTAAGGCAAATACCCCACCTCTGTGCTATCTCTTTGGCCCCAGGGAGGGCAACTTTGCCTTGCATATGGCTGACCCAGGTTGGATCTCCGACATCCCATAGAGTCCCCTGAATCTGCCAGGAGAAAGCCCTGCATCGCTGGGTGCAACTAAAAACCAAAACAAAAAAGAACAACAACAAGAAAGAAAGAAAGAAAGAAAGAAAGAAAGAAAGAAAGAAAGAAAGAAAGAAAGAAAGAAAGAAAGAAAGAAAGAAAGAAAGAAAGAAAGAAAGAAAGAAAGAAAGAAAGGAAGAAAGAAAGGAAGAAAGAAATGAAGAGGAAAGGAAGAGGGAAGAAAAGAAAGAGAAAGAAAGAAAGCAAAAAGGAAGGAAGGAAAAGGAAAGAAGGAAGGTGTTATATATGAAAGGTGAAGAGGGACAACGAAAGGAAAGAAAAGGAAGGAAGGAAGGAAAGAAGGAAGGAAGGAAGGAAGGAAGGAAGGAAGGAAGGAAGGAAGGAAGGAAGGAAGGAAGGAAGAAAAAGGAAGGAGGGAGGTAAGAAGGAAAAGAAAGGAAGGAGAAAAGAGTTCCAAGCCGCTGGCAGGCCTCCAAGGAGCCCCCCAGTCTGCACCGGGCCCCCTCTGTCACTCAGTCCCTCACCCCGTCTTTCCCTCCCACAGCCATGGAGCAGGAGCTGGAGCTGGGCGCGCTGGGCGCGGAGGGCGAGCAGGGGGCCACCGTGTTCCTGCGGGAGATCCAGGACCTGCAGCGGCACCTCCTGGACGACTGTGCCCTGCGCCTGGTGGACCGGCTGCCCGACGGCTGCCTGGACGAGGAGGCGCAGGAGCGCCTGGGCCGCCTCAAGGAGCGCCTGGCCACCGCGTGCCCGGGCGCGCTCAAGGCGCACCAGCTGCCCTGGAGCCGAGACCTGGTCAACCCCAAGAACAAGGCCCACGGCCGCTACCTGCGGGAGCTGGGGGAGCAGTTCGTGGCCAGGACCAACCACCAGGTGCTGGAGCGGCTGCGGGAGGCCGAGCAGGCCGCGGCGGCCCAGCCCGAGTTTGCCTGGCTCTTCCAGGAGATCCGCCAGCACCTGGCACTGGGCGCCGAGGCCACCCGCGCCTTCTGCGGCCGCCAGGACCTGCTGGCACAGCTGGGCCAGTGGCTGCGGCTGCATCAGGAGGTCCCGCACCCCCCGCTTCTGCTCTGGGGACCCCCGGGCGTGGGCAAGACGACACTGATGAGCCGCTTGGCCGAGCAGGTCCCTGCCATGCTGGGCCCCAAGACGGTGACGGTGCTGCGGCTCCTGGGCACCACGGGGCTGAGCCGTGAGGCCGGTGCGCTCCTGCGAGGCCTCACCTGCCAGGTGTGCCTGGCCTTTGGGCTGCCCCCGCCTCCCGCCCAGGTGCTGGGCGCCCGGGCGCGCCTGGTGTCCTTCTTCCATGCGCTCCTGCACACTGTGTCTGGCCGCCGCTTCGAGTCCCTCGTCATCCTGCTGGACTCGCTGGACGATGTGGACGGAGGAGGCTGGGCGCACCGCGGGCTCTGGCTGCCGGCCCAGTGCCCCCCGCGTGTCCACCTCATCCTTTCGGCCTGCTCGGGCCCTCGGGGGGCCCTGGACGCCGCCCTCCGCAAGCTGCCCGGCGCCGACAGCTGGGAGGTGCCCCCGCTGCCCGCCCAGCAGGCCCAGGAGCTGGTGCACAGGCTGCTGACAGCCGCCAGGCGCACGCTGAGCCCCCGGCAGAGGGACGTGCTGTGGGCCAGCCTGCCCGAGTGCGGCCACCCTGGGCGGCTACGGCTGGCCTTCGAGGAGGCCCGGTCCTGGGCGTCCTTCACGGTGCCCGCACCCTTGGCAGCCACGCCCGAGGAGGCCACGCACCAACTGTGCGCGCGACTGGAGCAGACCCACGGGCGGTTGCTGGTGGCCGCTGTGCTGGGCTACCTGGCCGCTGCCAGGTAAGTCTGCATGAGCCCTTGGTGGTGGTGGTGGTGGGGTGCAGGTGGGCGGGTGGAGGGCTGCCGCTGGCTGATGGGACGAGAGGAACAGGAGAGGTGCATGTCATTTTCCAAGACGTTTTCCTGTCCCCGGGGTCTGGGCATGGGACTAGAGGCCAAGATAGACAGCACAGCAAGGAGGGTGCTTGCCTTGCAGGCAGCTGACCCAGGCTTGATTCCCAGCATCCCATAGGGTTCCCCAAATACCGCCAGGAGTGATTCCTGAGCTCAGAGCCAGGAGTAACCCCCCAGACCCCCTGAGTACATCTAGGTATGCCCCCCCCAAATCAAAAAGAAATAAAAAAGAACATGTTAGCATCTCTGCCACATTGCACCCACCTCCCAGGACCCCTGTCCCAGGTCCCATATTGCATTGGAGTTGTCGAAAGCCTTTTGGTCTGTTTTCTGGAACATTCTATTCTGTGCATCTGAGATGCTAGGAAGGTTTCTTGGAGTCCACTTGATGGCTGAGCCCCTCCTCCCAGAAGGCTGATCCCTAGGGGTCGCTGGAGGGGTGAATTTGTTCCTCCAGCTGAGGTGACCAATGTAACCGTTTTATTATTCATCGTGTTTTGTGGCCACTCCTGGTGATGCTCAGGGGACCCTGTCGTGATGGACATGGAACCTCAGTCTCCCACAGGCAAAGCGCTGACTCTGTTTCTCCGAGCTGCTTCTCAGGCCCCTGACACTTCTTTGGAGAACTGAGTGTCCTGCTTCCTCCCACGTTCTTGGGCTTGGGTGTCTTTGCTCTGGGAACAGACACTGTCTCCATGAGCAATCAGTCCACGTGGGATGGACAGGCAAATCCCAGGAAATTGGCTTGAAAAGGGTCTCGGGGGGGGGGGGGGGCGGCGAGGTGGCGCTAGAGATAAGGTGTCTGCCTTGCAAGTGCTAGCCAAGAAAAGATCGCGACCGCAGTTTGATCCCCCAGCGTCCCATATGGTCCCCCGAAGCCAGGGGCAATTTCTGAGTGCTTAGCCAGGAGTAACCCCTGTGAATCAAACGGGTGTGGCCTGAAAAACCAAAAAAAGAAAAAAAAAGAAAAGAAAAGGGTCTCGGGAGAAGCGGGGCACAAAAGGAAAACCAACTTTAGTCTTGGGGGTGGGCACAGGGGTTGAAGGCTTTGCCAAAGAAAGTCACTGCGTGTGCTGGAGTCCTGGGTAGGAGGCATGGGGAGGGGCGGAGGGTGCACAGGGACATGGGGTGGGCCTGCATCAGAGATAATGAGCCCGAGTGGATTGGCACAGATCCCCGGGGGGCCTGAAGAGGCTCATTAGCAGGAACTCCAATTAGCCACCAGGGTCTCCCTGAAGCCCAGGCTGGGGGAAAAGGCACAGGGCCCAGAAATGCAGGCAGCGCTTACCTGAGTCTCAATCATTTGGGGGCCAGCGGTGTTTATTTTTGGACGAGCCACTTGTCAGAGAGATCCAAACCCCAACAACACTCAGAGCGAAAACATGGCAGGAAGGGAGCTTGCCTGACCAGGGCTCAGTCTTTCACATCCCATATGGTCCCAATCAAGCACGCCAGGACCCCTGAGAACCACCTGCTGTGGCCCACACACATCTCCAAATCCCCAAAATATTAGATCAAGGACAATAAGAATGTTAAAATTGGGCCAGATAGCACAGTGGGGGGAGTTTGCCTTGCATGCAGCCAAAACAGGTTTGATTCCTGGCATCTCATGTGGTCCCCCGAGCCTGCCAGGAACAATTTCTGAGCGCAGAGCCAGGAGGAATCCCTAAAAACCGCTGGGTGTGACCCAGAAACAAAACAAAATGAAAAAATGTAAAGCCTACGTTCAAAAATTGGTTTTGGGGCCGGAGAGATAGCATGGAGGTAAGGCATTTGCCTTTCATGCAGAAGGACGGTGGTTCGAATCCCGGCATCCCATATGGTACCCCTGTGCCTGCCAGGGGCGATTTTCTGAGCACAGAGCCAGGAGTAACCCCTGAGCACTGCCGGGTGTGGCCCAAAAACAAAAACAAAAACAAAAGAAGGGCCCGGAGAGATAGCACAGTGGTGTTTGCCTTGCAAGCAGCCAATCCAGGACCAAAGGTGTTTGGTTCAAACCCCGGTGTCCCATATGGTCCCCCGTGCCTGCCAGGAGCTATTTCTGAGCAGACAGCCAGGAGTAACCCCTGAGCACTGCCCGGTGTGGCCCAAAAACAAAACAAAACAAAAAAATAAATAAAAGAAAAGGGGCCGGCGAGGTGGCGTTAGAGGTAAGGTGTTTGCCTTGCAAGCGCTAGCCAAGGAAAGGACAGTGGTTCATTGGATCCCCAAGCATCCCATATGGTCCCCCCAAGCCAGGGGAGATTTCTGAGCGCTTAGCCAGGAGTAACCCCTGAGCATCAAACGAGTGTGGCCCGAAAAACCAAAAAAAAAAAATTAGTTTTGTTTTGTTTTGGGGCCACACCTGGTGATGCTCAGGGGGTTCCTCCTGGCCATGCACTCAGAAATAACTCCTGGCTTGGGGGACTATATGGGTCTAGCCTAGGTTAGCACATGCAAGGCAAACGCCCTACAGCTTGCTCCACTGCTCCGGCCCCTGAATTTAAAAATTTTGTTTGGGCCTGGAGAGATAGCACAGGGGCGTTTGCCTTGCAAGCAGCTGATCCAGGACCAAAGGTGGTTGGTTTGAATCCCGGTGTCCCATATGGTCCCCCGTACCTGCCAGGAGCTATTTCTGAGCAGACAGCCAGGAGAAACCCCTGAGCACCACCAAGTGTGGCCCAAAAACCGAAAAAAAAAAATATTTTTTGTTTGTTTGTTTTGGGGCCACACCGTTTGACGGTCAGGGGTTACTCCTGGCTGTGCGCTCAGAAATTGCTCCTGGCTTGGGAGACCATATGGGATGTCAGGGGATCGAACCACGGTCTTACCTATGTTAGCATGTGCAAGGCAGACGCCTTACACCCTAAACCATCGCTCTGGCCTCTGAATTCAATTTTTTTTTTTTGGTTTTTGGGCCACACCCGGCGATGCTCAGGGGTTATTCTGCTCAGAAATAGCTCCTGGCAGGCACGGGGGGGGGGGGGGACCACATGGGACACCGAGGTTCGAACCAACCACCTTTGGTCCTGGATCGGCTGTTTGCAAGGCAAACGCCGCTGTGCTATCTCTCCG
This sequence comes from Suncus etruscus, assembly GCF_024139225.1. Taxonomy (NCBI): domain Eukaryota; kingdom Metazoa; phylum Chordata; class Mammalia; order Eulipotyphla; family Soricidae; genus Suncus; species Suncus etruscus. The sequence goes on along the minus strand of NC_064862.1, from coordinate 92,592,447 downwards.
CTGTGCTATCTCTCCGGGCCCTGAATTCAAATTTTTTTAAAAGAAAAAAGAATATTAAAATTATAAAGTGACGGGGCTGAGAGATAGCATGGAGGTAAGGCCTTTCATGCAGAAGGTCATTGGTTCTAATCCCGTTGTCCCATATGGTCCCTCAGGGCCTGCCAGGAGTGATTTCTGAGCGTGGAGCCAGGAGTAACCCCTGAGCACTGCTGGGTGTGACCCAAAAACCAAAAAAAAAAAAAAACAAAAACACCAAAATCATAAAGTGTCTAAGCCCAGTCAGGGGCAGGGCCAAGCATATGGTCATGGCCATTTCTTAAGGGCCAGACCAGACGTGGGCAGACCCAAGCGTGGGGCGTGGCAATACCACGGGGGCGGAACCAACAGGAGATGTTGAAACACTGGAGGTGTGGGCAGAGGCTTTGGGCGGAGCGAAAGGGGCGTGGTCGTATAGGGGCGGGGCAAGATCATGGGCGTGGTCAGGCCATGGCAGGGCCAAACAGGGCAAAGTTAGAGTGTAGGGGCGGGACCAGGTCAGGGGCGGGGCCTGGTCATGGATGGGGTTAAATTCTAGCTGTGGGAAGACCATAGGATGGGGCCAGGCCCGTGGGCGGGGTTAACCTAGGGGCGTGGTGATATCCCAGGGGCGGAGCCAGACCACGAGCAGGGCCAATCACAGGGTATGGTAGGATCACAGGGGCGGGGCCAGACTGTCCGAGTCAGGTCCACAGGGCTGAGCTCAGAGAAGCCCCCAAGCCCAAAGGCTCAATTCGTCCAGGACCCAGTTCCTGTTAGTCTCGGTACTTGGGCACTTGAGGAAACTGAAGCAGCAGTCTTACCCGCGCCCTTTCCCGTGGTTCTTGAATTTCCTAAACTGCAAAGAATGGGTTTGGGGTCAGGGCAGGTCCTGAGTATGTGTTTGGGTTTCAGAGCAGGTTTCCTGGGTTTGTGTTGGCGTTAGGGTGGGGTCTTGGGTGTTTGTGGGCAGGTCAGGGGGGCTCAGGATGGGTCCTGGGTGTGTGTCCTGGGTGTGTGTGGGACCAGGGCAGGGTCCTGGGTGTTACTAGGGAGGTCAGGGGGGTCCTGAATGTGGGGGGTCAGGATGGGTCCTGGGTGTGTGTAGGGGTCAGGGCAGGGTCCTGGGTGTGGGGTGAGGGCCCTCCTGGGTGTGCCAGGCCTGCTGCCGTTTCCCCCTGGCAGGCACGGGCTGTCAGAGCCAGAGCTGAAGGATGTCCTGTCCCTGGACGATGAGGTCCTGCAGGCTGTGTACCGGGACTGGACGCCGCCCAGCCGGGAGCTGCTGCGCTTCCCGCCGCTGCTGTGGGTGCGTCTGCGCCGGGACCTGGGCCACTGCCTGGCGAGGCGGCCTGTGGACGGTTTCATGCTGCTGGGCATCGCCCAGAGGTAAGACCCACTTGGCCACAGGGTAGGGGGTTGGAATGGTCACAGCCAATCTGTTTAAGGAGGAGGGTTCATGGGGCTGGAGAGATAGCACAGCGGAGAGGGCATTTACCTTGCACAGCGGAGAGGGCATTTACCTTGCACGCGGCCAACACAGGACAGACCCTAGTTTGATTCCTGGCATCCCATGTGCTCCCCCAAGCCTGCCAGGGGGGATTTCTGAGTGCAGAGCCAGGTGTAATCCCTGATCACTGCTGGGTGTGACCCAAAAAAAAAAAAAAAAAAAGGAAAAGAAGAGAAAGAAAATAAAAGAGAAGAGTGGAGAGGCCTGAGCACAGGTTAGTGTGGCCCCAAATCCGAAAAATCCAAGAGGAAACTATCCAGGCAGGAGTGAGAGCCGGTGGGTGCAGCTCAGTTGACCCCAGGCCAGCAGGGCAGACCCTCTGGATGGCGGGTTCCAGCACATCCCATCTGCAGGCAGCTGGCTGAGGTGGTCCAAGCACGCTACCTGTCGGGGCCTGAGCGGGCCAAGAGGCACGGGGTGCTGGCGGACTTCTTCTCGGGGACCTGGAGCCAGGGCACCAAGAAGCTCATCACGCTGCCACTGCTGGGGAAGCCGCTTAACCTGGACCGCAAGGTGAGCGGGGCTGCTGCCTCTGGGAAGATCAGAGCAGCCGCTGATCTGAGATCGGCTGCAGAGAGTTGGGCACCAACCCCCGGGGAAAGGGCCCCTTCACCCTGTGCTGCTTGGAGCTCTAGGCTGCTTCAGGCCCTCTCTGTGTCTGCGCACTGCCCCATTGTGCCTCCACCTGCCCCTGGGAACTCGCTTCCTGACCTCACTTCCCCTACACCAGCGCCTTTCCCTGCTCTGCTGGTGCCTAAGGACTGGACGCTGCTCGATCTTCCCAGAAGGATGGTACCTCAGCAACCACCTTCTCTGGAGTCTGTGCTCCAGGCATGAGTGTGGGGACAGTGTGTCCTGTGTACACGTATGTGCTCATGTGGGTAGACTGCTCGCACACGCGTGCATGGAAGCCGGAGGAGGCACGAGTCCATGTCCTCTTCCGCATGCCTGTTCCCGCAGGTGGCCGAGCAGCCACTGTGGTTCTCAGACTCGGTGCCCAACATGCGTAAGCTACAGGAACTGCCGCTGCATCTGCTCGGCGCTGGCCGTGTCCAGGAACTGAAGCAGGAGGTTCTGGGTGAGGCAACGCCCAGCCGGGCCACTCGCCCACATGCAGGGACAGGCGATGTCTGTCTGTCCATCTGTCCATCATCTGCTCTCCCACCCATCTCCCTCGCATGCTTCCCCTATTGTTGTCATTTCATTCGCTACACCCCACCATCACGGGTAAGGGGCACAGAAACACCTTCCCCCTGCATGCTAAGTTGCAGCTTGTCTGATTCTCAGAGGTGACTTCCCCAGCCCCAGGCCCCAGTGCTGCTTTCCAGCCTGAATCTGTGGTGCAGGACCCCAGCCTGAGTCATCCACTGCCTGTCCCCTGCCTCTCCTGCAGGCAGCATGAGCTGGATCTGCTGCCGTGGCATATCGGGGGGTCTGGAGGCGTTGCTGGATGACTTTGCCCTGTGCGCATCCAGCCTGGACTGCCCGGAGGTAGACCTGATCCACGGTGCCCTCCAGATGTGCCGCCCAGCTGCCGAGCTCCGGGGCCTAGGTGAGCCTGACTGGTGGGGGGGCGCCCTGGGAGTGTCTTCCCTGGACGGAGCCGTACCCCAAAGTTAGGGAGGAGCGTTTAAGGTCAAACCAGAGGGCCCGAAGTCCCCGTGAGGCCAGTGGTGGCCAGTGTGTCCATGGCTTGGTGCAGGGCTGAAAATGAACAGCAGATGGCGCCATGTGGCTGTGCCAGAATTGGTGGGAGGGGGGACTCCAGGCTGGGGACTTCAGGGGCCACCCCAGGACCCTCTCACGGCCTCCTGTGTTACAGACAAAACTCTCCTGTACACGGAGCTCCTGGCCCGGCTGCTGTACTTTGCGCCCAGTCACCCGGCCCTCGTGGGGCCACTGTGCCAGGAAGCACAGAGCTGGTTCCGCCACTGCACAGACCCCACCCTGGTGCCTCTCGCTGGCTTCCTCCAGCCCCCCGGGGATCCCCTCCAGGCCACCCTCACGGGCTGTCACAAAGGTGAGTCCCAGCGGCTGCTGGAGCGATAGCACAGCAGGAAGGGTGTGGCCAACCCTGATTCAGCCCGCAGCATCACATTGGGTCCCCAGAGCACTGCCAGGAGTGATCCCTGATTGCCACCAGGTGTGGCTCAAAAAACAAGACAAAAGGGGATGGAGAGATGGTACAGCAGTAGGGTCTTAGACTCTGAAGGACAGTGGTTCGAATCCCGACATCCTATATGGTCCCCCGAGCCTGCCAGGAGCGATTTCTGAGCGTAGAGCCAGGAGGAACCTCTGAGTGCTGCTGGGTGTGACCCCAAAAACCAGAAACAAAACAAAATGAAACATAACAAAAAAGAGAACAAACCCAAAGGCAGCTGAGCTGGGACGAGGGGGAGCAGAAGGGACCCTGTGCCTCGGTTTCCCCAGTGGGGCCCACAGTCAACACTTGGTGTGTGTTCACAGGCATCATTGCTGCGGCGTGGAGCCTGGAGCAGCGGCGGCTGGTGCTGGGCACCCAGGATGGCACTATAGCCGTGTGGGACACCGAGGACTGGCAGACGGTCCACATCCTGACTGGACACACAGGTGAGAGAGCCAGGACCGGGTCTGCAGGCTCAGGATGGCAGGGGGGAAGGCGCTGGCCTTGCACCCAGCCAACCTGGTTGGAACCCCAACATCCCAGAGGGTCCCCCGAGCCTGCCAGAGTGAGCCCAAGCACAGATTCAGGAGTAACCTCTGAGCATGTATGTGCTCCTCCCAAACACGGAGGCTGCCCTGTCCCTTAGTGCTTAAACCAAGGGTCTCAAACTCGCAGCCCTCCGTACAACATTTTGTGGCCCACCGCAGGCCTTCAAATATCGCAGTATTTGGGATTATTCACTTACCGAATAATCGCAATAAAAATTGCATAGGTAAGAAAAAAATCACATTAAACATTCACATACCCTGAGCAGTTCCGTTCAGGGTATGCAAATGTTTAATGCAATTTTTTGCGATTTTTTCTTACTAATGCGATTTGTTATTGCGAATATTCGGTAAGCGAAATATCTTATGCAGCCCTGCCTCACCCCGACTTTGCCTCCTGCGGCCCCCCCAGGTAAATTGAGTTTGAGAGCCCTGGCTTAAACACACCCAGAAGGTTTATCTTCCTCCTCCACAAAGCTCATTCCTGTCCACAGGAAATGGGCCACGTGAAGCTTTCAGTGTCCAGAGCTGGGCCAGGTCTTCTGGGCTGGGTTCTGGGCCAGATTCTAGGCAGGGTTCTGTGCCAAGTTCTGGACTGGGTTCTGGGCTGGGTTGTAGGCAGAGTTCTGGTTCTGGGATGAGTTCTGTTCCGTGTTCTGTGCCGGGATTTGAGATGGTTTCTGGGATGGGTTCCTGCTCCGGGTTCTCAGCTGGGTTCTGCGCAGGATTCTGTGTAGGGTTCTGGGATGGGATCTAGTCTAGGTTCTGTGCCGGGTTTTGGAATGGATTCTGGGGTGAGTTCTAGAATGGGTTCTGGGATGGGTTCTGTGCCGGGTTTTGAGATGAGTTCTGTTCTGGGTCCTGGGCCAGGTTCTAGGCTGGTTTCTGGTCAATATTCTGGGATGGATTCCTAGCCAGGTACTGGGATGGGTCTAGGCTGGGTTCTGTGTCAGATTCTAGGCTAAATTTCTGGCTGGGTTCTGGGCCAGATTCTGTACAGGGTTCTGGGCTGGGTACTGGGCAGGGTTCCGGGCCAGCAGGTAGAGCCGTAAAGGATGCAGAGCTACCTCTTGCCCCTCGCCCCAGGTCAGGTGAAGGCATTGAGAGTGTTGGCCGGGGGCAGCCTCGCCATCTCCGCATCCCGAGACCACACACTGCGCCTCTGGGATCTGCTGTCGGGGCAGGAGAGATTCACTCTGCAGGATGGTGGCTCCCAGGATGCGGCCGAGCCTCAGGCTTGCAGCCTGCATGTGGACGAACCCCGGCGAGTGCTGTACTCTGTGTCTGGCTGCACGGTAGGGCCGGGTCGTTGGCAGGGGAAAGAGGGTCCTGGGCACGGGAGGGACTGGCCTTCTGAGAGGCACATGGGGATTTAAAAGCTAAAATATCAGGGGGCAGACAAGAGCACAGCAGGGCAGGCATTTGCCTTGCATGCGGCCAATCCATGTTTGATCCCCTTCATCCCAGAGGGTTCCCCGAGCACCTGAGCACAGAGCCAGGAGTAACCCCTGAGCATCAATGGAAGTGGCCCAAAAATTATAACAAACAAAAGAAAACAAATTTTAAAAATCGCTCAGGGATGGGGGCCAGAGAGATAGCATGGAGGTAAGGCATTTGTCTTTCATGCAGAAGGTAGGTGATTCGAATACTGGCATCCTATATGGTCCCCTGAGCCTGCCAGGGGTGATTTCTGAGTGTAGAGCCAGGAGTAACCCCTGAGTGTTGCCGGGTGTGACCCAAAAACCAAAAAAAAAAAAACAAAAAAAAAAAACATAAAAACAAAAAACCCTCAGGGGCTGGAGCAGTGGCATAAGTGGTAAGGCATCTGCATTGCCCGCACTACCCTAGCACTAGCCTATATGGTCCCCCAAGCCAGGGGCAATTTCTTTTTCTTTTTCTTTTTTTTTTTTTTTTTTGGTTTTTGGGCCACACCCGGCGGTGCTCAGGGGTTACTCCTGGCTGTCTGCTCAGAAATAGCTCCTGGCAGGCACGGGGGACCCTATGGGACACCGGGATTCGAACCAACCACCTTTGGTCCTGGATCGGCTGCTTGCAAGGCAAACGCCGCTGTGCTATCTCTCCGGGCCTAGGGGGGGGGGCAATTTCTAAGAGCATAGCCAGGAGTAACCCCTGAGCGTCACCAGGTGTGGCCCCAAAACAAAAAAAACAACAACAAAAAGAAACTCTCAAAATCAGGGGAGGGATGGGGCCGGGCGGTGGCGCTAAAGGTAAGGTGCCTGCCTTGCCTGCGCTAGCTTTGGACGGACCGCGGTTCGATCCCCCGGTGTCCCATATGGCCCCCCAAGCCAGGAGCAACTTCTGAGCGCATAGCCAGGAGTAACCCCTGAGCGTTACTGGGTGTGGCCCAAAAGCCAAAAAAAAAAAAAAAAAATCAGGGGAGGGAAGCAACTCATATGCTTTGCACAACCTGGCACATGTGAGTCCCAAGTTTGGCCCCTGCCACCACATGGTGCCAGCGCTGCTACTGGGTCCCCAGATCCCCACACCCCCATGGCCTAAGCATCAAGATCCCTGCCTGACAGACAAATACTTTCACTTGGGCTGGAGGGATAATACAGCAGTAGGGCATTGGTCTTGCATGTGGCCAACCCAGGACCTCTGAGTCGCCCCTGAGTGCCGCCGGGTGTGACCCAAAAACCAAAATAAACCCAAAAACCCAAATACTTTTACTTGTTTATTTTTTGCACCACACCACCAGCGTTCAGGGGCTACTCCTGTCTCTGTGCTCAGGAATCACTCCTGCTAGGCCTGGGGACCCTATGGGATTCAGGGATTGAAGTCGCATGCAAGGCAAAGGCCCTTCCCACTGTGCTATCACTCCAGCCCCATGCAGGTCCAGAATTGTGGGGAGTGGCCTGCCACCCTGATTGTTGCTTGAGAGACCCTCGATAACCCTGTCAAAGGTGGGGTTCAGGGAGGGATTGCCGGGCCTCACACAGGGGCACCCCTTCTCTGAGTCAAGCCCCCACCTGAGTCTGCACTTCCACTGGCCTTGGTTTCTGGGGTAGTATCTGGGGCAGTTGTAGGCAGTGGCACAGGGACAGTGCCCTCGGCATCTGCGCCCCAGAAGCTCAGCCAGCGACAGTGTCCACACTCGTTCCTTAGCCCCCTTCTTGACCCTCTTGTCAAAAGTGGGGTCCAGCCCAGGGCTCCCCCACCCAGCCACCTCTTCCTCCCTCAGGTCAGTGCCTGGAACCTGGCATCGGCTGAGCTGCTGTTCCGGATCACAGGGGATGCCAGGGACCCCTGGGTGTGCGCAGCCCTCCTGCCTGCCAGGTCCACACTGCTGGCTGTGTCTGCGGGCCGCCTAGTCAGTTTGTGGGACTCGGCCTCGGGAGGGCGGCAGGGCTCACGGCCACTGTCCAGTGTCACAGACGAAGAGCCCACATGCGCGGTGGCACTGCCCGGAAGGGGCGTATTGGCTGTGGGGCTCAGCCAGGGCACCCTCAGCCTGGTGAGTTTTGGGCTTGGCATGCAGTTGCGATGGGCGAGGGGTGACATCTTTTTATGGGTGCCAACTCGAGGCACCAAGTGGGCTTTTCTCCAGGACCTGGCTCCAAACTTTCCCCTTGGGTGAAACAGGCCCTGCACCTTGGGGTAGGGCAGAGGGGCCCCTGGGTGGCCCTATCTTTCCCACGGTAGTGGGGGCAGGAGTTAGAAGGTCCCTGTTGGGGGCGGCAAAAGTGGGGAAAGTCTTGCACCCTAGGGAGCCATGATGGGGGGTGTTTGGGCAGAGCCAAGCCGGCCCCTCCTTTCTTCCAGGTCTCCCCTGACCAGGACAAGCTGCTGGAGAAGCTTCCGGAAGCGGCGACATTCCTGGTGGTCTCTGAAGACAACTCCCTCCTCGGGGCAGGTGCCCAGCAGCACCCCTGGGTGGGGCATTCTGGGGTGGGCTGTGAGCGGGGAGCCACTGAATAAAAGAGGAATGTGGGGGTCCCCCGTGGTCCTGACACACACTCAGTGGGGTTAGGGTCATGGGGAAGCATCTGATCCTGAAGCAATTCATGAACAATCCCTGAGCACTAATTCAGGAGTAGTCCCCCAGTGCTGAATACTAAGCCAAGAGCAGTCTTTGAGCACTGAGCCAAGAGTAGTCCCTGAGCTCTGATGCAGGCGCAGCCCCTGAGGTTGAGCCATGAGCAGTTCTTGGGCACTCAGCACTGAGCTGGGAGCTGTCCCCAAGCACTGAGTCCTGAGCACTGCTCCGAGAGCAGTCCCGGCACCCCTGACAATGCAGACCATCTCCCTCCGCCCGATTGCAGCCTTTGGCAGGTCCGTGCGCGTCTTCTTGGCTGACTCCCAGGGCTTCCGCCACTTCATGGCCACGGACCTGAGCCACGAAGACACAGTGGGGGCTGCCGCCTTCGGGCCCCAGAACAACCTGCTGGTCACGGGGTCCCAAGATGGGCTCATTCAGGTGAGGGGCACCCCAGGGCCTCCACTGCCCACAAAGGCCATATCCCAAGGTGCCTGAGAGCTGAAGGGGGATTCCCAGGAAAGTTCTAGATGGAGGATGGGGCACGACCATGGGGTTAGTGGGGGAGCAGCCTGGATGTTTGGCTCAGAGTCACCCCCCAAGTCTGGTCTCTTGCTCACATGATGGTCTGGGGAGCCTGGCCTCATCCTGCCCTTTTTTGGGGGGCTCCTTTGCAGATGAAGCACAGATACCCAAGTCCGTTTGCTTCTGACATTTTTTGGGTGGGCCACACTCGGTGATGCTCAGGGGTTACTCCTAGCTATGCGCTCAGAAATCACTCCTGGCTTGGGATGCTGGGATCAAACTGGGGACTGTCCTGGGTTGGCCGCAGGCAAGGCAAACGCCCTACTGTTGTGCTCTCACTCCGGACCCTGCTTCTGACTTTTTTGGGGGGGATTGGGTCACACCTGGCAGTGCTCAGCGGTTACTCATGGCTCTGTGTTCAGAAATCACTCTTGGCATCCAGGGGACTAGATGGGAATCGAACCCAGGTCCATCCCGGGTGGGCTGCGTGCGAAGCATATGCCCTACCACTGTGCTATAGCTCCAGCCCCAGTTGCTTCTGACTTTTGTCCACCCCAACTGGGGCCATCCTGTGAGGCTCTTGGGAACTCTTGGAGTTGAAGACACCCCCCCTTCCTTCTCACCCCATCTCCCCACTCAGGTGTGGAGCCTGTCGGAGCAGGGGGCGCTGCTGGCCGTGCTGGAGGGTGTCGGGGCGGCCGTGAGCCTGCTGGCCATAGGCGGGACTCTGGTGGCTGCGGCCTCGCATCAGTCATCCACCGTGAAGGTCTGGGACCTCAGCTGCACACCACTGCCCGGGCCTTGTGCACCCTTCCCGGACAGGACGGGGCTCACGGCTGTGTCCCACAACGGAGCCTTTGTCTATTTCCCCAAAGTCGGGGACAGGAACAAAGTCACCATCTGGGACGTGGCTGAAGGTCTGTGAGCCTTGGGGGCTGGTGGTAAACTGCTCCCCTGAGACCCCCTGTGGCCCCTGAAAAAAATTCCTTTGTGGCCATCGCACAGCAGGGTGGGTGTTTGTCTTACATGCAGAACGCCGGGGTTTGGTACCCAGTGTCCTATAGGGTCCTCCAAGCCTGCCAGGAGTGAGCCCAGAGCCAGGAGTAATCTCTGAGTAGAGACCCAGGAGTGTCCCAGGAGTAACACCTGAGCATAGAGCCAGGAGTGAGCCCAGAGCACAGAGCCAGGGGTAACACCTGAGCATAGAGCGAGGAATAATCTCTGAGCACAGAGCCAGGAGTGATTCTTGAGCACAGAACTAGGAGTCAGCCCTGAGCATAGCCACCAAGTGTGGTCCAATAAGAAAGAAAGAAAGAAAGAAAGAAAGAAAGAAAGAAAGAAAGAAAGAAAGAAAGAAAGAAAGAAGGAAGGAAGGAAGGAAGGAAGGAAGGAAGGAAGGAAGGAAGGAAGGAAGGAAGGAAGGAAGGAAGGAAGGAAGAAAGAGGGCCCAGAGAGATAGCACAGCAGCGTTTGCCTTGCAAGCAGCCGATCCAGGACCAAAGGTGGTTGGTTCAAGTCCCGGTGTCCCATATGGCCCCCTGTGCCTACCAGGAGCTATTTCTGAGCAGACAGCCAGGAGTAACCCCTGAGCACCGCTGGTGTGGCCCAAAAAACAAAACAAAACAAAAAAACCCAAAAAAGAAAGAAAGAGAGAGAGAGAGAAAGAAAGGAAGGAAGGAAGGAAAGAAAGAAAGAAAGAAAGAAAGAAAGAAAGAAAGAAAGAAAGAAAGAAAGAAAGAAAGAAAGAAAGAAAGAAGGAAGGAAGGAAGGAAGGAAGGAAGGAAGGAAGGAAGGAAGGAAGGAAGGAAGGAAGGAAGGAAGGAAGGAAGGAAGGAAGGAAGGAAGGAAGGAAGGAAGGAAGGAAGGAAGGAAGAGGGCCCAGAGAGATAGCACAGCAGCGTTTGCCTTGCAAGCAGCCGATCCAGGACCAAAGGTGGTTGGTTCAAGTCCCGGTGTCCCATATGGCCCCCTGTGCCTACCAGGAGCTATTTCTGAGCAGACAGCCAGGAGTAACCCCTGAGCACCGCTGGTGTGGCCCAAAAAACAAAACAAAACAAAAAAACCCAAAAAAGAAAGAAAGAGAGAGAGAGAGAAAGGAAGGAAGGAAGGAAAGAAAGAAAGAAAGAAAGAAAGAAAGAAAGAAAGAAAGAAAGAAAGAAAGAAAGAAAGAAAGAAAGAAAGAAAGAAAGAAAGAAAGAAAGAAAGAAAGAAAGAAAGAAAGAAAGAAAGAAAGAAAGAAAGAAAAGAAAAGAAGGGAGGGAAGGAGGGGGGAGGAACGAAAATGAAAACCCTTCCTGGGGTCTGAGACAAGACAAGGCCCTTCACCGCCCTTCATCCCGTGTGGCCCCAACTTCCACCCAACCCTGCCCCGTGCTCGCCCGTCCGTCTGTCCATCCAGGCGCAGAGCAAGACGCTGTGGACACGTCCAGCGAGGTGTCCTGCCTGGAGGTGGCGGAGCGGACGAAGCTGCTGCTGGCGGGGCTGGTGTCGGGCGTGGTGCTGGTCTTCCCGCTGCTGTCCCGCCACGACGTGCTGTGCATCCCGCCGCCCGAGGCCCGGCGTGCGGTGCGCTGCGTGGCCCTGAGCAGGGACGAGAGGCGCCTGGCCATCGCCTACGACCACACGGTGCTGGTGCTGGACGTGAGCCCGGGCGAGCCGTTCGCCGTCATCGACGGCCCCGTCTACACCTTCTACACGCAGCTGCCCGAGCCGCTGGTGCGAGCCGCGGTGCTGGCCGACAGCCGCGTGCTCTACGGCCTGGGCGACGGCGGCCTCTACCTCTACGAGTGTGCCAGCGCCCGGGTGGCCGCGCTGGACACGCTCGGGGGCGGCCGGGCCACCTGCCTGGAGCTCAGCCACGGCGAGCAGCTGGCGGTCAGCGGGTCCGAGGAGTCGCGGCTGTTCCTGTGGGACCTGCAGGCCTGCGTGTGTGCCCTGGAGCTCGGCTACTCGGTGCGTGGCCCCGGGACACCCTGGATCGCAGCTTTGTGGGAAGGCGCCCTTTGGCTTTGGCTTTGGTCGGGTTTATACTTTTTGGTGGGGGATGGCTATGCTCTGTGGTGCTCTTGGGGTGGGCCTAGACCCTTTGGGATGCTGGGGTTCGCTGCATGCAAGGCAAATGCCCTCCCTACTGTACTATCGCTCCAGCTTTTGGTTTATTTGTTTATTTATTTATTTATTTATTGGTTTTTGGACCACACCCGGCGGTGTTCAGGGATTCCTCCTAGCTCTGCATTCAGAAAATGCTCCTGGAGGCTTGGGGAACCATAAAGGACGCCAGGGATCAAACCTGGATTCATTCCGGGTTGGTTGCGTACAAGGCAAATGCCCTACTGCTGAGCTATCACTCTGGCCCTATTTGGGGAGGCACACTTGGCAGTGCCCAGGGGTTGCTCCCGGCTCTACGGTCAGAAATCACCCCTAGCAGCTTTGGAGGACCTTATGGGATACCGGGATTCGAACCACCATCCTTCTGCATGCAAGACAAACGCCCCACATCCATGCTATCTCTCCGGTCCCTGCTCATCCTCTTGATGGGGGCCGGCGCTGTGGCAGGACCAGGGTCAGAATGCCACGATGCCAACATGCCATGGCGCGTGTGTCCCACAGAGCCCCTACTGCAGGGGCGTGCAATGTGCCTGCTTCTCCCAGGACGACAAGTACGTCTTTGCCGGCCTCAAGGACCGCTCTGTCATCGTGTGGAGCGTGCGGGATGGTGAGAGTCACAGTCACGGGGCACGGGGGTGGAGTGGGGACAGGATGGGCTGTTGAGGGGAGCTGAGCTGCTCCTGTTCTGGGCTCCCACCCCAGAAGTGAGTTGTTTGGGGGCCGGAGAGATAGCACAGTGGTAGGTATTTGCCTTGCACGTGGCAGACCTGGGACAGACCCGGGTTCGATCCCCAGCATCCAATATGGTCCCCTGAGCCTGCCAGAGCAATTTCTGAGCACAGAGCCAGTTGTAATCTCTGAGTGCAGCCAGGTGTGGCCCCAAAATAAACAAACAGAAAAAAATGATCTGTTTCTGCAGCCCAAGCGGGTGGGTCAATTTTCCTGCACTGTCCCTTGGGGGAGGGAATGTCAAGGGGGCGTCAAGTTCCCAGCAAATGGAAGAAGCTGCTTCTTTGGGTGAGAGCCGAGGATTCCAAGGTCTCTGGCACGGATGGGCCGAGGGAGACTGGGCAGTGGCGGCCTTGCAGAGTGAGTGAATCCAGTTTTCTGCTGACTAACCGGACACACTCCATCCTCCAGGCTCTGGGATCCCACAGCTGGCCTCTGCAGGATTCAATGTTGCAACTTGACAACACAGTAATGGTGCCGGCTTTAACTGAGCACATAGTGACCCTTTGTGCTGGGTTCGATTAGGGATCGCTACATTGCGATCTAAGCCCAAGGGCAGGACAGGACAAAGCCCTGCAAACTTTCTCCACCGGTGGTTCTTTTTTTGCCTGAACACACATACGTGTACAATATATAATATAATACATACAACATAAATATATGTAAATAAATAATAAATATAAATAATAAAAATAAATACACATATATTTATAGAAATAAAATATATAAATTAAATTTACATAAATATATTTATATATAAATCAATATATTTTGGGGTCATACCCAGCGGCACTAAGGAGTTACTCCTCCTAGCTCTGTGCTCAGGTATCTATCACTCCTGGTGCTGGGAGGACCCTATGGGATGTAAGGGATTGATCCCAGGTTGGCCGCTTGCAAGGCAAATGTCCTCCCTGCTGTGCTACCGCTCTGGCTCCTTTGCCTGAGAAATTTTGACACAATATTGGGAATAGAACATCTGAGAACAGGCGTGAAAATAAAACATTTATCCACAGCAAGTCATAGAGATTTATTTGAAAATAAATCTCGACTGCATTTAGTATTACTATTTTTGTTTATTTGTTTTTGGGTCACACCCAGAGGTGCTCAGGGATTACTCCTGGCTCTGCACTCAGAAATCGTCCTTGGCAGGATCGGGGGACCATGTGGGATGTCAGGATTCAAACTGGGGTCCATCCTGTGTTGCCTCTGTGCTATCGCTCCGGCCCCTATTATTACTATTTTTCTTTTTTGGTTTTTCGGCCACACCCGTTTGATGCTCAGGGGTTACTCCTGGCTAAGCGCTCAGAAATTGCCCCTGGCTTGGGGGGACCATATGGGACGCCGGGGAATCGAACCGCGGTCCTTCCTTGGCTAGCGCTTGCAAGGCAGACACCTTACCTCTAACGCCACCGCGCCGGCCCCTATTACTTTTTTTTTTTTTAATTTAATTTTGGGTCATGTCTGGTGGTACCAAGAAGGGCTTACACATGATTCTGCATCCAGGCAGGAATTACTCCAGGCAGACTAGGGGGACCCTACGGGGTGTCCACTGTGCTATCTATTGCTCCAGTCTCATACTCGTTTATTTTTACATAAGGAATTGAACCTGGGGCTGAAGCGGCAGTAGAGTCCGTAGGGTGCTTGCCTTGCACTTAAGAAACTTGAGTTTGGGGCCAGAATGATAGCACAGCGGTAGGGCGTTTGTTTGCCTTGAGTACAGCTAACCCAGGATGGACCCAGGTTCGATTCTCTACATCCCATATGGTCCCCCCTCGAGCCTGTCAGGGGCAATTTCTGAGAGCAGAGCCAGGAGTAACCCCTGAGCGCTGCCGAGTGTGATCCGAAAACCCCCCAAAAAAAGAAACGAGATTGATCCCTTGTACCCTCCAGGCCCAGAGTCAGGTGCACAATGTCCAGAGTGAAATCCTGGGAGCTGGAGCAGTAGCATAAAGGGGAGGGCAAAAAGAGCTCTGAGCACAGAGCCAAGAGTCAGCCCTGAGCACCAGTTCACTGGACCGCCCAGTTAGTGTTGGCAAACCGGCCCCGCCTTCCTTCCTTCCTGCCCTGCTGAACTGGGCCCTGGCCTCACCTCCGCCCTCATGAGCCCCCATCTCGCAGGCTCCCTCCTGGCCGTGCAGTTCGTCCACGCCGTGGTGAACCGCATCGTGCCCACGTCCAATGGCTTCATCGCGCCCAGCAGACACGGCCGCCTGGTCCGCCTTCGCTTCCAGTGCCCGGCCGCCCGCGTGGCGCAGGACCCGCTCAGGAACTTCAAGAAGGCCGCGTGGAAAGTCAAGTGGAGGCAGCGGGAGGAGCTGGCGGCTGGTGAGGGTGGCTCGCAGGACGCTGAGGGCCCCAAGGACACCGAGACCAAGGGCCACCGTCGCTCCCAGGTCTGCCTGCTGCTGTGAGGGGCCACGGGAGGCCAGTTTCTCTGCCTCTGAGCTCCCCCAAAAAAGTCATCTTAGAGGGTCCCAGCTGCCCAGGGTGGACATCCTGCAGTCTGTCCAGCTCCTTCTTTAACGACTTCCCAGGACATAGCAGAGCCCAAGAGAAAAAAAACATCATGGTTAGAACCCTGACCTCTGGGCTTTGGTTACTGCAGACAGCTCTCAGGGGGCCATGGAGGGCTCTGGAGAAACCAGCTGCCATGGCTGCCACGTGGTCGGGTCCAGTGCTACCTACCGTATGGTGTGTCCCTCCCACTGCCCCCTAGAACATGGCTGCCCTGGCCAGAGCCGCTAACCCACTCTAGGAAAGACGTTTGTTTGCACTAATAAAGCACTTCTCTGAGCCCAGATACTGCCATTGTCTTCTGTGTCCGGGTTAGCAACAGCAGCAGCAGCAGGGCCCGGGACATCCCCAGCAGCATAGTTGAGGTGGGTGGGGGGTCCTAGTCACCCTCCCCAGTGACTCATTCCCAGCCTCTCTGGAGGGGCCCAGTGCCGAGGCTGATCCCCACGACCCAACAATGTCAGGGGCCCCCCAGGACAGGCCCTGAAGCTGCTCAGGGCTCTAAGCCATGGGAGGTCGTGGAACCAGAGGTGCAGTTGATTGGGCACATGTCGCCAGGAAAACAGCATCGCCCTCGCAGAAGGCAGCGGCGAGTGCACATCCTCCAGTTTGTCAAAGTTGGTCCAAATTGTGGCCGGAGGGAGAGCACAGCGGGGAGGGCGTTTGCCTTGAACACAGCTGACTGGGTTTGGGTTCAGCCCTCAGCATCCTGTAGGGTCCCCTGAGCACCGCCAGGAGTGATATCTGAACACAGAGCACTGGGGAACCCCTGAGTGCTGCTGGGTGTGGACTCTTACACACACACACACACACACACACACGATGTAGAAGGACAGAGCTGAGCAGAGCCCTGGATGGGCAGAGAAGGCACTGGAAGGACAGAGGGACAGATGGATGAAAGCCTGGTCAGCCCGAAGCAAGCTTCATGAGTGGCTTAAGAGTGAAGAGCAGGGAGAGCTCAGTGACCCCCAGGGAGGTACAGCACCTTCCACTGGCAGGAACACGGGGGCCCACTGGGTGGGGGTCCCAGGGACCAGGAGGGAGCTCTGGCATAGCCCCCTCCACAGCCAGTCTCCCCAGGAGGGCTGGGCTGAAGCTTGTGGCTTGAAAACGCAGCTATGGGGGACAAATGACCTGCAGGAGCCCAGTCAGCTAGCTGTGGGGTGCTCAGGAGGGGGACAGGGCTGGCCACATCCCCCCCCCCCCAGGCTGCTGTGTGCTCCCTGGGGCTGAGGGCTGAGAGGAGAGAGACACTGCCCTACCCGGGAGCCTGCAGGGGGGACCCTGTGGGGGGCACGGGGGGGGGGAACAGCAGCCTTTCGTTGCCTGAGCGGCTCCAGCAGAAACATCTTGGCCTGCCGGTGAAGGGAGGCCCTTTCTGGGCCGCGGGCCAGGGCTGCCCACTCCCACGCCGGCCACGGTCCCTCCCATCCCCAAGTTCCGCCAGCATAGAAAGGCCTCGGCCCTGCCCCCTTCCGGGCTCCCTGCCAGCCTTTCCCGGGAGCACGGGGAGCAGGAGCCTTCAGAGCACAGGGGCCAAGTTTGTTCATTCTTCCTTTCTTAGTTTCATTTCTTAGTTTCAATTTCTTTCCTTCCTTCCTTCCTTCCTTCCTTCCTTCCTTCCTTCCTTCCTTCCTTCCTTCCTTCCTTCCTTCCTTCCTTCTTTCCTTTCTTCTTTCTTTTTCTTTGTTTTTTTTTCCTTTTTATTTCCTCTATTTCCTTTTTCTTCTTTCCTTTTTTCTTCCTCCTATCTTTTTTCTTCTTTCCTTTTATTTATTTCCCTCTCTCCCTCCCTCCCTCCCTCCCTCCCTCCCTCCCTCCCTCCCTCCCTCCCTTCCTTCCTTCGTGTTCTGACCCACTAGCCCTCTAAATTAAAACTAAAAAATATTTGGGGAATGGCGGAGAGAAAGCACTGAATTAAGGCACTTGTCTTGCAAGCAGTGAATCATGCTTAGATGCTTGACATCACATAAAGTCGATGATATCTAAGCAAGAGCCCCTGAGCACCATCGGTGTGTAGTCCAAACACACAGACACACACACACACACACACACACACACACACACACACACACACACACACACACACACACACACACACGGCCTGAGAGATAGCACTGCAGGGAGGGCGTTTGCCTAGGATGGATCGACCCGGGTTGGATCTCTGGCATCCCTTAGGGTCCCCCCGAACACAGTCAGGAGTGATTTCTGAGCTCAGAGCCGAGAGTAACCTCCGAGGGCCGCTAAGTGTGGGCCGCCCCCCAAAAAAGCCAACCAACAAAACCCCCAAAGAGTCTCCGGGCTCCGGGCAGGCTCTGGGTAACCCGGAACTCTGTCAATTTCACGCTCGTCAATTTTAGGGTCGTCAATTTCAGGCTCGGCCTTGTCGGTTTCACCCGGGGGCTGTCAGTTTCGCTGTCAGTTTCACGCCAGGCCCCGCCCCCGACGCCCCAGCCCCGCCTCGGGGCGGGACCGCGCAGGCGCACCAGGCCACCGGGCGGGGGCGGGGCGGCTCCGGGTCCAACATGGCGCAGGCGGGCGGCGGCGCCGGGGGTCGCGGGCTCGGTGGGGCCCGCTGGGGGCGTCCGGGCTCGGCCGCGCACGAGAAGCTGCCGGTGCACGTGAGTGGAGGCCGCGTCCGGCACGGGGGCCCCGGTGCCCGGAGGACCCTCCCCAGGGCTTGCCCCCCTGGGCCTGGCTCGCAGGCGCCGCCCTTCTCGGGGACCCCCTGGCCCCTTCCCCGGGGCACCCCACGCACCCCGATCACTCCCCTCCGCGGCCCCCGGGATCCCCGGGATCCCCGGCCCTCCAGCCCCGACTTGGGGAAGGCCCGATTCCTTTCTCCCCAGAAGCCCCCATCTCCTCCCCTCCACGCCCCTCACCACTCAGCCCAGCCCCTGCCCGCTCCCCGCTGAGACCCCCGGTTCCCCGGCTCCTCCCTGCCAACGCGCCCCCAAACCCCTGATCACATTCTCTCCCGCGATCCCCAGATCCCTCCTGCTCACCCCCCTCACCTTACCTGGCCTGGACCTTTCCCCACCAGAGCACAGAAATCTCAGTTCCTTCCCTTCCAGGGATGGGCCTCGGTGTGGGGGGGGTCCCCATCGCTTTCCTCACCGGGGATCCTACCGCCCTCTGGCCCCTCCCCTCTGCCCCTTCCAGGCCCCTGCATGACTTCCCTCCCACAGGGACACTTGAGTGCCCTGCAGACACCACCCCCCACCTACCTACTCACTGGAACCCTCCCATGCCCCTAGGTGGAGGATGCTCTCACCTACCTCGACCAGGTGAAGATCCGCTTTGGCAGTGACCCAGCCACCTACAACGGCTTCTTGGAAATCATGAAGGAGTTTAAGAGCCAGAGGTACTCACGGAGGGGGGAGAGGAGTGCGATGTGGGGGACAGACAGACAGATTGATTCCCCATGAGGCCGGCATGGCCCTGAGGTTTCACTGAGTCTTACCCACCAGGAAATCTCAAGTCAGCTCTGTTCTGTCCAAACTATTAAGATCCCAGCCCTGCTGAGGGATGGCGTTGGTGCCTTCCACCTCAGATCTTGTCCCCAAAGTGGGTGCTTCACCGAGTTCAGGCATGCCTGGGAGAAGTGAAATAAGTGCTCAGTATGAAGGAGCTGACATACGGGGTGTGAGGCCAGTGTGTGAATTTACATACATATGTATACATACCCACAGAGCATGTGTCCTCACACACATACATCCACGCTCCCAGCCACACACATGAGTTCACATCAACACATAGACACTTGCATGCATGTTACACCGGAGCACATGTACGCACAAGCTCGGACACACATGTGCAGACATGTGCTTGCCCATGCAGTCCTGTGTGCCCTGGGAAGGGGGCCGGTGGCAAGTGTCTCTTTTCAACTGCTCCCCCCTCACCACCACCAGCACTGTGGACACCCACCCACGGGTGATTCTCTTTGCAGCATCGACACCCCTGGGGTCATCCGCCGTGTGTCCCAGCTCTTCCACGAGCACCCGGACCTCATTGTGGGCTTCAACGCTTTCCTCCCGCTCGGCTACAGGATCGACATCCCCAAGAATGGGAAGCTGAACATTCAGTCCCCTCTGGCGAGCCAGGTGTGCTGCAGGATGAGGGTGGGCGGGCAGGAGAATGGTCTGGGGGGCGTTTGCTTTGGTCACTCTCCACCCAGATGCGATCCTGGCATCCTGTGGGGTCCAACAAGCACTACCAAGAATGACCCCTAAGTGCTGCCTGCTATGGCCCCAAAACAAAACAAACAAACAAACAAACAAAAAAAGAACCTCTGTGTGGTGGGGCAGGCTGGAAGGATTGTGGTCAGGGACTAGGGCAGCGTTTTTCAACCACTGTGCTATGGCACACTAGGGTGCTGTGAGATACTGTCTGGTGTCCTGCGAGAAAAATTTCAATTTCATTCGTAACATGCGACTTCAGCTCACAAATAGACCAATCGTTAGATTATTTCATAATAAAGTAATTATAAAATACTTTCTTTGTGTTTATTTGATTCCTATTCAAGAGAATTACTTTATACATTATAATAAATATAAGCACAGAGTTAAATTTTTTTTTTAACATTTTCAGTTTTGTTTCGGTTTTTGGTTTTTGGGTCACATCCGGCAGTGCTCAGGGGTTCCTCCTAGTTCTACGCTCAGAAATCACTCCTGACAGGCTCCGGGGACTATATGGGATGCCAGGATTCAAACCACACCATCCTTCTGCATGCAAGGCAAATGCCCTACCTCCATGCTATCTCTCTGGCCCCATTTTCTTTTTTTAACATTTTCTAATGGTGATGTGCCTCGTGATTGTTTTTTCATGAAAAGTGTGCCTTTGCACAAAAAGGTTGAAAAACACTGGGCTAGGGGACCCTGCAGGTCTTGGTTTTCTTTTCTTGTTGTTTTGTCTTTTGTGTGTGTCACCCCAGCAGTGCTCAGGGGTTACTCCTGGCTCTATGCTCAGGAATCTCCCCTGGCAGGCTCGGGGGACAATATGGGATGCCGGGATTTCAACCACTGTCCTTATACATGCAAGGCAAATGCCCTACCTCCGTGCTATCTCTTCGGCCCCATCCCTGCTAATCTTGAGTCTTTGCAAGGCCAAGTATGGTCTGGGCATGACTGGGGGGCTAGTCTAAGGGGCAGAGCTTATGTGAGGGTGGGGCTTAATAGGGGTGGGAAAATGTGTGGGACATCATCAGTGATTGGCCCAGATGGTCAGTGGGCGGAGTATTTGCAGTGATTGGATGCAGGGGTGGGGCCTGTTTGAGGGGCAGGACCCTGAAAGGGGCCTCAGCAGTGGCTAGCTCGAGGGATGGGCCATGGGTGAAGCATCTGAATAGTTGAGGGTGGGGCGATGACTAGCTGATCAGTTCAGGGTAGTGGGCCTGGCCCCCAGCCAGAGAGTTCTAAGTCCTCTGTTTGACTCAGGAGGGGCCACACCACCATGGGGACGTGGCTGAGGGCCTCCGGCAGCCCATGCCCTGCAAGGAGGACAAGACGCAGGCCCCGCTGGAGGCCGACTCGGTGGAGTTCAACAATGCCATCAGCTACGTGAACAAGATCAAAACCCGCTTCCTGGACCATCCCGAGATCTACAGAGCCTTCCTGGAGATCCTGCACACGTACCAGGTGGGCCATGGGCTGGGCACACCTCGGGGTGCCAGGACCCAGGTAGGGGTCCGGGTACAGGGGAGGGATTGAAGGGAGTTCCACTAAAGTGGGAGAGTTCTGGGGCCACAGAGTCAGGGCGGACAGTGGCTGGGGTATAGCATGTTTCTATGTATGTGTGTGTGTGTGTGTGTGTGTGTGTGTGTGTGTATCTGTATGTGGAGTGAGGTGTGGTGTTTGAATGTTGTGTGCGGTAGGTGGATTTTTGTGTGTGTGATAGGCACGTGTCTGTGTGCGTGTTTAGGAGAGAGTCGTTGTGTCCTTGTTTGTGCCTGGTGTCACCCTTCCCCTTCCCCACTTTTCCCGGGGTTGCCCCCTTTGATGGTTGCTCATGCTGAAGGCTAAAGGAATTGGTGGGTGTTGGGGCCTTATTTTATCCAAGGTCAGGTTTCTAGGCACCGGGCCTCTGATGGTGAGCGAGATCCTGGCTTGGGGGAGGGCCCGGGACCGTGTGTCCACCCCACATGGGTCCGTGCACTGACTGCTCCTGGGTGCCTGGCCCCGCAGAAGGAGCAGCTGAGCGCGCGTGGCCGGGCGCTGCGGGGCATGTCGGAGGAGGAGGTGTTTGCCGAGGTGGCCAGTCTTTTCCGCGGCCAGGAGGACCTGCTCTCCGAGTTTGGACAGTTCCTGCCCGAAGCCAAGCGTTCCCTGGTGAGGTCCCCCACGCCCCATAGCCCAGCTCGGACCAGGAGTGCCCTGCCCCACCTCTCCCACACCCCCGATGCTGACGGGCCCCCTCTACGTGCCCTCAGTTCACAGGAAATGGGCCATGTGAGGTGAACAGCGGCCCCAAGAGCGAACAGGACCGGGGCCTGGAGCAGAGCAAGAAGCGCTCGCGGCCCTCCCTGCTGCGCCCGGTGTCTGCACCTGCCAAGGTACCCCACTGAGCAGCCGGGGTGCTTGCACTCCTCTGTACCCTGTTCCCCTCCTGGCTTCCCCCTGGTTCACCTGCGCAGGGCCCAGGAGCAGGCAGACAGGACAACCCTTTGTCCTGCTGGGCCACTTGGGGCTCATCTCCAACTGGGACCCAATGGGGGCCGGGCATGTGTGGGTCACAGGCCCTGTAAGACCACTAGGCAGGATAGGTGGGTGGGGCGGCTCAGAGTTGTGCAAGACCCCCCTCACGTGGCCTCCCCCCACAGAAGAAGATGAAACTCAGGGGCACCAGGGACCTGTCGGTGGCAGCCGTGGGCAAGTACGGCACCTTGCAGGAATTCTCCTTCTTCGACAAGGTGGGGGGCTGCTGCAGCTGGGTGGGACACAGAGGTCCTCTAGGAAGGCCTGGGGCAGGCCTAGTGGCTGACCAGGGGCGGGGCTTTGGTGGGAGGAGCCAGGGCTTGTGGTGGGTGGAGTCTGCGGCAGGGCTCGAGGGTAGGCTAGGTTACTTGCAGTGGGAGGGACCAGCCTCGGTGGAGTGAGGGGAGGTGCTTATGGTGAGAGGAGCAAAGTGGAGCTTGGCTTAGATTTGGGTCTGGGGTCTGCAGCCTTTAAGACATAAAGAGCAGGGGCCGGGCGGTGGCGCTAAAGGTAAGGTGCCTGCCTTGCCTGCGCTAGCCTTGGACGGACCGTGGTTCGATCCCCCGGCGTCCCATATGGTCCCCCAAGCCAGGAGCAACTTCTGAGCGCATAGCCAGGAGTAACCCCTGAGCGTCACAGGGTGTGGCCCAAAAACCAAAAAAAAAAAAAAAAAAAAGACATAAAGAGCCTGGGGCCGGAGAGATAGCATGGAGGTAGTGTGTTTGCCTTGCATGTACAAGGACGGTGGTTTGAATCCCGGCATCCCATATGGTCTCCCGAGCCTGCCAGGAGAAACCCCTGAGCGCTGCTGGGTGTGACTCCCCCCCCCCCCAAAAAAAAAGACATAAAGAGCCTCTTGGACTCCTTTCCCAAGGGAAAGAAAAACTGAGAGCTGCGAAACCATTGCCACATTTAAATCAAATATAGCACTGCATACATGGTTTCATATCTTAATGCTATTTACAGGATCATGCAGCCACTTAACATAAAATATATTTGCAAATTAATAGCCAATTAAAATATTTAAGTGAGGGGCCGAGCAGTGGCAGAAGCTGTAGGGCGTTTGCCTTGCACACGCTAACCCAAGATGACCCCCCATAGTCCCATATGGTCCCCAAGCCAGGAGCAATCGATTTCTGAGCACACAGCCAGTCTATAAGCCCTGATATCTGATGTCGAAAGAGCGACTCCTGACTTGCGTGGAGCTTGTGGCAGGGACTTGTGATGGGCGGGGCCAGGTGTTATGGGTGGAGTCAGGCCTGGTGCATGATGGGTAGAGCCTGGGCAGGGCTTGTGGTGGGCAGGTTGGGGGCGTGTCTTGGGCCCAGGGAAGGGAGGTAAGTGATGGGCGTGGCCTGTTGTGGGCGGAGCTAACCGATTCCTGATGGGCGTGGTCTTGCCATGCTCCACCCCCAGGTACGCAGGGTGCTGAAGAGCCAGGAAGTCTATGAGAATTTCCTACGATGCATCGCGCTCTTCAACCAGGAGCTGGTGTCGGGCTCGGAGCTCCTGCAGCTGGTCAGCCCGTTTCTGGGGTGAGCGGTCCTCCAGTGTCCCCCCTTCCCTCCCCCGCAGGGCCTGGAAGCCTGCATCTGCCGAGCCCCTTTGCATCCCTCGATGCCCCCCAGAGTCCCCCCACCTCCAGCTGCAGGCAGATAGATGAGCTTCCTCTCGCATCTCCCCCCCCCCCCCCCCATCTTCCAATCCTGGGTCATTCACTTGCCTCCTCTCCTGCCATCTCCTCCTGAAGGAAATTTCCAGAACTCTTCGCGCAGTTCAAGTCCTTCCTGGGGGTGAAGGAGCTGTCCTTCGCCCCGGCCCTGAGCGACAGGTCCGGGGACGCCATGAGCCGGGAGGTGGACTACGCGTCCTGCAAGCGCATCGGCTCCAGCTACCGGGCGCTGCCCAAAACCTACCAGCAGCCGCGCTGCAGCGGGAGGACGGCCATCTGCAAGGAGGTAGCGCCCGCGGGCCACCGGGGCTGGAGACGGGCGGAAGGACGGTCCAGGGACCATGGCGCTGCCTCCCTCCCGCAGGTGCTCAACGACACGTGGGTGTCTTTCCCGTCCTGGTCCGAGGACTCCACCTTCGTCAGCTCCAAGAAGACGCCTTACGAGGAGCAGCTGCACCGCTGTGAGGACGAGCGCTTCGAGGTGGGGTCCTGGAGCTGCAAGGGCAGTTCCCGGGGTCCCCGAGTCCAGCATAGTCCAGGCCGAGAAGCTCCCCAGAACCATTGTCCTTTCAGTAATGAGCATGCATGTTGCTTCTCCTTTGTGGGAGGGGCGGTATGGGCATGCCTGGCGCTGCTTTGGTGTTTCTCCTTATTCTGCACTCAGGAATTATTCCTGCTGGCTCATGTGGGATGCCAGGGATTGATGCCTGGTCACTCGCAGGCAAGGCATGCTATTGCTTTGGCCCCGGCTTTACCTACTGGAGTTGACTTGATTTTTTTTTTTTTTTTTAATTTATAGCTTTTTCTTTTTCTTTTGGTTTTGGGCCACACCCAGTGACATTCAGGAATTACTCCTGGCTATGTGCTCAGAAATCGCTCTTGGCTTGGGGAACCACATGGGATGCCAGAGATCGAATCGAGGTCCCTCTTAGGCTAACGCGGGCAAGGCAGACACCTTACCGCTTGTGCCACTGCTCCCCCCCCCCCCTTTTTTGTTTCTTCGGCCACACCGGTTTGATGCTCAGTGGTTACTCCTGGCTAAGTACTCAGAAATTGCCCCTGGCTAGGGGGGACCATATGGGACGCCGGGGGATCAAACCACAGTCCTTCCTTGGCTAGCGCTTGCAAGGCAGACACCTTACCTCTAGCGCCACCTTGCTGGCCTGAGTTGACTTAATTTTCTTTTTTTTTTTTTTTTTTTTTTTTGGTTTTTGGGGCACACCCGGCGATGCTCAGGGGTTACTCCTGGCTCTATGCTCAGAAATCGCTCCTGGCAGGCACAGGGGACCATATGGGACACCGGGATTCGAACCAACCACCTTAGGTCCTGGATCGACTGCTTGCAAGGCAAACACCTCTGTGCTATCTCTCCAGGCCCTTTTTTTTTTTTCTTGTTTTTTTTTTTGGCCATACCTGTTAATGCTCAGGGGTTACTGCTGGCTCTGCATTCAGAAATCACTTCTGACTGGTTTGAGGGACCAACCCTCTAAGGATGCTGGAGATTGAAACTGAATCCGTTACATACAGGGCAAATGCCCTTCCCACTGTGCTATCGCTCTGGTCACTGGAATTGATTTTTTTTAATTTTTAAATTTTTTTTGGATACCTGGGGTCACTCGGGTTACTCCTGGCTCTGTGCTCAGAAATTGCTCTTGGCATGCTCGGGGGACCATAAATGACATTGCTGCAGATCAAACCCAGGTTTTTCCTGCGTCAGCAGTGTGCAAGGCAAACTCTCTCCAAGCTTCTGGGGTTATTTTTATTATATTATTATTTTGGCTTGTGGGTTTTGCTCCTGGCAGGCTCGAGGGACCATATGGGATGCTGGGATTTGAACCACGTCCTTTGTTGGTCGGCTGTGTACAAGGCAAAAGCCCTTTTTATTTTTTTTAATTTTTGGGTCACAA
This sequence comes from Suncus etruscus, assembly GCF_024139225.1. Classification (NCBI taxonomy): domain Eukaryota; kingdom Metazoa; phylum Chordata; class Mammalia; order Eulipotyphla; family Soricidae; genus Suncus; species Suncus etruscus. The sequence goes on along the minus strand of NC_064862.1, from coordinate 92,567,090 downwards.
CAGCAGGTGTTACTCCTGGCACATCACTCAGAAATTACTCCTGGCTGGCTCGGGGACCATATTTGATGCTGGGATTCGAACCACTGTCCTTCTGCATGCAAGGCAAATGCCCTACTTCCATGCTATCTCTCTGGCCCCATGGAGCTGATTTTTTTGTTTGTTTGTTTTTTGTTTTTTTTTGGGTCACACCCGACAGCACTCGGGTTACTTCTGGCTTTATGCTCAGAAATTGCCCCCAGCAGGCTCGGGGGTCTATATGCGATGTCCAGATTCGAACCACTGTCCTTCTGCATAAGGCAAATAGCTCTGCTATCTCTCCGACCTGGAGTTGATTTTTTTTGTTTGGTTTGGTTTGCTCAGGGGTTACTCCTAGCTGTCTGCTCAGAAATAGCTCCGGGCAAACACTGGGACCTTATGGGACACCGGGATTCGAACCAACCACCTTAGGTCCTGGTCGGCTGCTTGCAAGGCAAACACCTTAAGCTGTGCTATCTCTCCGGCCCGGGAGTTGATTTTTGTGTGTGTGTTTTTTTGGGGTCACACCCAGCAGTGCTCAGGGGTTATTCCTGGCTCCAGGCTCAGAAATTACTCCTGGTAGGCACGGGGGACCATATGGGATTCTGGGATTCGAACCGATGATGACCTCCTGCATGAAAGGCAAAGGCCTTACCTCCATGCTATCTCTCCGGCCCCTGATTTTTTTAATTACTGGAATTAGCACAGAACTCACAGCAAATTTGCTTTAGCTCCACCCACCTCATGCCCCGCTCCCTGCCCTCTCTCCGTAGTTAGACGTCGTCCTGGAGACCAACCTGGCCACCATCCGGGTGCTGGAGAGTGTGCAGAAGAAGCTGGCCCGCATGGCACCCGAGGACCAGGAGAAGTTCCGCCTAGACGACTGCCTGGGCGGCACGTCGGAGGTGATCCAGCGCCGGGCCGTGCACCGAATCTACGGTGACAAGGCCCCGGAGATCATCGAGAGCTTGAAGAAGAGCCCCCTCACCGCCGTGCCCGTGGTGCTGAAAAGGTGCCGGGACTGTGCTGCCCTCCCACCCTTTCCTCCCAAACTTGTCCATCCCTGTGCGCCCATGCTCGGGACCTCGTGGGTCTCCCAGCATCCAGCGAGGGGCCGGGGCTGGGGATGTGGGCGGCTGGCTGGGACGCAGTGAAGGGGCAGGGAGCTGGGGTGGGTGATGGGTGCGACCCGGCTGGTCCCAATCACCCCTGCAGGCTGAAGGCCAAGGAGGAGGAGTGGCGGGAGGCGCAGCAGGGCTTCAACAAGATCTGGCGCGAGCAGTACGAGAAGGCCTACCTCAAGTCCCTGGACCACCAGGCCGTGAACTTCAAGCAGAACGACACCAAGGCTCTGCGCTCCAAGAGTCTGCTCAACGAGATAGAGAGCGTCTATGATGAGGTGAGCGGTCCTGGGGCATGGCAGCGGTCAGGCCCTGCCGCCAGTACGCCAAACCCACACGACATGTCCTGCCCCAGCGCTCCAGGCCCTCTGTGACCCGCCACGCGTTGTCCCTGTTGCTCCAGGCCCAGACTCTGAAATACCAGGCTCCTCCCTGGACATGCCAGGCTCTGCCCCTCAAGTGCCAGGCAGGTACCTCAACCAGGCCACACCCCGGTGCATCAGATCACGCCCACATCCCTACCTGTCCCCGATGATTCAGTCACTCACACCCTGATAACAGGGGCCCTGCTCCTCATACCAGGCCCCAACCCTGATGCTCCAAGCCCCACCTCTCATCCCAGGCCCCGCCCACACCACTCCAGTCTGACCCTGATGGTTTGGGCCACGCCCCTCCCGCTAGTTCCTGCCATCTAGTCCCGCCTCTGACATGCCAGGCCCCGCCCATCACAAAGCCACGCCCACACCACACTAGCCTGACCCTGGTGGTCCAAGCCCCACCTCTCATTCCAGGCCCCGCCCACACCACTCCAGTCTGACCCTGATGGTTCAGGCCACGCTCCTCACCAGTTCCTGCCAATCCAACCCTGCCTCTGATATTTCAGGCCACGCCTCTTCACAAGGCCACACCCACATTACTAGCCTGACCCAATGGTCCAGCCCCGCATCTGATAACCCAGGCCACGCCCACACCAGCCACGCCCCTATGCACCAGGCCACGCCCACACCGCTCCGGCACCCTTGACCTCTTACCTGGCCTGCTGGGCCTCGGCCTCGGCCCCGGCCTGGCCCTGCCCTGACCCCGTCCCCGTCCCCCGTCGCCCGCAGCACCAGGAGCAGCACTCGGAGGGCCGCGGCGCCCCGTCCAGCGAGCCGCACCTCATCTTCGTGTACGAGGACCGGCAGATCCTGGAGGACGCGGCGGCGCTGGTCAGCTACTACGTGAAGCGGCAGCCGGCCATCCAGCGCGAGGACCAGGGCACCATCCAGCAGCTGCTGCACCACTTCCTGCCCGGCCTCTTCTTCCCGCAGCAGCCGGACGACGAGCCGCGCGCCAGCCCCCCGCCCGCGGCCGCCGAGCCCCCCGCGGAGCGCAAGAAGCCCGCGCCCGCGCCCACGCCGCCGCCGCCGGGCAGTCCCGCGGGGCCGGGGCCAGTGCCGCCGCCGCCCGACCAGGGGCCCGCGGGCGAGGCCCCGGCCTCCGAGCCGCCGCCCCCGCCGCCGCCGCCCAAGCCCCTGGACGACGTGTACAGCCTCTTCTTCGCCAACAACAACTGGTACTTCTTCCTGCGGCTGCACCAGACGCTGTGCTCGCGGCTCCTCAAGATCTACCGGCAGGCGCAGCGCCAGCTGCTGGAGCACCGCGCCGAGCAGGAGCGCCAGAGCCTGCTGGGCCAGGGCCGGCGCGAGCGGGCCAGCGACCCCGCCACCGAGCTGCGGCTCAAACAGCGCAGTGAGCGCGGGGCCGGGTGGGATGCTGGGGGGCAGGTTCTGGGGCAAGGGGTGTCCAGCTCGGGGTGCCAGGGCGCAGGGTTTGGGGGTACCAGTAACACTGGGTTTTGGGGTATCAGGGTGCAGGGGGCTGGGTATTGGCGCATTATGTCAGAGCATAGTGTTTTGGGGTGCCAGGATGTCAATAGAGCAGGGGTTTGGAGAACCAGGGCTCTGGGTTTTGGGCTACCAGGGTGCGGGAAGCCAGAGCGCAGGGTTTTGGAGTACTTAGGCACAGGATGCCAACAGCGCGGGGTTTGGAGAGCCAGGGGCACAGGATGCCAGAGTGCGGGGATTTGAGGTACCAGGGCACAAGGTTATGGGCACGGGGCCCATCTGCCGGGACCTCCCGCGTGATCCACCCCCGCCCGCCGCGCCAGGTGAGGTGGAGCTGGAGGAATACTACCCGGCCTTCCTGGACATGGTGCGCAGCCTGCTGGACGGCAGCGTGGACCCCGCGCAGTACGAGGACGCACTGCGGGAGATGTTCACCATCCACGCCTACGTGGGCTTCACCATGGACAAGCTGGTGCAGAGCATCGCCCGCCAGGTGAGGACCGCCCGGCCAGGCTGGGCTAAGAGGCTGCTGGCTGCAGACACCGAGGTCGCTCTCCTCGCCCCTCTCCCCTCTCCCCTCCCAGCTCGTGTGTCTCTCTTTCCCCAGATGCATAAGGAATTAGTTGGGTTTCCGAAGGCGCTTCCAGTGCAGGAGGCTGACCCACGTTCAATCCTTGGCATTGCATTCGTTCTCCTATTAGTTTAACTATTGGTCCTATTGGTCTCTACAGAGCCAGGAGTAGACCCTGAATGCTGCTGGATGTGATCCCCAACACCCCCCCCCTAAAAATAGAAGAAATAAGATGTTTCTGATTTTTTGTTTGTTTTGGGGTTACTTCTGCCTCTGCACTCAGGAATTATTACTCTTGTGCCTTGGGGTATCCTATGGGATGTCAGGGATTGAACCTTGGTTGCAATGTGTGTGTGTGTATGTGTTGTTTTGTTTTTACCCGGCGGCGCTCAGGGGTTTCTCCTGGCTGCTCGGGGGATCATATTAGATGTCAGGGTCAGAACCCTGTGTGTGCAAGGCAAAAGCCCCACCACTGTGCTATTGCTATAGCCCTGTTCCAGTCCCTTAAATTGGATTTTAAAGCTGGAATGTATGCCAGGTGTTTGAAAGAGTCCAGGGTTCCCTCACACTGGGTCCAACTTTGGGGGACCTTCTGGGACCTCGTTTCTGATGCTCCGGTTCCTGAGCCGCCTAGAGTGTCCGTGCTTTCTTGCTGGGCGCCTGCACACGACCATGCTGTTGGTCTCACGCATCTGCCCCTGGTAGTCTAGGCTGACCAGCTTCTTCCCTGGTCCCTGCCTTCTCAAGCTCCCTGCCTTGTCCTGGGCCCTGCCGTGCCCATTGGCTGCAGTGAGAGCCGACTCCTGGGACAGGCCCTGGTTGGACTCCCCATTCTGTGCTCCTCCTGCAGCTGCACCACCTTGTGAGCGATGACGTGTGCCTGAAAGTGGTGGAGCTGTTCGTCACCGAGAAGAAGCGGGGCGCAGCCGGCGGGAGTCTGTCCTCACGCTGCGTCCGAGCAGCCCGGGAGACCAGCTACCAGTGGCGGGCCGAGCGCTGCATGGCTGACGAGAACTGCTTCAAGGTGAGCGCTGGATGCCTGGGTGCAGGTTGGGGGCTGGAAGTAGGTTTGTTAGGCACCGGAAGTGTATATGTTGGGGTCAGGAGTGGACGTGATGAGGGCTGGAGGTGGACCTGTTGGGGGCCGGAAGTGGGCCTGTTTGAGATCAGCTGGGCTGGGCAGGTCCTGTAAGTGGGCCCTTCCTGGTCTGGAAGTGGACTGGGCAGGTCCTGGAAGTGGAATGTGCTCTGGTCCTAGAAGTGGGCTCCTTGGGGCCTGGAAGTAGACCAGGTAGGCCCTGGAGGTAGACAAGTTGAGGACCGGAAGTGGGCCCCCAGGACTAAAAGTGGGTCAGCACCACTGCTCTGGGGAAGTCTGGGAGGCGCTTCTGGAATGCACTGAGGCTCACCAAGACCCTCTCCCCCAGGTGATGTTCCTGCAGCGCAAAGGGCAGGTGATTATGACCATTGAGCTGCTGGACACGGAGGAGGCCCAGACCGAAGACCCTGTGGAGGTCCAGGTATGGGGGGAGGGCCCCCACCCATCACCCAGACCATCCTAAGCCTAGTGGGGCAAGATGCAGGGACTTGGATACCCCCAGTCAGTGGGACCGGCCTCCCTGCAAGTCCTGGTGCATCTTTGTCTATCCCCATATCCCCTGCATGGGATTTACATTGCCTTCCCTGCCCCCAGCACCTGGCACGTTATGTGGAACAGTACGTGGGTGCCGATGGAACCTCGGGCACTGCCAGCGAAGGCTTCCTGCTCAAGCCCGTGTTCCTGCAGAGGTGAGCCTAGAGCCCACCGTGGGGCACATGGGGCAGGTCCGAGCCAATCTCTCTGCTGAGTGCACGCTGAGCCTGGCCCCAGCATAGGGAGGGGTTTTCGGGTGCAAACCACTTTGGCTGATAACGAATCATGCAGAAACCTCCAGATGGGGGATCCTGACCCTCTGCACCTTCAGCCATGTTCCTTTTTACCAGGTTGGATGGTCACCCATAGAGGCAGATTCCGGGGGTCTGGGGAGAGTGCGCTGCTGGGTGGACACGGGGAGGAGCATACACACACACAGACTATTTCCTTGCCTCATTAACTCACAGAGGAGTTGGGGGGGGGGTGGGATTGTGTCTATGCTGGCCCGACCCTCTTGCTGCTGGGTGATGCCCCAGCCACACACCCATGTCCCTTTCCTAGGAACCTGAAGAAGTTCCGGCGTTGGCAGTGCGCTCAGGTACGGGCGCTCCGCGGTGAGGCCCGAGGCTCCTGGAAGCGGCTGGTGGGCGTGGAGAGCGCATGCAACGTGGACTGTCGCTTCAAGCTCAGCTCACACAAGATGATGTTCATCGTCAACTCCGAGGACTACATGTACCGCCGGGGCACACTCTGCCGGGCCAAGCAGGTGCCATATGGGAGAGGATTCCAGGAAATTGGGGGGGAATGAATTGCCACAGGGGGGGCGCTGACCCCACACCTCTGCTACCCCACCCCCCAGGTACAGCCCCTGGTTCTGCTGCGTCACCATCGCCACTTCCAGGCCTGGCACGGCCGCTGGCTGCAGCACAACGTGACGGTGGAGGCGGCCAGCCTGGTGCAGGACTGGCTGATGGGCGCTGAGGACCAGGACCTGGTCCCCTGCAAAACACTGTGCGAGACGGCACATGTTCATGGCCTTCCTGTCACTCGTTACCGCGTACAGTACAGCCGCCGGCCCGCCTCACCTTGACCTCACCGGACTCGCCTGGACCTGGCCTGGACACCCATCAGATGCGCCCAAGCCCGGGTTGGGCCGCCTGTGGAGGGGCTGAGGATGGTTCCCCCATCTTGCCCTTTTGCACCTCTTGTGCCAAATCTCCATCAGGGAAACTGGGGGGGGGGCAGTTGCTGCCAGGACTTAGCGCCCCACCCGGCCCTCACTTGGGCCTTCAAAAGGGGCCAGAGGACACCTGGGCGCCGCCCTTAGGCACAGCCAAACGAACGGCGCATGCACGGTTGGTCCACTTTGGGGTGAAGAAGACCCTGTGGTTGGGGTCACCCCCAACGTGTGGGGAGCCTCCGTGCCACGTGTCGAGCCGGTACAGGACAGGGGCTTGGAGGGCCCCAAAGGTTCTTTCTAGGAACACTACCTGTGCACATATTTATTCCTCTTTTTTTTTTTTTGCTTCTTAGTGGTCGCCAGGCCTCTGCTGCTGGGGGCCCGAGGTGCGGCGACCTGGGGGGTAAAGCCCCGTGCGTGGTCCTCAGGAGCCAGAGTTGGACTAGCTGGGGAGCGGAAGGCTGGGGATCCCACAGCAGGCACCCCCTGCATGCTTCTAGGGAGCCTGGTGCGTTGGGGAAGGTTTTCTGTTCTGGCCCTTGCACTCCCTTTGCGCCTGTCTTGAATGTAGTTTTCCATTTCTATTTATTTGCACATTAAAACCGGAACATTAAGTCCTGACCTGGAGCCCCGCTTCCCAATCCAACCACGCCTCTTCCCCTCTGCACCCTGTGTCAGTCCCCAGCTTCCCTGCAGCGCCTTTACCTGGCGGGTTTCAGGAAGTCGTGCTGCCCAGTCTCTGGCTTCTGTGCAAAAGGCCCACAGGACCCCTTCGATGGGACCCCAGTGCCCCCACGGGGTCCAGGCCTCCTGTGGGCTGTGTGTGAGGGTGCTGTCTGCATGTATGATAGGTGTGTGTGATATGATAGTGTGCATGTATGTGTGCTTGTATGAACTGACATGTTTGTGTCGGAGTGCTCTGTTTTTTTTTTTTTGTTATTTGGGCCACACTTGGCACGCTCAGGTTACTCCTGGCTCTATGCTCAGGAATCACACCTAGGGAGGTCAGAGATTGAACCCAAGTCAGCCCTGTGCAAGGCAAATGCCTTCCCCTCTGGTATCGCTCTAACCCCCATTTTGGGGGGGGGTATTTTTGGGCCACGCCCAGTGGTGCTCAGGAGTTACTCCAGGCTCTGTATTCAGAAATTACTCCTGGTGGTATTCGGGGCACCCTATGGGACACTGAGGGCCAAATCTGAGTCAGCCTCATGAGGCAAACATTCTCCCCACAGTGCTGTGGCCCCAGCTCTGTACCTGCGTATGCAGGAATGTGCTTGCATGGCTGCTGTATGTTTGTGTGATGGGTATGTGTGGTTGTAAAGTGGCTGTCACGTGCTTGGACACATGAGTGTTTGTATGAATGTCCGTGAATGCATGACGCATATGTGCGTGTGACTATTTCCCTGCATGCACACACGTTCCCTGACACGCAGGCCTGACTCATCCTCCCAGAGGACCTCCCTCCCCAGCCCGACACTTCCTGCCCTGCTGGCCCGAAATGGTACAGAGGCCACCAAGGTCAAGATCCGGCTCCCAAGTGATGGGAGCCAACTCCCGTGATGGGGGTTGGGTAGGCAGTGAGGTACCCCCAGCCCCGCCTGTCGGGGGCCCAGAACTGCCCTGTCACATCCTGGTGCCCTCAGGCCCTGCATGCCAGGAGAGATTAGCCCTGTCAGGGTGTCCAAGGCGGGACATGCACAGGGCAGGACCCCCCCCCCAACTCGGCCCTCTCTGCCCCCCAGCAGCAGGGACCTGGGACCCAGCCGATCATGCCGGGATCTAATAGATGTTGGGTCCCCTTTCTTCAGCCTGGGGGCCCTCATCTGAGAACAGGGAGGGTCCCACCTCAGGCCTGTGGTGAGCCCTCACCCCTACCTACACCTGGGTACCAGAAAAGAGTCACCAAATACTGGCCCCCATGAGTATCAGGCTGGGCCTGGAGACACAGGGTCCTGTTCTGTGGGGGGCTGTCCTGATGGTGGAACTGGGTTCAATGCTGTATCACGCAGGCGGACAGGAGGTGGGCGTGGAGCCCGCAGGAAGGACCTGAGCCCCCCACAGTGAGGCCACAGGAAGCAGCTGCTCAGTCTCAAGAGGTTCTGGGCGGCCACGGACAGGGGTGGGTCTGGTATCCTCTCCCAGTTCCTCCGGAGAGGCACCACTGGACCTTCGATTGGGGGCCACCAACACGGGCCCTCAAGACAAGACGGGGGTGGGAGGGTTTATCTTGCTCCCGGGCCCCCCAGGCGGCGCTCAGGAAACTGGGGGTGGGGGCCCTGCCATCAGAAAGCCAGCCGAGAGCACAGCGGGTACGTCCAGCAGGGCACCATGCGGACCCTCCTGCCGCTACTCTGGGCGCTTCTGCTGGGGCGCGGCCTGAACGCTGTCCCCCCGACCCTCAGCACTTACGACGAGGGCGAAGGCGAGGACGACAGCCCCGGCGGAGGGGAGGGTGAGTGAGGGACTGGGGTGCACCAAGATCCCCGTCTTTGGAAGGAGGAAGAAGCTGGGGAGGGCGGGCCGTCCTCCGCCTGGGTGGCCTGGGTGGGCTGTGCAGGGGGCCCGGGCGGTCAGCGGCTCAGCGTCCCTCTCCCCTCCCCAGGTGGGACCCTGGGGCCCTGGACCCAGCTCCCGGAGACGCCCGCGCGGCCTCGCAGCTTCCCGGGCCAGCCCTGGGCCAACGACAGCGGGACGCTGGAGCTGTCGGCGCGCGCCCGGGCGCTGCTGCTGGGCTGGGTGCCCACGCGCCTGGTGCCCGCGCTCTACGCCGTGGTGCTGGCCGTGGGGCTGCCGGCCAACGGGCTGGCGCTCTGGGTGCTGGCCACGCGGGTGCCCCGGCTGCCCTCCACGCTGCTGCTCATGAACCTGGCGGCCGCCGACCTGCTGCTGGCGCTGGCGCTGCCCCCGCGCCTGGCCTACCACCTGCGCGGCCAGCGCTGGCCCTTCGGGGAGGCGGCGTGCCGCCTGGCCACGGCCGCCCTGTACGGCCACATGTACGGCGCGCTGCTGCTCCTGGCCGCCGTCAGCCTGGACCGGTACCTGGCCGTGGTGCACCCGCTGCGGGCCCGGGCCCTGCGCGGCGGCCGGCTGGCCGCGGGGCTGTGCGCGGCCGCCTGGGCGCTGGCCGGCGCGCTGGCCCTGCCCCTGCTGCTCCAGCGCCAGACGTTCCGGCTGGCCGGCTCGGACCGCGTGCTGTGCCACGACGCGCTGCCCCTGGGCGCACAGGCCGGGCCCTGGCGCGCGGCCTTCGTGTGCCTGGCCGTGCTGGGCTGCTTCGCGCCGCTGCTGGCCATGGCCGGGGCCTACGGCGCGTCCCTGCGGGCGCTGTCCCGGGCGGCGGCCGGCGGGGGCCGCTACGGGCCGGCGCGCAGGCTGAGCGCGCTGGTGCTGGCGGCCGCGCTCCTCTTCTTCGCGCCCAGCAACGTGCTGCTGCTGCTGCACTACTCGGACCCGGGCCCGCGCGCGTGGGGCGACCTGTACGCGGCCTACGTGCCCTGCCTGGCGCTCAGCGCGCTCAACAGCTGCCTCGACCCCTTCCTCTACTACTACGTGTCGGCCGAGTTCCGCGCCAAGGTGCGCGAGGGGCTGCGGCAGCTGCCCCCCGCCGAGCGCCACGCGGCCGCCAGCCTCTCCAGCGGCTCCCAGGCGGCTGCTTGCCCGGGGACCCGGTCCTCGTCGCTGGTGTGAGTGCCCGCGAGTGGCCCCCTATCCCCGAGACGAGACCAGGGGCTGAATTGCCTGCTGCTGGTTGGAGCAGGGGCCTAGGCCAGGCGCACCCCTGGGACTATAACGTCTGGCCACTCCTCCCACCTCTAGATTGAGATCCGGGCTCAGGGACACCTCAAGACTGCTCGGGACGCATGGAGGCCCCCTCCCCCAGCCTGCTCCCGAAAGCCCTGGTGCTCCCTATCACTGGGGAGCGCGCTCCCTCCACCTTCCAGGGCCAGGAGGGTGGAGCACCAGGGCATGGAGTACTGGGAGCACAAAGGGGCAGAGTGTGGGGAGTAGGGCACCAGGAGGGTCGATCATGGACAAGAAGCACCAGCGGGGTGGAGCACCACCCTGGAGCACCAACCCGGAGTTCCTAGAGGGCGAAGCCTCAGCAGGGCAGAGCTTGGATTGGAGCACCAATCTGGAGCATCTGGAGGGTGGAGTACCAACCAGGAGCATCAGCATGGTTGAGCACCAGGGCCCAGAGCAGGGCTGGGGTCTCCGGAGACTGCTGGATGACCTGGTGGCACTTTGGTCATGCTCTCTCTGGTGGAGTCCTGGTGCAGGCCAGGCTGGGGGTGGGGTCAGGGTCCTCCTTATAGGGGTGCAGGCAGGGCGTGCGCTGCTTTCCACAGCCTCAATTCGGCCTGGGATGTGGGAAAGGCACGTGCAGTGGCAGGCTAGGATGCAGGGTCATGGGCTCCAGGCTGAAGGCCACATCCTCCTTCCATGGCTGCTGCAGGGGCCACGAGGGAGGGATGGCAAAGGCCAGATTCCCCAGGGGAGGAATCCCAGGGTTCCCCACACTCTTTTTTTTTTTTTTTGGTTTTTGGGCCACACCCTGTGACGCTCAGGGGTTACTCCTGGCTACGCGCTCAGAAGTTGCTCCTGGCTTCTTGGGGGACCATATGGGACGCCGGGGGATCGAACCGCGGTCCGTCCTAGGCTAGCGCAGGCGAGGCAGGCACCTTCCCTCCAGCGCCACCGCCCGGCCCCTCCCCACACTCTTAAGACATGGGGTGCCCCAGGAGCGAAACTGCCTGCCACACCCTGGTAATAGCATTACTGGAGCTCCAGGGATAGGGATTCTGACCTGACAAAGAAATGCACTCCGACTTGGGCTTGGGAGATGCCAGGACAAAGGAGCCTGCACTGTGCCCAGATCCAGAGTCACCTTCTCTTCGGCACCCGACTGGGGGCAGCTAAGAACCAGGTGCGGCCCTAAAACCGGCCACTGTTGGCCCTAATCGATGCAAGCATCCTTGCAAAATCAAACAAATAAAACACATCTGTGCCACCTTAGAAATCAGTCCTGTTATGGGCACGTCATGACGAACTTATAGAATGTGTCATAATTGTATGTATTCTGACTTTGTGCGATAGTTTACATGTGACCGTTTCATGATTTATAATTATGCCACAGATCACTCAGAGACAAAATAGCTAGAACTGCGCTCTATAATTAAAGCCGTGTTGAGTGAAACTTAATTGCCTCCTTGTTAATTATGTAACTGCCTTCTAGGATAGATAAATAAATACATATGCAAAGCCAACGGCGCTCCCAGTCTGAGGTACTAATCTCTGAGTAGCGGATTCTTTTCTGGGGTAGGGTTCTGCTCAGGCATCTCCCCAGTTCTCCGGGACAGTTTTCAATTTTGGCTTCTTGTTTGGACACACCTGGTGATGCTCGGGTATCGCTCCTGGCTCTGTCCTCAGGAATTACCATAAGGGGATTGAACCCCGGTCTGCTGCATGTAAGGCAAACGCCCTCCTCGCTCTCCCATCACTCAGGCCCCTGCAATGCTGTTAGAAATTCTGGATTTGGAGACACACCCCGCAGTGCTCAGGACTCTCTTGGTGGAGCTCTGGAGGGCCGTTCCAAGGCCATTGCCTTCCCGCTGTCCTGTGGCTCAGACCTCCCGTCCATGCCACTCTTACCACGGGAAGTGCTGTCCCAGGTGGGTCTTGGGTACACTTTCTCAGGCAGGAACAGACAGGAGGACGTACTGTCCCTAGAGGCCCCTGGGGTAAGCATCACACAGCCTTCTCTCGTCTCCTCTCTCCTGGTCCTTGTACCAGGCCAGCATCACTCTCAACCTTGGGAGCCCGCTTGCATGCCCTGGGCCTAGGGCAGACAGGCAGAGATCAGGAGGAATGCAGCCTCCACCTCGAAGGGCTAAGGGTGCACCCCCATCCTGGGCTGCAAGCAGAGCCCAGGGCTCCAAAACGAGGATCTGGTGAGGCAAGGGTCTTTGACGCAGGAAATAATCCACAGAGTGAAAAGGTACAAGAATGGTGGGGCCAGAGCGGTGTCACAGTCATTAGGGTGTTTACCTTGCATGTGCTAATCTAGGATGGACCACGGTTGGATCCCCGGCATCCCAGATGGTCCCCAAGCCAGGGGCGATTTCTGAGCGCATAGCCATGAGTAACCCCTATGCTTCACCGGTGTGACCCAAAAATACAAACAAACAAAAACAAAAAAAACGAAAAGGAGGGGCCGGAGAGATAGCATGGAGGTAATCAGTTCGAATCCGCTTCCCATATGGTCCCCCCGTGCCTGCCAGGAGTTTCCTCTGAGCACTGCCGGTGTGACCCAAGAACCACACACACACACACACAAAAAAAAAAAAAAAAAAAAAAAGAAAGAAAAGAAAAGGTACAAGAATGGGTTCATAAAATCCAGCACTCAAGCAAGAGATCCCACCACCCAAGCTTTCTACTTCTAAGAAGGAATGCAGCTTAATGGAGGAAGCCCAAAGAATGAGCGCCTCCTTCCTCAGACCCCTGCTTTTATTGACAAGAACCAGGCCATAGTCTAGGGTGGAAGAATACCAAGAAGGGAATAATCCAATAATCCCATCACCAGATCACACCCTAGGGTGGAGTATGAATACTAATTAGGTGGGACCAGAAATCTAACTCTGGGCTGCTGGCTGGTTTAGAGGTTGTGACATCTTACCCAGGCCATCCCTGCGAGTGAGTCCACCATGGGTGGGTGCCAGGGCTTGTCCCTGGGGAGTCCCAGGCAAGACATGCAAGCCACAGGAACGTGGCCACCAAGTCCTGTGGGTAGTCAGGCACAAGGTTATGCGCTGTGATCTGGCATGCATGCAGCGTGAAGATGGATCCTGTGTGGGCTCCGGGGCCACCTACTCCCCAAAACATGAGGTCCTGCCCCTTTCCATATGGCGCAACCGCAGCACAGACATGGCCAGACCCAGAAGTACGACTTGATTCAGACCACACCTCCAGGTGTCCCCCCAGAATGGGGATTTATGATGCAGAAGGTATCTTAGAGGCAGTGGCACCCCAGGACCCCCTGAAGTAGCAGTGCTGAGTCTCTTCTGTGCTCAACGTCTCTTCCCAGGCCTCTTGGTTAGCTAGGGCTACTTCCTTGCTGGCCTCGGCGGACAGTTCTAGAAGTTCGGCAAAGCTCCTGGAGGATGACAGGGGAACATGGCCTTCAGTGGTGGAGAGAGGGGCCCAAAAGCCTGAGACTCGGACCCTCTGGGGGCACAGATGAGGGCAAAGGCCTCGCATCCCAGCCACACTGGCAGTGACAGGACTTTCCGATTCAGCATAGTGGGGCAGGAACCACCATGATAGGGGCCATGGAGACCACAACCCTAAGTTTATAGCCCTGCTGTGACCAGGCCCCGTGCTGGCCCGACCCGGCCCCCAGACCCACCTCTGCAGCTGGTGGTCCATGGTCTGTGTGGCGGCCCGCAGATCTTCCAGAAGGCCTAGAGCCTGCCCGGGACTGGGGTTGGCATCCAGGCCCAGCTCCCTGAGCAGCTGGTGTGTGGTCAGCAGCTCCTGTTGGATGTCATCTGCAAAGAACCAAGCCGGTCAGTGGGGGCTTGTAGAGGGCAGAGAAACTCTTATGGCCCGGACCCTCATGACAGAACCTGTGGCTGCTCGGACAGCGTGCGAGGGATGACAAAGAGGGACGACAACACCCGTGTCCTACCTAGCAGCCCGGAGCCGTCACTGCGCAGGTGGATGGCTCTGACAGGTAGCTCGTGCCGTGTGGCATCCAGGGCGCCGGCCAGGGCCTGGTACTTTTCTCTGAAGTTCTGGGTCACAGCCTCACAGGGGCTGAGCGTTGCTATCTAGGGGCACAGGCAGTCAGTGACCCAAGTGGGACCTGTGAGGCCAACACAGTTCCAGGCCAGCTCCCAGGCCAGCTGAGAACCCTCTGAAAACTTCTAGAACCTTCTACAGCTGAGCCGTCCCTGACACCACAGATGTGAGGTGAACTTGAAATTAATTTTAAGCTGTATTACAAAGCAATAGTTATAAAAACAGCATGGTATTGGAATAAAGACAGACCCTCAGATCAGTGGAATAGGCTTGAGTACTCAGAGAAGGTTCCTCAGACATATAACCACCTAGTTTTTGATAAAGGAGCAAGAAATCCCAAATGGAGCAAGGAAAGCCTATTCAACAAGTGGTGTTGGCACAACTGGTTAGCCACTTGCAAAAAAGCGAACTCAGACCCCCAGCTAACACCATGTACAAAGGTAAAATCCAAATGGATTAAAGACCTTGATATCAGATCTGAAATATATATATATATGTATATAGAACAACATGTAGGTGAAACACTCCAGGACATTGAGACTAAAGGCATCTTTAAGGAGACAGCACTTTCCAAACAAGTGGAAGCAGAGATAAACAGATGGGACTATATTAAGCTGAGAAGCTTCTGCATCTCAAAGGAAATAGTGCCCAGAATACAAAGGCCACCTACTGAGTGGGAGAAATTATTCACCCAATACTCATCAGATAAAGGGCTAATATCCAAAATTTACAAGGTACTGACAGAACTATATAAGAAAAAAAAACAACTAACCCCATCAAAAAATGGGGAGAAGAAATGAACAGACACTTTGAAAAAGAAGAAAGGCAAATAGCCAAAAGGCACGTGAAAAGATGCTCAACATCACTAATTGTCAGGGAGATGCAAATCAAAACTACTATGAGGTACCACCTCACGCCACTGAGATTGGCACACATCACAAAGAAGGAAAACAAGCAGTGCTGGCGGGGATGTGGAGAGAAAGGAACTCTTTTTCACTGCTGGTGGGAATGCCATCTAGTACAACCTTTATGGAAAGCGATATGGAGATTCCTTCACAAACTGGAAATTGAGCTTCCATACGATCCAGCTATACCACTCCTAGGAATATACCCGAGGAACACAAAAATACAATACAAAAATCCCTTCCTTACTCCTATATTCATTGCAGCGCTATTTACAATAGCCAGACTCTGGAAACAACCAAGATGCCCTTCAACAGATGAGTGGCTAAAGAAACTGTGGTACATATACACAATGAAATACTATGCAGCCGTCAGGAGAGATGAAGTCATGAAATTTTCCTATACATGGATGTACATGGAATCTATTATGCTGAGTGAAGTAAGTCAGAGGGAGAGAGAAAGACGCAGAATGGTTTCACTCATCTATGGGCTTTCAGAAAAATGAAAGACATTTTTAACAGTATCTCAGAGACAAGAGAGATGAGGGCTGGTAGGTGCAGCTCATGACATGAAGCTCATCACATAGAGTGATGAGTGCAGTTGGAGAGATGACTACACTGAAAACTATCATAACAATGTGAATGAATGAGGGAAGTAGAAAGCCTGTTTTGAGTACATGTGTGGGTGGGTGGGGAGGAGGAAGATCTGGGAAATTGGCGGTGGGAATGTTGCACTGGTAAAGGGGGATGTTCTTTACATGACTGTAATCATACAACTATAATAATGTTTGTAATCACGGTGTTTAAATAAAGATAATTATATATATATATATATATAAAAAGAATCTGGGTCTTGGGGCCGGCACGGTGGCGCTAGAGGTAAGGTGTCTGCCTTACCAGTGTTAGCCTAGGATGGACCACGGTTCGATCCCCTGGTCCCCCAAGCCAGGAGCGACTTCTGAGCGCATAGCCAGGAGTAACCCCTGAGCGTTACCGGGTGTGGCCCAAAAACCAAAAAAAAAAAAAAAAGAATCTGGGTCTTCTAGGGGATGTATCCCCTTTCAGAACTTGAAACTTGCTCGGAACTTGCACCCTGACCAATTCCGTTGAGTCAAGGGGCACCCCACAGCAGAAGGGTGGCCAATAGGGACTCAAGAGGAGGCAGCATTTTCCAGGGGAGGGCGAAGGGCCAGGCCACATCCTGCCACACGTGGGACCCCGCAAGGAATAACACCGGGTACATGTAATGGGAAAGGAGAGTCCAGGCTGGATCTCGGAGGCATTCACACTTGTCCTGTGTGAACCACATCCGGTCCCCCAGAGACCAGTGCACGGGGGGCCAGAGTGATGGCACAGCGAAGAGGGTGTTTGCCTTGCGGGGCTGACCTGGCTTCAATCCCCAACATCATGTAGGGTCTCCAGAGCCTGCCAGGAGTGATTCCTGAGTGCAAAGCTGACGTGTGATCAAATTAAAAAAAAAAAAAAAAAGGGTTCGGAAAGATGGCATGGAGGTAGGGTGTTTCCCTTGCATGCAGAAGGAAGGTGGTTCGAATCCTGGCATCCCATATGGTCCCCTGAGCCTGCCAGGAGCGATTTCTGAGCGTAGCCAGGAGTAACCCCTGAGCACTGCCGGGCATGACCCAAAAACCAAACCAAACCAAACCAAAACAAAAAGAAACAAAAAAGGGAAAAGGGCAGTGTGCCTGGGGGGGCAGGTATGCACCAAGGTGACCCCACCCCTCCAGAAGCCCCGCCCAGCAACACTCCACCCCACGAAGGCCAGGCCCAGACGGAAGAGATCCCCACATAGGGCCTAACCCAATGTGAGTCCGGAGGCTCACCCAATGAGACTCCACCACTACCAGGCTCTGCCCAAGGAGACCCGCCCCACAAGACCACCCCCCAAAATACCCCCCCCACTCCCCCGCTCCTCCACTCAGGCCCGGCCCCAGTCCACCTGCTCGTCCAGGACAGCTGCCAGCTGCCGAAGTCTCTGGCCCAGCTGGATGCGACATCGCAGCTCCTGGGTCTGCCGGCGCAGCCTCTCCGCTTCCTTGCCCACGGTTTGCAGTTGCTTCTCCGCCTCCTCCTCGAAGGACGCCAGGCTGTTCTCCATCTGCGGGGGATTGGGAGTAGTGGGAGCTCAAGAGCACTCCCAGAGTGGAGAAGGTGAGTCCCAGATCTGGGCCCAGGGGACCTTTACCTTCACGGTCAGCAGCGTCAGGAGCAACGCCTGCGAGTCCACCATCTCCATCACCTCAGACACATCCTGGGGGCAGCATTGACACTGCCTGGGTGCTGGGGACAAGGGTCCCGCCCACACCACGTGTGTGAGACTGGGGGACGGGGGCTCACATGCGCTGCTGGCCAGTGGGGCCCCCACCTGCTGCCCTCCACGGCACCAAGTTCCCCACAGCCCTGGTAGGCTGCAGTCCCTCCCCAGAGGTGGGGGTCATCTCTCCTGGGAACCTTGACTGGGGGGGAAACAACCAGCTCTCTGCTGCGTCTGTCTCACGGGGGGGTGGTCTTGGGAATTCCAGGGGTTGTCGCCCCATGCGCTCACCAACCCCGTCCTGAGCGAGGTACTCAGGGAAGACTCAGATTTCTGGTGCACGTTCCTCTGGAGCTGCGGGGTCCGTGGGGTCCGTGGGGTCTGTGGGATTTGCCTGATGAGGCTCTTGTCTAGGCCGGAGAAAGGGAGATGCTGAGGCCATAAGGCTCTGGACCACCCTCCCCCCCAAATAGCCGGTGGGGTGGGACTAACCCTTGATGGCTGAGAGGTCCAGTTCCGGAAGCGCCATGCCATGTCCCTCAAGCAGCGTGGACTGCAGGTCCCCCTTGTCAGCCCTGCTGGTATCTGTAAGCAGCAGGGGTTGGGGATTTTGTGTGTGTGTGTGTGTGTGTGTGTGTATGTGAAGGCCGCAGGGCATAAGTCCCACCCTCCCCCTGGGTGTACCCCTATCCCTTTCCCACACACCCCTCCCTCAGGGCATACCCTCACCCCTCACCTCACCCCTGCCCAGGGCATACCTCCTCCAGCCCCAGACCCTGCACCCCTGCTGCTATTCCCGCCTGCACTTCTGGCGGGGCCAGTCCCGGGCCTCCTTCCTGGTTCTGCCACCTTCCTGCTGGTCTTCGTGGTGGCATCTGCCTCCGGGGCCTGTGTGTGGATGAGACCACTTCCTGGGATCACCTCCAGGCTCTCCTTCGCTCCCACATCTCTCTGACCGGCCCCTTGGTGGTGGGTCAGGCTAGGTGGACCCCTGAGCTGGGCACAGCTAGCCCCAGAAGAGATCTCAAGGTGGGGCTTCATGAGACCGCACACACTCGGTGTGGCCAACCAGGGGTGCCAGGGAGCCACAATAACACCCCATACCCCTCTGCTTTCACCCAGTGTTTGGGGATTTTTTTTTCTGGGCCATCTGTGTTCAGGGCTCACACCTGGTGGAGTCAGGAGTGCGGGCATGGAACCCAGTTAGACATGCCTGCCATATTATTGATTTGGCCCACGGGTGGTTTTCTTTTCATTTTTTTGTTTGTTTGTTTTTGAACCACATCTGACAGGACTTACTTCTGGCTCTGTGCTCAGAAATCACTCCGGGTGATGTTTAAGGAACCCTATAGCTGGGGATTGAACCCAGGTCAATTCTGTGCAAGACAGGAATCTTCCTCCTGTACTATGGCTCTGGCTCAAGCCCTGGCTTTCTTTTCTTTTTTTCTCGAATTTTGAGCCACACTGGTGGCAGCGCTCAGTGGTTACTCCTGACTCAGCTCTTGGAAATTACTCCTGGGGCCAGAGAGATAGCATGGAGGTAAGGCATTTGCCTTTCATGCAGAAGGAAGGTGGTTCAAATCCAGGCATCCCATATGGTCCCCCTGAGCACTGCCGGGTGTGACCCAAAACAAACAGACAAAAAGAAATTACTCCTGAGGGGTAGGAACAATAATACAATGAGTAGAGTGTTCGCCTTGCACAAGACCAACCGGGATTCAATCTCAAGCATCCCTTATGATCCCCCTGAGCACCGCCAGGAGTGATCCAAAAACAAACAAACAAAGAAGCAAAAATTATTCCTGGCAGGCTTAGGGAAATCCTATGGGATGCTGGGGATCGAGCTTCAGTCAACTGTGTGCAAGGCAGGAATACTCCTGCTCTTCTAGGACTGGTTCTCTTTAGGGGAAAACTCATGGCTCTTTGGGGGTGCTGCAAGAGCCAGCAGCAACCTGGAGGCAACCCCAGAGGGGTACCCGGGTTGGGGGGGGGTGCACGAATCCCCCCCCCTGCTCCCAGCCCACCGTTACCTTTCTCGATGTCTTCTCCAGCTGCTGCAGGTAACGGGATTCGATCACGCGGCCTGGGGAGAGAGGGAGCACCGGAGGAGCACCCACTCCAACTCGAGAGTGCCAGGGCATTCTGAAAACTGGCGGTGGGGGGCTGGGGAGGGCAGAGCTGTGCCCCGAGGGCACGGAGGCGACCCCAGACCCTTGGTCCCAGAGCACTGGCCCAGACCCCCTCTTTCACTCACCTGTCACTTTTCTCCCCTTCATGCTGCTGGCCCCAGGAGTGCGGGGAGCCCCCGAGGAGGACTTCCTGGAGGAGGCAGAAGGGACTGGGTGTGACTGGGGGGGCAGCAGCACCCCGCAGCGTTCGGGCTCGGGAGGGTCTCGGGGTGCAGAGCCGCCCTCGGCATCCCGGCGCCCCAGACCCGTGCGATCACCGGACCCCACAGCAGGGGGCCCCCAAACCACAGCTGTGCCCTTTCGGGGTTCACTTTGGGGGCGTGTCCTAAGGGGGTCGCAGGTGGAGCGGAGCTAGGCTGAGGGCTCGAACCGGACACCCCAAGCCAGGCCCTCCCGGGCCGTCTCACCCCGCGCCGCGCCCCGAGGCCTCCGCCATGTTCCCGCCAATCAGTCAAAAGTGGGCGTGGCCTCGCGAGACCAGGAATCGGGTCCCATTGCGCAGCCGCGCGGCAGCGGGGCGACCCTACGCGTGCGCACTTGCCTATTCAGGCAGCCGAGGGCGGAGGCAAAGGGGGCGTGACATCACCAGATCCCGCCCCCTTCTTTATAATATTACCATCGGCCACGCCCCTCTCCAGAAAACCGGAAGCGCGGAGGCGAGGTGAAGCGGCGGGGAGGAACCTCAGACGTCCCTGGGGCGTGTCCCTCATAAAGCCACGCCCCTTGCGTGCACACGTCACCCGTGTCCCCGCCCCGTCCCCCGGAACCCGGAAGCGCGGTGCGCGGGGGAGCGAGCGGGCGGGCGGGCGCGGCGGGGCGGAGCGTCCGGACTGGCCGGCGGGGACGGGCCGGGGCCGGGGCCGGGCTGGGACGGCGGCGCGGAGGGGCCGGGACCCGCGGTGCGCGGCGACCGGCGGGCGCTCAGGTGAGGGCGGGCCTGGGCCCGGGCCCGGAGGCTGCGCGGGGCGGGAGCGGGCGGCGCGGGTCGGGCTTGGCGGTCCAGGCGGGCTGCGCGCGGGGACAAAGTGGCCGCTCGTGTTGCGGGGGCGCGGGCAGCGGGCGGCGGGCCTCGGGGTCCGGAGGCGCCGGCGGTGGAGGACGTGGCCCGGCGGGGCGTCTGGCGCCTGGGCGGACGCGGGGCGCTTTGGAGAGGCCCCGATCCGGGCGCGCAGGACGCTGAGCTCTTGGGGGGACCCGGGCGGCCCCGCGCGGAAGTTGGGGTGCAGCTCGCCCCGCCTCCCCCGTGGCTCATCTTCCCGACGCCTCCCGAGGCCCGGGGCGAGCTGAAGCCTTGGCCGGACCCCCGCGCGCAAGGCAGCTCCCGGGGGCGCTTGCTGGGGGAGTCGCCCCCATAGAGCCTTGCACAACCCCGGCTTGTGGGGGCCCCCCGCCCCGGTGGATCCGGGCTTCGGGGCTTCGGGGCCTCCTCCCCACCCCCGGAGGCGGCCGGAACTGGTTTCACCTCCCGCGCGCACTCGCGCTCCTTGGGGCGCATCCTTGGACTTAAATGGGTAAAACGGAGGCGCAGGAAACCGGTCCCCAAGTTGGCCTGGAGCCGGCCCAGCTCCTGCCTGCGACCCGCCTCTCCCCGCCAGGGGGGGTCTCCCCGGGGAAGCCTGGGGGACGGAGAGCCTCAAGGACTGGTCCATCTCTTGCCACGCTCTTGCCAGCCGTCTGCCTCACCTTTGTGCCAGACTCTAGGCACGAGCGTCCCGAGGATGGGGGTCCCCAAAGGTTCCCCTTCATTTCCAGAATGGTGATTGTGTGTGTGTATGTGTGTGTGTGTGTGACACAGAGAGAGACACCACACTCTGGTGGTGCTTAGGACATGCTTAGGGGACCCCGACAGGGCTTGGCTGCAGCTCCAACCCCAGGCTCACTCTGGGGGCCATTAAGAGCCCCACTACGTCATTTTCGTGGTTTTGGCTTTACTGTGGGGGCCAGGGTGTCCCCCGAGAGGAAAACTGAGTCCGGGGAGGGAGGACCTCAGAGGTGAGTCGCTGGGCTAAAGAACCAGCCCTTTAAAAAATCCTTTGCTCCCGCATGCCCCATTCAGGGCATGTGGGCGTGGGGCTTTAGGGGCGATGCCCCCCCCCCAGCAGGCCAAGACGTAGGTGTTGTCCGGGCCAGCCTGGACAGTGTGGCTTTGTCTGTGACCTGGATTCCCAGGGTCACGTTCCTGCGTCTCCAGAGGTCAGAGCCCCGTATCCCTCCCACCGCTGCACCCCCAAAGTCCCCTGGGGGCAGCATCAGGACCCCACGTGCCTGTCTCTGTCCCCTTCCCTCTGCACACACCCAGCACAGGCCCAGCCTTGATGCATGCACGAGCTCACCAGCCCAGCGCCCGGGGACTCACTTTTCCGGCAGGATTGGGCACTGGCCCTTGGGTGGTGCGCCTGGCCTGCCAGTGATGGGGTGGTTGGAGGCCGAGCCAGGGCTGGGTCTTGGGGCAGCCACGATGATGAATAAGTGGGGCACTGAGTCAGCTCACCCTGCTCCAGAGCGGCCGCCACCACCCAGCCTGTCTCCCTCTCTGTGCCCACACTGGGCTGCTCTTTCTCGGGTTCACCCATCAGGTGCTCAGTGTTCCCCAGGGAGGGGTCTAGGCCCAGCTGGGTTCCCTGTAAAATAGCCAGGGACCTGAAGGGGTGTTGAGTCGTGATGACATGCCCACACATGGGCGGGGCCTTGTCTGGGCTATGATCAGGGCCCTGGGTTGTGGGTACCCGTCTGGCTCCCCCATTCTTGCCTGTAGTAGCAGCAGCAGCTTCCCACAGAGCAGAGGGGAGGGCACCCATTTCCACCCCTCCCCTAATTCTCCAGCCTCACCCCCAGGCCTGAACCCGTAATATATCACGGGGATCCCATGTTGTGGGGGGCAGCAGGGCGACTACCATGGGCATGGTGGTTTTGGGGGTTCCCAGGGAGGGAGGGCCCCAAAAATCTCTAGCGACTAGAGCAATAGCATAGCTGGGAGGGTGTTTGCCTTACATGAGGCTGACCAGGGTTTAGTCCCCAGCATCCCATTGGGTCCTCCAAAGCCTGCCAGAAGTGACCTCTGAGCACTGCTGGGTGTGGCCCAAAATTCCAAAACAAAAAAAGACTCCCAATGTCCAAACAGGAGTCTTTGTGGGAAGGTGGGCTTTACCCAGGAACCAGGGCCGGTGTGAGAAGGGAGCTCTCTGGCCCCTGAGCCCTTCCCCAGCTGGGACCCCCACCCCCACCCCGCCTGTGGCTGCCCAGGGCCCCTCCCCGCAGACCTGGGAGCTGACCTCGCGCCTCCTCCCCCAGCCCGGCCCTGCCACCACAGTGGGGCCCTTGTTCCCAACCAGCCATCACTGTCTGGCCCCACGCCCCGCCCGCCTGCTGCCCCGGGGCGCTGCCAGTCCTGGGGTGCCCAACGTGAACTGGGAGAACCCCCAGGTCCCCCAGCTGCTGCATCTCCACCCTGCTCCCCAGGACACCGCCTGCTCCTTGTGGGCGCCTTGAGGTCAGGCCCAAGGGAGGTGTCTGTCCCATGGGACATGGCCCGGGGATAGTTCTGTGGTTGGCCCAGGGCAGGATGTCAGCAGGGGCTGGGCCCGAAGCCTCCCTGGTTAGTTCCACAGCACAGATCCTCCCACCCGCGATCAGGCCTGGGGAGACTCTCGCCAACTGTGACCAGCATCCCTGGGCCTGTTCTCTGTTCCCGAGGACCCAGGCCTGACATGGGGGTAGTGGTGGAATCAGCCGAATCCAGGTCTCTCAGAGATGCAGCTGAGTGTCCTTCTGGCCTCCTGCAGCTGGGAGACCCCTTGGCTTATCACCATACTCCCATCTCCACCTGAACCCTAAAACTGCTGCTTGCCGGCCTCTACTGCCCGTGCCCGGACACTCTGTGCTTCCAGTGTGTGTGGCTGTGGGACCTGCCCTAGGGCGAAGCTGTGATCTTGGGGAACAGTTGTACCTCCTGGTGCTGCTCTTTGAGCCAGGGGGCACCTCTGCCCTGCCCTGCCCTGCCCTGATGGTATGCCCCCTTTTCCTTTCCCCTCGCAGCTGCAGTACGCGCCCCACGGCCCCCGTCCTGGGAGGCATGCTGAGGGCGGCCGGCTGGCAGCATGAGCGTGAGGGGGACCCACGGCGGCCGCCGGGGCCAGGCCGCCTACTCCCTGCGCATCTACCCGCAGCTGGCGGCGGGCAGCGGCAGCAGCTCCTTGTCCTGCTGCGTGGGGGCCAGCAAGGACAGACCGGCTGCCGACGTGGTACGCGAGGCCGTGGCCAGCCTGTGCCTGGATGCCACCAAGACCTACATGCTGGTGGAGGTGAAGGAAACGGGCGGTGAGGAGTGGGCGCTGGACGCCGCCGACGCGCCCGTGCACCGGGTCTTGCTGTGGCCGCGCCGTGCCCAGGGCGAGCACCCGCGGGAGGATGGCTACTTCTTCCTGCTGCGGGAGCGTGAGGGCCCCGGCATGCCCGGGCCTCCCGCCACCCAGCCGCCCTGTGCCTCCTCGGCCGCCCGGCGCCTGGCTGAGCGAGGGCTGCTTCCCCGCGGGCCCGGCGAGCTGGACGACTTGTGTGACCTGCCCGAGCTGAGTGAGGCCCGTCTGCTGGACACCCTGCGGCAGCGCTTCCTGCAGCACAAGATCTACACGTACGCGGGCAGCATCCTGGTGGCCGTGAACCCCTTCAAGTTCCTGCCCATCTACAACCCCAAGTACGTGAAGATGTACGAGAACCAGCGGCTGGGCCAGCTGGAGCCACACGTGTTTGCTCTGGCCGACGTGGCCTTCCATGCCATGCTGCGCAAGCGGGCCAACCAGTGCCTGGTCATCTCCGGCGAGAGTGGCTCGGGCAAGACACAGACCACCAACTTCCTCATCCACTGCCTCACGGCCCTCAGCCAGAAGGGCCACGCCAGCGGCGTCGAGCGCACCATCCTGGGCGCAGGGCCCGTGCTAGAGGTGAGCGGACCGATGGGCATGGGCCGGGCAGCGCTGGAGGTGGTGAGCAGGGAGGATGGGCCCAGTTGGTGCTGGAGGTGAGTGGGAAAGATGGAGCTGGAGGTGAGTGGGTTGGATGGGCCTTGCTGGGCCACCAAGGGGTCAGAGCCCAAGGGCTAGTTAGTAGCAAGACAGGGGGCAGAGTCAAGGTTCAGGGGTGGAGCTCAAGGACCAGGGCCCAGGAATGGAGGCGGAGCCAAGAATTAGGGGGTGGAGCCAAGAACTAGCGTGGGGGCCAAAAGCCAGAAAGCAGGAGCCAGGGGGCGGGGCCAATGCCTGGGCAGTTCTTTTGCTGTGTTGATAGGGCACCCCGTATCTGTGTTTTGGTGATGCCCCATCCCCGTGTTCATATTTTGAGGGAGCACCGTGTCATGTATGGTTTTGGGGTGCCGTGTGTCTTTGTTTTGGGGTACCCTGAGTGCCTGATGGAGGCCCCTGCCTAGTACAGAGGCTGGGCCTGTGGCTGCAGGGTGGACTCGAGACTGGTATCCCGAGGGAGGCATCAGTGTCCAGATCGGTGCCCATCCTGCCTTGTGTGCCCACTGGTTCTGCCCAGTTAGGGCCAGAAGTTGAGAGGCCGTATGGCCTGTGCCTGCCGACCTGCCCTCCCTGCGTGCTCCTGCCCATGTGTCTGCAATGCCCACGTCTGGGAATCATGGGCCACTGTAAGCCCTCCTGGGTGAAAGGGTGCAAGTTCCCTGCTCCCTGCCCCAGGCCCCTTGCTGCTGTCGCCCCAGGGTTCTGGCACTTTCTCCCGGCGCCGTGACTCACTCTCCGTGGCAGGCGTGTGCTGTGACTCACAGGGCTGCCTCGTCCAGCCGTTCCTCCCCCAAGTCTGCCCTGGCAGTCCCTGAGACACTCTGCCTGGGGCCACTGTGCATCTCCTGGACCTTCCCAGGGGTGGCCACCGGGAATGGCCCAAACAGCCGGGGCCTGCTTCCACCAGGGTCCCGGCCAGGCTCTGTCTCAGAGCCAGACAACGGCTGGATGTGCCCAAGACCGTCAGCACAGACACCAGAGACCTGGACTGAGCCCCCTCCCCAGGGCCAGGGAGAGCCCAGGAGAGAAGCGGCCCCTGCATGGGGGTCTGTAGCCCGTCTCTGGACCCCAATTTATGTGTCTGCGGGACCTCTAAGTGGGCCCAGCCTGGTCAGACCTGGCTTCGTGGTCACCCCAGCTCTGGGCAGGCAGGGCTATGGGTGCCCCTGCCGGGACCTTTTCTCACTCCCCAAAAGGAGAAGTTGAGTGTTGGGAGGCTGGGGCCACGGGCAGGAAACAGGAAGGGGCCGTGGAGAGGCTTCTATGGGGCTGCCTCGAATGGCGCTCCCAGGCCTGCCCCATGTTCCTTAGCCTGTGGCCTACAGTGCACCCCTACCCCCAGCTCAGAGTGCCCTGTGTGGGGAACAAAAACAAAACCCAGTTCTGCTTTGCTTTGGGGCTTGAGTTGGGGTGGTGGGCTACAGGGACCCCGTAAACACCCTGGGCTTGGCCAAACCTTCCCCGACCCCCTCGGCAACCTGCAGGGAGCAGCTCTGGCCGTTGGGCCCTTGTGGTGGGGCAGTCAGGGAATCTCCATCAGAGAGGGACTCTCCTTCATAGAGGGACAGTCCAGGACTGGGCTCAAAATCACCACGAGCAGCCCCCTCTGCTTCCAGAATATTCTGCCCCAACAGTCCCCAGCACTTTCCCGCACTCTGGTGGCTGAGAGTATCCAGTGGGCCTCACTGTATCTGTCACAGGAGTAGCACTCATCCCTCAAGTGGGATGTGAAGGGACTGCTCTGGGGTGCTGGCAGGGCATGAGGTCGGGTGTTATTTTGCCTCACGGCCCTGGCCCCACCATATGAGGGTTTGACAGGCCGTCAGGTCACACACGACCCGGCAGTCTCTGACCCCGGTGAGGGGTGAGGGGGTCGGAGGAGGCAGCCCATGGAACGTAGCAAGGAACAGGTCTGTGGGGTTTGAAGGAATTCCTCCCTGCCCTGTCTGCCCCTGCACCCCGACTCTGTGACTTGTCACAAGGCCCTGGGCCTCAGTTCCGCTCCCGGGTTGCGTGTTTCCCTGACAGGAAGCTGCAGACCACAGAGTCCAGGCGATTTTGGAGGGGCCGGCTCATGCTGCAGGCACCCTTACTCGCTCCCTCTCTGGCTCGCTCACGGTGTCCCGAGTCATTTCTGTGCCTCGTGTCTTAGCTAAAGCTCAGCCTGGAATGGCTTTTCTGTGCATGGCCCAGGGACGGACAATCCCCAGTGCTCACCAGGTGTGCAGAGGTCTGGCACCCAGCAACCTCCCCGCCAGGG
This sequence comes from Suncus etruscus, assembly GCF_024139225.1. Lineage (NCBI taxonomy): Eukaryota > Metazoa > Chordata > Mammalia > Eulipotyphla > Soricidae > Suncus > Suncus etruscus. Next base: position 92,540,306 of record NC_064862.1, on the reverse strand, counting down.
CCCGACCCCTACACCCACCTCACCTGCCCAACCTGCTGCGAAGTACAGTGGGTTTCAGTGTTTGTTCTATTATTTGATTTTTAGGGGGACATGCCCAACAGTGCTTAGTACTTACTCCTGCCTCTGAGCTCTGTTGCCACTTCTGGAGAGGCTTGAAGGCCCCTCCGGGGCCCCAAGGATTGAACCTGGTTGTTGGCGTGCACCTGATGTATACCCGTCTCTCAGAGTCCTCGAATAAAGTTTTATTAGCACATGGCTGCATCCCATCAGTGACACAGTGAAACAGACCTGTTCCTATCATTTTTGGGTGCTCACTGATGGGCCCTCATTTGCATGGGGGCTTGACAGTGCTTGGCCACACCCCTCATTTGCATATCACCCAACTGTTCTTTTTTTTTTTTTTTTTTTTTTGGTTTTTGGGCCGCACCCGGCAGCGCTCAGGGGTTACTCCTGGCTGGCTGCTCAGAAATAGCTCCTGGCAGGCACGGGGGACCATATGGGACACCGGGATTCGAACCAACCACCTTAGGTCCTGGATGGGCTGCTTGCAAGGCAAACACCGCTGTGCTATCTCTCCGGGCCCAGCCAACTGTTCTTATAAAGCTTTATTGTGTGTTATCTCTGCTGACATTCACACTGTTCTCAGAGCAGCTGTGACTGACTTTGTATGCACTCTGGCCAGTGACCCCACAAATCAGGGATCCTTAAATTACAGCCCGAGAAAAGCAGGCCCCTAGTTCCCATAGAAATACCAATCAGTTTGTTGATTTAACTTTATTTGTTCTTCATTTTAATATTGTATCTGTTCCCATTTTGTTTTTTACTTTAAAATAAGATGTGTGCCCTGTGCATAGGAATTTGTACGTAGTCTTTTTTGGGGGGCACACTCGGCGGTGCTCAGGGGCTCCTCCTGGCTCTGTGCTCAGAAATTGCTCCTGGCTAGCTCAGGGGACCCTATGGGATGCCAGGGATTGAACTTGGGTCCGTCCTGGGTCGACCACATGCAAGGCAAACACCCTAACGCTGTGCTATATCTCCGGCCCCATAGTCTTTTTTCTTTTTCTGTTTTTGGTTTTTTGGGTCACACCCAGCAGCGCTCAGGGGTTACTCCTGGCTCTGTGGTCAGAAATCATTCTTGGCAGGCTCAGGGGACCATATGGGATGGCTGGTATTCGAACTGGAGTCTGTCCTATGTTGGTAGTGTGTAAGTCAAATGCCTTACCACTGTACTATCACTCCGGCCAGTCCTTTTTTTTCTTCTTCTTTAAAACCAGTCAAATTGAGCAGTGGGGGATTATATACCAACTTTTGTGATACTAACATTAATAAGTTCTGATAAACCACTGCCATCTGACCAGCCCTTTTTTTGTTGTTTTTGTTTGTTTGTTTGTTTGCTTTGGGTCACACCCGGCAGGGTTCAGGGGTTACTCCTGGCTCTATGCTCAGAAATCGCCCCAGCAGGCAAGGGGGACCATATGGGATGCCAGGATTCGAACCACCATCCTTCTGCTTGGAAGGCAAATGCCTTATCTCCATGATATCTCGCCACCCCCACCCCCTTTTTTTTAACTATAGTCTGGCCCTCCAGTGGTCTGAGGGACAGTGACCTGGCCCTGTTCAAAGAGTTTGAATTGGGGCCGGGCGGTGGCGCTAGAGGTAAGGTGCCTGCCTTGCCGGCGCTAGCCTTGGATGGACCGAGGTTCGATCCCCCAGTGTCCCATATGGTCCCCCAAGCCAGGAAGGACTTCGGAGCGCATAGCCAGGAGTAACCCCTGAGTGTCACGGGGTGTGGCCCAAAAAACAAAAACAAAAAAAAGAGTTTGAGGACCCCTGCCGTAAATATGCCCCACCTGACTCCTTTCCGGGCCGGGTTTCTGACGCCTCTGACCTCTGCACCCCCGATACCCCCAGACCTGAGGCTCAGCTCCCTCCTTCAGGCACCACAGGAACCCCCTCAGCATTGCAGGAGGGACTGATGGGGGGAATCCAGGCTGCAGCACCTACACTCTGGATGCCCACTGTGTGCCAGAGCTCAGCGGGGGAAGTGGGTGTGGGGGGATGGAGCCCCAGAGGGTCACGCAACCCTCCCTCCCCCCTAGGAGGATGAGGGCTGTGCTGGGACTGTGGGGAGTGGGGGTGGGGCACTCAGTGGGGAGAGTCCTGTGGGGTGGGCCCCCCTTCCGTGCCCAGGAAACTGATGCTCTGAGAAGAGGGAAATTACGGGGCCCGCAAGGAGAGGCCACGGCCCAATGTGATTAGAAGGTGAAGTACGCTGGGCGCCTGGACAGCCCTGCTGTGGCTACCACCCTTGCTGGGTGCTGGGCACATGGGGGCGGGGCTGTGCGAGCACCCCAGAACAGCCCCAAAATGAGTGCCCCAAAATGGCTGCTACTTGGGATTACCTAGAAACAGCACCCCACGACCATTGCCCCACCGATCTCCAGGGTACCTTGGGGTGCTGGGCAGTGGGTCTGGGGTCTCACAGAGGCTGTGGGAGGAGAGCAATTCTGGGGGAGCAGCCCCAGCACATTTGGGGCGCCCAGACTTGGGGCCCTGTCGCCCTCCCTGTTCCTCATGGGAGACATTCCACAAAATGAAATCTGTCCTCCCTCCTTTCCCTCCCACCTGGCCCTCTGTCCCCTAGAATGGGAGTGGGAGACCCCGAGGGTCAGGTCCCCTATGGGCAAGCACAAGTGTCCGGAGTGTTCTGGGTGGGGTCAGCAGGGTCTACTGAGAACCACTGACTCTCCCTTGCCAAGTGCAGCAGAGTTGGGGTCAACTCTGGCCCCCCCAACTGCCGCTCTGGGAGGGCCTCGTGCCAGGCCAGTAGATGTGGGGGAACAGCAGGCGCAGGACCACGATGACAGGGCCCTCACGGCCCCTACTTCCTCATGGGGCGCCGAGGAACTGAGAAGTGATGGGGTGAGGCGCCCACTTCCTGCTCAGCACCCCGGGGCCCCCAACCAACCGACCAACCACGGCTGCTGCCTGCACGGAGAGGTCCTCGCACCTCCATATGGACCTGCCCTAACATCCAGGCCCCCAGCCCCTTGCATGGCCCAGCCTGGCCCCTGGGATGTTGGAGTGTTGTCCCCCCCCCATCAGGAATGAGCCTCCTGGGCCCCTGGGCCAGCAGGCAGGAGGCAGCATTGGGTTGGGGGCTTTCCTGACTGAGGCAGAGCCCTGAGCTCCTGCAGGCCTGGGCAGTTTAGGGCCAGGGCCAGGGGGAGGGGAGAGAGTGGGGGGCCAGAGCAGCGAGAGCACTGCAGAGGCTTTTTCGTTGCACACAGCTGATCCACAGGGTCCCCCAAGCCTGTCAGGAATGATTGCTGAGCACAGAGTCAGGAGTCAACCCTGAGCATCGCCAGATGTGGCGATGTCCCTCAAAAACAGACTAGAAAAAAAGAGGTGGATGAGAGAGATTCTGCCAGAGTGGTGGAGGAAGGAGGAAGGGAGAGGGAGAACAGGCCAGTGAATGAGTGAATGAGAACAAGCAGAGAACAAGCCAGGCTAAAAGGAGCAGAGGCGCCATCTCTGGAAAAGAGCCGTGGGGGGCCCCAGTGAGCGCAGGCCCGCAGGTGAGGCCACCTCAGGCCTCAAGCCCGAATGTGACTGGCCCTGTCTCAACCCCATACAGTGTGTTCAGGGGTGGGAGAGAGTCCGTCTGTCTGTTCATCTGTCCTTCCATTTGTTCATCGTCTTGTGGCCCTCCTGCCCCAGACCCAGCCACCACACTCCACACTCTGCCCTGCCCGGGTCCCCCTCCAGATGCTATTTTTAGCTGCGCTCTGTGGAGCCAGAGCCACATTCCAGACGCCTGAGGTCATCAGGATGGGGGATCTGGGGGGCCCCCCCAGGCCGGCCCATCTCTGGGCTTCTCCCCGAAGGCCCTGTCTGGGGAACGGGCCCATGTGCCCTCCTGACTCTCCAGAAGAGGGTCCCTTGCCCTCTGCTGAGCCCAGTTTGGTCAGGGGTGCAGCCCCTCTAGACCACAAGACTGTCACTAGGTTTGGGGAAACCCTCCCTGCAAGGGAACCCCACATGCTCTTACACCCCATGCCCCTTCCCACACTTTCCTGTACTCCCAGCCCTGCTGTACTTTCCACTCAGCTCTTCCCTCCAAACCATAAACGCTTGTCAGGAGCATGGATGGTCATTCAGGGGTCCCTGTATGGGGGGGGGGTCTTGCATGGGTACCCTAATTCCCTGAGAGCATAGGACAGTGCTCAGCAGCAGAGATAAAAAACTCAAACCCTCCCCTTGAAGGGGCTGCAGGGGTGAGGTGGGAGGAGACTGCCTGCCTGGGGAATGGAATGTTCTAGAAGGTGGTCCATGCCAGGGGAGGGGTCTCCGACATGGAGCCTCTGCAACTGCCAGTTTTTCCTGTTTTTTGAGGGGTGTCCAGCTAAGCCCACTGAAGGCCCCAACTGGCCACTTGAACCCGACCCCCCCAACTCCCTGCAGTGATCTGGGGGCAGGTCACTCAGCGTTGGTGCCCCTTGGACGTGACCCGAGTTTGACGCTGCCTTCCTCCTCTCCCCTGCCCCCTGCAGGCTTTTGGCAACGCCAAGACGGCCCATAACAACAACTCGAGCCGCTTCGGGAAGTTCATCCAGGTCAACTACCTGGAGAGCGGTGTGGTGAGGGGGTGAGTGCCCCTCAGCGCCCCTCCTCTGCACCCTGTGGGGAAATGCCACTTCTCTGGGCCTTTCACAGAGGCCAAGCGTAGGGGCAGCCGGGGGGGGGCAGTCACAGCTGGACTCCAGGGTCTGAGGGCCAGTGCTGGGTCCAGGGCCCGACCCCCACCCCGAGCAGCGAGGATGTCAGAAAAGAGGCATCAGCATCCTGGGGGGCATTACAGCACTTGGGAGATGGGGTGAAGGCTCTGGCTCCCGAGGAAAACACGGGGTTCACCCACGGCGCCACCCCTCCTCACCCACAGAGCTGTGGTGGAGAAATACCTGCTGGAGAAGAGCCGCCTCGTCTCCCAGGAGAAGGATGAGAGGTGAGGGTGGGCGGGAAGGATGGCCTGCCAGGGCGCCCCATCTGACTCCGGTGCTGTACAGGGGGCCCCTAACGCCAGCCCTGTGCCCAGGAACTACCACGTCTTCTACTACCTGCTGCTCGGAGTCAGCGAGGACGAGCGACGAGACTTCCAGCTGCTGCAGCCCCAGGACTACTTCTACCTCAACCAGGTGGGGCCCCAACCCACCCAGTCCCCGGCCCTTCCTCTCCCCTGGCCCGGCCACACACCCACACCCGCCTGCCACCCTTGCTTCTAGCATGACTTGAAGATCGAGGATGGGGAGGATTTGCAGCATGACTTTGAGCGGCTGAAGCAGGCCATGGAGATGGTGGGGTTCCTGCCGGCCACCAGGAGGCAGTGAGTGCCGGGCCCCTTCGCTTCCTCCCTCTCTGTCCTTCTACCCTCCTCCCTTACATCCTTCCTCCCGCCCTCTCTTTTCTCCCTTTCGACCTCCCGTCCTCCCTTCCCTCCTCTCTCCCGTCATCCTCCCTCAGGACAGTGCTCACTGGGCCGTAGCCGCAGGGCTGTGTGAGGTGGCTCCTCTGTGCTGCCCAGGCAGCTGGCCCCAGGATTCAGATGTCCGTGGGGACCTGCCAGTGAAGACACAGCCCCTCTGCCCACCTGTGGGGCTCATTAGCTAGAGCCCCACCTCAGGTTTGGGGGCCTGAGACATCCCAAGACCTCAGTCCCGGCTGCCCTGGAACTTGGCATCCCTCAGGGTCTCGCATGTTGGTGTGGAATGGGGGTACGTGGGAGCTGCCCCCCTCCCCGAGCACTCACAAGTCACATAGCCCTAGTGGCATCACTTGGAGGGTCTGAGTGTGCCACCAAGATGTTAGTTTTGGGGGCCTGGGCTGTCATGCCCCTTAATCTTGGAGCTCGTTGGCTCTTGGTGTCCATCTCAGAAAAGGCCTGTCCCTGCGCTGCTCTCCTGGGAAACCCAGGACATGGGACCGAGTGGATACAGGTTCTGGGGCACCCTGCCGACTGAGCCCCAGCTCCTGGCTCACCCCGACTCACTCCGTGTCTGGCAGGATCTTCGCGGTGCTCTCGGCCATCCTGTATCTGGGGAACGTGACCTACAAGAAGCGGGCGAGCGGGCGGGACGAAGGCCTGGATGTGGGGCCTCCAGAGGTGCTGGACACTCTGTCCCAGCTGCTGAAGGTACCACGGGGCAGGGCAGGGGCCAGGAAGGAGGCTCGATGGCTGGGGACCCTCGCCGGAGCCCTCAGCATCAATGGGCAGGGCGGGGAGGGTTCCGGGACCAACCCTGCCAGCTCGTACCCAGGTGAAGCGGGAGATCCTGGTGGAAGTGCTGACCAAGAGAAAAACCGTGACGGCCAATGACAAGCTCATCCTGCCCTACAGCCTCAGCGAGGTGGGCACTGCAGGGCCAGGCAGGGCGGGGTGGGACTCGGGGCCTTCCTCTCCCACTGACGCCGACCCCCTCCTCGCACTGTGTCCAGGCCATCACCGCCCGAGACTCCATGGCCAAGTCCCTGTACAGCGCCCTGTTCGACTGGATCGTGCTGCGGATCAACCACGCTCTGCTCAACAAGAAGGACATGGAGGAGGCCGTGTCGGTAGGGATGAGACCAACCGGTCCCACACACAGCCCTGCCCCATGCGGCGACTCCACGCCTTTTCTCTGACTCCCCTCCTGCACTCAGGTCCCACTCCTATCCTGCGACCCCGCCCCTGCCCTCCAACCTCAATGCTATGTTGTGCCCGCCTCCGCCTTAGGCTCCGCCCCTTTCGGACTGCCCCAGCACTCAGGCCACGCCTCCACGCTCTGACCCCGCCCCCACTCCCCTATCCCTGAGGACTCCTGCACTCAGGCCCCTCCCCTCACTCCACTTCTGTATTCTGGCCCCACCCCTCCGTCCTCCCAGTCTGCCACCCTCTCCCCCTCCACTGGGAGACCCTTCTGCGGCACTCAGATCTCCTCCGTGCCCCCCTCTCTCCCCTCCGCAGTGCTTGTCCATCGGGGTCCTGGACATCTTCGGCTTTGAGGACTTCGAGAGGAACAGCTTCGAGCAGTTCTGCATCAACTACGCCAACGAGCAGCTGCAGTACTACTTCAACCAGCACATCTTCAAGCTAGAGCAGGTGCGTGAGCGCCCCTGGGCCAGGCCCCCCGCGCTTCCCCGCCTTTTCCTCCAAGACATCTTCTGTGGGTGTAGCGCGAGTTCGAGCCCCACTGCCGACGGGTGTCTATAAAGCTCTCTTGGCTGACAGATGATGTGGGGCCACACAGCCAGCTCTGACCAGCACAGTTCTCGAGTTCTTCCCACCTGTGGTCACAAAGCCCTGTCAGTGCTCTGTAGCCAGACCCTTGGCCGAGAGGCTGTTCAGTAATCCCCACATCAAATCCGCGCCCCCACACACCTATGAGAGGTCCACACGTAGCCCAGTTCAGCCGTCCCCAGCATTACTGTTGCCCGTCCCCGCCCCAGGAGGAGTACCGGAGCGAGGGCATTTCGTGGCACCACATCGAGTACACGGACAACGTGGGCTGCATCCAGCTGATCAGCAAGAAGCCCACCGGGCTCTTCTACCTCCTGGACGAGGAGAGCAAGTGAGAAGTGGGGATGGAGTCGGGCTTGTTCCCGCGTGGCTCTGCCCCCACCCCCCGCAGGCCCCCAGAGGTGCTCACAGAAGGGGGCCCGGCCTGTCCGCAGCTTCCCACACGCCACGAGCCAGACGCTGCTGGCCAAGTTCAAGCAGCAGCACGAAGACAACCGCTACTTCCTGGGCACCCCGGTGCTGGAGCCTGCCTTCATCATCCGGCACTTCGCGGGCAGGGTCAAGTACCAGATCAAGGTACCCGGCTGGGCAGGGGTGCAGCCAGGGCTGGGGGTACCAGCCGGGGTGGGTCAGTGGGCTGGAGGTGCTGGCTCAGGTGGGGCCTCCAGGTTGGTGGAATCAGCCAGGGCAGAGCCTGCAGGCTGGGAGTTTTGGGGTCCTTGTCCAGGCCGGTCCCCCCTTGCCCACCACCCTGTTGCGTCCGTCCCCAGGACTTCCGCGAGAAGAACATGGACTACATGCGGCCCGACATCGTGGCACTGCTGCGTGGCAGCGACAGCTCGTTCGTGCGGCAGCTCATTGGCATGGACCCCGTGGCCGTGTTCCGCTGGGCCGTGCTGCGCGCGGCTGTCCGGGCCATGGCCGTGCTCAGGGAGGCAGGACGCGTGCGCGCAGAGAGGGCAGAGGAGGCGGCGGCGGCTGCGGCCAAGGCAGCGACCAAGGCAGCGACAGTGGCCGCTGGTAGATGGGGCCAGCGTGGTGGGTGGGGCCAAGCAAGGGGCGTGGCTTGATTTGGGGCGGGTCTGTCATCCATAAGGGCGCTGGCTGTCAGGTGTGGCCAGGCCTGAGGGGGTGGAATTGAGTGTCCGTGGGTGGAGACAAATGAGTGGGGCCGGGCATTAGTGGGAGGGCTTAGCCATTGTCTAAAAGGCCGCAGGTGAAGGGCAGGGTCCATGCCACCAAATGAAGGGAAGCTGAGCCAGTGGAGGCGGGACCTAAGCCAAACAGGAAAGAAAGCCTGTGTGGACAGATCTTTCTGACAGGTTTGGGTCTAAGGAAATGGGGGCTTATGTGGGGTGTCCTGGAGCTGCAAATTTGCCCAACAGGTGTTTTTGGGACCACCCTCCCCTTTCTTCCATTGCTTCTGGATTGGCACTCTTGCTCCCCAGCAGACTCTGTACAGGCTTGGCGTCCCAAGATAGGAAGGGGGACGGGTCAGTGGATCCCTGGGCAGATGAAGACTGGGGGCCTAGACAAAATGTCAGAGCTAGTCAGACATTCTTCAGGTCCCTGTGCCATGAACTCAGTGCATGCTTTGCGTGCAGACAGAGTTTAGTGTTAGGTGTCAGAAGAGAGCGGCCAGTGTGGCCCCAAACTAAACAATCGATATTTTCATCTCTTATCTCACTTTCATAGGCCCTCAGGATGGCGAGGGCTCGTGAACAGTGGGACTAAAAGGGCGTCCCATGACCCCCGATATCCACCTGGACTTTATTCCCAGCAGGTACTGGACCTCGAAGCCCTCTGGCAGAGCCTCAGAGAGTGACCGGATCCCCGTCAGAGAAGCTGTACCGGTGAGCGTGTCCTCGGGCCCCAGCCTGTTCCCCCTCTGAATCTGGCCCTGCAAGTCCAGGCCCAGTCCTCTGTGCCCCCCGTGGCCCTTCCTATTCAGAGCCTCCCTCATTCCAGGGGTCGGCTGGGTGACGTGAGCTGTCACGCCGTTGGCCGGTCTGTCAGGATCCCCCACTTTGTTCAGATACAGTGAGATCTGTCAGGTAATGCCACTCCACAGGCCTCAGAACAGGGATAAGTACCCAGAAGTCTGTTCTCAAATGCTGGACGGAAGAGGCCACCCTGGCAAAGACATCCAGAATATTTAGAATGTCACCTGTGAGGACACAGTGGGCAGCTAGAGGAGCCAGGAAGACTTCTGGGAGGGGGCAGCAGCCTCAGAGCCAAGCAGGTTCCTGAGCGGGTGCACCGAGTAGATAAGGCAGGCAACCGGGCTAATCTCCAGACCCCATGGGCAAGTTCCCCCATTTCTGGGGAGACTCAGGTGTCCTCAAGACGGTCACCAGGTCCCCAAGGAGGTGCCTTGATGTCCGGTATAGACAGAGGTGAGCTGTCGGGCCCAGCTGCCTTTGCTCTGGACCATCCAGGGAGAGTGGGTGCAGGGTCCGTCTTTCTGCACGCCAGAACTGCCTTTCCTTCAACTGGATTTTCCTTAAATTGGACTCGAGCCCCGCCCCCATAGCCCCGCCCCATCGACACTTTGGAAACTCCGCTCCATAAGCTCCACCCACCAGTTTCCACCAGTGGAGACTCCATGAGTGGAAACCCTGCCACCTAGCCCCGCCCCTTCACTCTGCCCTAGGGAAGCCCCGCCCCATCCTGCCGTGAAGCCACTCCCCTAGCTCCACCCACGAAAGTCATTCTGGTTGGCTTGGCGACCACGCCCCTTGACTCTGATCGTAGAAGCCCCGCCCTTCTGTCGTGGAAGCCCCGCCCCTCCCTGTCCCAGACAGCTGTCAGTGGCCTGTTTCTCCCTGAATAGCTCAAGGATGGACAGTGAGTTACATTTTTCCAGGCCAGTCCCTGCTTTCCGTGCAGATAGGAAGGAATTGGGGCATAGCCAGCCCCACCCCAGGGAAGCACCCCTAAGCTCCCAGCGGAATCCCTGGCAACACTGAGTCCAGAGTCTGGGTCAGCAGGCAGGGGTGGTGGGCTCGGGCCACACCAGATTTGGGGCAGTGAGGGGGGGCAGGAGCGGGAGCCTGAGAAGGGCCGTTGCCCCCACCCCATAGTGCGGACTGGGCATCTGCTCCACCCTAGCCCTGTGCCCCTGGCAAGTGAGGGCACAAGGTAAGTGGTGCAGTGCACGGGGCACACTTGGGCCAGCTGCTCTGCTGCCCTGAGCCCGGATGTGTGGCAGACGGACAGGGCTGGTTGGTCGTTGGGACCCCAAGAGTGGTCCGCAGCCCCACACTTTTTCCACCGCACCATCTGCTGGGGTGAGTGGAGCTGGCATGAGTGTGATGCCTGGCGAGCGGGTTTTATACCCAAGATAGCCTCATCCCCAGGGTCCCCCGGCTGAGTGGACGTTTTCTCGTCACACTCCTAGGTATGGTAGAGGCGGCTAAGTTGTACTCCCGGCCCTCACATGCCAGCAGCAGCCTTGCCCTGGATCCCAGCATCTAAGGCCATGTCCACACACAGCCAATTCCTGACACTCTAGCATAGGGGATTGATCACTGTCCGTCGCCCCCTCTGAGGGTCCTATGAGGGGGACACGCAGCAAGGATGGGCTCACATGGCCCCCTGCAATGTCCTGAGTTTCTTTTTGTGTCTGATTTCCAGTGTCTGAGTTCCATGTTGTAAGTAGATATTTAGTTCACACCTGAGGATGCTGGACTGTTCATAGCCCAGCCTGCCCTGCCTTCTCGGGTTCCCAGAATGCACCCCAAATCTCAGGCTGTTGCAAAGTCCAGACACAAGACCTGCTTTTGACCTCTAGATTTGGGGCTCTTCAGGAAGCCCCTGGGCCAGGCAGCTGCTGCAATCAGGGTCCCCCCACTCCCAGCTCTATGTTTGGGCTCCCTGGGCGCCCTCTAGTGTTGGGTGCTCCATTGATGCCCTCAGTCATTATTGCACCTCCCCTAACGCCCCACGTCCTCCCCACCCCCCACCCCAGCGATTTGCACGATGAGATGATCCAGGCCCTCAAGGCGCTACCCTGGCAGGGGGGAGACCCCTGCAGGGTGCTCCAGACCCGTGAGTCAGAGGATGTCCTCGAACCCTGCCGGCGCATCCCTGTCCTGCCCTGCCCTGCCCTGCCCTGCTGGCTCCTTAGATATGTTTTCTTGGTTTGTTTTTTGTTGCTGTTTCGTTTTGTTTTGGGGCCATACTTGGGTTCCTCCTGTTTCTGTGCTCAGGAATCACTCCTGGCAGGCTCTGGGGGCCTTATGGGGATGCCAGGGATCAAACCTGGGTCGGCTGAGTGCAAGGCAAATGACCTCCCTACCGTGCTATTGCTCTGGCCCCTGGATCTGTTCTCTATCCCAGAAAGTGCCTCCCCTGTCCCGCTCAGCCCTCCAAACCTTCTGCTGCAGCTACTATGTCCACGATCTCCGGAAATGACATGCCTTGGGCTGGCAGCCTCGGAGTGGTACTCCCAGTACCCCCAGGCAGGTACAGCCTTGGTCACTGAGTCCCAGAAAACAGGTTCCAGGGGCCAGAGTGAGAGCATAGCTGGGAGGGGAGGATGTTGGCCTTGCACAGGACCAACCCAGATTTAATCTCGGCATCCCATAGGGTCCCTTGAGCCTACTAGAAATAATTCCTGCATGCAAAGCCAGGAGTGACCCCTGAGCACTGCTGGATGTGGCCCCAAAACCAAAACCAAAAAAAAGAAAAGGCTCCAACCCCTGTCTTTTTGGCCTTTTTCTGTCCTGGAGCGTGTCTGGGGGTGTTGGAGCCTGTTGTAATGTCTGCCACGCTCTGGCCTGAGAATTTGGGGGCTCTGCAGGTCACTCAGTGTCAAACTTGACCATAATAGCCAGAGGGGCCCCACGTACTCCTCAAGACCCTCTCATGGTGGGCTAGGCAAGGCTCTCACACAACAGTCGTCTCCCTGGCCCCTGCTCTGAGGGTCCCTCATAACCAGATGTGCAGTTGCTCTCTGCCCTGACCCCCATGTTCTGCTAGAAAACCCTGCAGACGGGATTGGGGTTGCAGTACCAGCGACCCCCAGCATGGCACGCTACACAGGTGTCTCAGGAGGCGAGTTGGGGTTGCTGCTGCCTCGTACCGCTTCCACTAACCCGAAGGCTGCTTTGGCACCACTAACCCAGACGCCCGCCACCTACCCGCTGTTCATGGTCCCTTTTTAATATCTTGACAGGAAAAGTAAAAGTATCAAACCAAAGCAGACGATTCCCAAGGTAAACGCCCACTTCATCCGCCCCACATTTGCAGGCCCCTGAACACAGGGTGGGGGGCGCTCGCCCCGTTCTGGCCTCACTCTGGGTTCCCTCCAGTATGCGGGTGCTGGTGGGGGGTGGTCTCTGCCGCTAGAGCAGGGTCCCAGTGTGGCTGTGGGTTTGCAGAGCACTGCACGGGGAGTCTGGGAGCTAAGTGTGCCCCATCCCCGTGGGGTCTGCATATCCCTGTGGATCAGGGTGACCTGCACCCTAAGGCGTGTCTGGGTTGGGCGGTCTTGTGCCCTTAGTTCAGCCAGGCTGGGTCGCAGAGGTAGGAAGCAGGAGGCCAGTGGGGGGTGGGGCTGTGCTGGGTCTGATGGTCGCTCCCCGGTCTGGAAGAGACCAGAGAGCAGCACCCCACTTCCCAGCTCCAAGTTCTCTTGTCTTAACTCCCCGACCGTCTGAGTTGCCTGAACAAGGCGGGGTCCATTTTCTGGGGCTGCCCGATAGGGCGGGGGCCCCCAGAGGGCAGAGTGGACCCGTGTCTGTGCCCTAGAACCTGCTGGACTCCAAGTCCCTGCGTCTGATCATCAGCATGACGCTGCACGACCGCACCACCAAGTCGCTGCTGCACTTGCACAAGAAGAAGAAGCCGCCCAGCATCAGCGCCCAGTTCCAGGTGGGCTGGGTGGGCAGGGCCAAGTGACTGGCCACACTCCGGCCCCCCTTTTTGAGCCATATCTTGTGTGCTCAGGGGTCACTTCTCATGATACTCCGGGGATTCTGTGGGATGCCAAGGATCGAACTCACTTTAGCCATGTGCAAGACAGACACCCTTCTGGTCTGCCCCTCCAACCCAGCGCTGGGCATCTCACTTCATGCTCTGCCTTTTCCTCAGTGGAGGGTCCTTCTGAGCACCGTCGGCTGCTGAGCAGCACTCAGGCTTCACACCCACCCACCTGATCACAGACAGGAACAACCCCCCGCAAGTTGTGGCCCCAATTGTGACGAGAGAGTGTCTCCTGATACTGCCATTCGCTGTGGGCAGGGATGGAGAGCTTCCCATGAGCTCAGAGTCAGAAGAATCATCTGGTGGGGAGGCAAATGTTAGCACAGCAGGGCAGGCACTTTCCTCACACGTAGCCGACCTGGATTTGATCCTTGGCATCCCATATGGTGCCCTGACCACCACCAGGTGTGGCCTCAAAACAAAGGATCTCAGCCAGTGCGATTCCTTCCGCGGTAGTTGTGTCCTGAGTCCCAGCAAGCACCTCCCAGCTCTGCTCCTCTCTCCACTCAGGCATCCCTCAACAAGCTTCTGGAGACACTGGGGAAGGCAGAACCGTTTTTCATCCGTTGCATCCGCTCCAACGCTGAGAAGGTGAGGGTCCACACCTGTCGATGCATCTCTCCAGAGGGATCAAGTGGTTCCACAGGAGCAGCTTCCTACCGACCTTTGGGGCCTGTCACGGCACCTCCCTCTGCCGGTGTCGAGGCCCACAGCCGAGCTCACCCCTTCCCCAGTCCCTGCTACCCACCAGCCTCGTCACCCCCTCCTGAAACACGCAGTCGGGACATTCTAGCTGTGCCCTGGGTGGGGGCTCCATCCTAATGCCGCTGCCCCTTTCAGAAAGAGCTGTGCTTTGACGACGAGTTGGTGCTGCAGCAGCTGCGCTACACGGGCATGCTGGAGACCGTGCGCATCCGCAGGTCTGGCTACAGCGCCAAGTACACCTTCCAGGTAGGGAGCCGGCCTTTCGGGAGACACGCCCACTGCGGTGGAGAAAGACCCGGCCCAGCAGGGCCCTGCCCACTCCCACTCTTCCTGCTCCTTCAGCTGTGTTTTAGCCTCGAGGGTCTGAGCACTGGAGCTGTCCTGGGCGTGGGGGGGGTATTGCAGGTCACAGAACTCCCCAGGCTGAGTCCAGAATTTGTAGATGGGAATCCCAGGTTCTATCCTGGCTGCTGTAGGATCCTCCAGCATCCAGCTGCCTACAGGTTCCACTAAGAAAATATCAAAGAGAGGGCCAAGTGATAGCACGGCGGGGAGGGCCTGCACTCAGTTGACCTGGGTTTGATCCCTGGCATCCCATATGGTCCCCTGTGCCTGCCAGCATTGACTGTGAACACAGAGCCAAGAGAAACCCCTGAGTACCACCAGGTGTGGCCCAAAACAAGCAAACAAAACAAAAATATTGGAGTGGGGGGGCTGGAGAGATAGCATGGAGGTAAGGCCTTTGCCTCGCATGCAAAAGGTCGGTGGTTCGAATCCCAGCGTCCCATGTGGTCCCCTGAGCCTGACCTGATCGATTTCTGAGTGTAGAGCCAGGAGTAAAATCTGAGCACTGCCAGGTGTGACCCTTTAAACCCCCCCCCCCAAATAAAAAAAAATATTGGAGTGGAGCTGATGTAGGTCCCCTTCACCCCTTGCCCAGGACTTCACCAAGCAGTTCCAGGCTTTGCTGCCCAAGGATGCACAGCCCTGCCGGGAGGCAATCGCAGCACTGCTGCAGAAGATGGACATGGACCAAGGGGCTTACCAGATCGGGAGGACCAAGGTGGGCATGTCTTGCACATAGGCGCCCCAGCTCTCACATTCCCCGGTGTGCCCCAGAGCCATGCTTACCCCCAAGCTCCCACAATAAAACACCCCACCCGGCCTGCCTGCTCAGGTGTTCCTGAAGGAGACGCAGCGGCAGGTGCTGCAGGAGACGCTGCACCAGGAGGTGGTACGCAGAATCCTGCTGCTGCAGCGCTGGTTCCGGATGCTACTGGAACGCAGGCACTTCCTGGCCCTGCGCCGTGCCGCCATCACCATCCAGGTATGTGCAGGGGGCAGCCCACACTTCCCTGCATAGCCGCCAGGGAGCAAGGCCCAGCACTTTTGCTTTTAGCCACCAGGACGCAGGACACAGCACTTCCTGAATGGCCATCAGGGGATCCCATGAGCCCCTCACTTCTCTGCTCAGCAGTCTGGGGTTGCAGCCACAGCACTTCCCTACATAGTCACTAGGGGAGTTTGGGCTTCAACATCAGGAAGTAATGGTTCCTGCACTTCTCCCATGGCAACTAGTGGGTGCAGGCCCTGGCACTTCCCTGCAAGGAAAGGGGTGGGCCCCTGTGTGCCCCTTCTCAGCCAACAGGGGCCATGACCCAGCACTTGCCACATGGCCACTAGGAGTCTTGGGCCCCAGCAGATCCCTGCTCTGTCACGAGGGACAACTGGCCATGGCACTTTCACCCTTGGCCACCAGGGCCACAGCCCTGCCTTGCACAGCCAGTGGAGCGAGTGCTGGCATTCCCCATCTCGGCCACAGGGGGACCTGCAGGCACTTTTCCACTGGGCCTCCGAGGGGCAAGCCCCAGCACTTCCCCTCTCAGGCTCCAGGGTCAAGCCCCAACACTGCCCTGTTCGGCTGCCTGGCGGCTCCAGCCCAGCCCCCTGCCCACCTTCTCACCTCTGTCCCGTAGGCCGCCTGGCGCTCCTGCCGCACCCGGCGTGCGCTGGAGCGGGCCCAGGCTGCCGTGATCCTGCAGGCTGCTTGGCGCAGCTACCGGCAGCGCAAGGCCTACCTGTGCCAGAGGCGGGGCGTCATCCGCCTGCAGAGCCTCTGCCGGGGCCACCTGCAGCGCAAGAGGTGAGCTGGGCAGGGCTGGCCCCCTAGTTCATTCCAGAAGGCTCCAGAAATGGAGATGGCCCTGTGCTGTTGGAGACTGGGGAGGGCACCAGGTGACCACCCTGGGGTCACTCTCCAAAGCAGTAGTGGCGGAAGCAGAGCTCTGACCGGGCCCTGCCTGCCCCAACCCCAGCTTCAGGCAGCTGATAGCTGAGAAGCGGATTCTGGCCGAGGAGAACCAGGCAGCCCAGCCTGCCGTGGGCGTGGAGCAAGAAGGGGAGGAGGTGGCATCAGAACCCAACAACGAGGCTCTGTCTGAGACCTTGGAGATTGAGACACCCCAGCCTGAGACGGAGAACAAGGCCCCCAGCGCCCCGAAAGCTGCGGTTGAGCATCACGACAAAGCCAGCAGCCGCGAGAAGCGCGAGTCCCGCCGGCAACGGGGGCTGGAGCATGTGGAACTGCAGAACAGGCACACGCAGGCCCCATACCAGCTCGTCGTTGGTGCCAGGGCCGGGCAGGATGGCGGGGATGGGGCTGCCGCAGAGGCAGGGCCACAGCCGGACAGGACCAGTGTGGAGGCAATCTCAGAGCCCGACAGGACCAATGTAAGGGGGAGCCCAGAGCCCGACAGGACTGTCGCAGGGATGGACCCAGAACTGGACAAGCCCACTTCGGTGGCGATCCCGGAGCCCAACAGGACCATCTCATGGGCGTGCCCCCCTGCAACCACCAGTAGCCCCGTATCCGGGGAACCCACAGAGGTGCTGCTGGAACGGCCCACCAGCCTTGACCTGGACAGTCGGGGCAGTGCCCCTGCCACAAGCATCACCCCGTGGGCCCTTGGGGAGCAGCCAGGCAGCAGCCCTGGGCACCAGGAGTCGCCTGAGAGCCCTGGGGGTGGCAGTGGCGGAGGCTCATGCCAGATCCAGCGGCACCGGGACCAGGACTCGGAGCGCCTGGCCAACGCCGTGGAGCTGTGGCGGGGCAAGAAGCGGGCAGCCTCGGGCTCGGCCATCCTCAGCCAGTCCCTGGACCTGGGCTCGAGGGGGGCTGCCACGTCTGGCTCACCCACACAGTAAGGACCCCGCACCCTTCAGTGGAGTTGCCCCTGGTTCCGAGTGTCCCCCAGAACCAGGCCTGGTTTGCTCCCAGAGGTTCATGCTTGGCCCCTTCTGCTGTCATTGGGTGGGTGCTGGTGTCGGGTGCAGTGAGGGCAAGTGTCCCCGACACCCCTGCTGGTCCCTACCGTGACCTGCTCCCTCCCTACAGGGAGAGACGCCCATCCCTGCCCACTGGTGATGTGACCAAGGCCTTGACATCCCCTACACAGTCCAGGACCCAGGTAAGATCCCATCTCCTCCAGGGAAGGGAGGTCTGGAGCCTCAGTTAACAAGCCCGCCCCTTCCTCCTCGCAGCCGCCTGCAGAGAGTCTGGGTAGGGACCCCGGTAGCAGAAAGGCCGCCCAGAAGAAGAAATCGAGTGACGCAGGGGCGACCAGCACTGACGCGCTGTCCCCAGGACCTCCGGCCGACTCCAAGTAAGTAGAGCACCCTAAAGTGGAGCACCCAAGCCAGTTCAGAGTGAAGAGAGGCCCACAGTTCCCACAGGCACCCCTGACTGGCAGTCATAGGGAGCATGGGGGTGGCCCCGAGACTGTCATCCCTCAGCGGAACCTGGGCTCTGCTCCACTCCAGGTCCGCCTTCAAGAGGCTGTTTCTACACAAGAGTAAAGACAAGAAATACAGCCTGGAGGGTGCTGAGGAGGCTGAGGCCATGGGGCTACAGCAGGGCCCACTGGAAGCCACCACCAAGAAGCATCTAGAAGGTGCCTCCTGAAGGGCCAGGGGAGCGCGGGAAGGTCAGGGAAGGTGGGGGCAGACCCTGGTGACCGCTGCCCCTCCTGCAGCCCCAGCCATCGACAAGCAGGGCCGGGAGCCGGGCGCCAAAGGGCGGAAGAGCCGCGCGCTTAAGGTGGGCCGCATCACAGTGTCGGAGAGGTGGCGCGAGTCCGTGTTCCGGCAGATCACCAACGCCAATGAGCTCAAGTTCCTGGATGAGTTTCTGCTCAACAAGGTGGGACCGACACCGGCCTGCACCCCTGTATCTCATACACCCCCTTATGGGCCTCCCGGGACTCAGCTGGTCCTGCCTTGGGTGTCTCCCGCAAACCTCCAGGCAGTACCTTGGGCTTTTTCATTTTTGTTTGGATTTTTTGGGGAGGGGGCCAAGTTTGACAGTGTTCAGGAGTTCTTCCTGACTCTGCGCTCAGAAGTCATTCCTGGCAGGCCCAGCAGACCCTCTAATATACTGGGGATCAGACCCGGCAAGGGAAACACCCTCCCGGCTGTGCTATTCATCACCCCAGTACCTGGCATCTTTGTCTTGGCTTTCTCCCTCCTTGTGGCCACATGGTGCTGGATAGCCCCAGCACGCCCCTTGTGCTCCCATATGCCCAATCCCGTCCTTCAGCATCCTTGAACCCCACAGCATGGGGGGTCCCAGGGCACAGGATGGGGGCCCCTCCCCAGCCAGCCCAGCACCCCTCCCAGCAGTATGTGGCGATCCTGCCTGTGGGCACTGCGAGGCCTTACCACAGCGCTTGTTCCTCCGCAGGTGAATGACCTGCGCTCGCAGAAGTCCCCCATCGAGAGCCTGTTCATCGAGGCCACCGAGCGCTTCCGCAGCAGCCTGAAGACCATGTACTCCGTGCCGGTACGTGCTGGTGTGTCCCCGCCCCGAGGACCCTCCCACGTCATGGGCTCCTCCTCCCACCTCCCCGCATCCCTTGACCCTCCTGCCCCCAGAACGGGAAGATCCACGTGGGCTACAAGGACCTCCTGGAGAACTACCACATCGTGGTGAGCAGCCTGGCCACCGAGCGTGGCGAGAAGGACCCCAACCTGGTGCTCAACGTCTTCCAGTCGCTGCTGGACGAATTCACGAGGACCAAGAGCGACTTTGAGCCGCCCCCCAAGGTGGGCAGGGCGGAACGGGGAGGCGGGTGGGGGGCGGATTCCAGGGCCACCCCCCTCGGGGTTCTCACCTTGCTCTAACCCTGCAGAGCAAAGCCCAGAAGAAGAAGCGGAAGCAAGAACGTGCCGTGAGTGGCCTGTGGGAAGACCCAGACCCGGCCCAGAGCACCGCTGGGTGTGCGGGATGGGGGGCCCCCTCCTTGGCCGTGGACCCCGCTCACTGCCCTCCCCGCAGGTCCAGCAGCATAAGGGGCACGTGTTTGCCAGCTACCAGGTGAGCATCCCGCAGTCGTGCGAGCAATGTCTCTCCTACATCTGGCTCATGGACAAAGCCCTGCTCTGCAGTGGTGAGTGAGCTTGCGAGGTGTGGCCCGGCCCGGCCTCCTTGAGCTACGCCCCTTGACCCCTGGACATGCCCATCCGGTCCTGGCCGTGCTTTCCCATTACTGGCCATGCCCCTCAATCTGGTTACACCCTTCCAGTGACCCCATATCCCCATGCACCATTCCTGTCGCAGCTCATTTGCTCTTGACCCCATCTTGCATCCTTGAGCCCCTACCACTGTGGCCCCTAATTTCAGTCTGGACCTCTACTTCCTGCCCAGGTCAGTTGAGGCTGCTGTTTCCATGGTGACCCAGTCAGGGTTTCCTTACACACATATACTACACGCATACGCACACGCGCACACACGCACACACATCCCACTTCCTCTCTGGTGTGGCTTGGGAGGGTGTCTGGTGCCCAGGCAGCTGCTACCAGCAGGCACTCCTAACCTGCCTGTGCCCCACAGTGTGTAAAATGACCTGCCACAAGAAGTGCGTGCCCAAGATCCAGACCTACTGCTGCTACACCTCGGGGACCAAGGTGAGGGCGTCCCAATGGCCTGTGATGCTCCTGATACCAGAATCGACCGGGGCCATCGGGAGCAAAACCTTTCCCAAGCTACCCACCCTCAACTTGCTCTCCCCTTCCAGGCCGAGCCTGGTGCCGAGCCAGGCCACTTCGGCGTGTGTGTGGACAGCCTGACCAGTGACAAGGTCTCCGTGCCTGTGGTGCTGGAGAAGCTTCTGGAACACGTGGAGATGCACGGCCTGTACACTGAAGGCCTCTACCGGAAATCTGGGGCGGCCAACCGCACCCGGGAGCTCCGGCAGGCGCTGCAGACAGGTGGGCAAGCCCTGCCATGGGGGCACTGGTGGGCTCCGGGTGGGGACAAGGTTCCAGGAGGGTCCGTCCAGGTACCACGGGAGCTCCAGCGCACCCATGCTCTGGCCCACAGATCCCACGGCCGTGCAGCTGGAGAACTTCCCCATCCACGCGGTCACGGGTGTCCTCAAGCAGTGGTTGCGTGAACTGCCTGAGCCACTCATGACCTTCGCGCAGTACAGTGACTTCCTCCGTGCTGTGGGTGAGGCGGGATGCTGCCCTGGGGGTGGGTGAGGGATCCCTGAAAGGCCCAGGGCTGGGAGGGCAGTGACCTGGTGGATGCCAGGTCCTCACGGGCACTGCCCGACCCCCAGAACTGCCCGAGAAGGCGGAGCAGCTGTCGGCAATCTACTCGGTGCTGGAGCACCTGCCCGAAGCCAACCACAAGTCCCTGGAGCGCCTGATCTTCCACCTGGTCAAGCAAGTGCCAGCTTTGGGGAGGGCGAGATGCTGGGATGGAGGAGGAGCAGGCGGGGGGGGGGGGGGCGGCCAGGGGTGAGCCCGGGTCTGGAGTCCCCCTAACTACAGCTCGGACACAGGGTGGCCCTGCTGGAGGAGGTCAACCGGATGTCTCCTGGCGCCCTGGCCATCATCTTCGCCCCCTGCCTCTTGCGCTGCCCCGACAACTCGGACCCTTTGACAAGCATGAAGGATGTCCTCAAAGTCACCACGTGAGTGACCCACCGCCCACCTCCATCGCGATCCAAAAGAAGGCGTGCTGTGCGAATTTGGGGTTGGCTAGTACACACGTGCCCAAACTCTGGGTCCCAAAGGTTCAGAGTTTTATTCTGCAACGCTCCCCCCCCCCACTTCTCCAGGTTCTACACACACACACACACACACACACACACATAGTAGGACCTTCAGCCCCCCTTCTCGCTTGAGGCAGGGTCTCCATGACTGACTGACCGCTGGAATGGCAGTCAGGGGTCACCGTCCTTCTCTCTGGGTGGATCTGACACAGGGCACCAGAGCATCCAGTCTAGGGAGCGCCTGGGCCACCCAGCATCTCCCCCACGCCCCGCACTGGCCATCGGGGCCCGGGACTAAGCTTAGCCGGCCATGCCCATGCCCGTGCCATGCCCGCAGGTGCGTGGAGATGCTCATCAAGGAGCAAATGCGGAAGTACAAGGTGAAGATGGAGGAGATCAACCAGCTGGAGGCCGCGGAGAGCATCGCCTTCCGCAGACTCTCCTTCCTGCGGCAGAACTCTGTGAGCACCTGGCGGGGTCAGGGGAGGACCCCTAGGGGGTGCTTCCAGAGTGGGTGGGGCTTTCAGGAGCAGCTCCATAGGGCAAGAGCCTCCAGGGCGCGTTTGGTGGGGCGTGGCCTAGATATAGGATGCCCTGATAGGATGAGGGCCTACAGGGGCGTTTCCAGAGTGGGCGGGGCCTTCAGGAGCAGCTCCGATAGGGCAAGAATCTCCAGGGCGTGTCTGAGTGGGGCGGGGCCTAAATATAGGATGCTCTGATAGGATGACGACCTACAAGGGCATTTCCAGAGTGGGCGGGGCCTATCTGACTACTCTGGTAGGACCAGACCCTCCAGGGGGCATTTCCAGAGGGGGAGAGGCGAGAGTCTCTGTTCTGATAGGTTAGGAACCCCCCAGGGGGCGTGTCTGAATGGGCGGGGCCTCCCTGCCTGCTCTGATAGGCTAAAGACCGCAGAGTGGAGCCAGGGCCTAGAGGGCTTAGTTAGTCTAACAGGCCTAGAGCCTCCAGGGGGCGTGTCCAGAGTGGGCGGGGTCCGCCTGGCTGCTCTGATGGGCTAAGGAGCCCAGAGGGGGGCGAGTCTAAGTGGACGTGGCTATCATGGAGGCCTTCTGGGGCGAGGCCACAAGCGCCACCTGGCCCTGGACCAACCAACCTGGCTTCGCGTTGGGGCCCAGCCCTGGGCAGGGCCCGTCCGTGGCCCGGGCTCCCTGCCTCCCCACTCTGGTGGTCACCTTCTGTTCATCTTTCCCCAGCCATGGCCTCTCAAACTGGGGTTCTCGTCTCCCTATGACGGGGTATGTACCCTGGTATGTACCCGCGTGCGGGGTCCCCTGCATGCCTCCCTGAGCGGTGCATGCCGGGGTCCCCTAGACTAGCCATGCCATGCATGCCCTAACCTAACGGAAGCGCCGGCCCCTGACTAACCTGCACATCACGAGTCCCTGCCCCTTCTCTCACGCACGCCCAGCCGACACCAGGCAACCCCCCTCCAGACTCCTGTTTCTCCGTCACAGAACAAGACTTCAAAAACCCGGACGGACGGCGCTAGCCCTGAGGAGCTGGGGGCGCTGCTGGAGGAGGAGGAGGCCGGCGGCGGCGGCGACGAGGACCAAGAGAAGGAGATTCTCATCGAGCAGCTACAGTCCATCAAGGAGGAAAAGTAAGTGCCGGGGCCCCCAGGATGCTTGGCAGTGCCGCTGCATACACCCTGGGTCCCCAAAACCTTCCACACAAGAATGGGCCACCCACCCCTGCGGCATTCAGGGCTTATACTCCTAGTGGGCTCTGGGGGTCATATGGGATGCCTCGGTGCAAGGCAAGCGCCCTCCGTACTGTACTATTACTCCAGCCTCTTGTTTTTCTTTGTTTTGTTTTGTTTTTGAGGGAGCCCCAGTTGTGCTCAGGGATCACTCCTGGTGGGCTCCTGGGACCCTATGGGATGCCTGGGATCGAACTCGGGTTGTCTGCCTACAACCATCCTCCCCGCTATGCTCTCACTCTGGCACCCTAAGCTGCTTTGCTCAGTGAAGTCCTTGCCCTCTCTGCCCCCAGGGAGGACATCACGTACCGGCTGCCGGAGCTGGACCCACGTGGCTCGGACGAGGAGAACGTGGACTCGGAGACTTCGGCGAGCACCGAGAGTTTGCTGGACGAGCGCGGAGGGCGTGGAGTGGGAAGCAGCAGCGGCCCGGCTGAAGGTCAGTGTCCCCCGGCGCCCACCTCCTGCCCTGTGCCCACCGCCCTGTGCCCGCGCCCGCTGCGGTAACCCTCCGGTAATCTCTCTCACAAGGGCCCCCCACGCCGGGTGTCCCCTGCCCCAGCTCGCCCGCCCCGAGCCCCCTCCCCACGCTGGGCGGCCCCCAGCCACGACGGCCGTCGTGTTCCCTGACGGTCAGAGTGAAGACGCCCCGGAGGACGCCCGTCATGCCCACGGCCAACATCAAGCTCCCGCCCGGTCTGGCCTCGAGCCTAGCCGGCCTCGCCCGAGCCACTCCAGCGGCTTCTGTCCCCGTGAGGCGCCGTGAACCGCCCGCCCGCCGGCCCGACCTGGTGCAGTCGGTGTACATGGTGCCCGGCGCCCACTTGCCCGTGCAGGGCCTGCCCGAGCCCCTGGACTTGAATGCTGACCCAGACCCAGACGAACCATCGCCAAGGGCCAAGCGGAGGTACTCGGATCCCCCCATGTACTGCCTGCCCCCCGCCTCGAGCCAAGCCAATGGCTGATAGTTCCCCCTGCGGACCAGCCCCCAGCCAACCTGGGACATCCAGAAAAAGGTTCTGGAATGCAGCTCCCTGGAAGGGGAGCTCCTAGCCCGGGACCCGCATACGGGAGAGAGCAGGAGGCCCGGCTGCCCCTGCCCCTCCTGCCCCGGGCACCTCTGTTGTTTTCTCCTACAAGAAGTTTACAGTACTTGAGATGTTACAGCCTTAATCGAAGACCAAACTCCATGATCGTTCCACAAAGTCGGATGCTCTCGCCACCTAGCTTCACAGGAGCTCTGCAAGAGCCCCTCTCTGCCTCAGTGCCACTCACCACTCCACCAGGCAATCTCCTGAATCAGACGCCCCAGTAGGACTTCCCCATCGCCTTAGCGCCCAGGCCACCTACCCAAGGGAGACTGGGAAAGTGGCCAAACCCCTGGTCCGGGCTGTGCCCCCAGGAATGCGCTGCTGCAATTGGACACCCCCCCCAGGACACTGCCCCGCACAAGGGCCCCAAGAACTATCAGTGGGGGTCCTGGGGGGCAGTACCCATGCGGTACAGAGCCCGCTCAGGTACTGCCCAGCCCGCAGACGCTCCTGTCTGTGCAGCCATATGAGCCTCGTGAAATAAAGTGCCTAGACCGACACCCTGGACTCCAGGACACCTCTGCGTCGAAGTGACTGTGAGGGTGGGCAGGGTAGCTTCCGGGAGTCTTCTCACCACCATGAGACTGAGCTCAGGGCACCTCTTTACAATGCAGGGCTAGAGGGTATCCCCACAGAGATACACTGTCCACACGGTCCAGAGGAAGTGAAGGCTCTCCGCAGACTCAGGTGCCCAAGTCTTGCTTTCAGGCCAGGAAAAATCAGGAAGACTGCCTGGAAGTGGAGAGCTCAGTAATGGAAAAGTCAAGGCAGGAGTGCGAGGGGAGGGCTGTGGGCTCTGGGTGGTACAATAAAGAGAATATATGGACACGGTCTGCAGCCAAGGATCGGGTCCATCCAGCCATGAGGCAAAGAAGAGCAGTGGGTTTCTCCCCCTCCCCATCTGTTCGTGCCTCGCCTCTCTAGATTCCTTTCAATAAAAACACTTGGGGAGGGAACAAGTGATAGTACCTCAGGCAGGGCGCTTGCCAAGCAAGCGGTCGGCCCAGGTTCAATGCCAGGTATTCCCCACTGCCAGGAGTATTGATCCTTCAGTGCAGAGCCAGGAGTAACTACTGGGTGTTTTTGGTTTTGGGTCACACCCAGCAGCACTCAGGGGTTCCTCCTGAGTCCACTCTCAGAAATCACTCCTGGCAGGCTCAGGGGACCCTATGGGATGCTGGGATTCGAACCACTGTCTTCCTGCATGCAAGGCAAACGCCCTACTTCCATGCCATCTCTAGGGCCCCAGCACCTCTGGGTGTAGTCCAAATCAAGACTTTTGCTTCATTAAAACAAACTTTATTTTTGTTTGGTTTTTGGCTCATACCCGGAGGTGCTCAGGTATTACTCTTGGCTCTGCACTCAGAAATCACTCCTGGCAGGCTCCGGGGACCATATAGGATGTTGGGATTCGAACCACCGTCCGTCCTGGATCGGCTGTGTGCAAGGCAAACGCCTTGCCGCTGTGCTACCTCTCTGGCCCCACAAACTTTATTTTAAAAAGAAAAGCAAGCGATGCTGCCAGGAGTAAAAAAGCGGGAAAAGAAAAATAATTAGGGGCCCGACAGATAGTGCAGGGGGAAAGGTGCTTGCTGGAGTTGCCCACCGTCGACCTGGATTGGGTCCCTGGCATGCCAGAGGGTCCCAGAGCACCGTCAGGAGTGATTCCTGAGCCAGACCACCGCCGGCTGTGTTGAAAATAAAACAAGCCAAAAAACAAAAAACAAGCAAACAAAAATTAACGGTGAAAAATCAAGCGATTCCGCCCGGAGTAAAGATGGCCGCGCCAGCGAAGTCTATTTCCGCCCAAACCGAATAAGGGGGGGGGGAGAGACAGCAGCGCATGCGCCCCGGAGGGTACTTCCGCCCTTTCCAAAGATGGCGCCGGCGGAAAACGCTGGCTACAGCCGGGCGGTCATGGCCGCGTCCAGACTGGAGCTGAACCTAGTGCGGTTGCTATGCCGCTGCGAGGCGATGGCGTCGGAGAAGCGGGACCCCGACGAATGGCGCCTGGAAAAGGTGAGGCGACCCCACGTCGGGGCGAGCCGCGCAGTTCTGAGGGGGAGCCCTGGACCCGGTTGGCCCTGCTTAGCGGCTGCGACGTCTATACGAGACAGGCTCGTCCCTGGACACGCCCCTTTAGTGACAGACCACGCCCCTCGCTCTAGGTCACGCCCACACTCGGGGCACGCCCCTTGTCGCAGGCCCAAGCTGACCCCTCCTTTCCCTCCTAGTATGTTGGTGCCTTGGAGGACATGCTGCAAGCCCTCAAGTCCCAGGCCAGGTGAGCACGGGGCACGGGAGCCCGGTAGGACCAGCGCTCCAAGCCCTGCCAGGGGAGCCCTGCTAAGTCCCTCGATGTCTCCTCTCTGCCTGCAGCAAACCCGCCTCCGAGGTGCTCAGTGAATATTCCCGCAAAGTGGATTTCCTCAAGGGGATGCTGCAGGCTGAGAAGCTGGTGAGCAGCGGGGAGGTCCCTGGCAGCCCATGGCAGGGCCCCTGCATAAAGTGCATGCATTCATGATGATTCCTCTGGGCTACATGTACTTCTTGCCTTCTCTAAGAAGGTGCCCGCCTGGGGCCAGACAGACAGCATGGAGGTAAGGCGTTTGCCTTGCATGCAGAAGGACGGTGGTTCGAATCCCAGCAGCCCATATGGTCCTTCGAGCCTGCCAGGAGCGATTTCTGATGGAGCCAGGAGGAACCCCTGAGCACTGCAGGGTGTGACCTAAAATCAGAAAAAAAAAAAAAAAAGAAGGTTCCCGTCTCTAACCATTGTCACTCGCCCCCACAGGCATCCTCCTCCGAGAAAGCTCTCGCCAACCAGTTCCTCGCCCCAGGCCGTGTGCCCACCACAGCACGGGAGCGGGTGCCAGCCACCAAGACCGTGCACCTGCAGTCTCGGGCTCGCTACACGGGCGAGATGCGCGGAGAGCTTCTGGGCACGGTAGCGGCTTCACCTGTGTCCGGGGCGGGCAGGATTGGGCACCAGCGGGAGGGCAGGAGCAGCAAATACAGTCAGACCAAGGGGCCCAGAGGATGTTTGGGGGCAGGACGGACTCCTGGGCCTTCAGCCCTGGGCAGTCAGACAAGAGTTCCCAACTGAGGAGCACGGTCAGCAGGTTTTGCTAGACGAATAAGTTTGACACAAAACATCAATAAAAATGGCTCCTACTGGGCCCAAGTGATGCCACAATGGGGAAAGCATTTGCCTTGCACGCAGCCAACCCAGGTTCGATCCCCCGCCTCCCATAGGTCCCCCAAGCCTACCAGGAATAATTTCTGAGCACAGATCCAGGAGTAACTCCTGAACGCCGCCAGGTGTGGCCCCTCGGAAAAAAAAATGCCTCCTAACTACCTGGGATCGCCCAGAACAAGGGTAGAAGACAGTTTTCCTCAGTACTGCCAGGCAGTTGCCTCCTTTTGAGGCTCAGCATGAATGCCCAGAAGTCACAGGACTTTTTCGGGTCGATGACTGGGGACAGGAATGGGTGACAGATGTGTGACACCACTTTCTTTCTCCCCCAGGAGTCTGCAGACGGTGAGTACCCCAGGCACCTGGAACCCTTCAACCACGCTGGTCTAGCCTGCTCACAAGAGGGCCCTATCAGGGCACATTTGGCACAGGAGAGAAGAGGTGCCCACTAGGGAAATGGGGCCTAGTCCTTAGCTCATGAGGCCAAGGTGGGGGCAAAAAGGGGCACATGTAGGGATTAACCCTGCTGAAGGGGGAGAGAGCTGGGCTGCAGGAGCCAGACTGCTGGGTACAGCAGGGGTGGGGGCAGCCAAAGCTCAAGGGCACCCCCTTCCCACCTTCTCCCTAGAGCCCCAGCCAGGTGTGAGGAAGAGAAGGTGAGTGTCTGCGTGTCGTGCATGGGGGGACCCCTCCTGGGGGTGGGCCGTCCCTCCTGGGGACTTTGGGACACACTAGTCTCTTCCTCTCCCCGCCTGTGCTCCCTGGTATGTTGTCAGTGGCATTTCGGGGCCCAGTTCGGGGAACGAGAAGCCTCAGTCAGCCGCCGAGCTCGACATTGTGCTTCAGCGCCAGCAGCACCTGCAAGAGAAGCTGGCCGAAGAGATGCTGGGCCTGGCACGGAGCCTCAAGACCAACACGCTGGCGGCCCAAAACGTCATCAAGATGGACAACCAGGTATGGGCACTCCAAGGGATTCTGCTGCCGCTGTTTGAGGGGCTGGGGCCTAGTGGGATGCACAGGAGTGTGATAAGGGGCCCCTCTCCTTGACCACCCCACCCCACCCCATGCCTCATGCCAGACGCTGACCCACTCGCTGAAGATGGCCGACCAGAACCTGGAGAAGTTGAAGTCGGAGTCTGAGCGGCTGGAGCAGCACGCGCAGAAGTCCGTCAACTGGCTGCTCTGGGCCATGCTTGTCATCGTCTGCTTCATCTTCATCAGCATGATCCTCTTCATTCGCATCATGCCCAAGCTCAAATAAAGGCACCCTAGTTCCACCCTGCCTGCTCACAGGTCAGCAGTCGCCAACACAAGCTCAAATAAAGGCACCCCAGTTCCACCCTGCCCGATCACAGGTCAGCGGTCGCCAACACCCCCACCCAGAAATCCACCCCCAAACTTCCCGGCAGGCAAGTCAGAGCTGGGCAAGATCGTCCTTCATCCCTCTGGGATCAGGGTGAAGCCTGCAGGTCAGCCTGGAGGAGTGGCATCAGCGGGTGAAGGCGTATTCTGGGTTGCAGTAGATGATTGTTAAGGGACAGGCCCATCCCACCACCCCTACACAGCAGCCGCAAGGAATTTGGGGTGCCGGAAAGCCGCTGAAGTCCAAGAACTGTGCTGGACCCTGAAGGTAATCTAGGATTCCCAGGAACAGATTCGGGGTGTGCTGTCCCCTGCTACAGATTCTGGGACCAGGGATCAGAGGTGGTGGCGGGTGTGGGCAGTGCCAAAGCCCAGATGCCCTCGGGGGTTATGGTAGGCACCACCAAAGGAACATTGCTCGGTAGATGTAGCTGTGGGGAGGCACACCTGGTGTTGCTTAAGGGCTACTTCCAGCTCTGGGGCTGTGAGATACCAGGGAGGAAGTTGGGTGCTCCCACCCAGCGTTCTCTGCTGCCTTCTAGTGGCTACAAATCATTATTCTTTCCTTTGGGTATTATTTCATTCAGAAAGACAGTACCGAGGTAGGGTGCTTGCCTTGCACGTGGTCGACCTGGATTCGATCCTCCACATCCCAAAGGGTTCCCTTGAACACCACCAGGGGAACTTCCTGAGTGCAGAGCCAGGAGTCAACCAACTCTGAGCACTGAACATAGAGCCAGCCAGGAGTAGCCCCTGAGCGCTGCCGGCTGTGACCCAGAAACCAAAAAAATAAAGGGGTCGGAGCGATAGCACAGTGGTAAGGCGTTTGCCTTGCACGCGGCCAACAACAGGACCGGTCCCGGTTCGAATCCCGACATTCCATATGGTCCCCGAGCGTGCCAGGATTGACCCCTGACCACCGCCGGGTGAGACCCAAAGATAAATAAAATTGCTGGAACCAGAGTACATGCCTCGCATGCAGCCAACCCAGGCTCCATCCCCAGCACTGCATCAGCCACCCCTGAGCATCGCTGACCGTGGCCCTCCCTCCCCGGAGAAAGCTGCAATTGCTACGGGGCCTGAGAGGGGGTTCCCGGGAGAAGCAAGCAAGGCCGGGAGCGTGCAGGAGGACCTTGCAGGCAGGACGCGCGCTGGGTCAAGCGCAGCATCGCAGTCCAGAGAGACTGCAAGGCATGGCCCCCAAAGACGGCCGAAACGCAGCTTCTGAGTAAACTGAGGAAGGCGAGTGCCGCCAGATCCCCAGGTGTCCTGGGGGAAAAGTCCCAAAAGTCAGAGACATGAACTCCCTGGTACCCAGAACTGGCCCCGCCGTCGCCTGGCTCACACGACAGGCCCCGCCCCTTAACCCTGGGCCCGCCTCTAAGCCCACGGCCAATCGGAACCTGCCATAGTCGAGCTCCGCCAATCAGTGCCCGGCTGCGGATGGCCACGCCCCTCGACCCTGTTTCCAATCAGTGCCCGGCTGCGGCTGGCCGCGCCCCTTCCCCTGTTTCCTTTTCTTCTCGCGGTGGCCAGGCCCCGCCCCTATCCGGCCCACTCTGGCCACGCCCCCGCAAGCCCAACCCGGCTGCGGCGCGAGCTCCTGCAGGGTCGTGTCCACTGCAGTTCCTGCCGACGCCCAGGCGCGGCACCGCGGACGCTGGGCCAGGTAAGCCGAGTGGGAGCGGAGGGTGCCGCCAGCGCGCGGCCCGGACCGAGATCCGGGGGGACCGCTGGGGCCCGAAACACCCCCGGGAGCGGTGCAGCGGCGAGACTGTGGTGGAACGCCTCGGGACTCCGCCCGTGTCGTCCCCCAGCTCATTTGCATGGGCCTCTTCCGGGTTCTGTCTCCTGTGGGCGGGGTGGGCTCCGCGGGCCAATCGCAAACGTCCGCGCACGGGCCAATCACGATCGTCCGTGCGCACTGCGGGCCAATCACGAGCGCCCGTGCGCAGGAGGGGCGGGCGCGCCCCCGCAGGCTCCGCCTCTTCGTGTCCGCAGGCCGCTCGCCGCCCTCACCCGCCACGCGCGGGCCTCGACGCTGCCCGCACCGCCCGCCCGCCGGCCCGGGGCTGCCCGCCCCGCCCCGCCGCCCCGGGCCCGATGTCACCCCGGGAGCGGCCCCGGGGACACCCGCACAGCCGCCCGCCTGACCCCGGGCCCCCGGTGAGTGGGCAAGCTTGGGCGGCCGCAGGTCCCCCAAACCCTAATCCTCGAGTCTGACCCCCCGGTCACCGCCGCTTCCCGCTGCCCCTGCAGCTGGTGCTCAGCACCGCCCGCCGCCCCCGATGCCAGCCTCAAGCCCACGCCCGCAAGGCCAGGCCCAAGAGGATCGTGTTCGAGGACGAGCTGCCCTCCCTGCACACCACCATGCCCCGAGACGGCGCCCCGAAGAAACCGGCCCTTAAGCCTCCCCCGGTGCCCGACTACGAGCTGTGAGTGTCTCCGGACCTGACCGCGGCAGTCCTGAGCACTGCAGGATATGTAGGGAAGGGGCACCAAGACTGACTGGGGTGGAACAGCTGAATAGGAGTTTGCCAGGTTAAAGGGGAGCGCAGGAGGTGGCCCAGCACAACGGGAGCCAAGAGAAGCATGTTAGCAGGACTGGGGCCCGGAGTACCGGAGCAAGAGCATTTGCCTTGCACGTGGCTGAGCCTAGCTGGATCCCTGGCATCCTATTGGTCCTGCAGGAGTAACCCCTGAGCACTGCCAGGTGTGGCCCCAAAATTAAAATAAAAAGGCAAATTAACAGGACTCGGGGGGGGAGGACTTCACCCACATGCCACCCTGCAGGAAGTATCCTCCTGTGAGCAGCACCAGGGCGAGGAGCCGCTATGCTGCCGTCTTCCGTGACCAGTACCCCGAGTTCTTGGAGCTTCAACAGGAAGTGGGCCAGGCGCAGGCGAAGCTGCAGCAGCTGGAGGCCTTGCTGAGCTCACTGCCAGCGCCCCGAAGCCAGGTCAGCGGCGGGAGCAGACCCCTGACGGCAGACCTCAGCGCCCATGTTGGCCCAGGTCCTGCATTCAGGCCCGGCTGCACAGCCCGGGGTTCCATTTCACCCTGAACACCCAGGCCTGAGCCTCCCCATTTCCCCCCTGCAGAAGGAGGCACAGGTCTCTGCCCGCCTCAGGAGGGACCTGGAAAAGAAGCGGATGGTAAGTGGGAGGGAGGAGAAATGGCTGGTGCTCCTGCCACCCGTGAGGAAACAGACGCGGACAGGACAAAGTAGCTGTCGTGACCCCGGGCTCTTGCCCACCCAGGACCCCAGCTTCCTGGACAAGCAGGCACGCTGCCGCTACCTGAAGGGGAAACTGAGGCACCTCAAGATGCAGATCCGGAAGTTTGACGAGCAGGACCATAGTGAGGACTCTGTGTTCTTCTGAGCATCCTACAGCTGGCCAACGGGCAGCAACCCCCCACCTGGAACTGTCTGCAAAGGCCTTTCAACCCTTTGGCCCCTCCTCCAGGAAGTCTTCAGCAGTTCCTCTGAAGCTCCCTCCCACCCCAGGGTTCCTCTGCCCACCATCTCTCTCAGGTTCCACTGCAGTCAGTGGAACAAACATTAAATGACTATTGAATATAATGATTTATCACTCTAAGTCACCACCAATGCAATACACTGGTCTCCCATTTTCCAGTGGTAAACTGAGGTTTTCAGGAAGGATGCGGGGGCACCCTCTCTGCCCAGAGCTTCAGGAGCCCTTCCCGATCATAGGCCAAGCAGCTGGCACTCGCTCGCCTTGCTTGGTGGCCTCCAAGTGTGCTGGGCAGTGCTCAGAGAATTTCTGTACTGTGCAACCCAGTGCCCTGCAGGGGGTGAGCTCAGCCCATGAGCTCTGGGAGGCATGGTGCCACCCTAGCTAAAAGGCGAGCACTGCCAAAGGCATTGGGATTCCTTATCCGTGCTCAATGGACTCATCTTTATTTGCTGGTACCCACACAAGCACAGTGAGGGGTAGTGTGAGCCAGTCTGTGGGCACTGGGACACCTATGTAGTGCTAGGACTGTCTAGGGGAACCCCTCTTGGGGCTGTGACTGCACCCTGAACCCACCCACAAACCCTGGAGCTGTCCAGCCCAGCGGTCACAACCTCCTGTGAAGGGGCCCTGGACAAGAAGTGCACTGATTAGGCCAGCAGTACTGGGGTGCAGAGGGTGCAAGTGTGGGCCAAGCTTCCCAGAACAAGCTCGGAGACAGCTCCAGGGTGTAGTGATTAGACCCCGCTCTGACAGGGACAGCAGATGGGAAGCTAGCCCAGAGCTCCAAACTCCAGAAAATGCACATGCCCTGAGAGCCTGACCCCCACCGTGTCATTAGATGCTTCAGAGCCACCATCCTCCCCTACCCAGCCAACCCATGGCCAAGGAAATGGGATGCAGGAGCCCAGCACCTGTCAGAGAACCAATCCCAAAGATTTATCCTGTGGGTGCTGGATGCAAGTGAGCCAGCCGGGTGCGTAGGGCTGGGATTGGATACCCCTGTGACTGGAGCCTACCAGAGATGGAGCGGGAAGTCGGGCAGATCGAAAATGTCTTTATTGTGGCCTTGATTCGCTCGGCGTGTAGTGTTCCTGGGGAAGACGGTCGGGGAGTCCCAGCCAGCTGCCCCTTGCTCCAGGCCGGGACTGTGCTCGCCATGCCGGGGTGCCACCCCGCCACTGGGGGGCTACTGAGGGGCAGAGGTGGCCCCGGGCTGGCTGGACCCTAGCTCAGTTCCTGGTCCCTCAACATTGCCAGGGGCTCGGGAGAGGCGTGGAGGAAAATCAGTCTCTTTTTGGTTTCATGATCATCGAGGAACAGAACAAAACAAGACAAAAAAAAAAAAAAAGAACAGAGAAGACAAAACATTTCACAGTCCTTAAAAAAGAGGCGTCGAGTCGGCGTTGCACGGGGAGGTGGGGGGCACAGGCCGGTCCCCGCCGGCCCCCCTGTGCCCAGTCACTGGCCCGAGCCGTAGGGCCAGTTGAAGGTGCTGCCGGACAGCAGCATGTCCCGGATGAGCGTCTCGATGGGCGTCTTGCCCACCAGGCGCATGAAGAAGAGCTGCGAGATGAGCGAGGCGGGCACGGCGCGCAGGGCGGGCAGGCGCAGCAGCAGGCGGCCGAAGCGCTGCGGCTGCGAAGGGTACTGGGCGCGCACGTACTCGGTGAGTGCCACCTGCGCCTTCTCCTGCAGGCTCTCCACGTGCGCGGGGTCCGAGAGGCCGCAGGCGTCTGCGGCGACAGGGTAAAGGAGGCCGGGCCGGTCAGGCGGGGAGGCGACCCCTTTCCTCACCCCCATACGGCTAGAGGCATCAGGTTAAGGCAGGCCCCCTCCATGGTACCAAGGATGGAGGATGCACTTGTCACTTGTCAGAGTGAAGGGGCGTAGTCATGTAGCTCCACCCCTGGGTGTGTTCTGCACCAATCAGACCCAAGGGAGGTATATGTATGTAGGGTTTATGCCCCGCCCCTGGGCATGGTTTGTGCCAACCCCGCCTATTTATGGTGTAGGGTTATGGCCACTCCTGGGCGTGGCTTATACCAGCTACCCTGAACTGGGACTCCTGGGAAAGAGGCTTTGGGAGGACTGGTGTGTGGGGATGGACAAAGCTGGCTTGGGGGGGCCAAGGTCAGGGGTAGAGGGACAGGGAGGTGGGTGGTGCCGAGGACTAGAAGGGGTAAAGGGCCGAGGCCTGGGGGATGGACAGGACCAGGGGTGGGTGGCAGAGGCGGGGGAAAGGGGCCCAAAGGACCAGACTCGAGGGGCCAAAGGTCAGGGTCAGGGACAGAACTGGAGAGACCGAAGGCCAGGGGCGAGGGGCGTGCCGGGGCGGGGGCCAGAGGACGGGCAGCAAGGCCGGTGCCCTGGGTGTGGGGGCTCGGGGTCCTCACCAGGCGTGAAGAGCGCGATGGCCTTGAGGCAGCCGTACTCGGCCGAGTCGACCTGCAGGCGGCCCAGCTTGTCCACCTGCTCCTGGAAGGCGCGCACCTGGTCCATGAAGGCCACGGCACGCTCGGCGGCCATGGGCGCGGCGTGGAGGCCAGCGGCGGCCAGCAGGGGCGCGGTGTGCAGGGGCAGCGCGGCCTGCGCGGCGTTGAGCACGAAGAGCTCGCTCCAGCTGAGCCGCAGCAGGGCCACCTGGTCAGCGGGCGGCAGGTCGGGGAAGAAGGGCGCGTGCCGTGCCCACTCGACGGTGCTGAAGAGCAGCCGGGCCGCCAGCTCGCACACGTTGTCGATGCCCAGCACGGGGCCCGCACCGCTGCCCGCCCCGAAGCGCCCGGCCGCCGCTGGGTAGGGCTCGGCCCGCAGCAGCTGCGCGATCAGCTCCGACACCGGCTGGCCCGGGAACAGATCGCCCGACCCCGCTACCACGGCCAGCGCCGAGCCCGGGGGGCTGCCCGAGGACCCGGCCCCCGTGCCAGGCAGGGAGTGCGGGATGCGGCCTCGCTGCACGGCTGCGGGGGAGGCAAGGAGGACAGGGACAAGGTCAGGGTCAGGGGTCAAGAGTCAGGAGGACATAGTCAGGGAACACAGCCACACTCAGTCGCTCACACTCTCCCTGGGGATCCAAAGACCATCCCGCCGTAGGGAAACGGAGGCAAAGGTTGACTAGAGTGTTAAGGATCTGAGGCTGGAGGTCAGTGGCAGGAGGGCAGGAAATGGTTGCACTGAAGGACAGACAGACACCCCCACCCAACCAAGGTCAACAGGCTAAAGCCAAGGCTCTCGGGAGCACTGTGTGCTGACTGGGAAGGGCTAGGAGGAGGAAGTACTGGGGGCAATCTGGAGGGCTTCCCTGAGGCGTGGTCTGTCTGGAGCTGCTGGGAAAGGTACTCCCTGAGGAGAGGCCCAGGAGGCCCCTAGGGGAAGGGCAGGACCAGCCCAGGCTCTGGGTCAAAGGCCAGGCCTCACCCGCACCCTGCAGTGGATGGGAAGGGACCTCACTCATCACCGGCACGCAGGGCAGGGCAGGGCAGGGCTGGACTGGACCATCTCGCAGGGCCCAGTGGCCAGGTCAGTGCCCACAGCGGCCTCTGCCCTGCCCTGCCCAAGGCCAACCAAAGCGAGGCCTCCCACAGGGCCGGGCACAGTGCCCAGAGGTCAAGGAGGGGCCAGCCAGGGCCCTACCCAGTGGCCCCAAACCAGCCTGGACTGGAGAGGGGGCTCTGACCACGCACCCTCCTTCCGCATGCCAACCCGGAAGCACTTCTTGAGCCGGCAGTACTGGCACTGGTTCCGGTGGTGCTGGTCAATCTGGCAGTCTCGGTTGGATCTGCGGGCACAGGTCACACAGGGCAGGTCAGGGCCACCACCAAGTGCCGCCACCCAAAGCCACCTAGCCCTCCCCCAGCCAGGTCCAGGAAGCAACTCCGAGGGACATTGCTGGTGGGCTTTGAAGGGTGAGGGGGGTATCAGTGGGCACAGGCCCGGCAATTCTGCTCCGGGCACTGGGAGGAGGTTTCCAGAGCTGCAGCGAATGTCTCTTGGAGGGGAGCCCAGGGTTTGATTCCCGGCATGTTGGGTGAGAAAACCAAAAAATATCTGAGTGGATACATGAGTGAGGGATGATGCCTGAGGGGGCCCGGCAGGCAGGAGCTGGATGGGGCCTGGGTCCCCTGGGCAGTGTCAGAGGAACAGGAAGCAAGGGAGAGATTTTAGGAGAGTTGATGGAAGGTTTGGGGACCAGGTGGGCCTGAGCCCAGACTCTGTGGGGTGCAGAATGGAGGGTCACCCCCTTTTCGGGCCAGAACCCCACCAGGGTGAATGAGTGATTGAACAAATGTATGAATGAATGAATAAATCAATAAACAAGGAATAAGTGAATGAACGAATGAGCAAAGTCTCCTGTGCTCCCTCAGCCTCAGTCCCGGGGTCTCGTGTGGCCTGCGGTGAGGGCGCCCACCCGTCAGTCCCAATGCATAAAACCCAGCCCCAGAACCTCCTCAGTGCCTCCCACCACTGCCTCCTGATTCCCCGCTGTGGCGGTTTTAGGGCCCCCAGAATGGCCAGGTCCCCAAGTATGAGTTTCATCTCGCTGGGATGCAGCCCTCTCTACCCTGTGCCTGGGGCCATGTTCCCTGGATACTGGGTCAGGGAGGACACGCCCTGCCAGGGTCACAGTGCCTGGCCCGGAGGAGGCCCCAGGAGCTGAGGGTGCTCAGGCAGAACCAGAACAAAGCGGGCAGCTGGAGCGGGCGGGTGCACGGGGCAGAGGATCAGAGCGGGGGGGGGGGGGGTAGGGGGGTCCTCTTTCCCCTCTCCCCTCTCCCTACCCCTCAGAGCAGAGTAACCCCGTCACTCCTGGAGTGCCCCAGTTCCAGCATACATGGGGTTGTGGGGACCCACATAGGACACCAGGCCTTGCTTCTAATTGCCCCAGCTTCCCCTGACTGCTTTTGGGAGTTCCTTACCCACATCCCTGCTGGGGCCTTACAAATTTCAAGGCTGCCCTCTAGGACCCTGATCTGTCACTTCCTTGGACACCGGGCCACTAACCCTAACCCTAACCAAGGCTGCATTTGGGGTCCCCCTGAGGGTAGCTGGGTCCAGAGGGGACCTTCACAGCACGGTGTGCCCTCCGGTTGCCAACGCTATCACCGTCCCTCTTGACCCCCTATTCAGCTCCAGGATGCCCCAAGACCCCCACCCTGACTGAGCCCTCCCCCACTAGCTTCCCAGGACTGGCCCCCTCCCTCTGCAGCAGGAATCCAGGCCAAAGTCTGGTGGCCCAGTTAGCGCAGGAAGGGCTGAGGCAGACCCGCACCAGGGGCCAAACTCCAGGGGTTCCAGTCTGGTCTTGCTGCAGCCAGCCTAACCTACCCCCATTCCTCCTCCTCCTCCTCCTCCTCCTCCTCCTTCTCACTGCCTGCTCAGCCCAGAGCACTGGAGGCAGGTCTGAGCCCGGTGACTGGGAAGTACAGCATCCACAAAGTTGGGTGACACCTCACTAGTACAGAGAGAACTAGTCTTGGGGGCTGGACACCCACCTCCGAGGACCCCTAATCCCATGCCCGGGACAGGCTTCATCCAGCCTGCAGCATACAGCTAACGGTCTGCAAAATACACAGGGACCGACCCATGGGGACCCCGCACCCCCAGTTTCTGGCAGCTCCCCAGTCTGGGGCTGCGGGAAGCAACAGCCACCCTTGCTTGCGCACGGGACCCAGGCCAGCTGCGGTTCTGTGGGACAACCCCCTCAAGCCTGGGGCAGTTCGGAGGCGCCTCCCTGGACATGCACAACAGGCGGGCAGCTGTGGTCTGCGCCATGGGTGGCCCGACCGGCGACTTTGGAAGTGATCATCTGACCCCGGGGCGCGCCGGATCGATCCGCGAGGCCGCAGACAATGGCGCCGGCCAGGGCCAGCGCCAAGGTCCACCACGTTCGATTCCAGACCGGGGCCCCAGAGGGTGGGCGGCTGAGCCGAGGGCGGAGATGGAGGGAGAAAAGGAGAGGCGAGCGGGGCTCGGGTCCTACCCCTGACAGCTTAGCCCTGTCGGGGGAGGCGCCACCAGGCGCCTCCGAGGCACCGGCCTGCAGGGACTGGACCACCTGCCGGGCCCGACGCGCATACATGCGGCGCCAACTGTATACGCGGCCTGGGCGCAAAGAAAGGTCAGCAGCTCGGCCCAAGGTGACCGGGCCGGGCTGGGCCGGGCGTGGGGCGCTCACCCACCGGCAGGTGTAGCTGAGGTTCCGGCGGATGCTGCGCTTGAAGAAGCTCTTGCAGCCCTCGCAGGTGAAGACGCCGTAGTGCTTGCCGCTCGACTTGTCCCCGCACACCACACAGTCCACCTGCAGCCCGGGCCGCTCCTCGTCCCCGGGCTCCGCGTCGCTGGCGGCGCCCGATGGAGAGGCCGAGTCGTCCTCGGCCGCGCGCGGGTAGCCGCCCGCCTTGTCCACGCCGTTGGCGCCGCCGCCGCCTCCTGCTCCGGGGCCGCCCCAGCCGCCGGTCACCATGGCCATAGCCCTGCCCGGGGCGGGCGACGGGGCCGGGCACCCCTGTGGGCGGGTGGGCGGGTGGGAACCCTACGGGGCGCGCGGCAGCATCCGGTCCCGGAACACCCTCCCCGCTCCAAAAAAGGGGGAAAAATATGTTTCTAGGAAAAATCAAATCAAATGCCAGAAAAACAAACTTTTGCAGCCACTTCCTGCGGCCGGGCCGGGGCGGAACCGGTCGGGCCGGTTCGGGGCCAACTTTCCCACGCGCGCGCCGGGGCCGGGGCCGGGGTGGGCGCGCGTCTGCTCAGACGCGCGGGCCGGGGGCGCAGGGCGCGGGCACCCCGAGGCCCCGGGGCCCCGGCGGGAGCGCGCGGGCCATGGCCCGGCCCGGGGAGGAAGCGGAGGAGGAGCGGAGCGGGAGGAGCGGGAGGAGGCGGCGTCCGCCCGGCCCGGCCGCCCCGGCCACCCGGCCCGGCCACCGCCGCCGGCGCCAACTTAGCGGGGCCCCATGCGCGCGCCTCGCGAGGGCCGGGCGGGGGCAAAAGTTTGGCCGCGAGTTGCGGGGACCCCCGGCCGCCGCGCCCGCCCGCGCCCGCCGCCCGGCCTGCTGGGCCTTGCGCCCCGGCCCCGGCCCCGCGCCCGCTGGCCTGGCCTCGCTCTCCGCGCCTCTCCGCGCCGCGCCCGCCGCCGGCCTCGCGCTGCGGCCGGTTTGACACGGCCGCGACGTCCCCCGGCGGGGCGGGCGCGGGGGCAGGGGCCGGGGCGCGCGCCGCGGGCTGGGGGCGGGCGCTGGTTGCCCGGGCGACGGCCGCCCTTATAAGGGCATCGGGTGGCCGCGCGCCCCGGCCGGGCCGGGCCGGGGGCGGAGCGCGGGGAGGGCCGACGACGCGGGGAGCCCGGCCGGACCCGCCCCGAGCCCCGCGCCCCCGCCCGGCCCGGCCCCCGGCCCCGCCGGCCGCGGCCCGGACCCCCGCCCGGCCGGCCCGGCCGCCCGCGCCCCGCCCGGCATGCCCGCGCCTCGCCCCGGCCTCCCCGGGCCGCTCTCCGGGCGCACGCTCGCGCGCACGGTGCGCACCGCCCCCGCCGGCCCGCAGTCCCCGCAGGGCGATCCGGGGGCCCTGGCCGCGGGGGGCACGCCCCTGCGCATGGCACACGCGCGCACACACGCGCGCACTCGTGCTTCGGGGTCCAGAACGCGGCCACCCACCCCCGGGACTCCGGCTTCTTTCCTCCCCACCGCCCCCGGGGCCGGGGCTGGGGGCGTCTGGGCGGGCCGGGCCGCAGAGGGGGTGCGCGCGAGGTCAGGGGCCCACTCTGGGGTGAGGGGCGCCGCGCGCCGCGCCAGGCCGGCTGGAGGCCGCGCCAAAGGCCGCCGCCCCTCCCCCGCGCCGCCGCCTCCTCCCCGCCCTCCCCCCTTTAATTTCCTTTTTCCCCCTTTTTTCTCTTCTTTGCAGAGAGGGCAGGGCGCGAGGCCGGCTGGACCGTGGCGGAGGCCCTGGCCGGGTGGGTCCTCCTCGCAGCTGCCGCCCAGCCCCCAGCCCCGGTCCGCATGTATTAAACACCCTTTGTAAGCCTGGGCTGGCCTCGCAGAGCCCGTGACTCCGGCCTGTTAACCTTTAACCGGCTGGAAAATCCCCGGGGACCTTTCACCCGGGAGTCCCCAGGGTCGCTGGCCCGGCCTTATCGGCCCGGGGACGGGCCCGGGCACCGCACACTCTGGCCTCCGGCTCCCCGGCTTGACCAGGAGGCTCCACTGCGCCTTCAGATGACACCCAAGGGCGCCCTGGCCTGGCCTGGTTGCCCCTGGGAGGCGGGGGCCCTGCAGGGTGGCTGGAGCTCGGGGTCCTGTCCAGCCAAGGCCCTTCGTCCCGGGGTGTTAGGGTGGAAGGAACATTTGGGATCTGGACCCGTCTTGCAGGGGCAAGTTGGGCCAGAACATCACCCCCCAGTCCTTCCAGTCCCTCCCACCCCCAGGGCCGGCCCAGGGGGAGCTCAGGGCGCAGCCCCGCCCCCATGACCCCTGCCCGCGGCCCCGCGGTGACATTTGACCTTGCGGCTGCCACAGCCCCTGAACAAAGAAGCTGGGACCATCTGCCTGGGGGGGCCGTGGGAACGGCCTGCCTGGCTGGTGGCGCCTGGGAACCCGGCCCAGTTCATCCCCAGCGGAGCCTACCCTGGCAGGTGACCTGGGCCCTAAGGCCCCGAACCCCTGCGGAGCACCCGGTGGCTCTGGGTGTCTGAGCTGGGTCCTCCGAGTGCCCAGGAGTCTGCTATGTTCACGGGCGTCTGTGCCTGCCTCAGTTTCCCTGCTTCAAAGACAGCCCAAATCCAGAAACCAGTCCCCCACTACCTACCTTTTTTTTTTTTACACCACACCCAGCAGTACTTTGGGGGTTATTACTGGCTCTTCGCTCAGGGATCACTCCTGGCAGTGCTCTGGGAAACATATAGGGTTCCAGGGATTCAACCCAGGTCTCCAGCATGCAAGGCAAGTGCCTTATCGGCTATACTACACCACTCTGGCCCCACTTTCTATTTTAACCCAAGCTACTTATTTATTTATCTTTTTTTGCCCAGTCCACTTTCATTTTTGTTGTTTTGGTTCGGTTTGAGTTTCGACCACACCTAGCTGTGCTCAGGGATCCACTCCCATGGGATTACTCCTGGCTCTATGCTCAGGGAACATTCCCAGTAGGTGCCGGGACCTTAAGGGACTTCAGGGATGGAACACAGATCTGCAGTATGCAAGGCTAATGTCCTCCCTGCTGATCTCTCTCTCTCTCTCTCTCTCTCTCTCTCTCTCTCTCTCTCTCTCTCTCTCTCTCTCTCTCTCCTCTCTCTCTCTCTCCTCTCTCTCTCTCTCTCTCTCTCTCTCTCTCTCTCTCTCTCTCTCTCTCTCTCTCTCTCTCTCTCTCTCTCTCTCTCTCTCTCTCTCTCTCTCTCTCTCACACACACACACACACACACACACACACACCACTGTTCCAGCATGAGGCCCCTGCACATGCACACAC
This sequence comes from Suncus etruscus, assembly GCF_024139225.1. NCBI lineage: Eukaryota > Metazoa > Chordata > Mammalia > Eulipotyphla > Soricidae > Suncus > Suncus etruscus. The sequence goes on along the minus strand of NC_064862.1, from coordinate 92,498,981 downwards.
CTGCACAGGTGCTTTGGGAGAAGCACCCCCAGCCTTGAAGCTCTGTAATAGCCCCGGCTTGGGTTTCAGCCAGCGCCCAGGAGGGGACAGCTGGTCACTAAGCCGGTCCCTTGGGTCGCGCCCATCCCCCTCCAAACTCAGCCAGCACTGGGGGCAGTGCCTATGCAAAGTACATGGTAATCAGCCCCAATCCTTAACCCTATACCTGTCCAGGCAGGTGCAGGCAGTGAGGCCTCCCTGACCTCTGACCCACTGGTTGTGAGCCTGGAGCAGCAGCCCCCGGCGGCCCTTAGCCCCCCTCCCCCCCCCCCGCATCCTTCTATAATGCCAAGTCCTGCCATCTCATTTGCTCTGCCACGGAGCTTTCTAGAAAGTTCTAGACCCCGAAGCACTCTGGGGGGGCATCTGGTCATGAGAACAGGGGTGTCATTGACTCCTGAATCCCCACACCCGCCAGCATCTTCACAGGCTGAATGATGCCGCCACACCAAAACCCCGGGGCCTTCTCTGGAGCCCAGACGCCCACCAAGTCAAAGCCAGAGACACCAGAGCAAGTGCAGGGCCTTTATGGCTCGGCCAGGCCAGGCAGGAGGCAGCCCAGACCCGTGGGGGCTCACAGAAAGGTCTCCCCTGGCCTTGGAGGCCGTGGGGGCCGTGGGGGCCGTGGGGGAAGCGGGGGCGGCCGGGGCCTGCCCAGAGCCCGAGCCACGGCTTCCAGCTCCGCCAGCTCCTTGGCCTGCCTCGCCTCCATCAGGGCGGCCTGCTGCTCCATCTTGCGCCGCTGCTCCTCCTGCTTCCGGTGGGCACCGCGCAAGGCCAGGACCAGGGAGCTGCGGGACGGGATGGGCAGTCGGACTGATGGAGGAGGCTGGCTGGGCAGATGGGGCTGTGGGCGGGGCCAGAAAGGTTGGGCGGGGCCTGGCCGGGTGTGGGAGGGGCCAGTGAGGCTGGGGCGGGGCCAGGGAGGGTGGGGAGGGGCAGGCAGGGATTGGGGCAATCAGATGAATGAATGGAGAGGAGTCTGGGCAGGGGCGGAGTCAGGCTGGAGGGGTGGAGTCAGATGATGCTGAGGGCTGGGTTAGCATAGGTGGGCGGGGTTAGCACAGGTGGGCGGAGTTCATTGCCTTGAGGGCGTGGTCAGACTGGATGGGCGGGGCCGGTGGTGCTGGGGGCGTGGTCAGGCAGTACTGGGGCGGCTCTGGCTGCCAGGGCCAGATCCTTGGGGCTGGAGGGGCAGCTGAGGCCCAGAGAGCCGGGCACCCACCCACCTGTGCGCCCTGCACAAGTCCCGGTTCAGCTCTGCGCTCTGCAGGCGCCTGGCGCAGCCTTTCCGCGCGGCCTGCTCCAGCTCCTCCCGCCGAGCCCGCAGCTGCTCCTGCAGATCCAGCGTCCTGGCCGGGTGAGGTGGGAGAGAGGCTTGACCCAGAGCCCCAGCGGGAGTCCTCCCTGCCCCCCAACACGGGCCTTGCGCTGGACACCCCACGTGTTCGTGTGTGCCCTGCTGCCTCCTGTTCCCACGCCCACATGCCTTCTAACGGGCCTGTGTCCGGTGTGTCCGCCATAGACACGTCCCCGTAGGACCGGGCATGGCCAGATGTTTCCAGATGCCGCACAGGAGTCTCTCCAGGGCCTTCCCATCCCATTGGCCCCTACCCTGAACCGACCAGCCCACCATGGGCAGCATGCAGCAGCCACCCACCGTCTGAGGGACGCTGCCAGTTGCTGGGCCAACTCCTCGGGGTCCCGCTCCTGCCGCACCTGGCTGCTGTCGAGGCCCTGGCTGACCCTGGGGATGGCAGGACGGTGCTGTGGGAACAGAGGAGTGGTGTGAACTCCTGCAAGTTTGGCCTCAGAGCAGCCAGGACGGTGAGATCCTGGCCAGCCCTCTCCCTCTACTTGAACAGACACTGCCGAGGGTGAAAAAAGTCACAAATAGCAGCGTGAGGGAGGGTGGCCCATGAATGTAACTCAGAAGGACTTCCTGAAGGAGGTGATATCTGAGTTCAGGTCAACCTATGGGGCAATGCCCTGCACAGGCAAAAAGGCTCAGAGGTGGGGCCAGGAAGGTGGCGCTAGAGGTAAGGTGTCTGCCTTGCAAGCGCTAGTGTAGGACAGACTGCAGTTCGATCCCCCCTGCGTCCCATATGGTCCCCCCAAGCCAGGAGCGATTTCTGAGCGCATAGCCAGGAGTAACCCCTGAGCGTCAAATGGGTGTGGCCCAAAAACCAAAACAACAACAACAAAAAGGCTCAGAGGTACAGCTGGAGCGATAACACAGCGGGTAGGCCCTTGGCCTTGCCTGTGGCCAACCTGTATTCCGTAGGGTCACCTGAGCCTCCTAGGAATGATTTCTGAGCACAGAGCCAGGAGTAACCCCTGAGTTCCAACAGGTGTGGCCCCTCCGCCCCAAAGAAGGTCAGAGGTAGGTGAGATGATTCACACGAAGAAAGGTTCCTTGACAGGCTGGAATGGCAGGGGGAGGGAAGGAAGAGGACCTCTGGGGAGCACTCAGGAGTGCTGAGCTGTGAAGGGCAAGGGGTGAGCAGGGTTCCGGAGCAGCGACACCAGAAACAATATCTGCAAGGGGCTGTCAGGAACTTGGGTTTGACCCTGAGCACCACCAGGAGTGAATACTGAACTCAGAGCCACCAACTCATCGAGCTGATTCGTCCCCAGGAGTCTTTCTATCAGGCGGAAAGGTGCCCATGCCCCCATGCTGGGGTTCATAGGTCCCACGGGGCAGCTCACCGGGCGGCTTTCCCTCTCCTCCTCCTCATCATCATCATCTTCATCCTCCTCTTCATCCTCTTCTTCGCCAGTGCTTCCCGCTCCACTGCTGCCTGCCTGGCCTGTGCGGAGCAGCGTCAGCTCCCCCCGCAGCTGGTCCTGCAGCAGCCTGAGCGCCGGGCCCTGGGCCCTCAGCGCCGCCTCCCGCAGCTCCAGGCCGCGCTTCTCCTGCCTCGCCAGCCGCAGCCGCAACACCAGGTCCACCAGGGTCTCCTGCGGGCCAGGAGGGGCATGAAGGACAGGGGCCAGGACCTCACACCCGCATGTACCACACCGAGACCTCAGACCTCTCCTCCCATTCCCAATACACCCTCTGCTCCCATCTTCGTCCAACTGAAAGAAAAGAAGTTACAGGTCTGGAATGATAGCACAGCGGTAGGGCATTTGCCTTGCTAGTGGCCAACCTGGAACAGACCCGGGTTCGATCTCACCAGCATCCCATATGGTCCCCTGAGCCAGCCAGGAGCAATTTCTGAGTACAGAGCCAGGAGTAACTCTGAGTACCGCCAGGTGTGACCCAAAAAAGCAAGAAAAAAAAACAAGGTGTTGTGTAGTTTTTTTTTGGGGGGGCACACTTGGCGGTGCTCAGGGTCACTCTTGGCTCTGTGCTCAGGGGACCCTATGGGATACTGCAAGAGACTGAACCCAGGCTAGCTGCATGCAAGGTGAAGGCACTCCCTGCTGTGCTACAGCTCCAGGCGTGTGTTTCATTTTGGAGGGAGCCACACCAGTCACTGCTCAGACGTGACTCCTCTCCTGCTCTTGCTCAGAGGACCCTGTGGGATGCTGAGGTTCAAACCCAGGTCAGCCACATTCAGGGCCAGTGTCCTTTCTGCTTGGGAAGAGCATTTGGACAAGCCAGATGTAGACTTTGCAGGCCTTTTCTGGGCTCTGGGCTCAGGAATGACTCCGGAGGTGCTTAGCTGACCACGTGCCAAGAGGGGTCCCTGCAGGGGCCGGGCGGTGGCGCTGGAGGTAAGGTGCCTGCCTTGCCTGCGCTAGCCTAGGACAGACCGCGGTTCGATCAACCGGCGTCCCATATGGTCCCCCAAGCCAGGAGCGACTTCTGAGCGCATAGCCAGGAGTAACCCCTGAGCGTCACCGGGTGTGGCCCAAAAAAAAAACCAAAAAAAAAAAAAAAGATTATTTTGGGGCCGGAGAGATAGCATGGAGGTAAAGCGTTTGCCTTTCATGCAGGAGGTCATTGGTTCGAATCCCGGCGTCCCATATGGTCCCCCGTGCCTGCCAGGAGCAATTTCTGAGCCTGGAGCCAGGAATAACCCCTGAGCACTGCCTGGTGTGACCCAAAAACCAAAAAAAAAAAAAAAAAAAAGAGGGGTCCCTGCATGCAAGGAAGAGGCACCTTCACCCCCATGTCATTGCTCTTAGAGTGTCCCGAGAAGCCAGATCCTAGGCATCCCTCAAAACCTCAGCTATAGTGCCCACCCTCGGACACGCCTCATGAGTACCCGGGTGGCTGCCAGGTCCTGCTGGATCTGTCTCTTGTCCAGCCGGGGCAGAGCTGGGCCAGGCTGGGTGTTCAGCAGGACCTGCACCATGGCTTCTGCCGGGGGCACAGTGGGCGCAGCGGGCAGCAGGGCCGGGCTGGGATCCGCAGGGACTTTCAGGAGCACCCTCTGCTCTTGGAGGCGCTGGATACAGCCCCACAGACGCGCGACCACTTCCTGGGCCGAGGGCTTGTCCACGCTGCTGCCCTGGGGGCTGCGGGCACAGGAGAGGGTGGGGTTTCCTTACCAGGCCCAGGGGCAGCCACCAACCGCCTCTGCCTCTGTCTCCTGCTATCATGACAGGACACCATACTGACAGTGCCGGACGCTGCCGGACACAGAATAGCAGAGACCTCACTCAGGGGCACTGTCAGCCAGTGGGTGCTGTCGCACTCCCCCATGCTACTGGGAGCAGCCCAGGAACCCAGTCAGCAGGAAGCAGCTGGACTCCTCTTGTGACAGACACATCCAATTCCAATATGTCTGTGCCCAGTGGACCCGCTCCAGCAGCCCATTGTTATTATTTATTTTCTTTTGGGGTCACACCCTGCGACACTCAGGTATTACTCCCAACTCTACACTCAGGAATCACACCCACTGGTACCCAGGAGAACCCTATGAGATACCGGGGATCAAACCCAGGTTGCCCAAGTGCAAGGCTACCTACCGCAGTTCCTGTGTGCTCTCACTCCAGCCCAGGAAGGGCGTTTGCAAAAGCCAGATTTAGGGTCGGATAGGTCACACAGCGGTAAGGTGTTTGTGTTACATGTAGCCAACCCGGGACAGAACCTGGGTTCAATCCTGGTATCCCAGAGGGTACCCTGAGCCTGCCAGGAGTGATTTCTGAGCACAGAGCCAGGAGGAACCCCTGTGCACCGCCTGGTGTGGTCCAAAAGCCCCCCTCCCAAAAAGCTAGATTTAGAGTCTCACTGGGCTCTTCTGGTTTCTGTGCTCAGGAATCACTCCTGGCAGTGCTCGGGGACCCTATGGGATGTTGGAGGTTCAACCTAGAGAAATATGAGCTTCCCGCTGTCTTTTCACTCAGGCCCAGCCTCCCTTCTTTGATCATAACCCAGCTCATCCATTCCCCTTCCCGGTGCCAGGGAAGTCTAGCAGAGGGTCTAGCAGGTGCCAGGTACCTGGGCATTGCGACCTGCAGCATCTCCTTGCCCAGTGTTGCCTCTTCCTGGGCCTGCAGCCTCTGCGCTTCTCGCTCAACCGCCTCCACCTGGCTGCCCTCCAGCGACGCCCCCAGGGTGAGCAGTGCACCATAGGCTCCCTCGCAGGCCTCGCTGCGGGACAGGGAGTCTGAGCGCTCGGGAACCCGGGTCCAAGTCTCTGGAAAGCTGATGTCCTAGCCCCGCCAGGCCCCGTCTCCTTCCTTCCACCCCTCACTCCCAGGGGTGTCCAGGGGCCAAAAGCAGCTTGGCAAGGACAGCCGGGGTGGTGGTGGTGGGGTTTGGGGGTCGCCTCTGCATAGACCCTGCCGTTTTCCTGGACCAGGGGCTACCCCTGAGTGCCCTCCCCTGCTGCAAGGGTGCGAGCCATTATCCACGGGGTGCACAGACCTACACTGTAAGGCCAGACCCAGAGCCGTGGCCTCGGCCTCCCGCTGGCCCAGACGCAAGCTGAGATCTTCGCAGCGGCCCTTGGAGCCCTGCAGCGCGGCCGACAACAGGCGGTTGAAGCTCTTGAGCATCTCCAAGGTGCTGCCTCGGGGCAGGATACAGGGAGATGAGCCCACAGTCCAAGTTCCCCATTCCGGGCCTCTGCTGAGCCACTCGTGCCCGCTGGCAGCCTGGTAGGGTCGGGGAATCCCCGGTGCCCTCACGAGCTCAGCATAAGCCCCTCCTCACCCTTGCAGCTGCTCCAACTGCATCTCCATGGCGCGGGGTTCTGGGGTGCTGGGTTTGGTGGCTCGAGGACCCAACAGCTGGGAGCTGGGGTCGCTGCGGAGGCGCCGGAGCAAGGGGTGGGCGAGAGGCAAGGGGTCCTGGCGGGACAAGGGGGTCACATTCACCACGGAGGGCATGGACAGTGGCAGCAGGGGGCCTAGACACGTTCCCTTCCCTATACACCCCGGTGCCTGTGGGTTCTACAACTGGGAGGGGAAGCACATCTCCTGAAGCCCTCAGGGGCTCATTTGGCTGTCTACCCACCTGCCCACCTGCCCACCCATCCATCCATCCATCCATCAACCCACCCATTCATCCATCCATCCATCCATCCATCCACCCATCAACCCACCCATTCATCCATCCACCCATACATTCATCAACCCACTTATGCATTCACTCATCCAACCACCCATTAATCCATCCAACTACCAACCCACCCACCGATCCACCTATCAACCCATCCATCCATCTGCCCATCATTCTCTCTCTCTTTCTCTCTCTCTCCCCCTCCCTGTTTTGTGTTAGCTCAGTCTAGGTGCCACCCCACCCTTTTCACACTCTGTTCCCAGAGTCCCCCTGGAGACCATGAAGTTCTGGAGATCCCACCAGGCCTTCCATGCAAAGGTGAACAGTGTCCCTCCTGTTCCCTTAGGTTCTGAGGGTGGGAGGTACGAGTCGCCCCACACTCACCTGTGCCCCACCCAGTTCCACCCCGGGGCTGCTGGAACCACTGCCAGAGCGAGGTGTGTGGCCATGAGGAGGGTGCTGGGAAGGCTCCAGGCTCAGCAACGAATTCTGCAGCTCCTGGACCTGTGGTGGGGTGAGGCGTGGGGTCCCCGCACCGAGGATACCTTGTCTCCTTTGCACCTGCCATGTTCTCTCTGGCCCCCTCAGATTCTGTGTCCTGCTGTCTGTCTCCCAGTGTTCAGGATGGGAGAGGCTCAGAATTCCCTATTCGGAACCTCCATGCACCACCCAGACCAGTGACCAGCCCAAAGCATGGGCCGAGATCGGCCCAACTCCCTCCTTCCTCCTTGAAACCAGTGCTCGGGGCTCAGGCCTAGATGGCCTAAAAGAAACTTATGTGGCCTAAAAGAAACTTATGCCTGGAAACGAATGACAGGTTTCACCATCACCCCCCATCCCCACCTCGCCAGACTGTCACCTTCCCTGCTGCACATGTGGTCCTCTGGCTGGGATATGGAGGGTTTGGAGGGTCTACCACCTCCTTCATCTGCCCAGGGCCAGGCCCTGATTCTGGGGGTGGGGAAAGCTGATGTCTCCCATCCAGCGGGCACTGGGGGCGGCGCCCACTCACCTCCCTCTCCAGCGCCTCCTTCTCGGCCTGCAGACGGCTCAGCTCCGCGTCCCTGCTGCCTAGCGCCAGGCGCAGACAATCGTTCCTCTCTGCCAGCCCCTCGGCTTCTCGCGGCCAGTACTCCGCGCCCGTCTCCAGCTCCAGGCCGGTGCTGCTTGTCCCTGACCCGCCGCTGCCTCCCCTGCCGCTGTCCTCCTGTCTGGACTCCGGCTGGGCCGGGAAGCGCCAGGCCCTGGCCGTTTCCTCCAGGGAGCACAGGACCCTCTGGAGCCTCTCAAACTCGCCCGCCGGGCGCAGGTCCTCCGTCTGGGGGCCCTGGCTGGCCGCCTCCCCCTCTGCCGATGTCTGGGGTACCTCACCCCTGTCCTGGTCCGCTCCTGGGGAGAAACTGGGGAAGCAGTGGGAGATGGAAGGTTCTGGAAATATACCCTCTGCAGGGCGGGTGTTGGGGGAGCAGGAGTTCAGGCAGGAAGCAGGAGGGAAGTGGGTAATGGGGGATTGGCACCTGCTTTGGGGGCACTGCCCCATGGGGTGTTCGGTGTCTGCACCCCCATTTGTCGTCTGGACCGGGCCGGCCACCTCCGTCTCCTCTGAACTCTCCACCAGCGTGTCCAGCTCTGCCTGCCAAGGGGCCTCTGAGCTGAGCTCGGCAGAAATAACCTCCAGGTCCCCACTAAACCCCAGAGGTGGGCACGTCCACTTACGGGGGGCAGGTGCCTCCCTCGGCGACTTCGGGGGCGCGTGGCACGGGCACTCATGTCAGTAGAACTTTGTGTCTCCCGTCGAAACCTCGGGGTGCCCCCTCCTGCCCTAGGTTCAGGGACCTCCGCAGAGACACGGTGCTGAGGGGTCCCCTGCCCTGGAATGCCAGCCGGGACTGGCCACTCACCACCTCTCGGGGTTCCCCCGAATGTCCCTGTCCTGTCCCATCACCGTGGATCCCCTCTCTCCTCTCCAAGCACCCCACAAGTGGGCAGTGGCCCGCGGGACCTCTGGCTTCTGGGGGTGCCTGACGCAGGACCCCTGAGTCTCCAGGCACTCTCGGGGGTCACTCAGCAGGGAGTGCGAGACAGGAAGGCCTCCGCCCAGTCACGTGCTGGCCATTGTTTGGTTTCCTCCTTGGCTTCCTCCCGGGGGCGGGAGGGGGGAAATGTGTCCACTCCTTTCAGCCTGGGGTCTCTCCTGGGGTCTTCCGATCTCAGTGATGGGAGCCACAGTGTTTAGGGGTCCCATAGGCGTCCCCCAGCATGTCACCTCTGACGCCCAGGCAGAGCCTACAGTGTGTATCTGTACATCTGTGAGTGTCCCATGTGCCCGAGTGTTTGTGTGTCTGTATGTTTCAGTGTGTGCAGGTGACCTCTTCATGTACCTGCCTCTGTTTCTGTGCTCATGACTACACGTGTGTCTCTGTGTGTGTGTGTTTGTCCGTGACTGTGCATGTCCGCGTGTGTCTGTCTGTCTGTGTGTATGTATGCTGGCACCACAAGGTTCTCCTTCCTGTGAGCCAGCAGAGATTGCAGGCTGGGAATTTTCCTGTGGGCAATGGATGCCCTCACTGGCTCTGGTGCCCTCAGCCATGGAAGCTCAGACACAAGAGGGCCTGGAGTATTTTCCTAGCAAGTCCTGCGTGGTTTTCCAGCTTGGGCGTCACACCTATTGATTCCTAGGTTGCTGGGGCTCAGTTTGTGGGTTGCTTCTGGCTCTGCTGAGTCCGGTCTCTGTGCTCAGGTAAGACTTTAGACTCTGGGGCCGGAGAGATAGCATGGAGGTAAAGCGTTTGCATTTCATGCAGAAGGTCATTGGTTCGAAGGGGCTGGAGAGATAGCATGCAGGAGGTCATCGGTTCGAATCTCGGCGTCCCATATGGTCCCCTGTTCCTGCCAGGAGCAATTTCTGAGCCTGGAGCCAGGAATAACCCCTGAGCACTGCCAGGTGTGACCCCCCCAAACCCCCCCAAACCGCCCCCCCCAAAAGAAGGTCATTGGTTCGAATCCCGCCGGCAGGAGCGATTTCTGAGCGTGGAGCCAGGAGTAACCCCTGAGCGCTGCCGGGTGTGACCCAAAAACAAAACAACAACAACAAAAAAGACTTTAGGCTCTGTGCCGGGGATCAAACTGGGGTTAGCAGAGTGGTAGGCAAGTACCTCACCCCAGTGCCATCTCGTGGCCCCTTTCAGGTGAGTTTTTTGTTATATTTTGGTTTGGGGTCACATCCGGCACCACTCAGGGGTGACTACTGCTTCTGTGCTTAGAAATCACTGCTCGTCCCCCCAAGCCAGAGGTAAGGTGTCTGCCTTACAAGCGCTAGCCAAGGAACGGACCTCGGTTCGATCCCCCGGCGTCCCATATGGTCCCCCCAAGCCATGGGCGATTTCTGAGCACATAGCCAGGAGTAACCCCTGAGCGTCAAACGGGTGTGGCCCAAAAAAAACCAAAAAAAAAAAAAAAAAAGAAATCACTGCTCGTGAGGCTCAGGGGGACCCTATAGGATGCCGGGAATAAAACCCAGGACGGCCGAGTGCAGGCAAGTGCCCTACCCCTTGTGCAAACTCTTAGGCCCCAAACTCAGCCCTTTCTGCACCCATCACCAGCCAGCGTCTGAAGTTATTTCCCCAACTCGAACTTAATCGTTTGTCATTGGCTAAGGAGGCCAATGCCCACCTCGCGGCCGCGCGTCGTAGCCAATCAAGAGGTAGAATCCTGCAAGCTCCGTCCAATCACCTTCCAGCACCGTCCTACCTTTCCTGTCCATCACATCTCCGACCGCCTCCCAGTTCCGCCCGCCTTCAGCCTTCCTCGTCCATCAAAGGTCAAGACCCACCCCCGGGAGCAGTCCCAGCCTATCAGCGCCCTCGACTCTCCCGCCTACCGCCTCTCGGGCTTTGCGAACTACATTTCCCATGAGGCGGCGCGCTTGGCCAGTCACTTCCGGCTACCAAGATGGCGGCTTCCTAGCATCGGAGGCTGGTTTGAAAAAGGAGGCCCCAGCTTGGGTGAGCGAGAAGTTGGGGGTCTCCAGCGTGGGGACCCGCCCCTAGACGGCCCCGTCTACCCTAGCTGGTGCTCCCTTCCCGATCTCTGGCTTCCCGCGTTTTAGCCTCATCCTTTTTAAATTTTTGGTCCACTCCCTGCTCAGGAACCACTCCTGGCTCTGTGTTGATGAATTACTCCTGGCAGTGCTCGGGGGGCCGTAAGGGGTGCCGGAGATCGAACCTGGGTCGGCCGCATGCAAACGCCCTCCCTCTGTGCCGTCCCTCCGGCCCCTTTATTCCCCTTTTGCTGCAACAAACGCGTTGTTCTCCCTAACTCGGAGGTGGTCGGGCTGCAGGTTGCTCCGGGACCTTGCGTCCTCCCCGTTGCACCCGGAGCCAGGCTGTGCCACTGTGCCCTGTCTTTCTCTCTAGGTACCTGCCCTACTCTGATTCCCGTCACTCTCTGCAGAAATCTCCACACACACACACACCCCATCCCCCTTGACTGACCAGAGCCTGGGTTGGGGTCGATTCTAGGGGTGATTGATTATTCCTCGAGTCACCAAAACCTTCCCAGCTTCAGGTAACATAAAATTCATTTCCTTTATACGCAGGAGTCTCAAACTCAATTTACTTGGGGGCCGCAGGAGGCAAAGTCGGGGTGATCCTTGAGTGCAAAGTCAGTAGTAGCCTTGAACATTGGGGGGTGTGACCCAAACAACTAAAACAAAACAAAACAAAACAAAAAAGATTCCTCTAGGGCAGGGCCATAAAATGTTGTATGGAGGGCCGCAAACGGCCCGTGGGCCGTGAGTTTGAGATCATTGCAAACCTAAACCCCAAGTCTTTTTTGTTTGTTTTTGTTTTAGGGCAGGGGTCTCAAACTCAGTTTACCTGGGGGCTGCAGGAGGCAAAGTCGGGGTGATCTTGAGTGCAAAGTCAGTAGTAAGCCTTGAACATTGGGAAGTGTGACCCAAACAACTAAAACAAAACAAAACAAAAAAGATTCCTCTAGGGCAGGGCCACAAAATGTTGTATGGAGGGCTGCAAACGGCCCGCCAGTCTCGAGTTTGAGACCCCTGGTTAAGGCGAATAAGGGAAACCTCTGTATGTGGCAGGGGTGGGGTGGGGAGGGATTTCAAGCATGGTTCTACCCAGGTGAACCCAGGGTTTCTGCCATCTTGGGGTTGACCATTAAATCAGGCTGGCAAAAAGGGACTCTGTTCATCTTCAGAGACACTCGATGCCCAGGCCTCTTTAGCATCCTCGGCCATCAGGGCCATACAGCAGGGCAAGCGAGCTGAGTGCCAAGAAGTCCTTGAGCCCCATCACCCAATGACATTGGACACTCCTTAAAGGAGGACCCTGGATTCCCTGGCCCCTGCTCCCCCCGTCCACTCGGGAGCCATGGAAGTGGCCGAGTCCAGTCCAACGGAGGAGGAGGAGGAGGAAGAGGACGAGGAGGAAGAACAGCAGCAGCAGGCAGCAGAGCCCCGGCCCCCGACGCGCTCCAACCCTGAGGGGGCAGAGGACCGGGCACTCGGGGCCCAGGCCAGTGTGGGCAGCCGTAGCGAGGGCGAGGGAGAAGCGGCCAGCACAGACGACGGCCCTCCTGGCGTGTCCGGAGCCGGCACCAAGCCCTGGCAGGTGCCCCCGGCTGCACCTGAGATCCACGTGAGGACGCCGAGGGTGAACTGTCCGGAGAAGGTGGTGAGTGCTGCGTGGGTGCACAGGACTGCCTGTACCTGCGTCCTCCTTGCTTCCCCACTTTCTGCTTTCCTTCCTTCCTTCCTTCCTTCCTTCCTTCCTTCCTTCCTTCCTTCCTTCCTTCCTTCCTTCCTTCCTTCCTTCCTTCCTTCCTTCTTTCCTTCCTTCCTTCTTTCCTTTCTTCCCTCCTTCCTTCCTTCACACACACAGCCTGGACAGTATTTTTTTTTACAGTATTGCAGTGTATTCCTAGGTTTCCAAAACTGGGGTTTCATCCGATGTTCCTGACTTGCTGAGAGCTCAGGGGAGGGGTGTGAAAGTCCACCCGGGCCCCAGGCCACCTCCACGCCCACGCCTGTCCTTTCCCTCTCACAGATCATCTGCCTGGACCTGGCCGAGGAGATGTCGCTGCCAAAGCTGGAATCCCTCAGCGGGTGAGAGGGATTTGGGGTTCCAGGGGTCACCCAGCAGGTGTCCTATCTATGTCATGACCGGAGCAGGAAGGGCGGCAAGCAGTGCAGGGCCGAACTGCCGTCCTGGAGTCCTGGAGGCTCCCTCGCTTCACCCCCTATCCCCGAAGGCCTTGGGCTCAGGTCTCGACCCAACTACTCGGTTCGTCTCCTCCAGCTCCAAGACCAACGCGCTGAACGTGTCACAGAAAATGATCGAGATGTTCGTGCGCACGAAGCACAAGATTGACAAGAGCCACGAGTTTGCGCTGGTCGTGGTGAATGATGACATGGCCTGGGTGAGGGGCGTGGCTTAAGGGTGGTGACTGTTGTGGGCGGGGCCAGACCTACAGGTGGCTTGGAGGGTGTGTGCTAGATGGGGCGTGGCTTGAGGATTCAGACTGGGATGGAGCTGGTGGGGTGGGCATGGCCTAGACCCTGCTGGTAAACGGGCGTGGCTTGTATAGGGGTGTGCTTGTGGGCGGGGACTGGACTAGGGTGTGGCTTAGAGTGGGGGCGTGGTCTATAGGGTTGTAGTTGGGTGGGTGTGGCTTAGAGGGCGTGGCTATTTGGAGGTGGGGCATAGCTGCCTGGGTAGGGTTTAGTGGGATAGCTCCCAGGGGCAGAGTTTGGACTGGGGGCGGGACTAGGCTGGGGTGCGGCTGCACTCCCTGGGGTCCCCCTGATCTCTCTGCATCCCTCTCTTAGCTGTCTGGCCTCACCTCGGACCCTCGGGAGCTCTGCAGCTGTTTATATGACCTGGAGACAGCACCCTGCTCCGCCTGCAGTATCCTTGCTTCCGTGTGGGGCCACACCGTGCTGTCCCTGGGCCCTTGGCTCTGCCCCGCCGTGGGCAAGTGACCATTGCTGGACTCAGACCCGCTGACCCTGCATCCTCCCCTATGAGGCCCCAGACTGCGGTTCTTGCACATGGCTGACGGGGCCGAGGGGTTCCATACCTGGCATTCTGTAGGGCTCCCCCAAGCGCCACTAGGAGGGATTCCTGAACAGTCAGCAATAACACCCCCCTCAGCACTACCGGGTGTGGCCCCAAAACTAGCAAACAAACACAGGTTCTCCAGAGGCTGGTAGAGCACAGGGGTCAACTTGCAGGCAGCTGACTTACGCTCGTCCCGGGAGCTGCACATGGTCCCTGAGCACAGAGCCCTATAGGAGTAGTCTGTGAGCACTGCAGGAGTGGCCGGAGGTTGGGACCCGACTACACCTGAGTTGGGGGTGCACAATGAACTCACAATGGTTCTCTCCGCTCCTCACAACCTGAGCCATCCTCAGCACAGGGTTGGGGTGCCCCCACCATCACCTCTACATATGGGGTTTCAGATCCAGGAGACAGACAGTCCTGGGGCCATTAGCAAGGGGAGGCCAGCATCCGGTGGGTCTGTGTGTCATGGGGTGGCATAACTGCTCTCATGGGTAGGGAGCAGCTCTGAGGTCCCAGACAGCACAGGCCTGACACCCTGGCCCATGCTGAGGGAAAATGGGCTCAGAGAGGGCAAGTGACCCCCGCCAGGGTCACTCACAGCATGGGCCCTGGTCGCACTTGCCCACCCCACTGTGCCTCCTCCTTAGCAACCTCTCCAGACCTGGAAGGTCTCTTCAACCTCATGTGAGTGCCCCTGCCTGCGTGTCTATCCCTAAGTGGCAGTTTGAAGGACATGACTAAAGTTTGGCCAGTAGGCCCTGTCCCTCTCTGCACTGGTGGGCGTGTCCTAAGAGACCCTCTAGTGAGCTTTGGGTGTGTGGGCATGGCCCACAACATCTTCAAGGTGATGGGCGTGGTTGATTTTATGTAGGTGTGGCCTGCTGGGTGTGACCTGTGACACCTAACCCTACTTCTAGGGGCGCTGACACTTGCATCTTTTTTTGGGGGGGAGTCAAGCCGGGCAGTACTCAGGGGTTCCTCCTGGCTCTAAGCTCAGAAATAGCTCCTGGCAGGCTCAGGGGACCTTATGGGATGCTGGGATTCGAACCACCGTCCTTCTGCATGCAAGGCAAATGCCTTACCTCCATGCTATCTCTCTGGCCCCTTATTATGTTTTTTGTTTTGTTTTGGTTTGGTTTTCGACCACATCAAACAGCACTCAGGGATCACTCCTGGCTCTGTATCACTTATGGCAGACTAGGGGACCTTACGGGATGTCGGGGATTGAGCCCAGATCAGCCATGTACAAGATAAACACCCTACTCTCTGTTCTAGCTCCCTGACACCCCCCCCCTTTTATTTTGAGCCACATGTGGTGGTGTTCAGGGACCCTGGTGACCCGGGATGCCCTTGGGAGGTGTCCAGATGGCCCTTGGAACCATCTCCCCAAGAGAGGCTCCATTTTTGTCAATGCCCCGTGTAGCTGCAATTTGGGACTAGCCATCCCGGCATCTCTCACACTGACCGGAGAGTCCAGGAGTGTATTTCTCACCTCCAAGAGGCTGCTCTGGCCTCCTGGCCCCAGCCCTACTTCGCCTGTCCCGGCTTTGAACTTTCTGATTCATTTCTCAGCCGATGCAGGTGACCCCCATGGTTTGTCCCCACCACCTGTTTCTGTGAGGGGCGGCTTTGTTTGGGGACTCACTGTGGATGTTCCAAGTGCGAGTCTGGGGGATATGCCGTGAAGCAGACACGAGGGTGCACAGGCAGGGATGAGGCTGTGTGGGCAAAGTCAAGGGTAGGGGCTGGGAGGAGAGAGTGGGGGAGCAGGGTGTCCTAACCCACTCCAACCCCCTGGGCTCACAGCCAGCAGAAGACTGAGGTGCCGGTTACCGAAAATGTGCAGACCGTGCCACCCCCCTATGTGGTCCGCACCATCCTGGTGTACAGCCGGGCGCCTAGCCAGCCGCACTTCACCCTCACTGAGCCCGTGAAGGTGAGCTGGGCTGGCGGGCGCCTTAGACAGGGTGCTGGTGGCGAGTGGCAGGGATTGGGGGCCAAGGCCGAGGCTCCTGGCCTGAAAGGGCCCCTCTCTGCAGAAAATGCTGCAGTGTCCCTACTTCTTCTTCGATGTCATCTACATCCACAACGGCGCGGAGGAGAAGGAGGAGGACCTGAGGTGGAAGGTGAGGAGGGAACCGTGCTTCAGACGGGTTCAGAACGAGGCCAAGACATTAAATCCCACTTGTCACTCGGGGCAGGGTTGGGCCTGTCCCCCTGTCTCCTGCTTTGCCCAAGCCTCTTGCCATGAGCCCACCTCACTCCTCGTCCCCACCTTCTGCATGTGAGACTAAAATGAGCTTACCTGTGAGAGGAACTCCTACTCACCCATCAAAACCCAAACCCAAAGTTCCCTCTTTGAAGATCCCCCACATAGGGGCAGGGAGATTGTGTGAGACTCTCTGTTCTTCCTCATGGGAGGGGGGGGGGTTTCAGGACAGACCTCACAGAGGGGATGATGCTGGATGCTTTTGGAGGGAGGGAGTGGGGCCTGGAAAATTCAATTTTATTTTTGTTTTGGGGCCACACTGGCTGGCACTCGGGTTATTTCTGGTGGTGCTTAGGAGACCCTATGGAATGCCAGGGATTGAACCCAGGTCAGCTGTGTGCAAGGCGAGTGCCCTCCCCGTGGTGCTGTCGCTCTCTGTCCCCCCAGAAATCTTCACTCCTCAGAACCCAGCCATGCTACCCCCTCCTCAGGGAAGCCCTCTGGGGTGCCACCGCATCACCTGCCCCTCTTCTCTCCATCCCTAGGACATGTTCGCCTTCATGGGCAGCCTGGACACCAAGGGGACCAGCTACAAGTACGAGGTGGCCCTGACCGGGCCCGCTCTGGAGCTGCACAACTGCATGGCCAAGCTGCTGGCCCACCCGCTGCAGCGGCCCTGCCAGGGCCATGCGTCCTACAGCCTGCTGGGTGGGGACGAGGAGGAGGCCACGGCAGAAGTGGAGGCCACGGTGTGACCGGGCGCCACCATCTGACTCACTGGCGCCACTGCCTGCTGATCCCCAAAGGCTCCTGGGGCACCCAGCACACAGAAATGCATGCACATGTGTGTGTGTGTGTGTGTCCTGGGGGCCCCAGAAGGGCACCCCAGGGACTCCGGACACCCCCCACCCCCCTTATTTCCAGCCCCGTCATTTGTCAACTGGCATTTTTATTCTTTCCTCGAAATAAAGGCCCCAAGACCTTCAGACTCAAACAGCCTTTGCTTTGGGATTGTGGGGACCAAAGGGGGGCTGGGGAACACAGAAAATGATCCTTCTTGGAAGCCCCCAGGCGGTGTCAGGCAGGGCTGTGTCCAGCCTAAGGCGGGCCTGTGGGGTAGAAAGGCATTTCAGGCCTGGCTCTTTCCTGCTGTCACTGGCCTGGGGTGTTGCCACACTGGAGTCTTGAGAGGAGAAATGCCCGGGCTAGACTCCTGCAGCTCTTTGAGCCAGATCCCAGCCCGCTTTTTTTTTGTTGTTGTTGTTTGTTTGGTTTGGTTTTGAGGTGTTTTAGTGGGGGAGAGTGGGACTTGGAAAAAAATTTTTTTTCCGGATTTTGGGCCACTCCCAGTGATGC
This sequence comes from Suncus etruscus, assembly GCF_024139225.1. Lineage (NCBI taxonomy): Eukaryota > Metazoa > Chordata > Mammalia > Eulipotyphla > Soricidae > Suncus > Suncus etruscus. Next base: position 92,481,835 of record NC_064862.1, on the reverse strand, counting down.
TCAGGGGTTGCTCCTGGTTATTTGCTCAGAAACCGCCCCTGGCAGGCTCGGGGGCTCATATAGGATGCTCCCATCCACAGGCCCGTCCTGGGTCAGCGGCCTGCAAGGCAAACACCCTTCTGCTGTGCTACCACTCCAGCCACATTTTGTTAAGGATTTTGGGCCCTCAGCCGATGCTCAGGGGGGTCACTCAGGGCAAGGAGATTGTGTGATACCACGGGGCTCTGCGCTCAGGTGCCATTTGGGATATGGGGGTGTCAAACCCCAGTCAACTGTGCGCAAAGCTGGGTCCTAAATTTCCACAACCTCCTCCCACCGCAGAAGGGGAAACAGGCTCCAAAATCATGAAAGGCTCCGGAGCCACATGGACCCGCGGGGTCCCTCTGGGCAGAAGGGAGGCTTGGCGACGCTTGGGGCATCCTGGCCCTGGGTAGGGTGGCAGGGGCGGCGGGGATCCCAGCCCCACCTCGGCCCGCCTGGCTCCACCCACCTGGGGGGCCCTTATCGGCCTTGCCAGGCGCTTGCCTGGGCACCGCCCGGGTGGCGCGCGGGTCACCGGGCTGGGGATCCCAGGGGCGGGCACTGCCGGGGCGCGGAGGGGCGGTCCGGCGCGTGCGTACCGCGGCGCCGCGGGAAGTTGGAAAGCCCCGGGCCCGGGAGGGGACGGTCCGGCCCGGGGCCATGGGCGCTGCGGGAGCCGAGCTGGCCCTGCAGCTGCGGGCAGCGCTGCGGGCCGAGGAGCCGCGGTGAGGGCCGGGCAGAGGCGGGCGCGGGGGCAGGGCGCACGGCGGGCTTTGGGCAGGGCACGCGTGGGGCAGGGCGCAGGGAGGGCGCGGTCCGGTCCCGATCCAGTGCGCCCTGCGCTCACGGGCTAGCCACCATCCGCAGGGCCGTGGACCAGCTGCTCCGCCGGGGCGCGGACCCCAACCTGGTGCTGGAGGACGGCGCGGCGGCCGTGCACTTGGCGGCCCGAGCCCGGCGACCCCGGCCATTGCGCTGCCTGACCGCGCTGCTGCGGGCCGGCGGGGACCCCAACGCACGGTGAGCCCTGGGGCTGGAGGGACCGCGGGGCTCCAAGGTTTGGGGTCGGGATTGGAACGACCTGTAGCGCAGCAGGGAGCGGAGGGCGCGCCAGCCTCGCAGGTGGCCACGCCGGGTTCCATCTCTCCATCTCTGACATCCCAGCGGGGTCCCCTCTGAGCACCCACCAGATGGCTCCCTGAGCACAGACCCAGGAGTCAGCTCGGGTGTGGCCTAGAGAGCAAAGCAAGGCGAGTCCAAAGCGACTTTTGGGTGGCGCGCGCCGGATCCTGGACTCCTAGGTGTACCCGGGAGTGCAGCCCCCGCTGACCACTGGGCTCCCAGGTCTGCCGAGGCCCTGACCCCGCTGCACGTGGCTGCCGCCTGGGGCTGCCGCCGGGGCTTGGAGCTGCTGCTGAGACGCGGAGCCGACCCCGAGCTGCAGGACCAGGTGCGTAGGGTGCGGTGATGGATGCGGGTGGCCCGTGGTGGCGCAGGGTCCGGGGTGCTCAAGGCTGATGATTTGGATCCACACAGGACGGACTCAGAGCTCTGGACTTGGCCGAACAGCAGGGCCACGAGGCCTGTGTTCGAGTCCTGCAGGGCCTGGCGCCGCCTGTGCGCACCTGGACACCCCTAGTGACCGCCCCGGAGACTCAGCAGCCGGACCCTGACGCACCTCTTTCTCGGACAACCTCTTTTGCACCCCAGCCAGACTCCGCTCAGGGAATGGGACCCGCCTCCAGCCGGGCCCTGGACAGCCCAGGGCAGCGGGGCAGGGATGCCCGTGGGGAGGCAGGGCCGGGCTCCCCAAACTGCTGTGCCCACCCCCCGCCGGTCCTCGAGGGCAGCTCGGAGGATGCCTCCTTCGTCACGGCAGTTGAGGACCCTGTCCCGGGTGCATCTACACCTGCTGGACGTGGGTCCCTGGACGCTGGGCCAGAGCTGGAACAGGTCGGTGTCCCTGAGAAAGAGCTGGGCGTGCGTCTCCAGGCGCTGACTCTGGACACCCCGTCAGCTCTCCGGGCCCCGAGCCCCGCGAGAGCATCCTTGGGCACTGAGTCCTGCCTGGACGGTGCCCTGACCGCCCTGTGGCCGGCACAGACGGAGTGCGAGGTGGGTGCTGGGGAGCCCCCGGGTGTCCCCGAGTCGGACCTGGAGCTGTTGCGGGGCTTGCGCGCCCTGGGGGCCACCCCGGGCCCGGTCACGCCCTTCACGCGCCCTCACTATGTCCGGCGCCTGCAGGAGGCCCGCATTGCCCGCGGTGAGTTTGGGCATCTGGGGTCACCTTTTCTGACCCATCTCTGCTTCCCCGTGACTCAGTTTCCCCGTTCAGGCCCCGACTTCTCCAGGCACAGCCCCGAGCTGGCGGAGGCCCTACGGACCGGCCAGATCCCTGACGCGCAGGCGGACGAGGACGTACTGACCAGCCAGTTCGAGAGGCCGGATCTGCGCAGGGCCTGGCGGGGGGGCGTGGCCAAGGCCAGTTTCACCTACTTACTGCTGGACCCCAGGTGTGACCCCGCCCCGGACAGCAGAGGGTGTCCCTAGGGCCTCAGAGATGTTGTATGTCTTCAGAGGAGAGGTCACCCTCTTTGGTCACTGCCCCGTGTGTGTGGTTTTGAGGCCACCCCCTGCAGTGTGTGGGGAGAGTTGGGTGAACTCAGTGGCTGGGGGTGCAGGAGCCCCCACACGAAGGGTCTGGGCTGTGGCCCCATGGGCCATCACTGGCCTGGTTATATATGATTTTTTTTTATTTTGGGCCACACCCGGTGACGCTCCTGGCTATGCTCACAAATCGCTCCAGGTTTGGGGGACCATATGGGACACCGGGGATCGAACTGCGGTCCGTCCTGGGTCAGCTGCGTGCAAGGCAAATGCCCTACCGCTGCGTCCCCGCTCCGACCCCATATATAAATATTTGTTCGACTAAAGGAAGAACATTTGGGGAGTTGAGAGATTGGAGAATCATGAGGACGCTGTTGGCCTTGCATGCAGATGATCCGGCCTCGATTTCCAGCATCCCCATAGGGTCTCTCTGAGCACTGCCAGTAGCAATTCCCTAGGACAGAGCTGGGAGTCAGCCCTGAGCACAGAGATAGGAGTGAGACCCAAGCACAGACCCAGGAGTGAGCCCTGCCTGAGAATCGCATGTGTCGACCCCCAAAAAAACAAAAAGCACACTTGGGACAGTCCTTCCCTGGGCCTCTCTAGAGCCGACAGGGTCCAAGAAGGGGCAGGTTCGCCCTTCTGTCCCCCCAGCTCCCTCTCACCCTTCAGGGAGACGCAGGACCTGCCATCCCGAGCCGCCACCCTGGGCCCCACCGGCCGCCTCCGCACCTTCGTCCGCGCCATCTTCTATGTGGGCAAGGGGAGTCGGGCCCGGCCAGATTCCCACCTGTGGGAAGCCCTGGGCCACCTGGGACGCCCAGGGAGACAGGTGAGGGAGTGGTGGTGGGGGCGTGGGAGGAGGAGGTGGAGACAGCAGTGCCTCACCCCCGGCACCCCTAGCCCTCCCCGAAGGTGCAGCGGATCCTGGACATCTGGGCGGCCGGCCGTGGCGTGGTCTCCCTCCACTGTTTCCAGCACACTGTGGCGGCCGAGGCATACACCCGGGAGGCCTGCCTGGTGGCGGCGCTAGGTGGGTGATCCTCCCCTTGTGTCCTCTGCTCTTTGCTGCTGCTGGGGTGCTGATAACAGGGTGCTGGGGCTGGGCCTCTGCAGTCTCAAGGCCTGCAAGTGAGCACCTTCAACTCATCTGTGTCTGTGCTCCCCAGTTTCTGCAGTGTCTGAAGCTAGGCTCCAATCCGCTGAACTGACCTTGTCTTTAATTTTTGTTTGTTTTATGTATGGATGTGGGGGGGCACAACAGCAGGGTCTCAGGGATCACTCCCGGCAGTGCTCGAAAGACCCTATCTGTGGGATGTCAGGGATTGAACCTGGGTCAGAAATATGCAAAGCCAGTCCCCTGACCTCTATGCTATTGCTCAGGCCCCTATGTGAGTGATTTGTTTATTTATTTGGGACCCACACCCAGCGATACTCAGGGTTAACTTCTAGTTTTCTGCTCAGGGATCACTTCTGACAGTCTTGGGAGACCATATGAGATGCCAGGGATTGAACCCTGGTTATCCACATGCAAGACAAAACGCCTTCTCCACTGTACTATTTCTCTGATCCTATTTAAGTGATATTTGGGGGGGTGGGGTGGGCCAAACCTGTCAGCTCTCAGGGGTTACTCCTGGCTCTGTGATCAGAAGTCACTCCTCACAGGCTCAGGGGATCCTATGGGATGCCAGGGATCAAACCCTGGTCAGCTGAGTGCAAGGCAAATACCCTCCCCATTATGCTTTTGCTCTGCCCCCCATATGCTTTTTAAGCCCATTTGGGGAGGCTAGTTTGTTCCTCAGGCCCCACGTGGCAGTGTTGGGGTCCTCCTGGTTCGTTGTGGGGGGCCCACTGCAGCAATGCCAAGGATGTACATTATTTGGGGGGAGGAACCTGAGCACCAGCTCCCTGCACACTGGCCATCAAGCCCCACTGTCTCGAGGGTACCAGGGACCCACCACTCTTCAGAGGTAGCCCTGGGGCTCCCCAAGGTGCCCTGACCTCTCCCTGCCTTTCTCCAGGGCTCGGAGCGCTGACCAACCAGAAGCAAGGCCATTGTTATGGGGTGGCCGCCAGCTGGCCCCTGGCCCGGCGCTGCCGCCTGGGTGTGTATCTGCTGCATCGGGCCCTGCACATCTTCCTGGCCGAGGGTCAGCGAGAGCTTCGGCCTGGGGATGTCCAGGAGCGAGGCTGAATGTGGGGCCTCGAACCCAAGGCCAGAGAGGGTAGTGAGCTGCCTATCAAGGGAGGGGAACAAGTCAGGATCTGGGTGTGTGTGGAGAAATTTCCTTTGATCTCCCTGGGGGGGATACCTCAGCCTGTGATTGGGGGGGGGGGGTGTCTCTGACATAAGAGACATAAGCTTCACAAAGCTTTAGTCAGTTCCCCCTGCAAACACCACTGGAGACATGAACCCAGATCCAGGGTGGGCCTCTTGAAACCGGAGACTTCCGAGAGGAATCATGTGACCAAAGCAACGCGCCACCTCATTGGGCGCACGACCTGCCTGTCAAAGAGGCGCAGCCAATCATGCTCTGCGGGAGGCGGGCTGTGGCTTTCCAGCTCCACCGACTCTGTGCTCAGCCCTTGGCGCCTGTAACCAAAGCTTCGCCCCAAAGATGAGATTTATCCAACTTTTCCAATCGGTCTCTGCTGGTCCTGAACATGAGGGGGCTCCTGCACCCCCAGACTCCTTTCACCAGCGAGGCGAGGCTCAAACAAAGCAAATTCTCTGCATAGGCCTTGCAGAGCATAAGGGACTGGGCCAAGGGGGCGGAGGGGCTGGAAGCTGGGCAGAAGGCTGGCAGGGCAGACAAAGGCAATGCTGGATGTGACCTCTCTCAAGAGAAAAAAAAAAGCAAACTCCTGTGGCTTCGAAGTAAAGAATATTCGTGACAACCCCGGGGGAGGGCTGGGGAACAGTGTGCAGGCCTGTCTTGCATGCATCAGGCCTTAAGTTCCACCCCAGCAGGGATGCAGCCTCAGGCACTGTGCCCGGAGCAGTTTCTCCAGCTCAGCCAGCACTGGGCACTGTGCCTGGAGCACTTTCTCCTGCTCAGCCCGTTTGGGAGGAGACAGGGAGGGGCGCGACCCGAGGCTAAAAGGACCCCCAACGCAGTGCCCTTGGTTTCATTGTCACTTGGTTTTATTGAGTTACAAGTTGAGATGCTTAGGTTGGGTGGTGCCCCGGGCCCCGCTCCCCCAGCCCCCAGCCCCTCCCCGCCTAGAGCCACAGTTGCTCGCTGGCCAGTGCCAAGGAATGCGGGTGGGTGGGCTGGAGAGTAGTGGTGGGAGCTGGGGTGGGTGGGTGGGGTGTCTCGGGCTATGGGGCTCTTGGGGCCCAGATCAAGCACGGCTCGGCTGACACAGAGGAAGACAGAGCAGGGGAGGGGATGGAAGGCAGCGTCGGCCGTGACGGGATGGGGAAGAGGCTTCTGTACAGGGCGATCCTTTGGGAGGAGGCCCCTGACTCTGCATTACTCAGCCTGTGTAATGTTTCCAGGAAGGAGCCACCTGGCTGGCCACGCTCACTAGCGAAGCCATCCTGTCAGATTGGGGGCGGGGCCTTGAAAGACCACGCCCACTGCATAAATCTGCCAGTGGTTTGGGGCGGTACCCAGTCAGACCACACCCACTGACAAAGGCCCGCCCCTGGAGCGAGGTGCCTAATACAACCAGGCAGCTGACATAAAAGCCAATTGGGGCTTACCCAGCCAAGCCACGCCCACCTGCTTAGATATTCCAGACTGGGCGGTGGCCTGCGAGACCACGCCCACCTCCTTAGCTGTCCTGGATTGGGAGGATTCCAGTGAGGCCACGCCCACAGCGTGTATTGCCTGGCTAACTGGGGGCGTTTCCCAGCTCAGCTCCGCCCACCAGGGCGGGCTTTCCCCGCCCCGGAAGTTCTTCGCACGCTGCTCCCGTTCTCAGCTCCTCTGCTCACCTGGTAGAGGCGCCACTATTTTTGGTCCTGTGCCGGGCCAGGCGAAGGCGAAGGCGCAGGTGTAGGCGCGGCCTGGGGCTCGGGCAAGACCCTGGGCGAGGGCTCCGGCTCCCACAGCAGGAATTCGTGCAGCAGCGTGTTGACGATGTCCGGGCACTCCAGCATGACCATGTGGCTGCCCTCGTCGATGAGCTTGAGGAAGGCCAGGAGCAGGATCTGCGGGGGTCGGGGTGGGGGGTCGGTCACGCTGCATGCACCGGCGACCCCTGCATCTGCTTCTACCCGGGTAGAATGGCTCGATTATGGCCTGGGGCCTGCCACTCTCTGGGCCCTGCATTCTGCTGTGGTCCCTCCCGGGTTCTGGGGGGCACTCAGGCCCAGCTTTCTGGTATGTCCATCTGCCGGGTTCCTCATTCTAGTTTGGACCCTTCCCAGGCCACTGTTCGGATCATCCTGTCCAATACCAGCAGCTCTCCTGCCTGTCCCCAGGACCACCGGAAAATCTGCACACTTGCAAGCGCTCTACGGGGTGCAGACGGGACCCTGGCTGTGCAGAGAACTTTCTCTAAAAAGAACCCTTTTTGGGCCCGGAGAGATAGCACAGCGGCGTTTGCCTTGCAAGCAGCCGATCCAGGACCAAAGGTGGTTGGTTCGAATCCCGGTGTCCCATATGGTCCCCCGTGCCTGCCAGGAGCTATTTCTGAGCAGACAGCCAGGAGTAACCCCTGAGCACAGCTGGGTGTGACCCAAAAACCAAAAAAAAAAAAAAAAAAAGAGCCCTTTTTAGAGGGGACTTTTTGTTTGTTTTAGAGACACAGCCAGTGATGCAAAACCAGGGGTCACTCCTAGCGGTGTGCTAGGGACTCAGATTGGCCCCGTGCAAGGCTGTGCTATACTCTGGCCCTTGGAGGGGGATCTTGAATGGAAGAATTGACCCCCCTCCCAATCCTTCTCCCTGAATGCCACGGCTGACCACCATGTCACTGCCTATTCCAGTTGGGCAAGGTATTTTTTTTCTTTCCTCAATATCCCTACCCCAGGGGTGCTTTGGACGTCCTCATGGCTCTGCACTCAGGACTCATTCCTAGTGGTGCTCTGGAGACCCTCTAGGATGTATGAGATGAACCTGGGTTGGCAGTGTGCAAAGCAGGTGCCCTCCCTTGCTGTGCTATGGCTCCAGCTCAGAACACTGCTTCTGTGGGTGTGTGCTGGGGCGGGGAGGACTAAGCCTGTCCACCCTCTCGTCCTAACTTCCCGCCTTTCCCTTGTCCCTTACTTACCTCGGCCATGCGCTGATCTTCCTCCACCGGCACAAACTTGTCGTGCATGCCGTGGACGAGGAGCACTGGCACGGTTAGCTCGGCGTGGTACACCTCGTCGCCCTCGGGCCAGTACTGGCCGCTCATCATGGCCCGCAGCACGAAGGAGGACACGTTGAAGGCGTTGCCTTCCTTCAGCAGCTGCTTCTCCTTCGCCCCCTGGCGAGCGAAGCCGGCCCTGCGCGGGAGAAAAGGAGGGTCGGGCTGGAGCGCACAGCCAGGGCGCAGGGCCAGAGCACAGGGCTAGAAGCCAGGCCAGGCCCGCACCGCCCTGCACCACCGCTGCCACCCGCATGCCCTGAGCCTGGGCCCGGAGCCAGGCTCGACCACTCACTTGAGGAAACTCCAGGCCAGGCAGGGCGAGAGGCAGTGCAGGACGCAGGCGGGCATGTTGAAGATGGAGCAGAGACTGGGCTCCAGCGCCGTAGGGCCGCCGCCATTGATCATGATGACCTTATGCACCAGATCCGGGTACTCGTGGGCCAGGAAGGTGCAGAAGGAGACGCTGCCCGGGGGTGCGAGAGGGATGTTAGGGCCCGGGCCAGGTGGGGTGGATCCCAGGCCCAGCTGCCCCGCGGTGCGAATAAGTGCACGGAGAGTGGACTGTGTTTTGGAGAGATCATGTATCCGCTCGATGGCCAGCAGTGGGGTGTGCTAGCTTAAAGGCAGTGGCATAGGGGTTGCTCCTGGCTCTGCGCTCAGAAATCACTCCTGTATGGGGCCGGAGCATAGCACAGCGGTAGGGCGTTTACCTTCCAAGCGGCTGACCCAGGACCAAAGGTGTTTCGAATTCCGGCATCCCATATGGTCCCCCATGCCTGCCAAGAGCGATTTCTGAGCAGAGAGCCAGGCGTAACGCCTGAGCGCCGCCGGGTATGGCCCAAAAACCAAAAATAGAAAAGAAAAAGAAATCACTCCTGGCAAGCTTGGGGGGACCATACAGGATGCCAGGGATTGAACCCAGGCCTGTCTTGGGTCAGCTGCGTGCAAGGCAAATACCCTACTGCTGTGCTATCACTCGAACCACTAGAATTATTATTATTTTATTTTTGGAGGGCCATACCCAGTGATGCTCAGGGACCGCTTCTGACAAAGACACTATGGAATGCTGGGAATAGAGTCCGGGCTGATAGATCACAGGCAGTACAAAGGCCCTCCATGCTGTGCTATTGCTCCTGCCCCTGGCCTGTGGAATCTTTTTTTTTTTTTTTTGGTTTTTGGGCCACACCCTGTGACGCTCAGGGGTTACTCCTGGCTATGCACTCAGAAGTTGCTCCTGGCTTCTTGGGGGACCATATGGGGCGCCGGGGGATCGAACCGCGGTCCGTCCTAGGCTAGCGCAGGCAAGGCAGGCACCTTACCTCCAGCGCCACCGCCCGGCCCCAGGCCTGTGGAATCTTAGTGCTCAAGTCCCAACACTGCTTCACATCACCACCACCCCAAAAGGAAATAAGGTCCAAAGGGTGGAGTGATAGCATGGCTAGGAGGTCATTTGCCTTGCACGTGGCCAACCCAGGTTTGATTCCCGGCATCCCATAGGTCCCCCAGCCTGCCAGGAGTGATTTCTGAGTGCAGTCAGGAGTAACCCGAGCGGACCCAGAGAGATAGCACAGCAGCGTTTGCCTTGTAAGCAGCCGATTCGAATCCAGGCATCCCATATAGTCCCCCATGCCTGCCAGGAGCTATTTTTGAGGAGACAGCCAGGAGTAACCCCTGAGCACTGCCAGGTGTGGCCCAAAAACAAACAAACAAACAAAAAAAAGGAGTAACCCGAGCGTCTCTGGATGTTGCCAAAAAAAGGGGGGGGGGGCTCAGGGAGAGAGAGGACAGCAGTGGTAAGGCACTGCCTTGCATGTGACCCACCGGGTTCAATTGACAGCACTGCATAAACCCCAGAGCACTGTCCGGGGCAGACCCCAGCTATGCTGTTTCAGGAGTGGAGTCACATGGTCATAACATGGTTTGTGTGTGGGGCAGTTTGCTTAACCTCTCTGAGCCTCAGTGTTGACCTCACCACACCCCATCTTCACCTTCATATCACACTCCTATTTGATTGGTTTTGGTTTGGTTTTGGGGTCACACCTTGAAGTGCTCAGGATTACTCCTGGCTCTGAGCTCAGGGATAACAGGGATAAATTCTGATCCTAACAAATGCCGAGGATTAAACCTAAGTCCCCACCATCTTTTTCCTTCCTTCCTTCCTTCCTTCCTTCCTTCCTTCCTTCCTTCTTTCCTTCCTTCCTTCCTTCCTTCCTTCCTTCCTTCCTTCCTTCCTTCCTTCCTTCCTTTCTTCCTTCCTTCCTTCCTTTCCTCCCTCCCTCCTTCCCTCCCTCCTTCCTTCCTTCCTTCCTTCCTTCCTTCCTTCCTTCCTTCCTTCCTTCCTTCCTTCCTTCCTTCCTTCCTTCCTTCCTTCCTTCCTTCCTTCCTACCTATCTCTCTTTTTTTTTTTTTTCTTTTGGTTTTTGGGTCACACCCAGCAGCGCTCAGGGTTACTCCTGGCTCCATGCTCAGAAATTGCTCCTGGCAGGCATGGGGGACCATATGGGACGCCGGGATTCGAACCGATGACCTCCTGCATGAAAGGCAAACGCCTTACCTCCATGCTATTTCTCCAGCCCCCTGTGTTCTTTTGTTTTTGTTTTTGTTTTTGTTTTTGGGCCACACCCAGCGATGCTCAGGGGTTACTCCTGGCTGTCTGCTCAGAAATAGCTCCTGGCAGGCACGGGGGACCATATGGGACACCGGGATTCGAACCAACCACCTTTGGTCCTGGATCGGCTGCTTGCAAGGCAAACGCCACTGTGCTATCTCTCCGGGCCCCTTTTTTATTTCTTAATTTATTTTTCTTTGGGGTCACACCCTGCGGCAGCGCTCAGGGGTTACTCCTGGCTTTGTGCTCAGAAATCACTCCTGGCAGGCTCCGGGGACCTTATGGGATGGGATACGGGATTCGAACCACCCTCAGTCCTGGGTCGGCTGCGTGCAAGGCAAATGCCCTACCGCTGTGCTATCTCTCCAGCCCATCTTTATCTTTCTTTTTCTTTGATTCTTTCTCTTTCTCTCTCTTCCTTTTTAGCTTTTGCTTTTGGGCCACACCTGGCAATGCACAGGAGTTACTCCTGGCTCTGACTGAGCTCAGGGGGCTCCTATGGGATGCCAGTAGGGGATTAAGTGGATTGAATGCCCGGCAAGTGCTCTCTCTACTGTCCTTTTGCTCTTGTCCCTCCCGTTCCACTCACACTCACCCTCCAGCTTCAGCCCTCACCCCATCCCCGTGGGCCACTCCACCGCCCCCCAACACCGTCCCCTCCTGCCCCCGCGCTCACCCGTAGGAGTGACCGATGAGCACGTTCCTCTTCTTGGCGTAGCGCTTGAAGATGGCCCGCATGTCCTCGGCCAGCGCGTAGAAGGTGTAGGCAGCGGCCACCTGAGGCGCGGAGCTGGCACCGTGGCCGGCCAGGTCGGGGGCCACCACCTCGTAGCCCAGGCGCACGAAGAAGTCCAGCTGCTCCTTCCAGATGGCCAGGGAGCCGCCCACGCCGTGGATGAAGAAGAGGACCACGTCGGCCTGCGCGCCCTTGCAGCTGGTGATGCGCTTCTCGCAGTCAATGTGGATGGTGCGCTTGGGCCTCCGTGCGCGCCGCCGTCGCCCACCCGGCCCCGAGCTGCCCGAGCCGGGTCGCCCCTCTCGGCTGGCCGCGGGGTCAGCCAGCTCCACCTCCAGCGCCGCCGGGGGCTCCCCCGAGCCGTTATGGCCCTGCAGCAGGTCGGCCCGCGGGGCCCGGCCCAGGTTCTCCACCAGCAGGCGCCCGTTGCGGTACACGGTGATGCGGCGCTGGCAGCGCACCAGGCCCGCACGCTCCCCGGGCGGTGGCGGTGGCGAGGTCGGTGCGCTCTCGTCGGGCCCGGCGGCGGAGGGCGCGGGGCTGGGCGTGGGCGCCGGGCCCGCGTGTTTCACCCGCAGCACACGGCCCGGCTTCACCTCCACGAACGAGTAGCCATCGCTGCACTCGACGCTCTCCAGCGGCCCCACGGCGTTGGGGGGCGCCCCGAGCAAGCAGCACAGGATCCCGTCGGTCACCCCCGTCAGCATTGTGTGTCCTGCAGGCGGGCAGGAGTCGTAGTTTTACTGGGGGGTCTGCTAGGCTCAGAAGGGATCCCCGTGTCTTGTGTGGCCCTCACAGGCTGTCTTCGGGTCGGCTTAAAGGACCCCCCATTGCGGAGTTCAAAGGGAGAGGAGGTGAGACTGTGGGGATGGCCCTGGCCCAAGGCGCTGAGCAAATGTGGGCCCGCCTGGAAAGGGCTCCCAGCGCTCCTACCCACCTGTTCTTCATCCATCACTGTCGTCTGTCCATTCAACCCTCCATTTATTTGTCCGCCTATCGATCTGTGCACACACCTTTCTTTCCTGCTCTCCTACTCGCCTTCCCCTCTATCAATTCATCTGTCCATCCATCTATGCATGTGCTCACCTTTCCCTATATCTGTTTGCCCGTTCAGCTGTCCATCTATCCAGCTGTCAGTTCATTTATCTGTCTATCCACTCACCCAACCAACTACCCACTCTCCACCCCTTTACAGGGACACATCCATATTTCCCTGTATACATCCATACATCTATCCTTCTGTCCATCCAGGCAAGCATACACTCATCCTTCAATAGATTATAAAACCACAATTTCATCCACCCATCTATCAATATATCGTCTATTGATCCATCATACCATCCATCCATCTACTCATCTATCCCTCCATCCCTCTACCCATCCTCCCCACCTTCCATTCATCCATGCACCCATCTATCTACCTATATATCCATCCATCCTTTTATCCACCCAACCATCTATTGACCCATTATCCCATCTACCCTCTCATCCATCCTTCCATCCACCCTCTACCAACTCATCCTCCTTCCATCCACCCATCCATCTTTTCATTCACCTTCATCTATCCATACATACACCCATCCATCCGTCCACCATTCCTCCCATCTATACACCCACCCACCCACCTATTGATCCATTATCCCAGCCACCCACTCATTCATCTTCCACTCCACCCATCTTCCCATCCACCTACATCCATCCATCCACCCATCTACCCAACCATCCATCCATCCATCTATCCATACACCCATCTGTCTATTCATCTACCCATCCATCATTCCATCCATCCATCCATCCAATCATACATACACTCACCCATACATACACCCATCTATTGACCCATCATTCCACCCAACCATCCATCCATTCACCCTCCCATCCATCCACCCATCTGTCCACCCACCCATATGTCTATACACATATCTATTTTTATTTATTTATTTATTTATTTATTTATTTATTTATTTATTTTTGGGTCACACCTGGCTGCGCTCAGGGCTTACTCCTGGTTCTACACTCAGAAATCACTCCTGGCACACTCAGGGAACCATATGGGTTGCCGGGATTTGAACCACCGCCCTTCAACATAAAAGGCAAATGCTCTACCTCCATGCTATCTCCCCGGCCCCCTAAACATATCTATTGATCCATTCTTCCATCCATCCACCCATCCATCCATCTATCATTCCATTCGTCCATCATCTATCCTCCTATCCATCCATGTGTCCATGGCTCCCTGTGTCCACCCATCCTACCTACCCATTCATCCCTCTTGGGCCTCTCAATGTCCAACACTGAGGGCCTCAGCGGGTGGCTCAGACAGCACATAACACAAGGAGCCACAGGCCAGGCTCAGAAGCCTGGGACAGTCAGTTAAGGATAAAGGTCAGGACCCCCTAGACCAGGGTATGCAGTGGTGTCTCACAGATGTGCACCCTGAGGCCTGGGGGTAGACAGGAAGCACACTCGGATCCGGGCCAGCAGCCCAGGCCATGGGGGAGCTGAGGTGCAGGGCTCCTTCCTGGTGGACACGGGATAGAGGTGGCTGAGCTGGGGCTCTGGGCCGCCCCTCCGTGTCCACGGCAACCGCGACCAGTTACATAACTCAGGGGTATAACCGAGTGGCAGGCGCACCCCCATCGTGTAGAGCCTGGAATGGGACCCACCCCTGGTCTGTCTCCATGCTGGGGGGATACGGCTGGGCCTGCTGCGGCCTGGAGCTTGCTGGTGGGAAGGGGAGCAGGCTGCAACCCCCCTACCCTGGGTCTCCAGCAGCGTTCCAAGCCTGGAGAGCCCAGGGGGCGCGGATGCGTCACAGCAACCCCGCGCCCCAGAGTCAGTGAGCCCCCCGCAACCCTGCAAGCTTTCCAGGTCGCCCTGCAGCCCTGCGGCACGATCTGGGGGTCACTGGGAGCTCCGGGGCTTCCTAACTGGTCCCGCGGCCACTCGCCCTTGCAAGAGGCAGAGCCGAGGCCCTGCGGGGTTCCCCCCCCCCCCAAGTCCCCGCAACCGCTCCCCGCTCACCTCATTGAGGGCCCCGGGGCCCGAGGCAGGGCGGGCGAAGGGGGTCCCGGGCGCAGAAGCCGGCGATGCCCTTTACATGGTGGCGCAGGGTCGGCCCGGGAGCGTCGAGGCGGGCGGGCGCGGGCCCGGGGCGCTCAGCGCGGGGGGCGTCCCGCGACCGATCAACCCGTCGGCCCTTTAAGGCTCTCCCTGGGGAGGGCGTGGCCGCGGGCCGACGGACGGGAGCCTCGACCAATCGCCGTTGCGCACTCACCTGGCCTAGTTAGCCGACCAATAAAAAGCAGCATTTCTGGGAGGGGGTGGGACTAAGTCAGCCTCGGCCCCGCCCCATCCAGGAGCATTCCGAGGTGGAGGGAGGCGGGGAGGGAGGATTCCGGGGCCCATCCAAGCGCCCGCGGGGGTCGCGGCGTGGGTGAGCGTGTTTCTGGGGGCGACCCTGGTGCCTGCCGGAGAGAGTGACTTCCTCGCCCAAGCCCTGTGTCAGAACTTCTCTGTGCTGTCCCCCTGGAGGGGTCCCCATGTCCCTTCCCTCTGAGCTCAAAAGGCGTGCACTTGGGGAAGGGGGAGGGGAAACTGAGGCACGAAGGTAAAGAGGCTCAAGGTCACCAGGAGAGCGAGTCTGTCGGGCAGACACGGGTCCCAGAGCAGTGGCAACAGCCGGGGGGATTCCAAGTCCTTCCTCAAAGTGCTGTTTCTTGCAAAAAAAGACTTGGAGCTGCAGGCCCCAGTGGTTGGAAGTCTCACAGCTCCTGTGGACAGAGAGAGGCTCCCAGGCTCCCCAAAGGAGCGAGAGGGCCCTGGGTTCAAAGCCGGCTTCTGCCCTTGGCTGACCGTTGGGTGACCTTGGGCCAGTGGCTTCTTCTAGCATCTCCAATGAGATTGATCCCTGGTGTCAGTTGCAGGCCCAAAGGCTGGTTCGTGGCAGAGCTGCCCTGAGCCAACTTGATGATGGATGTGGGGGTGGGGACAGGCAGGCTGAGACACCCCCCATCTCAGAGCAGCGCGCCAAGCCAGTATCAAGAGGACAAGGACTTCCCCAGTCTCTCTGCACAGCCTTGGAATTTGCTGCTCTGGCTGGATCTTGGCCAGCCACCCACTCTTGGCCCCTCCACATGCTCCTGAAGTGACTAGTTTATTCATATAGCAAAAGCTATTTCCCAGCCACGCTGGCCCAAGAGGGTACTCAGGTCCTCCAGAAATCACCACACTTTGGGGGAACAGACCCATGCGGGGGTAGCACTGAGCCCTAGAACAGGCTGGCTTAGAAGATTAAAGTGATGAACTGGGTGGGGCATCCTGTGGAGAATTTGGCCAAAAGGAAGGCCTGGTGTATGCCTGTCTCCAGGAGAGTCACCCTGGGGCACTGGGGAGCCACTGAGTGTTGTGTGAGCAGGAAAAGGAGCATGGAGTGTGAGAAAAGCTCGCCTCGGGTTCAACTGAGGTCGCCGCCCAATTTCCACCCAAGTCTTTGACCCACTCAGAAATGCGTGCCATGGGGTGCACTGGAGGCCCCTCCAAGGACATCCCGCCTGCAGGAACTCAGGGTTCCTGGGCTCCCGGCCAAAGGGGCAGACACTTGGCCGGCGGCCCGGGGAAGGCTGCCAGCCAGCTGTGCGCCATCTGCCCGCTTCCCGCGGGGCATGGCGAGGATCCACCGCAGTGTCCTAAGGCGGCCACCAGCTGCGCCACGGTCACCCCAGGGCGCGCTCCGACGGTGGACTCCGATTTCCTACAGACCGAGGGACACGAGCCCTGTCCGTCGGACGCACGCGCGGACCAGGGAGGCGCCGCACGCCTGCCCCCTGCTGATGCCCCTGAGAATAACCCTCGGGGTGGCCGGCAGGGATGCTCTCGCCTATCGGTGCAGGTGCAGAACTACAACTCCCAGAAGTCTTCGCGAAGGCAAGCCGCATCATCCCTGCCTCTGCAGGGACGAGAAACTACATTTCCCAGGATGCTCCGCGTCGCAGCGTGCCGTCATTTAGTTGCGCGGGGGCGCCTGATGGGTCGCTGTGACCGTGCGCCAGACATGGCTTCCCTGGCCTGGTCCCTCGGTCGCCTACTGGGGAACGGTGGCAAATCGGGGGCACTGCTGGGAGGCAGGTGAGTCTTTAAGGGCGTACTTTTCAGACTCGGGAGTCAGGCAGGCATTTATTAGGGGGATGATAGAATCTGGCGCCTGCTGTGTCCACACCAGTCTTTTGTCTCTGCACCAACAAGTGATGCCAAAAGCCTTTTGCATCGCAGGCCTGGGTTGGGTGCAGTGTCGTCCCTGACTTCTGTCAACGCTTGTTTGATCTCTCATCCCTGCAGGTGGCTGCAGCCTGGGTCCCGGCTGGGGCTCCCCGACGCCGGAGGACTCCCCTGCCTGCAGCAGACGCGGAGCAGGACGCGCGGGAACGAGTACCAACCAAGCAACATCAAACGCAAGCACAAGCACGGCTGGGTGCGGCGGCTGACCACGCCAAACGGGGTGCAGGTGATTCTGCGGCGTATGCTCAAGGGCCGAAAGTCGCTGAGCCACTGAAGAGTCCCGGGCCCGGCCCTGAAACGGGGACCCCGGCCCCATACGCTGGCCAGCCTGGCAGCCCGGAGCCTGCCCACGAAGACCCTCGACACAACAACTCAGTTCTGCCCCATTAAAGCATATCCGATTCTCGTC
Organism: Suncus etruscus; assembly: GCF_024139225.1. Classification (NCBI taxonomy): domain Eukaryota; kingdom Metazoa; phylum Chordata; class Mammalia; order Eulipotyphla; family Soricidae; genus Suncus; species Suncus etruscus. The sequence continues at coordinate 92,464,873 of NC_064862.1, read as the reverse complement.
GGGATTTCTTTTGTAGAGATCCCAGAATGTCCTCAGTACAGGATAATGGCCCATTTTATTATCTTTTTTAAGACACTTTATACGTGTTAAGAAATAAAAAGACACAAGGGGTGATCATAGAGCGGGGAGGGCTCTTGCTGTGCACGCAGCAGACCCTGGTTTGATCCCCAGCCTCACAGGATTCCCCCAGAGCACTGCAGGGAGTAATTCCTGAGCATGGAGCATCGCTGGGTGTGGCTCGAAAGCTAGATAAATTAAACGCAAAAGTCTCTAATATCTGAAGTTGAGGAGTGAATTCAGGCTTTATTGTGGCTCTTGAATGTGCTGGGTTTTGCGAGTCTGGGAAGAGCAGCGGGAGGGTCGGAATGCTGGGAGGTGGGCAGTCTCTCGTCAGAGTGTTATGACGCTAGACAAGGGAGTCAAGATGAAGACCTCAGACCAAATCCTCCTTAGCTTTTACAAAACGGAGGATAAGGGGGCATGTGTTTTCTGTTTAGGGTTGTTGTAGGAGAAATAAGGGCTAGGTGGTCCCACATAGTGTCTTACTGAATCCCCTCATGGTGTCCATTCCATTGTGTGTGTGTGTGTGTGTGTGTGTGTGTGTGTGTGTGTGTGTTGAGGCCAACAAGATAGCACACGGTTAGGGCATTTGCCTTGAACGCAGCCGATCCAGTACAGATGGTGGTTCGAACCCGACATCTCATACAGTGTCCCATGCCTGCCAGGATTGATTTCTGAGTGCAGAGCCAGGAGTAATCCCCTAGTGTGGCCGGGTGTGGCCCAAAAACCAAAACCAAACAAACCAAACTAAACATTAGAGACAGGAGTGATAGCACAATAGGTTGGGCACTGGCATTGAAATTGGCCAACCCAGGTCCGATCTCATACATCCCATAGGGTCCCTCAGCATCGCCAGGAATGATTTCTCAGTGCAGAGCAAATAGTAACTCCTGAGCACGGCCGGGTGTGGCACAAAACAAAACAAAACTGGACATTTATCTAGGCCAGTAGGTGCAGGATTTACCGGATTCTGGACTGGGAGGAGGAGGGCGAGCCCAGGATGGATACCCAGCAGAAGAACTTGACTCAGCCCTTGGCAAGAATGCAGTCAGGGAGGATTACCCTGAGGAGGAAGGATTAGGAGAAAAATTGGGCAAAGGAGGCCAGAGGAAGGCCAGGATTCGGTCCAGAGAATGTGGGACTTGGATCCTTGGAGCACTAGGGAGTCGGGAGAAGTAGTGGAACGAGAGTCTCCCAATTCCCTGTTGGATATTCGACAAAAGTGATGGGACTCTAGAAAGGTGGTGGGGTGTTACGGTGCTGGGTCCCCGCTTTCCGGTCTTGCCGTGAGAAACCCTCCCTAGACTTATATGGGGAAAAAAGCTGAAGCAAGTCCAGACATCCCCTACCCCCTTCCAGAGGCTGGCCCTCCGGGACCCGTGGACTACAACTCCCAGGAGGCTTCAGGCAGGGCCCGCGCCCACTTCCGGATTCTCAGGCCTCCGCCTTCCCGTCCCGGGCGGGGTTTGTCTTCTCAACCGTACTTGATTATCCGGGAGGAGGCGTGGCGACCAATGAGCGCGCGGCTCAGGGCGCTCTGACCAATGGGAGCGCGGAGAGGGCCCTCTCCCGTGGGCGGGGCTTATTATGACAGCCAATGCCGGGCGCGAGGTGACGCCAGCATCGTGCGTTGTGCCGTAGCTGGAAGTTACAGTGCGGCGGCGGAGAGAAGGCGGTGGCGGCGGCGGCGGCGGAGGCGGCGGCGGCGGCGGCGGCTCCCGAGGCGGCTGCGGCGGCGACGGCGGGACGGAAGATGGTGAGAGCGGCGGGAGGGCGCCCCCACACCCCCAAAATGGCTCTGCGGTCCCACCCACCCCTTGTTCTCCTCCCCGGGGGGCGCGCGCCGCGCCGCGCTCGCAGCCCGGCCCCCATGGCTGCGGCCTGGCTCCGCCCCCTGACCTGTGACCCCCCCGACCCCGGGACCCCGCGGGGCGATTCCTCCTGGCCGCCGCGACCCCTGACCCCACCCGGGGCTCCCGGCCCTGACAAGTCATTCATTTCCGGGTCGCGGTGCCCCCGGAAATTGCTCGGCGGCGGGGACGCAGCCCCGGGACCCCCGGCGCGGGCCTGTCCTGGGCTCCCCGGGCGCGCGATCCTGCGCCCCACAGAAGGCTCGGGGGTCCCCGAGACCCAGGCGGGCCGGGCAGCGGGCCGGGGGCTTTGTTCAGGCATTAATGCGACATCGCCGGCTGCGGGGGCCGCCCCGATCCTCCACCCCAAGCGGGGGCCCCGTCCGCCCCTGCCAGGCGCAGGTTGGGGGCTCGACGGGGGTCGCGGTTGGAGGAGCCCAGCCCAGTCCAGCCTGGCACGTGGGCCGCGTCGGGGCCCTTTTCCGAACGGCCCGAGACCCCCACCCACCCGCCGGAAATGGTGGGAAGTCCAGGGCCTGCCCCAGAGTCAGGCCACGGGGACCGAGCCTGCTCCCCTTTCTTGAGCTTTTCCCGGGGCTCTTCCCCCCAGTGACTGGCCCGACTCCCCACCCTCCAGCTCAGGTCCCCGGGAGCTCTGGTTGCCGGAGACTCTGTGACCTCATCTCTGCCCACCCCAGCCTGGGTGTCTTTGGGCCTCGGCTACACTTCAGTCGCCTGTCTGGTCAACCGTGTCCTTCCCCCCCCCTCTCTCTGGGGGTCCCCTATTCCGTTCATCCCCTCGGCTGGGGTGCCTGCAGGGGAGACCCTCTCTGCTCAGGGTTCTTCCAGTCTCGCTGAAGCCGCCATGGCCACCGATGATTTGTCGGATGTGCAAGAGGTTCTGGCCAGGGCTCTTGAGGTGTGGAGACGGACGGGCAGGTGGGAAACAGATCCGGACAGGGCAGGGCCTTGGGGGGATTTTCTTTTTTTTTTTTTTTTGGTTTTTTTTTGGGTCACACCCGGCGGTGCTCAGGGGTTACTCCTGGCTGTGTGCTCAGAAATTGCTCCTGGCAGGCACGGGGGACCATATGGGACACCGGGAATCGAACCAACCACCTTAGGTTCTGGATTGGCTGCTTGCAAGGCAAACACCGCTGTGCTATCTCTCCGGGCCCATGGGGGGGGATTTTCTTGATCGGACTCTCTCCTCAGCCTTTGGGTCTCAGGCTTTGTGTCACCTCCTCCAGGTAGCCCTCCCAGGCTGGCCGGCCCCTCTCCTTCTCCAACCACTTTTTGTCTCTCCCAGCCCCTGATGCTCCCCTGCGCAGGGTGTGACTCACACCTCAGACTAATCTGCTGGAGCCCTGGGTGTTCAGGGAAAGTGAGACCTGGCACCACCTCAGGCCAGGCCGAGATGCTGCATCTCTGCCTAGAGGCCATGGGGCTCCAGACTCGGGGTCCACTGCATAGGACTCGCAGCGGTTCAGGTTCATCCCTTCTCATGGTCTCTCTACTATGCTATTGGCTCGTGGACCTCCAGCCTCAGTTTCCCCAGGCAGATCCCTGATTCCTTCTCTTCTTGCCTGTGAAGTGGAGGTGTGCCGTGGCCATTTATGCCTTCTCAGTCTCACTCCAAACCTTCCCCTAGCACTGCCCTGTGCCCATTCACCCTGCCGCGCTGAGTCCCAGCCTTGCCCTCCTCTGGCGGGCCTTGGACGAGGTTTTCCTGCCTTGCAGGCAGATTTTCTGAAGGGGCTTCCGGTCTACAACAAGAGCAACTTCAGTCGCTTCCATGCTGATTCCGTATGCAAAGCCTCGGTGAGTGATTGGGAGCACAGTGTATGCCCCCGTCTGCCCCGCCCACCTGCTGCCCTCCCTCACGCCATTCTCCGCCTCCCACAGAACCGCCGGCCCTCCGTGTACCTGCCCACCCGGGAGTACCCATCGGAACAGAGTGAGGGGAGACGCCAGGGGGGTGATGGTGGGGGTCGGGGTCCCGTGGTCCCAGGGGGTTGGGGGTGGGAGACAGCACTTCGCCACTTCCCAGACACACCTCTGCCTGTCCCCAGTCATCGTGACCGAGAAGACGAATATTCTCCTGCGTTACCTTCACCAGCAGTGGGACAAGAAGGTGCGGCCCGGCCGGGGATCTGGTGTGGGTAGCCCAACCTGGGATGCTGGGTCTGGGTTCTGCCTTGTCGCTTGTCGCTGCGCAGTTGGTCCAGGTGCCCCAGAGGGGCCCAGGGAGGGACCATTAGGGCCTTAGGGGCACCCACAGTCTTCTGCCCCGGGGTTGGTTGGGTAGGGGGATGTGGCTGTGCTGGGGTCCCCAAGTGGAGACTCAGACTCCCACCCATGCTCCCCAGAACGCTGCTAAGAAGAGAGACCAGGAACAAGTGGACCTTGAGGGCGAGAGCTCGGCGCCCCCGCGCAAGGTGGCGCGGACCGACAGCCCCGACATGGCTGAGGACACCTAAGGCCCTGAGCCGGCCGTGCCTCCCACTCCTGCGCCCCTCCATAGCAGCCCATGTATTTATTTCCCCTGAGTTTTTATTTATGCTGTCGTGTGTCCCAGCTGTGGCTTCAGTGCCGAGCAGCCAGCGTCACGTCTGTCCATGGTGTCCGTGTCTCCCCCAGACTCCCCACCCCGGCTGCCATGGGTCTGCGGGGCCCGGAACCCGCCCTGGGCTGTTGTGGGGCGTTCACCTCGCGTGGGTCTCCCCAAACCTCGGCCACGCCGACCCCCCTCCTGACTCTTCGTCCTGGACGAGCGCCCCTGTCTGTCCCAATAAAAGGGTCTTTTCCTACCCCTCCTGGTGTCTTTGCTCAGTCCACTCGGGCCGTGATGCCTGAGGACGGAGCCCTGAGAATAGCCCTCATCCCTCCCTCACCCCTGGACTGGCCACAGGACCCCCCAAGCTGCCCTCGGTGTGGGGCAGGGGCACATGGACCCTTCATCCAGCATAGTTGGGGCTGGCGTGAGGCTCACCAGCAGCTACCATGGGGTGTCCCGGCTGACCAGAAGAGGAGAGAATGGGGTGCTCTCACTTTCCCTTGCACCCACTTGGCTGGGCCCAGCCAGCCTTCCGCCACACCTCTGTGCCTTGCACAGGCTTTTCCCAGAATGTCCTATCCGGACAATCCTGAGGGCACGGTCGGAGGTCCCTCTGAGTCCCCCCAAATGCTTGTAGGGCCTTTAGGACCCTCAGAGTTGGCCCCAAATGTGGGCCAACCGAGACCCAGTCCTGAGCCCTGAGGCGCGCGTTTTGGGGTTTAGGGGTGGGCAGGGCCGGGCCTGGGACTCCCTCACCCCAACTCTCTCCCCAGGCCTCCGTCCTCGGGCGCTGTTGAAATATACTTTTTATTGCATTTCTGCCGTTTTACAAAAATATGGTAAAATAAATTAAAAACAAATAAATATCCCGCCTACTCCTTGGGGCTGTTTCAGACGGACTCGGGTCCTCCCCCCAAGGTGCCGGGCGGGGCGCGGGGCCGCCTGGTGCCCGCCTAGTGCCAGCCTCCGGGCCAGCACACGGCCGGCGGACTGGGGCTGGGGTCGGGGCTGGCCGGGGTGCTGAGTGGAGGCGGCGGCGGCGGCGCCAGGCTGTAAAAGCTGGAGTCCCCGGGCGGCGGCGGGTGCGCAGCCGGGGCGCAGGGTGGACACTCGGTGCGGCCAGGGCCAGGGGGCCGGCGGGGGTCGCCGCCCTCGCCCCCGCAGCCCCAGGGCCCGTCCCACTGCCAGCAGCCGGCGGGCGGCGGCGTCTGCGCGAGGCTCTGGGTGCGGCGGGCAGGAGCCGGGCCTGCGGGGGCGAGAGGGCGGCGTTCCGGGGGTGCCGGCGGGCCGCGCCCCTCCCGGGCTCAGGCACTGGGGGCCTTATTGCTTCTGCTGGGGAGACGAGCCGGGACGGGGGCCCTGGCTGCGGGTGGGGGTTTGCATAGAGGCCTGGGAGGTGGGGTTGGCGCACGGCGGGGGCGCACGCGGGGCGGGGGTCTCCCCAGTGCTCCCTCCCCGGTGCTCCCGCCCGCGGCCTGGCCCGGGTGGGGGGTCCCCAGCCCCCGAGTCAAAGCTTGTGACCTGAGCCGGCCTCCGGGGGCCGGGGGGCCGCGTCGGGCTCCTCGGCTGCCGCCGCCTCTGTGCGCGGGGCCCGGCCCGCCGCCGTGCCAGGCGCGCCCGCCCCGGCGGCGCCTCCGGACGCGTCGGCTCGGGCCCCGCCGAACGGGAAGAGCTTCCCGGCGTGGAAGGCCTTGGGCGGCGAGTGGCTGCGCTCGGGCCCGCGCCGGGGCTCGGGGGGCTTGAGGAACTTGAAGCTCAGGAAGCCCGGCAGGCGCGCGTCGGCCGTGGGCGAGTTGGCGGGCGCGGGCGCCGACGGGGCGGACCCGGACCCGGACCCCTGCGCGGGGACAGGGGCGGGCGCGGAGGACAGGAACTTGGCCTGCAGCGGGATGATCTGCTTGAGCTTCAGCACGTTGTTGGGGGCCAGCAGCGAGCCCGGCCGCTTGGGCCTCTCCGCCGACCCGGCCTGGCCGCCCGCCCCTCCGCCGCCGCTGCCTTTGCCCTTGACGGAGGACTTCTCAGAGGAGGAGGAGGAGGCCGAGGCCGAGGCTCCGGCCTCGGGCCCTGCGCCCTCGGCCCTCGCCTCCTCGCGGCCGCCTGCCTCCCGCTCCCGCCTGGCGTGGTGCTCCGCGTGCCGCTGCCGCTCCTCCTCCTCCCGCCGTCGCCGCTGCTTCTGCTGGAAGTGGTGCTGGGCCTGGCGCTCGTGGCGCTGCGGAGAAGCAGGAGCCCGTCACGCCGCTGCCTCGAACCCCACGTCCCCGCAGGAGTGGGGCTGAGGGCCCGAGGTGAGCAGGGGCGCGTTTGCTTGGTCCGACATCCCCGGAGTGGCCACGGGAGAATCCAAGACGGTGGAACAGGTGTCATTTTAAGGGGAACCCAGGCCCATGGGGAGCCTTCCTGGGGCCCCCCATCTCTTTCGCTTGTTTTGTTTTTTAGTCATTTAGGGGCAGTGATTAGTGCTGACTCTGGCTCTATGCTTGGGCTCACTCCTGCTGGTGCTCGCGGGATCGCACTCGGGTTGGCTGAGTCCCCCGACTCTTTCTAACAACCTGGAGCACTCGGCAGTTTGGTTCTCAGATGGGAGCCCTGCGTGTCTGAGGGCGGGGTGCCGAGCCAGGGTCCCCCGAAAGCTACCACGACACGTTGAGCCCCGGATCCAAGCCCTGCCAGGCCCACACGTACGTACCTTGAAGGCCTCTCGCCGCTGGTACTCAAGCTTAGCCATCTCCTCGGCCACCCAGCCTGGGATGTCGGGGATGGCCACGTGGATGAGGTACTTGAGGAGCAGAGCGAAGTGCTGAGGGCAGAGGGGAGGCGAGGCTGCAGGGCGGGATAGCCGCCAGGACCCCAGTCCAGCCCCACTGCCCACCGGAGGCCTCGCCCGGTACAGGCCACTCTCCCACCAAGGCTCCGCCAAGCAAAACACGCCTCGACTGTAGGATCCACACAAGCCAGATTGCAACCGGACCACGCCCACCAAGGCCACACCCAGACGAGGATCCACCCACACAAACCACATAGCAACTGGGCTCCACCCACAAGACCACGCCCTGCGAAGCCCCACCCAGCACAGGGTCCTTAATGGTTGGCTCCACCCATGTTGACCACGCCTCTACCACCAGCTCCACCAATAAGCCACGCCCTGACACAGGCCACCCCCAAACAAGACCAGGGATGGGCTCCACCCACACTGACCACGCCCCTGCCACAGGCTCCACCCACAGAGACCACGGCCCAATCACCAGGCTCCGCCCAGAAGCCACACCCACAAACCAGCCCACGCCCACCACCCAAACCGCGCCCCAGCACCTCCAGCACCACCACAGACACGATGGCGGCCTCCGGGCTGAGCCAGGGGAAGAGGCGCTGCAGCTGCCCGCACTGGCCCAGCAGGTAGCAGTTCACCACGATGGCCAGGACGCCCATGGCCTCCATCACCTTCTGCGGGGGCAGCGGGGTCTCAGGCGGGGCTCTCGGCCGCACCCCAGCCCCGCCCGGCCGCCCCCGGAGCCGGGCCCCCCACCTGCCACTGGCCGATGCTGTCCACCCGCTGGCCGAAGGGCCGCTGCAGCCCCGTGCACAGCTTGAGCGCGTCGCTGCGGATCTCGATGAGGTTGTTGACCAGGGCGCAGAGCGCGGCCAGCGGGAAGGCGGACGAGAAGAGCACGACGTAGCCGAACTGCACGAACATCTCCTGGTAGTCTTGGAACGTGTCCTGCGGGCCGGCGGGCGGTGGCAGCCTCAGACACCTCCTCCTCGCGTCCGCCTCCCCCCTCACTGCCCTCCACCTTCAGAGCATCTCCACCTCTGAACCTCCTTTCTCAGACGCGGCTACCTCCGCCCTCATTCCACCTTCCTCCTCCCTCAGACTGCCGCCTAGCCTATCAAAGTTGCTTCCCTCATTCGATCATTCGACCCCGCCAGCATGGAAGAAATCCGTGCTCCATCTCTGCCATCAGCCTGCTCTAACCATCTCCCCAGCCCACCTCTACCCTCAGCCTGCTTTTTTTCCTTTCTTTAAATTTTTAGATTCACACCCGGCAGTGCTTGGGGCTGACTCCTGTCTCTGTGCCCAAACATCACTCCTGGCAGGCCTGGGGGACCTTCTGTGAGGCATGGACAGAACCTGGGTCTGCCCCGCGTGTGACGGGCGCCATCTCCCTGGCCCTCACCTCGTACTTCTTCATGCAGCTCTCCAGCTCGGCCTGTGTCAGCTGCGGGGACGGGTCGTCCTCGGGAGGGTCGATCCACGATGCCCGGTTCTGCCGCCGCTGCCGTCGGGCCGCCTCGCCCGAGCCCAGCTCCGTGTCTGGGCCCCCCTCGCAGCCTTGGTCACGGCCCTCGCCCCCCGCGCGCCGGAGTTGCACGGCCTGGGGCTCGGGCTCGGGGCTGCTGGGCGCCCCTTCGGCCTCATCGTCGTCATCCTCGGTCAGCGTGAACACGCCGGACTCCAGCCCCTTGTCCACCAGCGTGGGGCTGCCCTCCTCCAGCACGGCCGGCGCGCTCGGGCCCCGCTCGGCGAAGCTGACCTTCTTCAGCCGCAGGCCGCAGTCCAGGAGGGTGCCCTCCTCGCCCTCTTCCTCGTCGTCCTCGTCGTCCTCCTCCTCCTCGTCCTCCGCCTCGTCCTCCTCCTTCCCTCGCGGCGGGCCCTCTCCCACCTCCCCGCCTTCGCCCACCGGTCGTCGCTCCGCGGTGGCCACCACCTGCTCCTGCTCCTCCTCTTCCTCCTCTGGGGCCCCACAGCCACCTCGGAGACACCTGCGGCCGCCCCCTCCGCCGGAGCCGCCAACCTCCTCGGCCCGGGGTTCGAGCTGGTGGGGCGGCGGGCGCCAGAGGCCCAAGAGCCCCAGAAGCGCCCGGGCCAGATCCCAGGCGGCCCGCAGACCCAGCTGGCCACCGCCCAGGCGGCGGAACAGGTGCGGCTGCAACACCTCTCTGACGTTCTGCAGAAACTGGCGCGTGATGAGCAGCGTGGCCAGCATCTGGGGGGCAGGAGGGGGCGAGATGGGCAGCGTGGGGCGCCGGGAAGAGCAGCCGCCCGCCCCTGGGCCTCCCTGGGTCCGCTGCCCTCTGCCCCAAACGTCATCCCCCACCCTGCCTGCCCGTACTTTGGCCCGGCCCACGAGCAGGAGGCCCCGGAGGGACAGGACGAGCAGGCGGAACCGCAGGGCCGCGAGCGGGACCAGCACGGCCCGCAGCTGCCGCTCGAGGCTCTGGGACAGGGACAGGATGAGCAGGAGCTGTGGAGGGACCGACGGACGGACGGACGACGGACAGATGGGGTTGGGGACACAGGCGGAGAGAGAGAGGACACACGGACACAGAGTAGAGAAGGATGGAAGATGGACGGGGAGGCCGGAGCCCACGCGGTCCCGGGGCACCTCCTGCTGGCCGGCAGTGGGCAGTGCCGCCCGGCTGGCCCCTCACCTCCTTGAGCCGCTCCATGTCCTTGAGGTAGAAGCCGATGTAGAAGAGGCTCAGGTACGAGTTGACGAACTGGAACTGCGGGCACAGGGCTGGGCTCAGTGGGCACCAGGCAGATGAGCCAGGGCAGGGGTAGTGGGCGGCTGAGTACTGGATGCTGGGTGCTGAATGACGGGTGGCTGGGTGGCTGGGGGGGGCCCTCCAGGCCACACTTACCAGGACCACCTTGATGATGAGGTTCTTCTCGTAGGCGCTCTCCAGCCGGTAGTTCTCTGCGGGTCGAGGGGGTGCGTGAGTGGCTGGCGAGGTTAGGTCGGGGACCCGCGTGCTCCCGGAGGCGCCCGGCCTACCCATGTCGTTGAGCCACACGGCCAGCTTCTTGTAGCCCTCGGCGCTCACGCTCACCAGCAGGGCCAGCACCACCTTGGGCAGGAAGCGCACGAGCCGCGGCAGCCCCTTCACGCTCAGCACCAGCTCCTGCAGGGTGCGCGAGGGTCACCCAGGCCCAGGGGACTGGGTCTTCAGGGTGGGCGGGGCGCTGATGGAGCAGGGTGCAGGGTGACGTGAGTGGGACCCTTTGGAGCTGGGGGCCTCTGGCACGGTCTGTCACCTGCAGCTGGAAGCAGCCGAGCATGAGCAGGAAGACACAGGCCAGGCAGCTGAGACACAGGGGCAGGCTGACGAGCAGCTGAAAGAGCAGGCGCTTCCAGGCCGGGTAGTAGAACTCCTCCGCGCGGGTCACCGGGCTGATCCGACGCACGCCCTGAGGTGGGACAGCAGCCACACAGAACCCCTCCAGGGCCCCTGCCAAGCTCCACCCCCCCTCGATTTCTCTCCACCAGTCCAGACCTCTGTCCAGTTGGAGCGACCATCCCCCATTCTACCTCCTCCTGCCCTTCTCTGAGCCTTGGACTCACCCTGAACTGGGGTCGCGGCTCCTCCACGGCCTCCCCCGGGGAGTCCAGAGTCCCCCACTTATAGGCCAGCTCAGCGCCCCTTCGTTTCCACTCCTCCAGGAACAGCGTGGACCAGACCACGTTGAAGAGGGCGAAGACCACGCAGGAGACATCCCGGCTAGTCTGAGGGAGGAGGCGGCAGGGCTATGGGCAAGCCTGACTAGGGAGCAGGGCAAGGCAGTTGGCAGGACTGGCCAGGGAGGACAGGGCTGTTGGCAAGAGTCACTGACCTGATCCGCCTCGGTAAACGTATACAGGACAGAGCCGAACACCGCTGGATACACCATGGCCGAAGTGTAGAACCCCAGCCAAGCAAAATACATGGCAATCTTCACCCCGAAATAGTCACAGATGTCATCTGCCAGAGAGAGGCAGACAGTGGGGACAGGTCAGAATCCTCCACCTCCCAGGACTCATCCACCCATTCCCAGAAACCTGTTACCAAGGTACCACCCACTGGCCTTCAGCATGCCAGCCATGCCCATCCGCCCTGGGTGACCCCTTGGCCATACCCACAAGGCCACGCCTAGCCTAGCCCCATAGGAGCAGACCTAGTGGCTGGTTTTCGCACACAGCCTGCACCCAGGACTTCATGAGGCGGTTTAGAATTCGCTGTTCGTGGACAGGGAACACTTGCTGGATGATCCCGCGGGCTGCCAGCTCCGGGACTGTAGGGGCAAAGACAGGTGGTCTCTGCCTGCACCTGGTCTGTTCTGCTTCCATCCCAATCTTGGGATATACTCATGCCACAGTTGTTTGCTCTCTTAAACCCACAGAGGATTCCTCCCGTGGGAAACGTACTAGATTCTCTTTCAGAATTTGGGAGGTTCAGGGACAAGTAGGGAGATACCAGAGGCGAGGGTGGACCAAGTGGTGAACCATGTTTATATTAATTTGAACAGTTGTTGTTGTTGTTGTTGTTTGGGATCCACAGTAGTGGTGCTCAAGGGTTATAGTTCTGCTCAGGGGTAACATTCCTAGTTCTTCCCTCAAAGATCAGACCTTCTAATAGCTCTGGAGACCCTATGCGGTGCCAGGCGTCAAACCTGGGATTGTCATATGCAAGGCATACCTTGGCTTACACTCACACCATTCCTACTTGAAATTTTTTCCTACTTGAAATTTTAATTAATTTTATTATAATTGCAGTGTCTGGAGTCGAGCTCAGGCCTCACAAATACAAGGTTAAGTGTTTTGATACTTGGAATTAAGGTATTTTTTGTTTTCTTATTATTATTATTTTGGTTTTTGGGCCACACCCAGCGGTGCTCAGGGGTTACTCCTGGCTGTCTGCTCAGAAATATCTCCTGGCAGGGTTAGGGGGACCATATGGGACACTGGGATTCGAACCAACCACCTTAGGTCCTGGGTCGGCTGCTTGCAAGGCAAACGCCACTGTGCTATCTCTCCAGCCCCTCTTTTTATTTTTTTTTTTGGCCACACCCAGCGATGCTCAAGGGTTTCTCCAGGTTCTGAGCTCAGGAATCACCCCTGGCAGACTCAGGGGACCCAGTAGGATGCCAGGGATTGAATCCGGTTCAAACGCGTGCAAGGCAAATGCCCTACCACGTTTACTATCGCTCCAGCTCCTGGAAGTACGTTTTTAAAGTCATGTGGCTTCAAATTACTCTGTAAATGTCCGAGAAATGGTCGAGAGTTGGGGACGGAAGGTGACTTCGCGCAGCTTCCTTCCCGCCCTTTGTTTCCTGGTGAGGAAACTGAGCCCAGAGAACCAGGCAGGACCACAGGCGCTGTCCGTGGTTCTGGCCGGAAGTTATCCCGGACTACAACAGGGATGCTCCTGGCTCCGCCCCCAGAAGGAAGCCCCGCCTTTTCCGCCCCACCCTCGTCTCCGATTGGTCGCCGCTCCCTCCTCACTCACTGATTGGCTGATCCTCCAGGAAGCGCACATTATGCAGCGCCTCGCCCTGCTTGGCCCGCAGGTTCTGCAGCCAGAAGCGGATGATGCTCTGGCGCTCCTGCAAGGGGCCAGGGCGGGCGTTGAGCACCGAGATCGGAGCATGAGGCCCCCGGATGCTGCGGGTGCACTGGGCCCCTGAGCTTGGGGTACCTGGGAGGTGAAGAAATGCAGCTCACTCTCCACGTTCTCGTAGATGAAATTCTCCTCGCAAGAGAAGCCGCGGGTGCCACCGCCAAACTCGGCCTTAACGGCTTTGCGCAGGCCCAGCTCATCTGCCCCCCGGAGCAGGCTGCAGGAAAGGACAGAAGTAGTGGGGTTGGGGTGGGCAGGGAGGGGGCGTCACACTTTACAGTGGCCGCCCTGGCTGCACTGGGGAGCTGGTATTTGGAAATGAGGGCAGGAGACCGAAGAGATAGCGCAGCGGTGGGGCAGACCCAGGTTGGATCCAAGCATCCCGCATGGTCCCCTGAGCCTGCCAGGAGTGATTTCCGAGTGCAGAGCCAGGAGGAACCCCGGAGTACAAATGGAATGGGGTGTGGCCCCCCGAAAGGAAATGAGGGTGTGGTGCTCTCAGCACGGTGGCACGTTCCAGCATGGAGCCCGAACCCAGCATTCCACCTAGGACTCACCTGTCATAGGTGGCGGTGACGAAGAAGGCGTAGGCCCGCGTGCGGCGGTGGTGCCGGACTTGCACAATGAGCTCCGGGATCCCCACACGGATGTGGTTCAGCAGCCAGAGCAGCGTGTGATCGTCAGTCGTGTCTGCCGAGGGACAGAGCGAGCACGGATGGAGGAGTCGCAGCCTTTTGCCAAGGCCCCCCGATGGCCCGGGGGCTATGGAGGGTGCGGCGGAGACGGGTACCTGGGAAAGTCATCAGCACATCACAGTTCTCCGTGGGCACTGTCTTCATCCAGGCCTTGTGCGACACCAGGTAGCGGCCCGCCTGCAAGAGGCGCTTCCCGAAGAGCTTATCTAAACAGGGAGTTGGTGCAGAACCAGGGTCGGACCCTCCGGTGGAAGCCAGTACCCCCGACTGCGGCCTGGAAGCATCGCCCCCAATGCCTCCGGCAGCCCTGGCTCATCACCTGGCATTTCAGGCCCCGGGAGCTCAGGCCTCGCTCCCATCAGCAGCCTGGCACCGGCCCCTCCCTGCAGGAACGCCCTTCTCTGGGGCCTCTCTCGCACATCTTCCCCCAACTAGAAGCCCAGCCCCGCCTCCAAACCACAATCTCTGGCTGTTCCGGGGCTGCCGGAGTGCCCTCCACATCCTGCCCGCATCCTCAGACTTGGGCGCGGCCCATGCCCTTCTTTCACAGGATAAGAAACAGAAGCATATGCGCCCCCAAGGTCACATAGAACCCCCACCACTCCCGAGATTCGAACCCACAACCGGGTCCTCCTCGCCGGATCTCTGCAGAGAGACTCTGGCCGGCTCATTTCCGCCGGGGTCGGGGTCGCTAATTTGCTGGCCAGGCGTGCGAGCCGACACCGTCCCGCTGCCCTCCTGGGCTCGCGAGGGGCGTGTCCGCGCCAAGCCCCTCGGCCCCGCTGCCAGGGCGCTATCGCCCCCTCCAACCTCCCCGCGAGCACGCGACACGGCCTGTGCGCTAGGCTGCAGGCCCGGGGACGCGCGGTAGGTGATCGGTTCCCTCCCCGCGCGCAAAGCTCCGCTCCGGCACCTGCAACCGACCGGGCGCTCGCACATACCCAGCACTCCGGCCGCCGGGGCTGCTGCCGGCTCGCCCTCGGGTGGGGGCCGCTTGCCGCGATCAGCCTCCGGGGACGTGGCCCCCCCGGCGGCGGCGGCGGCGGCGCTGGAGGCCGCCTCGGTCATGGCAGGGCAGGTCGGGTCAGCGGCGGCCGGCGGCCCGGTGCGCTCCGAGCGCGCGGGAGGAGGAGCAGACAAAGGCCGCGCCCGCCCGCGCCCACGTCCCCGCGCGCCCGAGCGTCGCTGCCCGTGCCCGCCCGGCCGCGCTCGGCGCGCCCGACTCGCACCCGAGCCCCGCGGCCCCGCGCACGGCGCGTCGCTCCCGGCCCGGCCCGGCTCGGCTCGGCCGGCGGGTTGGCTGTCCTCCGGTGGCGTGGCCGCTCGCCTCGCCGTGTGGTGCTCGTCGCCGCCCGCGCCGGATTCTGGGATCCCGGGTCTGGTCCCCGCCCGCCCCACCCCAGCTCCCGGGCTCCCAGGCTCCGAGGGCGGGTTTCCCGCATCTGCAGGGGCGCAACTTGCCAAGCCCAAGCGCGCCAGGAACGTGCGTGGGAAGGGGCGCGCTCCGGGGCCGCGCGGATCCCTGAGAATGGCACGGGCCACCTCCCCGGAGGGTTGGATAGCAATGAATAACAACTCGGGCCACTTGTTCCCTGCACTGTTCAGACGCCCTGGGCTGTCCGGGAGAGACTGTCATACACACACACACACACACACACACACACACACACACACACACACACACACACACCCCAAAACACACACATGACCAGACACCATCCAGGGAAACTCAGGCTCAAAGGCAACTAAGACAAGAGCCTTCCTCGCTCTACTCTCAGGCCTGATTCTACTGGATTATTGTTATTGATACTGAGGATCCCAACTGGTGTTCAGGAGCCCTGTGGTGCCACCAGGTCACCCCGATTTTAAGGGAGCTGGTGATCAGGTTTGTATTTGGTGGTATTGGAAGGCTTGTTGTGTGTGCTCTGGATGAAATCCGGGGTCTTCTACAAGGCTTAGATCTGTCCTTAGAGCTACATTCACATTCCTACATTCCTAGTTCCTAGGTAGATTTTTTTTTCCTTTGGTTTTTGAGTCACACCAGGTGGTGCTCAGGAGTTACTCCTGGCTCTATGCTCAGAAATCGCACCTGGCAGGCTCAGGGGATGCCGGGATTCGAATCATCGTCCTTCTGCATACAAGGCAAACACCCTACCTCCATGCTACCTCTCCGGCCCCATCCTGGGTAGATTTTCAAATATCCTTTCTGAGCTGGGGACAGATGGACAGAGACAGAGAGACAGAAACAGAGAAAGCGCATGGCGGCTCTTGCTTTTGTACATCTTTGCCTCTTAAAGTCCCTCCAGGTTTCAGTCTTTTATTTGCTTGTTTGTTTGTGTTTTCTGGAAACATCTCCTATTGTTCAGGGCTGAATATTGGCACTGTGCTCTGCATCTCCTGGTGGGGTTCAGGAGACCAGATGCAAGGCAAACAATCCAGCCTACTACCCTGTTTCTTGGCCTTCCCCACCCCACCGCTGACCAATCTTGAGCACAGAGCCAGGAGCAACCTGGAGCACCCTTGGGTGTGACTCAGAAGCAAAAGGTAGTAAAAATTTTAAAAATTGTCCTAGTTTGAAATTCACACAGCACTATACATCTCAGCTGTCAGGGACAGGAGGGATTCTGGGAGCGTTGGTGGTGGGAAGTTGGCCAAGAGATTGGAGTTGGAACATTGTCTGCTTTAAATTTTAAGATTATATATATATATATAAAAGACGATCAGTGTTCTGTACCCTTGAGAAAAGGCAGGATTCGTACTCGCGAACGACTGGAATTACTTAGTTCAATCTTTTCTCCCACTCCCCCGTCCCCTCTTTGGGGATCCCCGGCCGCTCGGATCCTAAGAATTTAGGCAGCAACATGTTGCCCAGGGGAAGTTTATTCTGCTGCACCACGCCAGGGTCCCGCCTCCATCATTAAGCAATCAAAAGGCAGATCCTGCTATGTGGGCGGGCCTTTTCAGAAGACGCCCAATGGCAGTGCAGAGTCGTGGCACCGTTGGCCAATCGCCATGGAGTGGGGCGGAGCCTCCCTGCCAGGTCTGAAGCTTCCCCGCAGAGTGGGCAGGCGGGTTTGCAGGATTAGAAACTCATGTCGCGGGGGCTGTGGACACTGCTGTCCCGGGCGGCCCGTGGGCTCTGCAGGTGGGACCTCCCGGGGAAGGAGGTGTGACAGCCCTTCGGGGGGCGCTTCTGGGGCCCCCCAACTTCTCCCGAGGGCAGGACCCTCTCTCCAGTGCTCCCAAGTGCCTGCCCGTCCGTCCCCCCTCAGCGCGCACGCCCAGGTCACCTGCTGCAGGGACCTGGATTGGGGTCTCCGGGGCCTCTTACACTGCAGCCCCCCCAAAGCCCTGCACCCGCAGAGCCTCCCTAGTCATAGTCCCAGGCCCTCGAGCACTCGGGCCTAGGAGCCCTGTGCGCTCAGCACCCCAGTTACTCGGGCCCTTCCCTCCTCTCCAGTCCCAGGCCGAGCGCGCGCCGGGGCAGCTGCGCCTCAGGCCCCGCCGCGGGAGCTACGATCTTCGCGCTGAGCTCGGGCCAGGGCCGCTGCGGCGTGGCGGTGATCCGCACCAGCGGCCCCGCCAGCGGCCTCGCCCTCCGCAGCCTCACGGCGCCCCGGGACCTGCCCCCGGCGCGCAGCGCGTCCCTGCGCCAGCTCAGCGACCCCAGCTCCGGGGAGCCTTTGGACCGCGCGCTAGTGCTCTGGTTTCCAGGTGAGGGACCCTAAATCGGGCACCTCCCCGGGGCTCTCGCGACCCAGTTCACATTCCTTTCCAATCATGGAGACACTCCTCTGTTTATTTATTTATTTATTTATTTATTTATTTATTTATTTATTTATTTATTAAATCTCCCGCGCTAGGTCCCCGGAGTTTCACCGGAGAGGACTGCGCCGAGTTCCACGTGCATGGAGGCCCGGCCGTGGTAAGTGGCGTCCTGCAGGCTCTGGGTAAGTCTGTGGGACCCCCGCCCCCACTCTGGTGTGATGCTGTCGGGGTACCAGGGTGAGCAGCTCAGCATAAAGGACTGCCATGCAGGTCGCGTGCCGGGGCTGCGGCCTGCAGAGGCGGGCGAGTTCACCAGGCGCGCCTTTGCCCACGGGAAGCTGAATCTGACCGAGGTGGAGGGCCTGGCCGATCTGATCCACGCGGAGACCGAGGCGCAGAGGCGGCAGGCGCTGAGGCAGCTGGATGGGGAGCTGGGTCACCTCTGCCGGGGCTGGGCTGAAACCCTCACCAAGGCAAGGCCCACCCCCCACGCTGTGCATACGGACCCCCACCCGCGTGCATCCCCTGTACCCATGGGAGAGGTTATGGGCTGGGATGCCCAACCGTGCACCTTTGGAGGGGCTGAACCTGGATCAATGTGTGACGGGGTATGTATGGGTCTCAGTGCTCACAGACCCTTCCCTACCCACTCCCACTTTAGGCTCTGGCCTATGTGGAGGCCTATATCGATTTTGGTGAGGATGACAATTTGGAGGAGGGCGTGCTGGAGCGAGGTGGGTCCTCTCCTCCCAGGCGATGATTTGGTACTTGCTGGCATTTTAGCATCTTAGCCCCTCACCCTTTCCCTTCTGTCCCCTCTCCCACAGCTGACGCCCAGGTCCGGGAGCTGCAGGAGGCGCTGGGCGCGCATCTCCGGGATGCCCGGCGCGGGCAAAGGCTGCGTTCAGGGGCGCACGTAGTAGTTGCGGGGCCCCCCAACGCTGGCAAGAGCAGCCTGGTGAACCTGCTTAGTGCGTGGGGACTGGGTGGGGGAAGCGGAGGGTGGACCCTGGACCTGCCCATCTTCCCCTGGCACCACAACCCCGTCCATTTCCCCAGGCAGGAAGCCTGTGTCCATCGTGTCCCCGGAGCCAGGGACCACTCGCGATGTGCTGGAGACCCCCGTGGACCTGGCTGGCTTTCCAGCCCTGCTGAGCGACACAGCAGGGCTGCGGGAAGGCGTGGGGCCTGTGGAACAGGAGGGCGTGCGGCGTGCCCGCCAGAGGTGGGTGACTGAGGTCGGGTGCACCTGAGTTGGACAAGACTGAACTCCAAACCCCTAGAGTGCAGCCAGCCTGGCCTGTCAACGTGTCATATCTGCCCCTCATTGCACCCCTATGGACCCTAACTCTGGCCTGTTCCTGCCCTGTGTCCCGCCCTCTGTCACCCATCTGCCTGCCTATGCTTGGCTTCATGAAGCCACACTTTCAGGTCCTGCCCCATGAAACTCCACTCTCTTGCCCCACTTACCACCCAGCCCATGCCCCCCCAAATGCCACCCTGTCACACCCATCATCTGAGCCACGCCCTCTGGTCCGCCCACTTATTCTGCCTAACTGCATCCCCATAGAAACCACGCCCAATAGCCCTTGCCCAATGAAACTCTACCTATCTGGCCACCGCAGAGCCACGCCCACCAAACCCCACCATCTGCCCATCTAAGCCACACCCACTAGCCCAGCCCACTGAAACAACCCTCTGCCTGACTCCACCCACAGAATAAGCCACGCCCAGTATTACCATCCAATGAAAGTGCACTCTGTCTGGCCACACCCACCACAGAAACCACTCCCACAGATTCTGAAACTCCACCCTCTGTCCCACCCACTTTTAGCCATGCCCACTGACACTGTCCAGTGAAATACGCCCCTCTGTCTGGACACACCCACCATTGAAACCAAGCTCATATGTTTGGCCCATGGACATCCTGCCCTTCTACCTGGTCTACCTCCTTGCTCTACAAAATGCTCCAATCACATGCCTCCTTTAAGCCCCGCCTCCGTTTCCCCTGTTTTTCCTCCCATGTCCCGCCCCTATAAAGCCACCCCTTACAGTGGTTCCACTTGCCTCATCCCCTGCCCATCCTCTCTCCATCACCTGCTAGTCGCGCCCCCCTGATTGGCTCCGTTTTGGGGTCCCGCTCACCGATTGGCCCCCTGGACCTGCAGGCTAGAGCAGGCCGACCTCATTCTGGCCGTGCTGGACGCCTCGGACCTGGCCTCGCCCTCGAGCTGCGACTTCCTGGACACGGTGGTTGGCCCTGTGAGGACACAGAGCACCAACGGGCAGGGCCCGAGACTCCTGCTGCTGCTGAACAAGTCGGACCTGCTCCAGCCCGGGCAACCAGGCCCTGGACGCGAGCTGCCCCCACACCTGCTGCTGTCCTGCCTCACCGGGCAGGGCCTGGACGGGCTCCTGGATGCGCTGCGGAAGGAGCTGGCCACAGTGTGAGTCCCCACCTCCGTTCTTCGATTATTTGGGGGGTTGCATGCTGGCCTGCGACCTCAGTCCCCCTTCGTGGTGGTGGTGGGCCGCTGAGGACCTTTGTCCTTTCTCCCTCAGGTGCGGGGACCCGGCCGCCGGCCCTCCGCTGCTGACTCGAGCCAGGCACCAGCACCACCTCCAGGCCTGCCTGGATGCCCTCGGCCACTACTCAGGGGCCACAGATCTGGCGCTGGCGGCCGAGGCCCTGCGGGTGGCTCGGGGACACTTGGCCCGTCTCACGGGGGGCGGGGGCACGGAGGAGATCCTGGACGTCATCTTCAGGGACTTCTGCGTGGGGAAGTGAGGGCGAGGGAGGACTCGGACCCGGACCACGGATGCTGGAGCCTCCAGAGGAGTGAGTGAATTCTCAGGGCTGAGCCACGTGGGCATCTCAGGGACCCATTTCTGGGCAACCAGAGTGAAGGAACAATGTATGATCTTCACTTGCCGGCTTTGGATTTATTTTGCACACCCAGAGTTTGTGCAAAACAGTTCAAGTGCTCCAGACACGTCTCTGGGCCTGCTTTCTGCCACTGTTTTGGTCCTCCTTTCCAGGACTTTCTGTGAAACATGACTCATGTGTTCTGCACCCAGTTCGTGTTCTTTACTCTTCCGCTGCTCCTGTGCTCGGAGTGACTTACCCTGAAGGATGGGGGCAGAGCTCTGTCACCGGGACCGATGTGGCTACATGCCACTTCCCCCAAACATTGAGCTGGGAGGAACTTGCAGTTTTACTGGATGAGACTCTGGAGAGCCGGAGAGAGATCTCAGTGGTTAGGGGTATCTGTGAGGTGTGCTTCCCTGTTGGGCTCAGCTCTGAGCACATTGGGAAACTCGCCTTACACACACACACACACACACACACACACACACACACACACACACACACACACACACACGCATGCTGTTCTTCAGTCAAGGAAACAGCAGGGTAGAGGGTTTCTTTTGCATTGACATTACAAAGTGGTCGGTGACATGGGCTGGGCCATTGGACAGCAGGGAGAGTTCCTTGCACGTTATATGACTCATATTTTTGGACCACACCAGGCAGCCCACAGGGGTTACTCCTGGCTCTGCACTCAAAAATCGCTCCTGGCAGGCTCAGGGGACTATACGGGGATGCCGAGGATTGAACCCGGGTCTGTCCCAGGTCTGCTGCGTATGAAGCAAATGCCTTACCGCTGTGCTATCACTTCAGCCCCCACGTTATATGATTCTTAGCATCCCATAGGGTCCTCCAAGTACTGCCTACAGTGATCCCAGAGCACAGAGCCAGGAGTAATTCCTGAGCACAGCGCCAGGAGTGGCCATAAATAAATAAAAGAAAAATAGCAAAACAAGCAAACAAAAGCTGTCCTGTTTGAATGATAGATAGCACAGTGAGGAGGGCGTTTGTTTGCCTTGCACGCAGTCTGCCAGGGTTCGATTCCCAGCATCCCATAGGGTTCCCCCGAGCCTGCCTGCCTGCCTGCCTGCCGGAGTGATTCCTGAGGGCAGAGCTAGGAGTAACCCCTGAACGCCGGTGGGTGTGACACCCCCCACCCAAAAAAAAAAGGGGAGTTGTTCACAAAGGTCTTCAGGCAAGGCTCCGACTGGGCCGCCGAGCTGGGTTGCAAAATCCCTATTGCGGCTGTTGCTGTTCCAGGCGTGGCCGGCAGGTGGCGGCACCTTCAAGCGCCACGAACGGGCAGTTGCCGCCGCCTAAGTTCTTTCTGAACCGGGAACCCGGACGGGGCGTCCCGCCGCCTCCCGTGCACCCAGCTCCGGGCTGCGGGACGCACATGCATGGAGCAGAGGCGGGATCTGGGGTCTCGGCCGCCTTCCAGAACCCACCGTCCGGCTCAGGACACGCTAGACCCACGTTTCCAGGAGCTCCAGGCTCCAGATCCCGCGTGCCTGGCAGGTCGGGGCCTCTGTGCTGCAGCTGTCTGTGGCTGGGGGACCTCGGTGGGTGCGGGAGCTGCAGCCGCCCGCACCATCATCCCCCCTGCAGCCTCCTGGCCCTGGCACGCTGGCCCCAGGCCCTTGGCTCCGATCCCTTTTTTCCAAGAAGGGTGAGGCGGTTTGTGGGAAGCAGACGTGGGGGATATTTTTAGAGGTGACAGGAAATCCCCAAAGAGCCAGGACCTCGCCCGGTGGTTGGGACACAGGGTCTGGACCTGGGGAGTTGCAGTTCTGGGGCAAAAGTTAGATGGAATTGAGGGGACCACTCCTCCGGGAGGGACATCCAGGTGGGCTGCCTGGAGGATAGGGCTCAGGGACTGGAAAGATTCAGCACTTGAGGAGAGAGGTATAGTAAGTGAAGATGAAATGAGGGCCCAGAGAGATAGCACAGCGGTGTTTGCCTTGCAAGCAGCTGATCCAGGACCAAAGGTGGTTGGTTCGAATCCCGGTGTCCCATATGCCCCCCCCCCCCCCGTGCCTGCTAGGAGCTATTTCTGAGCAGACAGCCAGGAGTAACCCCTGAGCACCGCCGAGTGGCCCAAAAACCAAAAAAAAAAAAAAAAAAAAAAAGAAAAGAAAAGAAAAGAAAAGGTGCTTTAGTCTAAAAACTCTAAAAACTGGGGCCGGAGAGATAGCATGGAGGTAAGGCATTTGCCTTGCATGCAGGACGGTGGTTCGAATCTCGGCATCCCATATGGTCCCCTGAGCCTGCCAGGAGCGATTTCTGAGCGTAGAGCCAGGAGGAACCCCTGAGCGCTGCCGGGTGTGACCCAAAAACAAAACAAAACAAAACAAAAAGTCTAAAACTTTTAGCGGAAGAGTCTAAAAGCGCTAAAACCCAGGAATCGGGGTCTGGAGTGACAGCACAGCGGGGAGGGTATTTGCTTGGCATGCAGCTGACTTGGGTTTGATCGCCAGCATCCCATAGTATCCACCGAGCCTGCGAGGAGTGATTATAAGCACAGAGCCAGTCTTCAGCCCTGAGCACTGCCACGTGTGGCCCTCGAAAAAATAGAGACTCTTTAGCTTCATTAGCCTTCCTAGAACAGTTGGGGGTGCAGGAGGGAGGGGGTTCCCATGTCCCCCAAAGCAAGGAGCCCCAAATAGGAATGGTGGTGTGTGTGTGAGGAGGGATGGGGCAGATACAGCCTGGGCTGAGCCTTTTTGGCGTGGCCCTTGGAGCAAAGATCAAGTGTGGGTGCCTCACGTCCGCTTGTCTGGGGGTCCCACATCTGCTTGGGTAGGGGGCAGGAAATGGGGCACAGGACCCCCTCTCTGGGTCCCGCCACTGCTGAGGGCTCCCAGGCTGCCCATGTCAACCCTGCTTCCCTTCCTGGGGGCCTCCCTGACCCCCTGGCCCGGTTTGGCGGGGTCCCAGCCAAGTGCTTCCTGCAGCCGCGTCTCTCGCCAGCGTTTCCGGCGGCAGGAAACATTGCTCCTTTGTCCCTGGCCCCCGCTGCCAGCCGTGTGGGCCTGTCTCTGTGACTCACGGCTCGTCCAGGGTCTCAGGAGATGGAGGGGGGACGGCCCCCCAGCCTTGGAGGCCACTTGTCCCCTAACTGCCACTGAATTAACTTCCTGACGTTGAACCGAGCCATGAATGCTCAGGTTTTGGCCTGAGAACCCTTCCCCACCTCCTCCCAAAGGTCATTTTGGGGCCAGTGGGAGCTCGCTAGGGTCCCTCCCTCAGGGTTCTCTGTGTCCCCCCAGTGCCCAGGGCTGGGGGGACCTTTACAGTCCAAGGAAGACAGCTGCATGACTGAGGAGGGGTGGCTTTTCTGTTTCTGGGGTTTTGGGGGGACATTGGGGAAGTTGTGGCAGAGTGTGGGTTCTTCCAGGGCAGGACCCTCCACCTCTGTGGGTGTCCCTCCCCTAACTTCCTCTTTATCCCACCTGAATGATCAAAACAGTCCATGCCTGGAATGGATGGGTAGAGGGGTCTGCCTGGGTGGAGAGGGGATAAGAAGGAGAGTTAGAGGGGCCAGAGAGATTGCACAGCGGTAGGGCGTTTGCCTTGCACGAGGCCAACCTGGGACAGAAGGTGGTTCTAATCCTGGCATCCCATATGGTCCCTTGAGCCTGCCAGGAGTGATTTCTGAGTGCCACTGGGTGTAAACCAAAAACAAAACCAAACCAAACCAAAAAAAAAAAAAATAAGAAGGGGAGTTAGAGAGAGAAGAAAGAATCAGCACCAGCATAAGCAGGGGAAACAGCAAATGGGAGTCAGTCAGCAAGGAAGCCTGGAGAAGCTGCTGAAAGGGAGACAGGCAGAGAGCCAGAAGGAGCAGAGAAGTGGTTCCTTGGAAAAGGTTAGCATAGGAGTCATGTGAGGAAAGGTATATGTTAAGTTGGGACCGAGACACAAAGCTGGCTGACTCCTGGAATTTCATCTGACTGCTTGCGATTATTTCTCCGCCGTTATCCTGCATCTTCAGACTGGCTGGCTGAGGGGCACAGTGCCAAGGAAGGCCTCACCCCAACACAGGACTTTATAGACTTTATATTTTATAATTAAAACAGCACACCTCCAAAAACTGAGACGAAAGTACTGAAAAATCACCTGCAGGGGCTGGTGAGGTGGCGCTAAAGGTAAGGTGCCTGTCTTGCAAGCGCTAGCCAAGGAAAGGTCGAGACCGAGGTTCGATCCCCCAGCATCCCATGTGGTCCTCCCAAGCCAGGGGCAATTTCTGAGCGCTTAGCCAGAAGTAACCCCTGAGCATCAAATGGGTGTGGCCCCCCCCCCCAAAAAAAAAAACAAAAAAAAAAACAAAAAAAAAGAAAAAGAAAGAAAAATCACCTGCCACAGAGTTTGGAGGGACCCGGCCTGAGAGCTATTTCTCTCTCTCTCTCTCTCTCTCTCTCTCTCTCTCTCTCTCTCTCTCTCTCTCTCTCTCTCTCTCTCTCTCTCTCTCTCTCTCTCCTGTCTCTATCTCTCTCTAGCTGGAGTCAGTTCACATCGGCCCCAGGGGGACTCGGGTGGTTCTGTTTGGTGCTCTGAAGGTGTCTGGCAGGTTTCAGGAACAGCAATACAGCTGGTCTTTGGGGTTCAGTCACGTTTATTGATTCGGGAGGGGGGGTGCTGCACTCTGCATCCCTCCACTCTGGTCTGGGGACCGGAGAGGGGTTTGGGTGGGAGGAAGGGGGTGCCGGTAAGCGTGTGTCCATCTTGCATGTCTGCTTGTGGCTGTGAGAGCACCGTGGACGGAGTAGCAGGTCCCTCTGCCGTCTGAGCTGGGTGGGGATTGGGGAAGGGGGGCTCGTGGTTTGAGGCCCCTCAGCCACTGCACAGGAAGAAACAAAGGAGACAAAGGCTCAGCCGGAGTGCTCAGGGCTGTGGGGTGGTGGTGGTGGGGGGACACAGACTCTCACTGACTGATGAGACCAGGGTCAAGGCAGACCCTTCCCTTGTTCCTAAAGCAGCCTTACTCCCCCCCCCACAATCTTGCTAAGGATCCCCCAACTGAGTCCCTAAGAGCTTCTGGCTCTCCCCACCTCAGACATGCTGAGGCTCTTGAGGGGTCAGGAGTCACGCCTGGAGACTTCCTGGAGGAAGTGGAACCTGATCCCGCTCTGCCTGTTTCCTCAACCCCTTCCCTCCTTGTTCCTCTTCTTCGGGGGGGGGGGGAGGCCCCACCAGCCTGGGCAACCCCTCCCCTCCTTGTTCCTCTTCTTCAGGGGGCCCCACCAGCCTGGGCAACTCCTCCCTCAGGCTGTATCTAGGGTTTCTGCTCTCCCCTGACCCACACCCCATCCAGGGGGTCCCGGACGCTCACCTGCTCCTCCTATCACACTCTTTTGTCAGTATCATCCCTACAAGGGGCCCCAAAAGTCACCTTAGCACCCAGAGCGCATGGGGACCCCCAGCACCCCTACCTGGCCCCTGCCCACTGCCACCAGACCCAGGCTTGGAGGAGGGGTTCTTAGCTGCAGCATCAGCCAATGTGGGGTGAACCTCAACCCCGTGTCTCCCCCGTGCATTCTGATTTCAGCCAGGGGGTCTCACCAGGATCCCGGCTCCCCCACAACCCCAGACAGAGGTGCCCTAAGGGAACCCTCCGCCCATTCTCACCTGGAAGCGGGCGCAGTGTTGCTCCTCTGGAGGCCCTGAGACTCTAGAATCTTCTTCTTAAACTCCTCCACTGCCGCGGGGTCTGCAGAGACACGGCGAATCCCCAAATGCCTCGGACCCTGTCCTGTCCGCCCACTGCTCCCCATGTCACTCCCGGGACCCCCGGCCCCCGACTGCCCGCCACTCACTGATGTCCTTGATGGATGGCGGCTGAGGCGGCACCACCACAGTCTTCTGGGGGATGATCTGGGACTGTGAGGAGAGGAAGGTCAGGGGAGCCCGGCCCTCTGTGTGGGGGTTCCTCTAGGGCAGACAAGCCTGAACTTCTCGGAGAAGGTCCCTTTCAGAGACTTCGGGCTCCCACCTGGCTTTTTTTTTTCTTTTCTGGTGGGTTTTAAATTTGGGGCCACACCCAGTAGTGCTCAGGGGTTCCTCCTGGCCCTGCACTCTGAAATCACTAATGGCAGGCTTGGGGGAGCATCTGGGATGTTGGGGATCAAATCCAGGTTGCCACAAACAAGGCCTATACCCTCCCCGTTGTCCAATTGCCCAAGACAAAGTTTCTTATTGTGTGAATACATTGCAATTGGGAGGAGTTGGTGTAAGTCCATGATTATTCTAAATTCAATTCTGGGGCCACATCCAAGAGCGCTCAGGGGTTCTGCCTCTGCGTTCAGGAATCACCCCTGGCGGTGCTCGGGGATGCCGGAGATGGGATTGGGGTCAGCGGCCTGCAAAGCAAATGCCCTCCCCACTGTGCAAACTGTCTGTCCCCTCACTTTGGCATTTGGTTTGCTTGGGTTTGCCCAATGCTTCCTCCTAGCTCTGTGCTCAGGGATCACCCCTGGCAGTGTTTGGGGATGCCAGGGACGGAAACAGGGTGCTCACCCCTGGTGTCCAGGCCCCCACCTTGGCCCTGATGCAGGTTTCCAGGGCCTTGTCGCTGATGTCCAGCTTGGAGCGCAGCTGCTCAACCTCCTGCCGCCTGGCGTCCAGCTCCCGGGCCAGCGCGTCGCGCTCCTGGCGCAGCGCCTCCTTGTCCCGCAGCTGCAGCTGGGTCTGGAGCGCGCACTCGGAGCGGGCTCGGTTCTCCCGGGCCGGGGCCTCCTTCTCGGCCTTGGAGAGCGCCTCCTTGCAGGCCTGCAGCGCCTCCTCCACCTGCAGCTTCTGGCGCTGCAGCTCCGAGTTCTCCCGGGCCACGCGTTCGATCCCCGCTCGCAGCCTGCTGGCCACCTCCTCCGCCTTGTTGACGAGGCGGTCGGAGACCTGCTCACAGGTGCGCAGGAAGCCCAGGTCCAGCGGGGTCAGGTGGCGGTAGGACAGGTCGCTGAGGGAGCGCGACAGCATCGAGTCCTTCCAGAGCTCTCGGAACTGCCTCTCCAGGGAGTCCCGGTCCAGGGGCGCGCACAGGTCCTGCACCTTCCGCAGCCGGTCGTCGGCCAGGGTGCGCTCCCGCTGCAGCAGCGCCTGGGCCCGCCCGCACTCGGCGGCCTGCGCCTCGGCCAAGCGCAGGCTTTGCGCCAGGCTCTCTTTGTCCAGGGTGCACTGGGCCTTGCCCTTCTCCATGTCCTTCTCCAGGGCCTGCACCTTCTGGTTCAGCTTCTGGAGCAAAGCTGGAGGGACAGGGAGGCGTGGGGAGGATGGTGGGACCCAGCGCGGGGATGGGTTTGTTTGGTTTGGGGGCCACACCCGGGTTCCTCCTGGCTCTGCGCTCAGAAATCGCTCCTGGCAGGCAAGGGGGACCATATAGGATGCCGGGATTCGAATCACCATCTGTTCTGGGGTTGGCTGCGTGCAAAGCAAAGGCCCTGCCGCTGTGCTAACTCTCCAGCCTTGGTTGGGTTTTCTGGAGGGGCGCCCTATTGATATTTTTCACTCCCCCCCCCCCACTCACCATTACAAGTGCGGTTGTCCTCCTTGAGCTGCTCTTTGCACTGCTTCTCACTCAGGATGATGGCGGCCAGGATGTGCTGGTTGCTCTGGTACAATGCCTGGGAACAAACAGTGCAGGGCTCTGAGCTGGTGTGTGTGCGGGGGCACCCCGGTGCACCTGGGGCCAGGTTACTTCATACACAGAGGAGACCATGTGTGATGTTACCCCTCCCCAAATGCCCTATGTTAATACCACCAACATGGTCAGGCCCACCCACACCTGGGAGGGGTCTTCGGTTTGGAATAAAGGAGTCATGGAGAGGGAAGGGGAAGAGGCTGCTTGGAAAGGCTGAGCATAGAAGCCGTGTGAGGAAACGGACATAGTGATTCGGGCCTTGGAGTAAACAGACCGAGCTGACTCCAATGAAACTTTAACCGACTGCCTGTGAAATTATTTCGCCGCCATTACTCTGCATTTCAGCCCCGTCCACTGAAGGGGCAAAAGGTGCCGGGCCAGACCAAGCCGAGAAAGGCCTCGACCCACCACGCAGACTCTCTAGACTTTATGTTTTATATTAATACAACAGCCGTGAAGGGGCCTCAGGGCTGGCAGGTGGTGGGAAGGAAGGTGGGAGGACTCGAGTTTCATCCCCAATACTTCCAGTACCCCCTTCGCCTCCCCTTAACCTCCACCAGCTCCCTAGATGACCCCAAGTCAGGCTCTGGAATGTTTCGGGCAGGGAGGGGCCTGCAGCATGCCCAGAGTGCTGCTGGGTGTGGCCCCCACAGGAAGGAGCCAGGGAGACAGCACAGAGAGAAGGCAAAGGCCTTGCATGCATTCCATCCATCCAAGATGGATCCCCTGCAACCCAGCCTGTCCCCTGCATCCCCCAGGAGTGATTTCCAGGGTGTGACCCCCCCAAAAAAAAAAAAACCAACAATCAAAAAGAGAGAACGTGGCAGGGTTTGAGTACAGGACGGTAGGTCAGAGTCTAGGGTGTCTGAGGGCCTGTCTCACCACAGTGAACAGACAGATAGATGGATGATGGCAGATGGACAGATAGATGGACAAATGGAGGGACGGGCAGATGGATAGAGGGATGGATGGAGGACAGATGATGAACAGATGGATGACGAGAAGGATAAATGGAAAGAGGGACACCTGGATAATAGATGGACGAGTGGAAGGCAGAATGGACAGATAGGTGAGTGGAGGGAAGGGCAGACAGACAGACATTTCTCTGAGAATCTCCTGCCATGCCCTGCTGCCCTGTCACCGCCCTGAGCAAGAGACTGAGTCTAGGGTAGTGGGGGTCAGCCAGGGAGACCCCAGCACTCAGAGAGGACAGAGCCTGGGCTGCCCATGGACGATTCAGTGCCCCTTCATTCTTCCCAGCCCCCACAGAGGAGTGAGTCCCCCCCACCCCCCCCACCCCCGCTAAGGAGAGGCCCAGACACACGGCCCCAGGCAGGGAGCAGAGAGGACTCAGGAACGCCATGGAATGTTCTGGAAGTTGTCAGAGACCCTGAGGGCACTTTGTGCCTGAGTCCTGCTTCTCCCTGGGACCGTGTGGTGCCAAATTCTCCATGACAGCACAGCCAGCTGTATGTCACACAGGACTCGGGGGCCACCGGTTTCACTTAAGTTCCCAAGTTTGATCCCTGCTCAGCCTTACGGGCAGCACTGAGGCCACTGGGAATGAGCCTGGGGTCCCCCTGAGCCTTCAGGGCGGCCCCCAGAGAAACACAGAGACTCCAAAAGGGCTAGAACAGCGGCCATCACCATAGAACCTGTGTTCTATGGATGCAGTGGCCACCCCCCAAAAAAAGAATAAGGGGGTTGTCGGAGAGATACAAATTCAGGCACAGGCCTCGTGTCTCCGCAGACTCTCCATCCTCCTGCGCTGGGAGGTGAGTGCGCCCCCCAACCCCCAGCACCCCGGGGTTCCCGCTCACCAGGTCGGCCTGGCACTGGCGATAGCTGATGTTGATGCGGTCCCCGTCCCGCCGGGCACTTATCATCATCTGCATGATGGAGTCCTTGGCGCGGGCGGTGATGTTCAGCTCCTTGGACAAGTTGGCACACGACGCGGACAGCCCCAGCACCTGGCCTTGGAGGCTCTGCGCGCGCCGCTCCGTGGCCTCCAGGGCCTTCTCGGTGCCCAGGTGTACGTTGCCATAGACCATGAAGAGCACCAGGCCCAGGATGATGAGGAACTGGATGAGCGACACGAAGAGGAAGAAGTAGCGCAGGTAATACCAGCAGCCATGGTGGCGAGGCCGCACGTAGGGGCTCCCCCGGTCCACGGGCAGGCCCATGGCAGAGCTGGCCTGTCGTCTCCCTGTCCCCTCACCCCTGTCTCCTCTCCTGTCTGCTGTCCCCTCTCCTCTGTCCTCTCCTCTCTCCGCCCTGAGCCCTCAAGCGCGCGGGACAGTGTTTATATCACCCCTCAGAATACTTCCTCAGCCCTGAGCCTTCCTGGCCCGCAGGAAATGGGGGCGCCGGGTTATCACAACAATCCCACCAAGGCGAGGCCCGAAGTGTCGGGGAGGCGGGCGGGGCACACCAGCTCTTCACCCGCCCAAGGGCGGGGTGGCAAGGGGGGAGACCTGAGGCCCGCACTGGCACCGGAGGGTCCCCCATACCCCGTCACCTACCTGGACTGGAGCCCAGGCTCGCGGGGTGTCTGTTTGGGACCTGGACGGCCCAAGCTTCACCTCCAATGCCAGGACTTCTTGGAAAAGCTTGACCTGGCCCGGATATTGGCCAGCTGCGCCTGAGACTTGCTGTGCTTGTTTTCCCTTTTGCAGGTGTCCCGTGAAGATTTTTTTTTTTTTATTTTGGGTGGGGGATGTCAGCTTGGCTGTGCTTTCGCCCCTACAACTGGGCAGGGAAAGGGTTTTGGGAAACCAAGGAGAAAAGGCTTGGAACAACCCCTGGCAACTCCCCAGAACCCAGATGCTCCCGAATCATTCCAAGACACCCCCAGTAAGAGAGCAGCGTGTGTCCCAGGCCAGCTGGGGAAGGACCCTCTGTTGAGGGGACCCAACAGGACACAGCCTGGGTCTGGTGGAGCAAAGTGGAGGGGAGGGGAGGGGGCCTGGGAGGAAATTCCCAGGGTGGGCAGGAAGCCCCACTCGACCTCTGCCCCCTGACTGCCCACTTCCTGGTTCCTGGCGAGGACTGAGGGTGGGGGGCTGCGTCGCGGCCAACCGGCCTTTTCTCAGGGCTGTCCGCGCCCCCAGGGGCCCCCCATCTCCCCCAAGTGGGTGGGGGGCGCTTCCTGCCTTCCCCCTTCAGGAAGGGACGGTGGGTGCCTTTGGGACTGATAGTGCTCGGACCCCCAAGGTGGATGGAGCAGCCTAGAGGGTACCTACAGACCCCCCAGGGCACCCCACACACATGACAGACCTCCTTCCCGCACCTTCCTGTCCCAGGGTTCCAGCCCAGCCCTTTACTTTGGCTTCTTCCTTCTCCTCCTCTCCAGGGACAAGGACTGAAATTGGGGTCTTTCCACCTTCAACCTCGTTCCCTCCCCCCCACACACACTTGCTTTTGCTTGTTTAGTTTGGGGGGGGGCACACCTGGCGATGCCCAGGGCTTACTCAGGGCTCAGTCCTGGCTGGGCTCAGGGACCACAGGGAGGATCGGGAGTAGGTGGGGAATTGAACCCGGGTCTGCTGTGTGCAAAGCCACCAACCTGCCCTGTCCCTAGCTGGCCCCTTCACACCACACCTTTTTATCAAATGTCCTTCAAATCTATTCTCGGTTGCTCGGCCCATGGCCCCCACAAGGCTGAAAATGTCTAAATTAAACATCTAAATTTAAAAATTATCAAATTGATTAATTAAAAATAAGTCACTTTAAATAATTAATTAAATAATTTGAAAATTAATTAAAATGAAAAGTATATAAAATCAAACATCTAAATTGGCCCATGGCGATAGGAGAGCGGAAAGGCCTATCTGGGTTCAATACCCCACATCCATTGGATCTCCCAAGCCTGCCAGGAGTAACACCTGAGCGCACAAAAACCAGAAAATAAGGGCCCGGGGAGATAGCACAGTGGCGTTTGCCTTGCAAGCAGCCGATCCAGGACCAAAGGTGGTTGGTTCGAATCCCGGTGTCCCATATGGTCCCCCGTGCCTGCCAGGAGCTATTTCTGAGCAGACAGCCAGGAGTCACCCCTGAGCACTGCCGGGTGTGGCCCCCCCCCCAAAAAAAAAAAAACAGAAAAAAGTCTAAAAAAACACCTTTTGGAAGCAGGGGCTGTATGCTCCAGTCTCCCAGCCCCGCACACCCCCCTGCCCATCTCCCTAGGGTGGGGGAGCCTGCGAAGTCGTGATGGGGCTGGCTGCGGGCTCTTGGCCGGAAGCCTGGGGCGGGAGGATTCACACGGGCCCCAACACCAGCCTGACATGAGTGTTTTGTTTTTTTTCCTGCAAACAATCCGTCACGGCCACAGGAAGCCCTGGGCATGAGGTCCGTGTCCCTCCGAGACTCATCACTGAGCCAGCCCAGCTTCCAGCCTTTGTTTTCCGGCCCAGGGAAGAACAATTTGGTGCTATTTGGAAGCTAGGACAGGGAGTGGGGCCAGGGGGCTCTGGTCCAGGGCAGGAAGGTCCTGGGGCCACCGGGCTCAGAAACATCCCCCCCCCCCCACCGTAGACAGACAGCAGCTCACCTTCTCTTTGTGCTCCCCGCCAAAGAGGGGTGCTCTCTGACTAGACAGGGACCACCAGATCTCTGCTGCACCCGCCATCCACAGCTGTGCCCAGCACCCCAATTAGTTTTCAGGAGATCTGGGGCCACTAGGACCCAGCCATACAGAGAGGCTTGGGAGGTGATGCCAGACAACAGGGACTCTGGGAGGTGTCCTTGGAGTAGATGGGGTGTCCCCAAAAACTCACATGTGGGTTCTCCAACTTAGGGCTCTGACTCCCCAAAAGAGCCACATACATGCTCCCTAGTTTCTCAGTTTTTTTTTGGAGCTGGGTCGAGGCAGCCAAGATGAAGGTGGGGGATTGGACAAAGGGCTGTTGGGCCCCCACGTCTGGGCCGCTTCACTCTGGGGGTTCAGACACGCCCCCCAATTGCCTCGCCAGAATCCTGACTGGGGCGGTAACGACACCAGGTGGCCGTAGCGGGTATAGCAGCTGGTGCCCTGGTCCCTCATTTATGCAATGAGCATGTGTCTCTATGTATGTATGTATGTATGTATGTATGTATGTATGTATGTATGATGCATGTATGTGTGGGTTTGGGGGGTTCAGTTCCAAGCCTGGACCCCCCAAGACTGCAACGCACTCAGGTACCCATGGCTGGCCAGCCTGATCTGCTCTGCAGGGCATCACTATCAGCACTGGGCTTCTGCCTTCCTGTTTGCATGGAGACCTTGTGGGAGAAAGAAGGGCCCTGATTTTCGGAAATGTTCCCTCCTGTGCCTCCGATAAAGAAGCATCAGCCCTATGAGGTTATCACTCAGGAAGAGAGAGGGCATCGGGCTGGGTGGGGTGCAGGGAAGGGAGAGGGGAAGGATAAGATGGGGAGAGGAAAGGAAAGAGGGAGAGAGAGTTGGGGCCTGAAATGAAAGCACTGTGGGGAGGGCATTTGCCTCGCACATGGCCAATCTGAGTTTGATCTCCAGCATCCCATAGGTTCCCCTGAGCACCTTCAGAGTGATTTCTGAGCACAAGAGTCAGGAGTGATCCCCCAAACCCTGCCAGTGTGACCCAAATAAACAGAGAGAGAAAGAGATGGGGGGACAGGATGGACAGGCCAAGGGCGGTCTTACTTTCTTCTTTGTACCAATCCTCCCAATTTTCCTGTAAATTGGATTATTTTGTTTTTGTTTTTGGGCCACACCCGCAGTGCTCAGGGGTTACTCCTGACTGTATGCTCAGAAATAGCTCCTGGCAGGCACGGGGGACCATATGGGACACCGGGATTCGAACCAACCACCTTTGGTTCTGGATTGGCTGCTTGCAAGGCAAACACCGCTGTGCTATCTCTTCGGGCCCAAATTGGAAATTTTTAATTCTGGTTTGGAACCACATCTGGAGTGCTCATCAGGGCTTACTCCAGGCTCTGTGCTCAGAGATTGCTCCTGACAGTCTCAGGGGCCCCATGGGTGCTGAGGATAGAATCCAGCCTTCTGCCCACAAAGCTGGGAACTCGCCCTTCATTCCGAATATCTACAGCCCTGAATGATCATTGGTTCCTATCAGTAAAGGATGAGGCGAGACCCAGCCCAGGTTCTGAGTCTTTAATGCTTAAACATGTTGCTTAAGGAGGGACCGTATAGGGGCCGGGAAGGTGGCGCTAGAGGTAAGGTGTCTGCCTTACAAGCGCTAGCGTAGGACGGACCGCGGTTCGATCCCCCGGCGTCCCATATGGTCTCCCCAAGCCAGGGGCGATTTCTGAGCTCATAGCCAGGAGTAACCCCTGAGCGTCAAATGGGTGTGGCCCAAAAAACAAAACAAAACAAAAAAAAAAAAAAGGAGGGACCGTAGAGAAGACAGGGCATTTCCCCCCAAGATGCACCGACAGGTTCATGGGTAGACTTTGGACTTCGCCTGACAAGGTGTTTCTCAGAAAGTGACTGTTTTAGATCAATAGCACAGCGGGGAGGGTGTTTGCCTTGCATGTTTCAATCCTCAGGGTCCCCTGAGCACCACCAGGCGTGATCTCTGAATGCAGAGCTATGAGTAACTCGAGCATCGCAAGGGGTGGCCCCAAAACCAACATCAAAACAAAATTAAAGTGATTCTTTTGCTAAACAACACAGGACTTTTTTTTTTTTTTTTTTTGGTTTTTGGGTCACACCTGGCAGTGCTCGGGGGTACTCCTGACTCTGCACTCAGAAATCGCTCCTGGGATCCGGAGAGATAGCACAGTGTTAAAGCATTTGCCTTGCACACAGTCAATCCAGGGCAGATGGTGGTTGGAATCCTGGCATCCCTTATGGTCCCCCGAGCCTGCCAGGAGCAACTTCTGAGTGCAGAGACAGGAAGAACCCCTGAGCGCTGCTGGGTGTGACCCAACCCTCCCAAAACAAAAGAGATTGCTCCTGGCAGACTCAGGGGACCATATGGGATGCTGGGAATCGATCCTGGATCTGTCCCGTGTCATCTGTGTGCAAGGCAAATGCCCTCCCCGCTGTGCTATTGCTCCAGCCCCTGATAACTTAATTTTTGGCAAGAGGTTGTTTTTGGACCACACCAGGAAGTACTTGGGGATTACTTCTGGCAGGCTTGAAGGATCCTATGAGGTGCCAGGGATTGAACCTGGATTGGCCACCTGCAAGGCAAAGTCCCTACCCACTGCACTCACTTTTTCAGCCCAAGGAACCTAAATTCTTCTTTGTCTTATTTCTCTGCCCACTGCCTGGGAACAGTGCAGAATCGCCTCACCTTGGCCCAGACTTTCTTTACACCCCCTGTGAACTAGTTGACTTCGGGGGGGTGGTCAAACTAGCCTCTACTGTATTTTTCTGTCTCATGGGTCATGTCCCATGAGAGGTACACTGGCTCCACCTGGGGGGACCCTGTCTGGGGGGTCTGCGAGTGGACAAGTCAGCCACCAGTTGCCTTTGGTGCTGGAATCAAATTTACAAATTTACAAACCAAGTAAATTGAGGGGTGGACTGAAGGCCCTTGGGGAGTCAGCACTGGACCCTAAGACCCCTATGCTTGTGGGAGGAGGGCAGCACAGGGGCTTGGGGAGAGCCCTGAGCCGAAGCTCAACACCTCTGTGTGATTTGCCAGCCTCAGTTTCCCTTTCTGCAGAGCCCACCCTAGTGGTGAAAGAAAGCTCATTCGCAGGCACCCGTCAGGGGCGCTTCTGGCTCTAGAACTGAACGTTGCTGGAGGACTCCCCTGCGCCAAGGCCCCGTCCTGCTTGTGGGATGGTTTTATCCAGCGTGGCGAGGTCGCCGGCAGCCCTTGGATGTCCCGGAGCTGGAGCTCGAGCGGGTGCTGGGCTGGGTCCGCGGGCTGGGCCGGGGTCGGGGTCGGGGGCGCGACCCTTTCCGTCGAGGGTCCATCTCGGCCTCCAGAGCGTCACTGCAGAGAAGGGCGGGAGGGGCGTGAAGGCACCCACCCCGGGACGGTGCCTGCCCCAGTTTTTATGAAACATCCACTTCCACACCCCTGCCCCAAGCACCCTCGATATGTGCCCAGAGTCCTCCCCAGAAACGTCGCTCCAGACTCTGGGCATACTCAGGACACCCGCTGCCCTCTTTCTTTTCCTTCCTTCCTTCCTTCCTTCCTTCCTTCCTTCCTTCCTTCCTTCCTTCCTTCCTTCCTTCCTTCCTGCCTGCCTGCCTGCCTGCCTTCCTTCCTTCCTTCCTTCCTTCCTTCCTTCCTTCGTTTCTTTCTTTCTTTCTTTCTTTCT
Source organism: Suncus etruscus (assembly GCF_024139225.1). NCBI lineage: Eukaryota > Metazoa > Chordata > Mammalia > Eulipotyphla > Soricidae > Suncus > Suncus etruscus. The sequence continues at coordinate 92,428,809 of NC_064862.1, read as the reverse complement.
TTCTTTCTTTCTTTCTTTCTTTCTTTCTTTCTTTCTTTCTTTCTTTCTTTCTTTCTTTCTTTCTTTCTTTCTTTCTTTCTTTCCTTCCTTCCTTCCTTCGTTTCTTTCTTTCTTTCTTTCTTTCTTTCTTTCTTTCTTTCTTTCTTTCTTTCTTTCTTCCTTCCTTCCTTCCTTCCTTCCTTCTTTCTCTCTTTCTTTCTTTCTCTCTTTCTCTCTCTTTCTCTCTCTCTCTCTTTCTTTCTTTCTTTCTTTCTTTCTTTCTTTCTTTCTTTCTTTCTTTCTTTCTTTCTTTCTTTCTTTCTTTCTTCTTTCTTTCTCTCTTCCTCCCTCCCTCTCTCTTCCTCCCTCTTTCTTTCTTTCTTTCTTTCTTTCTTTCTTTCTTTCTTTCTTTCTTTCTTTCTTTCTTTCTTTCTTTCTTTCTTTCTTTCTTTCTTTCTTTCTTTGTTTATTTGTGGACCACACCTGTCAGTGCTCAGTAATTACTCCTGGTTCTGTGCTCAGGGGACCCTATGGGATGCTGGAAATCGAATCCAGGTCTGGTCAGCCAAGTGCAAGGCAAACTCCATCCCCAATGTGCTATCCCTCCAGCCCTTGATTTTAGTTTTCATTTATTTATTTATTGGTTTGGGGGCCACACCTGGAGGCGCCCAGGGGTTTACTCTGCTCAGAAATCACTCCTGGCAGAGATGGGGGACCCTATGGGATTCCAGGGATCGAAGCTGGGTCAGGTCGGCCCTGTGCAAGGCAAACCCCCTCTCTGCTGTGCAATCCCTCAGGCCTCACCAACGCCCCGTCTTTGTCTTACATCCTTCTCTGTCCCTCCCAGACCCACTCCCCAGCTGCGTCCAGGAAGCCTAGAGATTCCTGACCCCCAGCATCAGCCTCAAGAATCCACCCCAGGGCTTTTCCTTCACAGCATCCAGCCCCTGACTGGTCCTTCATGCCAGCAGATGCTCCAAAGCCACGCCCCGCGCCCTGATTGGTCCGGGAGAACAGATCTCTGGGCGGCCATTGGCCGAGCTTCCCACCCGTCCGTCCCAAGCCCCGCCCCTTACTCACACTCGCTCGCGCAGCGTCGCCTCCCGGGCTGCGCAGGCTCCGCCCTCGGCTTCAGCCTTGTGTGCGCGTTGCTGCGCCTCCTCCAGGTGCTGCGCAGACTCAGTGGCCGCCGCCTCCCAGCGTGCCAGGGCTTCTGGGGGTGAGGGGGTGTCAGGCGGGGGCCCCAGGTTGCAGGTTCAGGGGATTGGGTCAGGCTGGGGGGATGCTGGTGTTTGGGTGCAAGGGGACAGGTCAGATGGGGTCCCTGGTGTCCAGGGGCCAGGTCAGATGGGGACCCCCACAATGTGAGGGTGCTGGGGTCCTAATGCCTATGGGCCCTTGGTTTTGGGTGCAGGGGAGGGGGCAGATGGGGTCCCTGGAGACCAGGGATCGGGTCCCCTGGGTGTGGGCCCAGGGGGACAGGTCAGATTGAGGGATCCCCCAGTGTATGGGTTTGCTACTTTTCCTTTTGGGGGACCACACCAGCTGTGCTCAGGGATCACTGCTGGGGCCCCAGTGAGAGCACAGCAGCAAGGACATTTGCCTTGCACGCTGCTTGCTGACCAGAGTTCGAACCCTGGCATCCCATATGGTCTCCCAAGCCTGCTAGGAGTGATTTCTGAGCACAGAGCCACAAGCAACCCCTGAGTATTGCTGGGTGTGCCCCCCAAATAACAAACAAACAAATCAATCAATCACTCCTGGCAGGCTTGGGGGCCCTGTGGGATGCAGGGAATAGAACCCGGATTGGCAAACGTCCTCCTCACTGTGCTCCCACCTCTGTTCTGTTTTATTTTCCCCCTATTTTTCACTTTCCATGATGCACTGACAGCTCCTGTGTGTCTCGGGTAGTGGTCAGGGACTTTTTTAGTTCCCTCCTTGCTCCCTATCACTTACCTGTCAGGGCCCCATTCTCAGCACTCATCTGGGTCCCCTGCGCCTTGGCCTCGTCCCTCTCTGCCTTCAGCATCATGAGCTGGGTCTCCAGCTGATTCTGCGGGGTGCAGGGGCAGATAGGACACTGGGCAGGTGAGGTGAACGGATCTTTCCGCCCTCCCCGGCAGTTGCGAATCCTGCACTTTCCATGTTTCTTTTCCCCTGTGCTAAGAGATAGCTCCTGTCTGCTTCCCTTCCTGCCCAGCGAGATCAAGCCCACTTCTCCTGGCCTCCCCAGGCCCATCACCCCTGAACACATCCCCTTCCCACTGTTTCCAGAACACCTGACCCCCTCTTCCCCACGTTTCACTCTGGGCCCAATGTTCTGGATGTGCATGGACGGTGGCCTTCATGAGCACTTTTCATGGGGTTTTGTAGCAAAGCACAAGGGGAGAAACTAGGTATCCAATCTGGTGCCATGTGCGAGCAAGGTTGGTATTAGAGCCAAGCCAGCCCGCTTCCCCCTTCCCTTCCTGCCCAGAATCCAAGCACCCCTCTGCAACCCTCCAAGCCCACTGGCTCCGTTAAATATTCCCTCCTGACCTTCCGATGCTTCCAGGATGCCGAGCACAAGTCCTCTCTTCCCTTTTTGGCCATAACTATTCCTCGTCTCCCCCTGCTCCTCCAGAACCCCCTCTTCACTATCACAGCCCCTTTCTTGATCACAGTTATTGCTATTTGGCGGGGGAGGACTTTGAAGCTACACCTGAGTAAGCTGCAAGCTTACTCCTGACCCTCCACCAAGGAACCACTCCGGGCAGTGCTTGGGGGACTATGTGGGATGCTGGGGATCTACCGGGCTTGGCTGTGTGTCCCGGCCAGCGCCCTCCCCGCCCTACTGGACTCAGTGCCACACTGAGGGGGTGGCCAGAGGGCTAGGGCAGACAGTGCAGGTACCGCCCCTTAGAGGCCAACTTTAGCCCCTAATTATAGGTGTGTAGATGGGCCTATCTCTGGAAATAACCCGGCAGGGCCAGCGGAGAGGGCAGGGGAGGGAGGCAGGATGCAGTATGTCCAGGGATTGGGCTGGGTGTATTTCCCTGGGGTGCCTTCTTTTTTGTTTGTTTATTTGGCATATTCTGTTTTGTTTGTTTGTATTTGGTTTTTGGGCCACACCCGGCAGTGCTCAGGGGTTACTCCTGCCTGTCTGCTCAGAAATAGCTCCTGGCAGGCACGGGGGACCATATGGGACACCGGGATTCGAACCAACCACCTTTGGTCCTGTATCGGCTGCTTGCAAGGCAAACGCTGCTGTGCTATCTCTCCGGGTCCATATTCTGTTTTTTTTTTTTTTTTTTATCTGTTTTTGGGTCACCCTGTGGCTGCTCAATGTTACTCCACTTTCTGCACTAGGACTCACACCTGGCAGGACTCAGGAGATTGTATGGGATGCAGGGGATCAAACTCGCAAGGAGAACACCTAAACCATTGTACTTTCTGTCCACCTAGGGGGACTTTGGGCCATGCTGGGAGTTGGGGATTTCACTTTCTGGATACGAGACCCCGAAACCCTCGCCCAGCGGGTCCATGGCACCTACCTGGCGGCTTTCACAGGCCCTGAGTAGCCCCTGGAGCTCTTGGCGCGCCCCTTGGGCCTCTTCCAGCTCTCGGGTCAGCTCCTCCAGCCGTCGCCGCAGCTCGTCCTGGGCGTTCCCGGGGGAGAGCGCGGGGTCCCGGGGCGGCGCCGGGGTACTAGTGGTGTTGGCCGAGGGCGCGGGCTCCGGGCAGCGGGAGCCCCGGGAGGTGGAGGCCGCCAGGTTCCAGGCCAGCAGGGCACCCCCGGCCGCCGCGGCCGCCAGGAACACCGCAGCCCCGCATAGGGCCAGCGCCCGCCACGCGCACCCGGGCTCCGGCTGCGGCTCCGGCCCCGACCCGGCCATGCCACCCGCGCGTGCTGCTCCCTTGGGTCCCAGACAGCCACGAGCGCCTAAGTGGCACCTGCAGCGCCTGGACACCCACAGGCCCGCCTGCCCTGCCCTGCCCCACGGGAGGGGCCGCGCCAGGCGCACGGCAGAGTGCATGCATGGCGCGCCCTGGGAATCCTCCATCCTCACCAGGGCTGTGCCCCAGCCTCAGTTTCCCTGCGTGTAGGACATCATGGAAACACATCACTTTCCCTGGGTCTAAGGAGCATGGGCCTGGTGGGGAAAGGGGGCTCCGGGCTTCAAAATTCTGTGCCCATCCTTCTTCTGCAGACTCAGGTTCTGTTTTGTTTCTGTTTTGTTTTCTTTTGGGGCCACACCCAGATGTGCTCAGACTTTCTTCTGGCTGTGCTTTTTTATTTTATGTTTTGTTTTGTTTTGGGCCATCCCAGGCAGCACTCAGGGGTTCCTCCTGGCTCTGAGCTCAGAAGGCTCGGGGGACCATAAGACATGCTGAAGATCAAATTCAGTTCGTCTCGGGTCGGCCACGCGTCAGTCGAACGCCCTACCGCCGTGTAATCACTCCAGTCAAAATAAATTTTCGGAGAGGTTTTGGGCCACCCCCGACAGCACTCAGGGGTTATTCCTGGCTCTGAGCTCAGAAATCTGACCTGGCAGGCTCGGAGGACCCTGTGGAATGTTGGGGATGGAACCCAGGTCCATCCTGGGTCAGCCTTGTGCAAGGCAAATGCCCCACCGCTATTCTGTCACCCAATGGCTGTGCTTTTTTGTGTGTGTGTGGTTTTTGGGTCACACCCGGCAGTGCTCAGGGGTTATTCCTGGCTCCAGGCTCAGAAATTGCTCCTGGCAGGCACGGGGGACCATATGGGACGCCGGGATTTGAACTGATGACCTTCTGCATGAAAGGCAAATGCCTTACCTCCATGCTATCTCTCCGGCCCCTCTTTCCCCACTCTTGAGCTCTACTCGGAACCTGCCCACGGGCTGTCCCAGGCGCCGACGCACCTTCTCGTTGTAGTGCGTGCCTGCTGCCACCAGGCGTCGCTGTGGCCCCACGTTCTGGTCGCACATGGCCGGTGGTTCTTGCGAGCACTTTTCACCGGGTCTTTATAGCGAAGCGCAAGGGGAGGAACCAGGAATCTAAAGTGGCGCCGCGTACAGGCAAAGCTGATATTGGTATTGGAGCCTAGTTCACCCCTCAAACCTGCCTGGAATCCAAGCACCCCTTCTTCGCCCTCCAAGCCTGCTGGCCCTGTTAAATGTTTCCTTCCTCCCTCCCCAGCTGCCCGGGTGCCTGGAGCCAGCCCTCTCCTTCCTCCTTGGCTCTAACTGTTCCTCCCCTCCACTCCACTCCCCAGGAATCCCTTCCTCACTATCTCAGCCCCTCTCTTGATCCGCCATTATTGCTATTTATTTGGCGGGGTTTTGCATAACTGCTATACTCCGGGGCACTTTCCTGGCTCTGTGCTCAGGGCTCACTCCTGGTGGGCTCAGGGGACCGCATGAGGTACTGAGGAAGGACAGGCCGAGGTGTGGACAAGGCGTGCAAGGCCATTTCCCCACCGGCTGTCGCCTCTCTCCGGTCTCATTGCTGTTATTGCTTTTTTGGGTTTGTTTGTTTGGACCATACCCAACTGTGCTCAGGGCTTTCTCCTGGCTCTGAGCTCAGAAATCGCTTCTGGCAGGCCCCGGGGGAACATATGGGATGCCAGGGATTGAACCCAAGGTTCAACCTACTGGGTCAGCAGCTTGCAAGGCAAACATCTTCTCCACTGTGCCATGGCTCTGGCACCCAATCGTGATCACCTACCCAGTGTCCTGTCCCCGGACATGTGGGCCCAGAGCAGGCACTTTTGTCTGGGAGTGACAGAGAATGCAATGTGAGAGTAGGGTAGCTGCCTAGCTCTTCTTGGGGGGGGGTGTCTTTGTATAACCCAGGGGTCCCCACATTATGGCCCACAGGCCACCTGTGGCCCACTGAGGTTATTTATCTGGCCTGCTGGTGTTTTTGCCACCACCGCTGCCTGTCCTGCTTAGCTGCCGACTTGTCCCCTCCTGCAGTGCTCATGTGTGGGATGTGCACCGAACTCTCCGACTCCCTCTTTCTCTCTGTCTCTCAACTCCTCCTCTAAGTCTCAGGCAGGGATCCTCAAACTATAGCCCGCCAAAAACAGGCCCTTAGTTCCCAATGAAATACTGGTAAGTCTGTTGATTTAATTTACTTGTTCTGTGGGGCTATAGTGACAGCACAGCAGTAGGACTTTTGCCTTGCACGACCGACCTGGGACAGACCTGGGTTTGATTCCCAACATCCCATATTGTCCCTGAGCCGGCCAGCAGCGATTTCTGAGCACATAACACCAAAAGTAACCCCTGACAGCTGCAAGGTGTGGCCCCAAAACCAAAATAAATAAAAATTAACTTGTTCTTTTTATGGTTTTTTTTTTTTTGGGGGGGGGGAGTCATACCTGGTGGTGCTCAGGAGTACTCCTGGATCTACGTTCAAAAATTGCTCCTGGCAGGCTTGGGGAACCATATGGGAATCGAACCAGGGTCATCCTTGGTTGGCCGCATGCAAGGCAAACGCCCTACCTCTGTGCTATATATGGCTCCAGCCCCTGTTCTTCATTTTAAATATTGTATTTGTTCCCTTTTATCCCCTCAAAATAAGATGTGCTGTGTGCATAGTAATTTGTTCATTTTTTTATACCATAGTCCATCCCTCCAGTGGTCTGAGGGACAGTGAACTGGCTCCTGTTTAAGGAGTTTGAGGACCCCGATAGAGCCCCCCAGGAATCCCCTGCCCCAAGCTCCTTTGAAACTCCGGGCCGGGAGCTGAGGCCGCAGAGGAGGGGAAGCCTGGCAAGGTCCTGGGACAAGGTCACCATGCAGCTGTGCATGCAGCAGGATCCACAGAACATCGGGCTGGAGACAGGACAGCAGGACGGAGTCAACCCCAGGAACCCTGGCCGGAAGCAGATCTGGCTCCAACACCACAGACAGGAAGCATCTGAGCACTGGCCAGGATTCCAGCAACGTGAAGGGAGCCAGAGAACCGGAGGATGGGATTTATGGGGCACAGGGGACTTTCCAGAGAGAGCACAGAGTTTATGGGTTCAGAGGCTTACACAATAGCGCAGTGAGGAGGGCGTTTGCCAGGCACGTGGCCAACCCGGGTTCAATCTCGAACATCCCATAAGATCCCCACAGCCTGCTAGGAGTGTTTTCTAAGTGCATGGTCAGAAGTAACCCCTGAGTGCCTCGGGTTGTGCCCCCCAAAACAAAGAATTCATGAGCACAGTCACTGTCATTCCAGAGAAGCAGAGAGACTTGAAGGCAGAGGGGCTTTTTAGGATGAATAGGAATTGGGGAAGACTGTGACAGTCCTGGCTGTATCTGTGTATCTGCAGCTCCCCAGGTTTGGCTCCTGTCCCCCACTTTCTGAGGGAACATGTGGTATCACTGATCATCAGTCTCCCAAGAAGGGCAGGGTGGGGGAGCAGCTGCTGACACCTTCCCAGGATCTGAGTGGGCCCCAAAGATAACGGGGTGTCTCTCTCTCGGGGCTCTCTTGGGAATGTTCCGGCATCCAAGTGGGCTGGAACCTCACAGGGCTAGTGGTGACGCACATAGGAAGCAGAGGTTGCATTTCACTGTAAGAGGCTCTGTTTATTTGGAGGAACCCCAAGACCCTAGAGCCAGAAATGAGTTGTGTGTGCCCCACCCCATCCCTCCCGACTTTGGGAGACAGTCCAAAGCTAAGTCTGCATTTCCTCCAGCCTCAGAGCAGCCCCTGCTACCCTTCCCTGTCCGCCCAGACTGTACTGCTGGGTGCACCCCAGTCCCACGGAGCAGGCCGAGGAACCCTCCAACAGAGAAGCCAGGCTGCGGGGACTGGACCAGCCAGGGCTGAGGCCTAGGAAGGAGGGAAAGGATGAGGGTAGAATGGAGCAGTTGGAGGACAGGAAGCCCCGCCCTTCCAAGGCCGCCCTGGAAACCCCGCCTTGTTTGACATACCACGCCCCCTCGAAGCCACACCCCAAACGTGATTTGCATAGGTCCTCTGCAGGCCACGCCTCTTCGAAGCCACGCCCTATTCTACATGCCGTGCTCCCATTGGGCTTCCTGAAGGCCATGCCTCCCAAAAAAGCAACGCCCACTTCCCAAGCCACGCCCACAGGGAGTTCCACTTCTGTCCTGGGCTCAGCCCTGCAGAAACCTGCCTCCTTCTAGGCTTCTCCCCAAAACCCTTCTCTGAACCCAGCCTTGCAGGGCGCCCCGCACAGAGACCACCTACCCTGGTGGGCTGGTCCCAGGCCTGATTCGCCCCACTCACCCCAGACCCACCCCTGGTTACCCGGCTGGCTTCCTGAGGCTCTGGAGAGGTCAGAGGAATCCCAGACTCCAGAGCACGATGAGCCCAGCCCCGGCCCAGGCGCTGAGGGTGAGGCGGCTGCTGATCGAGGCCGAGGTCGAGGTCTCCGTCTCCGTCTTCTCCCCCTCCACCGGGGTCTCCTTGACTCTGGGGTCAGGGGTCCCTGCGGAGGCTGCCCGGCTGCGCCCCTCAGAACCTTCGCTGCATCAGAAGGAGGATTATTGGGGAGGTTGAGCTGGGAGGGGCCCTGCACCTGGCCTCTGCCCTTCCCCGGAGCGGGAACAAGGCTTGATCTGGATCCAGGCCAGCTCCCTCCCTCTAGCCCCCCATCCAGGCGCTCAAGGGGTCCCAGGACTTGGGGGAGGCCCGAGGGCACGGAAAAGGGGGGTGGGCCTCAAACCTCTTCGACTCCAGCTTTGCCACCGCCTCCTGCAGCTGCTCTTTCAGTTTCTGGATCTCGCCTACAGGGACACAAGATCTGGCTGCTTCTCAGGGGCCTCGACTCTTCCCTGGCCTGACCCACAGTGGCTAAGAGCTCCACCCTTGTCGGGCACCACCTGGGAAGCATCGAGTGCTCGCTCCTGTCCTATGTGGGGCCTGCCTCTGCACCCCCAAGATTCAGCGCCCTCTACTCCCATGCTTCTTCTAGTCCAAATGCACCCTACCAAGCCCCGCCCACAATCACTGGCCCCGCCCAGCCCTAGCAGGCCAAGTCCGACTGGCCCCGCCCCGTCATGATGGCCCCGCCCAGTCCTGGCCCCGCCCCCATCTCATTTGGCCCCGCCCCTTCAGGCTGTCCCTGGTCTCGCCCAGACCACTCATCTGCATTGGTCCCACCCATCGCTGTGGCCCCGCCCAGCCCTGGCTCTGCCCATTCATGGTTGGCCCAGCCCCACCTTGGCTATGCCTAACGGTGTTAGACCCGCCCCTTGAGGCTGGCCCCGCCCCATAGCACTTGGCTACGCCCTGCCCCGACCTCGTCCTGCTCCAATTGGTCTACCCGCCCCCTGGCCCCTCCTATCGTGGTTGACCCCGCCCAAGCCCGGCCCCGCCCCTCACGCTGATGCTCCTCCTCCCTCGCCTGCATCTTCTGCTGGTGGTCCTTCTCCTTCTTGGCCAGAGTTGCCAACAGGGTCTCCTGGATCACGGGGTGAGATGGGGTGGGCGTGGATTTGGGGGGCTGTCCCTGCGCCTCTGTACCTGTCTCCCACCCCCATCCGGGTCTAACTGATGAGGATCAGGAGCCCCTCATCCCTGATGTCCAGGGAATCCCAGTGTTCCCTGGTCCAGACCCGTGAGGTGTCTAGGGCCCTAGGTCCCATTAACACGGAGGTGCTGCAGAACTCTAGAGCCAGGGCCGTTTCCCAGCTATGTCAGTGCCTCCAATCTCTGATTCTCTTCAGGCCTGCGGGTGGGTCTCCAGTCCATTCCCAGAGGAGGTTTGCTTTTTTGGGGGGGCACACCCGTTTAATAATCAGTCAGGAGTTACTCAGAAATCGCCCCTGGATTGTGGGGACCACATGGGGGATCGAACCTTGGTCCATCCTAGGCTAGCGCTTGCAAGGCAGACGCCTTACCTCTAGTGCCACCTCTTCTGTCCCGTTTTTGTAATTTTTTTTTTTTTTTTTTTTTTGGGTCACACCCAGCAGTGCTCAGGGGTCACTCCTGGCTCTACACACAGAAATCGCTCCTGGCAGGCTCAGGGAGCCATATGGGATGCCAAAATTCAAACCACCGTCCTTCTGCATGTAAGGCAAACACCCTACCTTCATGCTATCTCTCTGGCCCCATTTTTTGTAAATTTTTAAAATAAATTTTGGGGTCACACCCAGTAGCGCTCAGGGGTCACTCCTGGCTCTACGCTCAGAAATCGCTCCTGGCAGGCTTGGAGGACCATCTGGGATGCCGGGATTTGAACCAATGACCTTCTGCATGAAAGGCAAATGCCTTACCTCCATGCTATCTCTCCGGCCCCCCTAAAAATAATTTTTATTGTGACCAAAGGAGGTTCACTTTCTGCAACCCCAGAGTGCTTGATGCCAAGGGGAGTTTCTAGGACCCCAAGACAGGGGTCAAAGGCAGTTTCTACATCTCCAATATAGACTGAGGGCTATTTCTAGGTTTACAGGATGGACCAACGGAAGTTTCTGAGTCCCTAAATCAGGCCAAGCGCGAGGCCCGGAGAGGTAGCACAGTGGCGTTTGCCTTGCAAGCAGCTGATCCAGGACCAAAGGTGGTTGGTTCGAATCCCGGTGTCCCATATGGTCCCCTGTGCCTGCCAGGAGCTATTTCTGAGCAGACAGCCAGGAGTAACCCCTGAGCACCGCTGGGTGTGACCCAAAAACCAAAAACCAAAAAAAAAAAAAAAAAAAAACAGGCCAAGGGCAGTTTCTACATTCACAGAATGGGCAGAGGGCAGTTTCCAGGTCTCCAATGTGAGATGACGGCAACTCTAGGTCCCTAGAGCAGACAATTCATTGTCTAGGTCACCCAACCCAGCCAAAAAACTGTGAGAACCCAAACTCCTGATTTGGGGGCTCCCCCTCTCACCCACACCCAAACCTGCTTAGTTGGGGAGGCCTTGGGGCAACACGCCCTCCCCCTGTCCCCACCGTGTCAACTTACCACCGTGTGGTTATAGTTGGCAAGCTGGGCCCGGGCCTCGCCAAGACCGTGCTGGGTGCTTTTCAGGCTCTGTTGGAGGCTCTGGGTGTCATTGAGGCATTGCTGCTGCACTCGGAGCCCATCCCAGCAGGCCTGGTTCAACATCTGGGGCATGAAGTACAACAGGGGGATGAGCGTGGCCAGCAGGAAAGCGATGGCCACCAGAGCCAGGCACTGCCAGAACCGCAGCTTCTGGGGCTCCTTCCCGTGCTCCTCCAGGTAGGGCATGGGGGCACGGTGGTAGAAGGTGGGTGCCATGTCTTGCTGGCTCTCAGCACTCTGGAGGGAGGAGGCGGCTGCAGAGAAACCTCCAGAATCTCCAGACCCGCCCGCCCTGTTCTAGAACTCCGCCCAGTGATGTGGCCCTGGACTCCTGGTCAGTGAACATCATTTTTGCTTTCGTTTCCCAGCGGAGGGCAGCAGGCTGACCCCTTCCCTGGGAAGTGACGGCCTTGGAGAAGGGGCACCAGAGAGGGGGACAGTGAGGGCCCAACCCCTCCTGCGACTTGTCTCTGTGGGAGACCCAGGAGACTGCTGCACTTGGGAAATTGAGTTCCGGGACACAGGCTGCGCAGGGCAGGCAGGGTGGACAGCGTGAGGCAGAGCCAAACGGGGGCCGGTGAGGGTAAGGACAGCTGGTTTGAAGCTGGGGGAAGTGCCCCGCCGGCCCTGAAGGGGCCCACCATCAGCTGACCCGCTGACCCTTGCCCTGGGCAGAGACAAGTGGACCCAGCATGCAGTTCCCAGGATGGCCACTAAAGGTCGCCCCTCCTTGAGTCCAGATGCCCCGTGGACCCCTGTGAGCCTCAGTTTCCCCACCTGGAAAGGGATGCAATCACAAAAGCAACTTCCATGGGAAGGATCAGGGTGGAGCTGCCTTGGCACACAGCAAGGGGAGCTGGGGGGGTTGTGAGGAGTTTGTAAAGGCGCCCCTGGTAAGGCCTGCAAGGGTGCAGGGGGGGGGGTGCAGGCCCCACTCACCTCTCCCCTCCCTGGCCAAGGCTTCTGGCGGAAGCGAGTTAATTGTCTGCCCGGCCCCACACTCCGGATATCAGTTGGGAGCCTGCAGTCCTGTGGGGGCCCAGCCTCAGGTTACGAGGGTGAGGGTGGGGTTGGGAAACCACAGCTGGCTCCGGAATCCAGGTGGGTTTTTTTGGGTCAAAGCGCCTCCAAAGCCCTGCTCAGAGATGGCTGTAGTGCACAGGGCGAAGCTAACCGACCCCCCCACCCCCACCCCCAGCTTCCAGGCAGGCTGTGTAGACAACACCACTGCCCCCCATTCCCTGGGAAACTGCCCTCCTGCGGGACCCTGGGCCAGTGCAGCCTCTGCCTCTCATGTGCAGCTTCTCGGGAGACAGAAAACCCGGTGCCATCGTCTTCAGCATGGCTGGAGAGAAAGAACACCCCACATTATGTTCCCCGAGCCTGAAAGGGTGATGGACGAGCACAGAGCCCAGAGTCAGCCCCGAGCACCGTCGGGGGAGTGGCCCCCCTTAAAGAGAACAAAAACTGCTGGGCCCCAAGAGCAGGGCCGAGACCCCACGCCCACACCCAGCCAGGTAGGGGCACTGTTAGGATTAGAAATGTGCAGATGGGGGAAATGGGGCCGGGAGCCTACCTGCCTCTCAGGGCTGATGGGGTTCCAGATACTCCACAGCCCAGCTGAAGGAGACGGAAGCACGTGGGAACCCCGCTTCTGCCCTCTGGGGTGAGATGATCTGTGTCTGAGGTCACCGTGTCTCCTAGACCAAGAGAAAAGTGGGAGCCCCTGGTGGGGGGCCGAAACTGAAGGTGCCCTAGTGAGTCGGATGGGGCTCGGCCTTCCGGGGAGTCGATGGACTCTGGGCTCCTGTGACCTCCCCTCAACTCCTCTTTCCCTCTTGGGGCTCACACACACATGTTCTTACACACTTGTCACCCAGGCCTCTCACACACTCACAATGTACGCATATACATACATTCCCAGGAGTGACGCTTTCTGGCTGTGGGGGCTGCAGTTTCCACAACTCCCTTCATTATTTTTTTGTCATATATATATATATAGTTTTTGTTTTTGTTTTTGAACCATACCCGGTGAAGTTTAGGGGTTACTCCTGGCTCTGCACTCAGAAATTGCTTCTGCCTTGAAGGACCATGTGGGACACTGGGGGATCCAACCGAGGTCCGTCCTAGGCTAGCACGCCTAAGGCAGATGCCTTATGCCCTGAGTCACCGCTTTCGCCTGTCTTTTATAGTTATTAAAATAATCTCTTTGTTTAAGCACAATGGTTACAAACATGTTGGTAATTGAGTTTCAGCCATAAAATGCTCACTCCTCTGCACCATTGTCCTCTCATTTCCTACCTCCCCCCACACTCTGCATGTCTTTGAGACTGCCATTGTATTTCTCTCTATCTCTAGTTGTCATGGTAGTTGTCAGTGTAGTAATTTCTCTAACTGCACTCACCACTCTGATAAGCTTCTTATCATGGGCAACCCTCATCTCTACTGTCGCTGGGTGTCATTACTATATAGCCTTTTTGATGGGGTCAGGGATCAGCCTCTCTCTCTCTCTCTCTCTCTCTCTCTCTCTCTCTCTCTCTCTCTCTCTCTCTCTCTCTCTCTCGGCGTCTCAAGCGTTTCAAGGAGATGCGGAGCCATGCAAATTTGTAAAAATGGGATTTATTTTCTGGTGCCCGAGTGGCCCAGTGCCAAGGGATAACCTTAGAGCAGAGACTCTGAAACACAATTCTCACAAGTTTTTTTGTTTTTGTTTTTGTTTTTGGGCCACACCCGCAGTGCTCAGGGGTTACTCCTGGCTGTCTGCTCAGAAATAGCTCCTGGCAGGCACTGGGGACCAGTGATTCGACACCGGGATTCGAACCAACCACCTTTTGGTCCTGGATCGGCTGCTTGCAAGGCAAACACCGCTGTGCTATCTCTCCGGGCCCAATTCTCACAAGTTTTTATACAGCAAAGGTACAGTGTCACCATTCCTTATTTTACAGCTGTGGTCTTTATCTTAGAAAAACATTTTAACTCAGGCATCCTAACTCAGTTAGGAGAAAGGAACATTTTAACTCAGGTATTCTAACTCAATCAGAAGAACATTTATGACAACAAAGAAACAACCACAAAAGTTAACTGTGGGTCCTAAAACCTAAGCGAAGTGGTTACATCCTCAAACTGCGGCCTGCAGCCTTTTGCTGAGGCCCTCCTTACAACAGGGGAAACTCTTAAACAAAAAGAACTTCTTCTAGGGAAAAACTCCAAACTTTTTGTCTTCGTTTTATTTTTCTTAAATGCCACAGGTGAGTGAGACTATTCTGCCTCTATCTCTCTCCCTCCGACTTATTTCTGTTTGTTTGTTTTCTTTTGTTGTTGTTTTTTTGTTTTTGTTTTTGGGTCACATCCGGCAGCACTCGGGTCATTCCTGGCTCCATACTCAGAAACCGCTCCTGGCAGGCACGGTTGACCATATGGGATGCCGGGATTCGAACCACCATCCTTCTGCATGAAAGGCAAACACCTTACCTCCATGCTATCTCTCTGGCCCTCTTCGACTTATTTCACTTAACATAATAGTCTCCATATCCATCCATATATAAGCAAATTTCGTGACTTTATTTCTTCTAACAGCTGCATAGTCTTCCACTGTATAGATGTATCATAGTTTCTTTAGCCCCTCGTTGGTCAACAACTCTCTCTATTGGGGGTGCTGACATCCCTCATATGGTCATAAATACCTAACCTGGAGGAACAGGGCTTCAGGAATCACAGAGACACTAGAATCTCACCTAACTTTTGGGGGCACCCTCTTTGGGGGGTCACACCTGGTTGTGCTCATGGATCAGTCCCCAATTCTATGTTCTGATGGATAGGTGCTCAGAGGATACTCCTGTGTCTGTGTTGGGGTACGAGGAGGTGCTGGGGTTGAACCCATCAAGCTCACATGTAGGGGTGTCAAAACAGCAAACGTGTGTGAGGGGCCCACAGGCTGTAATGCCCCTTCTTGTCTAGCAGGTATCCTGGGGGTCCCTATGGCCTGGGGACCCTCTTCCTATGGAGTGCTCACCCCAAGGCTGTCTCAAGCATCAGGAGGATACCTACGTGGCTGTACTCTCCCAAGGTTGCTGCCCCATCCCTGCCCCTGGACAGTGGCAATAGCTGGGTACCCCCACTTCCTGAGGATGGCGAGTGCCAAACATGAAGCATGCCTGCAGTTTCTGTGGCATCTCCCATCATTCCCAGAGCCCCTAAGTTTCCCAGAACTGGGCTTTGATTCTCTTTTTTTCAAGATTGGGTCTTTTGGGCACTTGGCAAGAAGCCCGATACAGAGTCCTAGGATGCTAAGGATTGAATTGGCAAAACATACACCCTTCCCTGCTGTGGACGTCCTGCGTCTCAGCAATTCTCGTGGGTCATAGCACTACACGATAGGAAAGCAGGAGCACGAGCGGCCGAATATGAAATATGAAATAAATGAAACCACACAGAGAATGTGGGGTCAACACATTTCTGGCAGGAGTGCAACAAGTTTAATTTTTGAGCAGGGGGATTTATAGGGGTAAAATTAGCCACAGGTGAAGAATAATTGTAATCACAAAGCCTAGTACAACAATAACAATACCTAGTTTATGGGTCTGACTATAAAAATTCTAAGTTACAAGAGAGAAGGCCACAGCTCAAGGTAACTCTTAGCAAGCTTGCTTTAAATGCAAAATCAGGATTAGGAGAAAATAGGAAATATCTAGAAACTTGGTCTTTCTAGGCTGGACTCTATTGTTTTAGAGGTTAAATGAAGGGAGGTACCAAATCCCCAAGAATGAACTTCCCTGTAGTATATGAAAAAGTTTCCATAAGATTATTCTTGGAATTGTTGTATATAAAACTATTTCCTTAGGATTGTTCTGTGACTATTGCCCCACCTAGCCTTTCAGGTGCGGGCGCTGTGGAGTTGGCAATAAATAGCTTGATGGACAGGGGAGAGGGGTCCTTTTGCGAAAGCTGCAGGCTGCAAAAGGATTCTCTAGCTCTCTTTGCCCAATCTTTTACACCCTATCCTTCTTGTCTGTGTGAATTATTATTTGCTGCGGATAAATATTACCAAGGTCTCCCCCCAAGAGGGGACAAGGGGATGGGAAGTAATTTCTCATTCTGGGGGACTGTTCTTGGATTCACAAAAACCCAACAAAGGATTTAACAGCACAGATAATTTACAAATGGCACCTGAACAGGGACCTGAACCCTCAATAACTGTAAGTGAAATGCTTTATTGGAAATTGCCTCTGAAGATCCTTGAATGGCTTCTATGGTCAGCCACGTTGATTGTGCCACCTTGTTACAAATTCTTTGGTTCTGTGTTTGTCAAGTGGATATTTCCATACTATTTAAAACGAATAGGCTTGATAATAAAAAAAATTCATTGCTTTTGAATGGTTGTGGTCTATAGTTCAAACGAAAATTTATACTCAAATATTTTCCTTGCCTTTGTTGTCTCCATCAGTCATAGTTTGTGAAATCTCTGTGTTTGCTAATATTGTTATGGTGTGCATAGGTATTGGCTGGTATTTAGAAAGTAAAAAGTGTGAAAAAAGTGAGGCTAAAACCAGCCTGGATAATAAGGAAATCTATCCAATGAAACTCCAGGCCAAAATGCAGGCTGATAAATCTAGCACCACCATAAAAAATATAGGCATTTTCCCAACAAAAAAATCTACTCAGAAACGTAATTTAGAAACTCAGGACCCAAATAAAAATATTAACACTGATGACCAACCCCCAGTGCTAAGTCCACAAGTAAGTCCGGATTCTGTACACAGAATAAAATCACATAATAGTGCTGACTCAAATGACAAATCACAGGCTAGTGCTCCACATGTCTGGGCTCAAAGCCCGGTGCAGAGTACTTCTGCTAATCCGGCCTCGGTTTCATTAAAAACAGTATATATACCAATTTATAAACCCCTTGAAATAAAAGACATGAAACGGTTTAAGAAAGCATGTAAGGACTTTGGGCCAATTTCTCCATACTGCTGAAGATGCTAAAACTTTGTTGTCAAAAATCACTTTGGACTGAAAGGTCCGGAAGTCCTAATTTAGTTACCCAGCGCAGAGAAATGAAGAGGCTTATGAGTTCCAGCAGATGCTTTGAAAAGTGCTTTAATACTGACCATTATGAATGGCCAGGGTCTATGGATTCCCAGCAGAACCAAAGACCACGTGTTTCCCTGATCACCCCCTTATATAGGATGGGAAGTGGGAGGGGAAGGAGAGTCCTTGAGGGCTGGACTTCCGCCAGGACAACACCAATGATTCGTGAGGTGGGGGTAGAGGTGGGGCCGAGGCAGTGACGACTTCCTTAAGGGTGGAGCCAAGGTAGTGACGACTTCCTTAAGGGGCGGAACACCCGCCAAGGTTGGGGGGGGCTGATTTCCCTTTTCAGGACCCTGCATGAATTTAAAAAACTAGCTGAAATATGCCTGCCATCTAAACAGCAAACCAAATGGGAAATGTTATATGTGAAGGGTGTGAAATCCAAATTATATAGCCCGAATGAAACAAAAAACGGTCTCTCATATAAATTATTAATGGAAATATAAATATAAATTATTAATGGAAAATATTAATGGAAAAATTATTAATGGAAAATATCAATATGCAAATATTCAGGCACAAGCTGCTTTACCTAAGAAAATCTTTTTTTTTTTTTTTTTTGGTTTTTGGGCCACACCCATTTGATGCTCAGGGGTTACTCCTGGCTATGTGCTCAGAAATCGCCCCTGGCTTGGGGGGACCATATGGGACGCCGGGGGATCGAACCGCGGTCCTTCCTTGGCTAGCGCTTGCAAGGCAGACACCTTACCTCCAGCGCCACCTACCCGGCCCCTAAGAAAATCTTAAACATAATTAAAGATATTGCAATATCTTCATGAAAAAAAATTAATATGAACAGCACAGGTGCAGGAACCTTTTTAAGAATTACCCAAGGTCCCCATGAGCCATATATCAAATTTGTAGCTAAACGTAAAGATGCTTTAAAAACACAAATCAGGGGCCGGGCGGTGGCGCTGGAGGTAAGGTGCCTGCCTTGCCTGCGCTAGCCTAGGACGGACCGCGGTTCGATCCCCCGGCATCCCATATGGTCCCCCAAGAAGCCAGGAGCAACTTCTGAGCGCATAGCCAGGAGTAACCCCTGAGCGTCACAGGGTGTGGCCCAAAAACCAAAAAAAAGGGGCCGGGCCGGTGGCGCTGGAGGTAAGGTGCCTGCCTTGCCTGCGCTAGCCTAGGACGGACCGCAGTTCGATCCCCCGGCATCCCATATGGTCCCCCAAGAAGCCAGGAGCAACTTCTGAGCGCATAGCCAGGAGTAACCCCTGAGCGTCACCGGGTGTGGCCCAAAAACCAAAAAAAAAAAAAAAAAAAAACACAAATCAAAGATAAGCAGGTTAAAAAATATTTTAAAAAAAGTTTGGCTGGGGGGCCGGGTAGGTGGCGCTGGAGGTAAGGTGACTGCCTTGCAAGCGCTAGCCAAGGAAGGACCGCGGTTCGATCCCCCGGCGTCCCATATGGTCCCCCCAAGCCAGGGGCGATTTCTGAGCGCATAGCCAGGAGTAACCCCTGAGCGTCAAACGGGTGTGGCCCAAAAACCAAAAAAAAAAAAAAAAAAAAAAAAAAAAAAAAAAAAGTTTGGCTGGGCCCGGAGAGATAGCACAGCGGCGTTTGCCTTGCAAGCAGCCGATCTAGGACCAAAGGTGGTTGGTTCGAATCCCGGTGTCCCATATGGTCCCCTGTGCCTGCCAGGAGCTATTTCTGAGCAGACAGCCAGGAGTAACCCCTGAGCAATGCCGGGTGTGGCCCAAAAACCAAAAAAAAAAAAAAAAAAAAAAAGTTTGGCTTCTCATAATGCGAATTCGGCCTGCAAATTGATATTGGCCCCTTTGCAAAACAACGCTAACTTAAATGATTTTTTTATATGCCTGCAAAAATGTTTATGATATGCCCCATTCTTCAGCAAACCTGGATCCGGTGCAAACCTTTGCAGTCACTAAGGGAACAAAGCCCTTCTACCCCCAGGAAAAAAGCACCGCCCCCAAAGCCTGGTCTCTGCCCAAAATGCAAGAAAGGTTGCCACTGGGCAAAAGATTGCAAATCTGAAAATCTCCCTAATAATAACACAGGGACAGGTTTTAACACTACACTCAGGAAACAATTCTTCTGTTACCATTGTGAAAAACAGGGCCATATCAAAAGAAATTGCCATCTTTTGTTAAATCAAGCTCCTCAGGGACCCACATTTCCAATGCAGGGAAACGCCTACAGGGCCAGTCCCCAGGCCCGTGCAAATCAGGGGCAAAGTTCTCAAACCATAATTCTTCCCAGCCCAGCCCAAGATTGCTCACAATTAGCGAATTGATTCATGCGACAGCAGGGAGCACTGGGCTCCACATAACTTGCCCAGAGGACATTATAATTTACCTAGGAGCATGCCCCTATATGTTGAAAACTGGCATTGTGGGCCCGCCACCCCCAGATACAATGGGGTTGATTCTGGGCAAAAGTTCCCTCAATGTAAAGGGTATATCAGTAACCACAGGTGTCATTGACTCAGATTCAAAGGGAGAAATTATTGTAGTAATTACCGTACCGGCTACTTGGACATTCAAAAAGGGAGAGGCAATTGCCCAAATAGTAATAGTGCCGTATGTCAAATTTGGGACTTCAGATAAGACACGAATTGAAGGTTTTGGAAGCACAGATCCAGGGGCTGCCCATAACCCAATCATCGCTCTGGTTACTAAATGTAAAGATGAAAAACCAATGATCAAACTTCACTTTCAAGGGCAACCCTTTAACGGTATGATAGACACCGGTGCTCAAATTACTGTAATTTCTGATAAAGAATGGCCAGAAAATTGGCCTCTACAAGAAATTCCATACTTGCTAGAAGGAGTGGGAGGCTTAAGTTCCTGTCTGTTAAGTAAAAGGACTATGGTAGTTCACGGCCCAGAAAATCAAAAGGCTATAATTAGACCTCATGTGGGCCCATTCTCACCTTCCCTGTGGGGCTGTGACCTACACAAACAGTGGAAGGCAGAATTCCACATCCCATTAGCTCCAGAAAAGTCTGGAACCCCTCCTGAAATAAAAACTCAGAATTTTTGGTAGGGGCCACTGACAGAAAGAACCCAGCACCAATAAAAATAAAATGGAAATCTGATGAACCAATTTGGATAGGTCAGTGGCCCCTTAAAATTGATAGATTAAAGGTGCTAACAGAATTAGTGGAAGAACAGCTAAAATTAGGGCATATTGAGCCTTCATTTTCTCAATGGAATTTGCCTATATTTACCATACAAAAGAAACCCCAACTGGGGCATTAATGCAACAGGCAGATCCTCTGGAATGGATATATTTACATAACAAACAGCCTCAATCTGTAATATCTTATTTGGATTTAATTTCAGAACTTATTATCAAAGCAAAACTCAGATCTATATCTTTATTAGGATTTGACCCTGATATATTAGTATTGCTAATACCAAAAAAAAAAATTGAGTCAATATTGCCTCTTAATGAATCTTTACAAAGGGCCCTTTCAGATTTCACAGGAGAAATTTCCTCTCATTATCCACCAGGAAAAACATGGGGCTTTTTGAAAAAGACTCAGTTTGTTATTTCTTCGATCGTTCGGGACTCTCCTATCCCCAATGCAAAGATTTTTTACATAGATGGGTCAAGCAGGGGGAGGGGAGAAATAACTAAAGAAAACATGAAAATAACTATAGGTACCAAGTATAAGTCTGCACAGAAAGTTGAATTAGCAACGTTAATTTACCTATTAGAAAATGTATCTGGGGCCTGGAAAGATAGCACAGCGGCGTTTGCCTTGCAAGCAGCCAATCCAGGACCAAAGGTGGTTGGTTTGAATCCCGGTGTCCCATATGGTCCCCTGTGCCTGCCAGGAGCTATTTCTGAGCAGACAGCCAGGAGTAACCCCTGAGCAATGCCGGGTGTGGCCCAAAAACCAAAAAAAAAAAAAAATGTATCTGACGCCATGAATGTCGTTTCTAATTCTTTGTATGTGGTAAATTTATGTCCAGTGATAGCCACGGCCTCTCTCAATGCTCATAGCCCAATTAATCAGAATTTACTAAAAACATTACAACAGCTTATTCAAAAACAAACTGAACCCATCTTCATCACACATATTAGAGCCCACTCAGGTCTTCCAGGGCCAATGGCTCAAGAAAATAAAACTGCGGATTTGTTGGCAATGCCTATATTCAAGTCACCTGCAGAAGAACATAAGCACTGCACACGAATGCTCGCTGCTTACATGTAAATTACCAGATTCCCTGGAGGCAAGCTAGAAAAATTATAGAAAGGTGCAACATATGTGCCCCATTAGCAAAAAAAAACTCACATAGCAAGAGCAAACCCAAGAGGCTTACAGTCTAATGAACTGGGGCCGGGTGGTGGCGCTAGAGTTAAGGTGCCTGCCTTGCCTGCGCTAGCCTTGGACAGACCACGGTTCGATCCCCCGGCGTCCCATATAGTCCCCTAAGCCAGGAGCAACTTCTGAGCGCATAGCCAGGAGTAACCCCTGAGCGTTACCAGGTGTGGCCCAAAAACAAACAAACAAAAAAAAAAAAAAAAAACAGTCTAATGAACTGTGGCAAATGGATGTAACGCAAACAAATTTATTTCCAAAGAAATCTTATCTTCATGTGGTGGTAAACACTTGTTCTAGATTTATTTGGGCAATCCCTATGTCTTCCAAAAAGTCTAAGGCAGTTTGCAGTTTTCTTTTACAATGCTTTTCAGTTATGGGTGTTCCGTATTCCATTAAAACTGATATTGGGGGCCGGGCGGTGGCGCTAAAGGTAAGGTGTCTGCCTTGCCAGCGTTAGCCTAGGACGGACCGCGGTTCGATCCCCCGGTGTCCCATATGGTCCCCCAAGCCAGGAGCAACTTCTGAGCGCATAGCCAGGAGTAACCCCTGAGCGTTACCGGGTGTGGCCCAAAAACCAAAAAAAAAAAAAAAAAACAAAAAACTGATATTGGTGGGGCCAGGCGGTGGCGCTGGAGGTAAGGTGCCTGCCTTACCTGCGCTAGCCTAGGGCGGACCGCGGTTTGATCCCCCGGCATCCCATATGGTCCCCCAAGAAGCCAGGAGCAACTTCTGAGCGCATAGCCAGGAGTAACCCCTGAGCGTCACAGGGTGTGGCCCAAAAAAAAAAAAAAAAAAAAAACTGATATTGGACCCACCTATATCAGCAAAACTTTTGAATTCTTTTGTAAAAAATGGCAGATAAAACATCTGAAAGAAATTCCCCACAATTGCCAAGGACAGGCCATTGTGGAAAGGGCCCACAGGACGCTAAAAACTCAATTACAAAAGAATAAAAAAAGAGGTTTAGCACCTACTGAGCTGTTATCTTTGACTCTTCTCACATTAAATTATCTAAACTTACCCCTAGGGGAAAGTTACACTGCTGGGAAAAAACATTTTAAAGAAGATATTCAGAAACAAAAAACATCACATACACCGGTTTGGATCAAAGAGAATAAAAAATGGATCACTGGATATCTTCTTCTGAGAGGAAGGGGATATGCATATGTTGGTACAAATGACAATCCCCCCCCCAATAAATTTTGGGTCCCTTTACGCCTCATCAGAAATCGAATTAGCACAAACCACCAGGATCAGGTTGCTGGGAGTACAAGCCTGCTCCCACGTCAAATACAAAATGCTCAAAACACTGACAATTTTAACACTGCTGAGGCCTCCGGGAAAGTAAACAAGGAATTAACTTTCACACCCAATACCTTGAATGAGACGGACAAGAGTAAGAAACCCTTACATTCCAGAATGCAAATAGAGAAACAGAAACCTGCATTTACTGGATCACGAAATTTAGGTAACTCATGCTATATGAACTCAATATTACAATGCTTGTATAATATTTCAGACTTAACTCAGTATTTTTTATCAAGATCATTATAAAAAAAGCATTAACAAAGAAAATCCAAGCGGACATAAAGGTAAATTAGCAGAACAATTTGGTCACCTCATCAAACTCATGGGAGATGGATGTCATAGGAATGTCAGTCCTGAACACTTCAAAGCAACAATTGGTTTACTTAATGACCAATTTGCTGAACACAACCAACAGGATCCTCACGAATATTGATGTTTCTTATAGAGGGACTACATCAGGATTTCCTTACTGAAAATTCAATGGCAGATAAAACTATACACCTGATAGACAATGAAAAACATGAACAATCTAGATCTAAACACCAAAAGGCTCACAAATCTCTTCTATATGACCTCTTTCAAGGACAGTTCAAATCTATACTACAGTGTCTCACATGTCACCAAAAGTCTGAGGTATATGAGACATTTGTTCAGTTGTCCCAAAGATTTGAGAGATAACAGTAGAATTCATTGTAACAGCTGCAACACTAAAAGGGACTTTTTGAAGAGGACATACTTATGGAAATTACCTCCAGTATTAATAATTCATTTGAGGGCCGGGAAGGTGGCGCTAGAGGTAAGGTGTCTGCCTTACAAGCGCTAGCCAAGGAACGGACCGCGGTTCGATCCCCCGGCGTCCCATATGGTCCCCCCAAGCCAGGGGCAATTTCTGAGCACATAGCCAGGAGTAACCCCTGAGCGTCAAACGGGTGTGGCCCAAAAACCAAAAAAAAAAAAAAAAAAAAAAAAAAAAAAAAAAAAAAAAATAATTCATTTGAAACATTTTGCTTTTGATGGCAAACAAATTAAAAAACTACACACTTATGTGGATTTTCCTTTAGAAGACCTCAACTTAGCAGAATTCACTCAGAAAAAAAATTACAAAACTGAAAAATACATCTTATCATCAGTGTCTAACCATTTTGGTAAACTTCATTTTGGACACTGTACATCATACTGTAATATTGACTCAAAACAACACTGGATCAATTTTGATGACAAGAAGATCAAGAAAATTCCTATTTCATCGGTAAAATCCACAGCAGCATACATCCTGTTTTATACTTCTCAAAGATCTACTATAAATGCTTAATAATTATTTATTTTATTTGTCAGTTGTCATTAATGCTTTATGATTCATTTCACAGGTACTACCGCTGAATAGGATTAAATATGATGAATCCCCATTGTGGTTGCTTGTATGATGTATTTATGTCTTTTTTTTTTTTTTTTTTTTTTTTTTTTTTGGTTTTTGGGTCACACCCGGCGGTGCTCAGGGGTTACTCCTGGCTGTTTGCTCAGAAATAGCTCCTGGCAGGCACGGGGGACCATATGGGACACCAGGATTCGAACCAACCACCTTTGGTCCTGGATCGGCTGCTTGCAAGGCAAATGCCGCTGTGCTATCTCTCCGGGCCCCGTATTTATGTCTTAATACCACTATTGATCCAGGCTCACTCGAGAGAAAGCTT
Organism: Suncus etruscus; assembly: GCF_024139225.1. Taxonomy (NCBI): domain Eukaryota; kingdom Metazoa; phylum Chordata; class Mammalia; order Eulipotyphla; family Soricidae; genus Suncus; species Suncus etruscus. Next base: position 92,404,479 of record NC_064862.1, on the reverse strand, counting down.
CCTCATCATATTAAGGGTGTTATATAGCAATATACTGAGATATAATCTTCTAACAACTTTCACTCTTTCACTCTAACATCATTGTTTTATTTGCCTCAATTTAGGCTTTAAGATGGAGATGAATTCATAATTTTGACATATCAGTACCTTTTAGGTGGACTCTCTTTACAGTGTTCATCATCTATGATAACGATAGAATTACTGGTCTCTACTTGTATTATTGGTTTTTTTGGTCATATTGTGCATGAAATTCTCTTTCAAATTTACTCGACTATGCCTTAAAAATATATCTTTTGTTGTTGTTGTGAACTTGAAGATATTCATCTAAACTATTTGCCGGCTATTGTACTTTAAAGCGCTTTTTGTTGATTCAGCTAAATTTTTTCCTTTCAGTCTATTTGGGATCCTTCCCAGCAAACATTTTTTGGTAAGTATGAGTGAGTGATGGCCATGTTTTTGTGAAATATGTTTATGTATGTCTTGTTGTGTGTCTGTATGTCTTACATGTTTTGTATATAGTTCTTTTTTCCTGACTTTATCTTCCCCAATTTATTCTTACTTATCCTTCCCTCTTTTTTCCTAGTCCCTAACATTCTATTTTCAGGAATCCCTTCACGTATGCAAATCATCATGTGCAAATCATCACCCACAATGACAAACCTCCTGATCTCGGACTGAGAAAGACTTCATAAACTGTTGCAGTGCTGTATCCTGCTTCAAATTACAACCTGCTTTCCCTGACTCATCAAGTTTCTTTGGTCAAACTTTTGGGAGTTCTGGACTCCCCATCCTTTCAGAGTGTTTTTTAAACTTGGGAGAAATTTCAGCTCTTGTAGTTTTTATAATTGTAATCCTGTAAAGTTATATTTGATTCTACACTTTTGTTGATTACTGTAATTAATGTTTTTACATTTTAGTTGTTAATTCTTGAAATTGATGTGGTATTTCATTAAGGTTTTACTTTTGTTACTTTGGGTTCGGGGTTAGATATTGTCATAAATAAGTTGCTAGATTGTAATCCTGTCTGGTATTTTGGCCTTTTGCGTGGGCGCATCATTGGAAAAAATAGCAGGTGCAAAAGGAGGTTTTATCCATTTTGGATGGACCCTCAATTTATTCATTTACACGGGGAGGTTCTCTGCCTTAAGCATTTTGTTTTGGTTTAGAACTTAAGCTCCCATCTAAATAATCAGCCGTATGTGGTTCTTCATTCTCGGACCTCTTATGAACTCCTGACTGAACTAGAACTCCTCTTGGATTGAGTTCTAATACCTATGGATCTTCTTTACTATGGCGCCCATTGTGCAGGGGTGTGTGTGCCTCTTCCTTCGAAATAGGGGCCTAATTCACTGCCTCCAAAGATGGGCTTTCTTCTGCTCAAGCTGGACTGGAATGGAAAATGTGTTTCTTCTCGCCTGCTACGCAGCCTTGTGAGCATCTCATCTAAGGATCTCTGTCTCCAAATTACTTTCGGGATTGCCCTGGGAGCTCCCCATGGCCTTTTAGGTCCTGAATCTTGGAATTTCATACTCGACTTCTGCTTTTCCAAGGGAATACTTAATCGGAATTGTTCATCTTGGACGCTGTAGATTTTTTCTACTCTGGAGCTTGTAGTTGATTCCTTTACAACTGTTTCTGGTTTTGAACACCCTGTGTTAGGTTAAAAAATTTTTTCTATACTTTTTCCGGTGATGCGCTTATGCAAACAGCCACTCTTTTACCATTGCTTAGTTGTTCTTTTTACAATTATAAAAAGTATTACTTATTTCTGTACATTACTATTGTTTATTTACAAAAAAAGGGGGAATTGTAGTATATGAAAAAGTTTCCATAAGATTATTCTTGGAATTGTTGTATATAAAACTATTTCCTTAGGATTGTTCTGTGACTAGCCCCACCTAGCCCTTTCAGGTGGGGGCGCTGTGGAGTTGATAATAAATAGCTTGATGGACAGGGGAGAGGGGTCCTTTTGCGAAAGCTGCAGGCTGCAAAAGGATTCTCTAGCTCTCTTTGCCCAATCTTTTACACCCTATCCTTCTTGTCGGTGTGGATTATTATTTGCTGAGAATAAATATTACCAAGGTCTCCCCCCAAGAGGGGACAAGGGGATGGGAAGTAATTTCTCATTCTGGGGACTGTTCTTGGATTCACAAATACCCAACAAAGAATTTAACAGCCCAGATAATTTACACTTCCCTATTTCTAAAGGACGGTCAAAAGTCAAAATCTGCATTCTGGTTATGCGCTGCCCTTGATTACCAGAAACTGCAGCTGCAAAGGACATATTTGAAAAAGAGAGAAATATTGGTTTTGCTTTTAGGGCTGACTATATCCAGAAAAAGGGGTTCTCAAATAAACTTTGGTGCTGAAATTTCTGAGCCAAATTATTTGATAGAGGCTATTATTATGCCTGATATATACAAAGGAGAGATAGTCAAATCCTGGCTGAAAATGTCATGCCCGGCATCTCTTTGGAAATTCCCCAACCATCCATGCAGGGGAAAAAGACGTCCACAGCGGGCCTTTTGAGGAACCCCATGGGGGTTAAATTAGTTCTACCCACCAGGAAAATCTGAGGATACATGTGGTGGGCTGAGCCCCCCTAAAAGCTTAAGCATGCCCTGGCACTTCCCTTACTCCTGGTGGGCTTGGGGAACACACTGGGGTGCAGGGGATCAAACACAGGTCAGCAGCATGCAAGGTAAGTGCTCAGATCCCTCCAAATCCCAAGTTCCCAATTTGGAAAATGAATTGTTCCTGTGAATAAGATTCCTGTAAGTTGGACCCAAGGTCCATGTGTTAGGGCTCGAGTTGACACCCCTAGTCGGTGCTGAGAGTCAAAGACCACCTTCGATGTCAGATGCAAAAGGGAGTTTATTCGACTAGTCAGGCCCAAGTCTCACCCCACCAGTGGCATAAGACAAGGACCCTGAAGTAAAATCGTAGCCAGTTTATATAGACAGCACAAGCATTAACAGCACAAGCATTTCATTGGTTAATACAAACAGTTCAACCTTCACAGCGTCCATGATTGGTCTATAACTTTCATCACATACATGGTTGGCTTATATCCATTTTGCACACAAATTCATTATTTCTTTCTTTCTTTTTTTTTGGTTTTTGGTTTTTGGTTTTTGGGTCACACCCGGCGGTGCTCAGGGGTGACTCCTGGCTGTCTGCTCAGAAATAGCTCCTGGCAGGCACGGGGACCCTATGGGACACCGGGATTCGAACCAACCACCTTTGGTCCTGGATCGGCTGCTTGCAAGGCAAATGCCGCTGTGCTATCTCTCTGGGCCCAAAATTCATTATTTCTTAGCATCGATGTTTCATTTTATCTGACTCGGATGACTCAACTTTGGTTGGAGAGGGGCCCTTTTCAGACACAATATCCAGACCCACTTAGTTCCTCTAGTGGCTAGCCTAACAGAATGGGAAAGGTCTTGACATTTCTGCATTCCTTTTGTGGTTTTATTTCTGAGTTAACTCCCTCTGCCTTGGCTCAGAGTGGAAATGAGTCAACACCCTCTGCTTTCGCTAAGAGTGAAAAAGTACCCACCCTGGAAGAACTGCTTGGAAACTGTCTCAGGAAAAACTGAGGTTTGGGCTCGTCTTAGTCTCGGAACTTTATCATGGACCTAGGGCAGGGGTCTCAAACTCAATTTACCTGGGGGCTGCAGGAGGCAAAGTCGGGGTGAGGCAGAGCCGCATAAGGGATTTCGCTTACCGAATATTTGCAATAAAAAATCGCATTATCGGGGCTGGGCGGTGGCGCTAGAGGTAAGGTGCCTGCCTTGCCTGCGCTAGCCTTGGACGGACCACAGTTCGATCCCCCGGCGTCCCATATGGTCCCTCAAGCCAGGAGCAACTTCTGAGCGCATAGCCAGGAGTAACCCCTGATCATTACCGGGTGTGGCCCCCCCCAAAAAAAAACCAAAAAAATAAATAAATTAATTAATTAAAAAAATCGCATTAGTAAGAAAAAAATCGCAAAAAATCGCATTAAACATTTGCATACCCCGAACGGAACTGCTCCAGGTATGCAAATGTTTAATGCTATTTTTTTCTTACTAATGCGGTTTCCAGAAACTAGAATTAATTATTTTTATTTTTATTTTTATGTTTGTTTATTTATTTATTTATTTATTTATTTATTTATTTATTTGGTTTTTGGGCCACACCCGACGGTGCTCAGGGGTTACTCCTGGCTGTCTGCTCAGAAATAGCTCCTGGCAGGCACGGGGGACCATATGGGACACCGGGATTTGAACCAACCACCTTTGGTCCTGGATAGGCTGCTTGCAAGGCAAACGCCTCTGTGCTATCTCTCCGGGCCCGATTTTTTTTTTTTTTAGGCCACACTTGGTGACTCTCAGGGGTTCCTCTTGGCTGTGTTCAGAAATCGCCCCTCTGGCGTGGTGGCGCTAGAGGTAAGGCGTCTGCCTTGCCAACGCTAGCCTAGGACGGACCGCGATTCTATCCCCCCACGTCCCATATGGTCCTCCCAAGCCAGGAGCGACTTCTGAGCGCATAGCCAGGAGTAACCCCTGAGCGTAACCGGGTGTGGCCCAAAAACTAAAACAAAACAAAAGAACAAAAACAAAAAACCAGAAATCACCCCTGCATGTCTCCGGAGACTGTATGGGATGCCGGGGGTCGAACCCGGGTCCATCCCGGGTCAGCCTCGTGCAAAGCAAATGCCCTACTACTATGTTATTGCTCCGGTCTCAGAATTTATTTATCATCATTATTATTTTTTTTTGTTTTTTGGGGTCACACCTGGAAGGGCTCAGGGGTTCCTCCTGGCTCCACGCTCAGGAATCGCTCTTGGCAGGCTCGGGGGACCATATGGGATGCCGGGATTCGAACCACCGACCTTCTGCATGCAAGACAAACGCCCTACCTCCGTGCTACCTCTCCGGCCTCATTATTATTAATATTACTTTTTTGTTTTTGTTTTGTTTTGTTTTGTTTTGTTTTTTGTTTTGTTTTTGGGCCACACCCGGCCGTGCTCAGGGGTTACTCCTGGCTGTCTGCTCAGAAATAGCTCCTGGCAGGCACAGGGGACCATATGGGACACCAGGATTCGAACCAACCACCTTTGGTCCTGGATCGGCTGCTTGCAAGGCAAACGCCGCTGTGCTATCTCTCCGGGCCCTAATATTACTTTTTTTACCTCCCGCCCACCCTTATTTCCCCACTCAAAGGCGAGAGAAACAGGTGGATTCGTGTCTGGGTGGGAAACTGATCAGCCCAGGAATTCTGGGAAATGTAGTTCTTCCGGGTAGCGCCGCGGAGGCAACTTGGGCGACTAAAGCTTCCGGCCTGGCAGGGAGAGAGCGAGAGACCTGCTTCCGCCCACGTCGACCCGCGACTCACCTGGATGACGTCATCTGTGGGGCGTGGCTTCCGGAGCTGCCCTGCGATTGGCCGATTTCTTCCGGGCACGCGCGTAGGCCCCGTCGCCCTCTCTGCGCCTTCTGGGAAATGTAGTCCGTCGCCTGCTCCCGGCTGGGCGATCGGACGGACGCTCGCTCGCTCGGACTCTCCAGCGACCGGGAGGGACGATGGAGCCGGGACCGGGGCCGGGACCCGGGCTCGGGCCCGACGCGGCGCCGCTGACGAGCCTGGTCTGGTCGTCGGCGTCAGCGCCGCCGCCGTCGGGATTCAGCGCGGTGAGCGGGGTCGGGGGGCTGGAGGGGGATCCCCTTGGGAATCAGGGGGGACCCAAGCCCCAAGGGGATTTGGGGTGATCAGGGCGCTGACCCCGGCCCGGCCACCTGCAGATCCCTTGCACCGTGGAGGGCGCCACCGCCGCCTTCAGCAAGAGCTTCGCGCAGAAATCCAGCTACTTCCTGTGCCTCAGCACCCTGGGCAGCCTGGAGGTGAGTGAGGGACTTCGGGGGTGCTGGGCTCTCCCCATCGGGACACCCCAGGCTCCGGGGTGACTTGCACCAATGCCGCCCCCCAGAACCCGCAGGAGAACGTGGTGAGCGACGTGCAGGTGCTGCTGGACAGGAGCCCCCTCCCGCCCGGCTTCGCCCCCGTCTGCGACCCCCTGGACTCCAGTGAGGCCCGGGCCCGGGCGGGGAGGCGGGCGGCGGGCCCGGGGCGGGTCCGGGGTCCGAGGCTGACGGGTGCCCCCCTTCTGCCCTGCCCTCCCAGCAATGGCGCCCACCGGTTCCTCTGCCTGGAGCATCCTTGCCCGACTCTCTCTCTCTGGGGTCGCTGACGCTTCATCCTCCACCGCCTGCTCCCTCCTTCCTTCTCGCTCTTCACCGACACACCCCTTTGCTCTCCTGGCTCTTCAGCTTTCGAAGGGGCCCGGGTTCCTCAGGGCCCCCTGGGTCCCGACTCTGACGGTGCTCCTGGGGTCTAGTGTGGATCCCCTCCTCCGCTTAGACCCTTGGTGATGTGACCCACTTCTCCTGCCGGCCAGGTGGCTTCCTCACACCTCAGACACTGCCACCACCCATCTCTGGGTGCAGCACCCGCCCCACCCCACCCCACCCCACCCGCAGCCACTGTGGAGCCCCTCCCCGTCGGCTCCCTCCTGCCATCTCGCCCCCGGACCCACTCATTCCCCAATCCCCACTGCCAGAGGCCTCCGTGTCCAAGAAGAAGCGCTTGTGCGTGAAGCTAGTGCCGCTGGGCGGGGCGGACACGGTCGTGGTGGACGTCAGGCTCAGTGGCAAGACCAAGACGGTGCCCGGGTACCACCGCGCAGGGTATGGCTACCTTTGCCCTCCTGGTTCTCTGCTCTCTCGGATCCTCCTCTGGGCCTCAGTTTCCCCTGGGATTAAACAGCCCACAGGACAGGCTTGGGGCTGGGTGCCCATACCTGGGTGATGGCCGAGCCTGAACCGCTCCCTGCATGCAGGGACATCGGCGGCTTTGCCATCTGGTACAAGAAGGCCAAGGCTCCGCGGCCAGTGCCCAAGCCCCGCTCACTCAACAAGGAGATGCGAGATTTGTCCCTGGACACTCCGGGCTCGCCCAGGTGAGTCCCTGGTGAAGGGAGGGGGATAGAGGGGTTGGTGTCGGGGGCGAGGCCTGACCCACCACACACTGCCCCGTACCCCGCAGTAAGACGGGAGGCCCCATGCCCACCCTCAGCCGCCTGAAGTCTCGGGCCTCCAGCCTGCGTAGGAGCGACTCCATCTACGAGGCCTCCAACCTCTACGGCATCTCAGGTGGGCGCTAGGTGGGAAACTGAGGCAAAGGGCTGGCCATGGGAGGGTTGGGCATGTTCCTATTCCCCAGGAGGAGCTCTTGGGGTATATCTTAGAGCCAGGATTGCGAGTGGGATTAGGATGGCTACTCTGAGAGCCAGGATTGGAGGAGTGGATAGCCCCCAAGGCTCAAACCTCATTGTTCGCCCCTGTGTTGCCCCACAGCCATGGACGGGGTCCCCTTCACACTCCACCCCCGATTTGAAGGCAGGACCTGCGGCTCCCTGGTAAGCAGGACTGGGGGGAGGGACTGGGGTGCCCAGAGCCTGGGTCAAGATGGGGTGTGTGGTGGGTCTCCCCGGGGCAGGAGAGGGAGAGGGCCCTCCTTGAAGGAAGGGAGTGGAGGGCCCAGGCTGGACTGGGGCACCCAGACTGGCCCGTGCCCGCCCCAGGCCTTCTCTGCCTTCGGGAACGTCACCATCAAGTCACTAGCGGACATCGAGGAAGAGGTGGGTGCAGGTGGGAGGGACTCCCCTCCCAGTGCTCTCTGGTGCTCCCGAGCTCTCCTCACTCTATTCCCCTTACTCCCAACCCGGCCCACAGTATAACTACGGCTTCGTGGTAGAGAAGACAGCTGCCGCTCGCCTGCCACCCAGTGTCATGTAGTGGACAGGGGCCACAGCCTGGGCAGGACCACCCCATGCTGGAGCCGGACCTGACACAAGCCCCGCCCCTGGATGAGGCTCCGCCCATGCTGGTTTCTTGCCCTGCCCCAGAGGAGGCCCCACCCCCTGGGCAAAGCTCCACTCCTGGTTGGTGTCTGGCACTCTCCTGACCTGTGCTAGCTCCACCCCTTGCCAAAGCTCCGCCCCGACTGGAATTTGGCCCCGCCCAACCTGCCCTGCTTGAGGCCCCGCCCCAGGATGAAGCCCCGCCCTGATTATTGTCCAGCCCAGCTCCAAGCTATGACCCTGGTGCCTGGCCATGCCCCAGATGAAGCTCCGCCCACAACAGTGCCTGGCTCCGCCCACATCTGGAGTCAAGCCCCGTCCACCCTGGCTGGTGACTGGCCCCAACCCACCCAACCCAGTCCTCTGCCCATGCCCGGGTCCTGGCGTGGCTGGGGTGGGGTCGGCATCCTGGGGGGTGTCTCAGAAACTAGTACTTTGGGGCGACAGCTTGTCAAAACTCAATTGAAGCTCAACTGTGGAATAAACAGCCTGCCCCCCTCTCCAGGCTCCTCATCTGCCCCAGGCCTCTGTGGTGCTCGATCTTGTCAGGGAACCTGCAGGGGAAACTGAGGCACAGAGCTCCCGCTACGAGGTGCTGGCCCACTGGGTGCCTAGGAACGAGGTGGCACATAACCCTGGACTCAGGGTGCGAGTGGAGGAACTGCCTTTCTTGGGGACCCAGCGAGGGAGGGTGCAACCCCGAGGTCTGGGGGTCTGGGGCGGTGGTTCCAGTGGGGAGGGTTCACACCCAGGTCTCCTTGGCAGCCGCCTTGGGGACATGGGCAGCGGGCAGCGACTCTCCAGCCCCACCCCTGGCGCCCTTCTCGCTGCCCGACCTGCACTGGCCCTGGCGCCGTGTGGAACCCGAGCCCAGCAGGGAAGCAAAAGGCGTTTGTTCTCTGGAGTCCTCGTGGCCACCCCGAAACCAGCTGGGGTCACATTCCACGGTGCCTTAGCTGGGGCTGGCCCCAAGGACGCAGCTGACCTCAGCTCAAAATCCAGCCAGTGCCCCAGCTCGATCCCCCACCCCTGTCCTGTGTATGGCTCCGTCCTCAAGTGCGGTCTCTTGAGGGTGTTTGCAGGATCCTAGCCTTGGCCACCGCCCCAAAGTCTCAATCTCTTTGGCCTGTTTCCCCACAGAAGGCCAAGCTGAGACCAGGCGAGGCCACAGCCATGTCGCACAGGGGGTTCCTGGGGGTGCTTCGAGCCTGCCAGGAGTGACGCCTGAGTGCAGAGCCAGGAGTATAATTCCCTGAGCACCACTGGGTGTCCCCCTGCCCCCCCCCCAAAAAAATAGAGAAAAAGCAAGATCTGAGACCAGGCAGGCTATGAACATGGGACATTTATTCTCGGGGCCTTCATTGAAGACCCCAGAGCTCATGTGGACTGGGGCCAGTTGGGACTCTGTCAGCTTCGTGGGGGGTTCCCAAGTCTGTGGTTGGAAGCAGCAGGAACCCTTGCAGGGGCCAGTCTTGGGCGGCATCCACCTCCTCCCACACCCATCACTGTGTCCTCGCCACAGTTCACGTCTGGGGGAGCGCAGGGAGGAGGGAGCGTCACATGCTGGGAGACAGGCACAGCTCCTGGGGCCCCGGGCCCTGTCCTGAGCTTTCAAAGGCTCCCAGCCGGAAGGTGTCATAGTGATGGCAGCAGCTGGAGGGGAGGGGGCTTGGCTGGGTCCTGGACCTGGCTCTGATGCTCAGTACTAGGAGGGGCATGGAGAGTCACTGCCCTGCGCTGGCCTCGGTCTCCTCATCTGCGAAACGGGACAGAGGCATTTAAGAAACCACTACCCGGGCCTCCCCCACCTACCCCTGCCCCAGTAGTCACCTCATTCATTGATTTCCCAGCCACCCTTGGAACCAAGGTATAGGTATCGTCCTGGCCAGTAAGGTAAGAGCAAAGCCTCTCAGGAAGAAGTCTGAAAGTTGTCAAGCCAGCCCTGGCCTTTGCATATCCCTCTAAGCAAGGGGTGATGGCTGGCACCCTGGTAGCCACTTTGCATTATGAGGCAAAATGGATGGGGATGCTGTAGACGGAGACATCAAGTCCCACTACCGTGGCTGCATCTATATTTGTCTCTTAACTGGGTCCTCTTCCAGTCCCCCCAAACCCAGGGCTCACACCAGAGTGGAGTCCTTTCCTGAGCTTCTCGGCTTATGGCGCAGTACACTGCACATCTCATGGGTGACCCCTGCCCATGGGTTGCCACTAGCCAGCACCAGCGTGTGGTGTGTGCGGGATGCAACCAGGCTGCTATCCTGCCCTCCCCCCCTGATTGTCACTGTGGATCTGAGGGGGTCCCCGGGTTCTGGCCAGGATGAGCAGGGTTTCCGATGGTGGCTACCCTGAAGGTATGGAGCCCCGGGGCTACGCTTGGAGTCCCTGGCGGGCTGGGCGGCATCATCCTCGCCTGGCAGGGTCGGCAGCGACAGCTCGTTGGGGTGGCGGCGTGAGGCACGGGCAGCCCGGAGCAGAGCAAGGGTCATTGCGGATACCAGGACAAGCACCCCCAAGCCCAGGATGGAGGCGGTGGTGGCGCCGGTCTCGATCTCGAAGAGCAGCAGGGAATAGATGGACAGAGCTGGGGATGGGAGGGCATGTTCAAGTCTGGGGCCACCTGCTCCCCCAGACCCTATAGCAATTTGCTTGAGCCAGAAAGAACCGGATTGTTTTTGGGGGGCCTCTCCCAGCAGTGCTCAAGGTTTGCTCCTGACTCTGTGCTCAGGAATCACCCCTGGCAGGCTCAGGTGACCATATGGAATGCTGGGGATCGAACCCAGATCAGCCATGTGCAAGAGAAAAGCCATCCCCGCTGTGCTCTCTCTCTCCAGCCCCCTTTCTTCTTCTTTTTTATTATTATTATTATTTTTATTTTTGGGCCACACCCGGTGACACTCAGGGGTTACTCCTGGCTCTGTGCTCAGAAATTGCTCCTGGCAGGCACAGGGGACCATATGGGACACGAGGGATCGGGTCTGTGTCTGTCCCTGGTTGACTGCATCCTAGGCAAACTCCCTATCACTGTGCTATAGCTCTGCCCCCCTTCACTTTTTCCTTTTTGGTTTTTGGGGCACATTGATGATGCTGAAGGGTTACTCCCGGCTATGCACTCAGAAATCACCTCTGGCTTGGGGGACCATATCAGATCCTGAGGGATTGAACTGTATCCGTCGTAGGTTAACCGCATGCAAGGCAAAGTGCACTACCATTTGTGCCACTGCTTTGGCCCCACTTTCTTGTTTTTTGAGGAGCCCCACAGAACCATCATAGCAAGCCAGGAGGCCAAGGAGGCTGTGCAGAACCCCAAATGTTTCTGGTCCTGCCATGCACCCTGAGCAGTCACAGTAAACTGAAACTCTGGATCTTTGCCTGGCGCCAGGAAGGGGGAGCCGGGAATAAAGCCACCTGTGTGGACCTCACCTTGGCCCACATCTGCCTCCTGGCAGACAGATCTGGGCCCAGAGGTTCCATCTCTGACTTGGGGACCCCACAGACACCACCTGCTCCTGGAGTAGCATAGGGGACCAGCATGCCGGCATTGCCCGCCTTCTCAGTCTTGCCAGGAGTGACTGAGAGCACCCTGTTGGGAGCAGCCCCTGTGCGCCGCCAACGGTGACCCAAAAAGCAAACAATTGACAAAGAAAGTCTCTGAAGGTCCCACATGGGTGAGAGAAGAGAAGGTACGTCCTTTCGGGGAGAGGTCAGGGGCAGGGGGAACGCGATTTGGTGTGGCTGGCTTCTGCCACCTTGGGACTGTGGGTCGGTTACCGGGTACACTGTGTCAGGTTTGAGCATTCAAAGATTCAATTCGGGTGGGGAAAGTTCGGGTATCTTTTAGGAGGTGTTGGGTCCACATTCCCATAATGCTGGGGACGGGGGGATGGAGGGATAGTACAATGGGTAGGGCTCTTGCCTGCACACGGCATTTCCCGGGTTCAATTCCCCAGCACCCCAAAATTCCCCTGAGAACCAACAGGAGTTAACCCTGAGCATCGCGAATTTGGTCCAAAAACCAACCATCACAGTGCTCTGGGCTTACTCTGGCGGTGCTCCGAGGACGTTATGCTTGCTTTCTTTGTGGGGTCATTCCCAAGCAGTACTCAGCGTTGACTCCTGGCTCTGTGCTTAGGGATCATTCCTGGCAGGGCCGGTGGGGCCCTGCGGGATTCACAGAGCTAACCCAGGTCCTAAACATACCAGGCATACCGCAGTGCTATCTCTCCAGCCTCTATTTTTTCCCCTATATAAGCCTTATTTGGGGGGGGGGGTGGACTTTTGGCCACACCCTGTGGTGCTTAGGATTTACTCCTGGCTCTGTGATCAGAAATCACTCCTGGTGCTCCGAGGACCCTATGGGATGCCGGGGATCCAACCTGGGTCGGCTGCTTGCAAGGCAAACGTCTTTCCCGCTGTGCTATCCTTCGGCCCCTAAGCTGGAGGTGTTGATACAGACCCAATAAATGTCCCCCCCCCCAATTCTCCCCATCGGGTGTGCAGATGAGGAGACCCCACTCCAATCTGAGAGCACAGCGCTTGTGCAAAGCAACCTCAGAGCTGGGGCATGGACACCGCCTGCACCCCACACCCACATACCCATCCACCGCGTTCTGCACCCCGGCACCCCTACCTGCCAAGTAGATGGTGACCCCGGAGCAGAAGAAGCCCAGGGCTGCGTGCCTGAGGGCGCGGCCATCCCACAGGAACCAGTCGGACCTGAGGCTGGGGCGGGGGCGGAAGGGGCTCAGGATCCACAGTCCGCAGAACCTGGAGGGGACAGCTAAAGGGGTGCAGGCCCCAGAACTGGGGGCCTCGGCTTCCACTTGGGTGCATGGCCTGCAGATCCCTCCCCGCAGCTCCAGGCGGAGAGAAGGACCGGGGAGGGTCCCCACCCTTGCCCCGAGGGGCGCCCCGTGTCCAGGCCGAGCCCCTACCTGCCCGCGCCGGGTCCCCGCGCCAGCTCGGCGCCCAGGTGCGCGCACGTCGCGGCCAGCAGCAGCCCCGCGAGGCCCAGCACGAGCGCCAGCGCGGCCAAGGCGGCGGCCAGCGGCAGCAGCGCCCCGGCCGCGTCCTCGGGCAGCCCGGGGCCGGCGCCCAGCTCGGGGCCCAGGTCGGAGCGCGCCCCCCGGGCCCGCAGCTCCGCGCGCCCCGCCTGCAGCTGGAACAGCAGCTGCGCGGCCAGCACCGCCAGCAGCGCCCCCGGCACGCCCAGCAAGACCGTCGCGCCCAGCACGCGGCCGCCGTACGACCGCGCCATGCCACTGCCACACCAGCGGGGGCGCGGGCTCGGGCGCGGGGTGGGGGTCCCGGACGGGGCGCAAAGCCGGGAGAGCTTGCTGCTGCAGCTGCGGGACCTGGGGACGCTCCGTCCGCCCCGTCCAGGCTCTGGGTGGTGGGCGTGGCCACGGAGGGGCGTGGTTGGAGTTCGCGATTGGCCGGAGCCATGTGTCGGGGCAGGGCTACGGAGCGAGGAGGAACGTGTGATTGGGTGGGCCAGAGGGGCGTGGCTCGGATGGGAAAGGGGAGGGGCTGAGTGCCTGGGCGGGGCCTGGGACCAAGAAGCGTGTGATTCGGTGAAGCAAAGGGGCGTGGTTGGAATAAAAGGGGCGGGGTCAAGGCCAGGGAGGAGCCTGGGCTTGGGTGGGGCGGGGGCGTGGCTTGGAATCGAAAAGGGAGGAGCCTGCGTGTCAGGGCGGGGCTATGGTGGTTGTGGCCAGTAAGGGGGCATGGCTGTGTGCAGACAAAGCCAATGACCTAAGAGGAGCAAAGAGGGTGTGGCGAAGGGCGTGGTTTTGCTCTATTGGGCGGGGCCAGGGACCAAGGAGGGCGCGGGATTGGGGCGTGGTAGAGGGGCGTGGCATGATCCAAAGGGGGCGGAGTCTGCAAGGCGGAGACACAAGGAGGGCGGGGACCAGATGGACAGAAACTGAGCTCTATTTCTAGTATTTTCTTTTTTGGGGGGGCACACCCGTTTAACGCTCAGGGGTTACTCCTGGCTATGCGCTCAGAAATGGCCCCTGGCTTGGGGGGGGAACCATATGGGACGCCGGGATCGAACCACAGACCATCCTATGCTAGAGCTTGCAAGGCAGACACCTTACCTCTAGCGCCACCTCACCGGCCCCTGATATTTTGTTTTGTTTTCTTTTTTGTTTTTTATTTGGGGGTGCCACACCCGTTTGATGCTCAGGGGTGACCACACCGGGGGCCACTTCAAAGGCTCATCAAAAGTCCTCTAATCGGAGAGATAGCACAGCGGTGGGGCATTTGCCTTGCACACAGACAACACAGGACGGACACCGGTTCGAATCCTGACATCCCATATGGTCTCCCTTGTGCCTGCCAGGAGCGACTTCTGAGCACAGAGACCAGAGGAACCCCTGAGTGCTGCCGGGTGTGACCCCCCCCAAAAAACAACAACAACAACAAAAACAGCAAAAAAAAAAGTAGAAGGCCTCAAAATGCCCTGACAATCCCACCCACCCCTTGACCCAGGCAACTATCTTTTCTTTCTCATTTTATTTTACTGAATTTGGCTACTTTTATTATTTATTTATTTATGGATTTATTTGGATTTTGAACTACACCCAGTGATGTTCAGGGGCTACTCCCTGACTATGCGCTCAGAAATCGCTCCTGGCTTAAATGACCATATGGATGCCGGGGGATCGAACCACTGTCTATCCTAGGCTAGCGCTCACAAGGCAGACGCCTTACCACTTGCGCCACCGCTCCGGCTCCTATTTTGATTTGTTTGCTTATACATCCAGGTAAACAAACACTCTCCCGCCTCTAGCCCAGGATGCACTTCCCAGAGTTGCCACCAGGTGCCACAAAAACCAAGGAGAAGTAGCCTGTCCCGTGTTGACATAGGGATTGGAATATTTTTCTTTTTTTCTTTTATAATTTTATTTTATTGAAAACATTGTGATCTACAGAGTCCTTCATAATTGAATTTCAGATATTCAGTGACTTAGGGCCTTCCCACCACCAGTGCAACCTCCCTTCACCAATAGCCCCAAAGTGCATCCTATTCCACCACTTTTTGCCTCCTGGCCTGCCAGTCTAACAGACCCCTTTGCGTTTAGATTGTTAAGGTTTTTTTTTTTTTTTTTTTTTTTGGGCCACATCCTGCGGTGCTCAGGGGTTACTCCTGGCTGTCTGCTCAGAAATAGCTCCTGGCAGGCACAGGGGAGCATATGGGACACCGGGATTTGAACCAACCACCTTTGGTCCTGGATCGGCTGCTTGCAAGGCAAACGCCGCTGTGCTATCTCTCCGGGCCCAGATTGTTAAGGTTTAGGTCCCTTGATTCTATTATCGTTGAACTTCAGCGAGGGTTGAGAATTTTATTATATTCTACATATATATTTATATATATATATATATATATATATATATATATATATATATATATATATGTATTTTGGGTTATACCTGGTGGCACTCAGGGGTTCCTTCTGGCTCTGAGCTTAGCAATTACCCCTACCTAAGACTCTAGGGGACCTTATGACATGTGAGGATTGAACCTGGGTCAGCTTTGTGCAAGACAATTGCCCTCCCTTCTCTGAGCCCGAGAGGAGTTTTTAGGGTTTTCTTTTCCTTTTTTTGCTTTTTCTTTATTTTGGGGGCCACACCCTGCAACGCTCAGGGGTTACTCTCAGCTCTGTGCTCAGAAATCGCTCCTGGTAGGCTCAGGGGACCATATGGGATGCTGGGGGTCAAACCCAAGTTTTTCCTAGGTTGGCCACATGCAGGACAAACGCCCTACCGCTCTGCTATCATTCCGTTCCCTTCCTTTTTAAAAAGAAAATTCTGGGTTTTTTGTGGGGCCACACCTGGAGGGTGTTGGGGAGCACACCATGGTGGGCTGTGCACAAAGCAACCTGTTGCAAGTCAGCCCCTGAAGAGGTTGACTAATGGAGGGATGAAGGATGAGGCCTTTCTCTTCCAGCTCTGAGCACACATCTGCCACCCTGTCTAGCCGATGGTTCTGAGGTGAAACGGCGGGTAAACAGCTCGCAGACAGTCAGGCTTGTGGAAACATTAGCTTTATTCGGTGGACAAGACTGAAGTCCAAAGACTCAGCCTCAGTTCCAGCAAAAAGCCCCGAACCTTCCACAGACCCTTGTTTTTATCCCCCAGAATCATGTACCTCCCAATGGTGGGATCAGATACCAACCAATGGTGGAAGCAGAATCAGGTACTACCCTAGGGTGGGGACAGAATGCCAGTTCACACCCTAGGGTAGGGTACAATCACCAATCAGGTTAGGGTCAGCAACATACTAATCCCCTAAAATATTTACTTTTTTTTTTTTTTTTTATTTTTTTTTTTTTTTTTTTTTGGTTTTTGGGCCACACCCGTTTGACGCTCAGGGGTTACTCCTGGCTATGTGCTCAGAAATTGCCCCTGGCTTGGGGGGACCATATGGGACACCGGGGAATCGAACCGCGGTCCTTCCTTGGCTAGCGCTTGCAAGGCAGACACCTTACCTCCAGCGCCACCTACCCGGCCCCTAAAATATTTACATACACAACAGCAACCCTCCTCCCCACTTTGCCCTGGCTCAGGCTACTGCTTCAGAGGGTTGCATTCACATCACCCATCAACACACACACACACACACACACACACACACACACACACACACACACACACACGCTTTCCAGGGCTCAGAAGAGCGCGTGCTTGTCCCCCTGGCCAGCTCCCTCCGCAGCATCATCTTTGCACTCCTGTCCACGAGTGCTCAGGTCCGCGCGTGGCCCCAGGTACTTGCGGCGGCGCAGGGGCTCCATGAGGCTCCGACTTGCGGGCCAGTCTGGGTCCTCGGCCAGCAGGAAGTTGCGGTCCAGCAGCTCCGCCGCCTCCTGCCAGTTGGAGAAGCAAGCCGGGCCCCAGTGGGCGATCTCCTGGGCCCCGTGGCGTGTGAGCACGTCCCCGCTGGGCTTCAGCACTACGACGGCCGGGAGCTGCTCCACCAGAAAGCGGCTCCGGAGTTCCCTGCGGGAGGGAGGGGACGTGGGGTCAGGCCAGGCCAACCGGCCCTGCTGGGCTTGGGGGTGCCCAGGTCTCCAGGACACACTCCCACCCACCCTGGATCCTGAAGTTCCCCCACGACTATAGCCAAACTCCACGCTCCACACACTCCTGTGACCTTAAACTAGTCTCTGATCAAGGGGTGGCAGAGTTTGGGAAACCCTAGGAGGTGCCAGGATTGAACCCGGGTTGGCCTTGTGGAAGGCAAGTGCTCTCCCTACTGTCCTATTGCTCTAGCCCCTTATTCTTTCATTTGTTTGTTTGTTTCTTTGTTTTGTTTATGGGCCACATCTGGTGGCGCTCAGGGGTTATTCCTGGCTCTGTGCTCGAAATCTCTCCTGGCAGGTTCGGAGACCACATGGGATGCCTTGAATTGAGCCCGGGTATGTCCTGGGTTGGCTGCGTGCAAGGCAAACGCTTTACTGATGTGCTATCGCTCCGGCCCCCATTTCTTTTCTTGGTTCTTTTTGTTTTGGGGGGCCACACCTGACAGTGGTCGGGGTTACTTCTGATTCTGTAATTCTGAATAACTTCTGGTGGACTTGGGGGACCCAATGGGATACCGGGTATTGAACCCGAATCACCTGTTCTAGGCATTCTGGGCCACGGTGCTGGCACCCAGAGATAAACATATAAAGCCTGTACCCCCAACCTGCCTCCCCTCCAGCTTCTTAAGTGCAGTTCAGAGTCCCACCTCCCCAGGTCTCATGAGAAAAGTGGAGGACAGACCCGTGGCCCTCAGAAATCTGCTTCCTGCAAAATTCTTAAGGAGTCAGTTGTACAAAGAGGAAGACTAGACATTTAGTTCCATCGAGTGTACCATGCGGGCTGAGTTTTAGTCTGTCTCCACAATCTGTGAGACTAACTCCTAATAAACCAAAGACGGCTTTGTTTAAAAATAAAGCCCCCTCCTCTAGGAAGCCCTCCCTAACTTTTCTGCCCACCTCACCTCCTCAGCTCATCCCCAAAGGGCAGGAAGAGCCATTTTTCAGGCATATCCCTGAGGAACTGGTCCTGCTGCTCCTCTGTGGGGTCCTGGGACACGTACACCAGGGCCAGCTGGGCGGCTCGCAGCACGTAGAACTCATCGGTGAGGTGCACGAAGAAGTCCTTGAGCATGGGCACGAAGGCCTGGCAGCGTGGGCAGGCACCGGAACCGAAGAACAGCAGCACCAGCCGGTTGTCCAGCCGGCGGCTCAGCTCGGCCTCCGTGTCCAGCTCGTCCTGGCTGCTGTTGTTGCGGACCAGCACATGGCCCGAGAACAGGTCAGCCATGGCCCTGGTACAGGATTAGAAGTCCTGATCTGCTTAACTACAGGCCGGATTTAGGGAGCCTGAATGGGGGCAGTGTTGCTGGGACCTATAAATTCTCTTACTATATTTTAGTTTATTAAACACCTTTTATTCATTTATTTCACTTTATTAAAACTTTTTTGTATGTTTTACGGCCACACCCAGTGACACTAGGCCTTACTCCTGACTCTGCACACAGGAATCACTCCTGGGGGTGCAGAGGATGCGGATCAAGCCCAGGTCAGTTGTGAAAGCTGTTCTTCTAGGGCTAGAGTGAGAGGTCAGCAGGGAGGGTGTTCGCCTTTCATGCGCCCGACCTGGGGTTCCATCCCAGGCATCCCTTAGGGATCCCCGAGCACTGTCGAGAATGATCCCTGAGTGCAGCTAGGAGCAACCCGGAGCAACGCCCCAAACGATGCACGAAAATCAATAAATACAAATCCATAAAGAAATCAATAAATACAAAGCATAAATAAAAATAAACACAAAACATAAATAAAAATAATATAAATAAAGATTAATAAATGAAAAATTAATAAATAGAAGCCTTCTTCCCTCTGTGGATGAAAATTCAGAGGGCCTGACCCCGCCCACTGGACGCCCTTCACCACGCCTCCGTTTCGTATGGCCACACCCCTCTCGTGGTGTATGTCATCTTGGAACCCCGCCCCTTGCATAAAGCCACGCCCACTATCCATTGCCACGCCCCATTCAATGAAAGGCCCACTGACACCGGAGCCCCGCCCTTGCTGCTAACCCCGCCTACCGAGATTCCTGCTCTGGGGTCCTTGCCCAGCTGCGATCGCTTAGCCTCCTCCAGATGTTTTCCAGCCTGCCTTCGTGTCTTGGGGGCTCAGAATCCGCCTGCATTGGAGGAGCAGGATTTTAACCCGTTGTCCTGCTCCGCTGGAAAGAGTGGTGTTGTGCCTCCGTAGCCCGAGGACCAGTGTGGGTCCCCCGGTCCCCTTTATGGGGCTGCTGTTCTGATCAGGGATCGGACCTAAGGAATCTGGGGTTGAACCCCCTTGTGCCGTGTGGTGGCAATATCGTGTGTGTGTGGCCTGGAGTTCCAGACGCCGCCGGGGCCTCTCCAGGACCTCTGGGCGACCTTATTAGCAAGAGGGGGTGTTTGGGAGCGCTCCAAGAAGATCATCCTGGATTAGGAGGCTTGCCTCAATCTGACAGGTGACCTCATCGCAAACACAAGGAGGAGGCAGAGGCAGGAGCTGGAATATGTCCCCAAACTAGACACCCCAAACTAATTTTGAGATGCTTCTTGGAGATTTTGGGGGTGCTTTGGCCCTGCCACACCCTGATTCCAGACTCTGGGAGAAGAAAATCTGTTGTTTGAAGCTCCCTCGCCCCCATGGTACAGCCAATGATCTGCCCGTTGGGAATACTGGCCGCCTCTCAGGTCATTTCTTCTTCCCCACCCTTCCCCACTGCAAGCTTCCAGTATTTTCCTCTTCTGGAAACTTCCCTCTGCCACGACCTGGCATCAACTGGTGTGAATCTCCTTCTGCAAGTTGCTCTTTTCTGTAAGACCTCTTTTTTTTTTTTTTTTAATCAGCTGAGACACTCTTATATAGTGGGGCACTGGGATCCTCCGGAGTTTAATACTCAGAGTCCTGGGAAATCCGGGAGAGGCAAAGTGGTTCCCAAGACTCCACCAGTGGGTGAGGGACAGAGCCTGGTGTGGTCCCTGCATTGCAGTCCTGTTCCCACCCCCTGGCCTCCCAGTCCAGAAATCCTGCAGACAATTGGGCTCCAGGATCAGAGCATCTCTCCGGAGGGCTCCCGAGGTCGGGCCTGGGGCCTTGGGTCTTGGGGACATCATGAGGGAAAGGGACAATGCTGAGGAGCAGGGAGGGTAAAGGGTTAACAGCAGGAGTGGAAGTGGGGGCGGGTTAGGCAGAGGAGAACAGTGCACAATTCTGGCACCACTGATGAAGAGTCTGGCTTTGTTCTTTTTCTTTGAAAGAAAACAAAGTTTTGGGGTTGGGGAGACGTGGAAGTAAAACTTAGTCAGGGGGTCAGCAAATATGGGTATACGGGAGCGAGGGCAATGGTGGGGGGGAAGGGGCAGTGAGGCCCAGGGAGCTGGGACCTAGGGGATTGGGGCAAAGGACAGGAATTGGAGCTCCAATTCCCTGCCCCAAACCCGTGACATCTCTGAGCCTCAGTTTCTTTTTCCTGCACAATTTGGTGACCCATCGAGAGTTATGTAGAAGAGAGTTCAGCAGCTGCTTTGACAACTTCAAGATCTGGCTGGCTCGGGCTGGCTCGGGGCCTGGGCTCCGGATCTCTGCCTCCGGGCCCCCATTCCACCCACCGGGTGCGGCTGGCAGAGACCAATGGCCGCGTGGGTTTGGTGCCTGCCCAGCCAGGCCCCTGCCAGTGGGCTGGGAGCGGGCCCTGGCGGCTTCCCAGGCAGCGCTCTGGAAAGGTCGGCCAAGCTTGCCGGGGCAGAAAACAAGCAGGGGTGGAGAGGGGAGGGGAGCTGCAGGGAGGGGCCCGGGGTGCAGGCCCCTGTGGGCAGTAGAGCCCAGAGTGGGGGCCCGGCAGTCAGCACAAGCAGAGTCAGGGACACCTGCTGGCCTCGCTCCTCCTGCCTGCCCCCTGCTGCCGGAGCTACTGGGTGTAGCGGAGACTCAAGGTAGGTGTGTGGATGCCAGGTACCAGAAATTAGGGTGGTGGGCAGCTGGGCCAGCTCGGGCGCACCTCACCAGGCCTTTTGGGGGGCTAGTGAAAAACCGTTACAGATCACGAGGTGCAGATGGGAACTTGCAGAAAGGTGGGTGCCTGGTGTGAGCGGTTTTTAATCTATCTGGAAACTGAGCTCGAAACTCAGGCCCTTGGTCTTCTGAAGTTCAAGCTCTTCAGCTCGAGGGGGCAAAAGCTAACAGCATCCGTGATGTGTCATTAACTGACCAGGCTGTGGGATGATCTGAAATTAGGATGACATGTGTCATCCTAGGAGGGCTAGAGGCATAGGACAAGCAGGGAGGGCGCTTGCTCGCCTTGCATCCGGCCAGCCAGCCACTTGGTTGCACTTGGGCATCTCATAGGGAACCCCTGACCCTGCCAGGAGGGATCCCAGAGGACAGAGGCAGGAGTCAGCCCTGAGCACTGCTGGGTGTGACTCCAAAACAACAACAAACAAGAAAGCAAAAAGCAAGAAAGGAAAAAAGGCAAGAAAGAAAGGAAGAAGGAAGAAAGAAGAAAGGAAGGGGCCGGAGAGATAGCATGAAGGTAGTGCGTTTGCCTTGCATGCAGAAGGACGGTGGTTCGAATCCTGGCATCCCATAGGGTCCCCGAGCCTGCCAGGAGTGATTTCTGAACATAGAGCCAGAAGTAACCCCTGAGTGCTGCCGGGTGTGAACCCCCAAAAAATAAAAAGAAAGAAGAAAGGGAAAAAGAAAGAAGAAAAGAAAGGAAGGAAAGGAAGGAACAGAAGGGGAAAAAAATGCATCTGTGAGACTGAGTCGGAACCTCCGGGCTCGGGCTCCGAGGTGCGGACTGCGGGCTCCCCAGGAATCCGTCGACACTCGGGGCTGCTCGGAGCTTGGCCTTGCCCCAGCTGGGGCAGAAGCCGCGTCGCCAGGGAGCGCTCCGGGATTTTTCCGGTCCCCGGGGGCAGAGACTCTCAGCGCGAGCCACGCCCCCTCGGCCGCGGGAGGGCGCACGTGGGGAGGAGGACGACGCGGTGCGGTTGCCATGGAGACGGAGTCGTCGTTCTAGCCCCGCGTCTCTGTGGCCGGCGCCGGTCTGGCCCGAGCTCACCCTCTCCGTGGTCGCGGCCTCCGCGGAGGGTCTCGGGGCCCGAGACGTCTCGGACAGGGGCGGGGGCGGGCCTGGGCGGGCCGGGGGCGGGAATTGGGCCAAAGGTGAACCGGAACCAAGGCCGGGAAGTGGCGCCCGTGCCCAGATCTTCAGGGCCCGGCGCGGTGCCCGGGGGGTAGAATCTGAGCCTGGAATCTGGAAGCCGGTCCCGTTCTGGGCGGGGCAATCTGGCGGGGCGTGGTCTATCGCTGAGTGGGCGGGGCCTGCGTTTCCAAGGGGCGTCTTGGGGCTCGGCGGGACTCGGCGGGACCAGGAAGAGAGCGGGAGCGGGACAGGTGGCCCCGGGGCGGCTCCGAGCATGAGCGCGGGGCCCGGCCGAGGGACCGGAAGGCTCCCGCCTCTGCGATCGGGGGGCGCCCGGGGGCGCCCGAACATGGGGGCCTGGTAGCGGGAGTGCAGCTGTCTCCAGAGGCCCGCAGGTGAGTAGGATGCCGAGGCCTAAGCCGAGCCCTTTGGGGATCAATCTGGCTGGGCTTTAGACCTGAGCCACGCGTTGCTCCAACGCAGCAGGAGGAGGCCTGGGGCTGAGCCCAGATTTGGGGGCGATCTCCGTGGGGTGCCGCCTCCCTTCGCCTGGCTTAGCTGGAAGACATTCCATTCCCACACCTGCTCTCCCCTTTCTCAAGGGCGACTCTCCTGGGTCGCTGCGGGCCCGGGGTGGGGGGAAAGGAGGGAGATAGATGCCAGGGGCGGAGCCTGTGGTGGGCGGAGCATTCGGGAGGGCGAGTCCCTGCGGGAGAAAGTGGGCGGAGTCTCCGGGGAGGGGCGTGTCTTTATGGAAGGTCAGTGGGCGGGGCTTTCTGGTAGAGGGCGTGTCCTATCCTGAATGCAGTGGGCGTGGTCTCTAGGGGCGGGGCTGTCCAGCGTGTACCTGCAGTCTTTGGGCGGGGTCTCCCTAGAAGGGGCGTGTTCAGTGAATGGGGCGTGTGGAGGGCAGTCCAGTTGTGTGGGCGTGGCCTCCAGGGGTGTGTCCAGCGATGGTGGCAATGGGCGGGGTCTCCCCAGAAAGGGCGTGTCCTTGTTAGTGGGCGTGTCCTTGTTAGTGGGCGTGGTCTTCCAGGAGGGCGCGGCCTCCTGGCTGGCCCAGACCCCTCAGCCCCAGGTACCGAGGTCCCAGATCCGGCCCTGTCTGTCCCCTAGGATGCGGACCCCCGGCCCGGGCGCGGCCTCCATGGCCTCGCTGGTGCTACTGTGGCTGCTGGGGCTGCCGTGGACCTGGAGCACGGCGGCGGCTGTCGGCGTGTACGTGGGAGGCGGCGGCTGGCGTTTCCTGCGCATCGTCTGCAAGACAGCCCGGCGGGACCTCTTGTGAGTGGGTCCCTGGTGGAAGGGGAGCTGCGAGCCCGGCACACAAACAGGGGCTGGGGGACAGGGACCCGCTGCAGGGTGGTTTTGGGGACCCCAGGGCCAGGGTGTGAGGTTTTGGAGATGGGAACGTCTTTCTGGGAATGTGGTGGGTCTGGATCTTCAGGAACGCTGGCAGGTGCCTAAGGACTCCCAGGGACTCCGTCTGTCCGAGTTGTTTCACAACCTTTGGCCGTCTCAAGTGTGAAGTTATGAAAGTGCCTGGGGCCAAACATAGCAGTGCTTGAAGTTTTCTGGGATCCTGCAGTCAGGGAGGTTGCCTGGGTCCCCACAGTCAAAGCAAGCATCCCTGCCCTTCACCTCTCCCCTGTGCCCTGTAAAGGGGTAGCGGGGTCTCTAACACCTAAGGTCTCTAAGCCTTGGGGGTCACTCCCAGGCTTCCTTCTGTTGACTGGGGGGTTCAGGATGTCACTGTGGGACTCGGGGCATCCGTTTGGGTCTGCATGATGGGTAGGTAACCTGATGGGGGGCTCGCTGGGGGAATTGCAGGAGCTGGAAAGGGTCTCCCCAGGGCTTCCTGGTAGGCTTGTGTGGCTCACTTCACAGCTTCTCATGCTCTCCTGACCCTGATTCCTGCCACTTTTCTCAAGTGCTCTCTGAGTTACAAAGACTTGCTCTAGCACCAACAAACTCCCCTCATGGTCTCAGAGTAGCTGCTGTGGCTCCAACCATCAGATCATTCAACCATCCAATCATTCAGATCATTCCTGATAGAGGAGATACAAGCATGACCCATGCAGCAGGGATGCTGTGTGACGTGAAAGAATATGCAGAGCTGTAAAGGGCAGTATTCGTCCCCTCACCCCCCGGAAATGGCTCTGTTTAGAGAGCAGCGCCAGGCTGGCCTGACGTCTATGGCAGAGGGTTGGGGCACCGAGGAGGAAGTGCTCCAGAGAGGAAGTACAAAGGAGACATGTACACTCTTCTACAGGGCAAGAGCACTGAGTAGGTCAAAGTTCGGATGCTCTGGATGCTCCCAGAGTTCCCCTAATGACCTCCAGGATGGCTTAGTTCCCGCCCCTCCCCTCACCCCAGGGAAATCTGGGTGTGACCAGGTCCCCTCATGAAGGGGCTCATCCCCGGATGCCTCTTTTGTGTCCTGCAGTGGGGGACCTCACCCAGCTCTCCACTGCTCCCCACTGTACCCCACTGCTCTCACCATTCATTCCCCAGGGGAGAAGACTTGAACCTCCTTTTCACAGGAACAGGAGGCAGAGGAGGGGACAGCACAGGCATTGAGGCCTGGGAGCTGGAGCAGGGACAGAGGGAAAACGACAGAAAGAAGGACAGAGAGAGGTGGGGATAGGCAGAATAGAGAAGGACAGCGGGGACCCTGGGGAGGGGACAACTGACCAGGGAGCAGGTGTCAGGTGCAGGTGAGTTCCTACTAGCTGAGGGTGCAGCATGGGGGAGCAGAGGGTTCCTAGTAGTCCTGGTGATAGACTGATAGGGGTGGCAGGTAGGGATGTGGGAGGCAGGGTGTGGGGACCCCAGGCCATGACAGAGCCCCAATGCCCAGGGTGGGAACACTTAGGAGCTGCAACTTGCAGAGTCCTGCCTGGGGACGTTTGTTTGTGAGGGTGGGTGCCCAGTTCTCCAGCCCCCTGCAGGGGCAGACAGATGGAAAGATGGACTCTGGGTTCTGTCGGCCTCAGCCAGAAATTTCTCACTGGCTCAGGTCTTTAGGGTTCTGGTTCCCTTTCACCCCTCAGGCAGATGGGGTGGTTAGGGGGAGCATCCCTTACCTGGTGGGGGTGACAGTGCCAGGGTGGGGCTAGCAAGGTAGAGGAGGGTCCCAGCTGGGACCTAGGGAAGAATAAGGAATGTTTGAGAATTGAAGCCCAAGCACCCCGCCAGCTTGTTTCTGCCCCAAAACTGGGTCCTGGGGCTAGAGGGATAGCAGAGCAGGGAGGGCATTTTTCTTGCACTTGGCTGACCCAGATTCAATCCCTGTCATCCCATAACACCCCCCCAAAGCACTGCCAAGAGTGATTCCTGAGCACAGAGCTGGGTGTAACTCCTGAGCGCCGCCAGGTTTGACCTAAAGACCAAAAACAAAAAACTGGGTCCTTTATAAGCATTCACCCCCTTCTCGGCTCAGTTCAGGGGCCCCGAGGGGAACAGTGAGCAGAACAGAGGAGCCCCCACTTTGTTCCACAGCCCCCACCCCCAGTGACAGTGTCCTCAATCCCTCCTCCCCCAGCGGCCTGTCGGTGCTGATCCGGGTCCGACTGGAGCTGCGTCGGCACCAGCGCGCGGGCCACACCATCCCGGGCATCTTCCAGGCGGTGGCCCAGAGGCAACCCGAGCGCCTGGCGCTGGTGGACGCGGGCAGCGGCGCCCGCTGGACCTTCGCGCGCCTGGACGCCTACGCCAACGCCGTGGCCAACCTGTTCCGCCAGAGGGGCTTCGGGCCGGGCGACGTGGTGGCTTTGTTCCTCGAGGGCCGGCCCGAGTTCGTGGGCCTGTGGCTGGGCCTGGCCAAGGCGGGCGTGGAGGCGGCCCTGCTCAATGTCAACCTGCGCCGGGAGCCGCTGGCCTTCTGCCTGGGCACGTCGGGGGCCAAGGCCCTGGTCTTCGGGGCCGAGCTGGCAGAGGGTGAGGTGGGCGTGGGGGGCGCACGGGGGCCGGGTTGGGCGCACCAGGCCCAGCGCGCCTCTCCAAGGTCCCCCCTGGCGCTGTCCCCGCAGCGGTGGCCGAGGTGAGCGCCCAACTCGGGAAGAGCCTGGCCAAGTTCTGCGCCGGAGAGCCGGGGCCCGAGGGCAGCCTGCCGGACACGCAGCTCCTGGACCCGCTGCTGGTCAGCGCCTCCACCGAGCCCCCCGCACAGCCGCCCGGCAAAGGCATGGACGGTGAGTGGGTTTGGGGGACACCGGAGGTACACCCAGCACCCTGCAGCCCGGATCCCACCCCACCCTGACACCGTCTCTGCTCCTAGATCGGCTCTTCTACATCTACACCTCGGGGACCACGGGGCTGCCCAAGGCCGCTATCGTTGTCCACAGCAGGTGAGGGGTCCCGGCCCGGCCCCTGGTTCTCACGGGATGCCCAGAAATCTGGGTTTGCTGGCTGGCACCCCTTCCTGGTCGACTCGAGGCCCCTGCCTCTGGCCCCGCCCCGGCCAGCTGGCATCCTGCCCCGGGCCCCTCCTCTGGTCAAGGCCCCTGCTGCCCAGCGTCGCTCTCGCCCCCAGGTACTACCGCATCGCCGCCTTTGGCCACCACGCCTACAGCATGCGGGAGGCCGACGTGCTGTACGACTGCCTGCCCCTGTACCACTCGGCAGGTGCGGGCGCGGCAGGGCATGGCCGGGCGTGGCGGGTGGCCGGGGTGGGCTAGGAGGGCGCTCTAGGGTCCTCACCATTGGCCCTCTGCAGGGAACATCATGGGCGTGGGCCAGTGCCTCCTCTACGGGCAGACCGTGGTCCTGCGCAAGAAGTTCTCGGCCAGCCGCTTCTGGGACGACTGCGTCCAGTTCGACTGCACGGTCAGGCCCCGCCACGGTCCAGAGCCCACTGCCCGGGAGACAGGCCTCCCTTGTTGCTCCGGCCCTCGGCCCTCACCACGCCCCATCACACAGGGCCCCACCCAGCCCCAACCACGCCTTTCCCCATGCTCTGCCCCTTGGCTCTAGCCACGCCTTTTCCTGATGCCCCACACCTGCCTTGGCCACGCCCCTCGCCGTTGCTCCGCCCCTACCGTGGCCATGCCCTTCTATCAAGCTCCGCCCCTGTGGTTTAGCCCGCCCTTCGCTAGCGCTCAGTCCTTTCCTGATTCTCCGCCCACCCACATTAGCAATGCCCTTCTGCCCTAGCCACGCCCCTGCGACAATGCCCAGTCCCGCGCCCTAGCCACGCCCCTTCCCTGATGCTCCGCCCCTTTACCTGGACTCTGGTTCTCTGCCTTCAGTCCCATCCTTACCCCACTTTCTTTTTTTTTTTTTTCTTTTCTTTTTGTTTTTTTGGGTCACACTAGGCAGTGCTCAGGGGTTACTCCTGGCTCTACGCTCAGAAATCACCCCTGGCAGGCACAGGGGACCATATGGGACACTGGGATTCGAACCAACCACCTTTGGTCCTGGATTGGCTGCTTGCAAGGCAAACGCTGCTGTGCTATCTCTCCGGGCCCATTACCCCACTTTCTTACCTCACTCCTCCATCAGCTTCCCATCCCATGACACCCCACTTCTCAGCTTATATACCCCTGGGTCCTGCCTACCCTCCTGAGTCCCCTCTGTGCATCCCTGCCCCTCAGCTGTAGACCCTGACACTGCCATCCTGACTCCCTGCACTGGTGCTCCACTACCTTCCCCAGGGTTTCACCCATTGGGGCCGCCCCTGCTGCTGCTGCTGCTGCTGCCTGGGGCTGTATGTGAAAGGCAGGGTGCCCCAAGGGGAGGTGGATCCCTCTGTGCTAGATTTCAAAGGCATCCTGGTTCATGGTTAGAGACAGCCCAGTCCTTGGGACAGGCGGGGAGATGGACAGAGACGAGGGTCATTGGGGGAAGAATAACAAAGGTCACTTCATGCTCATCGCAGGGAGAGGGTCGTTGTGAGCTCAGGAGGGGACACCAGGCCTAGATGAAGCGGGTCCTGGAAGGGTTCAAGGCTTTCTCATTTCTTTTTTTCCCCAATCCCCCCCCCCCCGGCTTTCTCATTTCTGAGCCAGGAACATGGGGGTCTGCAGAACAGACCTCCTCAAGTGCCCCAGCCTTCTGCCGGCCTGCAGACTGCCTGCCCGTGCCCCTGCACTCCCTTGCTGCTGGAGGGGCCGGCGGAAGCAGAGGCAGCCTTGGCTCCCCTGCTCCTGTCGCCGTGGCCCTGGGCCACAAGGGCACCATTGTGAGGGGTGCCCCTCCCCCAGCCTGGTTTCCCAGGACAGGGAGAGCTGCCCAGAGCAGGGCCGGTCAGCGCGGGAGGGCCGGAGTAACAACGGCCCTTGTATTTCCACTTTACCGGAGGAGCCTAATTACCACAGCCCGAGCTCAAGCCCCTGGGCCTTCTGGGGTGATGTATGTTGTGGTAAGGTGTTCATGAAACAGGAGGCTGCAGGCATAACTTAATCTAGGTGCCCCTTCTGCGGTGTCTTTTTCTTTCCCTTTTGGATTTTGGGTCACACCCGGTGGCCCTCAGGAGTTACTCCTGGCTCTGCACTAGAAATCACTCCTGGCAGGCACGGAGGACCATATGGGATGCCGGGATTTGAACAACCATCTGTCCTTGATGGGCTGCGTGCAAGGCAAACTCCCTAAGGCTGTGCTATCTCTCTGGCCCACTTTTTTTCCTCCCATTCTCGGCCCTTCTCAGTTCCCTGACCTCTCCAGGGATATCTTCTCCACAATCTCCAGTCCACAGTCTCGGGTCCTAGGGCTGGCCACTGTCTACTAATGTAAACCAATTGTGGGCTATGGGTCACAGTGCCAGTAGGAGGGCAGAAGAGGGGACTGTGAGGAGGCCCAGACATACAGGGCTGTGGTACTTGACCTGAGTATCAAAGTGTTTCAATCAGACGCAGGGTGCCCCAATACCCAGACTCAGACCTCACTCTCTTTGGGCTAGAGCCTCAATCCCTACTGCCTCAGTTTGGTCACCTGCAAAATGGGAAGACTAGGGGCCCTGGCTATAGCACAGTGGGGTGAGTGTTTGCCTTGTACACAACCAACTCAGGTTCAATCTCCAGCATCCCATTGGGTCCCTGAGCCTGTTAGGAGTGATTCCTGAGCGCAGAGCCAGGAGTGAGCCCTGAGTACCACTAGGTGTGGCCCCCAAAAAAAGTGCCCTGTGGGGAGAGGAACACCAGCTGGTCTGTCTGTGCTTCAGGGGACAGTATGGAGTGCAGAACTCTGGGCTTGGAGTCCCCTTGGAGGGGGCCAGTTCTGCCTGCATCCGGCCCCAGGAACCAGGGGTGGACAGAGGGGTCGTGGTGATTGATGTTGGGAGTCAGGGAACAGCAGGACGACCGTAATCCAGCGCCACCCTTGCCCACATCATCCGGCCCTTCCCGAGCTCAGCGTGCCAGGCTGGGGCAAGGGTATGTGGGGGTGCCGGAGACCCACCCAGGTGGTCACCCATGGCCCACTGTCGCTGCAGGTGGTGCAGTACATCGGCGAGATCTGCCGCTATCTGCTGAGGCAGCCGGTGCGGGAGGCTGAGGGCCGGCACCGTGTGCGTCTGGCCGTGGGCAATGGGCTGCGCCCCGCCATCTGGGAGGAGTTCAGCGAGCGCTTTGGGGTGCGGCAGATCGGCGAGTTCTATGGCGCCACCGAGTGCAACTGCAGCATCGCCAACATGGATGGCAAGGTGGGGACCTGGGTGGGGCCCACCACCCCACGAGGTGCGCATCCCCCCGGGGCAGGTGGTAGATAGCTCCCTTCAGCTGATTCCCACCCAGCATGCCCCAGGTGGTCAACCTCCAGAGGCTGGACATGACTCCCGGCCACCTGCTGGCTGGTTCCCAGCATCACACCCGCCCCCTCCTCCCTTGACTAGAGGAAGCACACCGCACCTTCACCAAGTCTCCCCGGGCCTACTTTCCATCCATGTTGAGTCCCTGATGCTGGGTGTTATCTCGTGTCCTTTTGTCCCTCTGCTCTTCACTCTGGACTCCCTTCTTCCCAACTTAGTGTGAGAATAAGTGAGGGCCTAGTTCTTTTCTGCCCGGCTGTGAAGCCAGAACCCCCTACCCCAGCCTTCTGTAGCACCAAAGGACTCTTGTGAGCGTGCACAGAATCCAGCCAGGAGTGTGTGTATTATGTGTCAGTTCTTTTTTCTTGGGGGGTGGCACACCCAGCATTGCTCAGACATTCCCCCTGGTTCTGCGCTCAAAAGTCACTCCTGGCAGGCTCGGGGGACTATATGGGATGCCGGGATTCGAACCGGGATCCATCCTGTGTTGGCCATGTGCAAGGCAAACGCCTTACCTACCGCTGTGCTATAGCTCCGGCCCAATGTGCGTCATCACCCCAGACTTGCCCTTCCCGCCAACCCCGAGTGTTTCTGGAGCACGGAGCAGCCAGCGGGCCCCAGGGGGTAGGAGGCAGGGATCCCACGCTTCCCCGGGGCCCCTCACTACCGTGGGTGCCGCCCAGGTGGGTGCCTGTGGCTTCAACAGCCGCATCCTGCCGCACGTGTACCCGATCCGGCTGGTGAGGGTGAACGAGGACACCATGGAGCTGCAGCGGGACTCGCAGGGCCTTTGCATCCCCTGCAAGACCGGTGAGCCCGGCCTGTTCCCGGCCCTGGCCCCCTGAGTCCTGCCCTCGGCTCAGCATCCCTGGAGCCCCGCCCCGCCCCGAGGCCCCGCCCCGCCCACCCGGAGCCCCGCCCCTAATTTTGTATCCCAGCATGCGCTGCGCTGGAGCCCTGTCATTAGCCCTGGAGCCAGGCCCTGTGCTCCGCCCCAACCTGGAACCACGCCCCTTATCTTCAAGCCATGCCCCATCCCAGAGACACGCCCCTTATCGTCTAGCCACGCCTATTGTCTCGAGGTCACGCCCCAATTCCTGGTCCAGAGACTTCCCTGGAGTCCGCCCTGGACTGTAAGCTCCTCCCCAAACTGGAGCCACGCCCCTTCACTGAAAGCCATGCCTCTTTAAACCACGCCCATTGCCCCGGAGCCACGCCTCTTACAATCTAGCCACGCCCCATTCATGTAGTCCACAGGCTGGCCCTGGAGTCGCGCCCTATCTTTGGAGCCCCGCCCCTTCACTTCAAGCCATGCCCACCGCTCCGCCTCCATCCCCGGGCCTAGATCCTGGCACCCTCTGGAGCCCTGCCCCATCCTCCAGCCCTGTATCCCGCGCCTGCATTCCTGCATCCCCGTACCCTGGCCTGCCTCCCTCCACCCACCCTGCCCGCCCCGCTGAGCCCTCCACGCCCGCAGGGGAGCCGGGCCTCCTGGTGGGCCAGATCAACCAGCAGGACCCGCTGCGGCGCTTCGACGGCTACATGAGCGAGAGCGCCACCAGCAAGAAGGTGGCACACAGCGTCTTCCGCAAGGGGGACAGCGCCTACCTGTCAGGTGCGCGGGGCCGGTGTAGGGCGCCCGGGCGGGGTCCTGCGCCCCCAAACACACACACACACACACACACACACACACACACACACACACAGCTCACTTTCCCGCCCCGGCCCAGGTGACGTGCTGGTGATGGACGAGCTGGGCTACATGTACTTCCGCGACCGCAGCGGCGACACGTTCCGCTGGCGAGGGGAGAACGTGTCCACCACCGAGGTGGAAGCCGTGCTCAGCCGCCTGCTGGGCCAGACCGACGTGGCGGTGTACGGCGTGGCCGTGCCAGGCAGGTGGTGCCCGGGTGGTGCCAAGCTCTCCCTGGTCCAGAAAGGGGGGCCTGGGCGGGAACTCGGAGGAGCCCCGCAGCTGGGAAGGGCAGGGCCCGCAGCTGGGTGGGGCGAGGCGAGGCGGGAGCAGCACTCAACCCAGTTCTGTCCGCAGGAGTGGAGGGCAAGGCCGGCATGGCCGCCATCGCCGACCCCCAGGGCCAGCTGAACCCCGATGAGCTCTACCAGGACCTGCAGAAGGTCTTGGCACCCTATGCCCGTCCCATCTTCCTGCGCCTCTTGC
The DNA here is from genome assembly GCF_024139225.1 of Suncus etruscus. Lineage (NCBI taxonomy): Eukaryota > Metazoa > Chordata > Mammalia > Eulipotyphla > Soricidae > Suncus > Suncus etruscus. The sequence goes on along the minus strand of NC_064862.1, from coordinate 92,372,454 downwards.
CTCGAGTGGATACAACAGGTGAGGTCTGGCCTGGGGTCAGGGTTCTGACAGGGCCTCAGCCTAGGACCATGGTTTGTACCAACAACTCCTGGGGGCTGGGAATCTCACCGATGTGGAGCTACACGCAAATGTCAGTCCCACTATGCTCTCGCTCCTGTGCCCTCTTCTGTTCTTTCTGTTATTGGGGGTGGGAGTCACAGCCAGTGATGCAGGCGGTGTGTCTGACCACTCTGTGCTCAGGGATACTCCCCTGCAATGCTCACATTTTGTTGGCCCCACAATAGCCAACCAGACCTCTTCCCCAAATCATATGGGGAGCCCCATTGGGCACTTGGGTTCCCAGCCTCTCATGTGGCAGGCCCGGCCCTGCCTCAGTGTCCCCTAAGCGACAGACAAGTGACCTGGCCAGAGCACCATGCCTATGAAGCAGAGCTCTGACTGATTGACTGATGGGGTGGTGTCAGAGAGGTCTTCATGGAGGTAGAGGTTTGATGAAGTTGCTGGATGGAGATGGGGCGGAGGAGGGACAAGGGAATTGGGCTCTAGCGCCCAGCGCCCTCCAAGACCCCCATCTCCTGTCTCTCCGGCCCCTCCCCGCAGGCACCTTCAAGATCCAGAAGACGCGGCTGCAGCACGAGGGCTTCGACCCCCGCCAGACCTCCGACCGCCTCTTCTTCCTGGACCTCAAGCAGGGCCACTACCTGCCCCTGGACCAGGACGTCTACGCGCGCATCTGCGCAGGCGCCTTCGCCCTTTGACGTTCCCGCCGGCCCCGCCCCCTGCTCCTCCCTGCCCCGCTGGCCCCCAGCGAAAGGGGCGGCCGCGCCTGCTGTGGGCGTGTCCTCGCTGGGAAACCGTGGAGCCACGCCCCTCCACGGCCCAACCAATGGAACTGCCTGGCAGCGCCTGTGGGCGTGTCCTCCCTTGACAGGAGGTGGGGCCACGCCCCTCTCGTTTTCTCCAATGGGGTTGCTCCTTTCGAATCTGTGGGCGTGTCCTCCCTGTGATACCTTGGTGTAGCCACGCCCCCTGCTGGCCCTCCAATGAGGTTGCCCCTGCCTTCCCCTATGGGCGTGTTTTCCCTGTGATGCTGTGGAGCCACGCCCCCTGTCCTGTTCCTCCAATGGGCTGTCCTGCCTGTGCCGGTGGGCGTGTCTTCTCTGTGAAACCTCCACGGAGCCACGCCCCTGCCCTGTTCCTCCAATGGGGCTGTCTTGCCTGTGGGCGTTCCTCCATCCAATTCCCGGAACTACTGCCCCTGCCCCTCTCCTTGACTCTCCTCTCTGCCCTGCATCTGGCAGCTCCAGGTTGCAGGTACTTTGAGAGGTTCCCAGAGGGGTCGCCCCGCCCCTTCCAGCTGTGCCTTATGCAGCCCCTGCCCCACTTCCCAGCCTGCTGGGTTTCAGGGTGTTCGAGCCCCTCTGAATCTCCACTGATGAGCCAAGAACTGGAGGGAGACCAGTTCCCATGTACGCTGCGAATGCCCCAAGCTCGGCCAGGGGTCAACACCCCAACCCCTGTCTCTGTCCAGCTGCCCTCACTGTGACCCTGCGCATTGCCCTGCCCAGGGGTCTCCATGCAGCTCTGCCCAGGGGACCTCTAACATGAATACCACCATCCCCAGTCCGACGAGGATGCCCTTGGCATTGTACGACAGTGACGCGCTGGGAATTGAGCTTCGGAATGTCTCCTGCTGGAGCCGAGGTTGATGACAGGCCAGACAATGGCTGGGACGGTGCAGAGTGCCCACCAGATCTGTTGGACATGTGACCACAACTTACTGGGTATTAAGATCTGTCTCGCCCACCCAACACTCCAGGCGGCGCCTTCTGCCATGGACAGAGGGGACAGTGTGGCCCTGACAGGGCCCCAGTTCCAGGCCGCTTCCTAGTTCAGCTTAGAAATAAACCTGCCGCGGAGCGGCTCCAGCGAAAAACAGCCCTTCTCTGTAAATGGCGGGTCAGGGACTAGGCCCTGGGTATGGCTGCTGGGTGGGAGAACTATCAGGTATGAGTTTGGCAGGGGCAGGTGGGCAGGCCTGGGTCAGAGAGGGCAGAGAAGGGCCACAGGCTGGCCCTGTGGGTCTGGGGGAGGGTTCTCTTTTGGGGGGAGCGAGGTTGGGGCAGAGCCCTGAGAGCCCAGGGTTGGGGAGGGAGACTGTCCCTGGAGCTGCAGGTGGGGAGGGCCTGGTTCCTCTTTGCTGGTGTCATGTGGACCCCGAGGCACGGGAGCGGAAAGTGAAGGTGACCAAGAGAAGAAAGGTGGCTTGAGCCTGTGGCTGAGTCCACAAGAGCATGATCACATCTCTGACAGAGAACAGGGGGGATGGAGCAAGGTGAAGAAGCTATCCAAATCCCATAGATTGGTCTGCTGGGCCCAGCCTTGTGATGAGCGACCTGGCTTGACGGCAGCATCCTCAGTTCTGGGGCTTCCAGAGAGAAGACCTGTAACTCCCCTTGTTCGGCACGTTTTGGGATGCAGGCCTCAATGTCCCTGACCACGCGAGGTTTCGCAATTCAAGAGGGGCCAAGGCGGGGAGGGTTTCTGCCTTGCATGCGGCCCACCCGGGTTCGATCCCCGGCATCCCATAGGAGCCTGCCAGGAGTCACTCCTGAGCACCGCCGGATGTGTCCCAAGAACCAAAACAAAACAAAAGGGGGTCGGAGAGATAGCATGGAGGTAGGGCATTTGTCTTGCATGCAGAAGGACGGTGGTTCGAATCCTGCCTTCCCATATGGTCCCTGGGCCTGCCAGAAGCGATTTCTGGGCGTGGAGCCAGCAGCCTTGCCCTTAGTTGCGCCAGGCCCCAAGCCGGCACTGCCCGGCCTGGCGGCGGCGCCACTAAGCAGCACCGCGCAGGCGCGTGCGTCGCGCGTCGAGGGCGTGACCTCGCGCCCGGCTGCGTCGTGCGTCGGGGGCGTGGCCGCGCTTCCGCCTCCCGCGTCGCCATGGCCGCCACGGCCGCGCCGGCCCCGGGGCTCATCTCGGTGTTCTCGAGCGCGCAGGAGCTGGGCGCGGCGCTGGCGCAGCTGGTGGCGCAGCGGGCGGCGTGCTGCCTGGCCGGGGCCCGCGCCCGCTTCGCGCTCGGCCTGTCGGGGGGCAGCCTGGTGAGCCTGCTGGCCCGCGAGCTGCCCGCCGCCGCCGCCCCCGCCGGGCCCGCCGACCTGGCGCGCTGGACGCTGGGCTTCTGCGACGAGCGCCTGGTGCCCTTCGAGCACGCCGACAGCACCTTCGGCCTCTACCGGGTGGGTGAGCGCGCGGCGGAGCCGAGGCCCGCAGAGACACACCCACACGTCCCGCACAAAGCGGGGAAACTGAGGCTGCAGGGCCCAGGCGCCCCGCCCACCCCAGCAGGAGGCCTTTGCGCCGGGCCCAGGCCTGGCTCTGGAAGTTCCTTCCCAGCAAGAGTTGGCTCAGGGGCCGGAGCGGTAGATAGCATGGACTTAGGGCATTCGCCTTGCATGCAGAAGGACGGTGGTTCGAATCCCGGCTTCCCATGTGGTCCCCCCTTTGAGCCTGCCAGGAGCGATTTCTGAGCGCAGAGCCAGGAGGAACCCCTGAGGGCCGCCGGGTGTGACCCAGAGTTGCAACCCATCTAAGGGTCCCCCCCGAGCACCACCAGGAGTGAGTCATTCTGAGCGACTCTGGGTATGACCCAAATCCCACTCTCATCCCCAAAAAATGAAAGAGAAGGGGCCCCCTAGCCCGGTGCCTTGAGTTCTTTTGATTGCAAGACCTAACCGCCAGCTAGGGGAGGGCGTGGTGCAAGGCTGAACCTAGTGGCCACCCGTGGGGGAGGGAGTCTCCAGCAGTGCTCCTAGGTTCTGCACTTGTTTCATTCCCAGGTGAGCTTTGGGACACTCATCTCAGCAGGCACAGGGAAGGGCGGTGCCACAAGACACCCCCATGCACCGAACGGGTGCATGTTTGCAAGTGTGGACCAGGCCCGAGGTTTATAAAGTTTGGGGATAACGTGGAGCTTTGCACCTGCCTCAGCTTCTCTCCCCAAGTCTGCACACGTGTGTGTACCCCCCCACACACATACCACCTTCCAGTGGGTGTGAGCTTGGGGGGCTGCTAGCCAGCCACATCCTGGGCTAAAAAGGCGTCCCCCAACTCCCCAGATCTCAGGGCTGGGGCATCTCCCAGGTTTCTGCCTCCTAAGAACTGGTTCTTGCAACAAATGCAAAGGTAAAAGGGTGAATCCCAGAACCTGTCTGTCTTGCCCTGCTGCTTTAGTTGTTCTTTTTTTGTTTATTTTGGGGCTACACCCAGCCATACTCTGAGCTTAGTCATCTCAGGTTCTGAGGTCAGGGATCACCTCTATCCCTGGTGGGCTCAGCACCTATGAGGTGCTGGGGACTGTCCCAGCGGACAGCATGTGCAAGGCAAGATCGCCCTCCCTGCTGTAGTATTTCTGGCCCCTGCTGTGGTTTTAAGAAGCGAAGGTCCGGGGCCGGGCGGTGGCGCTAAAGGTAAGGTGCCTGCCTTACCTGCGCTAGCCTAGGACGGACCGCGGTTCGATCCCCCGGCATCCCATATGGTCCCCCAAGCCAGGAGCGACTTCTGAGCGCATAGCCAGGAGTAACCCCTGAGCGTCACCGGGTGTGGCCCAAAAACCAAAAAAAAAAAAAAACAAAACAAGAAGCGAAGGTCCATCCCCCCAGTGTAGCCCAGAAGCACACTCATGGGGAGGGAGCACTGCAGGGGTGTGTGTCCATTGAGAGGACTGCCTGCGAGGGAGGGCTGTCTGCTGGGACGGTCATGTGCAGAGGGGCCTGAGCAGAAGGGCACATCCCAGTTAAGCTAATTTGCACAGGGAGGCCTGTGTCCCGGAAGTCCCAGGCTGTGTCTCCTCCCTGCTCTTCTTCCCTCCATGTTCCTTCCCAGGGCTACATTCTCAGGGCAATGCATGGACTCAAGAGTGAACCCCCTCATCCACCCTTCCCAACATCCTATGCTTCCCACTGTGCAGGATCAACGTCACCCTGCAGCGTGACAGCAGCAGCGCTGTGGGTGGGGCAGGCAGGCAGGAAGACTGCTCCAAAGAAGTGGAGAGGCCTTGCTCAGAAAAGGGCAGCATTGGGTCAAGCCGAGCTGTCTCCACCTTGTGTCCCCCTCGGGTGTGACGGGTTCCCACCAACTGTCCCCTCTTTTGCCACAGACCCACCTCCTTTCCAAGCTGCCCATTCCCGAGAGCCAAGTGCTCACAATTGACCCACAGCTGCCCGTGGAAGCAGCGGCCGAAGACTATGCGAAGAAGTTGAGACAGGTAAGCCCGCCACCCGCGCACACGCCCCCAGGCTGGTGGACAGTTGTTCCTGCAGAAACACCCCAAAAGTCACTGCCCACCATGGGGTTCCTGGGTCCTGGCTGGCTGCGTCAACTTTCCCCACAGCGGCCCCAGCTGTCTGTCTCTGACCATGTCCCCTCTGCCTGCTCCCCACCCAGGCCTTCCAGGGCGACACCATCCCAGTGTTTGACCTCCTGATCCTGGGCGTGGGTCCTGATGGCCACACCTGCTCCCTCTTCCCAGACCACCCTCTCCTGCAGGTGAGTGCCCCCCTGATGGTTTTTCCACGCTAGCCCTGTGGTCTGACTGGCCGTGAACCCTAACCCAAGCTAGCCTCTGCCCACCAGTGCCTAGCCTGAAACTCTACAGCCTCTGTTTCTCACCTTGAAAAGAACCTTAAGGGGGCCAGAGAGATAGCATGGAGGTAAGGCATTTGCCTTTGTTTTGTTTTGTTTTGTTTTGTTTTTGGGCCACACCCGGCAGTGCTCAGGGGTTACTCCTGGCTGTCTGCTCAGAAGTAACTCCTGGCAGGCACGGAAGACCATATGGGACACCGGGATTCGAACCAACCACCTTTGGTCCTGGTTTGCCTGCTTGCAAGGCAAACGCCACTGTGCTATTTCTCCGGGCCCAAGGCATTTGCCTTTCATGCAGAAGAACGGTGGTTTGAATCCCGGCATCCTAGGCATCCTATTAGGTCCCCCGAGCCTGCCAGGAGTAATTTCTGAGCGCAGAGCCAGGAGTAACCCCTGAGCGCTGCCAGGTGTGACCCAAAACAACAACAACAAAAAAAAAAAAAAAAAGAAAAAAAAGAAAAGAACCTTTAGGGCCAGAGCTTTAGCACAGTGGTGAGGGCGTTTGCCATGAATGTGGATTTGATCCCCCCAATCCCATAGGGTCCCCTGAGCATTGCCTTTAGTGATTTCTCAGCACAGAGCCAGGAGTAACCCCAGAGCATTTCCCTTCCTTGAAGGGGCCAGAGAGGTGGCGCTAGAGATAAGACATCTGTCTGCCTTGCAAGTGCTAGCCTAAGGCCTGATCCCCAGGCATCCCATATGGTCCCACCAAGCCAGGGTCGATTTCTGAGCACATAGCCAGGAGTCACCCTTGAGCGTCAAACATGTGCGGCCCCCCGCCAAAAAAAAATTGAAGCTGGTCTGGCCCCTGGGAAGCTCTTCCTGGTGATGTGACCCCAGCCCCACCCACCCCCAGGAGCGGGAGAAGATTGTGGCCCCTATCAGTGACTCCCCGAAGCCACCGCCACAGCGCGTGACCCTGACACTGCCAGTACTGAATGCTGCCCGCACGGTCATCTTCGTGGCCACCGGAGAATCCAAGGCCGCCGTCCTCAAGGTAATGGGCGGGAGAAAAGACGAGAATGAGTCATGAGGAGGAACCACAGAATGGTTGGAAGGGGCTGCCCTCATATGCGTTCAACCAGGTCCCAACCCTGGCACTACAGAGAGTTCCAAGCTTACTGGGCGTGAGCCTGAGCACAGAGCCCGGAGTCAGCCCTGCGCACCCTTGGCATGGACTCGTTGTGCAAACTCTCATCTCCCCTCTGACCCAGCACCCCCACCCACCCTACCCTTGGTAGCCATGAGGCTTCTAGTCCTCAGCAATCGTACTGAGGGTGCCCGTGGCCAGACCCTCAGCAGCCCCCTCTCTGTTTCTCTGCACAGCGCATCCTGGAGGAGAAGGAAGAGCATCCCCTGCCCGCAGCCCTGGTCCAGCCACACACGGGCAAACTCTGCTGGTTCCTGGACGAGGCGGCCGCCCGCCTCCTCACCGTGCCCTTCGAGAAGCATTCCACGTTGTAACTGAACCCAGCTAGCCTGCCATGGCGCCAATGCCGGGACCTTCTTGGGCTGCAGCCCTCGGCCTCTCTGCTGGCTGCTGTCCACCAGGTGGTGCTTGACCCCGAGAGTCCCGGGAACATGGCTCAACCCACAGTTCGGGGCTCTGGGGGAGGGTCCCGGTATTAAAGGAGCCTTGGCTGGAATCTCCCCTTTGTCCTGGTCTTTGATGCCAAAGGTTGGGGCCAGGGGCTGAGCCTGGGGCCAGCTCAGGAGGACAGGGTGGGCGGGGCCAAACAGGAGGCGGGGCCTCGGCAGCTGGGGCGGAGCACGTGACTTTCTCCATTGGGGGCGTGGTCTTTCTGGGAGGGGCGTGTTTTCATATTGTGGGGTGGCCTCTTAAATTCCACCCTCAATCTCTGGAATGAGGTTCCCAGGGGCCAGATCAAGGTCACAGTTCTGGCCCCGAGACCTTCGGGTGAGGCTACTGTGGCCCCCTAAGTTCTACAGACTCCATGCCAAGGCCGCAGCCAGAGATTCCAGGCATCTGTGTGAACTCCCAGATCTACCATGTTCCCCCTGAACTACATGACACAGGCACCATCCAGATCCTTCCATCTCCTCTGCTGGAACATCAGCCCCAGGACACATCAGTGCCCACTTCCCCAACTCTGACACTCTTATCTCCTGCCTGTCTCCCCTGGAGGAAGGGGGTCTAGGAAAGGGGTGCATCCGGGTCCACCCAAGCCTCTGGGGTCCCTCGGCACCTGTGCTCAGACCCCTGGGTATCGGTTGAGCCTTATCCAGGGCCTCATGCTGCTCGGGTGCTTTTCACTGGTCGGGGATCCGGGCTGCTCCAGGTGCTGGTGTTTGTGTGTCATGTGGGCTTGGAGGACCCCACGTTGCTGTGGGTGCCCACCCCCACCTCCAGGAACCTTGTAAAATGTTTCCCAGGCACAGTTCCCAGTGTGGTGGACTCAGAGAGCCTGGAGCTTGCGTTTCTGTCCTGCTCTGATTGAGGCAACTTCCTGCCTTGCTCAGTTCCTTTCTTTTTTTGTTGTTTTTGGGCTACACCCGTTTGATGCTCAGGGGTTACTCCTGGCTATGCGCTCAGAAATCGCTCCTGCTTGGGACCATATGGGACGCCTGGGGATCGAACCATGGTCCGTCCTACGCTAGAGCTTGCAAAGCAGACACCTTACCTCTAGCGCCACCTTCCCGGCCCCTCTTTTTTGTTTTTTGTTTTGTTTTTTGGGTCACACTCAGTGGCGCTCAGGGGTTCCTCCTGGTTCTGTGCTCAGGAATCCTGGCAGGTTTGGGAGCCATATGGGATGCTGAGACTCTAACCAGGGTCTGTCCTGTCTTGGCTGCATGCAAGGCAAACGCCCTACTGCTCTGCTATCTCTGGCCCCTGCTCAGTTCCTTTTTTTTTTTTTTTTACTTTTTGTGGGGAAGGCCACACCCAGCAATGTTCAGGGCTCACTCCAGCTGGAACTCAGAAGACCATATAGGATGTCAGGAATCGAATTCAGGTCAGCCATGTGCAAGGCAAACACGCACTTTCCCCGCCTTGTTACATCTCTGACATCTCGTTTTATTATATGCTTTATTTATTTAGTTTTTGGGTCCACACCCGGCAGTGCTCAGGGATTACTCCTTGCTCTGGGTTCAGAAATAGCTCCTGGCAGGCTCGGGGGACCATATGGAATGCCAAGAATTGAACCTGATACAAGGCAAATGCTGTCCTCTTGTTCCGGCCCCTTTATTTTTGTTGGATCACTATGAGATGCCAAGGAACAAACTTGTCTGTGTCAGCCCCCTGTGCAAACCAGCACCTACCCTCCCTGCTGTGCTCAGGTTCTCAGTTCATTTTCAATAATAGATTTAACATTTTTTAAAAAGATCTAATTAAGTGCGCTTTTTGAGGTGCCCTGGACCATTTATTTTTCCCACGGGCCCTCACCGGGCTCGGTTCCTCACACCCACCCACCCAGTGAGTTTCTCTTTGCTAGAACCTGTAGAGCCCTTTCACCCTCGCCCCCCAGCCAGCTGTGGGGGCAGCTCAGCCCATGCCAGGTCTGCTGGGGCCCCGTGTGGGTGCAGTCAGTGCTTTGTGGGCTCTTTTCCAGCTGGCCGGACCTGCCCTGGTCTCAGACTTGGCCTATGGGGAGAATGACTCCCCACCCCCACCCTCACGCAGAGGGTGGAATCGGAACCCAGGAAACCACTGAAAGTGAAGCTTCTCTCCACGCCTGCTGGGCACCCAGTGACAGGAGGAAGTGGACGGGCCACAGCAGGTGTGCAGGCCCCCCCAAACCCTGTGACTGCCCCAGAGACTCCAGACGCACCCTCAGAGCCAGGCTGACTCGCCTGGTTCCCTCTGCAGGGGAGAGGACCGACATTTCAGAGCACCTTCGCCCACCCCAGTTCCCACTGTGGTGTTGGGGTCCGCCTGTCTCTGTCCCCGCTGGAGATCCCGGCCTCCAGACTTTGAGAGTCCTGTCCCGGTCCTGCCCTGCTCTGCCCCTCTCTGCCTCATAGTGAGTTGGTTCCAGGAGTGTCCCCGATGTTGGCCTGCCCCTGTGCCCCGTGTTTGCCCAACTTGCCTCCTCCAGAGGAGCTGCGACTTGAGTCGGACTCCCCACCCTGCCCTGCCCCACCCTGGGGGCTTCCCCAGCAGCACCCCACAAAGCCACCTGCTCTGAGGGCCTGGTTCTGGGGCCAAGGAGCAGGCGTGATTCCTGCAGGGTTTGGGCGGGCTCTTTAAAGAAAGGGCGGAGTTAGCGAAGGGTGTGGGCGGGGCCTATAAAGAATCGGGCTGCTGTGGGTGGGGCAGAGGCACCTTGGGGGCGTGGTGGATCGTGGTGATTGGCTGTAGGGAGTGACCAGGGTGTGGTGGGCGTGGTCAACGAGGAGCCCCGCCCCGGGCTCTGGCCTCAATGTCCCTGGAGCCCCTCCAAGCCCATCTGTTGCTGCTTGTGCCCGTTCTTTGAGCCCGTGAAGAGGAAACTCCAGGAGCCCAGGCAGGAATGGGTGGGCGACCCTCCAGCCCCCTGGACAAACAGCAGCGGCAGTACCTCAGGGGTGAGCAGCGGTGGTGGGGGAGGTGGGCTTGGCAGGTTGGGGTCCAGCCCTGGGGATGCCAGAGGCCCTGCCCCAGTTTGTCCCAGAGCATCCAGGAAAGAAGCAGAACCGCTCTAGAGTGGCTCACGTTCTGCTCAAGAGACTCTTTTGCGAGATTAATTTTTCCTTGTTCTTATTTACCTTGATTTCACTTCTCACTGTTATCCTTTGCCTTGAACATTTTGTGTGTGTGTGTGTGTGTGTGTGTGTGTGTGTGTGTGGTAAATTTGGTCCCCTACTTGGCATGAGTTTGGACTAAGGTGTTGGGGGCCAGCGGGTCCCAGACCCAGCAGCTCTCCTGGGGAATCCCTTGCCCCCTCCCAAAATAGTGGGTAACTTAACTCTCTGTGTAGACCACAAAAATCAGACTGCTCCTGATATGAAACAAAGCAGGGCTGGTTCTCACATGCTATGCACTCTTGGTAGAGCTGCTAGGTGCTGGTATCCATCGTGGGGTAAGTGTCCCCATGGAGGGGGCTGACAGTCCAGACCAGAAAATGGCACAGGCATCTTTTTACGAGTGGACTCAGAAAGTTGCCCCAAGAAGATCAGGATTAATTTTATTTTATTTTATTCTTTCTGAGTGGCTTCACCTCTAGTTTTCACCTTATCCTCCTAGAGTGAGATGCAGAAATTGGCTGGCTGAGAAAAGACTCCTTTTTTCCCTTCCTTCCTTTCCTCTCCTGTTTCTCCCATGGGAAATTTTTGTGCCTCTCCCTGCAGGCTACCACATGGCCCACAATAGGTGCAGGAGCTCCAGCCATCAGGTCCCCACTCTAGACAGTCTAAGCAACTTGGTTTTTGTATATAGTCACTTACACACATGCAAGGAGGAAAACCTCTGGGATCAGGGCAAAGATCTCTCCCATGCCCACTTTCCAGAAATCTCTCTGACACCAGGAGGGGAGCTATTTCTAAATGACAATCTCCTAAGTAAACCTGCCAAGACACAGTGGGATGTTTTGAGAATGGAGAGAAGTACCACGAGTGAGGCGGCTGCTTTGCACACCGCCAACCCATGCTCAATTTCCCACACCCATTGTGGTCCCCTGAGCCCTGCTAGGCACAAAATTAGGAGCACAGCTAAGTGTGGTTCCACCCTTTAAAAAAAGAAAGAAAAGGGCCCAGAGAGATAGCACAGCGGCGTTTGCCTTGCAATCAGCCGATCCAGGACCTAAGATGGTTGGTTCGAATCCCGGTGTCCCATAGGGTCCCCCGTGCCTGCCAGGAGCTATTTCTGAGCAGACAGACAGGAGTAACCCCTGAGCACCGCAGGGTGTGGCCCAGAAACCAAAAAAAAAAAAAAAAAAAAGTGAAACCAGAACAATAGCACAATGGGTAGGGCATTTGCCTTGCATGCAGCTGACCTGAGTTCCATCCCTGGCATCCCATATAGTCTTCCAAGCGTGCCTGGAATGACTTCTGAGTGCAGACTCAGAAGTAACCCCTGGGCACTCACGGGTGTGGCCTCAAAACCAAAAAAATTAAAGATGCAAAACAAAGAAACCCGAGGAGGTGGGGAGCAGAGATTAAGCTGGGGGCCTGCTCCCTGTGGCGGAAACTGGCTGGGCCGCTAGGTGGGGGGGACCTTGCAGGCTCAGCCACCGTGCCCATCCCTGTGTGCCCGCAGGCCAGGTGGACACGCTGCTGAGGAACTTCCTGCCCTGCTACCGGGGCCAGCTGGCCGCCTCTGTGCTGCAGCATCTCTCGAGGGAACTAGGCCCCCAGGAGCCCGCCGTGTGTCAGCTGCTGCGGAGTAGAGTGGGTGCCGGCCACGGGGAGCGTGCAGGGCGCGGGCTGGGAAGGAGGGAAGCCAGCGTGTGGGAGGCCCTTTCCGGTCATTGCTGCACCTGCACCTGGGACACGGGTCACCTGCACAGCCCGCCTGCTCTGCCCTCTGGGGGTGGCGGTGCGAAGGGGCAGAGGGGACAGAAGAAATCAGATCTCACATCAACAGAGCCAGAATCTGGGGTCCAAGGCCCATGCACTTGTCTCCCCGCTGCTTCAGGAAGAACCTCCTTTTCTGGCTCTGCTGGGGAGACCCAGAAGTGGGGATGAGGGCTCCTGTCAGTTTAAGGGGGATTAAGGCGACCATCCTGGGGGCTGGGGCCACACCCAACCGGACCACGCCCATTCTCTACATGACCACGCCCACCTTGCAACTGACATCGCCCCGCTACACCTCCTCTGACCACGCCCACTATTCAAATCATGACTCTACTTCATCAGTCCTTTGGCTTCACCTGCCTCTGCTTATCCAGCCCACTCTGCCTCTGGCCACGCCCCTTATTCAAATCTCAAATCCTGACCCCCGCCTCATCCAGCTTTTGGTCCTGCCAGTCTCCACTTATTTCGCCCTTCCTGCATTTGACCCCGCCCTCTGAACGCTGACCACGCCCTTATGCAAATGTAGATCTCACTCCATCGCCCTGCCCCTTATTTGTCTAACCACGCCCTCTCCCTCTGATTATTTCTCTCATGCAAATCATGGCCCCGCCCAGCAAGCATTTGGTTCGGCCTGTCTCCATCCCTCTGACCACGCCCTCTAGTTTGACCACGCCCGTTATTCAAATGGGGCCCCATCCATCAAGCATTTGGCCCTGCCTGTCTCCACTCACCACCCCTTCTGCCCGCCTCTGCCTCCGCCTTCCCCTTCCCCAGAAGTTGCCCCGAGTGCGGGAGCATCGTGGGACCCTGGCGCAGCTCCGGGGCCGCCCTCCGCAGTGGCTCGAGACCTTCTGTGTCCTGCGTGGGGACGGCCGTCTGGAGTGGTTCAGCCACCGGGGGGTGAGTGCAGACACATCCCCCCAATCAGACCCTCGTTCCCCAGTAGCCCCCAAATCTCTTTCCAGTCCCGGGCAGTTTGGAACCCAGACCGGCGGGTTTCTTTGGCTGGGCCAGGAGGGTAAACTGAGGCCTGAGCTGAGGCCGAACCTGCTGCCATGTCTGTGTGCTTTTGCATGCGTACACCGGGCTGTGAGCAGGGAGGGAGGGTTGGGGTGCAGCTGATCTATCCCCCCCCCCGTTGAGACACGGAATTGAGGGCAGCCCCTCACCCTCATGCACTTTCCCTAGGAATACGAGAAGGGAGGCCCCCCTCTGGGTGCCGTGGCCCTGACAGGTTTCACAGTGCTCACCTCCCAGCGAGAGTACTTGCGCCAGCTTGACTCACTCTGCCCTCCAATACCCCCAGGTAAGGCGCCTTTTCTCCCTGTACGGATGGGCCCCATAGGGACCATTTCTCAGAGTGGGGCGGCCCTGAGCCTGCATCGACCAGATAAGCAGCACTTCCCCCAGGTGGGCACCTCAAAAGGTGCAGGTGGGACTAGAACCATCGCACAGCAGGGAGTGTGTTTGCCTTGCACAGCGCACATCTGGTTTCGATTCTCAGAATCCCATAGTGTGCCTTGAGCTTGCTAGAATTGATTCCTGAGTGCAGAGCCAGGAGTATCCCATGAGCACGGCTGGAAGTGGCCCCAAAACAAACAAACATGCCTAGTGACTGGAAGCTTCCTGCCCTCTGTCTGTGCCCAGGCCAAGCCCCACAGGACCCCGACCCTTTCCTGGAGATGCCTGGGGCTTTCCCCCTGTTCCTGCATCATCCCACCCGCGGACACCTCTGCTTCTCGGCCACTTCGGCGGCAGCGCAGCGCACCTGGCGGCTCGCCCTGCAGGGGGGGATCCGGCTTCGTGGCACAGGTGGGACCCAGGACAGGGTGTGGGCCACGGGGCAGAGGGCGCCTTCCTGGGGAGGGTGCCTACAGAGAAGGTGAAGTTCGGGGGCCTAGTGGGAGGCATCATGACTTGCTGGGGTGCTGGGGAGCTGGAGAAAATGGGGGAAGCCCATGACTGAGGCACCACCCCTCCTGCCTCAGTCTTGCAGCGGAGTGCGGCACCTGCGGCACGGGCCTTCCTGGACGCCGTCCGGCTCTACCGCCAGCAGCGAGGCCACTTTGGGGAGGACGATGTGACACTGGGTTCGGACGCCGAGGTCAGTGGGTGCAGAGGCCCACGGGAAGCCCCAGGGACTCCTAAGGCCTTGGACATACAAGAATCCAGTGTCCAAGGCCATGCCCTCTCCCAGGGACCCCGAGACCACACCCACAACACATGAGGCTAAGGCACGCTCATTTTCGGGGATCCCCTAAGACTTCGCCCACCACCAAAGACCACACCCACGCAACCAAAAGCTATTCCGTTGCCCTGCCCACATCCACGGCTCCACCGACTACCACGTCCACTCAAAGGACCCTCTGAGACCAGGTCCACTGCTAGTCCATGCCACTCCCCCAGGGACCTCTGGGACTCCGCTCACCACCTCGCCCACCACCCAGGACCCTCTAAGGCCATGCCCGCTGCCCACAGGGACCCAAAGGCCGTGCCCACTGCTCTGACCACCCCACCCCACCCAGGGCCACGAAGGCTCAAGCCTACCCCCAAGAACCCCCAAGACCACGCGCACTCCCGCAGGTGCTGACAGCCGTGCTAATGCGGGAGCTGCTGCCTGTGCTGCGTGCCCAGATCCTGCCTGGCCTGCGGGGGTCCGGCCGGGCCCGGGCCTGGGCCTGGACAGAGGTAGGCGCCTGCCTGGTGGGGCACTGCAGGGCCCGGAGATTCGCCCAACTGCCCTGCCCGTTGCCTTGGGTCCCGGGAGTCGCCCCAGGCAGCCGTCAGTTGCCTCCCCGGTCACACTGGGGTCCTCCCTGCTTGTCCCGAACCTCCAGCTTCTCGACGCCGTCCACGCTGCTGTGCTAGCTGGGGCCTCCGAGGGCCTCCGCGCCTTCCAGCCGGAAAAGGACGAGCTGCTGGCGGAGTTGGAGAGGAGCCTCCGGCCGGACTTGGACCAGATGCAGCGGCTGCAGGCCGGGGTGACGGAGAAGCTGCAAAGTGAGGCTGGCAGTGCCGCCTACGGAGGGTGCTCAGAGCTGGGCCGGGAGGGTCCAATGCCCAGCTGACATAGCATCTTCTCCTCACAGCCCAGGTCCAGGCTTCCCTGGAGGCCTGCCTGTGCAGGCATGTGGACCCGCAGCTGCCTCTCATCACACAGAGGCTGCTGAGCACCGTGGCGGCGGCACTGGGGGTGGTGCAGGCCCTGCTCACCCAGGGCATGGACCGCCTGCACCGGCACCTGCGGGGAACCCCTTCTGGCAAGCAGCTGCGCAAGGAGGTGAGAGCCGTCGTGGGCAGCCACGGAGCCTCGTGGTAACTCAGAACAGGAATCACACACACCTCGCTTCCATGCTTGCTTGCCAGCAGCAGCTCTAGGCTTTTTGCTTTGGGAAGTTGACTATGGAGGGAAATGGCTGTAAGGAATGTCTGGAGTCCCCTTTCCTTCAGGGTTCTCCTTCCCACCACCGCTTCTATAATCCCGAAGTTACGTTCTCACTGTTTACAATATCAATGAGAATCTATTCTGTGCCAGAGAGCCTCCCTGTCATGTTCTCTTCCTCCTCCTGGAACACACCTCGTACCTTGTTAAAGCCACAGCTCACTGGCATCAATCTACACTGCTTGCACTTGTCTGTCTGCTCAGTGTGAGATCCACTCCATTTCTGTACCCCCAGTGTGAGCCAAAGAGGAGATATCCGGTGGAGGACCCACAGGTGCCAGCCGGGGCAAACTGCACCTTTCCCCTCAGTCACTCCAGCGCCGTGTTTTCTTGTTTGTTTTTAAGTACTTTCCCATTTAAAGTCCGTCTCAGCCAACTTTGTTTTTTATTACACATCTAACAACTACTAAAGCACCATGTGTCCCCACTGATCTTTCCCTTCGAGATGGGTTATCTGGTTTGTGTGTGTGTGTGTGTGTGTGTGTGTGTGTGTGTGTGTGTGTGTGTGTGTGTCTGTGTCTGTGTCTGTGTCTGTGTCTGTGTGTGTGAGATCCCTGCTTTCCCATGGGCTCATCAGACATGTTCTGACCCCTCTGGCACCCCCGGAGTGCAGGTCTACTCCTTTGGGGAGATGCCGTGGGACCCAGAACTGATGCAGAAGTGCTACCGGGAGGCTGAGCAGAACCAGGGCCGCCTGGGACAGCTGATGGCACCGTTTGGCTTCTTGGGAACACAGAGCCTGGTGTTTGGGGTCCTGGATCTGGTGCAGCAGGTGAGAGGGAGGCGGAGGCGGAGGATGTCAGGACTTCTCTGCAGCAGAGTCTGAGCTCCTGCCACCTCCCCGCTAACCCATCGGCCAGGAGGGGGCACAGCCTTCCATTTGGGTCTCCTCTGATCACGAGTCCGGGTCCTGAGGGCGGGCGGAGACGGTGCGGGGTGGCTGACCGGACAGGGCTCACCCCTGACAGCACCTCTCCTCCTGCAGCTTATGGCCGACGCCGTGGCCACCTTCCTGCAGCTGGCGGACCAGTGTCTGAGCCCTGCGCTGGGCTGTGACCAGGCAGCCCGGCAGCTGGAGAAAGCGCGGGAGCGCATGCTCAAGGTGTGTGGGCAGCAAAGAGCGTGGCCTTGAGATGAGAGGCCTTGGGAGGGCGTGGCCAAAGTGGCAGCTGGTGGGCGTGGTCAAAAGAGGGCGTGACCCAGATGGCCACGCACCAAACCCGGAAGATGCTGCCCATAGATGGGTATGCTCTAACAGAGGGCGTTCTGTGGGCGTGACCTCACAATGGGCGTGGCATAACTGGAAGGGCGTGTTCACACAAATGAATTATGGGCGTGGCCTCCCTTTGTGGGCGTGACACGGACCGAATAGTGCTGGGAGGGGCGTGGCCACACCAAGGACTTGTGGGTGTGGCCTAACCGTATGCGTTTGGTGGGCGTGGTGTGACGTGCCGAGGGGCGTGGACACAACAGAAGTTGTGTGGGCGTGGTTTAAGAGAGGGTGTCTTTGGTGGGTGTGGCCTTCCCTCCAGTGGGCGTGGCATGGACAGAAAATGGGCGTGGTCCTAAGTCTTGTGGGTGTGGTTTAAGAGGAGCGATAGGTGGTGTGGTTTTTCTCAGGGCCTGTGGTTGCTGAGTAGCAGTATCAGGTCTTGTGGGCGTGGCTTAAGAGGTTGTGTCGGGGCATAGCTTTTCTAGGTGGGTGTGGCGTGGACCGGGAAGGGGCGTGGCCACAGCAAAGGCTTCTGTGGGCGTGGTATTTAAGGGGTGTGGCTTCTGTAGTGGGCGTGGCTTCGAGGGGCCCCTTTGGCTCAGACCTGACAGCGCTCCCCTTCCTGCAGAAGTTTCAGTCTGACCGAGACTCTGCACAGAGGCGGTTTGTCCGCGCCTGGCTGCTCAGCATCTTCCTGCCTGTCGTGCTGAGCCGGCTGGAGCTGGGCTGCAGAGCCGTGAGCACATGGGGGCAGCACTTGGGGTGTATCTGGGAGGAGGCATTCCCAAATCTCCGTCTCCCATAAACACACGGACTCCCTGTCTCCGTGTGTCAGTGGGGGGAATCCTGAGTTGACAGAGATGCAAACTCCGGGCAGGAGCAGGGCTGAGGGGAACCATAGCATGTGCAAAGGCCCCAAGGCAGGCTTGGTGTTTGGTGCATGGGGTGTGTGACTGGTCCTGAGTGAAGAGGGGTGGGAAGGAGAGAAAGGTGGGTCCCATAGACCAGGTCACAAGGGCTTGCAAGCGCCCTAGGCAGCAGGAGGTTCTTTTGGGGATTCCTGCCCAGCCCGATATATTCTGTTTTATTCACTTCCCACAACAGCATGGGGCATAAACTTCACCATAAAGATATGGGAAACTGGGGCTGGAGCGATAGCACAACTGGGAGGATATTTGCCTTGGACGCGGCAGACCCATGTTCGTTCGCCAGCATAACATAGGATCCCCCAAGCCTGCCAGGAGTAACCCCTGAACATCCCAGGGTGTGGCAAAAAAAAAATGAGATGAGAAACTGAGGTTCCGGGTCTCCCAACTTCTCAGAGCTAGGCCTGGGCTCAGCCTCCCCCTCCCACACCTCCCACAGCGACTGGCCGAGTTCGAAGGGGACGTCCTGGCGGTGGGGAGCCCCGCCTTGACCATCAACGGCGTCTATGAGGATCTGGTCCGGGGGGTCCTGCTGCAGAGGGTCGACCGAGGTGAGCTTGACCTCTCCTCCCCTTCGGGTGCTCACCCACAGCCGGATCCAACAGCAACCTCCTGACTCCTAGTTTCGTTTCAGAGCTGACCAAGGCCCTGGGTGACAGTGGTGACAGGAGTTGTGAGCCGTTGGCCTCAAGGGAGCAGGCAGGAACAGGTGAGGAACTCCTGGTGGATCTGGAGGCTTGGGGGTGTGCATGAGGGTGGGGCCGGGCTAAGAGCCTGTGAGTCAGAGCACTGTGTTGGAGCACCATGTCACAGAGCACTGACAATTAGAGCACTGTGCCAGAGCACTGTGTTGGAGCATTGCACATCTCCCTCTTGACTTGTTTTATGCCACACCTGCTGGTGCTGGGGGAATGCTTGGGCTTGCGGCTCAGTGGTTGCTCCCAGGGGTGCTTGGGGGCCCCAACAGTGCCAAGGATTGGGGCTCACACATGCCAGGCCCATTGCTTATCCCAGGAGCCTTTCCTTTGTGTTTTTTGGGCCACACCCGACTGTGCTCAGGGGTTACTCTTGGCTCTGCTCTCAGAAATCGCTCCTGGCAGGCATGGGAGACTATATGGGATATGCCGGGGATCAAACCCGAGTCGACCACACTCAAGGCAAATACTCTCCTCCCTCTTGGGCTGATAGTGGGTGTTTCTGCCTTTCTGCCTTTGTCTATTACAGATGATGCTCCAAGAGGGACTGGACAGACATTGGACCCGGGACCCAGCGGGCGCCCACTCTGCCCCCTACCCACTCTGGGGACGTTCCGAAGCTAAAGGTCTGAGCCTCCCACCTCCACCTTGTGGGCTGGCAGTGACTTTGGTCCATAGAATTTTCAGGTCAAAACCTTCCCAGCACTTGGAGGTGCAGACAAACCCATAACCCTGGATCTTTTTTTTTTTTTTTAATCTTTTAAATTTTTATTTCTGGGGGGCCACACCCGGTGGCTCCCAGGAGTTCCTCCTGGCTCTGTACTCAGGAATCACTTCTGGCAGGGCTTGGGGACCACTACGGGATGCTGGGTACAGAACCCGGGTTGACCATATACAAGCCAAATGCCCTCCCTGCTGTGATCTTGCTCTGGCCCCCCAAATAAAGACTCCAAGTCCACAGTAATTCTTTCAGGACAGAACAGGATTCAGCATTCACACTGTCAGGTCTTGTAGGGGGACACACCGCTGTCTAGAGTGAGATGCAAGAGAGGATCCCCTCTCCCGGGCTGACCCCTGAAACTGAGAACCTTCCTGACATTTCCCAGGCCTGCAGCTGTCTGAGGCGATATCCGCTTCTTTGCTCACTGGCCAGCTGCTTCCGGAGCTGAAGCCTATCTGGGAGGGAGGATCAGCCTAAGTTCCCCTGGAGCTTCCCCTCTGCGGTGCTCCTGTTCCACGTCTCACGGGCCTTTCGTCCCTTTCCTCTTTTTGAACTCAGGGACTGTGACACCCAGCCAAGCCCATCTAGTTGCTTTGACCCAGGAGACATCGTGTGTGTGTGTGTGTGTGTGTGTGTGTGTGTGTGTGTGTGTGAATCACAGCAGGCTCTTTGTTTGGTTTTGTTGTTATTTTTATTTTTGCGCTCAGAAATCGCTCCTGGTAGGCTCTGGGGACCATATGGGATGCTGGGATTCAAACCCCAGTTGACTGTGTGCAAGGCAAACATCCTCCCCACTATACTCTAGCTCCAGCCCCAGCAGCAGGTTTTCGTGGGGGTGGATCAGGCTATGTTGAACCTCCTGCAAGCAGGGTCTGAGCTCAGCCCGTCTCCAAGACCCTGCCAGGGGCTCTCAGATGCAGAAAGAAGGACCCAGCAGGCAGAAACCAGGGGTTCTTGAAGGTTCAATCAGTCTGGCCACAAGGTCCCCAGCAGTTGGCATATGGTCTACAAGGCTTGGAGTGGAGTCTTGGCTCTGAGATTGGGGGGGCTCTCAGTTTTCCCCCTCTGCAGGAAGACATTCCATAGACGGGTGGGGCTTCGGGTGGGGTGGCCCTGGGATCCCATTGTTTCCCAAAGCTGGGCTAATCCTGGTGGTGAGATAGTTGTAGGCTCAGATGGAAGGAGGCCAGAGTTCAGTTCCCCATGAGCACTGCTGGGTGCGGGCCCCCAAATTAAATGAAACAACCAAACACTGAGTCTGTGAGGTCCTGGGGGGTGTCCCTTTCCCTGTCAGGGCAAAGACCCGTCATTTCTCTGGGTGGTTCCAGACCCCCCGAGAACTCACGGACTCGCCCCCACCCTCCCTGTAAGCCCTCACTCATAAATCACAGTGGACGGTCAGAGTGAAGGTCAGCAGAAGCCACGTGGGGTGTTGAGGAAGGTCCGAGGCTTGGGTGTGGGGACCTTCCCGGAGCAACTCTGAGATGCTGGCAAAGGGGGGGTGTTTGGGTTTTGCACCCCAAGACAGGCAGTGGGGGATGGCAGCTCGGGGGGCCTACAGACCCGGCACCCCGGGGTCACATCCTGCTAACCAGGACAGAAGAGAAAAGATCCAGGTTGCAACTGGGGAAACTGAGATTCAATCTGGGGTGTGTGTTCGTGGGAATCAAAACTGGTCCCCCCACCCAGCTGCGTCAGGGAGCAGAGCCGGGTCTTAGGGCGCCTGGGCTGCAGCTGGACGTTGCTGACCCCAGAGACAGCCCGGTTGGGGCGCTGGGGGCTGATGACGTCAGTCCCCGGGGCGCGCAGATGACTGTCTCTTTAAGGCCGGGAAGGGGCGTGGCCTCGGGCTCGGTCCTGGCGGCCCATTGGCTGAGGGAGGCCCGCCTCCCCTTTAAGACGCTCCGCCCCGCCCACGGGCAGCTTTAAGGCGCGGCCCGTGCCCGCCGGCAGAAAAACGGCTTAAAGGCGACGCGTGGCGCCATGGCGGCGGCCCCAGGCGCGTGCGGGCGGCCGTTCCCCGCGCTCCTGCTGCTGCTGCTGCTGCCGCCGCCTCCAGGAAGCCCTCGGGGCGCCGCCGCCTACTTCCCCGAGGAGCGATGGAGCCCCGAGTCTCCGCTGCAGGCGCCGCGGGTGCTCATCGCGCTGCTGGCCCGGAACGCGGCCCACGCGCTGCCCACGACCCTGGGCGCCCTGGAGCGGCTGCGGCACCCCAAGGCGCGCACGGCGCTGTGGTGAGGGGGGACCCCGGGCCGGGGACGGTGTCGGGGCGTCGGGCTGTCCCGCGGGGCTCGGGGCCTGGGCGGTGGTCAGGGCGCCGGGCTGTCCCCGCGGTGGTCAGGGGCGCCGGACTCTCCCCGAAGTGCTCCAAGACATCTGGACTCTCTGTGCAGTGCTCCGAGCCAGGGAGACGGGCCCCTCGACACCCCCAGGGTGCCGCCTCCCTTCCTCCCTCCCTCCTCACCTCGAACTCGGGCCCCGCAGGGTGGCCACGGACCACAACGCGGACAACACCACGGCGGTGCTGCGCGAGTGGCTGGTGGCCGTCAAGAGCCTGTACCACTCGGTGGAGTGGCGCCCGGCTGAGGAGCCGCAGTGAGTACCCTGCACCCAGCACCCGACTCAGCACCCAGCACTCGCACTCAGCACCCAGCACCCGCGCCCTGTTTCTCCAACTGTCCCTGTGCTCCCACCCGTCCTGCTGCCACGACCCCGCATCCCCGGCGTCCGTTTCTTGGTGGTCTCTCTGCCCCAGACCCTCTTTTGCGGCTGCTCCTGGGCCTCCTCCGGGAAGCCCTCGCCCAGCACCACTTGTCCCGCCAATGCAGGGCCTACCCGGACGAGGAGGGGCCCAAGCACTGGTCGGACTCTCGCTACGAGCATGTGATGAAGCTGCGGCAGGCGGCCCTGAAGGCGGCGCGGGACCTGTGGGCCGACTACATCCTGGTGCGCTGGGGAAACTGAGGCAGGCCCCGGGCTTGTCCTCAAGGCCCTGCGGGATTGTGGGGTCGAGTGAGTCGGCTAAGCTTGGGCGCCTGTGTCCACTTCTTCCTCCATGGCAGCCAGACCAGCCCCGGGGGCTGCTCCTGCCTGATCCACCCAGGCCTGTGTGGGGCTCATGTGGTGGACATGGGGAGGGACCAGAGGGACCAGGGGTTTCTGCAGAAAGAGCACCGGAGCTCGGTCCACCATCTCTAGCCCTGTGTGTCCACACGGGGAGGGGCAGGGTCTCCTGCCTCGGTTACTCCTGGCTCTGTGCTCAGGGGTCACTCCCGCAGTGCTCAGGAGATCTGTGGGATGCCGGGAATCAAACCCGGGTTGGCTGCTTGCAAGGCCGATGCCCTTGGTTGTAGCCCCTAGAAAAGTTTTAATGGCCGAGTTTAATGGCGTCCAACACCTTCGCCAGGGCATGTTTCCTGCCACCGTGTCCCAGTTTCACTCCTGTCCTCCCCCTGCCTGCTTCT
This sequence comes from Suncus etruscus, assembly GCF_024139225.1. Classification (NCBI taxonomy): domain Eukaryota; kingdom Metazoa; phylum Chordata; class Mammalia; order Eulipotyphla; family Soricidae; genus Suncus; species Suncus etruscus. Next base: position 92,349,894 of record NC_064862.1, on the reverse strand, counting down.
GGCATCTTCTTTCTCTCTGCCTATCTGTCTGTCTCTCCCCCCTACCCCGAGCCCATGATTTACGTCTACCCCGTGTCCCTTCCTCCCAGTCCCACTTCCTGTCCATGGCCACCTCCCACTGTCATTACAGCCCCAGTTTTAGTTCCTCTTGGCTGACACTTATCAGTGATTTTGGGGGTCACCAGGGCTGCTGTGGACAAGTGAGCAGTCCGAGGACTCCCCTCGAGATGACCCAAGGAGCAGGGATGCTGTGTGCAGCTCAGGGGACACTGAGGGACACTGTGGGCAAGGGTGTGGCTGGAAGCCGGCCTCTGGCCCTCTGGCCCCTGCCCAACCCTGGAGCCCACAGGCGCCTCACTGGCCTCCAGCCTTTGGGCCAGTCCCTCGAACTTCAGGCTTTGGCCCGGGCCTGGCTGTGGCATCCTCCCTCCGGGACTCTGTGGCTTTTCGCTGCCAAGCACTTTGCAGGGCGGTGCCCAGGGCACCTCGGGGGGGGGGGTGGCTCCCCCATCAGGGACAGCAGTAGACTAGCCAGTCCCCCATTCCCTCGGTGTGGGCTCGGGATATGCTCGGTATCGCCCCTGGTGCGTTTCCTCTTGGGACTCCCCGAGCCCCGGACTCAGTGCCCGCCCGTGTTGTATCCCCAGTTCCTGGACGCCGACAACCTGCTGGTGAACCCCGACACGCTGAGGCTGCTCATGGCCGAGAACAAGACGGTGGTGGCGCCCATGCTGGAGTCCCGGGCGGCTTATGCCAACTTCTGGTGCGGGATGACGGCCCAGGTCAGCTGGGGACAGGGCGGACAGGCGCGCATATGCACCCACATTCGCACCCACACCCACTCCCAATTTCCCGAGTCTACTCGTACTTCTTGCCCGGCTCTTTTTCGTTTCTCCTCGTCTTTCCTCCATCCTGACATGCTCACAGGACCCCAGCTTGGGAGCTGGGGAGACCCCGGGCGGGCTTTGGGTGGTGGGGTCCAGGCTGCCCAGCGCCTCCCAAAGGTTCACCCCTCTGGCCACCCGCAGGGCTACTACCGGCGCACGCCCGCCTACATCCCCATCCGGAGGCGCGAGCGACGCGGCTGCTTCCCCGTCCCCATGGTGCACTCGACCCTCCTCATCGACCTGCGCAAGACGGCGTCCCGGCACCTGGCCTTCTACCCGCCGCACCCCGACTACACCTGGTCCTTCGACGACATCATCGTCTTCGCCTTCTCCTGCAAGCAGGCGGGTGAGCTGCGGAGAAGCGGCACTGTGGGTGTGGGATGGTGGCAGGCATGGCTGGATCCAGGAGCTTCGTGCACTGTCGCTGAGTGTTGCAAGTCAGCCCCTGAAGAGGTTGACTGATGGAGGGAGGGAGGATGAGGTCGTGTCCGCCACCCTGTTCAGCCAGCGGTTCTGAGGTGAAGCGGCGGGTAAACAGCTCGCAGACAGTCAGGCTTGTGGAAATATTAGCTTTATTCGGTGGACAAGACTGAAGACCAAGGTCTCAGCCTCAGTTCCAGCCAACCACCCCTCGCCTTCCACAGACCCTTGTTTTTATCCCCCAGAATCAGGTACCACCCAATGGTGGAAGCAGATCAGGTACCACCCTAGGGTGGGGGCAGAATGCCAGGTCACACCCTAGGGTAGGGCACAATCACCGATCAGGGTAGGGTCAGTAACATAAGAATCCCATAAAAATGTTTACATACAGAACAGCTGAGGCTCAAGCCATAGTGCAGCGGGGGATGATGTACTTGCCGGGCATGTGGTGGGCCCACATCTGATCCCCAGCATCCCATAGGATCCCCCCGAGCCTGCCATGAGTGGCTTCTGAGTGTAGAGCCAGGAGGAACCCCTGAGCACTGCCAGTTGTGGCCTCAAAACAAAACAGAGACACAGTGAATGGGATTTACCCACAGGAGAAGCTCAAAGAGAAAGGGGGCCTCCCTGGCCAGCATGTCAGCCCTGTGACATGGCCCCTGTGACTAGGGGGCATGACTATGTGGCTTACCTGATGGGGAGAAAGCACAGGAGAGCTCACAGCACGGCTCCATTGTGACGTGGTCGAACAGAGGTTTGCTCGACAGGCACTCAGCTCCCTCTCCCCATTTTGGGGTGGGGTCCCCTTGCTTACAGGGGATCCTTTCGGGGGCTTGAGAGTCTGCCCTGTGGTCCAAACCTGTCCCTGAAGGGCTCTGGCTACACACACAGACGCAGACACATGGAGAGACACATACGACATGCATAGAGACAGAACAGACACAAACACACGGAGTGACACACACATAGGGAGCCCAGTTCACCCCTACTGTGTCCCTTGTCCCCCACTCCTGGTTCTTTCGAGTGGCCAGTGGGGCTGGGCCGGCTCCGCTTGGCTCCAACCAGCTTTGCCTGCCTCCCTCCCCCAGAGGTGCAGATGTACGTCTGCAACAAGGCCGATTATGGCTTCCTGCCCGTGCCCCTGCGCTCCCACAGCTCCCTGCAGGACGAGGCCGAGAGCTTCTTGCACACGCAGCTGGAAGTCATGGGTGAGTGAGGGGCGCCCCGACACCCAGCTCTGGGCTTAGTCGCAAGGACTCCCTGGGAGTGGGGGATTGGCTGGCCGGTGGCTATGTGTGCTCGGCAGCCAAGGTGGCCTTCCTGAAGGAGGAGGCTGAAAAGTTTTGAGGATGTAGGGGCCAGAATGAGGCTGCGGCCAGGACATCTGTGGTGAGGCCAAGAGATCCGCAGACCTGGGCTGAGTGACACAACACGTCCATGTTCCCTTCAGTGTGGCTGTCTCAGGCTCCAGCTTTGGATTCCCAAACCTGTGGCTTGGGAGCCCCAGACAGGCAGAGAGCACAAAATTGGAGCACTTTTGTGTGGCCTCCCCCGGTGGCCTAGTCTGGCACCGGCTCTGGGAACTTTGGTCCTCAGCTTGGGCAGGTCCCTGCGGGTCCTGGGTGCTGGGTGGGTCCCGTCCAGGTCCCCCCAGCCCCGTCCAGGCCCTGCGAAGCGCCTCGGTTTCCCAAGGAGCCTGTGTGAGCCTCTTGGGGCCGGGCTGGGGGTTGCGGGGGGCCTTGAGTGATGACCAGTGACCCTCTGCGCAGTGCGACATCCGCCCCTGGAGCCGTCCCGCCACCTCTCGGTGCCCCCGACGCCGGCCGACAAGATGGGCTTCGACGAGGTGGGCAGCGCCCGGGGGTGGGGGCCGGGGGTCGGGGCAGTCCGGACCAGGCCGGGGAGGCCCTGAGAGGCCCCGAGGGTGTCACGAGCTTCCCACAGGTCTTCATGATCAACCTGAAGCGCCGCGCAGACCGGCGGGAGCGGATGCTGCGGGCACTGGGCATGCAGGGCATTGAGGCCCGCCTGGTGGAGGCCGTGGACGGCAGGTGAGCGGGTCTGGCCTGGGGTGCGCTGCGTGGCCGGCCGGCCGGGGGCCTAGCCTCTACCACCAACGCTGCCCATGCCCTGCCCGCAGGGCCATGAACACCAGCCAGGTGGAGGCGCTGGGCATCCAGATGCTGCCCGGGTACCGGGACCCCTACCACGGCAGGCCGCTCACCAAGGGGGAGCTGGGCTGTTTCCTGAGCCACTTCAGAATCTGGAAGGAGGTGGGCGGGGCCCGGGAAGGGGCGGGGCCTGATGTGGGCGGGGCCCGGAGAAGGGCGGAGTCAGGCATGACTGGGGCCATGGGAAGAGGCAGTCGGGGGAAAGGGGCGGGGCCAGACATGGGCAGGACCGAGGAAAGGGAAGGGGTCAGATGTGGGTGATCCCTGGTGAAGGGGCGGGGTTAAAGTGGAGCATGATTATGAGAAGGGGTGTGGTCGGGCATGGGCGGGGCCTGTGAAGGGGCGGGGTCAGATGTGGGTGGGGCCTGAGGGAATGGACAGGGTCAAAAATGGGTAGGGCCACGGGTCCGGAGCAGTGGCACAAGTGGTAGGGCGTTTATCTTGCACGTACTGGCCTAGGAATGACTGGTTAGATCCCCTGGCACCCCGGGTGTCCCAAGCCAGGAGCGATTTCAGAGCCAGGAGGAACCCCTGAGCATCACCGGGCGTGTCCTCACCAGCAGGGCATCCACAGGTCACTGACCCTTGGCCTCCTTTGTCCGAAAGTTTCTTTGCTTGTTTGGGAGCTACAGGGGGTTCCAGGCCTTAGAACAGTGTTTGGGCTCCGCATGTAGAATTGGGGTGAGGATTTCCCGGACCCATCGAGCTGTGGTCGGCCCCCCAGGTGGTGGACAGAGGCCTGCAGTCGGTGCTCGTGTTTGAGGACGACCTCCGCTTCGAGATCTTCTTCAAGCGGCGCCTCATGAACCTCATGCAGGACGTGGAGCGAGAGAGGCTGGACTGGGACCTCATGTGAGTGCGCAGGGCGCGCCGGGGTCCTGGTGGGGCTCCCCAGAACCCCCTCCATGGGCCTAGGAATGGTGATCAGGCCCTGGATTCTTGTTTGTTTGGATTTTGGGCCACACCGTCAGGTTCAGGGCTTCCTCCTGACTGTCCACTCGGGAATGCTGGAGTCTTTCTGTGAGAGCCACGTCCCCGGGAGGTGTCCCACCCTCCTACCCTCATCTCTGCAACCCTGTGCCAGTTCCTCTGGACCAGCGGGTCCCTGTCCCCTGATGGCCCTGTGTCCCACCCGCAGCTACGTGGGTCGGAAGCGGATGCAGGTGGAGCACCCCGAGAAGGCCGTGCCCCGCGTCCGCAACCTGGTGGAGGCCGACTACTCCTACTGGACTCTGGCCTACGTGCTCTCGGCCCAGGGCGCCCGCAAGCTGCTGGCCGCGCAGCCCCTGACCCGGATGCTGCCCGTGGATGAGTTCTTGCCCGTCATGTTCGACAAACACCCAGTGTGAGGGCCGGAGGGGGGCCCTGCCCGCTGCACCCCGGCCAGCCCTGCACCTGGCTTCCCCGGCCCACTCCGCGTCCCCTCCCATCCTCTCTCTCCAGGTCCGAGTACAAGAGCCACTTCTCGCCCCGCGACCTGCGAGCCTTTTCGGCCGAGCCGCTGCTCGTGTACCCCACGCACTACACGGGCGACGACGGCTACGTGAGCGACACGGAGACCTCGGTGGTGTGGAACGACGAGCGCGTCAAGACCGACTGGGACCGCGCCAAGTCCCAGAAGATGCGCCAGCAGCAGGCGCTGAGCCGCAAGGCCAAGAACTCGGATGTGCTGCGCTCCCCGCTGGACAGCGCCGGCAGGGACGAGCTCTGAGCGCGTCCCGGGCAGGGCGGGCATGGGCACCGGGCACCCGCCGCCTCCACTGTCTCCAGACTTGCACGCTCAGGGCTCTGAGCAGACACAGCGGTCCTCGGGAGCCAGGGAGGGGCTTGGGCCCGGGAGATTCAGGGGACTGAGATTTACAGGCAGAGACACAGGAAGGGCGGAGAGATGCAGGGACAGACACATGCACAGAGATACACTGATGCAGGCAGAGTGATAGAGAGATGCAAGGACAGACACGCACACACAGAAATGCATGCTGGTGGAGAGACGGAGAGACACAGAGACAGGCATGCACATAGACATACCAGAAGGGATGCAGGGGAGATGGACAGACACCCGGACAGACACACCCCATTTTCTCCCCAGTGCCCTGCACTCTCAACATCCAGTGGGGTCCAGTTTACCCTCTGTAAGCACAATGAGTGATTAGTTCGTTATTGGACCGTCATGGAGAATGTGTTAAACCCCAAAGCCGGAGTGAGAGCACAGTGGGTAGAGCACTTGCCTCGCACACTGACGACCCAAGTTCAATCTCCAGCATCCCATAGGGTCTTCCCGAGCCCCCTCAGGAGTTCAGCCCTAAGCGCCACTGGGTGTGGCCCAAAAACCAAACCAAAAAAGAATGTTTTGAGTCCGTGGCCTCCACACGCCTTGTCAATGGTCCTCTTGGTATCTGGGACAGTCGTGGAGAATGTGCCAACCCCCCCACCCCCCGTGTGGCTTCCCAAGGTTCAGACTCCTCAAGCAGTGCTCATGCCCAGACCATCCCGACTGCCTGCTGGCGTGAGTGGGGGGGGATCCCCAGAAGTGAACATGGTGCTTTTCTCTGTTGCCTTCGCACTATGGCCTGTGGTGGGGCCAGATGGCAGCCAGCGTCCTCTCCACTTTCCTGGTGTCCAACAGTTCCCAGAGGCCCTGAGCTTGGTTCTTCCAGGAACAGGGTAGGCTGAGGGTCCTGGTGTTGGGGTGTGGGTGACGCAGCCCCCCTGGAGGGGGCCAGATGATGGGGTGGGTGGCCGGGCCACTGCCACCTTCTGTGCCTGAACCCGGCCTTACCTCACCCCGGACCCCGCCTCTCACTGGGCCTCTGCTAGATTCTGCTTCTGGGGTCTGAGCAGGGGTGGCTGCAGTTGGAAGCTGAGTCAGGGGGCAGCCAGTGGGGGCTCACCCTCACCCGAGAACTCGCTTATATATTTTTTTAAATTAAATGTCTTGGATGTTCCCATTGGGTCTGTGTTTGCTTTTGGCTCCAGGGCTCAGTCAGACTGGCTGGAAAAGCCAGTGAGGGGATTGGAGAGCCAGGGTGGGTGGGGATCGGTGCACTGGGTCCCTCCACAGCCTCAGTTTCCTCGTCGTCTGGTTCCATCCTTCTCAGAGGCCACGGGGTTCAGCAGAGAAACCCGGAGGGTCCCCCTAGGTGGTTTTTTGTGTTTGGGGTTTCACTCAGCAGTGCTCAGGACACCTAGCAGTGCTCGGGGATCAAGCCCAGGTGAGCCACATGCAAGGCAAACCTCCTTTCCACCATACTGTCACTCCTTATTTTGGAGATGTCTGTAACTACCTCCTGTAGTGCTCAGGGAGCCCATGTAGATGGTGCCAGGCTCCATCCTGGTTTGACTTCTTTCAAAGCATCAACCTTCATCTCTGTGCTCTGGCTTCTGCCCGTCATTTGGTTTTCACAGTAACCCCTCAGTTCCTCCCTCAGATCCCCAAGAGCTTCCCAGGAATGATCCCTGAGTTCAGAGCCTGAGTCAGCCCTGAGCACCCCAGGGTGTGGTCTCCAAAGCAAATAAAATAAAATAAGCTGCCAGAGAAAGGGCCTGATCCACCTCCAAGGACATAATGGCCAATTCCTGGGTCTGGCCTCAGTGACTGACCCCAAAACCCTGAGCACAGAGCCATGAGTCAGCCCTGAGCACCGTTGGGTGTGGCCCCCACTAAAAAAAGGGTGCAGTTCTGAGCTTATGGCCCTGGATGGGGAAGCCCAGACACTCAATGAGCAAAACAAAGTGAGTTCCCAGACTTGGGTCCCCCATCTCGGGGCAGCTGGTCCCATTGCGTACCTGCCGATCTCCACATTCACCAGCAAGGCCAGAGGGCAGGACCGTTAGCGTCAACCTCGAAGCAGGGTGGATGCCTGGCAGGAGGTCACGTGGGGCACCAGGCCTGGTGCCAGCTGCCCCACCCAGGGCCCCGGCCTGTCTCCAAGGGCTGGAGCATGAGTAAGTGTGTGTGGATCGGGGTTTGGGCGGCCTTGGGCCCGCAGGGGTGAAAACCAGGAGGGAGGAGGAGAAGACTCACAAGTCAGGGCTGGACCACACCTGGAACCCTTTTATCTTTAATTTTATTTGTTTTTCATCAAAGAAAAGAGGCCTAGGGGCCGGAGCGATGGCGCAAGCGGTAGGGCATTTGCTTCACGAACACTAACCTAGGATGAACTGTGGTTTGATCCTCCAGCGCCCCCTGTGGCCCCCCACGCCAGGAGGGATTTCTGAGCGCATGGCCAGGAGTAACCCTTGAGCATCACCGGGTGTGGCTCCCAAACCAAAAACACAGAAAAGAGGCCAGAACAATAGGACAGCGTGGAGGGCGTTTGTCTTGCAGGAGGAAGAGCCAGCTTAGATCCCATAGGGTCCACCGAGACTGCCAGGAGTGATTTGTGAGCACAGAGCAGGAGTAAGCCTTGAGCACTGCTGGGTGTGACCCAGAAAACTACAAGCAAGAAAATGTAGGAACCATTATTACATAATTCACTTATTAAATTTACATGATAATTATTAAATATTATAGTTAGTTATTACATTAAATAATTAATGTTTATTATATAATTTTAATATATACTAAACTATAACATAATTATATATAATATTTATGCCCTATCTCTCTGACTGAACTCCTTTGGTAAAGGTTTTCTGGTATGGTGAAACTCACATGCTGTCACCCCACATTTCTGAGGTTGCTCCTTACCTATTCTTTTTCTTTCCTTTTTTTTGGGGGGGGGTCACACCCGGCAGCGCTCAGGGGTTCCTCCTGGCTCTATGCTCAGATATCTCTCCTGGCTGGTATGGGGGACCATAGGGATGCCAGGATTTGAACCACCATCCTTCTGCATGAAAGGCAAACACCTAATCTCCATGCTATCTCTCCGGCCCCATCCCCTTACCTATTCTATGTGAAGAAGAAAATGGAGGCAAGATTCATCTTGCTTCTCCAAATATGAGGGTGAAGAAAATGGACATTAAAGAAACGGAGGCATCTTTGTTGGTTTGGTTTGTATGGATGGTTGGTTTAGGGGCCAAATGATTCCACGCTTGGGGGTTACTTCTGGCTCTGCGCTCAGAAATCACTGCTGGAGATGCTCGGGGAAACCATATGGGGTGCAGGGGATCGAATCTGGGTCATCCTGGTACTTTTCATCTGCCCCTTAATTACCCCTCGAGGAAAGCAAGGCCCTGGAAATCTCTGCAAACGTCAAGCCCACCACTTCCGTCGAGGCGCTTCTGCAAATCCCTCAGACTCGGAGAAATTCCCACCCTGGGCCTGACCCTCCCCAACCCCAGAACCTGCTCCAGCCCTGGAGACCCCAGGGTCTCTGCAGAGGGGCGCCCGATCCTCGCTCCCCGCTGCAGTCTCCTGTGCTTACTGCACCATCAAGGAGCAGTGGCCCCTTGCACTGGGGTTGTGGAGTGTGGGTGACCACAGCTGAGCTTCTGATGGGGCTCAGGGGACCCTTCATGGTATGGAAGATTGAACGCAGATTCTGCACAGATGAGGCAAGTGCCTTCTCCCCAACAGTGGTCTTTCTTCTAAAAAAAAATTCTTTTTTTGTTTTTTAGGTAACACCCGGCAGCGCTCAGGGTTACTCCTGGCTCTGTGCTCAGAAATCACTCCTGGCTGGCATGGGGGACCATATGGGATGCCAGAATCAAACCGCTGTTGGACCTGGTTCCGCTTGCAAGGCAAACACCCTACAGCTGTGTTACCTCTCGGGCCCCTGGCTTCTAAATTTTTTTTGTTTTGATTTTGGGTCTCACCCGGCGTTGCTCAGGGGTTACTCCTGGCTGTCTGCTCAGAAATAGCTCCTGGCAGGCACGGGGGACCCTATAAGACACCGGGATTCGAACCAACCACCTTTGGTCCTGGATCGGCTGCTTGCAAGGCAAACGCCACTGTGCTATCTCTCCGGGCCCTATTTTTTGTTTTTTGGTTCACCACTTCGACTAAAAAAATGAGAAGCTTTTAGTTTAAAAAAAAAAAAAAGTGGGTTTTTTTGGGGGGTGGGTCATATCTGGCAGCACTCAGGGGTTACTCCTGGCTCTATGCTCAGAAATCGTTCCTGGAAGGCTCAGGGGGACCATATGGGACACCGGGATTCGAACCAACCACCTTTGGTCCTGGATCGGCTGCTTGCAAGGCAAACGCCACTGTGCTATCTCTCCGGGCCCCTGGCTTCTAAATTTTATTTGGAGGTTTGGGGTTGGCCGAGGCTGCGTGGAAGAAGGCAGTGTAATGGAGTGTTTGAATTTCGGGGCCACACTCGCCCTCCCCGGCTGTGCGTATGTGTGGGATGCGACCGGAGACCTTGCCCCCTGGGAGATAGCTCCCGTGGTACCAAGTGGAGGGATGCTGAGGAGAGTTCTGCTTCACTGCCAGCCAATCGGTGAGCGGCCTGCCTTGGGCCAATCGGGAGCGGGGCAAAGAGGACCAATCCGGAGGGGAGGGCGGGGCCAATAGAAACCCCACTCACCCAGCACGGGTTCCTGCTATGGACCAGCGATGCTCTGGGCCTTACTTCACAGCTGAGCTGGGTTTACTGGACCCCAGGGCTGGATCGGGCGGAAGCCTTGTTGGTTCTTCAAGTTCATCGACAAAAACCTTAGAAAAATGTCTGTCTAAGGCCCGAGGGAAAGGACAGCAGGAAGGAGGACGTTGGCCTTGCACACAGCAGACCCGGGTTTAATATCTGGAATCCCATAGGGTCCCCCAAGCCTGCCAGGGGTGATCCTTGAGCCGTGGGCCAGGAATCAGCCCTGAGCACTGCCGGACATAGCCCCTAGAGAACGCACTTTCCCAAAAATGTCCAGTAGTTTTGGGCTCTGGACCACACCCAGCAGTGCCTGGGCTCCCTCCTGGCTCTGCACAGAATAATCACTCCTGGCAGTGCTCAGGAAACCCTATGGGATGCTGAGGATCAAACCCGGGTTGGTCATATACAAGTCAAGTCCCCTTCTTACTGTTCTACTACTCCAGCCCCATTAAAAAACAAAAACAAGGGGCCCGGAGAGATAGCACAGCGGCATTTGCCTTGCAAGCAGCCAATCCAGGACCAAAGGTGGTTGGTTCGAATCCCGGTGTCCCATATGGTCCCCCGTTCCTGCCAGGAGCTATTTCTGAGCAGAGAGCCAGGAGTAACCCCTGAGAACCGCCGGGTGTGACCCAAAAACCAAAAAACAAACAAAAAACAAACAAAAACAAAAAAAAAACAAGAGAACAGAACCCAGCCTGCAACTGACGCCGTCTTTTTTTTTTTTTAATGTCTGCTGTTAATAAAATATTCTTACAGAGACCAAAAAGTCAGGATAGTGCAAAACATCTCAACACCATGCATTCATGAGCATTTCTCGTTGCTTCTAAACGTTTGTTCCGAGTCATCTATTTACAGAGAAACGGGGGCCCCGTGCCAAGGCTGGGCGAGGGGTGGGGGACAGACAGATCGGGAGGGGGCGCTGAGTTCACGTTTGCTAAGTTCACATGCTAAGAGAGAGGTCGTGGACACAGGACCAGGGCTCTCGGGGGACCCTCCACTGTCACCAGCGCCTCTGGGAACCGCGGGGCTCACTTGACTCCCCCATTTTTGCCTCTTTAAAAAGATGAAGAGTGAATAGCAGCTTGTGAGCAGACAGTTTGGTCCTTGGCGGCACGAGTTGCAGGTGTCTCTGACCTGCCCCTGTTTCTGCCTCTGTCCAGCCCTCCTGGTCCGTGGGGATGGGCGCAGAGGGTCTGAGGTCCCAGGGATTGAAGTGGGGCATTACAGTGGGATGGGTTTTTTTGCATCTCTGTTGGGGGCACGGTGAAGGGTCAGGATCTGTGCTCCAGAGTCACAGGGCTAGTGGTGAGGTGCAGCTGGCACCTCCTTGTTTGGCGAGGCCCAGGGAGGGGCAGGAGGGAGAGAGGCAGGAAGGGCCTTGTTCCCGCCCCACCCATCTATTGCTCTGTCTCTGCATCTCCGAGCGCATCTGTCCACCCATCTATCAATGCGGGGATCCCTGCTCTGGGGAACTTCCATTCATGGCCATCTTGCTTCCTCTCAGGAGTCCCTGCTTTGTTCTGACTGTCCCGGTCTGCAGTGTGGACACACTCATCCCTATGTGTGATATGATGGGGCTGGAGCTTCCTGCCACAGCCCAGTTTCCAGTCTATGGTGGATAAACTTGGGGGGGGGTGGCAACAGTCAGTCTCCCCTGCATGGCTTTAGGACTAGGTCAGAGAGCAGAAGCCAATGAAATCCTGAGGGGGAGCAGAAGGGATATTTGGAAAATGAGTAGGAGCTAGCGGGAGATGTATATAGGAAATGATAAAATGGAAGATTTCTGGGTTATGTCTTGTTTTGAGGGCCACACCCAACCCAACGATGCTGAGTGGATATTCCTGGCTCTGTGCTCAGGACTCACTTCTGGCAGTGCTCGAGGGCCTTAGATGTTGGAGACTGAATCTGGGTCAGCTGCATGCAAGGCCAGTGCCCTTCCTGCTGTGCTCTGGCCCCAACATGTGAAATTAGTGAAAATTCTTGTCTGGGTGTCAGAAAGTTATTCTACAAATACTTCCTGAGGCTCCTTCCACTGATTCTGAGGTGGAGACACACGTGCGCGCGCGCGCGCGCGCGCACACACACACACACACACACACGCCTTTCTGGTCTCTTCTTTCCTGCCTGGAGACTTAAAGGAGAAAGGAGAGGGTCGGGGGGTGGGGCCTGGGCCCAGGGGATCCCAAAACTTTACTCTTTTTTTGGCAGGAGGTCAGAGTTTTCAGGGTCTCTCCCTCAGGGGTCCCAGTGGACAGAATAGGAGGGGAGGGGGTCCTTGCTTGGCAGCCAGAGGTGGGAGGAGCCCAGGACCCCCACCCTCATCGGGGTTGGGGAGGCCCCTTGAGGGGCGGGTTAGCAGCAGAGGGGGTCTGTATGGGGTCACCTGCATGGCAGTCCCCCAGTCCATGGGACACCCTGGTCAGAGAGGCGGGGATCACGGGGCCCAGGGCCCTTCTTGGACCCCACAGCTCTCTGTCAATCGGAAGGTGCGCTCTGAGATGAGAACTGGGTGTGGGAAGGAGGGTAGGAAACCCTTTAGGGGAATCGGGGGGCTGCAGGGACCCCCAGACCTAGTCCCTCAGCCCCCAGGGTTGGGGCGCCCAAGGGCGCATGTGCTTTTAAAATACCACCCTCCCCCTCCCTGTTTGTTTTATTTTTTGCACAAATATCTAAGACTCAGGTTCCTGGGGTGTCTTTCAGCCCCCTAGGCGCCCCACCCTCCCTATGGGGCATTCTAGGGAACCAAGGGGACTGAGAGCTCCCTCCTTGCCATTGGTCTGGGGACTTGTCTTATGGCTTTTCCAGGGGACAGGAAGCTGCCCCGCCCCGACATCCCCCTGCCCAGCCCCGCATCCCTGGGATGGTCCAGCGGGGAAGGCCACTTCCGCCTTCCTGCAGCCAGGGGCGTGGCCTCACGGGGGCGTGGCGTCGCCCCCTCAGTCCGGGAGCCATTGCGCAGGCGCAGGAGACCCTTCCCGAGGGGCGGAGCTCCGGCGCGCAAGCGCAGTACCGCCCAGTAGGCCTCCCCCGCCCCGCCGCCGCGTGGCGCGCGTGCTACTGCGCAGGCGCGGCGCCGCCCTCCTCGGCCGAGCGCGTGTCCGACTTGAGCTTGACGAACTCCTTGGCGACCTCGTCGTTGCTGCGCTGCGACAGGATGCGCAGCACCGTGAGGCCCGTGTCGTCCATATGAATGCGGCGGCCCAGCGGCAGCCAGCACGCCGCACTCCCGCGCTGGGCCAGCTCCCGCAGCTGCAGCACGGCCAGCCCCACCGTGCGGTCCTCGCGCGCAAAGCAGTAGTCCTTCACGCACACCTGCAGCTCGTAGCACTCGGGGCCCGCGTCCGCGCTCAGGGTGCTGCGGGCCAAGGGGGAGGCCGTGAGGGGAGGGGCGCGTCGCCCGGGCCCGGGCCCGCCCCCTCACGGCTCTGGCCCAATCAGCGGCTGCCCTGCTTGAGCCCGCCCCTTTACCTCGTTGACTCCGCCCTCTGACCCCGCCCTCCCTCGTGATACTGCCCTCCGCGTAGTTCCGCCTCATATGACCCGCCCCCTGACTCCGCCCCTCCCGTGACTCCGCCCCTTCCCACGTGACTCCGCCCTCATGTAGCCCCTTCCTGTTTGACTCCGCCCCTCCCATGACTCCTCCCCTTCCCTCGTGACTCCGCCCTCACGTAGTCCCTCCGCCTGACTCCGCCCCTCCCGTGACTCCTCCTCTTTCTCCCTGACTCCGGCCCTCTTGACTGCCTTTCGCACAGACCCGCCCTCCGTGACCCCGCCCCTCCCTCTGTGAATTCCACCCTCCCTTACTCATTCAAACTATCCTCCTGAGACCCGCCCCCTTGTGGACTCCACCCACTGGCGCTGCCCCGTGTGGCCCCGCCCGTCCCTGACCCCGCCCTCCCTGTGATTCCGCCCCATTCACGGTCCCTTCCTGAGATCCCGCCCTTCTGGACGGCACCCATTGGCCCTGCCCGCGTGTGGCTCCGCCCCTCCGTGACTCCGCCCACACGCTTCTCTCTGCCTCTGCCCAACAGGGCTGTGATCTGGGTTTTGGGGGGTGTTCGGCCTAGCCTCCCGGTTCTGGTTCTGCAGCGGTGCTGCCCCAGCCTGTGACTGCGCCTTCTCATCAGCGGCGCTTCCTGCCCCTGCAGACCTCACCGAGGCCACATCTGAGCACTGACGGGCCTTTCTATGCATCTCTCCCGCCACCCTGTGGACTGTCCCCTGGGGGCTGGAGCGGACGCCCCTTTCCTCCCCTCCCTGCCTCTGCTGACCCCACCCCATAGCCCTGGCCGGTTCCCCCACGACAGCCCTAGCATGACCCCCACTCCTGGGACCATGCACTTCTAGACCTACGCTGGCTGCTTACCCCGCCCGGGTCCGTCCCCTGCGCATCATTCATCCTGGGACCCGCCTCGCCTCACCCCACCCTCCCATCCCTGCACCCAGGGACCCCGCTTCCTGCTTCTGGGGCCTTCCTGGAGGCTCACCGGGCAGGCGCACCCCACGACAGGCCCCGGAGCTCCCCGGACTCACAACTGGAAGCTCTCGTTGTACTTGGGCGCCCAGCTGTTGTTCTTGGATTTGGTGGCAAACTTGCGTTTCTTGTCGCTGAGCTGCGGCCCGATGATGTTGACCTCAATAAACGGCCGGAAGATGCCCGAAGTCTGCCACTTGAGGTCGTTGGCCGCCACCACTGTTGGCAGAAGCCGCGGGAAAGGAGTGGGGTCAGTTGGTCCCCCAGTGGGTTGAGACAGGCAAAGCCCAGCCGAAAGCCTGCATTTCCCAGCAGGCCCAAGTGACCAGCTCCAGCCACTGAAATGTCAGGACTCTTGGTGCAGGGGCCAAAGGAGGCGAGCGCCAACCCAGCCCATTCGTGGTGGCAGCAGCAGGGGTGACAGTGGGACAACAGTGGCCTGATTCGGCCACACTGATGCTTCGCAGTCGGCTCTGGATTTACCGGGCCTTGGAGACAACTCAGAGAAAATGCCCGGCCCAGTCACTGGCCTTGTGGGTCTGAGTTAGCACAGTCTGACCCGTGTCCTGGTGATCCAACAGAGAGAAGCAAAGACTCAAGGAGCCCCAACATGGTGCTTTGACCCCTGAATCCTACCATGCCTGAAAGTGGGGTTTGATACTTTCTTTTCTTACTGAGCTGCCACATTCCTGGCTGGAACACACCCCAAGGAGTGTGTGAACGAGGCTACTCCTTTTTTTGTGCTCAGGAGTGACTCTAAGTGGTGCTGAGGGGCCCACGTGGCGAGGGACGAGTCTCCAAACCCGCCCTGCGCCCTCTCACCTTTCACGGTGACCTTGTGCTCCCCTGTTCCGGGGTGCGTGAACAGCTCCACGTGCACCGAGACCTCGCCCACCGTGTCCTCCACACCTGAGCCTGGGCGGGCGGACAGGGTTCTGGGTGAGCTCGGTTCTCTCCCGTCCCCTCCCCAGTGCTGGCAGAATCAGGTCCCCACGCCCACAGGGCCCTGGCTCAGGGGAAGCCCGAAGCCCTGCCTGGCCCATGGGCACAGCTCGGCACCTCCCTGATCCTGGCCCCCGCACCGCTCCCCTTTTCTCGGGCCACTGGCTATTACTCAGGGGTCCAGACCTCAGGCTGGCCACAGCTTGGCCTCCAGCTCTGAGGACATCTCTTCTCGCCGTGCCTCAGTTTCCTATCTGGCTACTGCAGCCACTCTTGGGTTCTCTTCCCATACATTAGCCCCATGCCTTTTTCCCCCTCCTCTTTCCAAATCCTCTTTGACTGGATTTTGGGGTCACACCCGGCAGTGTTCCAGGCTCTCTCCTGACTCTGAGAGCTCAGGGGTCACTCCTGATGGTGCCTGGGGGTTCTATGGGATGCTGGCGATCAAACCCGGGTCAGTCACGGGCAAGGCAAAAGCCTTCCCACTGTGTTCTCGCTCCTCCCTCTGGTGCTGACTCAACTGCTCAGAACCCCAGACATTCAAGTACTTGTTTCTTCTGCTCTGAGGAGCCCCCCACAATCCACCTCACCCACAGTGACCCCAGAAGTGGCCTCCTGTGGGTCCTGGGGACCTGTGACTGCCAGCACCCCCAGACCCCTCCCTCCCCCAAGCTCCCCATGCATGGAGGGACAGGAGAGAGTCAGGAGGGGTTGGGGGCAAGAAAGCGTCAGTTCCAGGGGGATACAGTTACCTTGGGGGGCGGAAGTGATCGAGGGGCCGGAGACCCCCCACTAGCCCGTGCCGGGTGGGGGCGTGCAACTGGCGACCCTCCCCAGACCCCAGTCCTCTTCAGCCCCCCTCCCCCCGCCCCTCAGACACATGCTCAGCACCCCCTCCCCAGGCTGATGCTGATGCAAAGCTCCATCCGGGTCAGACTTGGGGTGCTGGGGTGGGGGGGTCAGTCGAACAGTGGTGGGGTGAGAGGATCAGACCAAGGCCAGAGCTAGTAAGAAGGGGAAGGGGCGTCTCTCCCTGGTTTGCTGGCTCCAAGGGGGCAGCTCTGAGGGTCCTCCTGCCCCCCGCCCCTCCCTGGTAGCCCCCGAGGACAGAGCCTGGGGTCTGGGACTCAGCAGCCTCCTGGGGCTGTTTTCTTTTAGGTTAGGACCGAGACTTTCCCCTTATTTCTGGGGTGGGCACACAAGGCAGTGCTCACAAGACCCCCGAGGACAGAACTCGGGGGTTCGGAACTCAGCAGTCTCCCGGGGCTGTTAGACTTTCCTCTTATTTCTGGGGTTTGGCACACAAGGCCAAACCCTCCTAGGCCCTCTGCTGCGTCCCGTTTATTGCCAATAGAGCCGGGGACCTAGAGTAAGGACCCCCCCCACCTTCCGCTGTCCATCCAGGAGGGATCCCTGGAGGAGGAGGATGCAGGCCCTGCCAGGCCAGGCCTCTGGTCAAGGGGAGCTGGGAGAGACCACTGGACCCCAAAGACTCGCTGCATCCAGAGGGGCTCCCGGGCTTCAGCCTTTGGGTGAGCCTGGGGGAACCGGGCGCCCCTGGAATGATGGAGCCACGTCTCCCCTCCTTGCCCGCGTGGAACCAGCAAGCCGCCTTCCCGGGGCCGCCCACCGGCACGGCCGGGCCTCATCTAGCCGGCGGGAGGACGCAGGCACGTACCCTTCTCAGGATAAATGTCTTCACTAAGAGTGAACCTAGTGCCCTTGCCACCATGGACTAATGGGGGGAGCGGGGCGGGGAGGGCGAGTGCGTGGCGGGGTGGGAGGCGCGGAGGGGGCGGCGAGCGAGCGGGAGGAGAAACAAGAGAGAGAGAAACGTCAGCTGGACAGGCGGACGGACGACGGACACACGGACAGGCGCCTCCCAAAGAGGCCGGGGGCGCAGGGCTGGGCTGCTGCTCCCCTCCTGCCCCCCACCCCGACCTTGCATCTGGGCTCAGAGCCCAAGCCCGGGTGCCCCCAAAGACGGGGTGCAGACCCCCGGGGTGGGTTGCAGGGAGGGCCCCGAGACAAAGCGAGGAAGAAAGAGACAGAGAATGTGAGACCAGGGCTCCCGCCACCCGCGACCACCACCCCTCCAGCCCGGGGTCCCTCCCATCCCCGGCCCTCCTCCACAACACATACAGACACATGCACACAACCCACATCTGTCCTGGGTGAACCCATCCCAGGCCCCGCCTCTGGGGCTGCCAATCAGCCCTGGCCCCGCCCACGCCAGAGCTGCCAGCTACTCGCAGGCCCCATGAAGCTGAGGTCCCGCCCTTAGCAGCTGTCACTCATTCCCAGTCCCGCCCCTAAGATGTCTAGGGTCAGGCCCCATCATCAGCGAGAGGATGCTCTACCTCCAGGCAGGATGCGCCTGTCTATGACGTCAGAGGGTGGGAGCCAATGGGCAGGAGCCCAGCAATGACCAGGGCGGGTTTTCTCCTAGGGGAGGGGCTTGCCCTTGGGGGCGTGGCATAGCAGTCAGGGGCGGGATTTCTTTGGGGGCGTGGCTCTGCAGTGGTTAGGGTGGGGCTCACTCGTGGGCGGAGCTCTGTTGCGTCAAGGGGCGTGACTTGCTCTCGGGGCGTGGCTCCATCACAGCCAAGGGTGGGAGGGGCTTGACTCTGCAGCAGTCAGGGGCGGGGTTTGCTCCTGGGGGCGGGGCTCTGTGGCAGCTAGGGGCGGGACTCGCGTCTGGGATTGGCCTCCTTAGCATCCGTGGGCGGGGCCTGCTCCAGGGGGCGGGGCTCCTGTGGCGCTGGGCCAGCCCCTTACCCTGGGCCGACTGGGTCTGCACGAAGGTCTTGATGAGCAGGTCGGTGGCCTGCGTGTAGAGCGACAGGGCGTAGCGCAGGGACTGCAAGTCGGGGCTCTTCTCCAGGAAGGTCTTCTTGAGGCCCACGCCGCCCGCGTGGAAGTATTGCTGCAGGAGAAGAGCGCCAAGCGGGTGACGCACCCTCGGGTGTGTGTCAGGGGCCCTGGCCCAAGAGACTCCGTTTCCTTCTTGTGCTGGAACTTCCAGGCATTCCTCAAAACCCACCTTCTCCTATGCAGCACCAACTGCTTCCAGAAAACTGCTCTCTGGTCCCTCCTGGGGCTTCCCCCGCCTCCTCACCACTGCACCCCATGACGTTTATCAGGCTGTTCCCTGTAACCTGGGGTGCCTCAGGGCCCCACACCAGTCCAAGGAACCCTGTCATCAGGGAAGGGAGATGCGCCACACTCTCAGCATCCACACCACCCCCTGCTCGGCCTCTAACCTTGATGGTGTCTAGGGCCAGCTCCACCACCGCACACTGCTTCGGTGTCAAGCTCTTGGCTTCCTCCCGCACCATGTGGTCCTGAGGACAGAGACGGGCAGACTGAGCAGAGCAGCTGGGCCTCAGGGCACTTCATCAAAGAAGCGGAGGGTGCCCCATTATCCCACTGTGGCCCAACCCCGGCCTGTAACTGGCACGCAGCAGCCGCTTGGCAGGGCTAGCTTATTGGATCATTTACTTTTTTTTTTTTTTTTTTTTTACCATTTTACCATTTTTTAACATTTAACACATTTTAACATTTATAAAAGAACAAGATAACATCCATTTTAAAAATATGCTGCCCTTGGGGCCAGAGAGATAGCACAGTGGTAGGGCGTTGCCTTGCAGGCAGCTGACCCATGATGGACCGTGGTTTGAATCCTGGCATCCCATATGGTCCCCTGAGCCTGCCAGGGCGATTTCTGAGTGCAGAGCCAGGAGGAACCCCTGAGCACTACCGGGTGTGACCCAAAATCAAACAAACAAAAATGCTGAAATTGACCATGTACATCTTTCCAAAAAACTGATGTGAATAAATTGAGTCATTCTAAACCAAATGACAAAAACAGGTCTCCATGCTGGGGCCACTGTTCTGGGAATCCCCAGGCTTTGTCCCCTTCCAGTCACCCCATCCCTCACCTTGAGCTTCGACAGCTGCCCGAGCTCCTTGGCTGCGTTGAAGATCATCTGGGTTCCCTGTAGGAAAGGAAGGGGGCTGGGGTGAGATTGGGGCACACAGCTGGTTCCCAGCACGAGGGACACCCTGGCCCCAGACACCACCGTGGTTACTGTCCGAGGTCCCAGAGCAGGGACAGAGGCTAACGAGAGCCCCCACGAGGTGCTGAGAAGGGGGAGTGAGCTTCCCCAACCCCAGAGGATGGGGCTGACCCCCATGCCCACCCTTCCACCCTTCTCCCACGTTTGGTGGGCAGGGCAGCATGTGTGGGTGTTGGGTGATGGTTTAGTGTATGTGTCTGAGTGTCAGAGTATTTATGTTTGTATTCTGAGTGCGTATTGGTCTGCTGATGTGAAAGTTGTGTGTGTGTATGTGTCAGCGTGTGAGTGAACGAATGTGAGTATGTGAGTATAATTGAGTGAGATTTTAAGTGTCAGTGTGAATGGCCTATACACTGGCGTGGGTCTGGGGTGCTTGGGGAATCTGGGGGTGACCACGATGCCTCCAGGGCCCATTTCCCTGCAGAGAGTCGCCTTTCAAGACTATTTCACTAAACTTTTCTAAGACTGTCGCACCCCCAAACAGACATCACAACCCCCACACCTCCCCCCAGAAGAGATGCTTGGTTGTGTGAGCCGGTGCTGCTGTGTGGCCCTGGATGGTCACTGTCCCCCTTTGGTCCTTCCCTCAGTCACCAGCCGGAACGAACGTCTGATTCCAGGTCACAGGTGGAGTGGAGGACACGGGGCCTCGTCGGACACCCCCCAGTACCCCCGACTATGCTGGTCTCTCATTCTCCCCCACCCCACCCACTGATGAGGAAGGACATGATGAGGCCGAATCTTAGCCTGAGCCCAAGCTGAGCAAGCATTGGGGGGGGGGGGCCTCCAAGGCCATGTGGAGGGCAGTGCCCCCTGTCTGGAACTCAGAACAGGCCGGTCCTGGCAAGTCCCCCCTGGGCAAGTGCCAGGCTGGGGACCATCCACTCCAGCTCCGTGACTCCCAGACGTGGCCTGGGCCTCAGTTTCCCTGCCGCACCCTTCTCCTACCCTCTCTGCCAACACCCCAACAAACAAGCCAGACAGACAACGGAGGAGCCCCCCCCAGACAGAAGGACGGACGCACGGGACAACCCCAGCCCGCTGCAGGGAGCACAGAGGGGAGGACGGGGTGCCGACAGACATCGGGGCCGGGCTTACATCGGAGTGGCTCGGCGGTTTCCCCCGGCCCTGTGGAGAGAACCAGGAGGGTCAGCTTGCGGCTGCGGGGCGGGAGCCAGCCCGGCCCCTCAAAGCAGCTTCTCATCTGCACTTGGCTCCCCCCAAGAGGGGAAGAGATGGGGGTCGGGGGTCAGGTCTCTCCTCCAGCTCCTGGGCCGAGGTGGACTCGGATTCAGGGGGTGGGGTGTTATATGGGCTTTAACAGGGACACACACGTGGGTAAGTACAGGGCCTGCCGGGTCCACACACACACACACACACACACACACACACACACACACATACACGCACAAGCACACGTGGACGCTCTCATGGAGATGTGGTCTCCACACACACAAACACACATGCACAGAAGCGCTGCTCTCAGCGCAGGGTGCAGGGCTCAGATCTTTGGGATCCCAGGTGTGGTGACCCCAATAACTGTGCTGAAAGGGGATCAGGGGGACCTGCCGACCTGCACACAGACACAGACATGCCCTCACACTCATACTCACACCCAGAGCTTGGGGGGTGCGGACAGACCCTCGTTACCTTTTCTACTCCCTTGCCATGTTTTCTCAAGAGGGTGCCCTGCAGAGACAAGGCACAGGGGCGTCAGCCCACCAGCCGGGGCACATGGGTTGGGGGGATGGGGAAGGCTCTGTGGGGGAAGGTAAGAGAGGGAGAGGGGGAGAGAGAAGGGCAGGGTGAGAAGAGAATCAGAGTGAAAGAAAGAAAAAAGGTGAGAAAGAAAAAAGGGAGAGAAGAAGAAAGCGAGGAGAAAGAGAGAGAAGGAAGGGGGAGAAGAGGGAGATGGGGAGATGGAGGGAGGGTAGGAGGAGGGAAGGAAGGTGAGAAGGAAGAAGGAAAGGCAGGAAGAGAGGGGAGGAGGGAGAGGGAGGAGGACACAGCACAGAGGTGGCAGGAGACAATGGGGAGACACAGCCACCCTCGCCCTCACCGACTGCACACGGGGCTTCAGGGAAGCATTTGGGGTCCTTGTGCCTAACCCCTAGATCTTCGACAGATGCTCTAGGTAGGCCCTGGTCCAGGCTGGGCGCCCTGTGCTGCCCAGTGGGAACTGCGGGGGCCCCTAGGCCCTTTCTGCACCTGGAGCCTGAAGAGGCCTTGATACCCCATTACGGGACAGGATGGGGCCGGGAGGGTTCCCCGGGGTGTGTGCACTGGCGGGCAGTCCCTGGAGCAACTGGGCAGGATCCCAGCGCATGGGGTGAGCCTGTACTTTGGGGTGATACCAAGAACCCAGAACCAAGAGGGGAATGGACATGGCCCAAGGGGAGATGAATGGGCGTGGCTCCTGGAGAGGGTGTGGCCCCATCTAGGGGCGTGGCTGTCTCAGGAGGGCGTGGTTCTCATGCACAAGGTGTGGTCCTAGTGGACTGGTTCCTTCTGACTGGGCGTGGCTCCCATATGTGGGCGTGGCTCCATTGTGTGGGCGTGGCTTCTAAATGGGCATGGCTCCCTCCTGCACTGCCCCGACAGGCATAGGCACATCTAGGTGGGAGGTGGGCGGGGGTGGCAGGGTCCGGGAGTGCTGAGGGCCAGGGCGCTGGGTGGGGTGGGGTACAGCCACGGGGTGGGCCGAGTCCAGACACAGAGCGAACGACAGACAGACGGACAGACGCGCTACTTACGATCATCTGTCAGCCAGCCGGGTGGGGGTGGGCAGGGGGGAGATAAGTCACCATGAGTGTCGGGAGCGGGCAGGAGCTGAGACTGTGCCCGGGCTCCCGAGTCGCCAGCCCAGCGCTGAGAGCCTGGAGGGGTCCGGCCCTTGCCCCCTCCTCACCACCCAGGAAGGGTCTTTGGCTGGGCTGGGCGTTCCCTCTTCCCACCCAAACTCCCCCACTCTGCCCTCACACCCTCCTGCCAGGCCACAGCGTCCCGAGCGTCGCAGAAAGATCCCAGATGCACCGCTGGTGTCCGCAGGACCTCTAACCTTGGCCTGAATTTAGAATATTGACCTCTAATCCTATGGCCTTGACCTTTGACTCATGACCTGGACATCTGACCACATGAACTTAACCTGTCAAGCCCCATAACCATGACCCAGACAAACACCTCATCCCTGTGTCCTTGGCCTCTACCACACACGCTCATCCACATGACCTTGATCGCTGTGTGTCCCCACATGCTTTGGCTTATCTGACCTTTGACCTCGGGTCCCTTCACCCAGAGGTCCATGACTGTTTTCATGCACCTCCCGGTGCCTGTGATCCCGGCGATCCTCACCGTCTGGTCGGTGAGCGGCGGCAGCACCACGGTCTTCTCCATCGTGTTCATCACCAGCTTCCACAGCTCCTTCAGGACACGCTTCAGCACCGTTTTCTCACAGATCTTGGCGAAGAGGGTCAGGCTGGGGACAAGGGGCTGGGCTGAGAGGGTGTGGGAGCCACGAGCGGGTATGGTGTGGGTTGTGGTGGGCCAGAGAGGACAGTCCCTCAGGAAGGTGAAGATGCCCACGATTTAAGATGTGGACAGGGCGCTTGTGCAGGGGGTTGGGCCCATTCCCCCATGCCCATAACTTCCCTCCTCCTGTCAGTTGACACAGTTTGGGGATCTCTCCAGCAGTGCTGAGGGCTGGTGATCACCACGCCCTGGGAGCCTATGTCTAAAGGGGTCCAATCTGATCAGGGGGTGTCAGCTGCCCAGAGTACTCTTCCATCCATCTGTCCATCTGTCATCCTTCTACCCACCCATCTATCCACCCACCTACCCATCATTCATCCACCCATCCATCTGTCCAGCCATCTGTTCATTTGTCCATCCATTCATCCACCCATCTGTTGTCCAGACATCCATCCATCCATCCATCCATCGATCCGTTATTTAGCCATCAATTTATCTATTTCTCAGCCATCCCATCCATTCCTCAATCTAGCCACCCACACATCCATTCATCTACCATCCATGTGTCATCCATCCTTCTATCTGTTAATTTTTCCATCATTCATCCATCAATCAGGCCATCAATTCATCCTTCCACCCATCCATCCATTTCCATTTACCCATAAGCCATCTGTGCTTTTGTCTATCCATCTACCCACCTGCCCACTTTCCTATCTTTTTGTTTATTTGTTTGTTTCTGGGTCACACCCGGGGGTTCCTCCTGGCTCTACACTCAGAAATCGCTCCTGGCAGGCTCAGGGGACATTATACGATGCCGGGATTTTAACCACCGTCCTTCTGCATGCAAGGCAAATGCCCTACTTTCATGCCATCTCTCCGGCCCCTCGCCCATCTTCTTTTATCCCTTTACCAAACCTGAGAATGCTCAGGGATTACTCTTGAATGTGCTCAGGGATCACTCTGGTAGGCTTTGGACCTTATGGGGTGCCAGGGATCAAACCCAGGGATCAGCCGTGAGCAATGCCAGCACCCTCGGACTGTGCTCTGGCTCCAGGCCCCACTCACCATCCCTGCCTCATCTGTATCCACAGTCGTCTACTCCCTCTTCAGCCCCATCCACTGGACTGTCCTGCCGCACCAGCCTCCTCCCCTCTTCCACCCTCCTCCCGTCTGTGGGCTCACGGGGCCCCGCCGCGCCTCTCACTTGCTGTCCAGCAGGTCCATGATGGGCTGCAGCACGTTGTCAGCGTCCTGGGCCACGCTGCTGCAGGCGCTGGCCGGCACATTCCCGGTGCCCTTCACCTGGCTCAGGATGTCGCCCATCTGCTTCACGCACTCCTCTATGTGTGGCTGGAAACTGTGGGTGCCGCAGTGAGGTTCCAGGGGCCCCTTGCAAGACCCCGCCCAGCACACGACCACGCCCACCTGCCGGACTTGCCCCTATGCGAGGCCCCGCCCACACGGCACTACCCCTGCAAGACTCCGCCCCCGCAAAGTCCACTCATTTGCATGACCCCGCCCCTCAAGACTCCAACCTTTTCGCAAACCCTCACATCTGCATAGACACGCCCCTCTGTCAGGCTACGCCCCTCTCTGTAGACTCCACCCCTGTGGAACACGCCCCTCCCACAGACCCCTCCTGCCAGTGTTCTCCTTCCCCAGTGCTCCTGCCCCTCCCCAGATGCATCTGGTCCCAGAGGAGTCGAATGCATGGAGGAAGTGGCTCGTATGCATATCTGGGGACCCCCTGCCCCTGTGGGAGTCTGTCCCCCAGCCCCCCAGTCTGGGACCCTGTGCCCCCGCTGCCCTGCCCCAGCCAGTCCCACCTGGTGGCGAACACACGGCTCAGCTCATCCAGGACACTGTTGAGCTTCACCTGCAGCTCCTTGAGGATGTCGCTGGCCTCGGCGTCCAGCTGCGGGGGCATGGGCATCCTGTGTGGGCGCCGCCCAGCAGGCCCCACACCCCCATCAGGCCCCCCACGGCCCTCACCTCCTTCCCGCCCATGGCCTCGAACATCTTCTCCAGCTGCACCCGGAGCTGCTGCGTGTTGTTCATGAGGATGCAGGGCTGGAGGGGAGTGAAGAAGGTCAGGGTGCCCGCCCCGGCCCCACCCCGTCTCCTCCCTTCAGGGGTCAAGGTCCCTCCTGGACGTGCTCGGGCCGAGTCGGGCCCCACAGGCGACTGCTGAGGGCTCAGGTTTGGGGACTGTGTGTGTGTGTGTCTGGGCAGCCTCTGGGGATCGCAGGAGGAAGCTCAGCCCGGTGGCCTCAGGGTACGGGGACCCAGGGGACCCCCACATTCACCACGTGGCACAAACTTTGCACCTCATGTAGGGACGTAAAGAGCGGGGCTCCCAGGCTCTCCCCACATGCCTGTCACAGACACGCGCATATGGATGGAGGTGGGTGAAATCTGGAGTGCGGGGCTAGTTCTGGGGTGCTGGTTAGTTCTGGGGTTGGGGCCTGGGGGTGCAGGACTGGGCCTGGGGGTGGGGTCTGGGTGGGACAGGGCCGCCGCAGGTCACCACTTTCTCCTTCTCCTTGGAGCAGTAGGTGGCGTAGTCCTTGGACACGATGTTCGCATACTGGAGGAGCACGTTGCTGATGGTCTGGGGGGACATGAAGCTGTGAGGGGGCGGCCGGAGCCCCGCCAGCACCCTCCAGCCTCACGAGGGGTAGTAGCCAGAACCCCAACTTGCACTTGAGGAGGACCGTGGGCCAAGGAAAGCAGCACTATGGGAAGAGTTGGGTTTTGGGGTACGGAGGACACACCAGTGATGCTCAGGGGGACTGTCCTGATTCTGTGCGACCCCTGACGGTGGTACAGGGTTATTGCACACACCAATGTCCCTGCGGGGCAAATCTGCCACCTGGCCCAGCCCCAAGCAAGCCTCCCTTGGGCCTTAACCCAGCCTGAAACCAACCCGGTGACCCCTGACCTCTAGCCTCACGGGGGTCCTGGGGCTCAGGACCCCTAAACCCTACCCCTGACTCCAGCTCCAGAGTGGGCTCTCTATGATCCTCATGGGGTCCCCGAGCTCCATCCCTCCCTCATCTACACCATGACCTACAAGACCTATAAGACCCTGTCCTTGACCCCGAGGATCCCCCACTCAGTACCGCCCCTGCGTGCCCCCCAGACCTTGGCAAAGCGTCGCATGTAGTGGCCCACGATCTGCGGGTCGGGACACTCCAGCTTCTTGATGATCTCAAAGCTCTGGTTGAGCTGGGAGAACACGTCCACCACGGAGCAGGAGAACAGGGCGTGTTCCGACGTCTGCTGGAACTGTGGGGGGCCGGGGCCAGGGTGAGCCCCCAGACCCAAACCCACCCCGCTGCCCTCCCTGCCAGCCGCGCCTCCTCACCCCATCCTTCTTGTCACGCTCCAGTGCCCCATGCAGGAAATCTCGGGACACCTCTTCATTCTCGTCCAGCCACTGGATGACAAAGGGTTCGAACCACCTGGAGGGGCCGGGCCGGGAAACAGTGGGGAAGGTGTCTGCCTGGAGCACAGCCGACCAGGTTGGATACCCAGCATCCCACAGGCTCCTCCGAGGTCCAGAAGTGTGCCTGCCCCCTTTTATCATGTTGTACACTGAAAATATTTTTATTACCATAATTTCCTCGCTCTCTTTATTGTTTAATTTTTTGTTTCTGTTGTTTTTGTTTCTTTTGTTTTTTGGGTCAGATCCGGCAGCACTCACTCAGGTGTTACTCCTGGCTCTGCGCTCAGAAATCACTCCTGGCTTGGGGAACCATATGGGACACCAGAGGATCGAACCGTCCTAGGCTAGCACGCAAGGCAGATGCCGTAGGCCCTCACAACTGCTCCAGCCCCCTCAATTTTATCTTTTTTTTTTTTTTTTTTTTGGTTTTTGGGCCACATCCGGCGGTGCTCAGGGGTTACTCCCGGCTGTCTGCTCAGAAATAGCTCCTGGCAGGCACGGGGGACCATATGGGACACCGGGATTCGAACCAACCGCCTTTGGTCCTGGATCGGCTGCTTGCAAGGCAAATGCCGCTGTGCTATCTCTCTGGGCCCAATTTTATCTTTTTAAATAATTTTTGTTTGGGCCAGAGTGATAGAACAGCAAGGGGGACATTTGCCTTGTATATGGCCAACCTGGGTTCAATCCTCAGCATCACATGTGTTTTCCAGAGCCTGCTAGGACTGATTCCTGAGCCAGGAAGAACTCCTGACCACCTCTGGGTGTGGTCCGCCAAACCAATAATAACAATAATAATTTTTTTTTTGGTTTTTGGGCCACACCTGGCAATGCTCAGGGGTTACTCCTGGCTGTCTGCTCAGAAATAGCTCCTGGCAGGCACGGGGGACCATATGGTGCACTGGGATTCAAACCAAACACCTTTGGTCCTGGATCTGCTGCTTGCAAGGCAAATGCCGCTGCGCTATCTCTCCGGGCCCACAATAATAATTTTTAGAAATCAAATCATTGTGTGATAGTTACCAAGCTGCTCATGACTGAGTTCCCATCACACAGTGTCCAACACCGTCCCCAGGGCGATGTCTCAGTTTCCCCTCCTCCCCCTCCATTTTTCTTCTCTCCCCAGGAATGACCCCTAAGTTCACCAGGTGTGGCACCAAATCCCATCACTAAAAAACAAAAAGAAAAACTCCAAACCACTAGCTGAGATACAGGGTGTGGAGTGGTTCCCTCCACGGGACCCCTCGTGGCCTCAGTGGCTTCACCAGTGAGACCAGGCCAGGGGAGCTGGGAGCAGATCTCTGGGAATCTGGAGGAAGACTTCATGGTGCATCCAGGTTGCACTCGACCTTCGAGGGGTGCCCCATGAGTTGGGCATCTCACCAGATGTACCCAGCCTGTCTTGCCACGGCCGGGTCAGAGAAGGGACACAGAAGGGACAGCAGGAACTAAGGGGCCCTGCAGAATCTGCGCCCCTGACCCACTGCGTGTGGATAGTCTGCAAGGCTTTGGGTCTGTGTCCCGGTTCTGGATTTGGGTTGGGGGCGGGCCTGGCGCGGCCTAGGGACCTGGCCAGACCCAGTGGAGCCCAGGGCCGAGTCTCGGGGTGCACTCACGTGGGGTACTCGGGCACGTGCTCCTTGAAGGCGGGCAGCTCGGCCACGTACTCGTTGTACAGCCACTTGACCTTGAAGTGCAGGTTCATGTAGTCGGCGCTCTTGCACAGCCGGTGCTTGTCGTGCTCTGCGATATGGA
The DNA here is from genome assembly GCF_024139225.1 of Suncus etruscus. Lineage (NCBI taxonomy): Eukaryota > Metazoa > Chordata > Mammalia > Eulipotyphla > Soricidae > Suncus > Suncus etruscus. The sequence goes on along the minus strand of NC_064862.1, from coordinate 92,321,720 downwards.
GATGGGGATGGGGCTCGGGCTCAGGCTCGGACCCGGGCGTGGATCGGCCCTGCCCGGCCCGGCCCGACCCCAGGACCCCGCTTACCCTCCATGGCGTACTTCATGTCCTGCGCGAACAGGCTCCACATCACCTCGGCGCTGATCTTACCCACGTTCAGCTCTTGCGGGAACCTGCGGGGCGGGGCCGGCGCTGGGGGAGGGGCTTGGCGCTGTGGGTGGGGCCTAGCGCTCTGGACGGACCAATGACGGGGGGCCCAGTACTAGGGGCGTGGCATGTGGTATGGGCGGGGCCAGGAAATGGGGAGGAGTCGGGTGGTGTGGGCGGGATTGAGTGCTGCAGAAGGAGCCAATGCCCAGCCAGGGGCGATGCTGTGGGCGGGGCCAGGCACTGCAGGGGTGGAGCCAAGTGCTGGGGGAGGGACTGAGCACTGGAGATGGGCTCCATGCTGAGGGTGAGGCAGGATGTCTGGGGCGGGGCCAGAGCTGAGGGCGGGGCCGGTTTTCTGGGCAGGGCCCAGTATTGACAGCAGGGCCCAGGCATGGCTGAGGCCACTGGGGATGAGTTTTGGGGATGAAGGCAGGAACTGAGGGCGTGGCTGGGTGCTGGGGCTGATGATGAGGGCAGTGTGGAGTACTGCGGGTGGGGCTGGGCGCTCTGTGGGCCAGGGTCGGTGCCAGGCCCTGAGGCAGAGGGTTGGGAGTACCACAGGGAGCACGGGAAGTTCTGAACACCATAGTGTATGGATGGCGCTAAGCTCATGCAAAAGTAAGTGTTGAAGTACAGGATTGCAAAAAGTCTCTCTCTCTCTCTCACACACACACACACACACACACACACACACACACACACACACACACTATGGGACTGGATGGTACAAACAACTGGATGGTTTGGGTCCTGTAAGATCACTGAGAGGTGCACCCACTGGACGGCCTCTCCTGTCCCACAATTTTAAGTTTGCATTTGCAAACTGCTGTATCTCATCCAGGGGACCCCCTAACAACGGCCACCACCTACAAAAACGCTCAGATCTGATTAGACCAGCTCGCCAAAGCATCCAATTGTGTGTTGAGGCACATTCACGCGTGCATATGCACAATCCTACATGCACTTACACACACTTACTCAGACGCGCTCAGACACACTCACACATTCCACAAACAGGCACCCATGACCGCTGAGCCCGGCTGCCCGCTCTGCTCACTGGTTGAGGCAAGGTGTGTAGGAATTCTTGTCTTCCTCGATGATGGACACGATGAGGGTGATGAGCTTGGACCAGAAGTCCAGGTTCTTGATGCTGGGGCCCTGCTCCTCAGGAGGCAACTCCCCCTTCTTTGCCTGGAAGGAGCAGGAGACACAAGGGGTCCAGGGTCTGCATGAAAAGGGCCTGACCTCATGGCAACTGGCCCACAGCTCAGGTCAGCATCATCAACCCAGCCCAGTGACACAACTTGAGGAGGAATCGGAGCAGTCTGAGGAATCCGGGGCTTGATCAAGGCCTTGGGCCCAAGGGGCTGAGTAAGATGGACACAGGCTCTATGTCCAAGGCAGCCACAGGCCCTGGGATTGACACTGGCCAGGCTGAGACTCCACAGGCCTGAATCTGACTCCGATGAACTCAGGCCTCTCAGCCTGGTCATCCCATCCAGCGAGTTTCGGGTGGAAACGCAAGAAGGAGCTCGGGGACCCCTGCCAGCTCCCCCTGGCCTGACCCTGCTGTATCAGAGTCAACTGGCTTTGAGCACGGGAGCCAACATGCTAGTCAAAGGCCCGAACCCAAGCTCGTTCTCACTCGGGCCAACCCACAGGCAGCACCTCGGCCGTGCAGCCCCCGCCGGGCCCCCACCGGGCCTCACCGGGTCGGTCTGGTACTCGCGGCTGTAGAGCTCGTGGCAGTTGTTGAAGATGTACTCGTAGGTGGAGTTGAGGCAGGCCTTCACGCAGTCCTTCACCACCTGGCTGGCTCGCGGGGGGCTCTGCAGCTCCTGAACCTGGAGGCGAGGGCAGGGGGCACAGCAGGGTGGGTGGCAGGGGACGTGGCTGATGACAGAGAAGGGGCAGGAGGGATGTGGTGGGCGTGACTGTGGCTGGACGGCGGGGCTGGACCCTGAGATGGGGTGGTGGGTGTGGCTGTCTGGGAGGGCAAAGAGATTTTGTGTGTAGCCAGGCAGGGGATTGGTGGGAGTAGCTAGGCAGGAGGGGTGTGGTGGGCGTGACTAGACGGTGGACAGTAAGGTAGGCATGGCCAGTGGAGGGCAGAGTGGGCGTGGCTATGAGAGAGGGCGTGGTAGTGGGCGGTGGACGTGGCTTGCCATGGTGCAGGGCAATGGGTGTGGCCAGGAGAGGGGTCATGGCTGGGTTCCAGTGCAGTGCAGATGGCCGAGCCAGGCGACAGAGATCCCGGGGAGACACCTGCTGGGCCCAGGCCCCACCTTCATGCGGAAGAAGGTGATGCTGGTGAGCAGGTCCACAGTGGACTTGAGGTCCTGCAGGCGTTCAGGGCTGCTGGCTGGAAAGTTGTTCTGTGGGGGACGGGGTCAAGGCCGAGGATTAGGGGAAACCCTCGCAGTCCATCCTCCCCAGGGCAGGAGTGAGATCTGGGAGCACCGGGCATGTGCACGGCCAGCCCTGGGACCCCAGCCCCTGCCTCCCAGGGTGCCGCGCCTCACCCGGTACATGGACAGGTCGATGCGCAGGGAGTTGTGAAGTTGGTCGAGGAGCTTCACAAAACGTTCTTTCTGGGGGACAAGAGAGACCCAGTGGCACCACGGCAGCCCTGAACGCAGCCCCTTGCCTGGCACGCACAGATGTTGACGGAGCGTTGGGGTTTATTTGGAGATGGGTGGCAGTGTGGGGCCGCCAGAGCCCCTCCCGTCCCTCCTAGAGGCTGCCCCTCCCCCAGGACTGACCCCAAAGTTGGAGGCAGCGAAGCGGTCAGAGGCGGACACATTGGTGGAGGCGGTGGTGTGTGCGTAGTAGGCGTTGATGTTGGCCAGCAGCGTGCTCATGACGGCTGGCACCCCAGGACACATGTACTTGGACGACAGGCAGGCAAAGTGGCTGGGGGACAGGGACGCTGATGGGGATGCAACCACACCTTCCCAAACCCCACCCTGGGCTTTTTTTGTGTGTGTGTGGGAGGGAACCACACCAGGCAATGCCCTTAGATTACTCCTGACTCTGCATTCAGAGATCACTCCTAGGGGGGCTGGGGGAACCCCATGGGATGCCGGGGCCCATTCCCATCTCTGCCAGTCACCCTGGTTCTCTGCCCCACCTTCCCTGCACTCCCTGGGAGGCCCCAGGATGTCCAATCGAAGCCACTTCCTCCCTGCTCATCCCACCATGTGTCCACATCCGCCCTGTCCCCACCCTGACCCTCACGTCATGGCTTGGTAGATGGACTCCACGCCGTAGCGCATGGCAAACTCGTCCACCACCTCCTGGGCTGTCTCATCATAGTAAACCTTCCAGGCGTCATCGCCCTTGGCATCTGGGATCTTCACCGCCCCATTGTTCTGCACATCCGTCACGAAGTGGAACAGGTTCTGCAGACGCAGAAGGAGCCAGGGAGTGTTGGAGTATGGGGGAGCACTGACTCAGTCACCCGTTCACAGCCACTTGGTAACTCGGTCCTCACCCACCTACAACTCATCCATCCACCCACCCATTCATCCACCTAGCCATCATCTACCAACCCATCCATCCATCCATCCATCCATCCATGTACCCATCCATTCATCCACCCACCCATGCACCCACTTACTTCGACATTCATTCTACTGGCCCCAAATTCACAATTAATAATCCACCCATTCCACTATTTTAGGTTTTTTGTTTGTTTTGGGGCCACCCCCAGCATTGCTCAGGAGTTCCTCCTAGCTCTGTGCTGAGGAATTTCTCCTGAAGTTGCTCAGGGGACTGTATGGGATGCTGGGGACCAAACCCAAGTGGGTTGTGTGCAAGGAAAGTACCGCCTTACTGTGCTCTCCCTCTGCCCCGTTCTCAGGCAGATCTGAATAACTCTTGTGTATGGGTCAAGCTGGGACAGATGGAAGAGCCCGGTGCTAGGCAATGAAGGTCAGGGTGGACTTCCCAGAGGTGGTGGGAGAGCAAGACCATGGCAGGTGTGGGGGCTGAGCCGGGGCTCACCTCATGCAGGCAAGTATACTGCACGTGGTACGGTGCCACCTTCTCCTCTCCCTTGATCTCCACACTGATGTGCAGCCGGATGGCACCCGACACAGCCGACTTATCCGTCCGCTTGTCTGGGAAGGAGTGGGGGGAAGGTTGGCAGCAGGAGCTCCAGCACAACTGGGCTGGTTCCTGCCCATGGGATGTGGGCCGCTCTGGACGCCTGGACAGGGCCCCTCTGAGTTTCAGCCCCCAGGACCAAACTTTGCCTCCCTCCTCGGACCAAGCTCCTGGCATCAATTCATTGTCTTAGTGTACCTGGGCTGTGCCTCCCTTCACAGACTAGGAGCCAGGCCCTGCTTCCTGCCTCCTCCATCAGAATGGAATGCTGAGATTTCCCCTTTCCCAAGCCACAGTTCCCAGCTGTTCCCAGAAGTTGGAGAAAAATCCTCTTCAACTGGGGTTTTTTCTACTTCTTCCACTTAGGCTCAAGGACTCAGCCCCCTTCACTAGGTTGGGGTAAAGACAGTTACTCTGCCATCTGATTGGGGCCCATAGACCCTGACTTCTCCCAAAAGATTGGGACACTCAGACCTTTCCTCTTGCAGACCCCAGATTGGGGTCCAGAGGTCCTATCTCCCTCATCAGATTAGGCGGCACTCATCAAACTGGGAATGATAGACCCTGTCTTCCTCATCAGGTTCAGCCTCGACCATTAGATTGGGAATGGCAGACCATGACTCTCTCATTGGATCAGGCTTCCCCCCAGACTAGGCTGGGCATCCCTACCTCCCTCATCAGATTGGGTACAGCTTCCCTCTATCCCTAAGAATGGGCCTCTGCCATCAGGCTAGGCAGTGCCTCCCTTCCTCCCTTGTCAGACCAGGCCTCATCGGCATGGGTATAGCCTATCAGCCTCCCATCCTGGCCTGGCTGTACCCCATGCCCGCCCCCAGCCCCGCTCACCCAGGTTGTACCACACGTCCATCTCGCCGCTGAGTGTGCGAACCTCGATGATCGTCTGGCCCAGGAAGTCGTCCGACTCCCGCTTGAACCTCTGCTTCACCCGTGACTTAATGTCATCGTCCTCATCCCAGACGCGCACCTTGATGCGGTCGGAGGAGTTATGGCACTCGCTGCGGGTGGCAAGGGCCAGGGATCAGGAGCCAAGGGTCAGAGGTCAGGGGTCAGGGGCCACAGGGCCTTTGTTGCCTCCCTCTAAGGAACCTCAGTGGGGTGGGGGGACGGCACTTACAAGTGGAAATTCTCCTCCCACACGGGGTTCAGGTTCCCATAGATGGTTTTCGTCCGTTTCTTCGTCTTGCCCACCTGGACAGTGACATACGGGTCGCTGGAGCCCGTCTTGTCCTTAGCCTGCAGGCCCTGGGCACATACCACTGGAGACACAGGACAAACACCAACATGGCTGTGCCAGCCGGAGACGCACCAGAGGCCCAGCTCTGTGGCAAAGCAGCAGCCTTGGACGTGTGAGACCCTGGGTTAGATCCATGGTGCTGTCCACGTGCCTCTCGCTCAGGCTTCGAGGGAGCCAGGACAGCACGTGAGCCCTACAGCTAGGTGTGACCCTACCTGTCAACAGGTGTAAGCACAACTGCCATGAAAGGAGGGTGTACTGGTGAGGGCCACGGCTAACTGCTGAGATGCCCCAGCAAGCATGTGTGGGACCCCGTCACATCCCAGTAAAGGGAAGTTAAATAAAATAAACCTCACAGGGGTTGGAGCCATAGCACAGCAGGGAGGGCATGTGCCTGAATGCATCTTACCAGGTCCCATCCCCTCATCCCATAGTCCTCCGACCCTGCTAGAAGTGATTTCTTTTTTTTTTTTTATTTTATTTTTGGGCCACACCCAGTAATGCTCAGGGGTTACTCCTGGCTATGTGCTCAGAAGTTGCTCCTGGCTTGGGGGACCATATGGGACACCGGGGGATCGAACCGCGGTCCGTCCAAGGCTAGCGCAGGCAAGGCAGGCACCTTACCTTTAGCGCCACCGCCCGGCCCCTAGAAGTGATTTCTGAGGGCAGAGTCAGGAGTGAGCCCTGCGCACTGTAGGATGTAGCCCACAAATAACAAACAAACGAATAAATAAACCAGAAAGATGTCCAGGGTCCTGAGGCAGCCTCCCTGACACAGGCACTGGTAACCGAGGCCTGCCAGTGGACATCCAGGGAGCCCTGGGCCAGGGCAGGGTGGGAAGGGCCGGGGGCAGTCCTAGGCGGGTATCCTTGAGTGTGATGCCCCTTGGGGCCCGGGGAAGCTCTGCCTGCAGCCCTCGGAGTTCTCGCCCCAGAAGACGTCGCCAAGCCCCCCACCCTGCTCCAGCGTCTTCCGGGGGTCCCCACGCCCATCCCGACGCGCGCTCACCCGTGATGCTGATCTTGGCCGACCACTTGGACGTGCCGTCCAGCACGCTCTGCTTGACCGCCTTCATCTGCTGCGTGTGCGCCGACTTGGTGACGGCGAAGATCTCCTGGATGAGCTCGAAGATCTCGGGTTTGTTGCGCTCGCGGATCTTCATGCGGTCCTTGAGCACCATGATGATGTTCTGCGTGCGGTCCTCGGCGCCGTGCTTGGAGCTCTTCTCCGCCGCGCCTGAGTGATGGAAGGACGGACGGAGGGTCGGAAGCCCTGGTCGGGGTCGGCACCGGCACCCAGCACCCGGCCCCCCTTCTGGGGAAACCTCCTGAACCAGCCACTGGGCTCGGCCGTGCGCTGCAAACCCAGGCCCGGCATCTCCCTGGGGTGCCAGCCCCTCGGGGCTCCTCCTCCAACGAGCACCTGCCCCTTCCACGGAGTGGGCCCCAGCTCCTTTGCCTAGGAGCACCTGGCTTTGCCCCCGGGGCTCGCCCATCCCTGCCCGGGCCACTCACGCTGCAGGCAGTCGGCATTGAGCAGGTCCTGGCACTTCTCGTGGCACTTGACGCCGCATTCGGTGCAGCGCATGCCCTGGCGCGCGATGCCCCACAGCAGCCCCTCGCACTCGTAGCAGTAGGTGGGCGTGGTGGCCGTCCACACCTCGAAGTTGTGCGGCGTGGTGCACGAGATGGGGTAGATTAAGGCTTGCAGGGTCTTCTTGTAAACGTGGTTTTTCTGCGGGGACGGGAGCGGTGCGTGGGTGCCTGCCTGCACGAAGCTTCCCCCCGTGGATGTCTAGTTCCCCTGCTCAGTCGCTGGGATTCGGGGGTCTAGAGCCAGGCACCGGGCAGGGTGCCCTCAACCCACGACTAACCCACCTTCACCCAAAGGGGCCGGGGTCAGGATATCACGTACCAGCTCCTCGTTGTTCAAAGTGCTGGAGGCCAAGGCAGAGGTGATGCCAGCTTTACGGGACTGGACCAGAGACTGGGGGGCCACGTAGTGTCACATCCGATCCGCACACGGACATGGTCAGGCCAGGCCCAGCCAGGCAGCGGAACCGGCAAAGAGTTGAGAAGTGAGAGGGTACGGGTGAGAGGGATCCCTCATGGTCACTCTCATTCCTGCCCTGCTTGGCCAGGGTCCAAGGTCCCAGAGTTACCAGGCCCCCCATCCCGGCATTCCATGAACCATGAGGACCCTCCTGTTGAGATTTTGGCTCCACCAAAGCCATGGTCTTTGGGGTAGTGGAAGATCCTAGTTGGGGGATTTTGGGGAGGATATGGGGAGAAGTCAGGCCCATTACTCACCATGGCCTAACGTGTCCAGGCAGCGTGCAGGGCAGAAAAGAGACTGTTACCTCTGGAACCTGGCAGTCTCGACCCCAGGGCTGCCCGGGACGGTGGCCCAGGCTGGGCACAGGCTGCTGGCTCACCAAGTCGCTCACGAGCGGGATGGGCTTCCTCTTGCGGATGTCGGGCATGCTGTCGATGATGATGAGCCCGCCGCCAGGCCTGTGGGACACATGGGGGAAGAGACAGTTTCCTCCCCCACCCCAAAAAGCTCCAAAGCCCTGCCAGGAGTCCCTTGACCCAAGCATGAAGGGGCCAGTGACGCTCCCTCCAGCATCTCTGAAGGGCATCTCCTCAGGAAACAGGGTATTGGCAGGAACAGGGGCTCCAGCAGGTCAGGGAGAGAAGGGTGAGCCCCTCTCAGGTGGGGGTGACTTTGGAGGAGGAGGGGGAGAGGAAGAGGAACTGGGTGTAATAAGGGCCAGGAAATTCCCAGCATACAGTGCAGCCCAGAGCTGAATGAGCCTTGCAGGACAGCAAATCCAACTAAGGTTCACAGATCTGTAAATTTGGGGCTCCGGGGAAACCCTCTTTTTTTTAGGGGGTCACACCTGACAGTGCTCAGGGTTCTGCTCTCAGGAATCACCCAGGAGTGCAGGGAATGTCAGGAAACCATATGCAGGGCCAGGGGTTAAGCCCTGGCCTGCTGCATGCAAGACAAGTGCCTTCCCCACTGCCGTATCTCTCCGGAACAACCCTTTGGCTTCCTCCAATCTCTCTCCAGTGGTTGACCACAACCCTCTGATATTCCAGCGCCTTAACTTCAGCCCTTAGGACAGCTAATGGCCAGAGAACTAGCGCGGTGAGGAGAGAAGGCTTTTGCTTTCTATGTGGTCAATCTGGGTTCAATCTCTGGCATCCCAGAGGTTCTTCTGAGCACCCTCAGGAGTGATCCCAGAACACAGAGCCAGGAATCAGCCCTGAGCGCTGCTGGGTGTGGCCCCCAAACCAAACCAAACCAAACGAGAAGCTCAGAAAACAGGATCCCCGCTAGACAGAAGTGGTTTGTAGAGGACCGTGAAAGCAGAACAGAAGCTGAGTCTGCTCTGGGCCCCGCAGACACTAGGAGGGACAGGAAACAGTCCCTCCTCCGCCAGGCACCGATTTGGGGGGTGTGGGCAAGTGTGGGTGTGTGTCTGCCAAAGCTACCCTCCTCACCCTGAGTCTGGGCCAGGACTCACCCGCCTTTGAACCAAAGGGACTTGGACATGTCTCCTTCTCCGCGGGCCTGTGGGACAGACGGACAGAGGGTCAGTGGTCAGGTTGCCCCAACTCATGCCCCACATTGGGCTGAGACCCCCGTGATCAGCTCTCAGCTCTCCCGGTGTCCCCAAAACTGCTCACTGGCTCTCAATCCCTTGAGCCATCAACCTCCCCAATCCTCGAATGGGACCATGGAAGGATGAAGACAAGGACTTAGTTATCTACTGTTGTGGCCATGCTGTTTGTGGGCAGAGCATGCACCAAAGTGGGCGGGGCCAGGAAAGGACCAGGATGTGGGGCAATAAAGTGATTGGGTGGCAATTACACGTGTGGGCGTGGTCCTCTAACATGTGAGGGGGCCATGGGAAAAAGAGGGCTGAATGGCATGTGGGCGTGGTCAGGTCATCTATGGGCGGAGTAAACGGTGAAGTGGGTGTGACCAGAAAAGAATCCAGATGTGCAAAGGCAAAGTGATTGGATGGAAACTGCGTGTGGGTGGGGCATTTGTATGTGGGTGGGGCCACAGAGAAAAAGGGGCGGAGAAGGGCTATGAAAGGGCCAGGTCTGTGGGTGGAGCATTCACCAAAGAAGGTGGGTCCAGGAAGGGACCAGCATGTAGAGAAACAAAGTGATTGGGTGGAGACTCGTGTAGGCGTGGCCACATAACACATGGGCGTGGCCATGCAAGAAGTGGCTGTGGGCGTGACCAGGCTGTCTATGGGCGGGGCATGCATCGAAGCAGGTGATTGGGTAGAGACTTGTGTGGGCGGGGCCACAAGGAAGAGGGGACCGGCCCCCTGCTCACCTCTTGAAGTTGCATCCGGACCTTGTTGAAAGCTCGCAGCCAGTTGGCCTTTGCCCTGGACATGGAGTCCTGACCCTCCGGGACTTCCGTGTCCTCTTTGGGCCTGAAACTGGTACAAGGCAAATGGGTGAGGACTGGGACGAGCTCTGCATCCAGCTTCCCAAGCACCCGCCCTCACACCCCTTCCTGCCTGTCACCTCTGGCTCCATTTGTATCCTTCCTGGGCCCACATCCCTTTGCAGCCCAGTCTCCCCAACTGTTTACTGCACCCCAGGATTGGCCCCCTGGGCACCCCCTGGACCTGCCCGGACCCACCATTGGAGCCATTTCCACCCCTCGGACACTTCCCAAACCTCTCCACAACTTCTCCGGATAGCCATCTCCAGCGGGGTCCCTAAGACCATGGCACCCCTCACCTCTCCTCATCCTTGGGGGGCACGGGCTCAGCTGCCCGTTCATCTGCTGGCACCTCCTCTGGCACAGCGGGCTCGGGGGCCTTCGGGGTCACCTCAGGGGTCTCAGGGGGCACAGTGGGGACTTTTTCCTTTTCTGGGGCAGCCGGCGGGAGGCTGATGCGCTGGAAGTCCTTCGGCTCCTCGGCCGCCAACTCCTGGGCGTAGGCCCTGATGTCATCGGGCACCTCCTCCTCCTCCTCCAACTCTTCTTCCTCCAACTCTTCCTCCTCCTCCAGCTCCTCTTCCTCCAGCTCTTCCTCCTCCAACTCTTCCTCCTCCTCCAGCTCCTCCTCTTCCAGCTCCTCCTCCTCCTCAAGCTCCTCCTCCTCCAGGTAGTCGTCCAGCTCCTCATCCTGGTCCCAGTGCGGCGAGTCCTTGTGGCAGCTCACGGAGCTGTGGCAGGAATGGTAGGAGTCGCCGTCCCTCTCGTCCTCCAGGTCCGAGCCCTGCAGGCTCTGCTCGTCGAAGTCCTCGCTCAGCTGGGAGCTGCCCTGGCTCAGTTCCCCGGACGATGCATAGCGGCTGCTGCCCGTGGGGCTGTGGAGAGACAGCAGGACGATGGGAGGGGGCTCAGGACTGCGCTTCCACACACTCACACATGCCCCTTCCAAGTTCCCCGATCCGTTCCTGATGCACCTTCCAGGGCTCCTCACTTCCTCTCCTTCCCCAACGCCACTTGCTAAGATCTAGGCTCCTTGGTTGGAGGCCACAGCAGGGAGGGAGTTTGCCTTGCAATACTGCCAGTTCTGTCCCCAGGTTCCCCTCTGTGGTCCCCAACTCCAGTACCACCAGGCATGGTGAGCCCTAGAGCTCAGCGTCCAGGGCTACCTGAGGGCCCGAGGCTCTGAGAACTCCTCCTCGTAGCTGTGCAGGGAGTCGCTGTAGGGCTCGCGGGCACCCAGGGGCGGCGGGCGCACAGCGTACTGGTGCACCGAGGCGTTGGGCTGCGATGTGGTGTAGTAGGGCGGTGGCATGCTGGCACTTGTCTCGCTGCGGTAGTCACTGTCCCGGTCGTCCACGGCACTGTCGGGGTCCTCGTCTGGGGGTGGTGAGGGAAGTGAGGGTCAGGAGGGGATCCAGACTGAAGTGAAGGGTCTCGGGTCACATTAGCAGAAGTTGAGCTCTCCAGGTATGGGAGGTGAAAATCGACAGGGTCTCAGGAACCCCTCCTCCCACCCCCCTCATGTCAAGCTTTGCACTTACTCTGCTGGTCACCCCAACCAAAATAATTCCAGTTACCTACAGAGAGAAAGGGCAGAGGTGACGACAGAGACTGCCATGAGGGGTTCTCCTCCTTGCATCCCAAAATGTGGCTCTTGCTGAAGCATCTTCCTACCCCAGGGGCACTGGGACACCTGGCCTCTGCCACACTCACAGGGTACTCGTCACTAATTTGGATTTGTTCCCTGAGGCTGAAGCTGCTTCCAGGGCTCTGTCAGAATCCCCGGGACCCCACTCTGAGAGGGTTCACCCACTTCCAGGAGGGGTGCAGTGGGGCACGGAGTCCAGAACAGTGCAGGACAAGCACCCATAGCCCAGACACTGCCAGTCTCTGGATGCAGAGCTTTGGGGAGAGTAAGGGGGTCTGGAGCGACAGCACAGCAGGTAGGGCATTTGCCTTGCATGCAGTCAGCCCAGGTTCGATCCCCGGCATCCCAGAGGGTCCCCAGAAGAACACTGCCAGGACTGATTCCTGAGTGCAGAGCCAGGAGTAGCCACTAAGCACCACCGGGTGTGGCCCCAAAACAATAAAACCAGAAAGCTAAAATAAATAAATACATAAATAAACTTAAATAAAAGAATGAAAGAACAGTGGGAGACAGGATAACGGGGGTCTTCAGACAGTGAGAGTCCAGGACAGCGGGACAGGCAGGCCTAGCTCCATGCAGGGCATTTTCAGATACTCACAGCACTGGTTGCTGGGGACCGCCAGGGGCTTGTCGGGCTCATCGTGAAGGGAGAACTGAAGTGGGAAAGTCAGGAAGGACTTTCTCCCACCCGGTCAGACTCCTCCCACCCGGCTTCTCAACCTCCTCCCCAATCCTCTCCTCCAAACCTCCCCAGTTAGACCCTGGCCCACCGGGACCCAGAAAGAGAAAGAGACAGAGACCGTGAGAGACAGAGCGACAGACAGAGAGTGGGAAAGACACCGGTGTGGGCTGGAGGAGCAGGTGGAGGCGGCGAGGAATGGCCACTGAAAGCAGAGGGAAGCCTCCTTCCCCAGCCCTGACACCCCAAGACCCCTGAAGTGGACCTCGGGTGGAAGAACAGGGCCTAGCCTCACCTCGTCCTGGTCCCTCATGGCGTTCAGCTGCTCCAGCTTCTTGGCCCAGTAGCGCGCCTCCTCCTCGGGAATGTCTGTGGAGATCAGCCGTAAGCACCCAGCCCCGTGGCCCTGCACCCCTGCACCACTGAGGGGTCCCCACCGGGGCTGGGAAGGCAAAACCGGGTTTCCACGCACGAGAGACAGACAGGCCTGTCTCGGTGTCTCTGCCTGTCGTCTTTGTTCAGTCTCCCTGCCTTTCCCAGTGGCCAGGAGCCCCAGAACCCTTCAGATCCGGGTCTTTGGATGGGAAATCCAAGGCCCCGCCCACAAGCAGGCCACGCCCAACCAACAGGCCCTGCCCAATCGCCAGACCCATTCAGAGGAAACATCCCAAAGGCAGGCCACACCCACATGCAGGCCACGCCCACCACCCATCTCTGCTTCATTGCTAGAGGCCATCATCAACCTTGCTAATCGCCAGGCCACGCCCACCAACCAGACCACTCCCATTCGTGCGGCCACGCCCAATTATTAGACACACCCACCACCAGCCCCTGCCCCATTGCTAGCGGACAGTCATAGGCCTGCGACTGGCCAGGCCCCGCCCACCCGTCAGGCCCCGCCCAATCGCCAGCCTCCATCAGCAAGGTCCCGCCCACTGGCCAGGAGCATCCCCTGGGCCGCCCTCGCCCCGGCCACCCCGGCCAGGCCACGCTCCTCACCCAGCGGCAGCTCGAAGCGCGTGTCCAGGAGGATGCGGTGGAAGGTGGGGCCCTTGGTGCCGCAGATCTCGCTGTCGGCCATGATGACCTGCGAGTCCAGCGTCAGCCACTCCCCCGGGCCCTCCTGAGGGGGCAGATGGGAGCCCTCAGGCGCCTCTGGCCCTGGCCAGAGGTCCAAGGACGCCTGTCCTGACCCCCTCCTGCACCCCGGCCCTGTGAAGTGAGGCGAGGTGGAGCGAGGACTCAGAGACCCGGAGGGCGTCACCTTCCTCTCCCCAGCCGGAATGCAGATGCAGTGGCAGCCCCCTGGCAGCCCTGCGGGGCCAGACGTTGGCGGTACCCCACCGATGTCCACACCGACCCGGACGTCCCTCTTTCTCTTCTCTAAGCTCCGGCCCCAGAGGGCTTCTCCCGAACCCTGGGCCCAGCCCTTCCTCACCTCATTGGACTGGCGGATGGTCCTCAGCGGGATCCACACGGTGCCCACCATGGTGTCCCAGATGAGCCCCTTGTTCCACACCTCCACCATGAGCCCTAGGTCCAGCCGGTTGATCTCGCTGTGTGGGGAGGAGTGGAGGGGCCAGGGACTGAGACTCAGAGTCCAGAGCAACCGAGGGGCGTGGGGGTGGGGTGGGCAAGGCTATTCGGGGCCACTCCAGCTGAGGCCGTGGGGTGTCACTTGGGGATGTGAGGTGCAGGGTTAAAATTATCCCGGGCTGCCAACGCGCAGATGGTGGGCAGCGGGCGGCAGGGGAGGCCCAGGGAGAGGGGGCGGGCGGGTTTGGCAGCGGGGAGGGCTGGAGGGCGGCAGGCCGAGACTCACAACATGAAGTCCTGCTCCCAGCTGGGCTGGCTGCCGCGCACAGTGACTGTGGTGCTTTTGACATTCTGCACCTTCAGCGTCACGTATGTGTTGAATTTCTCTGTCGGGGAGACCAGGGGTTCAGCCGAGGTAGAGATGAGGGCAGGGGGCTCACGGCTCACATCTCTCTCTGGCCAGCGCCAACCCCACCCACACACAGTCCCTCTGAGCACTGGGGATTCTGGAATTGATGGGGTCGAGAATCTGGGCCGGTCAAAGGCCTGAGGTTCAGCCAAGGAGACAGAGAAGTGTCAGCTGGGTGGCTGTCGCTGATGTTTCTGGGGTTCACCACAGCCCTCCAAAATGGCCCAGGCTCAAAGGAACCCCGCCACCTGGTGAGGATTTGCCAGGGTGAGCACCCCAGATTTAAGCTCCGCAGACAGAGTACCCAAGTGCCCAGGGCTGCTCGGATCCTCTCTACGTGTCCCCTCCGAGAGACAGACAGATTGACTGACAGCACAGGAAAGGCAGAACCGTCACTCACCTTGGGCACCGTCAAACTTGGCTTTTTTGACTGTGGAGAGAGACGGAGAGGGAAGGGAGAGGGACAGAGAGGCAGGGAGAGATGGGGAGAGGAGGAGGAGGAGGAGGAGGAGGAGGAGGAGGAGGAGAAGAAGAAGAAGAAGAAGAAGAAGAAGAAGAAGAAGAAGAAGAAGAAGAAGAAGAAGAAGAAGAAGAAAGAAGAAGAGAAGAAGAAGAAGAGAAGAAAAAGAAGGAAGAAGAAGAAGAAAAGAAGAAGAAGAAGAAGAAAAAGAAGAGAAAAAAGAAGAAAAAGAAGAGAAGAAGAGAAGAAAAAGAAGAAGAAAAAGAAGAGAAAAAAGAAGAAAAAGAAGAGAAGAAAAAGAAGAAGAGAAGAAAAGAAAAGAAGAAAAAGAAGAAGAAAAAAAGAAGAAAAAAAGAAAGAAAAAAAGAAGAAAAAGAAGAAGAGAAGAAGAAGAAGAAGAAGAAGAAGAAGAAGAAGAAGAAGAAGAAGAAGAAGAAGAAGAAGAAGAAGAAGAAGAAGAAGAAGAAGAAGAAGAAGACACAGGAGGAGGAGGAGGAAGGTGGCAGGGATGAGGAAGAGAGAGAGAAGGAAACCAAAAATGGGATGAGAGGACAGAGGTCAGAGACAGACACAGACACACACAGAAGAACACAGGAGGAGGAGGAGGAGGAGGAAGGCAGGGATGAGGGAGAGAAAAAAGAGACCATCAGACTCAGAAGGAAGCGAAGACAAATCTCAGCCTGGAAGGAAACATGAATGGGGGAGAGGTCTTCACCCCTCCTTCTCCCCATCACACTCCCCCACCGACTCCCCACCCTGTATCCCCAATAAATCAAGTTTCAACAGAAGGTGCTGGGTGGGAGAGGCACCTCCCTCAGGAAGCCCTGCAGGACTGCTGCAGAAGGGTGAGGAGACAGAAGAAAGACTAACGCTAAAGTCCCCCCTGCAAGGCCTTCCTCCTCAGGTCAGTGAGACGGTGCTCCCCGCCCAGGCTTGGCACACACACCACAGCTCCACAGCCTGGGGAAGGTGACTGCAATTCCACCCAAGGGGGGAGAAACTGCTGTGTGACTCAGTTTCCCTGACACCCTGACACCATGGCCCACACGCTTTTCACACATCTTCCCAGGCCCTGTTTCTCCTAAACACTGGAGTTTGGGTCGTGGGACAAAGCGCAGAGCACTGAAGCCTGAAACTCCTTCACCGGAGGTGTGGTGGGGTCTTTGGGGGGGGGTCCTGGGGGAGAGGGCGTCCGGGGTTCCCCACAAACGGGGTGGTGAGCTTCCAGGGCCTGCCTGGGTGTGACCCTGGGCAGGCAAGGCCCTCTCTCAGGGGTGTCTCCCCCAACTCGACCTCCCCAAGGATCTCGTCCCCTGCGGCCCTGGGCAGTGAGACTGGGAGTGCCCGGGGGTCTCTGATGGCGAGGGAGGGATTTGGGGAACAGCTGGAGGGTCCTACACGCAAGGGACCCACGCGTACACCAAGGATGGAGAGGAGGAGGATGAGGGAGATTCAGAGGTGGACCCAGCCAGGGAGTGAGGGGTCTCCACGGGAAGAGGAGGCTCCGGCTCGGCCCACCCCGAGGCCCCAAACTGGGGTTCCCCGGGCGGCCAGGAGGGAGCCCCCGCATCCATCGCCCACCAGGGCGCAGAGGGTGCCAGGGGGCGGGGACCCGGGCTAGGGCGCACGGAGGCGCCGGGGGAAGGGGTTGCCCAGCAGCGAGAGAACCGGGTGGTGGACCTGGACGCGGCCCCTCCTGACCCCCTCCTGCTGCCCGCCCCGCCTGGGTCACACGCGCGGCTATTTATAACGCGGCGGCTCCCGGGGCGTCACGTGGGCGGCTCCAGGTCTGGTTTCTGCGTCTGGGAATTGGGGCGTCCCTTCCCCCTCCCCGTTTCTCCGCAGCGTTTCGCGCGTCATTTCCCTTTCTCCGCCCCGTTACCCCGGGGGACTGGTTGGAAGCCTCGACCTGCTGCGCCCGGGTTATTTCTGGGGACTCCCTGGCAGTGCCCGAGGCTGGGGCTGGGCCTGGGGGTGCTGATCGGTGCCATTCTCCACCCACCAGGCTTGCTGCGGGGTCCTCGGCCTTGCTGGAGGTTGGGGAGGGGGAACACCAGGCGGTGCAGCAGACCCAACTGCAGCCAGGCCCGACTCTGGTGTGTCTCTGCTTCTCCCAGTGCTCCCAGTGCACTCCCGGACTCATCTTGGCCGTGGGCTCTGGGAAGTGGGCCTTGAGCCTTCTGGCATTTGGGGGAGATTAAGCACTGCTGCCACCCAGGGAGAAAAAGAAGGAACAGGGTTCTGAGGACCCCTGCCCAGCACCCCGAAGGGGCCTCTGAGCACTGCCAGGAGTGATCCCTGAGCGCAGAGCCAGGAGCAAATCCTGAGCACATCTGGTCAACCCCATGCAGGAAAAATAACTAGGAGGCAGGTTGCATGGGCTTGCCTTAAAAGAGGGGCTCAGGGCCAGAGTGAGAGCACAGCGGGGAGAGTGTTTGCCTTGTGCGCGCCTGACCCAGGTTCGATCCCCGGCATCCCATAGGGTCCCCTGAGCCTGCCAGAAGTAATTTATAAGCACAGAGCCAGGAGTAACCCAAGAGCACCGCTGGGTGTGGCCCCCCAAAAAGGGAAGACTCACTGGCCACCTCCCAGCAACCTCGGCCCGGCTCTGTCCACAGTGCTGACCACTCGCTGGCCCAGATCTCACAGTGTCTCTGGGGCTCAGAGCCGCTCCAGCTCCAGCAGAAACAGCTTCTCCTCAGGGCCCACAGCTCACGGCCCCTCCTCCAGGGCGCCCAGATCCCCTTAATAAACTCGCTGCCACCTGTTACCCTCCTCCACCCAGGCTGACGGTTCTAATCGCTTCCACCCACCAGCCAGCCGTGCCAAGGACAAGCGGGTTCCTGAGGGTTTTGCAGTCCGGGCGGCGGCGCACCCACTGTGGCCCTTCTCCAGACGGGTATGCGTCGGGGTGGGGGCGCACTGAGGGCACAAGGGACTTGCCAGAAAGTAGCACCGGGGACTAGGCCTGAACAAAAGCATGGCGGGGAGGGGGTTTGCCTTTCACATGCCTATCCGGGATCGAACTTCGGCATTGCATAGAATCCTCCGAGTCTGCCAGGAGTCATCCAATTTATTTATTTACTTTTTGGTTTTAGGGTCACACCCAGCGGCTCTCAGGGGTCACTCCTGACTCTAGGCTCAGAAATCACTCCTGGCAGGGGGGGGGGGGAGAAATAGCACAGTGGTAGGGCATTTGCCTTGCACGCAGCCAATTCAGGTCAGATGGTGGTTCAAATTCCAGAATCCCATATAGTCCCCCAAGCCTGCCAGGAGTGACCCCTGAGCGCCACTGGATGTGACCCAAAAGCCAAAAAAAAAAAATCACTCTTAGCAGTACTCGGGGGATTATCTAGGATGCTGGGGATCAAAACTAGGTCCATCCCAGGTGGTCTGTGTGTAAGGCAAATGCCCTACCATTATGCTATCGTTCCAGCCCCAAGTTATCCAATTCCTAAAATTCCTAAGCACAGAGCCAGAAATCAGACCTGGGCGCTGTTGGATGTGGCCCAAAAAACAAATGATGATGATGAAAGAAAAAGAAAAGAAAAAAGAGACAAATTAGCACTTGGGGCTGGTGCAATAGCATAGCAGGAAAAGCTATTGTCTTGCAGGCACCTGACCCAGGTTCAACCCCCTGCATCCCATATGGTTCCCCAGAACACCGCCAGGAGTGATCCCTGAGTGCAAAGCCAGGAGGAACCTTTGAGCACTCCAGATGTGTCCTGAAAATACAAAGCAAGTAATGCCTAGAAAGATGCAAGGCCAGGCCTGCAGGAGCTGGGAGGGGGGCTGCGTGGACCTGGAGTGAGTGGGACCTTGTTGGACAGTGGCCGGAGGGTCACCCTGGCCAGGGATTGGGCACTCTCAGGGCTCCCTGTGACCACAGAAAGGACCGAGGCTGCGTATGGCCAGAGAGACGGTGCAGGAGTGATGGCGCTTCCTTCCCTGGTAGGTGCTGACTCTGCGTGGATCTCCATCACCACACAGGAGCCCCCATACAAGCCCCAACAAGCAGGAGCACTGAGCACTGAGCTAGGAGTCAGGCCTGAACACCGGCAGGTGGGGTACGTGGGTGATGGATTCAAACACAGGACCTGTAGGGCCGGAATGAGAGCAGAGTGGAGAGGACGTTTGCCTTGCACACAGCTGACCTAGGTTCAATCCCCGGCATTCCATAGGGTCCCCCGAGCCTGCCAGGAGTGATCCCTGAGCACAGAGTCAGGAGTAACCCTGAGCGTCACTAGGTGAAGCCCCAAAAGAAACAACAAAGAAATGACCCCTGAGATAGCAGAACAGGGGATACGCCGTGGCAACTTGGGGTGTCCTGACATCTTTATTTGGTTTTGGTTTTTGGACCACACCCCGCGATGCTCTGGACTGATTCCTGTCTCTGTACTCAGGAATCACTCCTGGCAATGCTCAGGGGACCCTGTGGAATGCCAGGGATCGAACCCAGGTCATCCAGGTGCAAGGCAGATGCCCTCCTTTGCTGTGCTGTCACACTCCCTCATGTGCCACCTTTTCGCTCTGTGTGGAGGAGCAGAAGGTGGATTGGGACATGCCCGCTCCAGGAAGTGACCCAGTGTCCTACAGGAAGTGGGGTTTGAAGAGACTCCACCCCCACATGCACTCACAGTCTCACTCAGTAGACTGCAGCAGGGCACCTACCCTGCACTCCTCAAGTGTCCAGACCTCAGTTTCCCCCGTCTGTAAAAAGGACTGCTCCAGGGGCCAGAATGATAACACAGTGGGTAGAGCATTTGCATTGTCTGTGGCTGATCCTGGTTAGATGCTCTGCATTCCATAGGGTCCCTGAGCACAGGGCCAGGAGCAGCCCTGAGCACTGCAAGATGTGACCCCCCCAATAAAGGGGGAATACACAGGGAGAGGTAGAAGCTGTGGCCACAAGTGCCCCATCATCTGCTTCTTGCTGTTGGTTGCACCCAGGTAAATGTTCCCTGGTGGGGTTTTTCGGGAATTGGGGGGCCCGGCTCAGGCAACATCTGGGCAGATAGATGCCGTCTCCTCCCATTGACAGGACTTTCTCCATCTAAACCTGAGCATGGTCACCCACATCTGTGGGGACCCTCAGCCCAGGAAACACACATGTGTGCCCCAGACACACAGGAGGACATGGTCTCCCATCTTGGGCTCCAGCAGGGTCACAGAGTGCCCGTCACTCCTCTGACATGTGTGCGTGGGTCCCGCTGCAGAGGGTGAGGACACAGCAGAAGGGTCACTGTGTGGCACCAGAGGCTGCGTGTGAGGTCACGGAATCACACACATGTGCAACCCAGGCCTGTCAAAGTGCGCTCACAGGACCCACAGACACCGTGTGAACTCAGGGCTCGGCTCAGGCTGCACCCGGACGAGTTGCTGAATGGTGTGAGCAGCTCAGTGAGCACTTGCGTTTGAGCACCTCCTGCCGCCTTGGGTGCTCCCCCATCCCCTCCAGGCCTCCTCCAGATTCTTTTCCTGAGACAGCCCAGCCAAGGGATTCTGTCCCCCACTCACACATCCACAACACCCCTCACGCCAAGATCCTCCTGCTCCATCACCTCACAATCCTCCCATCAACCTCCTCCCACCGAGGTGCTCCACCCCCTCTCAGGCCCTCATCACAGTCACAGTCAGGTGGGCAGGACCCAGCAGGGGCAGGGAGGGCTGGGCAAGGTCCCCCCAAACCTCTCCCCTGCTCTCCCACGTGCCATGACACTCAGACAAGGGGACTCCCACGGGCGGATGAGGGAGCTTGGGGACCCCCTGCTCGCTCCCACCGTCCCCTCACAGCGGGGAACTGCTTGGGCCAAGCACGCGGCGCCTTTAAGAACCCCCCAACCGCGTTTGCGCCACGGGCCCAGCGCCTGGGAAGCAGCGGGCGGGGCCGGTTTGTGAATGGAGCGGGGTTGGGGGGGCCCGGGGGGTGGCGGCGGGGGCGGATCCCGACCCGATCCCGACTCGCAGACACCCGCACGGGCACGCACCAGCTCCCCTACCTTCTGCTGGGCTGCGGGGTGCGCCCGGGGTGGCTCCCGGAGCTGACCCCTCCCCATCTCCAAGGCCTGCGCCCTGGCCGGGCCTCCCCAAATCAGTGCGCCCCTCTCCGATCTGGAGACCCCAAGCCCGGCAACCGCCTTCAGGGCTTGGAGACGAGTCCCCGCATCGCCTCGACCCCGGCTGGGTGGTCCCAAGGCGCCTCGGGGTGCCTGGGGTGGGTCCCCCCGGGGTGCCTGGGGTGGGTCCCCCCCAAGCAGGTGCGCCCTGGTCCATTCGCTCCAGCTGCCCAGCGCGAGCCACGGGGGTCTCCATCCCCATTCCACCCACCCGGGTTCTTGGAAACCAACCGCCCGCCCAAGTCCTTTCCGTGTACGACTGTCCATCCGTCCGTCTGTCTGCCCAGCATGGTCCATCGAAGGGACACCCACCCCGACCCCGCCGCATGCCCGTGCGCCCCGGCGCAGGGTCTCCGGCGCGCCCCGACCCGGCCCGGCCTCCTCCTACCTCCCACGCACAGCAGCGACATGGCGAGGGGGACCGTGGCCGCCGCACCCGGGCCTGGGCCTGGCGGGGCTGCCCGCGCCTGCCTCGCGCTCACGCCGCGGCCCGGCCTCCCCGCATCCCGCTCCAGCACCGGCGCGCGAACAGCTCCTGCGCTGATGACGCGCGGGCAGGGCCGGGCGCCTGATGGGGCGGGGCCTGGGGTGGGGGTGCCTTAAAGTCGGGGCTCCCCGCCTCTGCCCTGCCCGGCAGGCCAGGCCTCTCCCAGAGCCGCCCAGGGGCTGGGATCTTGGGACTCTAGGCGCAGGCCAGCTTCTAAGGATCTCTCCAGGAGGTCTTGCTCCATCCTCTCTCCAAGCCAAACCCAAAGCCAAACTCTTATTTTTTTTTTTCAATAGCAAGTATATTTGTGGAAATTCTTGTATCTGCAATAAAGTCATTAATACAATAGAAGATTTATGGGGCTGGAGAGATAGCATGGAGGAAAGGCTTTTCCTTGCATGCAGAAGGTTGGTGGTTCGATTCCCGGCTTCCCATATGGTCCCCGGAGCCTGCCAGGAGCGATTTCTGAGCATAGAGCCAGGAGTAACCCCTGAGCTCCGCCGGGTGTGACCTCTGAAAAAAGAGATTTAAAAGGGTGGGACAGAGTGATAGCAAAGCAGTAGGGTGTTTGCCTTGCACGTGGCTGACGCAGGACAGACTCAGTTGGATCCCCAGCATCCCATATGGTCCCCCAAGCCAGGAGTGATTTCTGAGTGCATAGCCAGGAGTAACCCCTGAGCGTCACTGGGTGTGACGCTTTTTTGGTGTGGCCCATAAACCAAAAATAATACAATAAAAAGATATGTGCACGGGGCCCGGGGAGATAGCACAGCAGCGTTTGCCTTGCAAGCAGCCGATCCAGGACCAAAGGTGGTTGGTTCGAATCCCAGTGTCCCATATGGTCCCCTGTGACTGCCAGCAGCTATTTCTGAGCAGACCGCCAGATGTAACTCCTGAGCACAGCCGGGTGTGACCCAAAAACCAAAAAAAAAAAAAAAAAAGATATGTGCAGGGCAATTGTTGTTTGCATAAGGACAGCAAAATATAGGAGAAATAGGGGGCCAGAGCGGTGGTGCAGGCCATAAGGCATTTGCCTTGAGCGCGTAGCCTAGGATGGACTGAAGTTCAATCCCCTGGCGTCCCATATGGTCCGCCAAGCCAGGAGCGATTTCTGAATGCATAGCCAGGAGTTATCCCTGAGCATCACCAGGTGTGGCCCCAAAACCAATATAGATAGATAGATAGATAGATAGATAGATAGATAGATAGATAGATAGATAGGTAGGTAGATAGGTAGATAGGTAGATAGATATGAGAAATAGAAAGGAAAAACCTTTGGCCTAAAAACTGGGAGACCTTCCCCATGAAGTATCCTGGCACAAGACCAACTCCAGACTCCAGGCATACTAAGTTGTCCAACTCCAAAGTCTTTCTCTGTGGTCCCAGGAAAAGCTCTTCACCACCACAGTTGTCGTGGTCAGGTTTCTGTAGTTAGAGATTCTGCTTCTGTACAGATCCTTTGTGGAAGACAGGGTGAGGTGGAGCATCGTCTTCAGCAAAACCACTCTCAACCCTGACATGTAGGCCTTGCATGCGCACAACCCAGGTTCAACCACTCGAGTCCCTTCACTCGGTCCCCGGAGTACCTGCCAGGAGTGATTCCTGAGCCCAGTTAAAAGTGACCCTAGGGCCCGGAGAGATAGCACAGTGGTGTTTGCCTTGCAAGCAGCTGGTCCCGGTGTCCCATATGGTCCCCCATGGCTGCCAGGAACTATTTCTGAGCAGACAGCCAGGAGTAACCCCTGACCAACGCCGGGTGTGGCCCAAAAACCAAAAACCAAACAAACAAACAAAAAGTGACCCTAGAGGGGGCTGGAGAGATAGCACAGTGGTGGATTCCTGAACAAAGAGCAAAGAGTCAGCCCTGAGCACCACTGGGCATAGCTAAAAATCAAAATAGAGGGGCTGGAGAGCTAGCACAGCAGTAAGGCGTCTGCCCTGTACACAGCTGACCATCCCACATGGTCCCCAGAGCCTGCCAGGAGCGATTTCTGAGCGCAGAGCCAGAACCCTTGAGCGCTGCCGGATGGAGCTACAGCAATAGCACAGCGCAGAGGGCAGTTTTCCTAGCAGGTAGCTGACCGGGCTTCAATCCTGGCATCCCATACGGTCCCCCAAGCGTGCCAGGAGTAACTTCTGGGCACTGCCTTGTGTGACTCAACAAATACCAAGTGTAAATGAACAAAGTCTTGGAGCTGAGACCTCTACCAGCCTACCCTGCCCAACATGAGAGATACTGAGGGCGCGCTGTCATGGGGATAGCACTCTCTTGGCCCTGAGGGGAAGTGGAGCCTCTCCTGCTCAGTGGCTCCCTCCCCTGTTCTCTCTCCAGTTTCCACATCTTCCCCTGACCTAGGTGGGACAGCATTGCTGAGCACTTTGAATCTGTTTGTCCAGTGGGCACCCTTGCTGGTGGTTTCTTTTCTTTTCTTTTCTTTTCTTTTTTTTTTTTTTTTTTGGTGGTTTTTGGGTCTCACCCGGCAGTGCTCAGGGGTTTTTCCTGGCTCCGTGCTCAGAAATTGCTCCTGGCAGACACGGAGGACCATATGGAACACCGGGATTCGAACAGATGACCTGTATGAAACGTAAACGCCTTACCTCCATGCTATCTCTCCGGCCCCTGCTGGTGGTTTCTTTATCTTCATTCTTTTTGTTCCTTTGCTTGTTTGTTTTGACCACATCTGGCTGTGCTCAGAGGTTACTCCTGGTCCTCCCCACTGTGCTATTGCTCCAGGCATTTTTTTACTTTCCTGAACCACACCCGGCTGTGCTCAGGGCTTACTCCTGGCTCTGTGCTCAGGATTCACTCCGCAGGGCTCCAGGAACTATGTGGTGTCCAGGAAGCCATATGCAAGGCCAGCGTCCTCCCTCCGGACTCTCACTCCCTCCTCCCCCCACAGACTTTCCTTTGGGCTGAGCAGAAGGGTTCTTTGTACAAACACACTCTGGGCTTTCCCTGCCCAAAGGGAGGCCAGAGTCACTCTCACCAGTTCCTGGACCTGCATCTGTTCGGTCTGAGTTCTGGTCTGGGAGGACCCCAGTCACCATCCGCCCCACTGTTAAAGGTGTCCAGTGACTCCTGAAGCATTTCCTTAGGCCAGGACTCTCCATGAGCCTTCTTCCCCTTTCTCTGCACCCCATTGCAGTGATACCACTAAGATTTGGGCTTCTGAGGTAAAGCCACGAGGCCCAGAGATGGCCCTGGCTGGAAGGAAGCATTACTCTACTTTGCATGTGTGACCCTGAGTTTGATTGCTGGTGCTGCCTACATGTGCCCAACTTGGTTCAGCAATTTAGCCTGCAATGTGCACTTGGTAGGCCTCAGTTTCCCCGCCAAAGGTGGCTGAGCATGACATGCTCAGAACTGGCTCATGGTACTTGTGATTGAGTTTTGTTCTCCTTTGTGGTTATGGTTTTGATTTTTGGGACACACCCAGCAGAGCTCAAAGGTTACTTCTGGCTCTGTGCTCAGAATCGCTCCTGGCAGGCTCTGGGGATCTCACTGGATGCCAGGGAGTGAACCCAGGTTGGTCAGTGCAGGGCAAATATGCTCCCTGAAGTGCTATCACTCTGGCCCTACATTGTTCTCTTTTTATTTATTTGTTTAATCACTATTGGGGGGGCCCACAAAGTATGTTCTGGGGCTGCTGTGGGATTGTCTTCGCCAGCTGGGTTGGTGGACTGGCTTGAGACTCCTTTTCTTCTCTCTGGGGAGCTCGGGGGACCATTTCTGGCTGTGTCTGGCCCATCACTGCTTGGGGGCCAGGCCAGGAATAGGACTCAGAGCTCAAGCATGCAGAATATGCCCTGGTTTATTTCGGCGCCCAAACACTTTCCTCAGTCTTTTTTTCCTTCGGGGAGAGGGAGAAGGCACACATCTGGTGATTCTCAGGTATCATCCTGTCTCTGTGCTCAGAAATTACTCCTGGTGAGGCTGGACTGACAGCAAAGTGAGGAGACCATTTGCCTTTCACGCAGATGCAGATGACACACATTCAATTCCTGGCGTCCCATAGGGTCCCCTAAGCCTGCCAGGAGTGATTTCTGAGCAGAGCTGGGAGTAGCCCTTGAAGCTGCCAGATGTGACCCAAAACCCCAAACGAAACAACAATTACTACTGGTGCGATTCAGAGAATGGTAAAGGATTCCGGGAATTGCACTCCAAGACAGCCATGCGCAAAGTGAGTGCTCTACCCACTGTAGAGCACTCAGGCCCTGGCTCTGTGATTTCTTCCTTGATTTTTTTTTTTTTTTTGGTTTTTTGGGATTTTTTTTTTTTTTTTTTTTGTGGTCTTTAGGCCACACCTGGCAGTGCTCAGGGGTTATTCCTGGCTCCATGCTCAGAAATTGCTCCTGGCAGGTACGGGGGACCATATGGGATGCCGGGATTTGAACTGATGACCTTCTGCATGAAAGGCAAACGCCTTACCTCCATGCTATCTCTCTGGCCCCCTTCCTTGATTTCTTCTTCCCTTCCTCCCTCCCTCCCTCCCTCTCTTTCTCCCTTTCCTTCCTTCCTTCCTCCCTCCCTCTCTCTTTCTCCTTCCTTCCTTCCTTCCTTCCTTCCTTCCTTCCTTCCTTCCTTCCTTCCTTCCTTCCTTCCTTCCTTCCTTCCTTCCCCAGGAGACCCCTGCAGGCTCCCTACAAGCCCCTGCGTCCCTTCACGAATGTCTCCAACCCCTGCTACCCTCCAGCCCATCTGTGACCCTTGGTGATGTCCGTGTTTGGCTCTGCCAGTTAATGCTTTGTGAACTCCTATGCATTCTTCCAAGTCCCAGCCCCAGTGTCCCCCAATTACCAGGCCTCCATCCCTACGCCTCCGGTGGAGTCCTCCTCACACCCACCTGCAGTAGACCAGGACTGGAACCTGGAACCACCTCTTCCTGCCCAAGATGAGTCAGTCATCCTTGGTGGCCAGCACTGACACCATTTGGCGGTGCTTGCTGCATGGACGAAGAAATTAGGATCAGTGTCATATGTCTGGGATGCAGGACCCTGAATGAATCCACTGAATTCCCCCCAAACCTCACTTAGAAATGTGCTTTTGGGGGAGCCTGGAGCTGTCTTACAGCGGGAAGAGCATTTGCCTTTCACACAGTTGGCCCAGGTTCCATCTCTGGCAGCATCCCACAGGCAGGAGTGAATCCTGAGAAGAGAGCAGGGAGTAACCCCCGAGCACTGCCAGGAGTGAGCACTGAGCCCAGAGCCAGCAGACAGTCTGGAGCACCAACACAAGAAAAGAGTTTGCACTACATTTTGGCCAAGACGAGCTTCCCTGTGAGATGGGAACTTTGGCTTCAGAGCACCAGCCCGCGGGCAGAGCTTGTGCAAATATCTCAGATCATCCGGGTCCCTCGAGCAATGCCTGAAGGTGAATGAGCAAAAGGCCCATCTGGGGGGAAGGGCGGGGCCTGGAGCCCTGCTGTCACCTGATAGGTTCCCAACTATAGCGGGGGCAGGGCCAGACTCCCTGTACTGTGATCTGATAGGGTCCCAGCCCTCGGGACCAAGCGAGGCCCGCCCCTGATGTGATTTGATAGGCTCCCAGCTCTCTGAGGGCGGGTCCTGGGTCAACCCTCCCCTGCTGTAATCTCATAGGCTCCCAGCCAGTGTAGAACCGCCCCTGCTGTGACCTGATAGGCTCCCAGCTCTCTGAGGGCAGGGCCTAAATCAAGCTTCCCCGCTGTAATCTGATAGGCTCCCAGTCCTTGTAGCACCGCCCATTCTGTGCCCTGATAGGCTCCCAGTCCTCGGGGGCGGGGCATGGACCCAACGAGCCCCCACCGCGGCTCCTTTGGCTCGGGAGACCGGAAGGATGCGCTGTGCCCCGCAGGGAGGGGAAGCGAAGGTGGCGCAGTCGGGGTGGCGCGTGGCCGGCGACGGTTGCGCCTCCGCCGAGAGGGAGGGGTTCCGTCCAACGGCCCAGACGGCGGCCTGGCATTGCATTGATTTTCTGCACGCGCTCCCCGTGCACCCTCCCACCCACCCACCCACCCACCCCTACACACCCAGGGAGCCCCGCACGGGCCTTCTTGGGGGCTCCCCCCACTCGTTTGGTGCAACTGATTTCTCAAGCATTAGCTGTCATTGCTAAAAAAAAAAAAAAGAAAAGAAAAAAGGCGCTATAGCATAATGGCTAGGGCGCTTGCCTTGAACAAGACAGACCCAGGTTGAATCCCCGGCATCCCCCAGGGCCCCCCGAGCACTGTCAGGAGTAATTTCTGAGCAGAGCCAGGAGCAACGCCTGAGATCCGCAGGGTGTGGACCAAAGCAAAAATGAATAAATAAATGAGATAAGTCTGGAGGAGATTGTTGAGGAAATCTGGGTTGGGGAGACCTCACGTGAGGGCCGGTGGCCAGGCCCAGGCTCAGGCAGGCTAAGTAAGGCCTCTCCCCTGCCTCCTAAGCTAAGGGAACGTGACTTGGTCTGTTGCAGCTTTGGTGCCTTCTGATCTGTAGCTAACAGCACCCGCACTTCACCGGTCTATGACACACCCAGCGTTGGGAAATGCCTGCCACACCCAAGTGCACAGAAGCAATGCTCGGCTCCAGGCCCCGGCAGCACTCCAGAGAACGAGTCTCCAATACGTTCTTTGCTCTAAGTACCTCGTTCTGCTTCACGGGCTCTTGCCCCACTGCGCACACCTGCTCACTCCTACACACTCTTCAGAGTCCTCACCAGGACACACCTTTCTTTTGTTCTGTTCAAAATGTCTGAGGGGGCTGGAGGGATTAGCACAGTGGTAGGGCATTTGCCTTGCATGAGGTCGGCCCAGACAGACCTGGTTCAAACCCGGTTTCATCCTGGGCATCCTATAGGGTCCCCCAGACTGCCAGAAGCGATGTCTGAGCCCAG
The DNA here is from genome assembly GCF_024139225.1 of Suncus etruscus. Lineage (NCBI taxonomy): Eukaryota > Metazoa > Chordata > Mammalia > Eulipotyphla > Soricidae > Suncus > Suncus etruscus. Next base: position 92,293,542 of record NC_064862.1, on the reverse strand, counting down.
AGCCAGGAGTATCCCTGAGCACCGCCGAATGTGGCCCCAAAACATACAAAGGAAAAGTCTAACTCTCCCAGGGCTCTGGGAGATGGTTTTGAGGGGACTCGTTGTGCTGTGATGGAAGGAATTCCAATTGGCCTGAGAGCAAGGCTTATTGAATGAATGAATAGTTGAGTTAATTCATAGATAAATGGGTGAATGAGTAAATGTACCTCTGAACAATAGGAGTGAATAAAGGAATGATTCCATGGTTGAGTAAATACATGAGTGAAATAAAACAGAAAAGCTGAATGCAGGAATGACTGACTAAAGGAATGCACTGGTGGTATAAAAATCCATGTGTGATAATGATCAAGCAAACAAACAAGAGAATGGTTAAGTGCATTCGTGCATAAAGAAATGAAAGAACAACGGGATCTGTGCGTGAATAAATGAAGGCACGAGTGAACAAGTGAACAAATGAGAGTATAAATGAGTGTATGAAAGAATGAGCAAATGAATGAGAGAATGAATGAAATGCCTTCATGCTGGGTGGATAAGGGCATTTTCACGTGAGAGATAGATGGCTGAACAAATGAAGGCAAGAGTGAACAAAGGAATGAATGAGTGTATAAATGAAGGTGTGAAAGGATGAGCGAACAAATGAATGACAGAAAGAATAAACAATGAGAATGAATGAATGACAGAATGAAAGAAAGAAAACCCGAATGAATGAATGAACGAATGAAGGCAAGAGTAAGCAGATAAATGAATCTAGGATGAAGAAATGACAGAAGGAACGAATGGATGGATTCCACGCTTGGGTGGATGCGTGCGTGAACCTTGGCCTGTGAACGAATGAATGAAAGGACGCCGCGAGTGTGCGTGAATAAGTAATCGAGCCGGCCAGGGTCCGAGCGCGCGGGTCTCGAGAGAAGCAAGGAGCCAGCGAGCGGGGCCTGGCCCGCGGGACGCCAGCTGGGCTGATGGACGGGAGCGCGAGTGCGCGCGGGGTCACCGGGGCGGGGCTTCCTGCGAGGGGGCGGGGACATCCCAGGAGGGGCGTGGCCTGCCGGGCGGGGCGGGGCGATCCTCTGGAGAGGTCGTGGCTTTCCGCGGGGTAGTCCCTAGTTGGTCCGGGCTGCGGGACGGGGCGTGGCTTCCCGGCGGGTATGGGCGTGGCTTCGCGGCGGGGCGTGGCTTCCGGGCCGGGCGGGCTCTTCCGGTGCGACCCGCCAGGGGCGTGGCCGGCGCGCGCGGCGGACGATGGCGGCGGCGGGCTCCGCGCCGGCCGCGGCGCTGCTGGCCGTGGTGGGCGGCGAGTGCGGCGAGTGCGGCTGCCCCGAGCTGCTGAGCTTCGTGCTGGCCGAGCTCGAGCGAGGTGTCCGCGGGGCCGGGGTGCGGGGAGCCGGGGGTGCCGGGGTCCGGCCGAGCCGTGCGTCACGCGCCCGCCCTCGGGGTGTCCAGGCCCGCGCGGGGGGCGCAGCCTTGTCCGGGCCGGACGCGGCGCCTCGTCGGTCGGGGCCGGGCCCGGCCGAGCCGGGGCTGAGCCTGAGCGGGAGCCCGCGGGAGCCGTGGAGGAAGCGGCGCCCGGCTGGGCCGTCCCGCCCCGCGCGGCCCGGCCCGGCCTCCCCGTCGGCCTGGGCGCAGCTCCCGGGCGTGGACACGGCCACGCGCGGCGGGGCGCCCCGGGGCTTGCTTTTCCCTCGAACCCGCAGGAGCTCGTTGGGGGCGTGGGTGGCGCGGCCCGCCGGGGTGAGTCAGGCCGGGCGCACCTGTCAGCTCACCTGCAGCCTCTTGGCACGGGGCGGGGGGCGTGGTGCGCCCCGGCTGACCCGGGCCTCTGCGTGCAGGAACCCCGGAGCCTGCCAGGATTCGGTGCGAGGATCGCAGCGTCCTGAGGCTCGACGGGGTCGGTGGGTGGGTGGGGAGTTCCTGCTGAGCCGAGGCTGGAGGCTGGTGGGGAGGGTCGGCTGCGTGTCCACCCCCCCAACCGAGCAGGGGATGCCACGCGGCCTGTGCAGTTCTGGGCTGCTGCCCGTGCCTGAATCCGGAGGGAAAGCAGGCCGGTTTGAGTCTCCTCCTCCTAGACCTAGGCCTTGCTTGAAGGCGAGGCAGGGGCAGCCCTCCCGGGTCCAGATGCCCCATCTGGGGAAGCTGCTTATCTCTCTGTTTGCTTCTTCTCCTCCCCAACCCCCCTCAGGCATCCGGTCCTGGGATCTGGACCCCGCCGTGTGCAGCCTGGATGAGCAACTCAAGGCCTTCGTGGCCCGGCACTCGGCCACTTTCTCCAGCATCGTGAGAGGTGAGGGGCGGCGTCTCGTTTCACACACACACACCCTTTTCAGGGAGGACTGAGGAGTGGGTGTCTCTGCCAGGCACTGGGCGCATGTGCGGGGGTCTGGGGGGAGGGACAGGCCGGCATCCACACCCCTTCCCCTTCCCTCTTCCCCGTGTCTCACCCTCTGAGTCACATCCCGACCAGGCAGGGAAGGAAGCGCTGATCACCTCATTGTCCCGATTCCCTCCACTTCCTGCCTCTGGGCCTGTCCATCTGAGGCTGGACTGACCATGTGACCCTGCTGACCACCGAGCCAGGCATACGTGGCCATCAGGGGGCACTGCTGGGTCGCAGCCGTGGCTCTGGACCCCTAATGCCCTTCAGCCGGTTCTTCATGTGAAGCTGGGGGCCCCCTGGGGACAGGCCAGTGTGTAGGGGGTTTGGGGCATCACCAGTTCCGGCTTCATCCCACACGTGCACCAGGACCTGGTCTGGGTTCCCCGGAGACCAGGGAGACACCCCCAGTCACAGTGCCCGGTTCCTCCCCAGGCCAGCGCAGCCTGCACCACCGCGGAGACGCCCTGGAGACGCTGGTTCTCCTGAACCCCTCAGACAAATCCCTGTGTGAAGAGGTATGTCCACACCCTCGCTCCACGAGGGTCAGTGCCCCGCCCGACCCACCTAGATCACCCCCATGTGGGATGCAAGGTCTGGGACGCCCCACAGAGCAAAGGTGGAGGGTGGGGTGCTGAAGGCCCACATATGGCCGGGAGGGTGTCCAGGAGGATGGACGGCCCTGTGTGGGGTGTTGTGGGATGCGCCCAAGTTCTCTGGAGGATGCTCGCAGGCCTGTCCTTGCACAGAACCAGTCCTGACACCACCCCCCCCTGTGTCGCTTCTCCCACCCCCCAGCTCCGGAACCTACTGTTGGACCCCACCCCTCACAAACTGCTGGTGCTGGCCGGACCCTGCCTGGAGCAGACGGGGGAGCTGCTGCTGCAATCTGGGGGCTTCTCCGCACGTCACTTCCTGCAGGTCCTAGGGGACCGAGAGGTGAGCATGGACCCCCCCCCCCCCAGTCTGCTGGGTCCCTGAACCCTTGCCCTGCCCCATGCACTTTGGGTTTGAGGGCCCTCAAGTGGCCCCAGGACCTATGATTGTTTTATTTTGTTTCTCGGGTCACACTTGGCAGACCTCAGGGATTACTCCTGGCTCTGTGCTCAGGGGTCACTCCTGGCTCTGCTCAGAGATCACTCCTGGCTCTATGCTCCTGGCTCTGTGCTCAGGGGTCACTCCTGGCTCTGTGTTTAGGGATCATTCCTGCCAGGCTTGAAGATTCTATTTCTTTTTTTTTTTTTTTTTTTGGTTTTTGGGCCACACCCAGTGACACTCAGGGGTTACTCCTGGCTATGCGCTCAAAAGTCACTCCTGGCTTGGGGGACCATATGGGACGCCGGGGGACGCCGGGGGATCGAACCGCGGTCCGTCCTAGGCTAGCGTAGGCAAGGCAGACACCTTACCTCTAGCGCCACCGCCCGGCCCCAAAGATTCTATTTCTATGTTGAGGGATGTGGGGATCGAACCTGGGCCGGCTGAGTGCAAGGCAAATGCCCGCCTGCTGTGCTCTCTTTCTTTCTTTTTTTTTTTTTTTCTTTTTTGGTTTTTGGGCCACACCCGGCATTGCTCAGGGGTTACTCCTGGCTATCTGCTCAGAAATAGTTCCTGGCAGGCACAGGGGACCATATGGGACACCGGGATTCGAACCAAACACCTTTGGTCCTGGATCGGCTGCTTGCAAGGCAAACGCCGCTGTGCTATCTCTCCGGGCCCACTGTGCTCTCTCTTTTCTCTCTTCTCTCTCTCTCTCTCTCTCTCTCTCTCTCTCTCTCTCTCTCTCTCTCTCTCTCTCTCTCTCTTCTCTGTCCACTCTCCTCTCTGTCCACTCTCCTCTCTGCCCCCCTCCTCTCTGCCCCCTCTCTCCTCTCTCTTTCTCCCTCTCTCTCTTTCTCCCCACCAGCCCTGGGCCCTTTAAGTATCTCCCCATTCCTCCTCTTCTCTCCCCGCACCCAGATCGTGGAGCAGCTGGCAGAGCCCCCGCGGCTAACCGTCACGTGTCCCCAGCTCGGAGACTGGGCCCTGCTAGCCACCGAGGCCCCGGGGCTGCGCCTGAACCCGCCGCAGCAACCGGACCCGGGCGAGGGGCTGCGGGCCTTCCTGGCCTCGCTGGCCGAGACGCTGGCTCCCCTGCCGCCCTTTGAGCTGCTGGAGCCACCGGCGTCCGTGGGCTTCCTGCGCCTGGCGCGGCCCTGCTGCTACGTGTTCCCGGGCGGCCTGGGCGACGCGGCCTTCTTCGCCGTCAAGGGCTTCACGGTGCTGGTCAACGGCGGCTCCAACCCCAAATCGAGCTTCTGGAAGCTGGTGCGCCACCTGGACCGCGTGGACGCCGTGCTGGTGACACACGCGGGCGCCGACAGCCTGCCGGGCCTCAACAGCCTGCTGCGCCGCAAGGTGGCCGAGCGCGACCAGGAGGCCGTGGAGGCAGCGCGGGGCGCTGGGGGCTCCCCGGACGCGCGGACGCGCTGCCTCGTGTCCCCGGAGCTGGGCGTCGTCTTCCTGAACGCACGCGCCCCGGCCACATCGCGCCTGCTGCGGGGCCCCGACGACGCGGGCCTGGCGCTCAGCCTCCTGGACCGCCTGGGGCTGGCGCCGCTGCCGCTCCGGGGTGCCCCCGAGCCCACGGTGCTGTTCAAGAAGCTGGGCGTGGGCCGCCTCGACATGTACGTCCTGCACCCGCCGCCACCCCCGGCACGCTCGTCTGGGAACCCCGCCGGACACGCAGCTGCCTCCGTCGCCAATGCTGCTGCGTGTGCGCTGCTCGTGTGGCACCCCGCGGGCCCCTCTGAGAAGGTGGTGCGGGTGTTGTTTCCCGGCTGCACACCGCCCGCCCGTCTCCTGGACGGCCTCCAGGCCCTGCAGCACCTCGGCTTCCTCCGCGAGCCCGTGGTCACCCCCCAGGACCTAGCGGCGCCCCAGCCCCAGCGCACCGAGAGCCGCGAGAGCCTCAGCTCCAGGGAAGGCGCGCCCCGCAAGGAGCCCCGCGCCCCGGCCGCTGCCAATGCAACCGCCGCCACAGCCAGGCTCGCCCAGGAGCGCCCCGGGACCGCCCGTAAGGAAGCCGCCCGCAAGGAACCTCTCCCGCGCCGCGCCGTCCCCGAGAAGAAGGAACCCCGGGCACCCCCAGAGCCGAAAAAGGACCCCAAGTCCGGTGCGCCACGGAGCCAGGCCCGGGAACCGCGTCGGGCAGCTGCCACCGGCCCCAGCGCCAAGAAAGCCGGACAGCCCGCTGCTCCCCCCGTTGTGCAGAACCAGAACGAAACCCGCAGCGCCCTGAACGTGCCAGGCGTCCTGGGTGGCACCCAGGACCCCCCACCGGTGCCCGGACCCGATGCCCTGGAGCCCACCCTGGCGCTGCCGCTCCAGCCCTGCGCGCCCCAGCCCCGCAGCCCATCGCCCGCCGGCGCCCCGCAGGGCCTGGTCGAGAGCAGCGGGCGCCTGTCGCTGAGCCCCACGGTGACCACGCCGTCGCTGCCGGCCGAGGTGAGCTCCCCGCACTCCACCGAGGTGGACGAGTCCCTGTCCATGTCCTTCGAGCAGGCGCTGCCCGCTCCCTCCGGCGACGCGGGGCTCAGCCTCGTGCTACGTGGGCCTGGCGCGCGGCGCTCCGCGTCCCCCCACGACGTGGACCTCTGCCTAGTGTCCCCCTGCGAGTTCCAGCACCGCCGCGTCCCGGGCCCCGCGCCCGCCTCCCCCGGCAGCTCCACGGGCAGCAGTGCCCACTCCCAGGATCGTGCGGGGGACCCCGGTCCCGCCGAAACGGCCCCCTGCTCCGTCAGTGAGTCTCTGCCCACCTTGTCCGACTCGGACCCGCCGCACACGCCCGGCCCCGCCGACTCGGACGACGACGACGACACCGAGGGGCTCCCCGCCCTGCCCTGCCGCGACCCGCTGCAGTGCCCTCCGCTGCTGCCCACCCCGCCCGGGATCTGCATGGTGGACCCCGAAATCCTCGCCCCGGCCGCCGCCAGCCTGCCCGAGGGCCGCGGAAGCAAGGGCGTCCCCACGCGTCCCCACTCTGGCCCGGCCACCGCCAAGTGTGCGCCGGGGTCCACAGCCAAAGGCAAGGTGCCTGCTGGGATTGAGCGGGGCAGCCGACCCCGGAGCGCCCAGACCAGGCCCAGCGTCCGGCCCGGACCCACGCCCCTCACCAGAAAGGCTTCCGCCCCCAAGGTGACATCCCGAGGCCCCAGTGGTGAGTACCTGGGCTGTGTGTGGGAGGAGGGAAGAGGGGAGGACTCCCGGCCGCCCTGTTGCTCCCTTGGGCCCCTGGGAGGAGCTTGTGGGGCTGGGGAGACAGGGCCACCCCATGCAGCACCCAGACTCTGGCTGCTCCCAGCCCCCTGATCTGACACACACACACACACACACACACACACACACACACACACACACACACACACACACACACACACACACACACACACACACACACTCACACACACTCTCACTCACTCACTCACTCACTCTTTTCCGCGTGTGTCCCAGGCATTGCCTCATCCAGCTACCCCAATGGTCAGCGCTTTCTTTCCCTCTGTCCTCGTCCTCCGGGTCTTCCCAGGACCCCCCATCGGTGTCTGGGCTGCAGAGTGTTGAGGGGCTTGTGCTGCACCGTCAGGAACCACCTGAACATGGGACACACGTGCCCTCCACAGTAGAGACAGGAGAATTTGGGGGTTCCGTGGGTGGCATTTCCTGACACCTATCAGCATCACCTGAGCTCCTCTCCACTCTCCTGGGTGCTCCTTGTTTGCTCTGCTTCATCCTGGCGCCTTTCCCACCCCCCTCCTGCAGGTTCCATGCGTGGGGGGTCTGGGGAGTGTTTTTCCAGAGGTTGTTCTCAGTGCTCAGGTGTGCGCAGTGCTGCAGAACTCTGCGGGGTTCTCCTGGTGAGGGGTTCAGGCCTCGCCCATCCGCATCTGCCCAGGATCCCCGCCTTCCAGGGCATGTGCTTGGTGCCCTTCAGTCCCGGGCCCTGCTCGCCAACCCATCCGAGGTGCTTGCGGGGTTTCCTGTTGGCCAAATGCAACCACGAGGCTGCCCTAGCAGGGTCCTCAGATACCCGCACTCGACCTCCCGGCCTGTGAGCAGTGTAGGGGGTTGGGTGGAGGTAGGGGAACCTCCGCGGGCACTCCCAGAGCTTTGGGGGCCTCCAGATTCCTGATGGTGACACCGAGGGTGGGTGCGTCTGTTTCTGAAGAAACCAAGGCGGTGTTTCCCTGGGGGCAGTGTTGAGGCTGCGTGGGTGGGTGCGGGGGTATGTGAAGCCTCGGGAAAGTGTATGTTTGGGGGTCTGGCCGGCCTTGCCTGTACACGGGGCTGGAGGGGTTGTGGACTCTGGGGGGCCCTGACCTTGGCCAGGCCGCTTTGTTTTGTGTATATTGCTTTGTGGCCATGTGAGTCTCTGTTGAACCTGGTCCTTTGATTTTTGGCTGTTTTGTTTTGGGGCCACTCCTGGCTCAGCTGGGAGGTGCGGCCTGGGGCCCCTAAGTCCTCATGGCCATGTCCTGTGCCCGTCTCTGGCCTTCCCATACCCCCCTGGGACTAGCAGATGCCGCACCCCTCCCTTACACTGAATGACAGGCCTGCAGCCAGGGCCTCTCACGTTCCAGCTGCTTTACCCACCCTTCCAAGAAGTCCTCCTCGGTTGCTCCGCTCCAGTGGCCTTGGGGATGCTCCTGCCCCAAGGCCCATTGACCCACCAGTCCCAGTGATCTCAGCCTCCTGCGAGGAGTCCCTCCCACCCCCTGACCTGCCCCTTCTCTCTGGCCCGCAGGACCCAGCAGCAGCCGTGCCACAGGCTCTGGCCCCTCGCGCTGCCCCATCTACCTGGACCTGGCCTACCTGCCGAGCGGGGGCAGCGCCCACCTGCTGGACGAGGAGTTCTTCCGGCGCGTGCGCGCGCTCTGCTACGTCATCAGTGGGCGCGACCAGCGGCGCGAGGAAGGGCTGCGGGCCATGCTGGACGCGCTGCTGGCCGCCAAGCCACGCTGGGAGCGGGACCTGCAGGTGAGCTGGGCAGTCCTTTGTGGCCAGGCCACACCCACATGACAACAAGCCCCGCCCATATGGCCACAAGCCCCGCCCCTGGGAGGAGGTCCCTCTCATTCAGACTGCCCCCATTGGCTCAACTGCCAAGCAGCTGCATGCAAACCCCTCCCCTGGGCGGTCCCTTCAGCTCAGGCCACGCCCACATTAACCACAAGCCCCGCCCCTACGGTGGTCCCTCCTCCTCTCTTGGCTCAGCAGACGTCATTTACCTACAAGCCCCTCCCCTGAGTCCGCCCTTCAGCTCAAACTCTGCCACGTCCAGTGATGGTCACCACTGCTCTGGCCCCTCCATTTGCATGCAAAACCCGCCCCCCTGGGTGGCCCCTTCCACTTATGCCACACCCCTTTTTTAAAAACAGACCCCTGGGCTGGGTCTCCTGCTCAGAACCACCCCTGGCTGTCTCCTTCTGCTGTTGCCACACCCCTGGGAGGTTCCTCCCCCTCCGAGCCCACCTCCCTGCATGCACACCCTCTTCCTGGGTGGTACCACCCACTCTGGCTCAGGTTGCCCTTTGCATCAGACCCCACCTCTGGGTGGACCCCTTCTGTTCTGCCTGCCCCTCTGCGATCTAGCCCTGTCCCTGGGTCCTCCAGGGTCCTCTTCTAATCAGGCAGGTTAGGGGAGACCTAGCCTGCAGGGTGGGGTGAGATGGGCCCGGGGTGGGTGGGCCTCAGCCTCCCCCGTCCCATTCACCCCTCTCACCTCATCCCTCCCATGTGGCTGCCCCCAGGTGACCCTGATCCCCACCTTTGACTCCGTGGCCATGCACGAGTGGTATGAGGAGACGCACACGCAGCACCCCGCGCTGGGCATCACGGTCCTGGGCAGCAATAGCACCGTGTCCATGCAGGACGAGGCCTTCCCTGCCTGCAAGGTGGAGTTCTAGCCTGGCTGCAGTCTCGGAGAGGGAGCACTGAGTGAAGAGCAGTGGCGAGGGACCCGGCCCCTGCCCGGCAAGCAGAGACGCCGTCAGGGCTGAGGAGGGCTGTGTCCCGCTCCCCAGCACTGGACCCGGCCCAGGGCTCCCCCGGGTGATCCCTGAACACTGAGCACGGCCGGGCGTAGCCCCAACTCAAAAATAAAAATAAGTGCAGCAAACACACAGGACCTTTGGGCTGCTGCGGACTTGGGTCCAGGGACCTCCAAAAGCAGGAGTGTTGGCTGCCCCAGAGATTCTGGGGTGTCTCCACTCTGTGCCTCCTCGAGTAACCAGGGAGGGACTCCCATCTGCCCCCCCCCCAGCATTACCAACATCTACAAAATGGAAGTAGGCTCCAGAAAACAAAACCCCCTTCCACCTACATGCCCATCGCAAAGAGGGGGTGCAGAGGAGTGGCTGAGCTCTGAGCTCACCCCAAGCACTGGTCGAGTGAGGGCCCCAGGAAGAGGAACTAAGGGACCAGAGCGGCTGTTGGGACTTCCCCTCCAGGGCCCCGGGTGCAGGAACACAAGGGCCTAAGCTTTTCTACATGGACAGAGGGGCACCGGGCCTGAGCCCCCTCACTGTTCTCTCTTTTACATCCACCCTGTACACCCCTGGGTCCCCAGGACAGGACAGCAGAAGGGGAGGGCAGTGAGGCTGGATGTCAGGAGAGCCCTGCTTTAGGCTGTGGCCTGGCTTGTCCCCAGCCCAGTCTCATCTTGGGTGTAATGGTCACCCCGAGATTCCCACCTGCTGAGACCAGCCAACAGGGAGAGATGGCCAAAGGATGAGAAATTTCACACTGCACAGCAGGCAGGGGAGATCGGAGATAGAGGAGGGAACCGTCCCCTGAGACTCAAAAACAGGCATTTGAGGTGTTTCCAAATGGGAGGCAGGTGTGGTTGGTGGAGGGAAGAGTGTCTCTTGGACCGGGGATCAGAGAGGGATGGGGGTGTCTCCCAGGGGTATCCCCTGCACACCTTCCCCTAGACAAGAAATTTGGGACTGGACGTTGGAGCTTGGCTGAGCAAGCCAGGGACATTGCCCAGGCCAGCATCACGACTGTGAGGGTTAGTGACCAGGTGGCACCCATGGAGACGACCTTGGTCCAGGACTCAAGGGGTCCCGTCCCGAGGACTCACCCTCACCCCGCCAAAACCTCAGTCTCCCCATCTGCCTAATGGCCACAGATCGTTCTTTTTTGTCAAGGATCCTCACAGTCAGGAGCCCCGCGCTGAGCGCCCACCACGCGCCCCAGGGGACTGTCACCCTCGGTGCTCCTTTCCCCACTAGCAGACAGAAGCACCTTTGGGAGGCAGACAAGGTGCCAGTCTGTCGCTTTAAATGATGCAAATGAGCTGCGGGTGTCAGAAGAGGGGGCGGAGCCGAGCGGGTGAGAGGCAACGTCGCTCTCCCGGGTCGGCCAATCAGCGCGCGGGGTTGGCGCTGACGGACGTCGGAGCGGCCCATTGGCGGGTGGCGGAGCCCGCCCTCCCGGGTCTGGCGGGGAGGGGCGTGGTCTTAGTAAACCACGCCCCCCATTGGGCGGGGCCTGGCGGGTGTCAGTTTCGGCGGCAGGTGGCGGCGGCCGCGGCGCGGACTCGGGCCGGCTGGGAGCGAGCGGGTCGGTGGTCGCGGGCCCCGGGGTGGTCGCGGGCCCCGAGCCCGAGCTGGGCGCGGGCCCGGAGGTGAGTGAGTGAGTGAGCGAGTGTTGGCCCGAGTGCTGGCGCCCTGCAGCCCCGGTGGGACGCGAGGCTTTTGGGGAGGGGGCGCGGGGCCTCCCCTCCTCTGCCTCCCCTCCCCTCCTCTGGGCATCTGGGGGTCCCCCCAGGGTCGCCACCCCTCCCCAGCCACCCCAGCCCCGGCGCCTCCTGGCCCGCTGCGGCGCGCGCCGAGACCCCTCCCCGCATCCCTTTATTCTGTGCCGGAGCCTGGATCCCCGATCCCACGGGGCTGGGCCTGGCCGGGGGTCGGGGTTCTGGGGTCTGGGCCATCAGGGCCCGCGATGGGGCGAGGCCTCACCCGCACCCCTCGAGGTCCCGCTCCCCAGCTTCTGGCCTGCAGACCCCACCCCACCTCCGCCCACGGGGCCCTGGATCCTCTTTCCATTTCTGGCACCCCTCTTTTGGGTGGGGTGTCTGGGGCCCCTCGGTGGGTGCCCCCTGGGTGGGTTCCCGAGGGTCAGTGCTGCTGGCTCGCAGGGCGGAGGCATGGGGCTGGCCCGGCCGGCCCTGGACCGCACGTGGACCCGGTGGGGGTGGTGACGGGGCCTCCCTGCGTCGGGGGCGCGTGGAGCATCTGCTCCGGAGCTTAAAATAAACCCGAGGACTTGAGCCCCGAGCCCCCTCCATGGCTGTGAACGGGTGGGCGGCCCCCCATCTGCCTCCGGCCCCGCCCGCCCGGCCCGGCCCAGCTGCAGTGGGGACCAGGAGCTCCCAGACGACCTGCCTGCCACGCCGGTCACCTTGGCCAGGCCAGTCGCTGACCCCTCGGGGCCTCAGTTTCCTGCTTTGGAATTAGGGGCGTCCCAGCCTCGCTTCTAGACGGTTCCAAGCCCACCCATGCCCGGCTGGATTGGATTGGAGTGTCTGTCTGAACGTCTGTTGTTTGGGTGAAGGGTGCCCGGGTCTGGGGTCTGTACCCAGGGTTGGCATCCCCCATGCTCACCGCAGGCTCACACAATGAAGCACAGGCCTGGGGGCATCTGGGCCTCAGTTTACATCTTTTTTACCCTGGCTGAGGGGCACCCAGGGGCGGTGCTGGGCTGGGGAAGGTGCAGAACCTGTTCGGACGAGGCAGGGGGACGCCTCGCTGACCCACATACCGGCACCCACGCCAGGAGGGCGGCAGGTTTCTGGGCGCGTCAGGGCTGCGGGTCTGGGCGAACCGGGGACCCGCCCACCCCTCCCGCAGCCTCGCCTCGTCCGTCCATCCTGCCCTGAGCAGCCTCGGCCCAGACCCCCCAGGCAGAGCAGAGGGGGGCTCCCTGTGCCTCAGTTTCCCTGTCTGTGGAAGTCAGACAAACCGTGGGAGGGAGGGAGGCCGAGCCGGCTAATGACAGCATTAGCTACTGTAAACGGGTCACAGTTCAGGAATGCTGAGGGCTGGGGGCACCCAGGACATCAGGACCCACTGGGGGGCCTGGGAACGAGGACCCACAAGAGAGGTGACGGCTCCTGAGCTTAAGGCTCAGCCTGCAACCCAGTTTCCCTTGCTGCTTCCCCACTGTGCCTCAGTTTCCCTACTATGCCTTTGTCTCTCTGTCACTATGCCTCGCTCTCCCCACCATGCCTCTGTTTCCCCACTGTGCCGAGGGCTGAGTGTGGCCTGGTCTGCACAGGCCCGAGCACGGGGATTCAAGCCCAGATGAGGAGCAGCAGCCGGGACTCAAATATCCAGTGCTCAGGGGTGGCCCCGCTCTGCACCCCAGTCCCCCCACGCTGTTCCTCAGGGTTCAGTCCAGGAGGAGCTGGTGGCCCTGGCAGGCGAATCCCAGTTCTGATGGCAGAGTCAGGGGGTCTGGGCAGTGACCCCAAGATTGGGAGCTGAGGGTCTGAGGCCCAATGTGGCCCTTCAGAGTCAGAAGGAAAAAGGCAAAATAAAAAACGAACAACCTCGTGAAACCTTGAATTCCCCCCAGCCATCAGGGACACCGGGTTCGGATCTGACTTCACCAGGCATCCCGACCACTTTGCAGGGCACACCCCAGTGTGCTCGGAGAGACCCCCAGCTGTGGCCCCTGGGTGCTGCTGGGCGGGAGGAGACAAGGCGAGGCGGCAGTTGGCCCCCAGCATCCGGTCCCCACGCTGGGCTGGGCCGGAAGTGCAGGAACTGGGGCGCAAGCCCGTCCTGCCCCCGCCCACGACCTCCCTGCCTCTCCCTTGAGTCGGGGTTGGCACTGACCCCCCGGAGCTCAGAGGGACCCCTTCGGGCTGCCCCCTGCAACCATAACTTCCTTCCTGCACGCCTGCGGCCTGCGCACCCCCTCCTCTGAGCAGCCCTCCTGCTTTCCTGGCAGGTGAGGTGAGGTGCAGGGCCACGGGGTGGGGTAGGGTGGGGTGACGGGTGGTCCCTGGGATAAGAAGGTCCCGGGTCTGGGTCTCCCTGTTCCTGATGAGGGTCCTGGACTTCACAGGGTGGTTTTGAGGCTAGGACGGCGGTGGGGGGCTGAGGTGCCCAGAATGCGTGTCTTTGTGTATGTCTGTCTGCCTGTGGGTTTTCTTTATTTTTTTTTCTGTTTGAGTTGTGTGTCTCTGTGTGTCACTGTTTGTGAATGTCTGTGTGTGTCTGTCTGTGGGTCCACAGGACTGCAGAGTCCCAAGGGGACCTTTGTGATTAATGTGAGTGGCTTTGGCTCGCTGCTCCCCCCACCCCTGTCTTGGGCGGGACCCAAGGGGGCCTTGGGGTCCCCTAAGACTGCCCGTGGCAGGTGCTAGCGAGCAGGGGGCAGGAAGGTCACTAACCTCAGAGCCCTGGTTCCTGTGTTGGTCGCTGCAAGGCCCAGGCATCTGTATGTCTCCAAGAGGGGACTTCCAGTTCTTCCCTGCTTGCCGTGTGGGCCTCGGGGGCATCCCCACATGTGAGGGTGTGAACTCTGCCAGTGGACCCAGCACAGGATGATGGTGGCTGGCAACGTTTGTGCAGGACAAACTTCTATTTGTGCTTGAAAGCCCCCAGCCCCATGCCCCTTCCAGCAGTTCAGGCTCTCCCAGGCTGTGATCTCTGGCACTAAAGAACTCGAGTTGGGAGTGGGGTGTCACACGTCCTGGGAACCCTCCGGGACTAAGGTCCATGGCTGAGTCATAGGTGGAAAGAGAGGTAGCTCGGGTGGGCAGGACATCGGCCATTTTTCTGGCCGGAGCAATAGCACAACGGGGAGGACGTTTGCCTTACATGCGGCCAACCCAGGTCCAGTCTCCGGCACCCCATAGGGCCCCTGAGCACTGCCAGGATGATTCCCGAGTACCAAGCAGGGAGAAACCCTGGAGCGCCTCCAGCTGTAACCTCAAAACTGACAAAATAAAACAAAATGCAGTTAGGTGAACTGAGGCAGGGCGGGGCTTTCCCTGCCAGGCCCTTCATGCTGAGGTTGGGCACGAGGCCAGCCTGCGGTGACCCACGAAGCGCCTCAGCCCGCAGCTGCCCGCAGGCCGCCTGGCCATGAATAATGGATGAGCCTGCAGGCTCGGGTGACCAGGAGCTGCCGGGACGAGGACCGCCAAGGGCGCATGGGGCCGCCCGCCATATCTGGCCATATCTGTCCTTTGTGCACCCCTTTGCTGTTGCAGCTGGGGAAACCGAGGCACGGTGCCTCAGAAGCCAGGTGTCCACTGACCTCTGGGGCAGGGTTGGGACCCCTGAAGACCCGCGTCGCCCCCACGCCCTCTGCTGGCCCTTCCAGACCTTAGGAAGTAGCTCACCCTTGGGGCTGGGGGCACTTGAGTTCCCACCTGTGAAGTGGCTAAGGAACTCTTACCTGGAGGCCCAGGAATTCATCCCATAGCAGCCCCGGCCTGCTGAGAACTCCTGTTCATGTTTCTAAACCTCTACCTCATGCCCCTTCCTATATTCCAGGCTCCCTCTGCCTGTTTTTCTTTTTTTCTTTTGCTTTGTTTTTGGGCCACACCCTTTGGCATTCTGGGGTTACTCCTGGCTCTGTGCTCAGGAATCACTCCTGGCAGGCTCGGAGGACCCTGTGGGAGGTCGGGGATCGAACTCAGGTCAGCCATGTGCAGGGCCAATGCCCTCCCCTCTGTGCTGTCGCTCTGGCCCCTTGGCCTGCTTTTCTGCTTTGATCTCATCGACGGACTCCACAGGGCTGGGGTGTCTGTAGCTAGATGGGGGCCGGGCTCGGGGGAAGGGCCCTTCTCATTGCTCCTGCCCCAGCCAGCACCGTGGAATTTCCCTCCTCGAGCCGCCCGAGCTGTCTCTGCAGCCCAATCGGCCTTTCTCTCCACACAGGACTGAGCAGGCGGCCGCCCGGCTCTGCCACCAAGATGTCGTATTTTGGGGAACATTTTTGGGTGAGTGACTTTTACTTCCACCAGGGCTCCTGGGAGGGCTTGGGGTGCGTTTATGCAGGTGGGGGGACCTGGCATCCGCCAACACTAGTTGGGGGCCTGCAGGAGAAGATAGAGGGGGCCGAGGGAGAGCGTAGCGCAGAGGACAGTGGCCTTGCACACGGCCACCCGGGTTCAATCACTGGCATCCCATAGGGTCCCCTGGGCCCACTAGGAGCAATTTCGATTTCTGAGCACAAGGCCAGGAGTGACTGAGCCGGCGCCCCACCCGGGCCTGGTGACTTGGTCAGGCCAAGCAGGGAGCAGGGGAGCAGCTCCGGGCCAGCAGGGTTTCCAGCTTCTCCCTGCCGGGATGTGGGGGATTCCCAGTGATCTGGCTAGGGCTGGGAGCCAGGACTCGGCCAGGACCGGAGACAGACAGCATTCATTCATTCACTCATTCATTCATTCATTCCCCTTCTCATTCACTCCTTCATTTTTAGTCATTCATTCATCACTCATACATTCACTCACTCATTCACTCCTTCATTCATTCACTCACTTCATTCATTCACTCCTTCATTCATTCACTCACTCCTTCATTCACTCACTCATTCACTCATTCATTCACTCATTCATTCACTCATTCATTCACTCACCTACTCATTTACTCTCATTTCTTCCTCATTCACTTATTCATTCATTCATTCACCTGCTCACACATTTATTCACTCACTCATTCTCCCCCACACCCATTCATTCACTCTCCCATCCATTTGTTCACTTATTCATTCACCCACTCACACTTTATTCATACACTCACGCATTCATTCACCTACTCACTTGTTCACTCATTCATTCACTCATTTGTTCATTCACTCAATCATTCATTTACCTACTCGCACATTCACTCATTCACTCTTCATCCATTCCCTTCATCCTCCCTTTGCATGTTCACAAAGGTATTCTTCATTCATTCGACATTTCAGTTGGTCGCCACCTCATTCATTCATTCACTCCTTCACTCATTCCTGGGCTGACTCCTGGCTCTGGACTCAGGACTCACTCCTGGGGGAGCTCGGGAGGACCCCGTGGGATGCTGGAAATCGAACCCGGGTTGGTCATGTGCTCTCACCAGAGGGCAAAGGGAGGCCAGCTCAGGGCAGACACCGATGGTGAAGGGAGGACTCCAGGCCCGGGGGGTGGGGGTTCTGGGGAGACGACGCAATGGGGGGGGTCTATGGGGGGAGCAGCCCCTTCCCCTCCCTCTTAGCCAGGAGATGCCCAGAGATGCCCGTTGCTAGGCACCCGGTTGCCCCTGGCAACAGGCCCCGCCCCTCCGGCCCATCTCAGGCTTTCTTAAAGGGGCCGCGCCCCTGGCCGCACTCTGGGGGGCGGTGGGTGCAAGTGATGGTGGGGGCTGGGCCTCATCCACCTCCTTCTGGGTCCGAGATGTGCCCAGATGTGTCCAGATGTGCCTCCCGGGGCGGCTCGTGCCTGCACCCCAAAGCTCAGCGTGTGCCCACGGTGGGGGCTGAATTTTGCCGCTTTGAGCATCCGCCCCCCAGCCACCCGCCCCCGTCTGGGTCCCGCTGAGAAACCCGCACCTACAGCGACTTAAAAAAAATCTCTTCATGTGCATGAGGCGCCCGCGACATTTATGTAAAAGGTTTTGGCATTGCATAAGGCACGTGGGCTCCGGGAGGGGGGAAAGAAAATCCAGATCAGCAAAGGGAGAAAATAGAAACGTCCCCGCCCCCTCCCTGCCGCCCTCACCCCAGGATCGAGCCTCAGGTTGGGTTTGGGGGTGCTCAGCCTAGTTCAGTCGGCCTCTGAGGGGAGTCTGTGGTGGGCTCTAGGCTGGAAGGCCCCCCGCCACTCCCTACCGGCTTTGCATCTCCAGGACTCAGTTTCCCTATGTGGCAGAACCCGACCCTTCTTCGAGCATCTTAGGAAGCATCATCCTGATGGGGAATTTTTTTTTTTGGGGGGGGGGGGCCGAGTCACAGGAGACAGAGCCCAGCACAGTCCATGAGGAGACTATAGAACCTTCAGCCAGGGACTAGATAGGGCCTGGGGTCTCGGGAGGAGGCGCCTTCAGCCTCTGGGACTCCGGCCAGGCTGCCAGCATCCAGCCCGGCCCAGCCAGCACAGCACAGCCTCGGTGCCTGGTACAACCAGGCCCGGAATCCACTGGGTGTGGCGGGCAGGATGCTCCAGGCAGCCTCTCCTCAGAGACCAGGAAAGGGGGCCAGAGCCATAGCACAGCGGGGAAGATGTTTGCCTTACCAGCAGCTGGCCCGGGTTTGATCTCCAGCATCCCATAAGGTCCCCCGAGCAGGACCAGGAATACTGCCAAGAGTATTCCATGAGCACCGCTGAGCCGGGTCCAAAGTCAAACAAAAATAAAACCATAACGACCTTGACTGTCACCATCTCTCAGAAGATGGGGACATCCCAGCCTCCCCAGGTGACAGAACCTGAAGGCCACCCTATGTGGGACCATGAACCCAGGGACCAAACTTTCCCCTGGGGAACTGGGAGATCCTAGCTGGACTGCAGTTACCTCAGAGGGTCCTGGTGAGCTGGTGTCATGAGAGCTGGAACATTCTGGACGTGAGAGGAGGCTCAGACAGGTTGTTGAGTGAGCTGGGGGCAGGACACAGCAGAACCAAGGGACAGCGGTGAGGCCCGTGGGGTAGTGGCGGTGGGCACTGGTTGGCAAATCTGGTCCAAGGACTCTGCAACTGACTGGAAGGTTAGCAGGGTTGGGTCAGTGTGGCCTCGGGGGACACCAGGCAAGGCAATTGCCACCTCTGCTGTCCTGTCACCACCGTCCCTGCCCTCTGCCTCATCTGAATCAGGAGTCCTGGAAGGCTCAGAGAGACAGCAACGGGCCTGACACTGCACAGCCTCCCCACTTGGTAACCCGTACTTGGGAGGATAGAAGTTGCTGGTGCCTGAGAAAACCGTAATAATGGGCTCTGGGGATGTCCTAGATGAGGGGCTCCATGTGGAGGACAGTAGCCCTTCAAAATCAGGGGAGACAGTAGCTGAAAAAGGGGGAGAGCATTATGAAGTGAGGCAGCTTTCAGGCATGGGTTGCTCCGCTGTGTGACTGAACGAACTTGTGAAATTCGAATGCCCTCGGGTTCGACTTTTCCAGTTTATAGTTCCCATTTGGCTTCAGCCTGGCGGGGGAGGGGGTGTGTGTGTGTCACCTACTTCCTCCCCTTTGGAAAAATGGAAACAGAAAAAGAGGGGGGAATAGATGAAGATGGGAGAAGGGGAAGAGAAAGGGGGGAAAACAGTGAAAAAGAAAAAAATTCTATTCATAAGACAGGTCCCCTATCCCATCCGCACCTTCAGGCCAAACTGAAGGTTCATCCATCTGGGCGGCGCGGGGCAAATGCCGGCCGCTGCTTGGCTCCGGTGGGAGCCAATCCCTGCAGCCCAGGGCCGGGACTCTCCAGTGGTCCAGGGCCCGTTGCTAGGCAACTGCCTCCGGGCGCACCCCGATGCTCAGCCCCGCCCCTGTCCTGCAGGGCGAGAAAAACCACGGCTTCGACGTGCTGTACCACAGCGTGAAGCAGGGGCCCGTGGCCACCAAGGAGCTGGCCGACTTCATCCGGGAGAGGTGAGCGACCCCCGGTGCCCTGGCAGCCTCAGCATCACCTGCGCCCATCACCGCGGCCCCTCCTGAGCGCCCCGTGTCCTGCTTCTTGCAACCCCATGGGCGTCAGATTCGGACTCTCTGGGCCCAGCCAGCCCTGCAATGAACATCAACCACCCCTGAAGGACTCAGGGGGTTCTTGCGGGTCCGGAAGGCCCAGTACAACCCGCCTGCCTGCCTTCTAGTTTCGGGGAACCCCAACGGCAAGAATCTCCCCCCAGCAAGCCCGATTCGCATTCTCGGGCCTCCAGGCTACTGCTCTCTCCCTCCCTCGCCATGTTCACCACAGCCGCTCCCCCTGCTCCCATGTCCCAGACAGGGAAACTGACGCAGGGCGGGCCTTACACCTGCCCCGTCTTCCGCAGGGCCACCATCGAGGAGAGTTACTCCAAAGCGATGGCAAAGCTTTCCAAGTTGGCCAGCAACGGAACGCCCATGGGGTGAGTGTCCCAGGGTGGTGGGCAGAAAGGAAAGACGACCTCTCCCCATGCACACCCCACTACTGGGGCTACCGGGATCCAGGTGTGGGGATCATTAGCTCAGTTATTGGTTCCTTTCCTGAGCTGCTATTGGGTCTGAGGCATTGCTGTGAAGGGTCCCCAGGACCCCACAAGCACCTGAAGTGAAAAATTCATCCATTGTACCCCAGAATGTTACTGAACCTGAGCCAGGAAGTGGGGTTTCAGGGAGAGAAGAGGAAAGGGGTTCTTGGAGTCAGAACTTTCTCCCCACTGAGGCTCAGGCAGAGCAACGTGTCCCACACGGGGTGTCTTTAAGACTGACTCCATGGGACCCCAAGACTCTTACAATAGTGACTGTGGGTTATTCATTCCAGAAAGAATTAACAGGGATCAGAGCAAGAAGGAAGGAAGGGTGTCTGCCTTGCATAGGACTGACCCCAGTTTGATCCCTGACATCCTGTAGGGTCAGCCGGGCACTACCAGGAGTAATTTTTGAGCCCAGCCAGGTGTGACCTTTGAGCACCGTGGGCATGACCCTAAAACAAAACAAACCAAAAATGAATAATGAGGTCTGGGTAGAGCTATGGTTGGAGCAGACAGAAGGGACTTCCCAGAGCACTTGGCAGCAAAGGTGAGATGGGATGCAGCTGGTGTCTGGCGGGTCCCCTGTGTCCATGCTGCGGCTAGGCACAGGAGGGAAGGGAGGACAGGCGCAGCTCTGCTGGGGGCAAAAAGACACCCGCACCTTGGGGGAGTCTCAGTCCATCGAGCTCCTCTGGGAAGATCAGGAATCCAGAGTGAGGCTGCAAGACTCCTTTATTTACTCAGGAGTTTGTGGTAAACCCCCTGTGTCTCAGTTTCCCCATCTTCACCTGCTCACCTCAGAAGGCTGCTATGGGTATGCAGCAGGGCAGTGTCTGGGTGCCGTCCTGCTGTTTGGGGTTGGGGTGGGGCAGGCCCTGCTGAGCCTGGATGTGGCCCTGCCATCCCCAGGACCTTCGCCCCGCTCTGGGAGGTCTTCCGGGTGTCGTCGGACAAGCTGGCACTCTGCCACCTGGAGTTGACTCGCAAACTGCAGGAGCTCATCAAGGATGTGCTGCGCTATGGGGAAGAGCAGCTCCGAGCCCACAAAAAGGTGAGGGGGTGTGAGTGTGCAGGGGTGCAGGGGCATGTGTGAGCTGTGGAATGCGGGGTGAGCTGCCCTGTGCCTCTGAGTCTGTTCCTAAAGTCCAGTGCTCTAGTCTCTCGGGTGGACACTAGACTCTGTAACATAAGCTCTGGCTCAGTTAGGGGTCTGGGGCCCTCTTATTATGTGGTACAGTTTGGACAATACCAAAAAGTTTCTTGCCAGAGTGAGGGTGTTTGCCTTGCATGTGGCCAACCCAGGTTCAATCCCCAGCATTTTATATGATCTCCAAGCTTGCCAGGAGTGATTTCTGAGCACAGAGCCGGGAATAATCCCTGAGTGTCACCAGATATGGCCCAAAAATCAAAAAGGAAAAACAAAATTTTGGCACACACAACGCAAAGATGAATGAAAAGATTTTTAAGGTTCCAGTCGGGGGGGCGGGCAGAGCAAGAGCACAGTGAGGAGATGGTTTGCCTTGCACACAGCTGCCCTGGATTTGATTCTCAGCATCCTATAGGGTCCCCAAACCTGCCAGGAATGATCCTTGGTCACCAATCCATATTGTACCCTCTCCCCATTCCCCCAAAACAACCCTGGCAGGTAACTCCAGGTCACTCTGTTCTGCAAAAGTAACCTTCAAATATAAGAAAAAAAAACTGGGGGCCGGAGAGATAGCATGGAGGTAAGGCATTTGCCTTTCATGCAGGAGGTTATCGGTTCGAATCCCGGTGCCCCATATGGTCCCCCGTGCCTGCCACGAGCAATTTCTGAGCCTGGAGCCAGGAATAACCCCTGAGCACTGCCGGGAGTGACCCAAACACCACAAAAAAAAAAAAAAAAAAGAAGAAGAAAGGAAAGAAAAGAAAGAAGAAGAAAGAAAGAAAAGAAATGAAAAGAAAGAAAGAAAGAAAGAAAGAAAGAAAGAAAAGAAAAAGAAAAAAACTGGATCTGATCCTCAACAGATGGGAGCAATTGAATTTTATCCCACCATACTGCCTGCCAAGGGGGGGGGGAGAAAAGGGGAGGGAGGAAGGGTGGGAGGGAGGGAGAAATCACCTCGAGTAAGGTGATAAGTGGAAGAATCAAATTAGGAGGTTGACACTATGGCCTAGAATAAAGTGTGAAGTACTCGAGGAAGGGAGGGCAGCAGGGAAGGCCTAAGAGACACTTTTGCTCTGTGAACAGTGCAAAGAAGAGGCAGTGGGCACCCTGGATGCCGTCCAGATGCTCACGGGGGTCAGCCAGCTGCTGCCCAAGTCTCGAGAGAACTACCTGAATCGATGTATGGATCAGGAGCGGGTGCGCAGGGAGAGTGCCAGCCAGAAGGAATTGGACAAGGTGTGTCCGGGCTGGGGGAAGCGAGGGTGTGGGGCGGTTACCGCGCCCAGCCCCCCAAAAGAGTCCATCAGCCACTGACATTCAGTGCCCACCTCCCGCACCCCCAGGCAGAAACCAAGACCAAGAAGGCAGCAGAGAGTCTGAGGCGCTCAGTGGAGAAATATAACTCAGCGCGCACAGACTTCGAGCAGAAGATGCTTGATTCGGCACAGGTAAGGGCCTGGGGTCTGTCCCTTTGGTTTCGCTTGTTTGTTTTGTTTTAGGGCCACACCTGGCAGTGCTCAGGGGTTACTCCTGGCTCTTTGCTCAGGGATCACTCCTGGTGGGGCTCAGGGTACCCTATGAGATGCCAGGGATTGAACCCATGTTGGCTGCATGCAAGGCAAATACATATACTCCCCGCTGTGTTATCTATTGCTCTGACCCCAGCCAAAGTTTGTTTTTGTTTTTGGACCACACCTCATAGTGTTCAGGGGTCATTCCTGGCTCTACACTCAGGAATCCCTCCTGGCAGTGTTTGGAGGACTCTCGGGGATGCCAGGGATAGAAGCCCAGTTGGCTGTGTGCAAGGTCCCATTATCCTGTTGCTCCAGCCCCATCAAAGTATTTTGAAGTCTCAGTGCCCCCGCCTTCATTCTTGTAAATGGAGCCAATGATAGTAACTGCTCAGAGGCTGAGTTCCTCTATGGGAGTTATTCTGGCTACTTTCAGGTCTGGGTAAAACAGGCATAAAAGCAGATTGGGGGGGGGGGCGGATAGCACAGTGGTAGGGCTATTGCCTATTTGCCTTGTACATGGTCGACCCAGGACAGACCTGGGTTCAATCCCCATATGTTCCCCCCGAGCCTACCAGGAATGCTTTCTGAGTGCAGAGCCAAGAGTAACCTCTGAGCACCACCAGGTGTGGCCTGGGTGTGTGCGGGGTGGGGGTGGGGGCAGATTGGAATCTTAGGACCTGGAATACAATGTTCTCTCTTATCCATGCCATGCTACGATCGCATAAGTGCTAGAAAATAGAAATTCTCCGCAGAACTGACAGATTTACATGCTGGGGGAGCCGAACCTTCTTCCCAGAGGGGTGGCTAGATGCAGGCGTGGGCAGGAAATGGTGCCCCTAGTTTGCTTTCCCTTGTGGGCTGCTCCCTCTCCGGCAGCCAAGCACTTAGAGCCATGCGCATGGTGCAGTTCAGCCAGCATCCTGCGGGGGGGCCCAGGAGGCCGCGTGGTGTTGGGCCTCGAAGCCCAAAGCCAAGTGCAGAGCCAGCACGTGCTCCAGCCCCTGAAGGGCCCAGGGAGCTTCTGATTGGCTTCCGCGCCGACCAATCACGAGGGGGCGGCGGATTGGCGCTTTCTGATTGGCCGCGCGGGGTCACATGACGATTCCCAATGGCTGCGCCCTGTCCCGCCCGTCTCAGCGCTTCCAAGCCCTGGAGGAGTCGCACCTGCGGCACATGAAGGCGCTGCTGGGCTCCTATGCGCACTCGGTAGAGGACACACACGTGCAGATCGGGCAGGTGAGCCGGGCAGGCCGGGTTGTCGGCGGGAGGACGCCCGGGTGGCCCTGCCCGTCCAGCCCGGCTCACCCTGCATCCACCCGGCCCAGGTGCACGAAGAGTTTAAGCAGAACATCGAGAACGTCAGCGTGGAGATGCTGCTGCGGAACTTCGCCGAGAACAAGGGCACGGGCCGGGAGAAGCCGGGTGAGCGGGGCTCGGGACCAGCATTTGCTGCTGTGGGTTCGCGCTCCATACCCCGTGCACCCGGGCTCGGCTCTCCAGGCCCTCTTGACCGGCCCAGGAGAGCTCTTAAGACGGAAGGTCAAAAAAAAAAAAAAAAAAAAAAAAAGACGGAAGGTCATTTGGGAAGGTTCGAGGAATAGGGGGTGAACAGGGCAGAACAGGGCAGGGGTTCTCGCTGTCTTTGGCCACTCGCTGTTGCACCTCCTTAGGCCTCTCTGTCCGGACTTCTCTGAACCTCAGTTTCTCTGAACGTTCTCGGAACAAGTGCAGTCGGTTTTCCCTCCATCCCCTGGAGCCCTGGACCCAGGCGCACTCTTGTCAGTGTGAGGGTGCAGCCACCCAGCTCTGCTCTGCTTCTCCACACTGACCCTTCTCTTGCTCACACCCATGACCCCCCTGTGGCTCCCCACGAGAGCCCCAACTGTGCATCCTCAACCCAGGGTGGCAATGCTGTCTCCTCCTCCTCCTCCTGAAAGCCGCTCCTCTCCTCTGTCTCAGGACCCCTGGACTTTGAGGCTTACAGTGCTGCTGCCCTGCAGGAAGGCAAGTACGTCTGGACCTGGATTCCCAGGCTGGACCGTGGGCACAAGGGTGGCAGGTCAGAAGGGGGCGAGGCCGCCCCCAGGGCTCAGGTGCGTCTCCGCTTCTGTCTGCAGCAATGAAACGCCTGCGCGGATCCAAGGCATTCCGCCTGCCTGGGCTGAGCCGGCGTGAGCGGGAGCCCCCGGCAGCCACGTGAGAATATGCCCTGCGTGCCCTGTCCCACCCCACCCCAAGCCCCATCTCGTCGGAAACTCCTAATCAGGGAAACCCCGGCCTGTCCGTCTTCTCCCTTCCCTGAGAGCTGTTGGGGACTCATACCTAACTAAGACACGCACACACCCGCCCCCCACGACCCCAACCAAGATTAGGGCTGGCTCCAGACTGTCCCAGGCGCGTGGAGGCAGAGGGGAGGCGGACATGTGACCCCACACTTGACCCAACTCTGAATCTTTCTTTACTCCCAGGGGCTCCCTGGAAGCTGATTCGGGGGTGAGTTCCAGGAGCGGGCTTTCCCCATCCTAAATTAACGCTGGGGAGGCTGGTGTGGGAGGGTCTTGCTGGTTCCTAGGGACCTGCCCCCAGCGCGGGCCGAGGCGGGAGAGATCACGTTATGACCAGCATGGCAGGCTGAGACAGGAGGCTCGGCCACCCTGTGCCCACAGGCGTGTCCGGAGGTGGACGAAGAAGGGTTCACGGTCCGGCCCGACGTGATTCAGAACAATATCCTTCTAGCGCCGCCTGCAGGCAGCAGCGGGCCTAGCAGGGGCAAGACGCGGTCCCCTGGAAGGTGCTGGGTGGAGATGGAACCGCACTTTGTGGGGCCAGGGCAGACCCGAGAGGCTGAGTTCCCCAGAGGCGGGCTCAGGAGGGCTTCCTGGAGGAGAGGGCACCAGTGTTGGGGTTTAGCAGATGGGTGAGACCTTGGAGAAGGTCCGGGGGAGGGCTAAAACGGCCTCAAGTCCCGGGGTGGAGCTGGCTGCAGCCGGGCCCCAGGCGGGGACGCAGTTTGTTTGCGCCTTGACCAAGGGCGCACGCGCGGCAGAGCCCTCCCGCTTCTCCTCCAGCGACTCGGACTTCGACGACGAGGAGCCCCGCAAGTTCTACGTGCACATCAAGCCCGCGCCGGCCCGGCCCGCCACCTGCAGCTCCGAGGCGGCCGCGGCACAGCTCCGGGCCACGGCGGGCAGCCTCATCCTGCCCCCGGGGCCTGGGGTGAGCCGCGGGCCTGGATGCTGGGCTCTTATAGGCGAGGTGGTGGGCGGGGCTTCGGTGGTGGGAGGAGCTTGTGGTGGGCGGGGTCGCCGTGGGCGGAACTTCTGAGCAGGCAGGGATTCTGCTATAGGCAGGGCTATAGGGCGCAGGGGCTGTTGTGGGCGGGGCTTATTGGTGGGTGGTGCTTCTTGGAGGGCGGGGCAGAGCTTCCTGGCAGTCTTAACGGGTAGAGGCTTGTGAGGCGGGGCTATTGGTGGGCGGGGCTTCTGGGCAGGCAGTCTGCTATAGGCAGAGCTGTGAGGCGAGGCTGGTTGGTGGGCGGGGCTTCCGACCCGGCAGACTTGTTGTGGGCGGGGCTTCTGGGTGGGCGGGGCTGCCGCAGCTTCCTTGGGGATGCTCTGGGCCGAGGGTGCCAGACTAGCCCGGAGCTCCTGGGTCGGGCAGGGCCTCCGGGTAGGTCCGAGGCTGCCTGGTGGCCGATCCTGACACCCCCTTCCTGCCCCCAGGGCACCATGAAGCGCCATTCCTCACGTGAGTCCTGTACTAAGGGATGGGCGGGAGGAAGGGTCAGCAGGGTCCGGGTTTGCCAGCGAGGTCCGAGCACGCCTGTTTCTCCCACAGGAGACGCCGCTGCTAAGCCACAGAGGCCGCGCTCAGCCCCACGCACTGGCAGGTGGGTCCTCAGCGCGGAGGGCACGGGGTGGCAGGGGCGAGACCCACCCCCCCACCTCCCTCACCGGGCAGGGGGCTAGGAGCCTGCGCGCCCCTTTCCTGATGAGGGGCCTCTTACGGCGTGGGCACACGCTGGCCACCTGCTGCTGCGTTGAGCTATTCTGGGTTCCCGACTGCACTCATCACACACCTTGCCTGTAGCTGCAAGCCTTAGGTCCCCAGCTTGCAGCTCTGCGGGGTGCGGCTGAGTCCCGCGGAGGGCGGGAAGAGACCAGGCTCGCTCCAGGGCCTGGGCAGCGGGAAATGGCAGCGCAACCCCCCGTCCCCGTCCCCGTCCCCGGCCCGCAGCTGTGCGGAGAAGCTGCATTCCGAGGAGCCGCTTTCCAAGAGCCTCTTCGGGCCCCCCCTGGAGTCGGCGTTTGACCAGGAAGACTTTACGGGTGAGGGGCGGGGCTTTGTCCGTGGGCGTGGCCAGCAGCGGGCTTGGCTCTGGGTGGGCGTGGCTTCCCTGGTGGGCGTGGCCTGTGGGTCTTTATGGCCGCCTTCAAGGCAAGGTGGGAGGAGCCATGAGAGGGGCAATGGGACGTGGTCCCCAAAGGTGGGGACGATCTGGGCGTGGCTTCTTGATGGGCGTGTCCGTTTGTTTCCAGGTGAAAGTGGGAGGAACCATGGAAGGCTGAGGGCATGGTGTGGGCGTGGCTTTTGTTGTGGGTGTATCTTAGGAGGTTGATGATTGGTTCAAGGGGAAAGTAGGAGGAGCCTTGGATGGCACTGTGGGGCGTGGCTTCTGTTGTGGGCGTGGAGGTTGGGGTTGGTTTCAAGGGGAGATGGGAGGGGCCATGGGATGCTGTGGGCGTGGCCTGTTTGTGGGCGTGTTCATTAGAGTTGATTGGTTTCCAGGGGAAAGTGGGAGGAGCCACGACGATCTGGGCGTGGCTTTTGATGGGCGTGTCCATTTGTTTTCAGGTGAAAGTGGGAGGGGTCATGGAAGGCTGAGGGCATGGTGTGGGCGTGGCTTTTGTTGTGGGTGTATCTTAGGAGGTTGATGATTGGTTCAAAGGGAAAGTAGGAGGAGCCTTGGACGGCACTGTGGGGTGTGGCTCCTGTTGTGGGCGTGGAGGTTGGTGTTGGTTTCAAGGGAATGGGAGGGGCCACTGGAGTTTGAGGGCGTGGTGTGGGCGTGGTCTGTTTGTGGGCGTGTTCGTTAGAGTTGATTGGTTTCCAGGGGAAGTGGGAGGAGCCACAGAAGGTGCTGAGGACATGGGTGGGTGTGGCTTCGGTGGTGAGCGTGGTCGAAGGATGTTCGCAGGGGTTCCAGGGAAAGTGGGAGGAGCCATAAAAGGGTGACACTGGGCTGCCCCTGGGGCCGGGCCCGCGTGGGCGTGGCTTCCGGTGGGCGGGGCATGGAGCGACCACCCCTCTCTGCCTTCCCCCTCCAGGCTCCAGCAGCCTGGGCTTCACCTCCAGCCCCTCGCCTTTCTCTTCCTCTTCGCCCGAGAACGTGGAGGACTCGGGCCTGGACTCCCCTTCGCACGCGGCGCCTGGCCCCTCGCCCGAGTCCTGGGTCCCCCGCCCCGGCACCCCGCAGAGCCCCCCTGGCTGCAGGGCGCCGCCCCCCGAGGCCAGGGCCCTGCGACCCCCGCCGCCGCCCTCGGACTCGCCGCAGCCCTTCTCGGGCCTCTGGGGGCTGGAGGCCGGGGCTGGAGGTGAGTCTGGCATCCCCGACCCACCAGGGCCCCTCGGAGGTTCTAGGGCCCAGTGAGGTGGCAGGATGATCGGGCATGGAAGGGTCTTTGCTTGGACACTTCGAACCCGGCTTCGATCCCTGGCGATCCAGAGGTCCCCCACCACCACCAAAAGAGATTCCTGATCATCACTGTGTGTGGCTCCCCAAAAATACAAGCAAAAATGAAAGATGATTTGGGGGTGAGGGTGGTATATGGGTGCAGGGACTTGGCTCCGGAGTTGTGGCGAGAAGCAGGCCCGCAGGACAGGCGTCTGAGCACTGGGGAGCCAGTGAAGGGGACTAAGGAGGCTCCGAGGGGTCAGCGGGTCAGAAGCTGTGACCATAGTGCTTGAAGAAGGGGGACTCGCCCCATTTCAGCAAGAGAAGAGCCCCTCTTGGGGGGGGGCTGAGCCCAGAGCGGCCCTGGGGACCCATACAGCCAGGACCGCCTTGTGGGGAGGTTAGAGAAAAGTCTCAAGTTCCCCGGCATGAGGGCTACCTCTCTGTTTGTGTAACCCCGCTGATGGTGAGCTCACCCCCCCACCCGCACTACATGGTCTGTGTCTGCGTGTGTGGGGTGTGCTGGGTACCTTGGAGGCAACCCCAGGCTTCAGCTCCTGCCCCTCCTGCCCAGAGAGACCCCCACACTCCCCAAACCCCAGGGGAGGTGGAGGCAGTAGCATCCCGTGCTTGTCCCCAGAGCTGATACCTACGCCCACGGATGTGCCCACGGCCAGGGAGGGCCTGGCCGCCCCTCCCCGGAGACCCCGCTCCGCCAAGGCCGCCTGTCCACTCGCCCGCAGCAACGGAGACCTGGTAAGGAGGGCGGCCTGGCGGCTCCGGGCTGGCTGAGCCCCCACTCGGCCTCGGCCTCAGCCTCTGCTCAGCGGCCCCTCTCCCCCCTCCCAGACTCGCTCCCTCAGCCCCTCGGCTCTGACCCCGGCCGCCCCCAGCACCGCCATAGAGAGGCCCAGCTTCCCGCCCCAGCCGGGCCATGGTAGGTTGGTAGGTGGGCGGCCCCAGGGGAGCGGGTGTGCTGCGGGGTCCCGTCGGGGTCGGCCCCTGCCTACCCTCCTCCCCACCCCGGTCTTGCCCACGTCCCAGGCGTCTCGCGGGGCCCCAGCCCGGTGGTCCTAGGCTCCCAGGACGCCCTGCCGGTGGCCACGGCCTTCACCGAGTACGTGCACGCCTACTTCCGCGGCCACAGCCCCAGGTAGGCAGGCAGGGACCCCCGGGGGAGAGAGGAATGCGGAGTGAGGGGTGGTCAGAGCTTTGGTGGGGGACCAACTGGTCAGGGTGATAGGGCCTGATTCGAGCCGGAGTTGGGTGGGGGCGTGGCCAAGGCCTTGCCTCGGTGGGTGGGCGTGGTCAGGCTTGCTTGCTTGTGGCCATGGCTTGGGGTGTGGGTGTGACCAGCCTTTTGGGGGGGTGGGCGTGGTCATGTCCTTTGGGGGCACGGCCAGGACTTTGCTGGAGCCTGGTCGGAGCCCTATTTGGGTGTGTGGGCTTGACCATGGCCTTGCTGGGACAAATGCCGGCCAGAGCCTTGGTCTTTGGGGCGTGATCAGGGCTGTGCTGGACATGTGGTCAAAGCCTTATATGGGTGTGTGGGCGTGACTGTGACTTTGTCAGCCTTAGTTGGGTGGTGGGAGTGGTCCTGGTCCTGGCTTGGGGCGAGCTTAGGGTCAGAGCCTTACTTTGGGTGGATGTGGTCAGGGCTTTGGGGCATGGCTAGGCCTTTGCCGGGCTGTGGTCATGGGCCTTATTTGGATGCGTGGGCGTGATCATAGTTTTGCCGGGGGCGTGGGCAAGGCCTTATTTGCGTTTGGTGTTGGTGGCCAGAGCCTTGCTTGGGTGTGTGGGCGTAGCTGTAGCTTTGGGGCCGTGTCCAGGACTGTACAGCATGGCAGTGCCGGGCTGTGAGTGCGTGAACCTCACCGGAACCTCGCCCCCACCCCACCCAGCTGCCTGGCGCGTGTGACCGGGGAGCTGACCATGACCTTCCCCGCGGGCATCGTGCGCGTCTTCTGCGGGACACCACCCCCGCCCGTGCTCAGCTTCCGCCTGGTGCACGCGGCCCCCATCGAGCACTTCCAGCCCAACGCTGACCTGCTCTTCAGGTAGCCACGGGGCGCGGCGTGGCCCGGGCCTGGGGTGGGGTGATGCCCACGAGTGGGTGATGCCCTGGGATGGTGATGCCCACCAGCCCAGCGGGTGATGCCGGGCGCCTTTGGGGTTCCCTCGGGCTCCCCCCCTCGTGCCCATCCCGCCCTCCCCTCCCGCCCCCAGCGACCCTTCGCAGAGCGACCCCGAGACCAAAGACTTCTGGCTCAACATGGCCGCGCTGACCGAGGCCCTGCTGCGCCAGGCCGAGCAGAACCCGGCCGCGTCCTACTACAACCTCGTGCTGCTGCGGTACCAGGTGGGCGCAGTGCGGGGGCTTCGCCGGGCACCTACCGGCCTGCCTGGGCCCGGGAAGGGCGAGGGGTGGCGCGCCGCCCTCTGCCGGCCACCGCCGGCAGCACAGGCCCCGCCACGGTCACCTGTGACCTGTCACTGCCCGCGGCCTGGGGTCCCTCCCGCTCGGCCCGGCCACACTGTCCTCCCTCGCCCTTCCTCCTCCTCCCCCAGTTCTCCCGGCCGGGGCCCCAGGCGGTGCCGCTGCAGCTGAGCGCCCACTGGCAGTGCGGAGCCAGCCTCACGCAGGTGTGCGTGGAGTACAGCTACCGGCCGGGCGCCACCGCCGTGCCCACGCCGCTCACCAACGTGCAGATCCTGCTGCCCATGGGGGAGCCCGCCACCAACGTCCGCCTGCAGCCGGCTGCCACCTGGTGAGGCCCCAGAGAGGCGTGGGGTGCCCAGGGCCGGCCGTTCTGAGGCAGAGAGACCCCAATCCATGAGGGGTCGGTCCTAGGTCCCTTGGTGGAGGCCCTCTGCAGGGTTGCCGACACACCCTCTCTTGGGCCCGCAGACCATGCAAAATGGGCCCGAGAGATAGCACAGCCCTAAGGCATTTGTCTTGCACCAGGCTGATCTGGGGCAGATTTCCAGCATCCCATATAGTTCCCCCAACCCAGCCAGGAGCGACTTCTGAGAGTAAAGCCAGGAGGAACCCCTGAGTACCAAACGGTGTGACCCCCCCCCCCCCAAATAAATCCAAAATGGGAGCTGAGTGAAAGCACAGCTGGAAGGGCATTTACCTTGCAGACAGCTGACCTGGGTTCAATCCCCAGCCGCTCTTAGGGCCCTCTGAGCACCTCCAGGAGTGATTTCTTTTTTTTTCTTTTTTCTTTTTTTCTGTTTTTTTTTTGGGGGGGGGGAGGCCACACCCGGAGGTGCTCAGGGGTTACTTCTGGCTGTCTACTCAGAAATAGCTCCTGGCAGGCACCGGGGACCATATGGGACACCGGGATTCAAACCAACCACCTTAGGTCCTGGATCAGCTGATTTCAGGGCAAACACTGCTGTGCTCTCTCCGGGCCCACCAGGAGTGATTTCTGAGCACAGACTTAGGAATAATGCCTGAACGCCAGCAGGTGTGACCCAAAAGCAAAACAAAATAGAACCAAAATAATTGCCAAGTGTTAAGGGGCTCGTGAGGTGGAGGTTTGAAGCGCACCTGCTGTTACTCCCATTTCAGATAGGGAAACTGGGGTACAGGCCCAGCCTGGGGCTCTCTCGCCTCCGGGAGTTCTCTGACCAGGTTTCTCGGGTGGCAGGAACCTGGAGGAGAAGAGGCTCCTTTGGAAACTTCCGGACGTGTCTGAGGGGGGCGGTGAGTATGGGGGTGCGGTGCGGGGGTTGCCTCAAAACTGGCAGTGTTCAGGGCGGAGCCACAGCACAACAGGGAGGGTGCTGCCCTTGGATGTGACTGATCCAAGTTTCATTTCCTGCATCCCATGAGGACTCTTTTTTTTTTTTTTTTTTTTTCGTGTTCTGGGTCACACCCAGCGGTGCTCAGGGGTTACTCCTGGCTGTTTGCTCAGAAATAGCTCCTGGCAGACACGGGGGAACCTATGGGACACCGGGATTCGAACCAACCACCTTTGGTCCTGGATCGGCTGCTTGCAAGGCAAACGCCGCTGTGCTATCTCTCCGGGCCCCCATGAGGACTCTTGAACGCCACAACTGCTACGGGATTCCTCCATAAAACAAAACTGGCACAGAGCCATGCTCTGGGATGTTTGCCTTGCATATAGCTGATCTGGGTTGGGTCCCTGGCATTCCATAGTGTTCCCTGAGCCTGCCAGGAGTGATTCCTGAGCACAGAGCCAGGAGTAACCCCTGAACACCTCTGAGTGTGACCCCAAAACCAAAAGAAAACAATGTAGGAGCAGTACCGGGGTGCCATGAGGGTCTCCAGGGCAGTGACCAGGGTTCAGAGCAGCTCTGAACAAGCTCCTATATATCCCTCAGAGCCCCACTAACCTTTGCCCACCCCCCCCAGGGTCCGGCCGCCTGTCCGCCAGCTGGGAGCCCCGTGCGGGACCCAGCACCCCCAGCCCCGTGGCCGCCCAGTTCACCAGCGAGGGGGCGACCCTGTCCGGGGTGGACCTGGAGCTGGTGGGCGGTGGCTACCGCATGTCCTTGGTGAAGAGGAGGTTCGCGACAGGTAGCGCCCCTCACCCCAATATGGGCGTTTGGGAGCCCAGCAGGTCTTCGGACATGGGGGGGGCAAGTTGGGACCCCGCTGCCCTCACCTTTCACCCTTATAGGGATGTACCTGGTTAGCTGCTGAGCCCTTCGCCGTCCTTCCCGTGGACACCTGGTGCTCCCTGCCAGCCCTGCCGGGACCTGGGGGCCCCAGACGAAGCCCCAACACCCGACTCCGTGGAGAGGCGCTGCCCCTCACGCTCTGCTCTCCGCCGACACCCTCACAGGTCCCAGGTCTTTTAAAGGATCTTTGAATAAACCTTTATTTTCTAATAATGCCTGTGGGACCGTTTTTTTCTGCTCCCCCCATCATCCAGCCACAGAGCAAAGGCTCAGAGATGGGGCCAGGTTCGAGGGGTGAGTTGGGAAGTCTGGTGCCTGGACCGCACCTTTATTTCCAGTAAAAGGCCTGGCCTTTCCCAGCACCAGTGTTCAGAGTCCCAGAGCTGGGGGCCCTGGGGTGTCTGAGTCAGGGCCACCAAGAGTCAAAGTCCGTGTGCACTGGAGCAAGTGCTGTGTGCTTCTGGAACCTTCGGTCCCCCAAAGGAACCAGGTCTGGGAACCTCCCCGCCACCCCCTGCTCCCATCTGGGGGAGCTGCCCTGAACAGTTTCCTCTAGGTCTAGGGTTTCCGTGACCCACCTTCCCCCCCATCGCAAGGACCCAAGCTGACCATCCTGTTTTGAGGGGTGTGGTTTGGGGGTCACTAGAATGTTCTCAGGCCGGACAGCTGACGCAGGAACAGGGTGTGAGGCTCCCTCCCCGTAGGCCGGCTGCAGCCACGTAAATCCACGTAGAAATTAAGCCCTTTTGTTTAATCTCCAAACCGGGAAACGGAAATTGTTTATCTAGCAGGGAAGCAGGAAGGCTCTACCAGCCCTGGAGGCCAGGGCAGCCCATCTTGAGAAATGCTGCAAGAAAGTGGGGTGTAGGGATCCCAGAATGGAGATCTGGGGGAGCAGGACCCCAAGCTGCCTCCATGGAAACAAGACAAGCTCCCACAAGGAAGCAAGTTGCGTCCGTCAGTCCGTCCAGAGCCCATAAAGGGGCCCAGACCTCCCTCCCCACATTTCCCACCCCTGGCCCTGGAGGACAGTGCGGGTGACTGTCCTTACAAAATGGGGCTTGTTTGGGTCTTGTTTCTTAGTGAAACAAAAACAGTTTTAGTTTTTGGGGTTTTTTTTAGGGGGGTGCCACAGCTGGTGGTGCTCAGCAGTTACTCCTGGCTCTGTGCTCAGTGATCACACCTGGCAGTGCTGGGGGGACCCTATGGGACGCCAGGGATCGAACCCAGGTCAGTCATGGGCTCAGCAGACTCCCTCACCGCTGTGCTGGCGCTCCCGCCTCAGCAAAAACAGTTTTCATAGACAGAACTTGACTTAGAGAAGCATCGAGAGGAGAGAGAGACTGCAGGCTTCTCCCAGAGGAGGGGAAAAGCAGAGGCTTCTGGGAGCAGGTGGGAGACTTGCTCGAGT
The DNA here is from genome assembly GCF_024139225.1 of Suncus etruscus. Taxonomy (NCBI): domain Eukaryota; kingdom Metazoa; phylum Chordata; class Mammalia; order Eulipotyphla; family Soricidae; genus Suncus; species Suncus etruscus. The sequence goes on along the minus strand of NC_064862.1, from coordinate 92,259,581 downwards.
CTGGGCCTGGATTCTGGGCAGGACACTTATTTCCAGGCTTCCCATCCTAGGAGAATCCTATCCGGCCCTTACAGCAACCTTTCGACTCCCGAGTTTCCCGAGGGAGGATGCACCCTTCCGGGCTGGGGTGGCAGCAGGTATCTCAGCTGCATGGTTTGGGGGCCACACCTGGAGATGCTCAGCGCTGACTCCTGGCTCTGTGCTGGGGACTCACTCCTGGCGGTGCTCGGGGGATCCTGGGGGATGCTGGGCATCGAACCCGGGCTGCGTGCAAGGCAAACTCCCTCCCCTCTCTGCTTTTGCTCCTGGGGTGAGCCTGAGTCAGCCTGGAGCACCTCTAGGTGTGCCCCAAAGTCCGGCCCCGTCACCCCAGTTCTCCCAGAGTCAGGGTATCTGGCCAGGACCTGGCCTCCCGGCTGCCTCCCGCGCATCCCCGGGCAGCGCCCCCGGAATCAGTCCCGCGGGGCCGGGCGTGGTCTGCATTCCTCCCTCCGGGCACGGAGCACCCGGCCTGGGCCTGGGAGGGACCCGCCAGGCTCCGGAGGCGCGGGGCCGGCTGTGGGCCGGAGTATGGGCGTGGCCAGGTGAGGGGGCGTGACCAGACGGGAAAGGTGCTGTGGCACTAGCTGGTGGACCAATAGGAAAAGGGCGCGGGCGGGACCTCAGCCTGGGGCGGAGCCGACAAGACTGAGTGGGCGTGGCCTAGGCGATGGGGCGTGGCCTCAGGCAGGGCGGGGTCTGTGGAAGAGCGTGGCCTTGAGGCTGGATGGGGACTGGGACTGGGCGTGGCCCGAGGCGATAAGGGGCGTGTCCTGGCCGGAAAGGGGGCGTGGCCTCTTGTTCGAGGGGCGTGGCCTCAAGGAGAAACGTGGTCCTGGCGCCGGGCGGGTCGCGGCCAGTGCGGGGCGAGTCGGGCCGGGCTCAGGTTCGTCCCGGGCGGGTCCCGAGCTCACCCGAGTCCGGTGGGGTCAGAGCCCGGTTCGGGAGAGGCGAAGACCGCTGCGGGGTGAGTGCTGGCGCCCTGCCGGGGTGCAGGGGGCCCCGTGGGAGTGGGAGCGCGTGGGGTGCGGGCGGGAGTCTGGGGGGGCGTGGGGTCCTCACGCCCGACAGGTTGGTGCAAAAGCCCCGCGAGGCCCCATCAGGTGTTTCATCTGGACCCCCAAAAGCCCCCCATCTGCCAGGCGCTCTATAGGTGCCCGTGGGTGCCGGGCCAGGAGGTTCCTGGCCTCTATTTAGTTTGGGGGACTCACCTGGCAGTGCTCAGGGACTCTGACAAGCTCAGTCTCTGAGCTCAGGGACCACCGTCCCCTCCTGGGCCCTGGACACAGGCGTGACCCCTTTTTAGGATGGAGCACTTATAGGGAGGACGGACCCTCTGTAGGTGTGTTCAGCCCCCTCCCCAGCTTTCCTGGATGGTCCTCCAAGCCCAGGAACGTGTCACATATTTCCCTCCACACACACCCTTACAGTCCCCCCCCCAAAAAAAAAGTGGCCTCCAGGACTGAGTCTTCACTTTCTTCTCTAGTTTGGGGGAACCAACCCCAGCAGTGCCCAAGATAGGGTCGGATCAAACTTGGCTTCCCACCTGCAAAACTTGGCATCTGAACTTGGAGCCTTCTCCAATGTCTGTGTTTTCGAGGGTTCCCCCTTTTCTTGGGGGGGGAAGCTGAAAGGACCCAGCCCCAGGTCAAGTTGGGTTCACACCGTCCTTGGCTGGATTTGTCATTTCATTTCATTGGCAGCAAGTTTAAAAGGGAGAGAAAGGTGTGCCCGGCCCAGCCCACCCGCCCCAGGTGATGTGAATATGGGGAGACCTGCCCCTCCCCCCTTGGGAATCCAGATGATCAGGCTTGTGGGGGGAGGTCAAACCCCTTGTTGATGGTCTCCAAGTCAAAGAATGATTCCCAAAAAGATAAATTGAATCCCATTCTTCTGTCCCCCCTTTTGGGGGAGACTTTGATAATAATATCCGACGTGAATAATCAACGAATGCAAAAGATTAGGGGGCCAAAGGTTCAGCAAGGAAAGTCTTTTGTCAGTTCCCCCCTTGGGAATCCAGATGATCAGGCTTGTGGGGGGAGGTCAAACCCCTTGTTGATGGTCTCCAAGTCAAAGAATGATTCCCAAAAAGATAAATTGAATCCCATTCTTCTGTCCCCCCTTTTGGGGGAGACTTTGATAATAATATCCGACGTGAATAATCAACGAATGCAAAAGATTAGGGGGCCAAAGGTTCAGCAAGGAAAGTCTTTTGTCAGTTGCAGCCAGCTCCAAAAAGCAAACCGAACCAGCAGTCAGTTCTGGCAAAAGAGCTCCCTATGCCTCCCCAACAAGCTTTTTATTTCATTCCTTAATCACCCCCACCTGGAAAATCCAGGTGGGATGACAGGCAAAAACAATATTACAACAATTATTCAACAATTCCCCCTTTTTTGTAAGCAAACAATAATAGTATACAATACAATACAATAATAATATACAATACAATACAACACTACATAATTACAAATACAAAACTTTAATGAAATATTAAATACTATAAAATTAAAAACATTAATTTCAATTAATTAAAAACATTTAATTACACTAATCATAAATTAAATATACTTTAAAAGATTTTAATCATAAAAAATACAAATATATAAGTTAAAATTTTTTTACTAGGTTCAAAATTACTCTCAAAAAATAAGGAGTATAGAACTCCTAAAAGTCCAATCAAAGACATTTGATGAATCAGGAAAGACGAGTTGTAACTTGATATAGAACACAGCACTGGAACAGTTAATGATGTATTCCTCAGTTCGATATCAGAAGGCTTGCAATTGTGATGAGATTCCTACAAATAAAACGTTAAGAACTAGGAAGAAAAGGGGAATTATGAGAAATAATAAATTAAGGCATAAAGTGTCAGGAAAAGAAAACTATAAACAAAAATTAGAAAACTGATAAATATGCAAATACATACTATACAAAATTATGGGAATAACACTCATTTATAATCACCAAAAATATCTATTAGACAGGAATCAAAATAAAGCCAAAGAAAAATTTGAATTAAATCAAAAAAAGAAAAAAAGAAAAAACACTTTGAAAATATAATAATGAAAAAACTGTTTAAATGAATATTTCAAAATAACAAAAAATTATAGTAACAAAAAAAAATTTAAATCAAAGTCGAGTGAATCTAGATGATCAAGAATTTCATATACACCATAACCATAACATTCTATAATGCAAATATGAAACAATAAATATATTATAATCAGTCATCAATAATGAGCACTGTGAACAGAGTCTACTCAAAATTATGATTATATCAAAACTATAATTATACCTTCCTCTCAAAATCTATGTTGAGAGCAATAAAACACTGATGTTACAATGAAAAGTCAAAAGTTGCCAAATGAACATATATCAATACACAATCATAAAGCAACATTAAAATGATTAAGAATCTTTCTTTCATATAGGTCTTAAGTAACATCAATATATTGCAAAATCTTCTAATTAATAGTGACCTAAAACAATACTGAAATTAAGGCATAAATACATCATACAAACAACCACAATGGGGATTCATCGTATTCATTCCTATTAAGCAATCATACCTAAAAAATGACCAGTAAAACATCAATGATAATCAACAAATAAAGGAAATGATCATTAAGTATTCATAGTAGATCTCTGAGAAATATAAAACAAAATATATGCTGCTGTAGATTTTACCGATGCAATAGGGATCTTCTTGATCTTCTTATCATCAAAATTGATCCAATACTGTTCTGTGGCAATTTTACAATATGAAGTACAATGTCCATAATGAACTTGACCAAAATGATTTGATACTGATGATAAATTATATTTTTCAATCTTGTTATTATCTTCTTGAGTGAATTCTGCTAAATTAAGGTCTTCCAAAGGAAAATCCACATAAGTGTATAATTTTTTAATCTGTTTTCCATCAAAAGCAAAACGTTTCAAATGAATTATCAATACGGGAGGTATTTTCCATAAATATGTTTTCTTTGAAAAATCTCTTTTAGTATTGCAATTATTACAGTGAATTCTATTGTTATCTCTCAAATCTTCTTCTTTAAAAAATTCAACAAGGCATTCCTGTAAAGTACATTTATCTGCAGACTTGACAGCCAGGGACAACTGAACAAATGTTTCATAAACCTCAGACTTTTGGTAACATGTAAGACACTGTAGTATAGATTTAAACTGTCCTTGAAAGGTATCATAGATAATAGATTTGCAAACTCTAAATTGTTCATATTTATCATTGTCTATAAAGTGTACAGTTTTATCTGTTATTGAATTTTTAAGCAAATCTTGATGTAGTCCTTCTATAAGAAACATTAATAATTCGTGAGGATCCTGTTGGTTGTGTCCAGCAAATTGGTCATTGAGTAAACTTACTGTTGCTTTGAAACTTTCAGGATTGAAATACTTATGGCATCCATTTCCCATGATTTTGATAAGATGACCAAATTCATCTGCTAATTTACCTTTATGTCCCTTTGGATTTTCTCTGTTAATATCTTTTTTATAATAATCTTGATAAAAATACTGAGTCAAGTCTGTAATATTATACAAGCATTGCAATATTGAATTCATGTAACATGAGTTACCCAAATTTTGTAATCCAGTGAAAACAGGTTTCCGTTTTTCTGTTTGTAGTCCAGACTGTAAGGATTTTTCACTTTTGTCAGATTCACTGAGAATATGAGGTGTGAAAGTTGATCCTTCACTTACTTTCCCAGTCACCTCAGCAGCACCACAACTGTCAATATCTTGAGCACTCTGTACTTGATGTGGGGAGGAGTCTATAGTCCCAGCAACCTGACCTTGATCATCAGTGCCAGTCCGATTTCTAACGAGACGCAAGGGGACCCAAAATTTCTTAGGAGGGTTGTCATTTGTAGAAACATAAGCATAACCCCTCCCTCTCAAGAGGAGATAACCAGCAATCCATTTTTTATCCTCTTTTATCCAAATTGGAATATTTGTTGTTTCTTGTCTCTGATTATCTTCTTTAAAATGCTTTTCCCCTGCTGTATAGCTCTCTCCCTGAGGTAAATTTAGATAATTTAATGTAATGAGAGTCAAAGATAACAGCTCCATTGGCATCAAACCTCTTTTTCTATTCTTTTGCAATTGAGTTTTCAGAGTTCTATGGGCTCTTTCCACAATTGCCTGTCCTTGACAATTGTGGGGAATTCCTTTAAGATGTTTTATCTGCCATTCATTACAAAAAAATTCAAAAGTTTTACTTATATAAGAAGGTCCATTATCAGTCTTAATAGAATACGGAATACCCATAACAGAAAAACATTGTAAAAGAAAACTGCAAACTGCCTTAGATTTTTGAGAAGACATAGGAATTGCCCAAATAAATCGAGAATATGTATCCACTACCACATGAAGGTATGGTTTTTTGGGAAATAAGTCTGTTTGAGTTACATCCATTTGCCACAATTCGTTAGACTGCAAGCCTCTTGGATTTGCTCCTGCTATATGAGTCTTTTGTGCTAGCGGGGCACATATGTTACATCTTTTTATAATTTCTCTCGCTTGCCTCCATGGAATTTGATAATTTACATGTAAACGACGAGCATTTGTGTGTAAGGCTGAATGTTCCTCTACAGGTGATTTAAATATAGGCATTGCCAACAAATCAGCAGTTTTATTTCCTTGAGCCATTGGCCCTGGAAGGCCTGAATGAGCTCTAATATGTGTGATGAAAATAGGTTCAGTTCTTTTTTGAATAATGTGTTGTAACTTTTTTAATAAATTCTGTATAATAGGACTATGAGAATTGAGGGAGGCAGTGGCTATCACCGGGCATAAATTTACAACATATAAAGAATCAGAAACGACATTCATGGCTTCAGATACATTTTCTAATAGATAAATTAACGTTGCTAATTCAACTTTCTGTGCAGACTTATATTTGGTTTCTATTGTTATGTTTATATTTTCTCCGGTTATTCCACCCCGTCCCCCACTTGATCCATCTACATAAAAAACTTTTGCATTGGGAATAGGAGAATCCCTCACAATTGAAGATATAACAAACTGAGTCTTTTTCAAAAAGTCCCAGGTCTTTCCTTTTGGATAATGAGAAGAAATCTCTCCTGTAAAATCTGAGAGAGCCCTTTGTAGAGATTCATTAAGAGGCAATATTGACTCAATTTCCTTTTTTGGTATTGGCAATACTATTATATCTGGATCAAAACCTAACAAAGATATTGATCTGAGTCTTGCTTTGATAATCAATTCTGAGATTAGTTGCAGGTAAGATATCACAGACTGAGGCTGTTTGTTATGTAAATACACCCATTCCAAAGGACCAGCCTGTTGCATTAAAGCCGCAGTAGGTGTTTCTTTTGTAGGGAAAATTAATAAAAATACCTTCTCTCCAGGGATAAATCTTAAGAGAAATGATTTTTGCAGTCTGTTCAAAAAAATGTCCAATTCATTTTTAGCAGCTTGTGTTAAATTTCTGGGACTATCTAATGCAGGATTACCTTCCAAAGTTTTAAACAGATTAAACAGCTCTGCATTTGAGATTCCTAGTGCTGGGCGGAGCCAATTTACATCACCCAAAAGTTTCTGAAAGTCATTAAGCGTTTTAAGGTTCTCTTTTTTTATGGAAATTTTTTGTGGACGTATTGATGTTCTGTCCAAAATAAAGCCCAAGTATTGATATGGTGGCATGGTCTGTATTTTTTCTAAAGCTATTTTCAGTCCTGCCATTTGCAAACAATTGATCACATAAGCATATAATTTCTGTAAATCTGTTTCATTATTCATTGTAATTAAAATATCATCGGTGTAATGATAAATTATAGCTTGGGGAAATCTTTCACGAGCAGGGCTCAAAATTTTGTCCACAAAATATTGACACATAGTTGGTGAATTTAGCATGCCCTGAGGGAGAACAGTCCACTGAAAACGCCTGCAAGGGTGAGTATTATTAATAGAAGGAACTGAGAATGCAAAACGGTGTTTATCATCTGGGTGAATAGGAATATGATAGAAACAGTCTTTTAGGTCAATTATAATTAGTGGCCATTCCTTAGGGATTACTACAGGTGATGGTAAACCTGTCTGTAATTTTCCCATAGGTACCATAGATAAATTCACAGCTCTCAGATCCATTAACAATCTCCATTTACCAGATTTCTTTTTTATGGTAAATACAGGTGAATTCCATTGAGAAAACGAAGGCTCAATATGTCCTAATTTTAGCTGTTCTTCCACTAATTCTGTCAGCACCTTTAATTTATCAGTTTTAAGGGGCCACTGGCCTATCCAAATTGGTTCATCAGATTTCCATTTTATTTTTATTGGTGCTGGGGTTTTACTAGCAGTGGCCCCTACCAAAAATTTTGGGTTTTTAATTCAGAAGAAGGTTCAGGCTCACCTTGAGCTAATGGAATATGGAATTCTGCCTTCCATTGTTTATGCAAATCACGGCCCCACAGGGATGGTGAGAATGGGCCCACATGAGGTCTGATTATAGCCTTTTGATTTTCTGGGCCATAAAATACCATGGTTCTTGTGCTTAACAAGCAAGAACTCAGGCCTCCTATTCCTTTTAATGAATATGGAATTTCTTGCAGAGACCAATTTTTTGGCCATTCTTTATCAGAAATTACAGTGATCTGAGCACCTGTGTCTATCATGCCATTGAAGACTTGTCCTTCTATATTAAGTTTAATCATTGGATTTTCATCTTTACATTTAGTAATCAGAGCCACTAATGGGTTTTTGGCAGCCCCTGGATCTGTGCTTCCAAAACCTCCAGTTCTTATCTTATCTGAAGTCCCAAATTTAACATAAGGTATTATTACTATTTGGGCAATTGTCTCCCCTTTTTTGAAAGTCCAAGTAACAGGCACATTGATAACTACAATAATTTCTCCCTTTGAGTCTGAATCAATAACACCTGTGATTACTGATATACCTTTTACATTAAGGGAACTTCTGCCCAGAATCAAACCCATTGTATCTGGGGGTGGTGGTCCCACTATGCCTGTGTGTAGCATATAAGGGCATTCTCCTGGATAAATTGTAATGTCCACTGGGCAAGTTATATCAAGCCCAGCACTGCCCACAGTGGCATGTGTTAATTCACTGATTGAAATTAATCTTCTTGGGCTGGGCTGGGGAGAATTATGGTTTGATGACTTTGCCCCTGATTTGTAAGGGCCTGGGGATGGGCCCTGTAGGAGTTTCCCTGTTTTTTAATTGTAGATCCTGGAGGAACTGAATTTAACAAAAGATGGCAATTCCTTTTAATATGTCCTTGTTTTCCACAATGGTAACAGGCAAATTGTCTCCTAGGGTTTGTATTAAAAGTTCTTCCTATGTTATTACTATGGGGATTTCCAGATCTACAGTCTTTTGCCCAGTGGTAACCCTTATTACATTTTGGGCAGAGACCTGGTTTTCGGGCAAGTTTTTGTCCCCTTTGGTAAAGAGGTATATTTCCTTTAGTAATTGCAAAGGTTTGCACCTGATCTGAATTTACTAATGAATGGGGTATATCATAAACATTCCTACATGCATATAAAAATCCATTCAAATCAGCTTTTTCCTGCAATGGAGCCAATACCAATTTGCAAGCTGAATTAGCATTATGATAAGCCAAACATTTTTCTAGAAATTTCCTCACCTCATCATTTTTAACTTGTATTTTTAAAGCATCTTTGAGTTTAGCCACAAATTCTACATAAGGCTCTTGGGGACCTTGGATGATTCTTAAAAAGGTTCCCTCACCAGTACTGTTAGTATCAATTCTTTCCCATGCAGATAATGCAATGTCTTTAATTATTTTTGAGATTTCCTTTGGTAAAGCTGCTTGTGTCTGTATATCTGAATATTGATTTTCTCCCATTAATAATTCATATGAGAGATTAACCCCTGCCACTCGTTTTTTGGTTCCATCTGGACTATATAGTTTGGATTTCACACCCTCTGCATATAACATTTCCCATTCAGTTCGCTGTTTAGATGGCAGGCATATTTCAGCAAGTTTTTTAAAGTCATGCAGAGTCCAAATTGATTTTCGACACCACATGCTTAGCACCTCCTGACAATATGGAGAGGTAGCCCCATATTCTTTACATGCTTTCTTAAACCGTTCTACATCCTCCATTTCAAGAGGTTCATAATTTGAAACATATACTGTTTGAAATGGAGTTGAGGCTGGATTAGCAGAAGTACCTTGCACAGGACTCTGATGTCTGAGGTGTGGAATACTAGAATGTGGTTCATTGTCTGAGTTGGCATTAACATGTGAGTCCATACTGTGAACAGAATCAGGACTCTCTTGTGGACTTAGCACTGGAGGCTGATCATCAGTGTCAAGATCTTGATTTGGATTATGAGTATCTAAATTACGTGTCCGAGTTGATTTTTTACCGGCAAAAATACCTATACTTTTGCTGCCAGTGTTAGATTTATCAGCCTGTATCTTAGTCTGAATTTTCGTAGGAAAAATTTTTTTATTGTCCATACTGGTCATCACTTTACAATTTCCACATTGTCTATTTCCTAACCACCAGCCAATGACTATGCATATGGTAGTCATATTAGCCAACACAGAAATTCCACAAACTATGACTAATGGAGACCACTCAAGCAATGCAAATATTGGAGTAGAAATTTTTGATTGAATTGTAAGCAGCAACCATCCAACGACAATGATATTTACTAGTATCAAACCAAATGGTTTATATCCAAGCAGAATAATGCACTTGAGTAATGCCAAACCGATGTATTTAATAACAGATGGCATAGTGAGCGTGAGTATCCATAATAACCAGCCAAGGATCTCCAGAGGTGATTTCCAATAAAACATGTCACTTACAGTTCCAGAGGGTCCAGATTCACCTGTTCCGGGCGCCAAATGTGGGGGGAGGTCAAACCCCTTGTTGATGGTCTCCAAGTCAAAGAATGATTCCCAAAAAGATAAATTGAATCCCATTCTTCTGTCCCCCCTTTTGGGGGAGACTTTGATAATAATATCCGACGTGAATAATCAACGAATGCAAAAGATTAGGGGGCCAAAGGTTCAGCAAGGAAAGTCTTTTGTCAGTTGCAGCCAGCTCCAAAAAGCAAACCGAACCAGCAGTCAGTTCTGGCAAAAGAGCTCCCTATGCCTCCCCAACAAGCTTTTTATTTCATTCCTTAATCACCCCCACCTGGAAAATCCAGGTGGGATGACAGGCAAAAACAATATTACAACAATTATTCAACACTTGGAGCCTTCTCCAATGTCTGTGTTTTCGAGGGTTCCCCCTTTTCTTGGGGGGGGAAGCTGAAAGGACCCAGCCCCAGGTCAAGTTGGGTTCACACCGTCCTTGGCTGGATTTGTCATTTCATTTCATTGGCAGCAAGTTTAAAAGGGAGAGAAAGGTGTGCCCGGCCCAGCCCACCCGCCCCAGGTGATGTGAATATGGGGAGACCTGCCCCTCCCCCCTTGGGAATCCAGATGATCAGGCTTGGCGGGGGGCCACTTGTCTGGGAGGAAGACAGAAACCAGACTCGGGACCTCTGAGGCCCAGCCCCAGACAACCATGTTCCAAAGAACCCACCCAGAACCCTGGAGCTGCCACCTGAGGAACAGCCCTAAGGGAATCTCCTTCACCTGGAGGCAGCTTTTTTTTTTTTTTTTTGGTTTTCGGGTCACACCCGGCAGCCCTCAGGGGTTCCTCCTGGCTCTATGCTCAGAAATCACTCCTGGCAGGCTGTGGGGACCATATGGGTGCCAGGATTCGAACCAATGACCTTCTGCATGAAAGGCAAACGACTTACCTCCATGCTATCTCCCGCCCCACCTGGAGGCAGCTTAAAGCAGACATCAGGCTTCCCCTTGCTGACTCTGTGCCTCAGTTTTCCCACCTGTCCTGTTAATGTTGAAATCAGGAAACTGTGGGAGCCCCTTCCTGCAGGGACACCAGTTAAGATGTGGTTATTCTTTCTTTCTTTTTTTTTTTTGCTTTCTGGGCCACACCCGGCAGTGCTCAGGGGTTACTCCTGGCTGTCTGCTCAGAAATAGCTCCTGGCAGGCACGGGGGACCATATGGGACACCGGGATTCGAACCAACCACCTTTGGTCCTGGATCGGCTGCTTGCAAGGCAAACACGGCTGTGCTATCTCTCCGGGCCCAGGGTTATTCTTTCTTGGAGGGAGATCGCGCATACCCAAAGACAGAGACAGACACGCAGACAGACGAAAGTGGGAATAGGATTCCAGGCAAATCCGAATCCAATTCCCTTTATTGAAACTCAAGGCCCCGCTTAAATACTATTTTGTGGGCACAGCTGCACTCGGAAATGTGTCAATAAGAGGTAGATATTGAACAGGACGAATAACAGGCTCCATTGTGCAGATAGTGGGCTGTCTCCATCAGGTCTCCATCGGGTCGGGGATGAACTGATAACGGGATGTGGAATGTACAGATAAGGGGGATCTTAAATGTTTTTTTTTTTTTTTTGGTTTTTTGGGCCACACCCGTTTAACGCTCAGGGGTTACTCCTGGCTATGTGCTCAGAAATCGCCCCTGGCTTGGGGGGAATCATATGGGACGCCGGGGGATCGAACCGTGGTCCTTCCTTGGCTAGCGCTTGCAAGGCAGACACCTTACCTCCAGCGCCACCTACCCGGCCCCATTAAATGTTTACATTTCATTCTCAAGGCTACCTGCTTTGATTATGGCTCTCTGGTGCCTTTACGTCTTAAATGGTTAACATTCAGTTCTCAAGTCTGCCTGCTCTAAGGGGCTCCCTACAACGCATGCCTGGCCCCTTCCCCAGACTCAGTTTCCCCCTGAGTTGCACGTGAAGGTTCAGCTGAGACTGGGCAGGCAGAGTTGGGGAACCCTCTCTCCTCCTGTCTTTTGAGGTCTCCTGGTCTTTTGGTCTCAGATGTTAGGCCTGGCCTGAGTTTCAGAGGAGGTTCTTGGAGCAGGTGCAAAGGACCAGAGTCCAGAGCTGGCCTATGGGAAATCGGGGAGGGCATGTTTGTGACTCGGGGGTACATCCTGGTGGCTGGGTTCCCCGGGAGTAATTGCTGTGCACAGAGCCAGAAGTGAGCCCTCAGCATCACCCAAAATCAAATAAGGTTCCTCCATGCCAAAACCCTACTCCCTCTTTCTCTTATCAGGGAGTTTATCAGCAAACTGGGGTGTGTGTGTTTGTGAACTCACAGCTCCTTCTCAGAGACCTCTCCGGGGAGTCCTGTAAGCTCTGGCTCTATTTTTGCCTTATTATTTTTTTGTATTTACAAAATGCAGCCGCAGCCCTTCAGGAAGGGTTAGGCCCAACTCAAGCTAAGGATTGGGGTTCAGAGATCAAGTCTTTGGAAATACTGAAAGTCTATGGGTCACATGGGCTGCGTGGCTCTCTCTACTGGATTCCTCTGGCAGGGCGTACATGCCCATCTCCTCCCTCTCTCTCTCTCTCTCTCTCTCTCTCTCTCTCTCTCTCTCTCTCTCTCTCTCCCTCTCCCTCTCCTCCCCCACCCAGTTATCAGCAATAATGCAACCTCTACTTCGATATTTCCACCTCACCAGCTGCAGGTCTGGGAAGCTTTTTCCTCATTGCGCAAAAGTTCGGGGCCCGTCACGAATATTTGTTGGTCCCTGCAGGGGGCCGGGGAGGGAAGGGACGGGGTCACCTGTGTCCACTGGCCTGGTTGGCCACGTGTATGAATAACTCCCATCCACAGTGTTCTGACTCCAGCTGCCTCTATCAGTTGTGGGGTTTTTTGGGAGGGCCAGACCATTCCTCACCCATCTCAGAATAGAGTCCCACAGGCCCAGGCTAAGAGGGGGTACCTTGCCCTCCTGGATGGGACTTCTGTGCTTTCCTGGGACTTGGGCAGGGGCCAGACCAGGATTCGCCCCTCCCCACCATCAGTCAGGCTTGGCTACAGCGCCAAATGCCAGGAGGTTCTGGAGGTTCTTCGTGTCCTGAGTGTGTTGGGTGGGGCTTGGAGGGGCGCTTCAAAATGCCCCTGGGGACTTGGGGGGGGTCCCTTAGGCCATCTGCAGCACCTCCCCTTCTGCATGGAACTCTGCTTAAAAAAACACAACAGGGGCCCGGAGAGATAGCACAGCGGTGTTTGCCTTGCAAGCAGCCGATCCAGGACCAAAGGTGGTTGGTTCAAATCCCGAATCCCAGTGTCCCATATGGTCCCCTGTGCCTGCCAGGAGCTATTTCTGAGCAGACAGCCAGGAGTAACCCCTGAGCACTGCCGGGTGTGGCCCAAAAACCAAAAAAAAAAAAAAAACACACACACACACAACAGATGGGGGGGGCAAGTGATAGCACAGAGGTAGGGCATTTGCTTTGCATGCAGATGCAACCGGGTTTGATCCCCAGCATCTCACATAGTCCCTTGAGCCTGCCAGGAATGATTTCAGAGTGCAGAAGATGGAGTGATCCCTGAACGCTGCCGGGAGTGGCCTAAAAACCAAATATATATATTTTAAGATAACAGGAGGGGCTGCTGGAGCAATAGCACAGCGAGGTGGGCATCTGCCTTGCACTTGGCCGATCGATTTCATCCCTGGCATCCCATAGAGTCCCCCAAGCACTTCCAGGAGTGATCCCTGAGCGTAGAGGCAGGAGTAACTTCTGAGCACAGAGCCAGAAGTAACCCCTGAGCACTGCATAAGTGAGCCCTGACTGCAGAACCAGGAGTGAGCCTTGAGCACAGATCCAGAAGTAACCCCTGAGTACGCTGAATGTGACCCTATAAAACCATATATAAAAGAGGAGAGGGGAGGGGCCGGAGAGATAGCATGGATGTAAGTCGTTTGCCTTTCATGCAGAAGGTCATTGGTTCAAACCCCGCAACCCATATGGTCCCCCGTGCCTGCCAAGGGTGATTTTTGAGCTTAGAGCCTGGAATAACCCCTGAGCACTGCCGGGTGTGACCCAAAAACAAAAAAAACCCAGGTAAGCACTTGCTCTACATGCAGCTGACCTGGCTTTGATCTCTGGCACTAGATATGACTCCCTGATTATTGCCAGAGGTGATTTCTGGGCACTGCCTCAGAAATTAGCCTGAGCTTAGCTGGATGTCACCCCCATGCCATTAAACAAAAAAAAAAAAAAAAAAGGAGGAGGGGGCCGGGAAGGTGGCGCTAGAGATAAGGTGTCTGCCTTGTAAGCGCTACCAAGGAACGGACTGCTATTCGATCCCCGGCATCCCATATGGTCCCCCCAAGCCAGGGGCGATTTCTGAGCACATAGCCAGGAGTAACCCCTGAGCGTCAAATGGGTGTGGCCCAAAAACCAAAAAAAAAAAAAAAGGAGGAGAGGGGGCCAGAGAGATAGCATGGAGGTAGGGCATTTGCCTTGCTTGCAGAGGGATGGTGGTTCGAATCCCAGCAACCATATGGTCCCCCGAGCCTGCCAGGAGCGATTTCTGAGTGTAAAGACGGGAGTGATCCCTGAGTGCTGCCGGGTGTGACCCCAAAGCCAAAAAAGAAAGGAGGAAAGGAGGAAAGACATAAAGACATTGGTTGTTGCCAGTTCCTCTTCCAGATCTTGGGGTCCCTAACTCTCTGCCTCCCTCTGCTCTTCCCACATGATGTTGCCCCCTCCCCAAAGCACCCCTAGAAGATACCCCCACCGTTCTCTGCTCTGGACACTTTCCAGCTCTGTTGGCCTGGTGGGGGGACGGGGCAGTCAGCGTGTGTCCCACCAGTGTTCCCAGGTCGGCTGAGCCGGATGCTACCAATTCCTGGGGTGTCGCCCGCCACTCCCGTGGACACTGCGATCCGGACACTGGGCAGGGCGGGTGGCAGGCGGGAGGGAAAATCCTGCTTCCTGCCCAGCTTGGCTCCACGAGGGACAGATGGCAGGGAGGGGGACTCCAGGGGACCGAGCACAAGGTGAATCAGTGTCCCTAAAACAGAGCTTCGGTGCTGTGTACAGCCAGACACAACCAGTGGGTGCCACGCCTGGCTTTCCCCGTACCTGTGTCCACACTTCAGGCTGCTGAGGTCCCGCGGCCTGCAGTGTAGATGGCTCAAGGGCCCTCATGCTGCTGCGACTCAACCTTGCACACAGTCAACTGGGGTTCAATCCCTGGCACCCGTCACGATCCTCCAGGAGTGACCCGAGCACAGTCCGGGGTGGCCCCTCCAAATAAAACAAACACACAAAGGATGGCCTGGGTTCGAGTGGAGACACTCAGCCTGGCTCGGACCCATCCCTGGTACCAGCAGAGCTGGCCAAGAGATGCTCATTCATTCATTCATTCATTTTTTTGGTTTGGGGGGCCACACCTGGCACTATTCAAGGCTTCCTCCTGGCTTTGCTCTTAGGAATCACTCCTGGTAGTGCTTGAAAGACCCTATACTATAGGATTGAACCCAGGTTGGACAGTGCAATGCAAACGCCTTCCCCACTGTGCTATTGCTCCGACCCCATAAGGTGCAAACTTTTTTTTTTTTTTGGGCCACACCCGTTTGACGCTCAGGGGTTACTCCTGGCTATGCGCTCAGAAATTGCCCCTGGCTTGGGGGGACCATATGGGACGCCGGGGAATCGAACCGAGGTCCATCCTACGCTAGCGCTTGCAAGGCAGACACCTTACCTCTAGTGCCACCTTCCCGGCCCCAAGGTGCAAACTTTTAAAAAAATCTTTTTTGGGAGCTAGTGTAGAATCAAATAATTAAGGATGGTGCTGGATGGAAGTGGATTGAGGCCTTTCTTTGCCATCCCAGGCCAAGTGGCTCCACAACCCCCATTCAGCTGGCGGGTCCCAGGTTAGGTGAACGGCAGAATCAGACTCATCCAGAGACAGGCATCAGGAAGCATCAACTTTATTCATGCCCTATTCACCACATGTGTGTGGCCTACATCATAACCTTTCAAGCACTCAGCCATTCTTGGCTAGCCCTGCATCTTAACTCCTTTCAGTCATCTTCCTTTGACCTCCATGCTGGTCAAAGACCACAAGAAGCAAATACCCAAAAGCCAGAGAGCCCAGCAGGGCAGACGCCCCTAATCCCCTGGCTCAAAGGCTTATCTACCTTTTCAAAGACCACTCCCAGGAATGGGCGGATCTCAGGTAGATACACCTAATCAAAAAATCTTTTTGGGGGGCTAGCACAGCGGGGAGGCCATTTGCCTTGCACTCAGTGGACCCGGGTTTGGTCCTGGGTATCCCTTATGGTTCCCCAAGCCTGCCAGGAGCAATTTCTGAGTGCAGTGCCAGGAGGAACCCTGAGCACCACAGGTGTGCCCCACCCCCAAAAAATCCTTTTCGAACACTGCGCACAGGTTTCAGGCCCTGGGCCCAGGCACCTGCCAGGAACATCCCCAACCCCCAGCCCTCCCCCCTGGCCCAGGAATTGTTTTCTTTGGTCACTTCTCTTCCTCCATGTTTGCTCTGCTAGGCCCCAGTACTCAGGGAGGATCATCTCTGGCCCTGCCTGGACAGCGCCATGGCCCAACCCACTGCCCTTGGCTCTGGGGGCCTCTTGCTGTTCCCCGAGGGCCAGCCACAGCCCTCCACGGGCCAGTGAGCAGCCCCAGCCCTTCTTAGGCCTGCCTGCCTGCCTGCCTATTGTCATTCTGAGGCTTTGATGCTGCAAACTCAGTCCCCCAATGGGGGTGTGTTCCCCACCCCACTAAACTGCCTTTTGTTGGTTTGTTTTTGTTTCTCTTCACACCTGGAAACGCAGGGGGGCCTGGGCTCTACTCCCTCTGTGCTCGGGGCTCATTTCTGGCTCTGGGCTCAGAGATCACTCCAGGTTTTGTTCTAGGCATCACTCCTGGTGGCAGTGGTGGTGGGATCCTGTGGGATGCCTGGGGATCAACCCACTATCCTGTTGCCCAGGCCGGGAAGGAATCCAGCATTTTGCCTGTGTGGTTTTTGGGGTCCTTGGCCAAGCTCGGGGACCACGTGGGGAGTGGGGCTTCCCTTGCAAACTCCACGCTGGCCCATCTTGAGCCCCATATTCCTCAAGGTCCCTGTTCAGTGTCCCCTGACATCCGGTCTCCACAAGCAGGAAGTGCCTGGGGTGCGGGTGTGGCCAGTCACCTCTGTCCTCCTTCTATTCTGCTTATCCATCACTGTCATTCAGTTATTCTGAACACTGGTTCCGTTTCCTTGTTGACTTAACAGGTCAGCTCTGCAAAATCTTGGCCCTGTTGACATTTGGGGCGGTGGGGGACTCATTGTCAGCTGAGTGCCTGCTGTTGTCACCCAGCGGCACCCTCCCCCGGGCCTCAATCTGAGCCCCTTTTCCCTGCAGGAAGGAACAAAGCAGCTCTATTGCTTAGCTGGGAGTTCAGGGGGTTCCTCTAGGCAGTTCTGGGGATCCACTGGGGGTAGGGATCCTGCGGGTTGGATCCCTGATGGCTGTGCTGTCCCCTGAGCTCTGACACTTTGGGGTTCAGGAATCCACAAAGCTCCAGAGATTCAGGCCTCCAAGTTTGCACTGGGTGGCGAGATTTGGGGGTTCGCCCTGATGGCCTCTCTGCAGCTTGGGGCCCATGCAGGGCTCCAGTCACAGCCTCACTCCAAGATGCCTTTTGGGCTAGTCCCATATCTGAGTGTTTCAGAGTCCCCTACTCCTGCAGGGCCCTTGTGAGGGGTCCCATCTCTGTTGTCATCCTCAGTCTCCTGTGTCCTGTCTCTCCAGCTCATCCTTTCACTGTTTCGGTCTTGGGTTTCGGAGCTGGTGATTCGATGACATTTGGGGCTTCCTAGTGGTGACATGTGTCTGGAGCAAAGGTCGCGAGTGAAATACTCCTGGCCTAGGAGAAAGGGAGGGAGAGAGGGGGGTTGGGGGGGAGAGGGAGGAAGGGAGTGGGAGAGGGAGAGGGAGAGGGAGGGAGGGAGAGAGAGGAGAGAGATAGCAAAGTGTTAGTATGTTTGCCTTGCATGCAGCTGACCCAGGACAGACAGTGGTTCCATCCTCAGCATCCTATATGGTCCCCGAGCCTGCCAGGAGGAATCCCTGAGTGCCGCCTGGTGTGGCCCAAAACCCAAAAAAAAACCCATAGAGTCCCCCGAGCCTGCTAGTAGAAACTTCTGAATGCAGCGCCAGGAGCCAGCCCTGAGCACCATCAGATGAGGCCCGAAAGCAAACACAACAGCAACAACAAAAGTGTCCATGGTCGGGGTAGTGACACGTGCCTCACATCCTCCGGACTCGGGTTCGAATATTCCACTCAGATGCCACCCAGTGCTCCCAGGGTCAGTCCTGAGCACAGAGGCAGGAACAACCCTGAGCACCACCGAGCGTAGGTGTCTGCACCCCTTAATGCCCCCCACAGAAACCTTTAACTCTGGTCTGCTTGGGGGGTCCGTGACAGGAGCCCCAGGGCCAGGTCAGCTCAGGGCCCGACGTCTCCCCAGTCTACCCCACAGGACTAAGGCCGATCTGATGGCCGAGGGGAAGCAGCTGGGGGGGGGACCGGGGCGGGGCATGAACAGGAAGCTTCACTCTTCCTGGTTTTAACGGAGCTGCTGAGTGAAATCCAGGGAGTCCTCCTCTTCCCGCAGGGGAGCCCTGAACACCCCAAGGTAGGTTGAGTGCCCAAGTGCACTGGGGTGCCCTGAGGGATCGGACACCGAGGTCAGAACTGCTCAGACCAACACTAGGGGACAAAAAAGAAAAAAACTAAACTGAAAATGACTTCAGGGTGGAATTTCTAGCCACAGGAACACAAGACTGGGGTTTAGGAGGATGAATAGGAGTTTGTCAGAGGGAAGGGTCTTCTCTTTCATTCCCAAGTTCCCTGAATCTTACTGTTCAGGGTGGAGGGTACCTGCCATGTGCAGGGAGATGTTGGGGGACCCTCTCATGAAAAAGCTGCAGACTTGGGGAGTCAGAATTGGTGTTGTTGTTTTGTTTTGTTTTGAGGGGCCACACCTGGTGACGCTCAGGGGTTACTCCAGGCTTTGTCCTCAGAAATCGCTCCTGGCTTAGGGGACCATATGGGTCAGGATTGAACTGCGTCTATCCTAGGCTAGTGCTGGCAAGGCAGACGCCTTACTGCTTCGCATCACTGCTCCGGCCCCAAGGAAGTAGTCAGAATTGGACACAGACAACAAGAAATGGGATTAGATGGGCCAGAGTAGGAAAGATGCCCAGCACTGAGCCAAGATTGCACCCCAGGGAATGGGTTAGGCCGCAGGGGTCTTCAAACTACGGCCGCCCGCGGACCACATATTGTATTTATTCCCATTTTGTTTCTTCACTTCTAAATAAGATATATGCAGTGTGCATAGAAATTTGTTCATAATTTTTATTTTTACTATAATCTGGCCCTCCAACAGTCTGAAGGACAGTGAACTGGCCCCCTGTTTAAAAAGTTTGAGGACCCCTGGTTAGGGATTTTAAGTAACCAATAGTTTTCCAAGGAAGACAGTTTTGGGACTTTGATCTGTGAGAAGCCGGGGGTTAGGGGGTGCTGATTAAAAGTCAAGAAAGAGTCAGTGCGACGCGTCAGCAGGACCGCCAACCCAAGTCTGATTCTCGACATTCCCTAAGGTCCCCCAAGCGCTTCGGGGAGTTGTTATTTCTGAGTACAGACTGTCACAGTTAGCTTTGCGGTCCAGCTGCGTTGTAGACCTCTGAGTCCCCATGAGAAGAGTAGATGCACGGGCAGTGAAGAAATGAGAGACCACTCAACTAGTTCTAGGTGGGAGGACAGCCTTCTAAGTTTCATGTCCAAACTAGGGGTTTATTTGAGGACTGATGCCAGGCCCAGGTGTAGAATTAATTAAATTACCAGTCCTATGATGTTGCTGGCTGATGGTGGATGGCTGGTGAGGCCTTTCTCGGCCACCCTGGGTGCCTGCTTCCGCTTCTGGCCGGCAAGGAAATGATCCACAAGCAGTCAGTTGAAGTCAGGAAACATGAAGCTTTATTAATAATACCCTAGTGGGGGGCTGGAGAGATAGCATGGAAGGCGTTTGCCTTGCGTGCAGGTCAGTGGTTGAAATCCCAGCATCCCATATGGTCCCCCAAGCCTGCCAGGAGCAATTTCTGAGTGTGGAGCAAGGAGTAACCCCTGAGATCTGCTGGGTGTGACCCCAAGAACCAAAATAATAATAATAATAGCGTAGCCACCTTGTGTAAATCTTACATGGCTTCTAAATTAACCTCTTAAGCCGTCACCTTCACCTGGCCTGCATCTCATCCTCACCCTGATCTCTCTGCCCTTCCAGCTGAGGCTTCTCTTGTTGAATCTCCCTGACTCCCCCACACTCCTGAGGCAACCCCTTAGTTACCTTGCATGGACCCCTTCCAGGTATGGGTGGGTCTCCCTCTCCAGGTGAGAATAGGAGGAAGTTGGGGGAAGGGGTAACAACAAGGTAGGAAAAGAAGGCTCCCATTTTGTTTCTTTGCAAAGTAGTCTGTCTGCCTGTCTGTCTGTCTCTCCTCTCTCTCTCTCTCTCTCTCTCTCTCTCTCTCTCTCTCTCTCTCTCTCTCTCTCTCTCTCTCTCTCTCTCTCTCTCTCTCTCTCTCTCTCTCTCTCTCTTTTGGTTTTTGGGTCACACCCGGCAGTGCTCAGGGGCTACTCCTGGCTTTACATTCAGAAATAGCACCACCACCACCACCCCCTGAAGGCTCAGGAGACCATATGGGATGTTGGGGATTAAACTCGAGTCAGCCATATGCCAGGCAAACACCCTCCCCGCTGTTCTGTTGCTCACGAGGAAAATTGTTATGATGGGGGGAATCTTTAGGCCACATGGGGCTGTGCTCAGGGCCTACTCCTGGCTCTGCACTTGCGACCTAACCTCCTGGTGGAACTTGGGGGGACTCGAGGGGAGTCTGTCCCCGCCCCCCTCTGGCACACTCAATGTCCTCCTCTCTCACCCTGTGCAGGTGTGCCACAGGGTTGTTCCCCAGACGGAGCAGGATGCGCTCTCCCCGGCTGCAGCGGACAGAGGTGGTCCTGTTGGCATCCCTGGTGGCGGTCACCCTCCTCTTCCTCTTCACCCTGCACCAGGAGCCCCCAACCTGCAGGAAGGAGGAGAGGCAAGCTGGATCGGGGGACCTGGGCCTACAGCAGCAGCAGCTGCTGGAGCTGTCGGACCTGGCACAGCCTGCGCCCCGGGGCCCCGTGCCCACGCCCGCGCCCTGCCTGGCCAACCTCTCCATGGCGCAGCTGCCCAACTTCACCGACCAGCCGGCCCAGGTGCGAGATTTCCTGCTGCACCGACACTGCCGGGAGTTCCGCCTGCTGCAAGCGCCCCCGGCCACCAAGTGCCAGCCCGCGCCCTTCCTGCTGCTGGCCATCAAGTCCTCGCCCGGCAACTACGAGAGGCGCGAGGTGGTGCGGCGCACCTGGGGCCGCGATAGGAGCACCCAGGGAGCACCTGTGCGCCTCCTCTTCCTGCTGGGCACCGCGCGCCACCCGCATGAGGCCCGCAAGGTGAACCGGCTGCTGACCCTGGAGGCCCGCACCTACGGCGACATCCTGCAGTGGGATTTCCACGACACTTTCTTCAACCTCACACTCAAGCAGGTGGGTGCCCGTCCGTCCCGGGATGGGAGGTCTTGGTTTGGGGGGAGCTGCCGCCTTCTGCCTCGGGTTCCCTCCCTCTGAGGAAGGGAGATGGGAGAGGCTTTTGGTGGGTCCCCAGTTCCTCCATCTCTCCACCATTGCCTTCCCCATGTCACCTGCACGTTGCTGGGCACAGTATTTGGGGATCAAAATGAGGGCCCCAAGAGAGAAATCTTCTTCTGTTTTGTTTGTTTTTTTGTTTTGGGGACACACACAGTGGCAGCACTCAGGAGTTACTCCTGGCTTTGTGCTCAGAAATCACTCCTGGCAGATTCGGGGGACCATTTGGGGTGCTGGGGATCGAACTCAGGTCTCTTCTGGGTCAGCTGCTTGCAAGGCAAAGACCCTATTGCTGTACTATTGCTCCAGTCTCTCCCTCTCTCCCTCCGTCCCCTCCTCTCTCTCTCTCTCTCTCTCTCTCTCTCTCTCTCTCTCTCTCTCTCTCTCTCTCTCTCTCTCTCTCTCTCTCTCTCTCTCCCTCTCTCAACCCAGAGCTGTCCCAGGTTGGCAGCATGAAAGGCAAACACCCTCCCCACTGCTATCACTCCAACATCACACATCTTTTCTTTTCATTTTATTTTATTTTACTTTTTCCTTTCGGTTTGGGGGCCTTACCCTGCGCCGTTCAGGACTTTCTCCTGGCCCTGCCTGCCACTCAGCAGTGACCTTGGGGGATGCCAGCCATTTGGACTGCAGACCTGGGACAGGAGGAAGGGATCCCCAAGGCGTGTGTGTATGTGTGTGTGTGTGTGTGTGCGTGCATATGCGTGCCAGTACGTGTGTGCCTTGGGGTGTCTTCCCTGCGCCCCTCACACCTCCCGTCCCCCAGGTCCTCTTCCTGGAGTGGCAGGCCACCCACTGCCCGCTGGCCAGCTTCCAGCTGAACGGGGACGACGACGTGTTCGCGCACACGGACAACATGGTGGCCTTCCTGCGGGGCCACAACCCCGACAACCACCTCTTCTCGGGCCACCTCATCCAGAACGTGGGGCCCATCCGCGAGCCCTGGAGCAAGTACTATGTGCCCAAGGTGGTGACGGCCGACGAGCACTACCCGCCCTACTGTGGCGGCGGCGGCTTCCTGCTGTCCCGCTTCACGGCCGGGGCCCTGCGTCGGGGGGCCCGGGCCCTGCCCCTCTTCCCCATCGACGACGTCTTCCTGGGCATGTGCCTGCGCCACCAGGGCCTGCTGCCCGCCTCGCACTCCGGGGTGCGCACGGCCGGTGTGCACTCGCCCAGCCCTGCGCGCTCCTCCTTCGACCCCTGCTTCTACCGGCACCTGCTGCTGGTCCACCGCTTCCTGCCCTACGAAATGATGCTCATGTGGGATGCCTTGAGCCGCCCGCTGAAGGGCTGCGGCCAGACTGTGCGCGTGGACTGAGGGCCCTCCTCCTCCTCCTCTGGTGTGGATGGACCGAGGCACCCAGAGACTCCAGGAGCCATCCAAAGAGAAACACGGCCCACCGGCAAACTCCTATGCATCCTTCAAAGCCCGACAGCTTTGCTTCCACGACTCAAGGCTGAAGGGAGGACATCCTCTCCTCCTCCACCCTGTGTATATCTCTCTGCAGCAGCTCCAGGCAGGCTGGAGCACTTTATGGGGAAGGTTTTGTTTGATTTTTTTTTTTTTGGTGGGGTGCTGCTTTGGGATTTAGGGTTTGGGTTGAGGACCATGCTGTGACATGCTCAGAGCTGATTTGACTTTTTTGTTGTTGTTTTTGTTGTTTGTTTGTTTGGGGCTACACCCGTTGGCACTTAGGGGTTCTGTGTTCAGGGAATTGTATGGGATGTTGGGGATCGAACCTGGGTTACCATCTCCGTTGTCCTAAACCTTCGTTTTTCGCTTTTCTCCCCATCCAGGGCCATCCCGGGTTCCCCATCAGCTAGACCTGTGCCCAGCATTTCCTCAGTTTGGCCACATTGGCCCCCTCACAATCCAGGGCCTCTCCCAGATCCAGGAGTGGCTCCCCCCTTTGTATCTGCCGCCATCTTACTTTCATGAGCTCCCAGGACCACCTGCTGCTGATACCGAAGTTTTTTACATTCTTGAGGGGTCCCCTTCAGCCCCAAGTTTGGGGCTCACTCTGAGTAGTGCTCAGGGGGACCTGGGTTTTTCTTGCGTGAAGATGATCTGTGAAACATGTCCTGGGTTTGATGGTTTGTCCTTCCTCTGTTTGTTGTTGTTGTTGTTTTTTCCTTCCTCCGTTCTTATTTATTTTGGAAACCCCCATGAGGTGCAGGGGACTATACATATTCAGTGCTGGGGTCAAACCCAAGACCTCAACCCCTGCTTAGCTTGAGGTGAGTCTCTGACCCAAAAGTGGGATCTTCAGGGTCCAGAGTCCCCAGAATATGCAGCGCTCTCATTCTGCACCCTGAAAACCCAGAGACCAACATACCCTCCACTCCACTTTGCCCAGAGAAGGAGGAAATTGGGTTCTCGGGTCGCCCTGAGCACCTGAAGCCAACCCCCTCCCTCACTTCCTGCTTTCTCCAGACTGGGGGTTCTGTGGGTGCTACTGCCCACCCCCACCTTGCCACCTGCTGGCAGGAGCCTGGGATTTAAACCTGGGGGGTGTCACTGCAGGGCAGGCTCTGGGGGGAGTCTGAGAATTAAACTGTGAATTTCTGAATGTCCCAAGTTTTCCGTCATTTACTCTCAAGGGTTAACTCCTCCCAGGACTGTTCCAGCTGAAAGGTCTCCTTTCCAGAACATACTCCGGAGCAACCCCTGAGCGCTGCAAGGTGGGACCCGAACAGAGAGAGGGAGGAAGAAAAGAAGGGGCCGGAGCAATAGCACAGTGGTGGGGCACATGCCTGACCCAGGATGGACCCAGATTTTCTGGTCCAGATTCCTGGCATCCTACATGGTCCTTGGAGCCAGGAGCAATTCTGAGTGCAGAGCCAGGAGTAAACCCTGAGTGTCTCCAGTTGTGGCAAAAAAGAAGGACATAAACTCAGCGACCTGGGGGCTGACTCCTGGCTCTGTGCTCAGGAATCGTTCCTGACAGGCTCATGGGACCCCATGGGATGATGGGAATTGAACCTGGTTCGGCAACGCCCTCCCCGCTGTGCTCCTCTGAGGGCCCAGATGGAGATCAGACTGGGAACAGGGATCCCCTGATGTCCAAACCCAACCCTCCCCACCCCAAGAAGAAACAGCTTTGAATTCTGCAAGAGTTTATAGAGGGAATTGCCAGCTGGGGATTCGGGCTCACTCAGCCAGGGGCAGGCAGCTCCAAGCCCATCAGTGGGGACACAGGCTCAGCAAGGTGTGGCGGGTGCAGCCGTGGAGACAGCAGTGCCAGGCCGGGTTCAAGGGGCTTGGGGCAGCCCCTCGGCTCTTGCGGTTTCTGGGGGGCCAAAGGGTCTCTGGGCCTGGGTCCAGCTCGGGGTCCCTGGCGGCGGCAAGTCCCTGGAGTCGGCTCCGCTCCAGCCACTGCAGAAGTTCTTCTGGAGATAGAGCAGGGTTCAGCAGGGGACCCTTGAAACACCCTGGGCTGTGAGTTCGAACCCCACATGGGCGGTGGGACCTGGTTCCCGAGTTTGGGGCTGGCACCCTGAGGTGTGTCATTGGCCCTGGGCCCACCCAGGATGACCCTCACCCTATCTCACCGCCCGGGTGCTGGGACCGGCAGCAACGCAGGACCAGGTGTCTGATTCACTGTTCCCGGGGTTTGGGACCAAACCTGTGAGCCTGGGGATCACCCTGGACTTAAGCGATAGAACAGCAGGGAAAGAGCTGTGGCCTAGCACACAGCTGACCCGGGTTCAAGGGATCACTGCTGGCTCTGCTCGGGGCTGACTCCCACCCAACTCTGTACTCAGAGCTTCCTCCTGCCAGTCCCTGCTCAGCGCGGGGATGTCCCTTGGTCAGCTGCCACTCTCCCTCGGTCGCTCCTTTCCGGTCCAAGCAGCCTGAGCTGGTCAGCGCCTTGCACAACTCCAAAGCGCGAACTGGGGCAGGCTCAGAGGGCAGTCTGGAGGCGGTGCCCCTTGAGTCCCCAAGGATCCTGGGTCCCTCACCCCGACCCCGGCCAGGACTCACGGTCGCCGCCCCCCGGGGGCTGCCTGTCCTTGTCCTCGGGGGCCCAGCGGGGACCCCCGCAGAGGCGCACGATGGTGCGCACGAAGCGGAGGCCGCAGAGCTGCTCGGGTCGCTCTTGGGCCCGGGCCGGGGCGAGGGAGAGGGCGAGGGCGGCGCCCAGCAGCGCCAGAGCCCAGGGCAGTGTCCGGAGGGCCATCGCAGGACGCACCCCGAGGCCGCCGCGCCCCGTTATAAGCGTCCGGGCCGCCCCACCCCGGGCCCGCAGCTGGGCGCCCCAGAGGGTCGAGGACGGGTCGGGGCCAGGGTCCCCCATCCACCCACCCACCCGGCCGGGCCTTGGGCGCTCAGCCAGCCGCGGGTGCCAAGGGAGGCCAAAATCTGAAAATCAAAAGATGCTTACGGGGGTTGGGGGCAGACCGGGAGGAGGAACCTGCAGTGCTCAGCTAGCCCGGGTTTGAGCCCTGACAAAGTCAGAAGTGAGCCTGAGCACAGAGCTGGGAGTCAGCTCGGAGCACTGAGTCCAGAGTGACCCTGATTGGGGCTGGAAAGATACACAGCGCTAGGGCGTTTGCCTTGCACGCATGGGCCCAGGTTCGATTCCCCAGCATGCCAAATCGTCCCCTGTGCCTGACAGGAGTGATTTCTGAGCACAGCCAGGAACGAGCCCTGAGCACTAAGTCAAGAGTGAGTCCTGAGCCCAGGGCCAGAAGTCAGCCCGAGCACAGAGACAGGGGTCAGCCCTGAGCACAGACCCCAGGGTTGGTCCTGAGAACCACCCAGAATGGGCCCAAAACAAAATAACAACAGAAATTGCGGTAAAAGGAAGTTGGGAGGGCCCGGGGAGATAGCACAGTGGCGTTTGCCTTGCAAACAGCTGATCCAGGACCTAAGGTGGTTGGTTCGAATCCCGGTGTCCCACATGGTGCCTGCCAGGAGCTATTTCTGAGCAGACAGCCAGGAGTAACCCCTGAGCACTGCCGGGTGTGGCCCAAAAACAAAAACAAAAAAAGGAAGTTGGAAAGGCAAAGGGGGAACTTGGTAGGAAGCTGACTCTGGGGGTGTCCTGGGGCATGTGGAGAAGTTGGGCTGGTGTCAGGGGAGACACTCGATGGTGGGGAGCAGGCACTGGTGAAGTGTGAAGCTGGATTGAAGCCCCAGGCCTGGCATTAGCAGAGAGGTACATATTGGTGTCGAAAATAAAATTAAGCCGGGTGGTGGCGCTAGAGGTAAGGTGCCTGCGCTAGCCTAGGATGGACCTCGGTTTGATCCCTGGGTGTCCCATATGGTCCCCCAAGCCAGTAGCGACTTCTGAGCACATAGCCAGGAGTAATCCCTGAGCTGAGCGTCACCGGGTGTGGCCCAAAAACCAAAAAATAAATAAATAAATAAATAAATAAAATTTAGGGGCCAGAGTGATAGCACAGCAGCAGGGCATTTGCCTGGCATGCAGCTGACCCAGGATGGACAGTGGTTCGAATCCCGGCATCCCATACAGTCCTCCCACCCCCGCCTGCCAGGAGCAATTTCTAGTGCTGAGCCTGGAGGAACCCCTGAATGCCACCGGGTGTGACCCAAAACAAAACAAAACAAAAAATTAAGGGACCAGAGTCCTAGCACAGCAGTAGAGCACTTGCCTTACACACGCTGACCCGGGTTCGATCCCAGGAGTCCTCGGAGCACAGGAGGGAGGGATCCCAGAGCACAGAGCCCAGCAGTAAGTCAAATATTTGGTTCATTTTTTACACCAAACCTGACTAATTAGGCAATAATTAGTCCTGGCTCTTCAGGAATCACTCCTGGCAGTGCTCTGAGGGGGGGGGGGGACCCTAGGGGATGTTGGGGATCCAAGCCAAACAGCCTCCTCACTGTTCTCTCGCTTCGGCCCCTCAAATCCAAACCTAAGGCTGGTCCCCCCAACCTTCCCCTGCCCTGACCTTGCTCTGAGGCGGATCGTCCAGTTCCTTCCAGTTGGAGCCTCTAATCAGCGCCTGGACGGAGCCAAGGCCGGCAGCTGTGCCCAGGGCCCCTGCCCCGAGGAGCCCACAGTGGTCCCAGAGCACCATCCATGAAGCTCCCACACCGCCTGTTCCCCAAGTTCAGCAACTAGCCATCTCCATTGAAGTCCTTTATTCACTCAACAAACACCCCAAAGCCCCTGGGAGCACAGAGCCAGGAGTAACCCCCATGCACCACTGGATGTGGCCCAAACAATATATATCTTTGAAAAAGGAAATGAGTCTTTTACTCTCCCCTGCTGCCTTTTGGGGTGATGCCCCCTCACTCTCCCTAGGACGAAAAGCTGCTGGACCCTAGGACTCGGATGTCCACGTCCAGACGCTCCCAGGAGCCCGAGTGTCCCCTATCATGAGATGCCCAAAGAAGGTAGCTGCCTGCCCCCCACCACACATTGCCTGAACCCCCAATCCGGTCTCCAGGGCCAGGTGGGGGCTAGTCCCGTCCCCCACTCCGCAGAGCCTCCAGCTGGGGCCCCAGGGTGCTGAAGGGCGGCCGGTCCAGCGGGTTGGAGGCCCAGCAGCGCCTGGTGACCTCGTGGATCTGCAGAGTGGGAGACAGAGGGGGCTGTGAGTGCTCCCCGAACCCCGGCCCAGCCCTCCCAGAACCCTCCCGCTAAGTCCTGGGCTAAGTCCTGGGCACTGGCACTTAGGGGTGGGACCAGGCCCGTCTTGGGGACACACACAAGGACAGCTCTGCGTGGTGAAAGGGTAAACTGAGGCCCTGAGATCCCCTCCAGACCCCCTTGATGAGGACCAAGTGGGCTAAGTGGGAAACTGAGGCAGCACTCGGGGCTCACCTCTGCGGGGCAGGCGAGGGGCTTGGGCAGACGCTGGCCCTCAGACAGGAGCTCCAGGAGGCGGCACAGGGCGGGGGCGTCGCGCTCGCACCCCATCATCCGCAGGAATTCCTGGTGGGGGCCATGGGGGCACTGAGGGAAGGAGGGAGGGGCGCCCCGGGGTCCCCGAGGCCGGGTCAGCTCAGAGACGTCTCACCCAGGAGGGACCCTGAGTGCTCCCGCAGGCAGGAGGGTCCCAAGACTCACGGCTGAGGGGCTGCAGCTCTTGTCCCCGAAGGTGAAGAGCTCATACAGGAGCACCCCGAAACTCCACACGTCCGACTGGCACGAGAAGACGTTGTCCGAGAGGGACTCGGGTGCGTACCTGGGGGCCGAGCATGGGTGGGTGGGACAGGCCCAGGGAAGGAGCAGGGCGAGCACTCAGTGGGAAGGAGCACTGGGCGTGTGGGGAGTACTGGGAGCACTCCGAGGGATGTGGGAGGACGGAGAGCGGGGAGCACTCGGGGACTGAGCTTGGGAGCATGGAGATCAGGGAACTCTGGAGCAAGGGGAGCACTCGGGGGACAGAGCTCGGGAGCATGAAGACTACCAGGAGCCCTGGGGAGGACTCCGAGGAATCGGGCCTGGGAGCACAGGGAGCACGGGGATCATGGGGTGATAGATTGGGTGAGGGGTGGGGATGGGATGGGGATGGGATGAGGATGGGATGGGGAGCTGAGGTGTTGCCCCAACCCCCGTTTCCCTGACCCTGGAGATGGAGCAAGGGCACAGGAGGGCAGAGCAGGTACCCGGACCCGGTCTGGTGTGGCACAGAGCAGGGGCGTGCTCAGGGCGGGGTTAATGCAAAACAGGTGGGAGGAGTCAGAGAAGGGGCGGGGCTGAACACCAGCTGGTGGCGAGCTAAGGCAAGGCCAGAGGGAGGAGCCAGGAAGGGCGAGTGGGCGTGGCTAGGATGTGGGTGTGGTGTGAATGGGTTTATGGTGGGGCGTGGTTGCTTGTGGGCGTGGCGTAGCTGCATGGTGGGAGGGGCGGGCGGTTTGTGGGCGTGTCCAGACCATTTGTGGGCGGGGCCTGCAGGTGTGGGCACGGCCTTGTCTGTTGTGGGAGCGAGAGTGTGGCTTCTAGGGAAAGACATGTACCACGTGGGCGGGGCCATGTCTGTATGAGCGTGGCTTGTCGATTTTATGGGTGTGGCTCATCAGAAAATGGCAGAGCGTGATCGCGTCTGTTATTGGCCGTTGGTGGGGCATGGGCGGGGCCTGTCTATTTGTGGGCGTGGTCTGTCGATTCGCGGGCGGGGTCTGTCTATTTGTGGGCGGGGCCCGCGCTGGCTCGCACCAGAAGATGGGGCTCTGGCCGGGCTCGCGGACCACGTAGTAGTCCTTGTCCAGGGGCAGCAGCTTGGCGAGGCCGAAGTCGGCGATCTTGACGTGCGTCTCGCTCTCCACCAGGATGTTCCTGGCCGCCAGGTCCCGGTGCACGCAGCGGCGGGCGCCCAGGTACTCCATGCCCTGCGGGGGCCGGGTGGTGCCGGGCACGGCGCTTAGAGGGTGCCGTGGGCCCAGCGTGTGCCCGGCCCGGCCCTTCCGCCCTCGCTCATCGGCCCGTCTCTGGGCTGAGCGGGGCTGAGCGGGGCCGAGCTTCCTCCCCGTAGGCCCGACTCAGCCCCCCTACCCCGCAGCCCGCAGCCCACGGCGCCCCTGTGTCACCCGGGCGCCCGCACCTTGCAGATCTGCACAGCGAACAGCAGCAGGCGGCCGGTGTCCAGGCGCGCGCAGTGGCGCTGCAGGAAGTCGCGCAGGCAGCCGCAGGGCAGGTACTCCATGACCAGGCGCAGGCTCTGGCGGCCTGGAGTTAGGCAGGTGGGGTGGCCGGTCAGCCGCCAGACCCTAACCGTTTGGCTTGGGGCACTGCAGGCCGAGTCCTGGCTCTAGCGCTCAGGGGGCCCAGTGGGCTGCCAGGGGTCGGACCCACGGACACACGCCCTACCCACTGGGCTCTCTTTCTTTCCGGGTCCCAACCTTTACTTTCTTTTTTATTTTTTTCTTTTGGTTTTTGGGCCACACCCGGCAGTGCTCAGGGGTTACTCCTGGCTGTCTGCTCAGAAATAGCTCCTGGCAGGCACGGGGGACCATATGGGACACCGGGATTCGAACCAACCACCTTTGGTCCTGGATCGGCTGCTTGCAAGGCAAACGCCGCTGTGCTATCTCTCCGGGCCCAACCTTTACTTTCTTTCCTTTGCAGGTGGGAAAATGGACTCTCAGCCCCGGACCCCGCGGCGGGTGTTTCCGGGGGACCAACCGGGCCCGTAGCTGACGCCCCGGTACTTGACGATGAAGTCGCAGTGCAGGGCCTTGAGGATGTGGATCTCGCGCTGGAAGTCGCGGTGCTGCTCGGGCTCGCTGTGCTGCAGCAGCTGCTTCACGGCCACCAGCGCGCCCGTGTTGTCCCCCAGCGGGTCGTAGCGACAGAGTTCCACGCTGCCGAAGTTCCCCTGCGGCCGGGCTGACTCAGTTTCCCCGGGTCCGGCCCAGGCCTCGCCTCGTCCCGCACGCCTCGCCTGGCCTCGCCTCACCTTGCCCAGCTGCGAGATGTACTTGAGGTGCCTCTCCTGGAAGATGGTGGGGTCCTGGCACGCGAAGAGCTGGGTGCCCGTCCACAGCGAGTCCCGGGGGGCCAGGGAGCCCGGTGCGGGGTCCGAGAGCAGCTCGTAGTCTAGGAGCAGGAATAGACAGGCTGTGTGGCTTCCACCCACAGGCTCGCCCTCTCTATGCTCGGCAGGGTCCCCTGCGTGGGGAGCCTGAGGAAGAGACAGCCCCCCCAAACCCAGACCCATCTGGCTTGTACAGTGTGCAGCCCGGGCGACCGTCCATGGGGTGTGCAAACAGAAGGTGTTTGTTTGCAGGTTCTGGGGAGCTTATGGGACCCTCCCTGGAGTCAGGCAGACCAGGAGGGCCCCTGGGGCAGCCGGGCAGGAGCTCATGGGGGCTGGGAGTTGCTCCCGGAGGGCACCTGAGCTGATGAGGCTGTTGAGCTCCCTGATGATGGCGCGGAAGGCCGGCCTGAGCCGGGGGTCGTAGGCCATGCACTGCTGGATCAGCTCGGCCAGCTCCGTCCACTTGGGCGCCGGCAGCTGCTGCTTTTGCTGGTAGAACTGGAGTTTCTGGGCCAGAGAGACAGCACAGCGGCAGAGCATTTGCCTTGCATGCGTCTGACCTGGGACAGACCCAGGTTCGATTCCCGGCATCCCATATGGTCCCTAGTGCTTGCCAGGGGTGATTTCTGAGCACAGAGCCTGAAGTAACCCTGAGTGCCGCCGGGTGTGGCCCAACAACAAAAAAATAAAGTTTGAGGGGCACCAGGGGCCGTCACCTGCTGGCACCTTACTGGGGGTACCCCTCCCCCACATCCCTCCCTCTCCCCCCCCCTCCAAGAACTGACCTGGGCGGGATCCAGGGCGCTGAGGGGCATCACCACCCCACTCAGCACCTCCCACACGGTCGCCCCAAAGCCCCACTTGTCGGCTTCCAAGCCCAGGGTCCGGGACTCCTCCAGACACTCGGGGGCCACCCAGGGGATCCTGTCTGTGAGCACTGGGGAGGATTTGGGAGTCAGAGGGTCCCTCTTGGTCCCACGAGCCCCCTCCAGTCCCCCCAGCCCCGGCCCCCCATTCTTACTCTCCAGACTCAACACCGTGGGGCTGACTCCCGGGTCACTGAGCTTAATGAAAGGGGGGTTCCCGTCGGTCCCCTCACGGGCCAGCAGAACCTTCCGGGCTGAGACGTTCCCGTGGGGGAGGCCTTTGTCCTCCTGGGGGACAGGACATGGGAAAGGCTTGGGGAGTGTGCTTGCTCACATCTAACTCCTACATAAGCTTCAAATCCATGGACACCACCTGCTCTGGCCCTCCATTGCCATCTGGCCTCTATTCTGATCTTGTTTGCCCAAGCTCACCACCGTGCTCCCCTGTGTTTCTCTTTTTTGTTTTTTGTTTTGGGGTCACACCCAGCAGCACTCTGGTTACTCCTGGCTCTGTGCTCAGGAACCACTCTGGCAGTGCTAGGGGACCCTATAAAATGCCGGGAATTGAACCCGGGTCAGCCACACGCAAGACAAACGCTCTCCCTTCTGTGCTCTCGCTCCAGTCCCAATTGCCTGAGTTAGGGGCCGGAGCAGTGGCACAAGCTGTAAGGCATCTATCTGCCTTGCCCATGCTAGCCTAGGACGGACCGCAGTTTGATCCCCTGGCGCCCCATAGGGTCCCCCAAGTCAGGAGTGATTTCTGAGCGCAGAGCCAGAAGTAGCCCCTGAGCATCAGTGGGTGTGGCCCAAAAACAAAAAACAAAACCAGTTGCTGGAGTTTCCCGGACTCACTGCACCTCCCCTCGCTGCCGGGCCCTTGAGCTGGTTTCTAGGTGCTTAGCCCGGCCTTCAAGGCCATGTGTGGCCCCAATTTTGCTGTCTCCCCATGAGCGTCTCCCTCATGAACCCACTTTGTTCCCCCCCTCACACAAGCTATCGTGCTCTCACCGAATGGACTAAGTCCCCTCCATCCTTTCTCTTCTTGGTAAACTCCTAAACCTTCAAATCCCCAGCGCCGGTGTTTCCACTCGCTTCTCTCACCCCCTGACGCCCACAGGGGACCAACTGATGCCCTTTGCTCTGGCACTTTCGAGCCTACACACACGCGGTCCCCTCGGTCTCCAGTGCCCTCCTCCTCCCCTTACCACCCCTCCATCCTGCAGAGTCCGTCCTCTGTCACCCCAGGAACTCACCAGGTAATTGAGGGCGTAGGCCAGCTGCTTGATCACCTGCAGCTTCCAGCTGGCGGGCACCAGGGGTCCACACTTCTGCAGGTAGGTGTCCAGCGCCCCCAGCCGGACGAACTCCTGCACCATGATACCTGGGCGGCAGGGAGGGGCCCTCTGAGCACTGAGCACCGAGCACTCTGTGCTAGTCAGTTCCACGCCTGGGAGCATGTCTGTCTCCTGCCTGGGAAATGCCCCTCGTCCTCCTCTTGCCTCATCTCTTCCACCCAGAATCACCTTCCAGCACCCCAAATGAGGGGACCGGTGGGTGTGGTTGGGTGGGGCCAGACTGGGGACATGGTTTGAGGGCGTGGTCATACTGGGGGCATGGCCTGATGGCAAGTGGGTGTGGCCTAATTGAGTGGGCGTGGTCTTGGTGTGATCGTGAGGCGGTGGGTGTGGCCTGTACTGGTGGGGCCGTGCCGGGGCATGGTCTATTTGAATGGGCGTGGTCAGGTGGTGAGTGGGTGTGGCCTGTCTGAGGGGCCATGTTGGGCGTGGTCTGTGGGTGGGTGTGGCCTAATGAGTGGGTTGGTTGGTGGGCGTGGCCTCTGAGCAGGGTCATGGTCCTTGGGGTGGGGTGGCCTATTTGAATGGGTGTGGTCATGCAGCGAGGAGCAGGTGGGTTTGGCCTGTTTGCGTGGGCGTGGTCGGATGGTGTGGCCCTTTGAAGTGGGCGTGTTTGGGCGTGGTTTGTGGTGAGTGGGTGTGGCCTGCTTGGGCCTCTGGCCTGTGGGCTTAGTCAGGCAATGGGCAGGAAGGTGTGGGCGTGGTGGTGTTGATTTGTGGGCGGGGCTTCTCACTGTCTCCAGCCATGCACACGCCATGCAGCAGCACCAGGTGCTGGTAGGACACTTGGCTCATGAGACTCGCGGCTTCCAGGAACGACTGCAGAGGCAAGGGAAGGCGGGAGTGGGGCTGGCTCCTCCCAACAAGGCCAAGGCACAGACACAGACCCCCCCCCCAAGGCTTGCTGCTCACACATGCACCACTAGACGAGACCCTGCTGCAGTGCTGGGGAGAGCAGGGGGGTCAGCTGCACCTGGATCGAGCCATGCCTGAAGGCTTCTCTCTCGCTCACCTCTCTGAGCTAGCTCTGAGACCCACTTTAGTGCCCTGTGTCATCACAGTTTGTGGGGGAGGGACATTCTATCACACTGACCTGGTGTCCCTTCCTCACAGCTGGAGAGTGGGGGGCGTCTTTCCCTGAAAGACTCGCCAAGTTCCCTCCATAGAAGTCCCCGTCCCTCTCTGAGGCTCAGCCTTGGACCTTGGCGCGGCTGTTTCTGGGGCCCCCCTGTGCATCTGAGCTGGCCCTGCCCTCCCCAGTCCCTGCTTGAGATGTTGAGCCACATGGCCCCGCGCTGTACATCCCCTACCCTCACCTCCATGCAGTTCTGGTGCTTCGAGTCCATGACCTTCAGCAGCACCTCCATGCCCCGGGAGTCCCCCTCCACCACTTCATGCCGGTGGCCCCGATAGATCTTGGTGAAGGAGCCGTGACCCAGGTTCTCATGCTGGAGGGTGAGGAGGGTGAGACAGGAGGTGGTGGCCCTCAAGGTCCCACTCCCAGGGTCCGATGGGAGCCACCAGAGCTTTGCCGTGGCTCCCCTGGCCAGTTCCGGGCATCCTGAGTTGCTCACCCACTCCAGGCTCTGCGCAGGAATCTTCTGGAAGGTCATCTGGCTGAGCTGGCGCTGAGCCTGGGGGTGGCAGGGGGGCGCTGAGGGGAGGCTGCAGTCGCTTCGCAAAATGATCAAGTTCGTCTTTTCTAGGGGGAGAGGGGCCAGGGTGAGGGCAGAGGGCAGCGGAAGGGCAGGACTCATGAGGGGTGACCCAGCAACTTGAGTGTCCCGGGAATGCCCCCTCCCTTGTCCCTCTGCCCCAGTGCTCAGACCCCCCCGTCCAGAGTGAGATTTGCCCCTGGAAGCAGCAGCCACTGGTAACCAGGGTCAGAGTGCCTGCCTCGAATGTTTGAGTCTGGTATCAAGGTCACAGGCTCAAGACCAGGCAGCTGGGCCGGAGAGATAGCATGGAGGTAAGGCGTTTGCCTTTCATGCAGGAGGTTATCGGTTCGAATCCCGGCGTCCCATATGGTCCCCCGTGCCTGCCAGGAGCAATTTCTGAGCCTGGAGCCAGGAATAACCCCTGAGCACTGCCGGGTTTGACCCAAAAACCAAAAAAAAAAAAAAAAAGACCAGGCAGCTTTGCCACCTCCCACCAAGCACTGTAGTTGGAGTGCCTGATAGGCACCACACACACACACACACACACCACCACCATCATCAACAACAACAACAACAAAACCCAGGAGCTTTGCAACCAAGTGTGCGAGACTACAACTGGGTGTCTGTGGCTGCCAGTCACAGAAGTGACAACATGAAAAGGGAGAGACACAAGAGGGAGGAAGAGAGACCAAGTGTTGGAGACAGGAGCAGCCAAGAGGCGCTGGATCCAGCCATGCCTGTAGGAGATCTTTTTCTTTTCTTTCTGTTTTTCAATTTTCTGGTAGGGCTTTCTCCTGGCTCTGTGCTCAGAGACCATTCCTGCGGTGCTCGGGGTACTCAGCGAGATGCCAGAGGGACTGAACCCGAGTTGGCCACATGCAAGACAGACGTCCTCCCTGCTGTGCTCTTCTTGCTCAAGTGAGCTCAAATGACTCCCTTAAATTCTGCTCATAAGCCCACCGGTGCTTCCTGGATAAAGACATCCCTTTTTTCTTCCTTCAACTGTCCTTGTTCTGCAGTTGCGGCCACTCACCACACGGGGACAGTGACAGACAGACAGACAAGACAGATTCGCTTTTGGGTTTTTGTTTTAGGTTTTTTGTTTTTGGTTTTTTTGGTGTTTGGGCCACACCCGTCGGTGCTCAGGGGTTACTCCTGGCTGTCTGCTCAGAAATAGCTCCTGGCAGGCACAGGGGACCATATGGGATGCTGGGATTCGAACAAACCACCTTTGGTCCTGGATCGGCTGCTTGCAAGGCAAACGCCGATGTGCTATCTCTCTGGGCCGTTTTAGGTTTTTTTTTTTTTGGTTGGCTTTTTTGGGGGTGTTTTGGGGTCACTCCAAGCGATGCTCAGGAGCTACTCCCATGCTCAGGGGATCCCATGGGATGCCGGAGATCATACCCAGGTCAGCTGCATGCAAGGCCAAAGCCCTCCCCTCTGTGCTATCACTCTGGCTCCTTTGGGTCTCACCTTTGGGTTTGGGGACGCAGCAGAAGGTAAGGCTCACAGCCACCCCGTCCACGTGCAGGCCCCCGTCCCGGGAGGCGGCCAGGAGTGCGCGGAGGCTACTGTGGGTCTGGCCAAGGCCATCCAGTGAGAAGCTGCCTTTGGGGTCGCAGCGGATGAGGCAACACTTGTAATCGGGTCCCAAGGGAGTCTGAGAGGGGGAGGAGGAAGTGGAGGAAGAGGAGGAGGAGGGGTGTGCCCTGTGTGGGAAGGAACAGCCTCCCCCCACCTGCTTGTTCTCCACACTATTTCCCAACCCACCCTAGGAAAAGAAAAACACTTTCTTTGCACCCCTTGCCTCCCATGCCACCCCCTGCAGGAAGCCCTCCAGGTCTGCTGGGCCCTCAAGCCAACCTGGACACAGATGGTGAGGAGGAAACTGTCGAAATCCTGAGGGCTCCGGCGCAGAACGTAGGAGCCAGGGTAGGACCCCTCACTCTTGATCTTGTTGATGGCGAAGTCCAGGCTGTGGAGGAAACGTTGGGGGGCCTGAGGGAGGAGGTTCAACAAGGTGCAGCCAACTGGGGTCCATCCCCGCCCGTTACCCCCATAGAGCAACCCTGAAGCACTGGAGGTCAGAGGGAAGATTGCTCCCTCCAGAGGCAGATGGGGGCCCCCTCCCGGCCTCCCTAAGCTCCCGGCCCAGTGCTCACGTGATGGGCCCGTGGCAGTGCTCAGCCACCTCCTCCAGCAGCCGGGGCGGTGCCACCTCCTTGCAGAAGTAGTGGCTGGAGTCCACGGTCAGCCGGAAGTAGCCGTCCACCAGCGCCAGGAAGGACAAGGCCTCGGGCAGGCCCTGGAACTCAGTCTCCTGCGGGGACCTCCGGGGTCAGCGCCCTGGCACGCTCCACCCAGCCTGGGCCCATGGGTGGGAGACCTGGGCGCCCCGGGCACCCACCAGGGCCTGGTTGTCCGTCCTGGTGATGGTGACCAGCCGGTGCTCCCCGGCCTGGCCGGCGCGTGGGGCCTGCTTGATGCTGATGTCCACGATTTCGGGGAAGTCGCAGAAGGGCTGGAGGGCCTGGACTCGGAGGGAGATGAGGTCGAGGGTCACTGGGATCCCAACTGCCCCAAGGGGCCCCTACAACCTGGGACTGACATGTGGCCCTTCCCAAACTCCTGGTCCACTTCCAGCCCCACTGACCCTAAATCAGCTCCCAGCCCCGACCCCAGCCAACCCTCCCTTCTCAAACAAGCCCATTTTCTTGGCCCACCCACCAAGGCACACCAACTCCCGGGTGCTCCCTTTCCAGTGCTCCCCCACCCCTATCCTGCATCTCCTTATCTGGCTCCGCCCCCTCTGGCCCATTCACTTCTATTGGCCCCTTCATAACATGCCCACTCATGCACTCCTCCCAGTTGGGCACGCCCACGCGTTGCTCCACCCACCACGTCCTCTTACACCATGAAGACCATGCCCATCCAGTGACCCAGCCAATCATTGCATCACCCACGGCAGCCACGCCCACTCGCCCCACTGTGACCACGCCCACGCGTTGATCCACAGCCACGCCCACACACTGACCCCAGCCTGTCATTGGACCCTTCAAGACCCGCCCACTCCTTCACCCTGCCCACTCATTTGATGCAAGTGGCCACGCCCTGCTCACCCGCTCCTCCCGTTGTGGCCACGCCCACACATTGTGCTCTCCACTAAGACCACGCCCACTCACTGGTCAGCCCTGTCCTCAGCTCACCTACCATGACCCGCCATGACCACGCCCACTCACTAGCTACGCCTCTGCTATGCCATCCACTTAGACCACGCCCACTCACAGATTCTGTCATCTCATTGGATGCCCCTGGCCATGCTCTGTGCATGGGCTCCACTTTCCTGGCCACGCCCACTAGCTTGTTGTGTCCTGTCATTGGCTCCAGCCACCACCGTCAGGCCCACTCATCCGCTCTTCCTAACGTGGCCACGCCCCTACGTTATACCACAAGACCACGCCCACTCCCAACCTTGCCCTCGCATTGGATGCCCACCCATCAAAGCCACGCCCATGCCAGAACACACCCTATTGCTGGATCCACCCACCACGCCCACACCCACTCAATGTCCTTGCTCTCTTATTGGGTGCCCCTGGCCACGCCCCACTCGCCCACCAAAGCCACGCCCACTCGTCTACCTTGTCCTCTCATTGGATGCACTGGCCACACCCTGCCCATCCGCTCCACCCTCCGCGGCCACGCCCACTCACAGACACGCCCACTCACCGACCTCTTACTCTCATTGGGTGCCCCTGGCCACACCCCACTCTGTGCCCCACCCACCAAAGCCACGCCCACTCGCCTACCTTGTCTGCTCATTGGAGGCACTGGCCACACCCTGCCCACCTGCTGTACCCTCCGTGGCCACGCCCACTCACTCACCACGCACCGGCGTTGGCCACGCCCACTTACCAACCTCGCGCTCTCATTGGGTGCCCAGACACGCCCACTCTCCCACGCCCCGCCCACTCGAGGCCACGCCCCAGCCCCGCTCACCTCCTCCCCACCGGGGCTCCAGGAGATGCCACTGGCCCCGGACACCCGGAGCAGCCCCTCGGCGTCCTGCAGGCCCACGGCGAAGGTCTCGGCGGTGCGGGCCGGGTGCAGCCGCTCCAGGTCCATGACGTACTTGGCCAGCAGCCAGTGGCGGGGCGCGCGGCAGTCGGCCACGCTGCGCAGCGCCATGGCCACGCGCCTGCGGATGCGCTTGCGGGTCACGAAGCTCAGGCCCTGGATCAGCTCCCGCAGGCTGGGCGGCAGGCAGGCCTTGTAGCTGCGGGCAGGGCGCGGCGGGGATCGGTGGGCGGCCGGACCCTCGCCCTCACCCGGGGAGCGGCCAGCCTGTCCCGGGCTCTCCTGGGGCGACCGGGCAGGGACACCGCCGCCCGGACGCCCTCACCTGACGGTCTTGAGCAGGTCATGCGGCTGCCGGGCCTGCTCGCAGGCCATCTGGGCCAGGTCCAGCACGGCCAGGCTGAGGCACTCGCCCTGCTCCTTGAGGCCGAGGCCCACGGGGAGGCGGCCGCCCACCAGGTCCGCGCGGTGCTGGGGGCACAGGGCCGTGAG
Source organism: Suncus etruscus (assembly GCF_024139225.1). Classification (NCBI taxonomy): domain Eukaryota; kingdom Metazoa; phylum Chordata; class Mammalia; order Eulipotyphla; family Soricidae; genus Suncus; species Suncus etruscus. Next base: position 92,220,050 of record NC_064862.1, on the reverse strand, counting down.
CGCCACCCGCCAGCCCGCCCGGCCGCCCGTTCTGCCCACCCTCGGCCTCCCGCCCGGCCCGGCCCGGCCCTGCCTTGCCTGCGCGAAGACTTGCTCCAGCACCGCGAGGTCCAGCACACCGCTGCCCGGCGCCTTGTGCAGCCCGAAGCGGCGACACTTGTCCAGGCCGTACCAGTCGGGGAAGTAGAACCTGGGGTGCGCGGAGCACTGAGTCTGGAGCTGTGGGTTCAGGGCCTCAGAGCCCAGGGGACCCCGGGGGCCTCTCTCCGTCAGCCCAGAACCGCTCACCGGAGCCGGTAGGTCAGGACACGGGTCCCCCCATCGTCCGCGGAGAAGACGTGGCTGGGCGGGTACCACAGAGAGAGGTCCTCGGCCGCCAGCGCGAAGAGCGGGTGGTACACGGGCAGGATGCCTGCGGACGGCCCGAGCCAGGCTAGGGGACCCCACCCGGCCCCTCGAGGGTGGGGTGTCGGAGCCGCCTCCCAGCCCTGCTGGCACCCTCCCACTCTGGGGTTGCTTTGTGGGGTGCGGGAGCCCCTCTCCCAGAAGCATCGCCTCGGTCTATGCCCCCACCCCTTGGGCCATGACACCTCCAAAGGTTATCTTCTGCCTTTCCAGGGCATCCTCCTCCTTACCAAATTCCTAAGCATCCCTCAAAACCCCGGCTCCCATGCCAACTCCCCTCTTGGCGACTATCAGAACTCCCTCCACCCTTTTTCTCCGTGGGCCCAGCTCCTGCGATTGCTCACCGCTGGCCTTCGCTGCGCACACGCACAGCTCCTCTGCCGAGTGGTCCCCGAAGAAGGAGAGACACTTCGGGGGGCCAGGTCCCCGGGGAGGCAGCAACACCTGTAGGGTGCCCGCCTCGGAAGATGAGAGGCTGCAGGAGCGCGGGGATATCAGGGGTGTCTCTTCACTGGGCGGGCCCATGCCTGGAGAGGCAGGAGAGGGACGGGACGAGGGGAAGGTCAGGGGATGTGTAAGACAGGACAAGGCCTCCACCCCAGCACCGCAGAGCACCCCTAGACAGGTAGGGAGCACTCTGGGACCTGGAGTCCAGACCCGAGTCCTCCATGGGGGACAGTGACTTGGCTCTGCCCAGACCCTATGAGCACTTTCCTGCCACAATCCACAGGCCTGTCTGCGGTTTCCACCCTCCAGAGATGCTCAGGAAGTGCTTCCGACCAGTGCTCCCGATGACTCCCAGCTCTGTGCTCGGCACTCACGCCTGACTGCACTCAGGATTCACTCCCGGGTCATTGCTCAAGGCTGACTCCTGGCTCTGTGGTCAGGGATTCCTCCTGGTGGGGCCCCCAAGCACTGCCGGGTATGGAACCCGGGTTGGCCACATGCCAAGCCACCCCCACTGCAGTCTGTCTAGCCCTAGTCCGAGCTGGAATCTTAGAAGCTCTTTGGTCCGCTTTGTCTGGGCCCCAGCAGTGCTGGGGAAGCCGGGGGTCTCCGATCAGGGGTAGCAGGCCAGGGGTTGAGCTCTGGGTTCTGGGAGCCTGCATTCCTGCCTTCAGCCCCATCTTCGCAACCCCAGAAATAACGTTTTATTTTTAAAATAGCGAAAGTGAAAATAGTCTTTTGGGGTCTAAAATTTCCAAAAACAGTCGCTCTTTAACCCCCAAAATCCCTGTTCAGGAGCAGCTGGTCTCAGGGCTAGGAGTGGGGGTCACATCAGGGCGTGGAGAGGGGCCGGGAGGTGGACTGGTTTGGGGGCACATCAGGGGGACAGCGAGGGATGCTGGTTTTTCATCCACAAAACTGGGCCCCTCCAGTACCCTGGGAAGTGCCCCCAGTTCTCCTTGTCCTCTCCTCTCGCCTCCTGATCGTGTGCCCCCCAATCCCCGGTGCCCCCTCGGCCCCAGGAAGCCCCCAACCCTTACCTGCGGTGTGTCTGGCCTCAGCAACCTTCCCTGGGCGCCACTTCCTGCCCGTCACTTACAGAAAGTGACTGAACCGGGGACAGGGCGGAACAGTGAGCTGAGGATGGGGGAGGCCCCCGCAAGACGAGAGCAGGACTGGCAGGGCCCCCCATCCCTGGGGCGGAGGGACCGGAAGTGGCCTCGGTGAAGACCCATTTCTGCCTCCTGGGGGCCCTGCCACAGCCCAGCCCCCAAAACAAGCCTCAGAAGGGCCAGAGCGAGAGAGAGCACTGCAGGGAGGGCACTGGCCTAGGATGAGGCCAGCCAGGATTTGATCTTCGGCATCCCATGAACACCGCCAGAAGTTAGCCCTGAGCAGTGCTAGATGTGATCCCCCCCCCCCAAAAAGAAAAGAATCAGAGAAATACTAAGAAATCTCAGGCCCACCCAGCCCCATCACCCCCTCCTCCTCACCCCAAGTCTTGCAGGACAGCAGGCAGGTCAGGGCAGGACAGAGTGAGGCCCTGTGGACAGTCGGTCACAAGTGGAGACAAGGACGTGTTGGGCCACACAGACCAGAGAAGGGCCAGGGCCAAGGCAGAGGCTGGGAAGGCTGAGACTCAAGGTCCTCCATGCGGTGAGGTGAGAGGGAACCCCATTCACAAAGGTTCCTATGCTCGGATCTCAGAACTTGCTCCCGGCCCGACAGACCTTGGGGCTTATTTTTGTTTTTGTTGGATTTGGGGCCTCACCCAACAGTGCTCAGGGGTTAGTCGTTGCTCTGTGCTCAGGAATCACTCTTGGCAGGCTCGGGGGACCCTATGGGATGCCAGGGTTCGAACCTGGGTCAGTTCATGCAAGATAAAAGCCCTTCTTGCTGTGCTATCGCTCAGGCCCCATTTGAGGTCCAAGGTGGAGGCTGGTCCCAGGCTCCCGGGGCCCCGGCACAAATAGGGCCTCCTTCCAGGTTAGGGGGTTCCCGTCTGCTTGGGCCAGATCAGGGCTGACACCAGCGGATCAGCGGCTGTGTGGACAGGTTGGGAGGTGGGGCTGCAGAGGACAGAGCAGTTGACCTTGTGATCTTTGTGGGTTGGCTTCCACAAATCGGCCCTCATCTCTGGAGCACTTGTGGCCAAGCTGCTTCAGGAGGCAGTTTGAGGGGGCTGCCTGGAGGAAGTGGCTTTGCTTGAGAAATCCCAGGACAACTGGGGACAGGTTGGAGGGGGATTCTCGCAGATCAGCTAAGGCTGAGGGGCCTCATGGGCTCTTAGGCTGACTGGAGTAGGGGGCCAGCCCCCTCTGGTGGTATCCGTGTGGGGGTGGGGGCTGTGGGCTCAGCGGGTGGCAGGAAGTTCTGTGGGAGGGGGTACTCAGCCACCTCCTCAGTCTCATTTCCTGGGCGGGCTGTCGTGGGGAAAAATGCAACGTTTCTGGGGTTCAGGTCTCCTGGCTGAGATTCCTTCGTGTTAGAGCTGCCCCTGGCGGGGGACAAAGAGGGAGGTGGGGAAGGCAGGGGGGTGGGTCAGTGTTGCCCCATTTGTTGGGTCCCTTTTACTCCTTTGTTGATTGTTTGAGTATCTGCAAAGAGCTCCCAGAATGAGAAATTGACTCCCATCTCCTTGTCCCCTTTTGGCGGAAATCTTGGTAATATTTACCTTACCCACAGCAAATAATCCACAAAGACAGGAGGGTTAAGGGGTAAAAGGTTGGGCGAAGAGAGTCCTTTGTCAGCCTGCTGCTAGCTCCAAAACACACATCGAGCCAGCCAGCCAACCAACTCTGGCAAAGCACCCCGAACGCCTGGCATCCAAGCTATTTAATCGGCTCCAACAGCGCCCCCACCTGGAAGGTCAAGGTGGGACAACAGGCAAAGGATGATCTTTATGGAAATATTTTCATATACAAACAGGTCAGGGCAGGATGGAGGGAGCCCAGCTGGGGCCTGAGAGATAGAGAACATGGCGGGGCGGGTGCTTACCTCGCACACAGTCAACCCACGGTAGATTCCTACAACTGAGCCCCGAGCAGAGAGCCAGGAGTGAGCATCGAGCACACAGCCATGCGTGAACCTGGAACACAGATCCAGGAATCAACCCCAAGCACAGTCAGAAGTGAGTTCCGAGCACAGAGCCAGGAGTGAGGCCTGAGCACAGAGCTAGGTGTCCCCCCAAAAAAGACCTTGGCACACTCTCTAGGAGAGGTGAAAAGCCTCTGGGAAAGTCTCCAGGGTTCAAGCCCAGGACCTGGTTGCGAGCCCACGCCAAGTTCCCCCTGGCACGAAGCCCACAGACCAGCCCAGGTGAGTCAGTCAGTCAAAGGGCTTCGAGACAAAAGGGTTCCATGCCGGGTTCAATACCCCGTGACCTCAGCCGGAGAGAAGTGAGCAGAGTGAGCACCTTGCCAGGGCACTGCGCCCAGAAACCGCAGCGAAGGAGAATAGGCAGCAGCCCCGAAGACAAAAGGACGTGTCTCTCAGACAACTGCAGAGGTGCCTCGAAAATCCCCCGAAACCGTGAGCTCATCTGGGGAAGCAGGAAGGTGCTGCTGCTGACTTGGAACGCAAACAAATAAAACGTGCTGTTGGCACCAATGGGGCTTCCTGGAGCTGAAAAGAAGCATACAAAAAAAAAAAAAAAAGGGGCTGGAGAGATAGCATGGAGGTAAGGCGTTTGCCTATCATGCAGAAGGTCATCGGTTCAAATCCCAGCATCCCATATGGTCCCCTGAGCATGCCAGGAGCAATTTCTGAGCGTAGAGCCAGGAGGAACCCCTGAGCACTGCCAGGTGTGACCCCCCCCCCAAAAAAAAAAAAGCCAGGGTCCAACTTGAGGTCAGAGATCTTCGTAATTCCCACCCCACAGAGGTCCTCCAAGACTTAACAGGAATGAGTCCTGAGCACAGAGCCAGAAGAAATCCTTGAGTGCAGAGCCAGGAGTGAGCCCTGAGCACAGAGCCAAGAGTCATCCCTGAGCATAGAGCAGTGCTGCCACCTGTTGGCCAGTGGCAGCAACACCCACCACACGCAGCCTCCTAGGGCCTCCAAGCAAGTTGGGAGTCCCAAGTCCTCCCATGTGTTCCTCAGGGCCTCAGTGTCTGTCAGGTGGGCAATTACCACTGTTTCTTTGGTTTGTTTAGGGGCCACACCGGGCGGCAGAGCTCAGGGGGTTACTCCTGGCTCTGCATTCAGCAAACACCTCTGGTGGTGCTTGGGAGACCCTATGGGAGGCCGGGGATCAAACCCTGGTGGGTTGTGTGCAAGGCAAACGCCCTCCCTGCTTGTGCTATTGCTCCAGCTCATTTTCTTCTCCTTTTTCTTTTTTTCTTTTGGTTTTTGGGCCACACCCGGCGCTGCTCAGAGGTTCCTCCTGGGTTTGCACTCAGAAATTTACCTGGCAGGCTCGGGGAACCATATGGGATACCGGGGATTGAATCCAGGTCTGTTCCACGTTGTCCACGTGCAAGGCAAACGCCCTACCGCTGTGCTGTGGCCCTGGACCCCAACCTGATTTTGATCCCAGGCTCCATGTCAGGTCCCACTAGCCCACCAAGAGGAATCCTTGAGCACTGAAACAGGAGTAAGCCCTGAGCACTGCAGGATGTGACCCTTCCAAAAATAAGTTAATTTTATTATTGTACAGTGTGGCCCATTGAACTCGTGTCCTTAACACAGCTGGATACATTGGACTTAATCTGTTCCCAGATGTGATACTTTTTGGGGTGGGGGGGTTGGGTCACACCTGGAAGGGCTCAGGGGTTCCTCCTGGCTCTAGCTCAGGAATCGCTCCTGGCAGGCTCGGGGGACCCTATGGGATGCCGGGATCCGAACCACCGACCTTCTGCATGCAAGACAAACGCCCTACTTCCACGCTATCTCTCCAAGATGTGATACTTTTGGTAAACTGAGGCACTGCACGTGGGTGCGAAGCTCTTTGGAGGGGCTGGAGCAATCAGCGGGGAGGGCGTTCTGCTTTGCATGCTGAGAACCGGGTTCGATCCCCGGCATCCCATAGAGTTCTGCCAGGAGTGATCCCTGAGCACTGCTGAGTGTGGCTCAAAAACCAGGCAAAAAGTGCTCTAAGAGGGCCCGGAGAGATAGCACAGCGGCGTTTGCCTGACAAGCAGCCGATCCAGGACCAAAGGTGGTTGGTTCGAATCCCGGTGTCCCATATGGTCCCCCGTGCCTGCCAGGAGCTATTTCTGAGCAGACAGCCAGGAGTAACCCCTGAGCACCGCCGAGTGTGGCCGAAAAACAAAAACAAAAAATCATTCTAGAGGAGCCGGAGAGATAGCATGGAGGTAAGGCGTTTGCCTCTCATGCAGGAGGTCATCGGTTCGAATCCCGGCGTCCCATATATGGTCCTCCCGTGCCTGCCAGGAGCAATTTCTGAGCCTGGAGCCAGGAATAACCCCTGAGCACTGCCGGGTGTGACCCAAAAACCACAAAAAAAAAAAAAAAAAAAAATCATTCTAGGGCCCAGAATAACGACCCAGCCGCCTTCACGGCCACCCGGGCAGCGCCTACAACTCCCGGCGTGCCGCGCGCCCACGCCGCCGAGCACGTAGAGCACGTCCGCGGCGCTTCCCACCCTGGGAGTTGTAGTTCTCCGCGAGTAAACCGCCCTAGCCAATGAAAACTAGGAGTGCATTGACTGGCAGGAGAATCGACCAATAGCTGAGCTCCTGTGCCTGGGCGGGACTTCCGGCGGCGGAGTGCTGGAGAGCGGCCGCGCGAGCAGAACCACTTCCTTTTGCTGGTGGCGGCGGGCGCGGCGCGGTCGCCATGAAGGCTTCGGGCACGGTCAGTCGGCCCGGCGGGGCGGGATCAGGCCGGACCGGGTCGCGGGCGGGTGGGCGCGGCGCTCTGGGCTGCGGGAGCCCGGGCGGGCCGTGCCGGGGTCCAGAGCTGCGGGCGGATTCGGACGCCGCGCTGGGCCCAGGCCCGGGCCCATCATGGCGGCGCCGCGTGGGACCTGGCCTTGCCGGGCCGGGCCTGGTCTCGGGCCGCGCTTGTCGCTGCCTCGTGTTGGGGAAACTGAGGCCTGTGCCAAGTCAAGCGGCTCCGGGCTGATTGCATCGGGAGCCGTGCCTGGCCCGGCTTTGCGCCGCAGCTCCAGCTTTGCAGAGACTCGGCCATGAAAGTTGCAATTTTCTTGGAATAAGTTTCAAATTTCAATTTGCATTTTGCTGTATTTGGGGCTTTTGGGCCACACACTGCGGCACACAGACCTTCCTCCTAGCTCTGCACTCGGAATCACTCCTGGCAGGCTAGCTGGGACCTTATGGGATGCCGGGGATCGACCCCGGGTCTGTGCCTAAATTCATATTTTAATTGTTCGCGTCTTTTCTCGCGGACTCATCACCCTATCGTCAGGTCTTTGGACCTCGTTCTCGCCTCTTCTTAACTCAGCTCTGTCCTTTATCACCCCCTGCAGCTGCGAGAGTACAAGGTGGTGGGGCGCTGCCTGCCCACCCCCAAGTGCCACACGCCACCCCTCTACCGCATGCGCATCTTCGCCCCCAACCATGTGGTGGCCAAGTCCCGCTTCTGGTACTTCGTGTCGCAGTTGAAGAAGATGAAGAAATCTTCCGGCGAGATCGTCTACTGTGGGCAGGTAACCTGCCCGGCCACTGCCAGGGTTAGGGATGAGCACTCCTGGCAGCCCCTCCCAGCACCCCCTCATGCGCCCTTGTGCCCCACAGGTGTTCGAGAAGTCTCCCCTGCGGGTGAAGAACTTTGGGATCTGGCTGCGTTACGACTCCCGCAGCGGCAGCCACAACATGTACCGAGAATACCGGGATCTCACCACGGCCGGCGCCGTCACCCAGTGCTGTGCGTGAGGGAGACTGAATCTCTGGGTTTGGGGGCGGGACAGATATCCCCGAAGGGACCCAGCATCAGGCTGAGCACCCAAACCCAAGGGCTGCCGCTCTTCAGTGCGGTGGCTTAAAGGGAGGTGCTGACAGCAAGTGCATCTCTGTCGCCTTTGTGGGGCTGGGCAGTGCCCCTCAGAGTGAATTTAGAGGTTCTACATGGCACGGTGTGGTGGGAGGAGCAGGTTGAGGGGTGGGTCTGCCCCTCACACACAAACTCCGTTCACCCCGCAGACCGAGACATGGGTGCCCGGCATCGTGCCAGGGCTCACTCCATCCAGATCATGAAGGTGGAGGAGATCCCTGCTGGCAAGTGCCGCCGGCCAGCTGTCAAGCAGTTCCACGTGAGTGTCAGGGAGCCCTGGGCTGGGGGTGGCTGCGTCCTAGGTGCCCCAGCAGCCTGGCTGATGTGCGCACTCTCCCCACTTTCCTTCAGGACTCCAAGATCAAGTTCCCACTGCCCCACCGGGTCCTGCGGCGCCAGCACAAACCACGCTTCACCACCAAGAGGCCCAACACCTTTTTCTGAGCTGCTGGGACCAAATAAACTTGGCAGTGTGTCTGTCTGTCTGTCTCCTGTTCTTGGATTCGCTGGGCAGGGTTGTGGGGTCTTACCTGGAGCCAGGGGGCCCTGGCTTTGGTAGCTGCCCTGAGAGCCATCCAGGCTTGCAATGTCCTGTGCACTCCAGTAGGTGTCCAAGTGCAGCCTGGTTCCATGCGATCATCCAGTCCAGATGTCAGTGGAAGGAGAGCAATGGGTGTGACAGGGGAAAGCTCATTATGCAGAGGCTTTTGGCCCAGTCCTGCTTCTTGGCATGTACCTGAAGACAGCAGGTGCAGAGAGAGAAGACTCGGGTTTTCCTAAACCCTTGGGAGGTTTAGCAGTGTGGTCCTGGAACTGCCTTGGACCTCAAATATGCAGCACGGCAGGAGGCAAGTGTGCCTGTGTCTGCTTTACAGCTCACCTGCCAACAGGGCCGGACTGGACATTGGGAGGACCGGGCATTGTGTGGCAGCTTGGGCCCTCGGGATCAAAAAGGTTAGCCATCACTGGCCTAGGAAGTCCACTTCAGAATATTCCATAGCTACACCTCCAGATCACACAGGTTCCAACCGCTCTGTGACCACCCATGACTGGCATTGCCCACAGCATGGGTTTGGGGCTGAGGTTGTCACGTTTACTGGGACAATCCAGACTAGCCACTGCCAACACAACAGCTTCGGGGGCCAGTGGTTGCTACCCTCCATAAGCCAATTCTGGCCAGGCCTCATCAGATAGTAATTGTGCTTCCCCAGCTGAACAATCTGGCCAAGTCCCTGTATGGCACTGGATGCTCGTTCCCCGTAGCTCATGGTCTGCTCAGTCCTGGGTGGTTCAAACCCCGTCTTGGTGCCATTCTCCAGCACAGGGCACATTCTGGTGACCTTTGGGTCAAGGCCCTGGTGGGCTCCAGGCAGCCTCTGGTTCCAGCTCTGTGCAGGTAGGTTAGCACACAAGCCCCCACTCTGAGGCCCCGAGACTTGGTCAGCAGGTAGACCTGTCCGAGGCTCAGTTTCCCCACGTGAGAGGGCAACGCCCTGTTTGTCCCACCCAGTCCAGGACGCAAAGGGTGTGGGTCCGCCCTGGGGGCGGGGTTGGAGTCTGGCGGGCGCCCCATAAAGTCTGCAGCACTCACCCGTGGGGCAGCAGCTGGGCGGTGTGGACCCTGCACCCATGGGTGTCGCCACGGGGGCTCCGGCCTCGGCCTCGGCCTCGTCCTCGGCCACCCTGGGGCCCTGGGACTACGGGGTGTTCGGCGTCATGCTGCTGGCGTCGGCGGGCATCGGGCTGGGCGTGGGGCTGGCGCGGGGCGGCCAGCGGGACCCCGACGACTTCTTCACGGGCGGCCGGCGCCTGCGGGCCTTGCCGGTGGGGCTGTCGCTGGCCGCCAGCTTCATGTCGGCAGTGCAGGTGCTGGGGGTGCCGGGCGAGGCGCTGCGCTTCGGCCTCAAGTTCCTCTGGATGTGCCTGGGCCAGCTGCTCAGCTCGGGGCTCACGGCCGCCTGCTTCCTGCCCGTCTTCTACCGCCTGCGGCTCACCTGCACCTACGAGGTGGGTGGGCGGCGGGTGGGCACGGGCCGGCCTGACTGGGCCAGGATACAGCGCCGCGCTGCGGGCGGGTGAACCCCTCCACCCGGCTTCCCAGGAGGGCTCCACGGGGAGCGGGTTCTGGGAAGGGCCCGGGGCGGTGGGGAGAGGGGCGGGCGGAAGGAGGAAAAGGCCCGGCTGGACCAGGCTGCTGCCCTCGCCTGTGCACAGGTGCCCGGCATGAGCACCGCGGGCATGGATGGGGCAGCGGACCCACAAGGGGCCCATCATGTGACAGCTGCGGGCACCGGGGTCCCCGGGTCAGGAGACACCGAACAGGCAGCGCGGAGGGAGCGTGGGGGGCTTGCACCCCAAAATTGCTCTCCCGTACACGCGCTGTGCAAAAGCGCATCCTCGCGGGGTGCGTGCCCTGAGGCCCCTGGAGAGCCTACCCGGCCAGGGCAGCGGCCCCGGGGACGCCGAGCAGCGGGGCTTGCCCTGACACCCGCCTGGGCTCTCCCCGCAGTACCTGGAGCTGCGCTTCAGCCGCGCAGTGCGACTCTGCGGGACCCTGCAGTACCTGCTGGCCACGGTGAGCCTAGCCACGCCCCTTCCGCGCTGATTGGTCCCTGGTGAGGTCTGGCCACGCCCCGTTCGAGTGTGATTGGTCCGGGTTGCCCCGCCCCCTGAAGGGCCCCACCCACAACGAAGCTCCCACTTAGCCTGGCTGTGATTGGCCATAGGGGCTGGCCCCGCCCCCAAAAGCTAGGCCCCGAGATTTGCGATGGATCCTGGTGTCATGACCACGCCCCTACCCGCTTGGCCCCGCCTCATACTGTTGTGATTGGTTCTGGTGGTCTGGTCACGCCCCTTTTGTATGTGATTGGTCCAGGTTTCCCGCCCCTACTAAAAGGCCCCACCCACAATGAGGCTGTCTACCAGCTTTGCTGTCATTGACCCTAGGAGCTGACCCCGCCTCCAGCCCGACTGGCCCCGCCCCATGATGTTGTGATTGGTCCTAGTGACGTGACCACGTCCCAATATGCATGGCCCCGCCCATTCCGTTATAGTTGGGTTGCCCAGCTTTGTTGTGATTGGTCTAAAGGGCCTCGTCCCACCCCCATGAGTATTCTGTCTGCCACTAGCCCCGCCCACACCTCAGGAGGCCCCGCCCCTCCACCTACTCACTCCCACCTCACCTGCTCCGCACCCTCCACCCGCAGGTGCTCTATACCGGCATCGTGATCTACGCCCCGGCTCTCATCCTGAACCAGGGTTTGACTGGGAGGCGAGGGAGGGGCCCGCGGGAGGGGGGTGCTCTCAGGACTCCCCTGAGGATCCATTCGTCGGGGTGTCTTTGCAGTGACCGGCCTGGATATCTGGGCGTCCCTCTTGTCCACCGGAGCCATCTGCACCTTTTACACAACTGTGGTGAGCACCCACCTCCAAGGACTCCCTGTCGAGGGCTCCAGGCCCATGATAAGGGAATCTGGCGTCCCAGTTCTCCGGAGCCTCATTTCTGTCCTGAAAGCTGGCGAACAGGGCACTGTAGCTTCAGGTCTGGCCGGATCCAGGCGCTACACTCTGGCAGGGGTCAGCCCAGCTTCTCCCACTTCGCGACAGAATGGGAACAGGTGGCCAGTCCCCCAGGACAGCTCCCTGCACTTTAGGATAAAGCGTGGATGGGACACTGAGTGGCTGTTCCTGGGGTGAAGGGTCGGGCCAACCTCACCATAAGGGCCTGAGAGAAGAGAGGGGATACATTTGTGGGTGGCGAGGGGAAAAGATCAGCCAATAGCGAGCGCAGTTTCCTGCTGAGTGACCGACCGGGGCTCTTGCTGACCTACTGCGAGACCAAGAACTGGACCAGTCTTGCATTCTACAGACGCCTTGTCACAGCCCCGCTCCTCCTTGCAGTGCTCCAGGCCTTTGCACGACCTCCCCTGATGCTGGGCGGGAGAGTCACTCACCCTCTTTGAAGAGGGGTTTGTGAAGCGGACGCGGGTTGGGGGAGTCTTTCTCAGCTGGCCCCCCACTGCAGGCGTGGCCCAACGCCCTCTCCGCACTCCCGCAGGGCGGCATGAAGGCCGTGGTCTGGACCGACGTGTTCCAGGTGGTGGTGATGCTCGCCGGTTTCTGGGCCATCCTAATCCGGGGCACCGTGGTGATGGGGGGCCCCACGCACGTGCTCGAGCTCCTTCGGAACCACTCACGGATCAACGTGATGGAGTGAGTGAGCGGGAGGCACCTCGTATCCAGGGGTGGACAGTACCAACCATCACAGCTTCTCTCTCTGCTCGTCTCTCGTTGCTCTCCGGCAGTTTTGCAGAATTTCTGGGCACATGACAGCCAATGACAGTTTAGCCTGACAAACTCCGAAGCGCCCCGCAAAACCCACACCGCATATCTGTGATCAAACTTCGCCAGGAGTTTCGAGAAGGAAACTCAGCTGACTTGCCCTCCCTCCCCTCTCCCAGCTTCGACCCGGACCCCCGGAGCCGGTACACCTTCTGGACCTTCCTGGTGGGGGGCACGCTGCTGTGGCTGTCCATGTATGGGGTGAACCAGGCGCAAGTGCAGCGCTACGTGGCCTGCCGGACGGAGACGCAGGCCAAGCTGTGAGTGGGGATGGCGGGAAAGATGCCTGTGGGTTCCGCCTGCCCTGGCGGGCGTGGCCTTCTGTGGCCACGCCCATGAAGGCGTGTCTTGAGATGAGCCTGCCCTCTAAGGGCACAGTCTGACCTCGCCCAGCCCGGAGAGGGCGTGGTCTGAGATCGCCCCACCCACCATGGGGCGTGGTCTGGCGGGTCCCTGTCCATTCTGGGGATGTGTTATGATGTTTGCCACCCCTGGAGTGTGGCTTAAACTCCCCTATCCTGTGGGCGTGGTCTGATATGACCACGCCCATGCCGAGGGCATGTGTCTATAGGCCCCGCCTATCGGGGGGCGTGGTTTGTTATCGCACCGCCCACTATGGGGCGTGGTCTGATCCGTTCCTGCCCGTTGGTGGGCGTGTCTGCTTTCTCCCCGCCCCCAGGTCCTTGCTCATCAACCAGCTGGGCCTGTTCGTGATCGTGTCCAGCGCGGCCGGCTGCGGGATGGTCATGCTCGCCTTCTACGCTCACTGCGACCCTCTCCGCGCCGGGCGCATTTCGGCCCCTGACCAGGTGAGTCCCGGCCGGGCCTGTGTCGGAGGGACCCGCGGGACCTGGGGCTGGGGCTCGGGCTGGGCTGGCTGGGCCGGGCTCTCACTGGCAGTGCTCCCAGTTGCTGGCACCGGCAAGCTTCTCTCCGGGTCGCTCAGAAGCTCTGACCCCCTCCTCTCACACATACACGTGCACATGAACAACTAGACACCAAACTCGCACTCGTACACACACCCGTCCCCATCACGGTGCCACAGCCTGCTCATCATGGCAGGGAGCGGCCTCAGCCTCCATCCTGGCCCCAGGGAGGGTGGCTGGGCCCCTTCTGTCCCCCCTGCAGCTCCCTCAGCGGGCACCGTGGGGCACAGCCAGGCGCTGGGCCTTATGGGCGCCCCCGGATGCTGTCCCTCTCCCCAGTACATGCCCCTGCTGGTGCTGGACATCTTCGGGGACCTGCCCGGGGCCCCGGGGCTCTTTCTGGCCTGCGCCTACAGCGGCACACTCAGGTGAGGCCTCGGGGCCTCCCAATGCCCTTGTCCTGCGCCTTAGACCCGAGGGAGCCAGCTGGGCACCACAGGGCGCTCTTCTCCCACCCAGGGTGCAGAGCACCAGATACACCCCGGAGCGCCCTGGGATGCCCTGCTGGCTCCCTCTCAGTCCCGGGTTCCTTGCCCATGATGCCCACCGAGCTGCCCTTGGTCCTGTCCTGCCCTGCCCCGTCCTCAACCACCTGGAGGGAGGGCTGGTTCGACCCCTGGACGGCCGCCTGCGGCGCTGAGGGATCCTGGCAGGCCCCCGGGGGTAGGGCGGGGGTCGACGGGGTCCCCAGCGTCCGCTCCCCCCAGCACGGCATCCACCAGCATCAACGCGATGGCCGCCGTGACCCTGGAGGACCTGCTCAAGCCGCGCCTGCGCAGTCTGGGCCCTCGGAGGCTGCTGCTGGTGTCCAAGGGGCTATGTGAGTGCGCACGGGGGCGTGGCCAGGGAAATTAGCGTGGGTGGGCGTGGCCACGACAGGCTGGCATTGGGGCGAGGCCATGGAATAGCTTGCTGGTGTGGGCGTGGCCACTAGAGACTGACATGTGGGCGTGGCTACTGGGTTGGGTTGTCTAAGGACATATGTTGACTACTTGGCCCTGGCCAGACCGGATGTGGGCGTGACCAGACCATATCTGGACTGGAACTGGGCGTGGCTTGTTGTGTTGGGCGTGTCTGTGAGCCGGGCTGAGAGGAGACTAGGGCTGGAGACTGGCTGGGCTCCCCTGAACTGGCGCCCCATCTTCACAGCTCTCCTCTATGGCTCCGCCTGTCTCACCGTGGCCGCCCTGTCCTCGCTGCTGGGGGGCGGCGTGCTCCAGGTGAGTATGAGGCAGAAACCCCTGAGCCTGGTCTAGTCTGGGCACAGCTGGGCACCCCCTGCCAAGGCCTGAACTATGCAGCCTGAAAGTTGGCAGCATCACTTTTGACTGTAGGGCAGGGAGGGGCACTAACCCCTTTAGGGAAACTGAGGCAGAAAACTGGGCGAGGGTGCCAGGGCTAGGTGGCTGGGCTCAAAGGGCTGGGGCACAGGTTTAGGGGCACATTTAAGGACCCCCAATACACATAAAAAGGCAGTCTGAGATGGGTAAACTGAGGCTGCTGGACCCGCCCCCCACCGCAGGGCTCCTTCACCGTCATGGGCGTCATCAGCGGCCCCTTGCTCGGGGCCTTCATCCTGGGCATCTTTCTGCCCGCCAGCAACACGCAGGTGAGCTGGGATAGGGCAGGTGGGCAAGGGGCGTGGCATGTATGGAGCTTCCGTATGGGCGGGGCCTATGAGGAGGCGTGGTCACATGAGGAGGCTGGGCAATATGCGGTGTCCTGTGAGGGGTATGGCTTCATAGGGGCGGGCTTGTATTGGACAGGGCCTGCAAGGAGGCGCGGCCAATCACGAAGCAAAGCGGTGTGGGCGGGGCCTGCAAGGGGTGTGTTTAAGGACTGCAATTTATTTGATGGGGCCTGTGGGGCGTGGACGAAGGGGCGGGGCATGTGAGGGGCGTGGTTTGTTGTGAAGATGCTGTGGGCGGAGCTTGTGCAGGGGACAGAGCCTGGCTGACACTGGCCCCCCCCCAGGGCGCACTCTCTGGCCTGGTGGCTGGTTTGGCCTTGTCGTTGTGGGTGGCTGTCGGTGCCACCCTGTACCCACCCAGCGCACAGTCCATGGGGGAACTGCCAACCTCAGTGTCCGGCTGTGCCCAAGTCCCTTCCAATGGCTCCTTCTCGGATCTCCTGAGTGCTGCTAACATCTCCAGTGGGGACCCTAGGTGAGCCCCTATGGATTTGGGGCCGTGCCTCTTTCTCTTTCTCTTGGCCCAGGAGGGAGAGGAAGAGGGGAGCAGAAGTAAAGAGCAAGGAGTTGGGAGAGGGATGGAGAGGGGAGAGGCAGAAACGCCCCAGCCCATTGGCACGTGCCAAGGTCCCGAGGCAGCAGGTCTTTGGGCCCCTCCTGCCTTCTACTACCTCCTGAGCCGGCATGATGAAGTAGCGAACGGGAAGTGGGAGCATTGAGGGGCGGCTTGGGGACAGACACCCACCTCTCCTCTGCGTCCTCAGCAGGGACGCTGCCCTGCCCGCCTTAGCAGGCAGCTTCTATGCCATCTCCTACCTCTATTACGGTGCCCTGGGGACTCTGGGCACGGTGCTGTGTGGTGCCCTCGTCAGCTACATGACAGGTAAGAAGACGCGTGTGTGTGTGCGCGCACTTTTCCCCACTGGGCTCCCCAGAACCTCGAAGCACAGATCTGGCTTTGCAAGGGCACCCTGGTGGCTCCTCCGCCCTGGCTCCAAGGTGTGGGCGGGATCCTGCCAGGAGCTGTCCCTGCCTCAGTGCTGAAACTGCTAGAGCAGAAGCAGGAAGCCGGCAACCTGCTCTCAGTCCCACATGTCCCTCTGTGTCCCTGCACCCCCAGGTCCCACCAAGCGTGCCGCTGTGCGTCCAGGGCTGCTGTGGTGGGATCTCCACAGAGGGGCAGCTCCCGGGGACCCACAGCAAAGAGCAGCTGCACTGGAGGATGGAGCTTTGGTGAAGGTGTGAGTCTGGGCAGGAAAGGGGATGAGGGGCCCTGGGAGGGGACTCTGGGCAGGGCCTTAGCAGGAGAGAGCGCATGGGCTCTCCTGCCTGCCTCACGCACTCACCCCTCGCTTAATCTTTTCTGACTTTGCACTTTGCAACCTTGGGTCTGGGCGTCAGATCTCTCGTGCAAACAAGAAGGCTTCATTCCCAGGGGCTGGAGCGATAGCACAGCTGGTAGGGTGTTTGCCTGGCACATGGCCTACCCCGAGGTCGATCCTCAGCATTCCATAGGCTTCCCTGAGCACTGTCAGGAGTAATTCCAGAATGCAGAGCCTGGGGTTAGGATTGGAGCATTACTGGGTGTGGACCAAAAAAATCAAAGAAAAGAGAAAAAAAGAAAAAAGGGATACAGGTAGAATTTAGGTTGGGGTCCCCTCAATGAAACCAGCTGTGGGAGCCTGCAGAAAGTGGGGTGCAGCAGGGCTAAGATGAGGGTTGGCTTCTTCCTCAGGCCACGGAGAAGATACTGACCCTTGGGGCCGAGAATGCCCCCGAACCCCTGCCCGCCTGGGAGGACCATCCACTCGTCCAGCAGGCGCACAGGGCGGGCGCCAGGACCCCGCGCCCACCAACTTGCGCTGCTCCCGACCTGCGGGAGACGAACCTATGAGCAAGCGTGGGAGGAGCCCAGGGTAGCCAATCCCAGGGCAGCGCTCCTGATCCTTGGCTCCCGATTGGCTAGAATGGTGTGGGTATGCAGATAAACTGGGCGTGGCATCCTGTGAGGTGGGCGTGTCCAAGCTGGCTGTCTTTTTTGAGTCCTGGCCCCATTACAATGTACAGATGGGGAAATTCTCTTTCTTCTCTTTTTTGGTTTTTGGTTATTGGGCTACACCTGGCGGCACTCAGGGCTTCTGTTGCATTAAATAATTAACGATGGGGCTGGATGGCGGTGGATGGCAATGAATTTCTCTCTGCCACCCCAGGCCACGTGGCTCTGCAACCCCATCCAGCCGGCGGGTCCCAGGCCCAGGTGAAAGGCGAAATCACTCACTCACAGGCAGGCATCAGGAAGCATTAACTTTATTCATGCCCTATTCACCACATGAGTGTGGCCTATCTCATAACCTTTCAAGCATACAGCCATTCTAGGCTACCCTGCATCTTAATTCAGCCATCTTCCCTTTGGCCTCCATCCTGGTCCAAGACCAAAAGAGGCAACGACCCAAAAGGCAGAGTGCGAAGCAGGGCAAAGAGCCCCTAATCCCCTGGCTCCAGGGTTTATCTACCTATTCCAAGACCCCTCCCAGGAATGGGCCGGGTCTTGCAGGTAAGGTCACACCTAATATCCGGTTCCCAAGACCCCACCCAGAAATGGATGGGTCTTAGGTATCTACACCAAATCCAGGGTCTCAGATAGGTACACCAACAGGCTTCTGTGCTCAGAAATTACTACTGGCAGGCTTGGGAGACCATATGGCATGCTGGGGATCGATCCAGGTCAATCCATGCAGGACAAAGGCCTTTCCAGGTGTGCTACCGCTCCAGCCCCTTGACCAAGGTTCTTGGTCAAATCAAAGCTGTTTCTTCCAAGATTGGTGGGCTAGAGGTCACTGGCGGCAGAAATGAGATATGAGAACTCAGCCTCCCCACTCCCAGGGCATACCCCATGTCTTGCCCGGGGGTCCAGGGAAGGTGCCAGGCATAGATGGTATTCAAGAGGCGTCCTAATGTGTAATAAATAAATGGGGTCTAAGCTCCGAGCTCCTGTTGTCTGCAAAGTCACTGCCGGCCACTCTTCCTGTGACCAAGCGGCCTTCCACCTCTCAGTGTTGGAAATGCACTGTAATAGAACTTTGGGGGTCCCGCCAGAGCCAGCTGCACTCAGCCTCTTCCCACATATCTGCACCCCAAGTGAAGAATCCAGAGCCAGGGCTGCAGCGGAATGAGGACCTGGCGCCCCTCTGTAGGATCCCGGAGTCCTGGGGAGCTGTAACAGGTTCTGGAAGGGGTGGTAATTTCTCAGAGAAATGTCCCCAGGAATTCCAGCGAGAGGATGAGGGTGCCCCGGGAGCACTCTCAGGGAAGGGAGGGCTGACTAGAGCATCCTTGGCACCCAAGGGCCTCCTCAGAGCCCAGCCCTGCCAAAATTCCCCATGGGGAGCTGCCCCTGCAGTACTTTTGCTTTCATCAACTCCTGCTCTGGCCCAAGGAGCTCGAGTTCAGCTGTGCTTAAGTTGCTACTGTTCTTTTTTTTGTTTTGTTTTGTTTTGTTTTTGGGCCACACCCGGTAACGCTCAGGGGTTACTCCTGGCTATGTGCTCAGAAGTTGCTCCTGGCTTGGGGGACCATATGGGACACTGGGGGATCGAACCGCGGTCCGTCCAAGGCTAGCGCAGGCAAGTCAGGCACCTTACCTTTAGCGCTACCGCCTGGCCCCAAGTTGCTGCTGTTCTATTGAGCCTATTTAAATTAAATTTTATTATTATCTATCTTTTTTTTGGGGGGGGGGTCACACCCGGCGGTGCTCAGGGGTTATTCCTGGCTGTCTGCTCAGAAATAGCTCCTGGCAGGCACAGGGGACCATATGGGATACCGAGATTCGAACCAACCACTTTTGGTCCTGGATCGGCTGCTTGCAAGGCAAACGCCGCTGTGCTATCTCTCCGGGCCCTATTATTATCTATCTTATATTGTTGCTTATCTTATTTTATCATTTATTTTACATTATTTATTTTTATTTTTATTTTTTTACTTTTTTTGTTGTTGTTTTGTTTTTGGGTCACACCCAAAAGGAGTTACTCCAGGCTCTACGCTCAGAAATCGCTCCTGGCAGGCTCTGGGGACCATATGGGATGCTGGTATTCGAACCGCCGTCCTTCTGCATGCAAGACAAATGCCTTACCTCCATGCTATCTCTCCAGCCCCCTTTTTTTCACTTTTTTTTTTTTTGCATTCACTGAGCTCCACCCTCAATCACCCATGCTCTGCAGCTGAGCTGAAGCCACAAGTACAAGACAGGGAGGTGTCCCCAAACCTGTACATAGTCTCTCTCCCTCTGGACCAGCATTTTGGGACTTGCCCCTACCCCACCCCCTTCCCCTAGACTCCCACCGCCATTGTCTTGTTGACAGAGATGAGAGCTAACAGGACTCAGCTCCCCGCCTCTCCCCTAGGGCACCGGGACTGTCTCCAGCTCTCCTACTGATCTTGGCACCCACTGATGCTTTGAGAGAGGGGCCCCCACATTCTTGTTCCTTCTGGCAGAACCCAGCAGGAAGCCGCGAGTTTCAGCTGGAGGCACCCCGTTGAACTGGGGCTGCTGGCTTGGCTGGCTCCAGGCGCAAGGTGGGGGTAAAATGGGGTGAGTGAGGGCCACAGCTGGGGGTTGCCCATGAAGTTGCTACCACAGGCAGCAGCACTGAAGTGACGTAATCTGGATGGGGGGTCGAACCCGTGATCTTATTCTCCCCCCACAAAATGTGCCTGTCATGATCGCACTTGTGGGGTCCGCTCCTTTCTGGGCTTCTACAGACTCCCCAAACCCACACACTGGTACATGAATCCCTCAAAGTGTGGATCAAACCTACAGTTACCCCAAAAACAGTATCATGCTTCATACCAAACTCTTGAGAGGGGGCCGGAGCCACAGGTCAAGGACAACGAGGAGGGCGTTTGCCCTGCATGTGGTCAAACCGGGGGTAGGGGTGGGTGGGTGGGGTTCTATCCTCAGCATCCCCACAGGATCCGCTGAGGTTCACCAGGTGTGGCCCCAAGTGCAGAGCCAGGTGTCAGTCCTGGGCACCACAGAGGATGCCCCCCCCAAAAAAAACAACAATATCGGGCCCGGAGAGATAGCACAGCGGCGTTTGCCTGCAAACAGCCGATCCAGGACCAAAGGTGGTTGGTTCGAATCCCGGTGTCCCATATGGTCCCCCGTGCCTGCCAGGAGCTATTTCCGAGCAGACAGCCAGGAGTAACCCCTGAGCACTGCCGGGTGTGACCCAAAAACAAACAAACAAAAAAAAACATTATCTAGGGAGATTTTATATTTTCCCATGTGAAGAAATTAATATTGGGGCCAAAACAACACAGCGATAGGGTGTTTGCCTTGCACACTGCTGACCCAGGATGGACCTGGGATCGATCCCCGGTGTCTCATATGGTCCCCCAAACTTGCCAGGAGCGATTTCTGATTGCAGAGCCAGGAGGAACCCCTGAGCACTGCCCGCCAGGTATGACCCAAAAACAGAAAGAAAAAAAAAAAGAATATTAATATTGGGGGAACAGAGAGATAGCACAGGAGGAAGGTACTTACTTGCCTTGCACAGAGCTGAGCTGGGTTCAATCTCCAGCACCCCAGAAAGTCTCTAGAACCCTATTATGAATGTTCTCTGAGTACTGGCAGGTAATACCCCAAAACTTTAAAAGAATTTAAAAGCCCAGAAGATTTATATTGAATACTATTGTTTTGCTTGTTTGGGGGCCACACCAGGCAAGGCTCAGGGGATCCTACAGGAAACCGGAGATTGAACCCACAACTCAAATGCCCTACCTACTGGGTTACCTTCTCTGTCCCTTGAACCCCATTATTTGAAATACTCAGGGAAATCCTTTTTCCGTCCTTCAAGAACCACCTTTTGGACGACAATAATAAACTTTTGTTTGTTTATTTTGGGTCCCACCCGGCAGTGTTCAGGGGTTACTCCTGGCTCTACGCTCAGAAATCCCTCCTGGCAGGCTGGGGGGAGGGGGCGAGAACCATATGGAATGCCGGGATTCGAACATGCATGGAAGGCAAACGCCCTCCTTCACACTATCTCTCCGGGGCCCCCACAATAATAAACTTAATTTCATCAATAACATTTTTTCGTGTTTGTTTCTTACTTTTATTTTTTTTAAGAAGTCACACAAGATTAAACTTCAGGATTATTCTGGAATCTTTGCCATGAGCCTCCACAGACCACCCCCCCACCTGCTACCTCCCTGCACCAGCACATTCGTTGGTTGGAATAAAACAATAAACAGAACAAAGAAAAAACAGCCAGGCAGGGGAAGGGTGCTCAGAGCGCTGAGTGCAGCTGTGGGTTCAAACTAGAGCAGCCCTGGGGGGGGTCTCCCCCGCCCCCGAAGAAAACTGAATTCCTTTCCTGGGAGCATGGGTACTCGCCCTTCATACTGCCCTAAACCTGCAAGTTCTGGGGACCCAGCAACCCATACACACCCTCACGGCCCCCTCCAGCCTCCTGAGAGAGAGGGCTCAGCTCCTACCTTGGGACCTCCCTTTCCCCACAATGAGGGGCAGGGGCAGGGGCAGGGACAGTGCTGAGCGGGGATGTCACTTCTCCAGGCCTTGGGGGAGACATTGACCCCAGCTCCATTGGCCTCACGTTGGCCCAAAGCCCTGTTTGATGTAGGGAAAGAGGCACCTGATTAGCGATTCGGGGAGAAGCCACAGAGCTCTGCGCCCCAGTTTCGGGGAAGGGTGGGAGCCAGGACTGGGCCACTTCCCCGGGATGTCCCCACCCTGCCCCAGACACCCCACCCCAGACACCCCACCCAGCCTCTGAGAAGGGAAGAGGTGAAGTCGGCCAGGAATCATTCCTCAAACATTTGTTTTCCAGACAGAAGTGGGCTGTGGTTTCTGCACTTTAGCCTGGTCTCAGCAAACAGCTGTGGGGTACAAGGGGCTAAATGGGGACACAGAATGGTTGGGGGCCACAGGGCATTCTGGGACAGGCTCTGGGGACACAGAGCATCCCCCCCTCCTGGACTGATAGGATGCAGACCCGGCTCCTGACGCTGACACGCCGTCCCCCACCCATGCAGTGTGGCGCCCTGAGATGAGAGTCCAGGTGGGGGTCAGACAGTTTGTGTCAGCGTGTCCTGGTACGACTCATTGAGGGAGATGATTCTGGATGGCTCTGGAAGGTAGTGGGCAGCCACAGACTGTGAGCCTCTTAGAGCTCTTTTGGTTTTAAGTTTTGTTTTTTGGGGGGTCCACACCTGGCGGTGCTTAGGAGTTACTCCTGGCTTTGTGCTCAGGATCCACTCCTGGTCATGCTTGGGGGACCCTATGAGATGCTGGGGATCGAACCTGGGTCAGCCGTGTGCAAGGCAAACACCCTCCCCACAGTACCCCCTAATTATGATTATTATTTTGGCTTTTGGGCCACCCCCGGTGGCCCTCAGGGGTTACTCCTGACTCTGTGCTCAGAAAACACTCCTGGCAGACTTGGGGGACCCTATGGATGCCAGGAATCAAACTTGGGTTTGTACTGGGGCAGTTGTATTCAAAGCAAATGCCTTACCGCTGTGCTAACTCTCTGGCCCCATAACTGTTCTTTTTATTTATTTATTTATTTATTTATTTATTTTTTGGTTTTTGGGTCACACCCGGCAGTGCTCAGGGGTCACTTCTGGCTGTCTGCTCAGAAATAGCTCCTGGCAGGCATGGGGGACCATATGGGACACCGGGATTTGAACCAATCACCTTTGGTCCTGGATCGGCTGCTTGCAAGGCAAACGCCGCTGTGCTATCTCTCCGGGCCCTTTATTTATTTTTTTTAAGGGGACCACACCTGAGAGTGTTCGGGGCTCTGTGCTTAGGGTTCCCACCCGGTAGAGCTTGGGTCTTCCTAAGTGGAGCTGAGGATTGAACCCTGTTTGGCCTCATGCTGCCTCCCAAACCCTCTGGCCTGTCTCTGGTCCCTGCCGCAGAAACATGAGCCCATTTTGAAAAATGCAGAACCGTAGCATGTGTACCCAGAGCCCTGGAACAGGGGGTACTGGGGCTGGGGGGGGGGGGTTTCCCTCTTCCCTCTCTTTTCTCTCTCTTTCCTTCTCTCTCTCCCTTCTGTCTCTCTCTGTCTCTCTTTCCCATTCGGCTCCAGGTGTCATGCCTGCCAGGGGCCTGGTTCTATGGCTGCCTGCCTGACTCTGGCCGGGGCAGAAGGGTCAGGGCCGGTTTTGGAGCAGGGACTGGTGTGGGCTGGCTGGAGCCCAGGCAGGAAGAGACACCAAAGACATCTCGATCCTTAGCTGGGGACAGGAATGGGGAGTGAGGCCTCAGGATTACTCTAGATGCATTTTCTCAGCTTTGCACAAGACCCACCTGCTTTCTCTGGTCTCAGGTGTGAGAGGGACTCAGGACTATTCTTTCCCTTTTCCTCTGGTTTGTGTGTGTGTGTGTTGTTGTTGTTGTTGTTGTTGTTGTTGTCACACCCGGCAGCACCAGGGTTACTCCTGGCTCTATGTTCAGAAATTGCCCTGGGGGCCCGGAGAGATAGCACAGCAGTGTTTGCCTTGCAAGCAGCCGGTCCGGTCCAGGACCAAAGGTGGTTGGTCCAAAACAAACAAACAAACCAACAAACAAAAATGAAATTGCCCTGGGCAGGCACAGGGGACCATATGGGATGCCAGGATTCGAACCACCGTCCTTCTGCATGCAAGGCAAACGCCTTACCTCCATGCTATCTCTCTGGCCCACCCTTTTCCTCTGTTTAGTTAGTTTTAGGGCCACACCTGGCAGTGCTCAGGGCAGTGCTTGGAGGGCCCTATGGGTTGTCAGGGATCCAACTCGGGAACCCGGGTCGGCCCATCCCTGGTGTCCCATTGCTCTGACCTATTTTCCATTTTGATAATGTGGGTCCTCTCCTGTGTCAAACATACAGAGACAGACAAATAAACAACCTTAGATACAAATGGGGCTTGCAGGGCTTTAGGGTAAACCAAGCAACCTGACAGCAAAATCCCAACCCAGGGTAGCCCAGTTCCCCTTCCAAATTGGGACTGGGGTGTGCGGGGAGGGGGACTCAGAGCAAGGGGAGGAGGCCCCCAAGGTGACCTGATGGGGACTGGTCCAGGAAGGATCCGCTTGAGCGGCTGCACCCCCAGCTCTGTCAACAGGGCTCCACTGGGGGCCCTGGCCCAGGTTTCTTTGTGATTCTTAGTTATTTTCTCAAGACCTGGCTTTAGACCCAAACCAGGTTAACTCCTCGTTGTCCGGACTCAAGACTGCAAGTAGCCCACAAACAGGTGTGGGCACCCCAACCCCTTTTCTCCACGATGGTGTCTCAGCTGTGCCTGACAAAGACGGACAGACAGACGGAGGAAGGGACCTCATTTGGGTGCCCAAGAGGGGCAGCTAGTCCGAGATGTCAGCACTGCCCAGGGCCACGGTGCCAAGGGCTAAGAGCTAAGGGGGAGGGGAGCCCTGCCAGTCCCCGGTGCTGCTTGGAGAGGACAGGCGGCAGCCGGGGGGGGGGGGGTGAGTCCCCCCAGAGCCATAGCACAGCGGGGAGGGCATTTGCCTTGCACGTGGCCAAGCCGGGTTCAATCTCCGGCATCCTATAGGGTCCCCCAAGTACTATAAGAGCTGATTCCTGAGCACAGAGCGGGGAGCACGGAGCCCTGAGCACCACTACGTATGGCCCTAACACAAACAACAACAACAACAAAAGATACGGTCCTGGCTTGCACCGGGCTGCAGCGGGGCCTGCTGAGCAGAGGCAGCGCTCACACTGCTACAAGGCGGGAGGCTCAGCGAGGTCCCCAACCTGCTGTCCCGGGACTCCACTAGGAGGCTGGTATCCCAGGTTCGGACGCGCCAGTGTTCAACGCATGCGCAGACCTACGCGTAGACGCCAAACCCGCGGCCATCTTTTCTCCTGGCAGCGGCCATACTGGGAAGGGCAACATAACGCCTAAATGATCCTTTGAACAGCCCTCCTGTCTGTCCCGTATTTGAAGGGAGTAGCGCTCAGTGGGAGAAGTTGCAAGGCGAGCGAGTAGAACAGGAGAAACAAAAGGGGTGATGAGACTCGATGAAACGGGGCGGGGGTCTCGGTCGCTTCTGCCTCTACCAAGATGGCGGTTCCTGACGTCATCGGCGCGCGCCATCGTGGGCCTAGTGCGCAGGCGGTCGCTGACGTCACGGAGGCGCGACCTGACCGGCGCCGGGGAAAGGAGGTAGGAGCGGCCGCGGCGCGGGAGGAGCCGGGCAGGGGGCGGGGTGGGGCGCGGCGGGTGCTGCCCGCGACCCCCTCCCCGGGAGCGCCGGAGGTGGGGTGCTCGGCACTGGGGTGCTTCCGCTCCGGAGCCCGGGACTGGGGGGCTTTGTCTATTTCCCAGGTCTGCTGAAAGAATCCCGGGTCGGGGTGGGCGTCGGGGTGGGGGCCAGCCCAGCCTCGTGCAGCCGCCTCCGCGCTTGCAGGGTCGGACGGAGCCCGGTTCGACGCCTCTTCGCCCAGCGACGTGCAACGGGGCGACGGGCGGTGGGGTGCGGGCAGCTCAGGAGGGCTCCCTGGTGGAGGCAGCTTTCTCACGCGGGTCACGTGGGTCTTGATTGTCTCCCGTAGCCCCTCCAAGGACCCTTGCGAGTCGCCCCTTCTTCCCGGCGCGTCTCTGGCTCGTGAGGGCTCCCGCGCCCCAAAAGTGGCCCCTCCCTCACCTTCCTATCACCCCGAGTGGGATGCAGCCCACTCCGCTGAGTGCTCGCACCCACAGTTTCTTGGGCTTTTGCCTCTAGGAAGCCCTTCTGGATCTCCCTCTCTCTCTCTCTGTCTCTGCCTGCCTGTCTGTCTCTGTCTCTCTTTCTCCCCCTCCCTCCTTGCTTTCTTGGGGTGCTGTCACTCTTGCCCCTGTCTCTCATTGGGCACCTGAGGGCCTTTCCTTCCTCCACTCCTGTGATGGCTGAGCTAGTGTCTGCCCCGAGATCCATCTCCCCGGAACCCCTCCTCTCTGATGGCTCTGAGCCCCCTTCTTCTGGTACCCCATGATGGAACTTCACGGGGTGTCAGTTGCCCATAAGGAGGCTCTGGGCTCCCCAAGTGGCTTCATTGCGACAGTCACCTGGGCCCACTTCCACTTTAGAGAGCCTCAGTGAAAGCTGGGGTGTCCACACAGGACTTGGGAGGCACCCCAACACTCCCAGCCTTGTGGAGGGGGCTTCTGATCAGTCATCGGGCTCCAGCATAGGCTTATGGGGGTGTCCCCGCCGAGCATAGGGACAAGGCAGAAGAAATGCTGGAGGGACAGTTGTCCCAGAAGTCGGGGTGCAGTGTTCTTTTTCCAGGGCTGCCTCCTCCCCCAAAGAACCCCCTAGAAGCAGGGAGAGGAGCGTGTGCGGGGTGGGTCCGAGTCCCACTAACATCCCCCGGTTCCCCGCAGCCTGCTCGGGATGCCCAAAAAGTTCCAGGGCGAGAACAGCAAGTCTGCGGCGGCCCGAGCGCGCAAGGCGGAGGCCAAGGCGGCGGCCGATGCGCGGAAGCAGCAGGAGCTGGAAGATGCTTACTGGAAAGACGAGGACAAGCACGTCATGAGGAAGGAGCAGCGCAAGGTGGGGGTCCCCGGGGATCAGCGTCTGAGGCCTCAAACCCACACCCAGATCCCAGAGACTAGGTGCACTGCGCTGCTCGGCGCTGCCCAGCAGATGGCAGCAGAGACCGGGCTCAGCGGTGCCTTGGGGTACCCTCTGAACCCCTTTCTTTCTCAGACACATCCAGGGGTGTAGGGGCCCGGGTAGACCCAAACTTGTGTGGGTTGTGGGCACTGGGGGGCTCAGCAGCGTGGTGGTGAGAGGAGAGGGGTGGGTCGCAGTGTAAAGAGGGAAACTGAGGCTGGGAGGGGGTGAACCTTGCTTTCCCTCACAAGCACCCTCTCCTCTGGCTTCTTGGGCTGCACTCAGGTTCATGGAGGGGGGCAGAAGGGCAGCCAGAATGGACTATACGAGACTCAGCTGGTGCCTCTGAGACTCAACCCAGGGCTGCCTCCCACTTGAGTCCTGCAGAGAATCACCAGGTCCTCCTTCCCCGTGGGCGGGTTTGTGAGTGTGCGAGGGGGACAGGTCAATAGGGGCAGACTTCTGGAGCCAGACCAGGAAGCAGGGATTTTGGGGGCACCGAAAGTAGCTGGGGAGCTGGCATGTGCAAAGATTTTGGGGCAGCAGTGCCGGGGCCTGCAGCAGCACCATTCCTTTCCCTTCCCATAAGTGAGAGGTCAGAGGCCCTCCAGGCAGCGGGGATCGGGGTGTGGGCATCGGTTCTGACTATCCCCCACGGAAGAGGCTGGTGGCGGTGTCTGGGCACCCCACTGCTCCCCCGGAAAGCCCTGTCCAGCCCCTCTGGGCGCCTTTTGGCCTGTTGGCAGCTCGAAGGAGCCTCTCCATCCGTGCCCCAGAGGCTCCCCCAGGCCTGGCTCTGCCCCTCGCCCGCTCTTAACGCGCTCTCCATGGCCCCCGTCTCCGAGCCCCATTCCACGCTCCAGGGTCCCCCGGGGCCTGGGGAGCTGGCCTCGGGTGACCCCGGCCGTGGCCCCGTCTGCGCAGGAGGAGAAGGAAAAGCGGCGCCTGGAGCAGCTGGAGCGCAAGAAGGAGACGCAGCGGCTGCTGGAGGAGGAGGCCTCCAAGCTCAAGGGCGGCAAGGCGCCCCGGCCCGCCGCGCCCGGCAAGGTCACCCGCGCGCAGATCGAGGAGACGCTGCGCCGCGACCAGGCGCACAGGGACGGGCCCGAGCCAGGTGGGCTGCAGGGGAATGGGGTGTGGGCCCGGGGTGGGGGCGTTGGTCGGGGCTCCTCATGTCTCCTCTCCCCAATGCTCCTGCCCCTGCAGCGGAGAAAGCCAAGAGCCACCTGGAGGTGCCCCTGGAGGAGAACCTCAACCGCCGCGTGTCGGAAGAGGGCAGCCTGGAGGCGCGCACCGTGGAGGACGCCATCGCCGTGCTCAGGTGGGCGGGGCCTGGACCGGCCGGGCTCCATCGGGGGCGTGGTCAGCGCGTGCATGGGTGTGGTCCTATCTGGGCGGGGCTTGCACTTTGAGGCCCATGAAAGGGTGTGTCCGGGTTTGTGGGTGGGGCTTCACGCAAGGGCAGGGCTTGATCCTCGGGTGTGTCTTCACTTGGGGCGTGGCTAGGATAGTGTGGGTGGGGCTTTAATTTCCAGCTCTGTGCTGTGGCCTGATTGGGCGCAGATTCACTCAGGGGCGGGGTTTGAGGTTGGAGGCGTGGCTGGTCATTTTGGGCGGGCCTTGAACCTGCAGGCCAGGGGCGTGGTCAGGGCGTTAGGGGTGGGGCTTGAACTTTCAAGCTCCTGGAGGGGCGGTTCTGGGTTTGTGGGTGGAGCTTCGAATGGGGCGTGGCTTGATCCTCGGGCATCCCCAGTTGGAGGCGTGGCTTGGACCCTGTGGGTGGAGCTCTAAAGCAGGGAGGACCTTTTAGCCTCCAGCTTTGCCTTGTGGCCTGGTGCTGGGGGCGTGGCCAGGGCGTTGTGGGCGGGGCTTCACGCATGGTGTGGCTTGCACCAAGCTCTGGGTTGTTGTTTGGGGCAGAGCCTCCAAGGGGCGAGGGGCGGGCCTCCAGCCGAGGTTTGGGGACATAACTGGGGTGTTGCGGGTGGGGCCTCAGGTAGGGGCGGGGTTTGGACCAGAAGCCCGGGATTGTAGGCGGGGCCTCGCGAAAAGGCGAGGCTTGAGCCCACAGTCCTTGTGCTGGGCGCGTCTAAACCTTGGGACCTGGAAACTGGTCCCTTTTGCGGGTCCCAGTAGGGTCCCCCCCGTTGGCCCTAAGACCCCCTGACGCCGCTGTCCACCCACACCCGCAGCGTGGCGGAGGAGGCGGACCGGCACCCCGAGCGCCGCATGCGGGCGGCCTACACGGCCTTCGAGGAGGCACAGCTGCCGCGGCTGAAGCTGGAGAACCCCAACATGCGGCTGTCGCAGCTGAGGCAGCTGCTGAAGAAGGAGTGGCAGCGCGCGCCCGACAACCCCCTCAACCAGCGCTCCACGGCCTTCAACGCGCCCAAGTGAGCCCCGGAACCAGCCGGGGCCGCCCTGCCCCACCTGCCCTGCATAACCCCAAATTGCCACCTCCAGGATGCCCTCCGCGGCCAGCTGACCCGACCGGGCTATGAGCGCCTGGTGCCGGGATCCAGGGGATCGAGGTGGCCTTCCGGGGTCAGGACTCCAGCCAGGGGACCCGGCTCCTCCGAGTGACCCCCCAGTGTGTGTGCAGAGTGGGGGGGCCGGGTACCCAAATCCCAAATAAAAGCGGCTGGCTGGTGAGGCCCCGGTCTGGTCTGTGCCGAAGTCTGATTGGACGGTGGGTGGGGGCAGAGCTGGGGTGCCAGTGCCACGTTCCCGGGAATTGTGCGGAGGTGACTGGGGGTGAATTGAAGAGTCCAGGCCCGGGCACCAGGGCACAGCTCTTGGCCACGCCTGGGCTAGCTGGGGGTGGGCCCTGTGGCCGCGTGGAGCATTGCCTTTGGGGAGATGCGACATGGGGGGCCCTGGATTCGGGGTGCGGGTGGGCCGGGGTGGGTGCTGCAGGGCGACTGCTGGAAGGCGGGAATCCCGTACCCCGCGTGCGCATGCGCACAGCCAGCGGGGAATCCTGGCCGGGGACGCGCGTGTTGAGCCGCTCCAGCCGCGCGCGTTCGTGCACTGCGCCTGCGTGTGGCCAGGGTTTTCCCGGGGCGGTGGGATGGGGAATCCGCGTCGTCTCTGCGCCTGCGCGGGCGGGCGGGCGGGCGCGGGGATCTCCTCCAGCTGGCTCCGCAGTGCGCACGCGGCGGGGCGCGGGGACAAGTGGGGGGACCCGCGCCAACCCCGGTGGGGTCTCCCCTGTCGCCCGGGCAACCGAGCCGCAGGCTGGGCGGGGGCAGCGGCCTCGGGGAAGCCGACCGTTGTGCGTGCGCGTTTGCACGGGGGTGCGCGCCCTCGGCCGGGGTTCCCCCGTCTCGCGCGCTCCCCGGACCTTGCGGGGGAGGCGGGGCGCGGGGCGGCGCGTGGGCGGCGGGAGGCGCAGGCAGGCGGGGCGGTGGGTGCCGGAGCAGGTAGGGGCGCCGGGGAGGTCGGGCGCGGTGGGGCGCGGTGGGTGGGCTGCAGAGGCGCGGGCAGCGGCGCGCGCGTTTGGGGACACAAAGGAGACGGAGGAATCGGGGGACCTGAAGGGCACCGAAGGCGCAAGGACAAAGCCGGGGGACGCCGCGGTGGAAGGAGGCGAGCCGTGCGGTGCGGGACGGGTGCGTGTTGGTACCCGGGGTCACCTTCGGACAGCTCCGCCCCCAGACGTGCGGCGGCTCTCGGGCTTTCCAGATTTAGAAGAAAAGGGGGGGAGGCAAAATAAAAAGCGGGGCGCGCCGTGCAACTTGGCTTGGAGACGCTGGAGCCGAGGTGCCAGCCATCTGGGCTCAGCGCCGCGAGGCCCCCTGCGCGCCTCCCACCCTGGGCCGGCCTTGGAATCATCACTCGGGGGTGGTGGGTTCCCAGAGGGATGGAGACGCGCAAAATGATCGGGCACCCCGTACATCGTCCCCCCTTCCACGGACCGGGCACCCCGAGCCCTTCACCCTGGCCCGGGTTCTGTAGATGGGGCAAATTCGACTCAGATGGAACCGGCACCTATTTGCGCTCATGTACTCCGGGATCCCCGGGGCTTGCTACCCTGAGTTTGACTTCTACAAAGTGAAGGACGCAGGTGAAGGTGCGCCCCGAGTCCTCCCTCGTCTTGGCTTTCCAAGCGCGTGGACCCCATCCCCGGGCCTTGCTTGGGTGCGAGGCTAGTCTTGGGGTATCCCGAGTGGGTTTTAGCTCCTAGACGGGGCAGTCCCGGGGCGCACGTGGAACCGCATGGGACAAGCCCAGCCCTGGGGACATATCGGCCTGGGCACGCGGGCCCCCACGATCCCCTGGGGCGGGCAAAGGAGGACGGGAGGGGCGAGGACACCCAGGGTGTCAATGTTGGGGCAACTGGGGGTGTGGCCAGCTCGCGTCTTAGGGCGCGCGGCTAGCCCCTTTCTGGGGGCCTGTGAGCGCCAGGCGCTCCCCGGGTGCACACACGCGGGCGGGGACTCCCTGGCTGCAAGAGACCCAGGAGTAGCGGTCGGGGGTGGGTTGGGGACCCTTCTCAGGGGTGCCAGTTTGTGCGCCCTGGCCACCTCCCTCTGGGAGTCTCTCCAGCAGCTCACAAAGGCACCGACTCCATCATGGCCCGGGGTGGCGCCTCTGCGGCTCCCGACACCCTCACCCCAGAAGCATCCACCCTGCAGACCCGCCTTCTCCCCCGTGCCCCGGTTCCCCGCCCCGCCCAGCCCTGCGGTGCGCCCAGTCCCGCCTTGGCCACGCCAGCGCGCGCGCAAGGACGCCTGTGGAGGGGAAGGGAAATGGGCGGGGGGGGGAGGGAAGGTCTATTTTTAGGATGCATGGGGAAAAGGGGGTGACCAGACCACAAAAGGTATGCGGCTCGCTCTCCAGGGAGAAGCCCTCGCTCTGCCCCAAACTCGGGTGGAAAGAGGCTGGATGAGGGCGCAGAGACCCGTGGGCGCGCGCGCGCGCGCGCGGTGGCTGGAGACTGGGCAGGGGACGCGACCGAGCGGGGACCCCCCAAAGTGGGCGCTGGAGGAATCGAGGTCACTGGCTTCCGAACCCTGAACCCCGAGCCCCAAACTCCGGCCCCTCCTCGCCTTCCCGCCGCGCACCGTTCCGGGACGCGCGCCCGAGCGCGGAGAGGGACAACTTTCGGGGTATCTGTCTGCGCCCCGCTAGGCTTCTGTTTCTCGGGATCTGCCTGCGAGGCAGGGGCCTCACTCGCTACCCCGCACAAACTCACCCCCAGACTCTAGAGGTGCCCCCAGCCCGCGGTCCCTTTTTCCCATGAAAAAAACTGGACACGTTGCGGGGCAGTGGACCCCAAAAATCTTTCTTCTTCCTGTGTGCGCTCTTGGAGCTCGGGACCGGGACTCAGTTTCCCTCCCGGTGCGTGCCAGGGCCTGACAGTGACGCCCCTGTTGGGGGTGGCCGAGGGGACCCCCGCGCGCGCGCACAACGGGGAAACCGGGCGCGCCCGGGCGGTGCTTCTGCGGCGGCGGCGGCGGCGCGCGCACCCCTGGGCTCCCCCGTGCGGGGCGGGCCGGCGGCTCCGGCTGCAGCCGCGGTGAGTAGGCAGCAAAGGGCGCCCTCGGGTCCGCTCGGGGTCCCCGGGGTCCTGGCCCCAAGACTGGGCAGGCGGGGCGCAGTGGTTTGGGGGAGCCACGGGAGGAGGGAAAAGCCTTTTATCTATCCCGACTCTGCTTCCGACTCCCCCATGCTCCTGTAACAAGAAGACTTCAGCTCTGGGACGCCCGAATTTCCCTGCGGGTCTTCTGGGGGGCTTTGAGCCAGTCCCCCTGCAGGGATGAGGAGGGAGGGAGAAGCGGGGTCCCTCTGTTTCCCCCTTTCTTAGCCCCCAGAGTGTGCTGGGGATTCCCTGCCGCAGGGACTCAGGGGACGCTCGACCCGCCTGCCCTCTAGGTGCTGGGCTCTGCTGCTCTTCCAATCGCCTTCCCTGGGACCCCATGCCCTTCTCCAACATGGGGGCGGCTGAGGCCCAGAGAGGGTCAGAGCGGAACCAAGGTCACACAGCGCGCCACAGCCCGGCTCAGGGTGTGGGGCAGTGGGTTTTGCTGGGTCGGGTCGTCCGCCCAGCCTGTCCTGTGGATCCCCAGGCCAAGCGGAGCATGAGACAGGCAGCCTGTCACCCCCATCTGCACCTCCGCATGTGCCAGGAATGCTGGGGTGAGCGGGTGCACTGGGGATCCCCGAAACTCTGCCCCTCTTGACCTTGGGCGGCCCTGTCCTCCCACCCACCCGCCAGCACTATGCTCTCCAGGCCAATCTGTGCCCACGGGGACACCAAGGAGGCTCTCCCTCCTTCCTTTAGTCTTGGTTCTGGAGGCAAAGTGCACCCCTGATCCTCATGTTTCTGAGTCAGCAGGGTCACCCTGTGCTCAGAGCCCATGTCCGCTCTACTCGGGGCTCAGTGCTCTCCACATCTGCCTCTGCTTCTGCAGGTCCAGGGGAGACCCGGAAGGTCCCAGCTCCCAGCGGGATCCGAAGCTTTTCCATCAAGGCTAGTCCTGAGACCCCAGCAGACACAGGGTGAGTGGCCCCTGACATACAGTGGGGCGGAACAGAGTGTGTTTGTGTGTGTCCTTACAGTGTGTGTGTGTGTGTGTGTGTGTGTGTGTGTGTGTGACTTTAAATCCCCCAATATCACCATGTTGTTAAATATCTCTCAGGAACCCCAGGATGGATTTCTTTGGTCCCTTTAGCCAGGCTGGCTTTTCTGGGTTTGCAATTTGGGGGGTGGGCGGCTGTTTCTGCAATGTTGAGACGAACCTCACGTCTCCTGAATCCCAGTTGAACTATCAGGACAGGGGACCTTCTCCCCACCCCCGGTATTTGGTCTTGTCCCCCCTCAGCTGATATGTATGAACTGTGGGTCCCTTCTTGGCCCTGAGCAGTGCAGGGCCTATCTGAGGGTACCTTGCTGCAGAATTTGGGGGTGCAGGGGACTGTAGGGCTGGGGCAGGAGTGGGAGCAGGAAGGGGAGCAGGGGGCAGTGCAGGAGGCCACAGGACTCACAGGACAGAGTTTTATAGCCATACACAGATCCTGGGACTGTATAACATGGGGGGCCCCAGGGTCAGAATTCCTGGGGTCTGGGCCACAGGGAAGGGCCCTGGGCTTGGCATGCCTGTGGCCAGTCTCTATGGGACCCGATGCCCCATGCTGGGGACTGGAGTGGATGAGGATCCTTTGAGTCTGGAGAATGCTAGGAGGGCATCTTGGAGGAGATGACCTTGTTCTTTCAGAAGGGTTCAGATAGAGGCGTAGGAGTTTGCCATTTGGGCCGAGGCTGGAGTATACCTGGTACATGGAGCTGCTGTCCGGGTGTTGTGATGGCCACATATATTATATATTTATTTTTTTTTGTTTTTTTTTTTTGTTTTTTGGTTTTTGGGCCACACCCGGCGGTGCTCAGGGGTTACTCCTGGCTGTCTGCTCAGAAATAGCTCCTGGCAGGTACGGGGGACCATATGGGACACCGGGATTTGAACCAACCACCTTTGGTCCTGGATTGGCTGCTTGCAAGGCAAACGCCACTGCGCTATCTCTCCGGGCCCTGTTTTGTTTTGTTTTTGTGAGTCACACCAGGCAGTGCTCAGGGCTTACTCCTGGCTCTTTGCTCAGGAATCACTCCTAGCAGGCTCAGGGGACCCTATGGGATGCCAGGAATCAAACTCCAGTGGGACACATGCAAGGCAAACACCCTTTCACCGTGTCATTGCTCCTGGCCCATATGCTATATATATATGTACCTGCTGACACTCAGGGGTTACTCCTGGCTATGCACTCAGAAATCTCCCCTGGCTTGGGGGACCATATGGGATGCTGGGGGATCAAACCACCATCCGTTCTAGGTTAGCTCGGGCAAGGCAAACATCCTACACCTGCACCACCGCTCTGGCCTCAATACTCCATATTTTTTTTTTTATTGAACCACTGTGAGAAACACAGTTTGAGTTTCAGTCATAGTTGCCAAGACACCTCACAGTGCATGTTTCTTGCTACCAATTTTCCCCCGTTTCCCTCCCCACTCCGTTTTACTTTTTGTGTGCTTTTTTGTTGTTCATTTTTATTTTTGAGGCAGTGCTCAGAGGTTTGCTTCTGGCTAACAGTGCTCAGGGGACCCTATGGAAATTGATTTGAACCTGGTTCAGCCTCGTGCAAGGCAAACGCCCTCCCCGCTCTGCTGTCACTCAGCCCCCCAAGACAAGGTCATCTGATCACCCTCTCAGCCCATGCTGGGTCCCCACATTCCATTGAATTTTCTCTCGCCTCCACCTCCAACGTGACCCCGATTTGGGGGGGTATCTTGTGTCTGTCCCCATGATGCCTCCAGCCTTATATGTGGGGGGCTGCTGACAGCATCTCCTGGTCCCCAAATCCTGGAGAACTAGTCACCCCTCTATTCCTCACTTCCTCCTGCCCCTCCTATCCCAGGTCCCCCAGGTCCCCTTGGGGCCCACTCTGCCCTGTATCGCCCTGCTGGGGACGCTGGTGTCCTGCAGAATCGTTTCTGTAATGGGGACACCCCAGATCACACCGACACACGCAAAACACGCACTTTGCAGGCCAGAGTGCCCAGTCCTTTGGCAAAGTTGCAACCTCAGATCTCACCCAGGGGAGGCCGCAGAGCCGCAGGGAACCGCTTTGGGGGTTTGGGGCGCTCGGAACTAGAGGTCTAGCGGGCCAGGCCTGGCCGTGCAGAGACCCGCATCTCCGGGTCCCCAGGGGCGGAGGCGGGACCTTTAAGAGGGGGCGGAGCCTTCGGGGTCGCGGGTGGGCGGTGTCCGCGAGCGCTCGGCCAATCAGCGCCGCCGCCCGCCTGGCTCCGCCCCCTCCGCTGGCCCGGGCGGGCGCGCTGGGGCGGGGGATGCGCCCGGGACCCGCGACCCCGGCCCGGCCGAATCCGCGCGCCCCGCGGGCCGCGCCCCGATCGCGCCCCGGACCCCAGCCCCGGGGTGCGCGCTCCAGCCGAGCCCCGCAGGTACAGGGTGGGGGGTGCGCAGGGGCCCCGCGGGGAGACGGGGGAGACCCCGGGAAGGTCCCAGGACCCCCGCCTCGGGCAGGGGCACCCCAGTCTGCTGGCGGGGCGGGAGGACGCGTCTCGGGGCTCATCGCAGCTCTTGGGGCGCCATCAAGTCGGGGCGCTCTGCAGAGTCGGTGACCCGGGACGCTTTGGGGGGCAGAGGGGGCGCCTCGGTGGGTCGGGGAGCCCGGTCTGGGACACTATCCCGCTGGGGAAGGTGGGGTCAGGCCTTGCAATCCGCTTGGCTTGGGGGTTCCCCCAGGGCCGAGGCTAGAGGACGCCCCCTGAGGCCCTGTGCTTGGGTCCAAACTGCAAGCTTGGCGGTGATCACGTCTCTCCCCACTTGTCCTGACAGCAGCCCCAGGTGGGAGTCACTGCAGGGGTTTGTTGTCTTACCTAAGGGCAGCCCACCCCGGGATGGGTGGTCCAGGGGTCCCACGCGCCACGGCTCCTGCCATGTGGGATTGTTGGTGGAAAGGGGCAGGTGCAATTAGTCTGCATCCAGTGACACCCCCAGGGTACCCGCCTTAGAGCTCTTGCCATTCACTTTCCCCCACTGGGTGTGCAGGAGCGAGCTGGGGTGTCCTACCTGGGCCACTGCTACCCAGTGTCCCCCAAGGCCTTCATGTGACCAGCAGAATCGCTCAGCACCCCGCACGGAGTTGGGAGTTCAGTGCCCAAGTCTCTGGAAAGTCGGTCTCTGGGGCAAGATTCTCATTCCATGCCAGGCACCCCCAAAGCCAGAGACAGACTCGGGAGGTCCTGGATCTTTGTGGGTTTTGTTTTAATTTTGTTTTGGGGCCATACCTGGCAGAACTCAGGGGTTACTCATGACTCTGCACTCAAATCCCCCTAGGAGGACCCTTTGGGATGTCGGGGATCGAACCCAGGTCCTTTCCAGGTGAGCCGTGTGCAAGGCAAACGCCATACTGCAGTGCTATTGCTCCAGCTCCGTTTGTCTGTTTTGGACACACCTGGCAGTGCTCAGGGCTCACTCCTTGCAGGCTCTGGGGATCCTATGGGATGCCAGGGATCGAGCCTGGATAGGCTGTGTGCAAGGCAAGAGCTCTCCCTGCTGTGCTGTCATTCCAACCCCAAGTCCTCAATTTTTGGGGTGCTACTCATCACCCAGAAAAGAGCCCCTCGTTGATATGCAAGCTTATCCAGGGCTTTGGGGAGGGGATCCTCATTCTCTTGAGCAGACCTTGGCTGCACTTTGGCCCTAGTTGCTTTTACTGGGGGTCTCAGCTGTGCAGACCGCACCCCACATCCCACAGCCAGGCCCACAGAGCAAGGCTGGATAGTGCCGCACTAGACCCTCCTGTCTGAACACCCTGTCCCACCCCACCCCCACCGTGCTGTGTGACCTTGATCACTATGCTGAGCATCTCTGGGCCTCTCTCCTCCCGCCTCCTCCCCACACCCAGCCTGGCTCCTGCAGCAGGGCTTACCGCCCCTGCCCAGGAGACCCCAGCTCTGCTCGCCCTGTCCTCACCTGTTCTCCCCCTGTTTAGGGCACTGCCTGACCACTCTGCCCCATGTCCCAGCTGGCATCCTAGTTCTGGCATCGTGTTGCCTGCCCACCTGGCTGCTGCAGCTCTGCCCCACATTGGGCCCAGGGCTCCCCGTCCAGCACCTGGTGATCCAGGAGGATGGTTCCGCTCCTGCTGTCAGCCCTGAAGACCCCAGGAAGTTCCCTGCACACGGGGGTCTAGGAAGGAGGGTGCTGTCCAGTGGGCAGGGTGCATTGGTAAAAATCAGAGATCAGGCCTAGAGCATGGCTCTGGCTTCTGTGTGGTGAGCTGCTAGAACACAGAGGGGTCCTGGGACCCCTCCCAGCCGGCTGTTCTGGGCCCCCAACTTCTGGTTCTTTTTTTTTTTTGTTTTTGGGCCACACCCAGCGTTGCTCAGGGGTTACTCCTGGCTGTCTGCTCAGAAATAGCTCCTGGCAGGCATGGGGGACCATATGGGACACCGGGATTCGAACCAACCACCTTTGGTCCTGGATTGGCTGCTTGCAAGGCAAACGCCGCTGTGCTATCTCTCCGGGCCCATCCAACTTCTGGTTCTTACGATGACTGGCATTCCCTCTTCCCTGCAGGTCGGCACCGGGACTCCGCGGCACAGCCATGCCGGGCCCCGGGCCTCGAGCGAACTGCAGCGCAGTACCTGCAGAGCCATGAACAGCCACAGTCTCAACGGCTGCGGGGCGCAGCCCCTGGGCAAGGCCTCGAGCCGAGACGCCCAGGACCCCGAGTCCGGCTGCCCTGCGCTGCCTGCTGTGAGCTCTGGCCTCCAGGTAGGGACCAAGGGCAGTGGGCGGGTGCAACTCCGGGAGCAGGAGGAGGAGGAAGAGGAAGAAGAGGAAGAGGACGAGGATGAGGAGGGCGGGCCCTGGGGCTCCCCCAGCCCGGGCCACCGCCTGGGCCACCGGCGGCAGCTGTTTGAGAAGCGCAAGCGACTCAGTGACTACGCGCTCATCTTCGGCATGTTCGGGATTGTGGCCATGGTAGCCGAGGCTGAGCTGTCGTGGGGTGTCTATGCCAAGGTAGGCCCCAGGGAGCCTGGAGACGGGGGCATAGAGGGTTGGGCCATAGAGATGGAGATGGGGCGCAGGGTGCATTGGGGAGGGTTGGCCACGGAGAATAGGGCACTAGGGGTTCTGACGTGGAGATGGGCGCAAAGCATACAGGGTCCGTCATGGAAACGGGCGGGCTTAGACAGATTCAGGGTGCATGGGGCCCCATGGAGATGGGCGGAGATTGGGGCCCAGGGCGCTAGGAGGTTCAGGAGTGGAGATGGGTTCAGGGTGCACGGGGTCAGCTATGGAGACGGACGCAGGGCATATGGGGTTGGCGATGGAGACGATTGTAGACGAGGGCGCACGGGAGGCAGGTCCGGCCGTGGAGCCCCGACCCCCACATGTGCCACTCGCAGGGGTCGCTGTGCTCGCTGGCGCTCAAGTCGCTCATCAGCCTGTCGACGCTGATCCTGCTGGGCCTGGTGGTCCTGTACCACGCGCGGGAAATCCAGCTGTTCATGGTGGACAACGGCGCGGCCGACTGGCGCGTGGCCATGACGCGCGAGCGCGCGCTGCTCATCTCGCTGGAGCTGGCGGTGTGCGCCATCCACCCGGCTCCGGGCCACCACCGGCTGGGCTGGACGGCACGCCTGGCGCTCAGCTACGCGCCCGCCGTGGCTGAGGCGGACGCCGACGTGCTGCTGTCCGTGCCCATGTTCCTGCGCCTCTACCTGCTGGGCCGCGTGCTGCTGCTGCACAGCCGCGCCTTCAGCGACGCATCAAGCCGAAGCATCGGCGCGCTCAACAAGGTCACCTTCAACACACGCTTCGTCATGAAGACACTCATGACCGTGTGTCCCGGCACCGTGCTGCTCGTCTGCAGCCTGTCGTCCTGGGTGCTCGCCGCCTGGACCGTGCGCGTGTGCGAGAGGTGCGTGGGCGCCTGCGCCAGGGGAGCGGGTGGGAGTGCGTGTGCCCGTGTCCAGGTTGCTGCTCGGCAGCCTATTTTCCTGGGAATGTGCCCGCCAGGCACTGGCACTGCTCGGGCTGGAAGGGCACAGGCCTGGGAGAACTCGGCTCATTTGATGGGGGGACCTGGTCTCGAGGACCCCGGAGGGTGGAGGCTGTAAGAGAAGGGGCCCCACGTCTCATGCACCCTCCTTTTCGTCTCTGCTTGCTGCACCCCGGACTCCAGGGAAGGCATGTGAGTCGCCCCTTCCCTGTCCCCCACCCCTAACTTTGCACTTGGGGCTTTGGGGGAGTCTGGGAGAAACGCTGAGGCTGGGTGGGGATCCCCATGCCACCCTCCTCCTGTCTGGGGACATGGATCCCATCAGGGTGGGCCTGAGGCTGACTTGGGCCTGACTCCGTGTGTTTGGCCTTCCTGAGTCTTGTCTGTCCATCCATCTATGTGTCTGTCTGTGTGTCTGCTGACAATGGGTCTGTCTTGGGGAAGGGGGTTGGGTGGTTAGAGGCACACGTAGATAGGTGCCCCTCGCTGCCCAGGATCCAGAGCCAAGCTGGAAGATAGTCAGGGTTCAGGGG
The DNA here is from genome assembly GCF_024139225.1 of Suncus etruscus. Taxonomy (NCBI): domain Eukaryota; kingdom Metazoa; phylum Chordata; class Mammalia; order Eulipotyphla; family Soricidae; genus Suncus; species Suncus etruscus. The sequence continues at coordinate 92,180,573 of NC_064862.1, read as the reverse complement.
TGCAGGGAAGAAAGAACAGAGGGTTTCTGGGGGTAAGGGCTTTTGGGATACAAAGGAAGGTTTCAGGGTACAGGGAAGGTTTGGAGGTACACAAGGGTTTGAGGTCATGGGGAGGGTTTGGGGTGCTTGGAGGGTTTCGGGGTGCAGGGTGGCTCCTCCATTCCCTTGCCCTGAGAAGACCCATACACACAGGCCCCCAGACAGGCAGGAGGTGGCCGGCAGCTTCCTGGGCGCCATGTGGTTCATCTCCATCACCTTCTTGTCCATCGGCTACGGAGACATGGTGCCCCACAGCTATTGCGGCAAGGCCGTGTGTCTGCTCACCGGCATCATGGTAGGTGTCATTGGGAGGGCGTAACCCTGCGAATGACTGTCACCCACATCTCCCTATTAGCCCCATGAAATCAAGGGGGCTTCCTGGAGGAGACAGCAGCTGCTGACAGGGACCCCTATCCCCTAGGGTGCCGGCTGCACGGCGCTGGTGGTGGCGGTGGTGGCCCGGAAGCTGGAGCTCACCAAGGCCGAGAAGCATGTGCACAATTTCATGATGGACACGCAACTCAGCAAGCGGGTAGGGCCGGCCTCAGTTTCCCTCCGAGGATCAAGGCCGGGTGGGTGGGCAGGCGGGATTGCCCCCGTGGGCCAGGCTGGGCCATGTCGTGTTGGGGGGCACACTGAGCCCCTGTCCCCGCAGGTGAAGAACACGGCGGCCAACGTCCTGCGGGAAACGTGGCTCATCTACAAACACACGAGGCTGGTGAGGCGGCCGGACCCCGGCCGGGTTCGGAAGCACCAGCGCCAGTTCCTCCAAGCCATTCATCAGTGAGTGGCGCCCTGGAGACCCGAGTCCTAGAGTGGCAGGGTGGTGGTGGGGTATGCAGGAGCTGCTTCTCCCTTAAGGCTCTTTGCCTCTTTCTCTGTGTTGGGACCACACCCAGTGGCACTCAGGGGTTTCTCCTGACTCTGTGCTCAGGAATCACTCCTGACAGTGCTTGGGAGCCCTATGGGTTTTTGGGTCACACCCGGCAGCGCTCAGGGGTTACTCCTGAAATTGTTCCTGGCAGGCTTGGGGGACCATATGGGATGCCGGGATTCAAACCACCATCCTTCCACATACAAGGCAAATGCCCTACCCTCCATGCTATCTCTCCGACCCCTTGGGACCCCTATGGGATACTGGCATTGAACCTGGGTTGGCCACGTTTAAGGCCAATGCCCTACCTGCTGTCTTGGCACCAAAAATTGATCCCAGATGCTCCTGCACCGAATTAACCCACATTTATAAGGACTCTGGGTGGGCTTAGACCCCCTCATAGTCCTTCCCAAACTGTTGAGGGTGGTGAGAACCTTCAGCTCTTCTGGGGCCCCTTTAGCCCTCAAGGGGGTCCAGGGGCCCCTGAGAGCGCCCCTAGGATGGCCACAGCAGAGTCTCCTGGAAGGGCGTCCTGAGCCCCCCGAGAGTGTCATGGTCAGTCCACGTCTGAGAACCCCAGGGACAGTTTAGATGAAAATCACGGGGGCTAAAGAGATGCTCTGGGGTGCTAAGCCAGCGATGGCCAGTTCTGACACCCCAGCGCCAATGGGTGTAACCCCAGAGCTGTGGGGAAATGGGCCAGGCTGGACCAGCAACAGAAGGGGCTGAGGGGAGGCGCCCCTCATTCGGTCTGCTTTGGCGTCGGGAGAGCAGCTCCTCCAACTGGAACCCCAGCCTTGACTCCATTCTGTTTTTTCTCCCATCGCCGCCCTGCAGAGCTCAAAAGTGAGTATGGGGGGCAGTGGATGCATGCAGGTGGCTGTCCCCTCGCCCCTCGCAGACACCCCAGGCCTTGCCCCACCCTGGTTCCCTCAATCCCTCGGCCCTTCCCATCGCACAGACTCCGGAGCGTGAAGATCGAGCAGGGGAAGCTCAACGACCAGGCCAATGCGCTGGCAGACCTGGCCAAGGTGGGTACCGCCCCCCACCCTGGGGTAACAGAAATTGGGACTCTGCTGGGGGCAGAAAGGCCCCGTGGCACGTGTGTGCTTGTGTGTTTGCATGCATGTGGCTCTGTGCTTGTGTGTCAGTGTTCCTGGCCTCCCACCGCCCTGAGGTGCCAGGTTGAGGGGTCCCCGCCCTCGCCAACACCAGCTACCGTGTCTCCGTGTCCGCAGACGCAGAACCTGCTGTGTGAGCTCACAGCCGAGCTGCAGGCTCAGCACGATGAGCTCGAGGCCCGGCTGGCGGCGCTGGAGGCCCGGCTGGACGCGCTGGGGGCTGCCCTGCAGGCCCTGCCCCGGCTCATCGCCCAGGCCCTGCGCGCCCCCCGCCGCCGCCACCACCACCGCCGCACCCCGGCCAGGAGCCCCCAGAGGGCAAGGCCCTCTGTGGCCAGCTGGGACTGACGGACCCTGGGGCCCCATCCGGATCCTCGACCCACACACTTTGGGGTTCAGGAGGCTGCGTTGGGCCGAACGACCCGGGGCCGGACCCCCGAGGCTTCCCACATCCCGCCCACTCCCCCCACCGCCGCGACGTGAGCCTGGAGCTTCCTCTGGTCCCCAAACCCCAGCCCTGGCTGCACCCCGGCCCCTGGTGGGCAGGGGCCAGGTGTGGGGTGACGGGGTCTCGGCAATTCTCAATAAAGCGGGACCCACACTCTGGTGCTCATGTGTTTCCTGGGGAGGGAGGTGACGGCCCCGGGTATGGAAGTTGTGGGGGCCACCTCAGCTCAGTTGGTAACACTGGCTGAAGGGTGATCATTTCTCTCTGGGTCTCCTTTCCCTTATCTCAAGCTCCTGGGTTTTTTGGGGGTGGCCTAATCTGAGTGACCGAGTGTCAGCTCAGCACCCCTCGGCTTAGATCACCCCGACCACACCCCCTTCCTAACCCACCTCTCCGTCTTTCCAGACCCCCTCTCCCCCAGCGTAGCTGTACAGGGGCCAGAGTGAGAGCACAGAGGGCTGGGAACTTCCCTCGAACTGGACTGACCCGGGTTTGATCCCCGGCATCTCATATTGCGTCCCTCCAGTGCTGCCAGGAGTCACGCCTGAGCACTGCCAGATGTGGCTCAAAAAGAAAAAAAGGCAAAAGCCTAGTTGTGCAAGGTGGACGCCTCTGGAGTTCAGGGACTCAAGGGAACCACCTTTATCTCCAAAGCCCGGCTTCCTTGCTACCTAGTCTTGGCCCTGCCTCAGTTTACCCAACTGGGTCCCAGGGATATAATAGTCTCCGAGGGCTTGCAGATGAAATGGGGTGTTGCACAGAGGGAGGGGAGGGGTGCCCCTGCAGGTTCAGGTGCCCCTCTTCCTCCTTGGAGTAGGAAGGGAATCCATAAAATGGTGACATGCTTGTGACTAGGTTTCGGGGGGCTTCAGACCATACTGGGCAGGAGCAAAAGAAAAGATGTGGGATGGATAAGAAAGTGAGTCACACTTCCTGCCCTGTGTTCCGAGGAATCTGGGGTCCTCTGGCCTTACCCGGGCCTAGCCGCTGTGTGACCCCTCATGTTCCTCACAGCCCCCAGGACCCACCAAGGAGACTCGCCTTCCTGCCAGGGCCTCCTCTTTCTCCTCACCCCTCTGAGTCCTCCCTCCAGGGAACACGACCCCCCCAGTTCAATCCCAGCACCACCTCCTCCATGCAGTCCTACCTACAGCCTCTACTTTCCCCTTCTGCCCTGCCCCGGGCCTTCTCATCGGTAGCCATGGCCAGGTGAGACCCAGTCCTCACCCGGGGGGCCCGGGTCTTGGGGTGGGGTTGGGGGGCGAAGCCCAGAGACCCTGGAGTCCGGATGAGTGCTGCGTCCAGGCCGCAGTACACGCGATAACCAGCAGAGGGCGCACCCCACCCGCAATTCACCTGGAGGCCTTCGATCCTCCGCGTTTCTTGGGGAAACTGAGGCCGGTGAGGCCGCATTCCAGCCTAGGAAGGGGTGAGCAGGGAGGAGGGTCCCCCGAGGGCCCCTGTGCTGAGCCTTGTGGAGTTCACCTTCACCTAAGGGACAGAGGCCAGCTGATCACCAGCTTTCTTCTTTCTTGCAGAGAGGGGAAACTGAGGCCCACTGTTTCCTGCAGAGGGCTCCTTCACCCAAACCCAAACCCACATCCGACTTCCGCCCCTGTTGCACCAAGGGAAACTGAGCCCCGGCTGGGCCAAGGTTTTCTGAGCCCGACCTGAGATCAGATATTTTTGCTGTGGATGTTTTGGTTTGTTGGGTGTTTTTTTTTTTTTTTTTTTTTTTTTTTGGTTTTTGGGCCACACCCAGCGGTGCTCAGGGGTTACTCCTGGCTGTCTGCTCAGAAATAGCTCCTGGCAGGCACGGGGGACCATATGGGACACCGGGATTCGAACCAACCACCTTCGGTCCTGGATCGGCTGCTTGCAAGGCAAACGCTGCTGTGCTATCTCTCCGGGCCCCTTGTTGGGTGTTTTTGTTAGTTGGGTTTTTGTTTGTTTTCTGCCACACCCAGAGGTGTTCAGGGGTTCCTCCTGGCTCTGTGCTCTGGAATCACTCCTGGCAGGCTCGGGGGACCCTATGGGATGCCGGGGATGGGACCCTACAAGGCAAAGCCCTCCCCGCTGTGCACTAGCTCCAGGCCCTGAGGACAGATCTTGATAGTGTCTCATACCCGCAACAGGGTGGCACACACACACACACACACACACACACACACACACACAACACACACACACACATACACACGCACACACCACCGGCTCAAGCAGGAGGAGTGGCCTGAATCTAATTAATGATTAATCTGAATGGCCCAGCTTCCCGCGGGTCACCTGCGAGGTTCAAGTTTCTCGCTTCATTTCTGGGTCCCCGAGGACACGAAGCGGACAGGCCAGGGCAGAGCGAAAGCACAGCGGGAAAGGCGTTGGCCCTACACAAGTCCGACCCGGGTTCAATCCCCAACATTTCTTAGGCTCCCCTGAGCAGGAAATGATCCCTGAGCTCGGAGCCAGGAGTAACCTCTGAGCACTGCTGGGTGTGGCCCTAAGACAAAGAGCTTTGGGAGGACTCGGGGGAACCACCTTTATCTCCAAAGTCGGGTTTCCTTGCTGCCAGCCACCGCCCTGCCTCAGTTTACCCAGCTGAACCAGTGAACCCAGCTGGGTTCAAGAGGACATAGTTCCCGAGTGCTAGCAAATGATAAGGGGGTGCTACCCTGGCCCAGAAGGGAGGATCGAGGTGTCCTTGTGGGTTCCGAATGCCCCTCTCCTCCTCACCCTCCTAGGAGTAAGGAGGGGGGCCCCAAGAAGGAGGTGTTGGGGTGTTCTAACAGCATGTTTTGGGGTGCTAGACCCCACTGTATGAGCAGGAGCAGCACAGTGGCAGTGCCGGAGGCTCTGGGGCCGCCCTGAGCACTGGCACAGGAGCAATCCCCGAGCTCAGAGCCAGGAGTCAGCCCCGAGCAGCACCCCCAAACAACCCAATACTCATTCCATGAACCGACCTGCAGGCAGGCAGGCAGGGAGGGCGGGCGCAGCCGGAGCGTTGGAGTTCCGGGCTGGTCAATTTCACCCTGTAACCACGCCCCTCGACGCTCTCATTGGCCGGCTTCTCCAGGGGCGTGGCCTCCTGTCACTCAGCCGTATAAAAGGGCTCGCGGTGTCTCCGCCGAGAGTCGCCGGCCTCGGCGCGCGCGTCCGCAGGTTCGACACCGCGTGGTTCGCGTGGGTCCCCGAACCACGATGCTCTTCGACCGGGTGAAGGCGTTCTCAGTGCTGCTGGACGGCGCGGCCGCGGGGTCCGAGCCGGTGTTCAGCGGCGGCCAGGCGCTGGCGGGCCGGGTGAGGCTGGAGCTGGCGGGCCCCGTGCGCCTGGGCGCCCTGACTCTGCGCGCCCGGGGCCGGGCCCACGCGCACTGGACCGAGTCCCGCAGCTCGGGCTCCAGCACCGCCTACACGCAGAGCCACAGTGAGCGCCTGGACCTGCTGAGCCGCCGGGCCACGCTGCTGGCGCCAGGTAGGCGGCTCAGGGGGGTCCCGGCCCTGCGCCCCTGTGCGCCCCGGGGACGCGCTCCTGAGCCGCCCGCCTTGCCGTGTCCCACCCGCAGAGGCCGGACAGACGCTCAGGCTGCCCGCGGGCCGCCACGAGTTCCCCTTCAGCTTCCAGCTGCCCCCGTAAGTCCTGCCTAGGTGGCAGAGGCGGGCTTGGGGGTCCCGGAGCGCCCCCCCCAAACCCGGAGCCTCCTCTCCAAGCTGGCCTGGGCTCCCCACCCCGGTGGGAAGGGGTTCCTCCTCTGCGGTGCTTTGGCTTTTGCACCCCAGGGTCTGCTCCGGAGGGATCCTTGGGATCCACCACACACACCCCAGCTAGGTTTATGCCTCAGTTTCCCCCCAAACACCTGAGCGCACCCTCCCCACCCGCCCCCAGGACCCTGGTGACGTCCTTTGAGGGCAAACACGGCAGTGTCCGCTACTCTCTCAAGGCGGTGCTGAGCCGGCCCTGGGTCCCCGCACGCCGGGCTAAGAAGGTCTTCACGGTCATCGAGCCTCTGGACATCAACACCCCGGCACTGCTGGTGCGTCGGGGCACCTCCAAAAGCCAGGAGGGAGGGATCCAGCTCCCCACGGGGTGAGGGACCCGCTGGGCCCGGCTGTGGAGCCGGGGGCTAAGAATTTTGTTCTGGGGCTGGAGAGATAACATGGAGGTAGGGCATCTGCCTTGTATGCAGAAGGACGGTGGTTCGAATCCTGGCATCCCATAGGGTCCCCTAAGCCTCCCAGGAGCGATTTCTGAGCGTAGAGTCAGGAGGAACCCCTGAGAGCTGCCGGGTGTGACCCAAAAAGGAAAAAAAAAAAGGAATTTCAGTTCTGTGTGTCTCTGTGCATGTCTGTCTCTTTGCTGTGTCACCCTCTCTGGGCTCCGAGGCCCGTCCTGGTCCCCTGGACTATGCCTCAGTCTCTCCCCCTGTCTCATGCCCCTCCCAGGTCCTCTTTCTTGCTTTGGGATCACACCCAGGGGTGCTCAAGGCTCCCTCCTTGCTCTCAGCTCACTCCAGTAGTCGGAGCCATAGCACGGCGTTTGCCTTGCACACAGCCGACCTGGGGTCTATCTTCCGCTTCATTCAGGGTTCCCCAGGAACCAGCCAGGAGCAACCCTTGAGCACCGCAGGGTGTGTCTCAGAATAACAACCGCCAAAAGGAATCACTCCAGGGGGTTGGAGCAATAGCCCAGCAGTAGGGCATTTGTCTTGTACGCAGCCCACCCCAGAAGGACCCGGATTCAATACCTGGCATCCCAAATGGTCCCCTGAGCCTGCCAGGAGCGATTTCTGAGCGCAGAGCCAGGAATCATCCCTGAGCGATGCTGAGTGTGTCCTCAAAAGAACCACAACGAAAAAGAATCACTCCAGGAGGGTCTTGGGGGACTTTATGGGGTGCCTGGAAGGAACCCGAGTCTACCACTTGCTAGGCTGGTGCCCTCCTCCCTCTCCACTGCCCCGTGACTCTGAGGGCCCCCCAGTCCTGGCAAGGCCTCCCCAGCACCACCAGGCGCGCTGGGCTGGCACACAGCGGCCCATTCACCCCCATCTCGCCCGCCCCAGGCCCCGCAGGCCGGCGCCCGGGAGAAGGTGGCTCGGTCCTGGTACAGCAACCGCGGCCTCGTGTCCTTGTCGGCCAAGATCGAGCGCAAAGGCTACACGCCAGGTGCCGGGCTGGGCGCACGGGTGGGTGAGGTGCGGGGTGCTGGGCACGCACCCCGGGGCATGGGGAAACTGAGGCTGAACCCCCATCTCCGGGTCCTGCAGGAGAGGCCATCCCCATCTTCGCCGAGATCGACAACAGCTCGTCCAAGCCAGTGCAGCCCCGGGCCGCCCTGGTGCAGACGCAGACCTTCGGGGCTCGGGGGGCAAGGAAGCAGAAGCACGTGGTGGTGGCCCGTCTGGGCGGCGAGGCGGTGGCCCCCGGGCGGCGGGCGCTGTGGCAGGGCCGGGCGCTGCACATCCCCCCGGTGGGGCCCTCCATCCTGGGCTGCCGGGTGCTCCACGTGGAATACACGCTCAAGGTACACACCCGCGGGGGTTCCCTACCCCCGGACCCCCCCACAACGCAAGGTGCACCTCCAATCTCGTCCTCCCCACCGCACAGGTGTGCGTGGACATCCCAGGGACATCCAAGCTGCTGCTGGAGCTGCCCCTGGTCATCGGGACGGTCCCCCTGCACCCGCTCTGCGTCCACTCCACCAGCCTCATGCTGGGCTGGGAGCCGGGGACCCCGCTGGAGTGGCCGGAAGGTGCGTATCCCTTTTCTTTGGGGTGCCAGGGGCCCCGGGACTCCCTCCTCTCCTCCAGCCTCTGTCACATCACCCCACTTCATCTGCCGCAGCTCCCCCAGAATACTCAGAGGTGGTGGCAGATGACAGCCCCGTGTTCGCCCCGGAAAACCAGGACCTCCCCTTGTTTTTCGCGGACCCCTTTATGCTCTATATCCAGGAGTTCCGCTACCGCCCACCTCCCCTGTACTCGGAGGTGAGTGCTCAGGGGTTCCTCCTGGCTCTGCGCTCAGAAATCGTCCCTGGCAAGCACGGTGTGTGTGGGGGACTGTATAGAATGCTGGGGATCGAACCTGGGTCCTTCCGGGGTTAGCCACTTGCAAGGCAAACTATCACTGTGCTAATGCTCTGGCTCACTCTCCTTTCTTTTTCGGTCTGGAGTGAGGGAACCAGAGTTTAGAGGGTCCCTGGGGGGTTGTTGAGCCCTTGGTGAGGGGGTCTCCTGACAGCCTCGTGTCTCACAGGAGGACCCCATCCGACACCCCAGCTCGTGAGGCTGCTGCCGTGACCAGAGGCTGAAATGGTTCACAGGCAGCATAAAGGCATCAAGACCCAAGATGGGGAAACTGAGTCTGGGGCCAAGACCACACAGGAGCATCTCCTGCTCTTGCTCGTGGAACTGGCTGCTCAGGACCCCAAGGATGAGAGAGAGAGAGAGAGAGAGAGAGAGAGAGAGAGAGAGAGAGAGAGAGAGAGAGAGAGAGAGAGAGAGAGAGCAGACCCTGAGTCCAGAACGGGCAGGGGCAGCGCCTTCCTGGAGGTGGTGTCCCTCAGGCTGCTGCTGTCATGTGGAAAGTCCTGGGGATCGAACCTGGGACCTCGTGTGCCACCATCACCTCTCCTGGCCCAGGAAGGGCTTTCTCTCTGCAGCTTTGAAGCATCCGAGCTGGGAGGGTGAAGAGACGTGGAAGGGGGACTGGACCCGGGGGACCCAAGGAGGTGTAGGAGTTCTCTCCTGGGACCTCAGTGGACTTTGGGGGGATCTCCAGGCTTGAGACCCCTGAAATCTAGCTATGACTTTGGGGCCCTCAGGGATAACACCACAGGGCGCAGGGTGGTGGGAGAGTATTTAGGACACGGTGGGTGCTGCAGAGGACCCCCCCAACTCTGCAGGACTTGAGCCCAGGTGGGGGCGGGGCCAACCCGGAACCAGCATTTCTCAGGTTGTCCTGATGGTGCTTTTCTGGGACTTTTTTGTTCTATTTCATTTTTGTTTGTTTGTTTGTTTGTTTGTTTTGAGCCACAGCTGGCCGTGCTCAGTGCTGACTCCTGGCTCTGCACTCAGGGATCACTCCTGGGGTACCATGGGGGTGGGTGGGCGAGGACCCTGTGGGAAGCCAGGGATCGTACCCGGGTCAACCTCCCCACCGTGCTCCAGCTCGGCCCCTTGTCCGAATTTTTCAATAAAGCTTTCAAGGTGCCCTGGGCCGGCTGGTTTCTTCCCTCGCACCGTAGAGGAGGCTGCCGTGTGTGTGTGTGTGTGTGTGTGTGTGTGTGTGTGTGTGTGTGTGTGTGTGTGTGTGTGTGAGTTTGAATGTGTGTGTGAGTCTGACTGTGTGTTCACGCATATCCCAGCAGGATCCCCCCCAGGCACCTTCTCTCCAGGGACGATGGGGCTCCCAGCCCAGGCACCTGATTCCTCCGAGTCTGTTTCCCCTCTGGGACTAGGGGTGCCCTTGCCCCCCATGGTGCCATCTGCCCCGGGCCTGTGCTGGTCGCCGGACAGTGGGGTGGATGGTCCTTGTGCCCATGGTGGGGGGTTCGGCTGTGACCGGGCTGCAGGGGTGCTGGGTTCAGGGGTGCAGATGGCTTCTGGGCTTCAAGTGCCTCCTCCTTGGCTTCCGAAACCTGATCTCTGAGGCCCTGCCAGGTCCTGGCAGGACAGAAGAGTCACAACCCTTGTGGGCTGAGAGGGGCGAAGAGGGAGACTGGCTGAGACCCCAGTTTCACCCGGCACCCCAAAACAACCACCCATCCCCACCTGCAGGTCTGGGGGGCCTGAGACTTAGGGTTCCTGTGGCAGGTTCTGGGGCAACACCCTTGTTCCCAGGACTCCCGGCCTCCAACCACTGGCGTCCTCTCATGGTCTTCTCTCCCTGACTCTGTCTCACTATCTCTCATCTCTATCTCACTGTTCTGTATCTCTTCCTGTCTCTGTCTCTCAATGTCTCTGTCTCCCTGTCTCTGTCTTTCAATGTCTCACATGGTCTCTCTCACTCTGTCTCTGTCTCTCACTGACATCTCTCACTCTCTGTCTCGCACCATTTCTGTCTCACTGTCTCTTTCAATATCTCTCATGGTCTCTATCTCTGTCTCTCGCTGTCTTTCACCATCTCTGTCTCTCGCTCTTTGTCTCTCCATGTGACACTGTCTCTGTCTCACTGTCCCTGTCTCTCATTGTCTCTTTTTTTTTTTTTTTGGTTTTTGGGCCACACCCGGTAACGCTCAGGGGTTACTCCTGGCTATGCGCTCAGAAGTCGCTCCTGGCTTGGGGGACCATATGGGACACCGGGGGATCGAACCGCGGTCCGTCCAAGGCTAGCGCAGGCAAGGCAGGCACCTTACCTTTAGCGCCACCGCCCGGCCCCTCTCATTGTCTCTTTGTCTCCATGTCTCTCACTGTCTTGCTATCTCTCTGTCTCTCACTACCTCTGAGTCTCTCACTGTCTCTGAGTCATTTTTCTCTCCTCTCTGGTCCAGTCCTTTTTTATTTTGGGAATTTGGGCCTCTCCCACAGTGCTCAGAGGTTTCTGCTGGTTCTGCCCTCCCTCCGGGGACCAAAGGGCTCAGCCACTTGCAGCAGCGCCCTCCCTCCTGTCCCCCCCAATCCCTCCCCTGAGTCGCAACCAACCGCTTGGCCTGGGTCCAGGCGCTGCTGTTCAGGAATCTGGGCCGCGCCCGCCGCCCTCCCTGCACGGCACAAGCACAGGCTGTCCTGCTCTGGGCTCGGCACGGCCTGTCCCGGGGCCGGCCCCAGCGCCTGACTCCCAGATGCGGCCCTGCTGAGCTCATCCCGTGGGGGCCCCTCTCGGCCAGAGAACCCTCCTGGGCTGGGGACAGAGCACTGCGGGTGGCCCCAAAGCAAAACCAACAAAGCAGAAAAGAGAAGTGGGTCGCTGCAGGAGGAGGGGCGGAGCCCAGGCTGTGCCGCCCGTGTCCTGTCCCCCGGTGGGACCCGCCGAGGGATGTGGGAGAAGAAGGTGCTAGAATGACACCCAGCCCAGCTGCTGATGTGCCCCATCCCTGTGCCACGGGTCCCGGGACACGACTGATGTCCGGCCTTGCCCCAGCCACACACTTCCTGGAGCCCCTGCTGACCCCTGCACTTAACACTGACCCTGAACCCCAACCATGCGTGTTTCCCTGGACACTCCTCGAAGCCGGGTTGGAGTCGCACAGAGGGTCTGGCCAACACCGCTTCTGTCCTGGTCCCTTCAGACTCCGTGCTCAGCCTTGGGCCCCTCATGTTCTCAAAGGAAAGTTCCAGAAAGCGGGTGCTGATGGTGCTAAGCAGGGTCTGGGGCCACTCTGGACCCGGCCAGAACATCTGACCAGCCAGCAGAGCTCTGGGATTTCCTCCCGTCCTCAGAGTCCACATTTGGGGCTGCTAAAAGGCCTGACATATGGATAGTGGAAAGGGGGATCCCAAATCCTACACCAGCAGCGTTCCGATCCGATTCAGCAGGGTGGCATCCACACCCACACCACACCGCATGCTGAGGGCTGGAACTGCTAGGGCACAGAAGGAAACAAGCCCTCAGCATGGGGTTTTGATGGGTGAAGAAGAGTCTGCCAGGGAGGGTTTTTTGTTTTTTGGGTCACACCCGGCAGCACTCAGGGGCTACTCCTGGCTCTATGCTCAGAAATTGCTCCTGGTAGGCTCGGAGCGGGGCACCATATGGGATGCTGGGATTTGAATCACCATCCTTCTGAGTCTAAGGTAAACGCCCTACCTCTGTGCTATCTCTCTGACCCCCAGGGAGGGTTTTGATGGGTGAAGAGGAGTTTGCCTAGGAAGGCCCCCAGGCTGGCCAGGCTGGGCCGAGTGGGTCAGGGCAGCAGCAGATACAGATGGGCTTGTGACTGGGAGGTCCTGTGAGGGACCCTAGACTGGCTTTAGGCCCCACCAGCAGCACCCCAACTTGTGTTTCCTGAGCCTGCCAAGGTCTGCTTCCCAGTTGCAAGGCTGAGCCTGGGGCATGGGAGGGGGCAGCTTGAGGGGAACAGGGGCCGGGCAGGCCCTACTCTCCAGAACTTTCCGTCAGCATTTCCAGTCTCTTGCAACAGGAAGTGGCACCTCAGGGGAGCTAGAGCACTTCCTGAGCCGGCCCTGTGACGCACCAGCCGCCACCAGCCCCGGGGAGGGCCGTCTGGGGTTGGGGCCCGGTCTGCAGCCCTGCTGGGTACCACTGGATAGGGGCGCCCCCAGCTCGCCCCCACACAGTGGGGTTCACTAGCCTAAGATCACAGGGTCACTCTGGACTCACTGGTCTCTTACTGACGAATCTACTCAGCCCTCAAAACCCCACCTTCGATGCCCTTTCACCAGCCTATTACTGTGACATATCTCAGTCTCCGCTGGATGGGCGAGAGGAGAGGCCACCCACGAATCCGCCTAGGTACTCCCCTCCCTGTGCTCACAGATCTGGCAGGACGGTACTGTCCCCCCAGATGGACGGATGGGAAGGGGGTCCCTGCAGTGCCTGAATCTGATCTGAGCTTCTCAGCAGGTGATGTCGGGGTGGGGAGCCCATCAATGGTGCCCCCACATGGGATCTTGAGTCAGGAGAAACATACACCTCCATCCACTAGGGGTGATGGGCTGCAGGTCTGTCATGGGACTCCGGACCCCCCAAGACTCCCTGGACCCCTGAAGGTCTCTAACTTCCATCATAGTTTTAATTTTGATCACCTTTTGTGTGTTTGTGATTTTCTTTATTTTTGGTTTTTGGGTCACACCCAGTGGCACTCAGGGGTTCCTCCCAGCTCTGCGCTCAGAAGTCGTTCCTGGCAGGCTCAGGGGGACCATAAGGGAAGCTGGGAATCGAACCCAGGTTCATCCTGGGTCAGCTGCTTGCAAGGCAAAAACCTACTGCTGTGCTATCACTCTGGTCCCTGTTTGTGATTTTTGTTTCTTTGTTTGTTTTGGGGCCTCACCCAGCAGTGCTCAGGGATCACCCCTGGAGGGCTCGGGGGACCCTACAGGATGCCTGGCATCGAACCCGGGTCAGCCGATGGCAAGGCAAACAAACGTCTTCCTGCTGTGCTGTGGCTGAGGGTTCTCGCATGGTACAGGCCTGACAATCTGGCTGCCCCACAGCCCGGGGACCCCCCATCCTGACCACTTAAGACAAGACTGGGCCGGGCGGAGGTGGGGCCGTGTCCCCAGCGGTGACCCGAGTGTTTTCCGGCCTCTGGACAGCGGCCGAGTGTGGCCGGGCCCAGCCTCTTGGGACACTGTTTACCGAGGATCAAGTGGCCACGGCTGGGCGCGAGGTCTGGTCACAGGAGACACTCCTCCAGCCGCCTGCCAAGAACACCCAGCACTACTGCAGGCCCGGTGCCCCCTCAAACCCTGGTGTCTGCACCAATGGGCCTGTGGGTTCCAGAATGTCTGGAATGCCCTAGGCCCCCCGGCTGCCAACTTGGTCTGGGGGCCTGGGGATAGGATAGAGTCCTTGTTTACCTTGCACGCAGCTGACCCAGGGTTGATCCCCGGCATCCCACAGGTTCATGAGCCTGTCAGGAGTGGCTCCTGAGTGCAAAGTCAGAAATCCGCCCTGAGCACCACCCACACTCCATAGGGTCTCCTGAGCACTGCCAGGAGGGAGCCCTGAGCACAGAGCTGGGAGTAACCTCTGAGCACAGAGCCAGGAGTGATTCCTGAGCACAGAGCTGGGACTGAGCCCCAGAAAGAAGGGAGGAGGCCGGGCACAACCCCTCTGGGCTGAGGAAGGACTCAGAGAAAACACCAGAAACATGAGACTGAGGCACCCAGAAAGCAGAGGGGCCCATGGGAGACAGTGGGGTACAGGTCAGGGGAAGGAGGGGGATATGCAGGGTTAGACCATGTCTGGGTCCGACAACTCCCAAAGGGTTCAGTGGCCCCCAAAAGACTCCGCAGGTGTCCAGATGCTCCCCACCCTCAAAACCAACCCTGGTCCCAAAGCAGCCCCGGGACCTGCTAGAAAAGTCTTGGGGCAGGCCACTGGATGGAGCCCAGACCCGGCCGGTGACTCAGAGGTGCCAGGAAGGTGGCAGAGGGTGGCCTGGGCGCGTCTGCCAGGCAGGTTGCGGGTGCGGAGATTGTGGGGTGTGGACCCAGATATCTCCACTGATTGCTGAGTCTTGACCAAGCGATTGGAATCCAGCTGTGCGCGGCTCAGAAGCAGGTCAGGGCGGACCCGGGCGTCTGGAGGGGACAGGGACCAGGTCACAGTGTCACTGGGCCCCACTGCCCTGGGCCTTGTGGAAAGAGCTCCGGACCCCAGCAACAGAGGGGTACCGAGAAGCATCAGCCAGTGCTGGGGAACCAAGTTGTGAGGGCCGTGGCGTAAACAAGATGCCCAGTGTCAGGCGAGGCGAGTACTGAGGGGGTAGCAAGCGGGCCCGATAGCCTTCATCTGGGAACAGACAGAAGCTGCCAAGGTCGGGCCCAGCCAGGAAATTCTCAGAGCCGAGGAGGCATGGCCCCGCTATCGGGGTGGGTCTGGGGGATGCTTCTACCATGGGGTCACCTTGCAGGGATCCCTGAACCTCAGGGAACCCCAGAACCATCACACTTTCTGTTTGCCGAAAGCTGCCCCGAGAGATGTCCAGGAACAAAATCCTGGGATGACAATGGCTCTGGGTTCGAGTCTCCATGTTTATTTTTTTTTTTTTGGTTTTTGAGTCACACCCTGTGACGCTCAGGGGTTACTCCTGGCTATGCGCTCAGAAGTTGCTCCTGGCTTCTTGGGGGACCATATGGGACGCCGGGGGATCGAACCGCGGTCCGTCCTAGGCTAGCGCAGGCAAGGCAGGCACCTTACCTCCAGCGCCACCGCCCGGCCCCTCCATGTTTATTTATTTAGTTAGTTTTTGGCCCGTGTCTGGCAGTGCTCAGGGCTGACTCCTGTCTCTGGGCTTTGGAATCACTCCTGGCATGCTCAGGGGGACCTGATGGGGTACCAGGTATCGAACCCGGGTCGGCTATGTGGCAGGCCATCGCCCTCCCTGCTGGGTGCTCATTTTTGGTCTGTTTTCGGGTCACACTCAGCAGTGCTCAAGGCTGACTCCTGGCTCTGTGCTCAGGGACCACCACGGCGGGGTTTGTGGAGGGGTGAAACTTGGCTGAGCCCCATGCCAGGCCAGGCCTCCCGTCCTCCCACGGCGCCTCATGCACCCCACCTGGGTCGGAACCAGAAAAGTCGGTTTTGCAAACTCCGTGGGCACTGCCGCCGCTGCCACCTGGCGGCCGTGAGCGGGACAGCAACAGCGCACCCCAAGGCGCTTTGGGGTTTAGGGGTCCCGCTGGAGCCCGTGGGGGGTCCCAAAGGAGACAACGCCAAGTCTGCTCACCACCAGGTTGATCTCCGAGTGGACAGTCCCCTGGGATCTCCTGGGCGGGAAAGGCAGAGCCAGGCCGGTTTTAGGGGTTTTGTCTTTTACCTTTTTTGGTGGTGGGGTTTGGGCCATACCCGGTGTCACACAGGGATTACTCCTGGCTCTGCGCTCAGAGATTCCTGGCAGCTTCGGGGGACCCTCTGCGATGACAGGGAGTGATTCAGGGTTGGCCGCATGCAAGGCAAAGGCCCTTTCTGCTGTACTCCCACTGTCCTGTCTTTCGGGGCTTCCTTGTGGTCCTTTAACTTTGTTCCTCGTGGACTGGTTGTCCTGGGTCTCCCAGAGGCTGATTGATAAGTGTGGGGGATAAATAAATGAATGAGTGAATGAATGAATAAATGAATGAATAACCAGCCCTTCCGAGAAAGGAGCACGAAGCTCTGTGGAAGCCTCTGTCGTCAGGACTTGAATTTGCTCCTTTGTTTATTGGGCGGGAATTGGCAGACAGCAGAGCAGCAGCTTGAACCCGGGACTCCCACAAAAAAAAAACCTGTTCCATACCTTCCCCGAGGAGGCAGGGACCAGCCCAAGGCCCCTCCGAAGTCCAGGCCACTGGGGCCGACTTCTCATCACCCCCCCATTTCCTGGGGTCCCTCCTGCCTGAACCCCCAAGGCCAGATCAGGGGGCTTCGGGCCTCTCGGTGGCCACTAGGCGGCATGCATGGATGGTCCTTCGGGCGCTGGACAGGCCTCTCCCGGCCGGGCTACTGGCCTCACCGCCCTGAGTCCTCCTTCGAGGATCCCGGGGGTTGCTGCATGTTCAGGCTGGTTTCAGAGCCACCCACCAGGGGCTCCTGCCCGGGACTGTCCAGACCCATCCCTGCCGCTTCCTCCAGGCAGCCGGTCACCGCCAAGGCCTCTTGCAGGGATGCTTCTTCTAGGAAGTCCTCTGGGCTGACCCAAAGCCAGGCCTTGGGAGAGGGAAATGGAAGTGGGTGGGGGACTCTGGGTGTCCCCATGTCCCGTCTTCACAATAGGGCCCAGGTCAGGAAATTCTGGATCCTGAGGCTAGTTAAAGGACCCACCCACTGTCCCGACTAACCTCCTCTCTGCCCCTCTCAGGAAATGCCTTTTTTCATCCCTTTTTTATTTTTTATTTTTTGGTTTTTGGTTTTGGGCCATACCCAGCAGCACTTAGGGGTTACTTCTGGCATGTTCAGGGGACCCTATGAGATGCCAGGGATTGAACCTGGATTGGCCACATGCAAGAAAATTTCCCTCCCTGTTCTGCTCTCACTCTGGCTCTGGGCCCCTACCGGTATTTCTTCTCATCCATGGGCAGAGCACTGACCTTCGAGCCCATTCTAGTGACAGAGTTTGTGCCCCCCCTCCAGCTCCCTTCCACTGGACAGTCACAGTCACAGTCTCAAGTCTGGGCCAGTAATGACAGCTTGACTCTGCCCTTCACTCCAGTTAATTCAGGTGACTTGGATGCCTCGTGTGCACTGAGGGAAGTGAAGCCCGGCTGCTGGATCTAATCCTGCCTGCTCCCCTCTTTTCTGTCCAAGCCTCTTGGGTGTCTGAGCCAAGGACATCACCCACCTTCTAGGAAGCTTTCAGGTTCCTGCTGGGGCCTCTTTCTGCCCAAATGCAGGGTGACCCTTCTGAGAGGTGGCCGGAGCTATAGCACAGTGGTAGGACATTTGCCTTGCACGTGGCCAACCCAGGACAGACCTGGGTTCAATTCTCCGGCATCCAGTATGGTCCCCTGAGTCTGCCAGGAGCGATTTCTGAGCTCAGAGCCAGGAATATCCCCTGAGCGCCAACGGGTGTGGGGAGAAAATAATCCCCCCCAAATTCCACTTTGCCCCATTGTCAGGGACACAGAGTGAACAGAGCAACATGGGGTCAGATGACCCTCGCATCAGCACGGGGCCCCTCACCTGCTTCCACTGGCTCCCGGGCATCTGGGTGGCTGAGCTGGCACAGGGCGAGGGCAGGGGTGGGCACAGGCACCGGGCAGCCCTGTGGGGGGCAGGGGTAAGTTTCTGCCTCATCTTAACCCCATTGCTCCATTGCTCTCGGCCTCGCACACTGTCAGGTTTGCCTCCCAGCACCCCGGGGTCCCCGAGCAGGGCCAGAGAATTGGGGACGGTGCCTGTGTTTGAGAAGCTAGGCCAGGCCGACCAACCACCCGCAGGACTGTTACCTGCTCAGGCCAAGGTAGCCCAGGACGCCCAGGAGGAAGACGGAGGCAAAGCTGCCAGTCCAGGCTAGGAAGACGGACATGGGGGACGGCTGGGCCTCTGGGTGCAAGAGGTCAGGGTTGGGGGGAGATCACACCCCAACCCCATCACCAGTCACACCAAGGGGTGGACACAGCACCCGCAATAATTTCTGAGGCTCCCAAGCTGCGGGATTGTCCCCTCTGCCTCCCTGAGACCCCCCTCAAAGGGGAAACAGCTGGATAGACTCCTGGCAAAGCAGGAGAGCACTGCTGAGGGGCAGTGCAGAGGAAAACCTGGCAGGCTTCCTGGAGAAGGGAGCCTTACAGTTGTTATTTTGTGTGTGTGTGTGTGTGTGTGTGTGTGTGTGTGTGTGTGTCTTGGGGCCCACCCAGGGGTGCTCAGGGGTTCCTCTGGCTCTGTGCTTGGTGCAAGAAGTTCCCTGCGGGCAGGAGCTGCTGGTGGCATTAGGAGTGGCAAGGCTCAGACCCTCACCTGTATGGAAGGTCACGGGGCGGCTCCAGGCTCCAGGTCCCCACGGCGAGTCTCCCCTAACCTGCACCCTATAGGGCCGCCCGGGCTGTAGGCCGACAAGACTGACGCGGGTCTGCGCAGGCCCCACGAGGCGCTCTGTGAAAAGAAATAAGTCCAGCCCGCCTGCTATGCTTACGCCCCTCAGGACCCTGTGCCTCAGTTTCCCTACAGGAAATGTAGGATCAGGTGTGGCAAGCTCAAGGAGCCCCAGGAAGGGAGCTTGGGGCCTGGCACCCCCCCCCCCGGCTTCAGCTCCTCTGCCCACCTTGAGCCCCACACCCACAGGGCTGCGCCCACCTACCTGGGGCCCAGGGTTCGAAGTCCTCTGCCTGGTAGCGAACCACATAGCCCTTCAGCGCCCCGG
Source organism: Suncus etruscus (assembly GCF_024139225.1). Lineage (NCBI taxonomy): Eukaryota > Metazoa > Chordata > Mammalia > Eulipotyphla > Soricidae > Suncus > Suncus etruscus. The sequence continues at coordinate 92,161,644 of NC_064862.1, read as the reverse complement.
GACAGGTGCCCAGCGGGGACGGCGCCCAGGACAGCGACGCGGAGCCCCAGGTGACATTGCTGACAGACACAAGCTGCGGGATCCCCGCTGTTGACGCTGCGGACCCCAGACCCACCTCAAGTTTCCTGCTCATGGGCCCAGAATCGGGGAGACACCACCCCCACGCCTGACCCTCCACATTCTTGTAAGTTTGGGGGTCCCATCCAGGGATAAATCCTGACTCTGTGCTCAGGAATCACTCCTGAGAGTGCTCAGCGGTTACTCCTGCCTCTGTGCTCAGCGATTCTGACAGGACCTATGAAATGCCGGGACTTGAACCCGGGATGGGGGCCGGAGAGATAGCACAGCGGCATTTGCCTTGCAAGCAGCTGACCCAGGACCTAAGGTGGTTGGTTCGAGTCCCAGCATCCTATATGGTCCCCCGTGCCTGCCAGGAGCTATTTCTGAGCAGACAGCCAGGAGTAGCCCCTGAGCGCCGCCGGGTGTGGCCCAAAAACAAAACAAAAAAAGAGAGAACCCGGGATGGCCACATGCAAGGGTGTTTACCCTCCCTGCTGTGCTCTCACTCCGGCCTTATCTCCTGGGGATGTGTGTTGGGGCCACCCCACAGTTTAGCTGGGCACTGGGGCTACTCACCATTGTCCCCGAAGTAATAGGCTGACAGGACTGTCCACCATGAGGTCAGCTTCTCGGGTAGTGCCGAAGCAAAGACGGTGACACGGTAGCAGGTTTCCTGCTCCAGGAGGTCTCCGGGCACCTGGCTCCAGCTGTGATTCTCTGGAGGGATGACAAGGAAAAGGACTGGCCCAATGGACATGCACACTGTGCCCAGCCCTGCCCTTTCCTGCCTGCCGTACCACCGGCCAGAAGCACTGGACACACTCTTCTAAGTGCTTCAAAGCCCTTGTAAAAATGCCCCATCCTTCAGAATCCCTGCCCAGTGCTTAGCCCTTGCTCTAGTGCTCCTTGGCCTGCCCTGGGGTGTCCCTTCTCCCAGACTCAATTTCTCTACGAGGGGGCAAGCGTCTCCTGGATCAGCTCATCCTTCTCCCCATGTCCTCTGGTCAGTCATTCTGTCGCCAGCTCTGTGTCCGTCTCCTCTTTTTCGTTTGTTTTTGGGTCACACCCAGCAGCGCTCAGGGGCTGCTCCTGGCTCTACACTCAGAAACTGCTCCTGGCAGGCTCTGGGGACCAGATGGGATGCTGGGATTCCAACCACCGTCCTTCTGCATGCAAGGCAAATGCCCTGCCTCCATGCTATCTCTCCGGCCCCTCCTCCTCTGATTTTTAGCTAACACCCCCTACGACGACGTGTGACCTGCCTGGCTGGCAGTGCTGAAAACCTGGAAACCCAGGATAACATCTGTCTGCTCAGATCCGGGTCCCAAAGTGGGAGATGACGGTTTGGGGAACAGAGCCCAGGGTGTGTGTCTCATACCAGTCCCATACAGGGGTGCCAAGAGGGTGCAGGAGGCCTCGCCACCTCCATGCTGTGGCTCCCAAGTGACGCAGTAGGTGGAGCCATGGGCGACTCCTACCTCATGTAGACTGGGGCCTGCGCTGATGTTCAGGGGAGCTGCGTCTATGGGGAGACCGGGACACCTCAGGGCAGATCCCCTGGACCCCCCAATTCCTGCAGAGTCCAGCCCCCAGACAGGGAACAGACTTGGTCAGAGCTGAGACAAGAAGGGTTCATATAGAGTGAATTTGGCCTCGACTCAAAGATTCGCACCAATGGATGGAGAGCACTGGCTTTTACACACAGCCGACCCGGGTTCAATTCCCACCATCCCAGTGGGTGTGACCCCAAAATTTAAAGCGATAAAAGCAAGAGCTGGAGTGATAGCACAGCGGGGAGGGCATTTGCCCCATAGGATACTCTGAGCCTGCCAGAAATGTTTTTTTGTTTTTGTTTTTGTTTTTGGTTTTTGGGCCACACCCGGCAATGCTCAGGGGTTACTCCTGGCTGTCTGCTCAGAAATAGCTCCTGGCAAGCACGGGGGACCACATGGGACACCGGGATTCAAACCAACCACCTTTGGTCCTGGATCGGCTGCTTGCAAGGCAAACGCCGCTGTGCTATCTCTCCGGGCCCCAGAAATGGATTTTGAGTACAGTCAGGAGTAACCCCTGAGCACACCAGGTGTGGTCCAAAAGCAAACACCCCCCCCCCCAAATAAAAAAGAAGGCATATTTCTTTTGTTTTTGTTTTTGTTTTTGTTTTTGGGCCACACCTGGTGGTGTTCAAGAGGTTACTTTTGGCTGTCTGCTCAGAAATAGTTCCTGGCAGGCACGGGGGACCATATGGGACACCAGGATTCAAACCAACCACCTTTGGTCCTGGATCGGCTGCTTGCAAGGCAAACGCCGCTGTGCTATCTCTCCGGGCCCAAGAAGGCATATTTCTACAGATGTGTAAATGTCTGTGCAGACAGAAACCAGCTGAGGGAAGCCCCAGTTTTGCTCTGCCCCCTTCACCGTTCTCTGGCCCTGGTTTAAATAAAACTTTATTAACAGCAGCTGGTTTTAACAGTGCTGTCTTGGGCCACTCTGAGAGTTTCTGGTTTTTCCCTGCTCGGGTGAGACCCCCCCGTCCTTGCCCCCCAACCTGGGGCCACCTCTCCTGGGCTCAGCAGAAATAAAAAGACACAGTGTCGGCTCAGCTCCCACCCCGCACCCGTGCCCAGGGGTACCTGTGCGGGCGTGGGCAGGAATGTGCCAGGACCGGTTGGGGCCAGAGCCGACTTCGGAGGCAACCGTCAGGCTGTAGGCGGCACCCGAGATGTTGAGGGTCACCCCGGTGTGCAGGGGCCACACGGCCCAGGCCTTGGCTTTACAGGCACAGGACAGCATGTTCAGGTAGACGTGGTAGGTTGGCAGGTTGTTGGCACAGGCCTCTGGGAGCTCTGGCCGGAGCAGCTGGTGATGGGGTGAAAGATGATGCATGGGGATCCTCAAGGGCTGACGTTGAGAGATGGAGGTAAAAACTACCCCAGATTGGAAAATAAAAACTCATAAAACCCTGTGCTGGCTCAGCTGTTGGGACGTCAGCACTTGAGGGCTGTGTGTGCATCGTGGTTTGAGGGGCCTGTCGCTGAGATCAGGGTTCAGGGGAGAACTTCTTTGGGCCCTGAGACCTGAAGTCAAGGAGTTTTCCCCAAGAATAAGAATAATTGGGGCCGGAGAGATAGCATGGAGGTAAGGCGTTTGCCTTTCATGCAGGAGGTCATCAGTTCGAATCCCGGCGCCCCATATGGTCCTCTGTGCCTGCCAGGAGCAATTTCTGAGCGTGGAGCCAGAAATAACCCCTGAGCACTGCCGGGTGTGACCCAAAAACCACAAAAAAAAAAAAAAAAAGAATAAGAATAATTTTAGGGCCCGGAGAAATAGCACAGCAGCGTTTGCCTTGCAAGCAGCCGATCCAGGACCTAAGGTGGTTGGTTCGAATCCCGGTGTCCCATAGGGTCCCCCGTGCCTGCCAGGAGCTATTTCTGAGCAGACAGCCAGGAGTAACCCCTGAGCACTTCTGGGTGTGACCCAAAAACAAACAAACAAACAAAAAGAATTATTTTAGACGGGGCCAGACAGATAGCATGGAGGCAAGGTGTTTGCCTTCCATGCAGAAGGATGGTGGTTCAAATCCCAGCATCCCATATGGTCCCCTGAGCCTGTCAGGAGCAATTTCTGAGCATAGAGCCAGTAGTAGCCCCTGAGCACTGCCGGGTGTGACCCAAAAACCAAAAAGAAAAAAAAAAGTTATGGGCTCGGAGAGATAGCACAGCGGTGTTTGCCCTGCAAGCAGCTGATCCAGGACCAAAGGTGGTTGGTTCGAATCCCGGTGTCCCATATGGTCCCCAGTGCCTGCCAGGAGCTATTTCTGAACAGATAGCCAGGAGTAACCCCTGAGCATTGCCGGGTGTGGCCCAAAAACCAAAAAAAAAAAAAAAAAAATTATTTGAAGTGGGTCAGAGCAACGGCACTGCAGAGAGGGCATTGGCCTTGCATGCAGCCAACCAGGCTTGATCTCCGGCATCCCAGAGGATCCCCTGGGCCTGCCAGGAGTGAGCCCCGAGCATCACTGGTGTGGCCCCAAACCTCAAAAAGAATTATGCTATGTGGGTCAGGGAGTGGAACAGAGGAAAGGTGTGTGTGCCAGTGCACTCAGCCAAGCCTGACTCAGCTCCAGCACCCCAGGGGATTCCCTTAACGCTGCCGGGAGCAAGCCCTGAGCAAGGCCGGGTACGGCCCAAAGACAGACAAATGGTATCGGAGGGACCGGCCAGGCCAGCGAGCTTATTGGCATGGGAAGAGTCAGTTCTGGGGAATCTTGCGGGATTCTGGGAAACGGCTCATGGGCGGTGCTTGGGTTTGTCCCTCAGTCTGTTTGGTTTTGGGTTTGGTTTTTGGGTCACACCGGTGGCGGCGCTCAGGGGTTCCTCCTGGCTCTGTGCTCAGAAATCGCTCCTGGCATGTTCGGGGGAAGCATAGGGATGGCAGGGCTTAAACCCGGGTCTTTCTTGGGTTGGTCGCATGCAAGGCAAAAGCCCTACAGCTGTGTTATCGCTTTATCCCTGTCCCTCAGTCTGGTCAGGTCCTTGGCCAAGTGGGTCACCCAGGCGGGACAGTACCTGCCCGCCCAGTCTCAGCTGCCTCCTCCCATCCTGGCCCAGCAGCCCCAGGGACACATTCAGCTGCGGCAGCGCAGGGGTATCTGGAATGAGACAGAAGTGGGGTGACTGGTGGTGTCTGGGAGGGCCAGATCCTCTGTTGAACGGGCTGTCAGGTCATTCTGGAATATGAGAAGAGGAAGACCTGGGCACAGGCTGGCACCCCTGAGCCTCACTGGGTGTGAACCCCAAGAAAAATCTCTAAATCCCTGCCCTGATATTTAAGGATCACCACCTAATTTCGAATTCCCGCCGCCTGATTTCTAACACCCGCCACCTAGTATCTAATACCCACCACCTTGTTTTTAGCTACCGCTGCCCGGTTTCTAAAGCTCATTCACCCGGTTCCTGGACCCTGGGTTCTCTCACCCAGGGGGCTGCACACGGGGCTGCTCCAGCTGCTCCAAGGCCCCCCAGGATCCACCCGGCCCCGGCGTCTTCGGAACTGGAACTCTCGAATGACTCCGTCCTCCAGCGGCCAGAGGCAGGACTCTGGAGGGTAGGGGGACAGGGAGGCGGCTCAGGTCCCAGCCAGAGGCCCCTGGACCCAGGGGTGGGGGGGTGTCAGGGCCTCCTGGGGGTCACCTGCCCTATTACCATCCAAGGTGTCCGGGGAGCCGGGTGCGTCCTGCTCGTCGCAGTCACCCTGGAGGACATCCCAAAGTCAAGGGTGGAAAAGAGAGGGACCCTGGGCCGGGACCAGGGCTCGAACTCACCAACACCCAGTAGCCACCTGCTGGTCGCTGCTGGAACTGCACGCGCGCGTCGCCCTGGCCGGCCGTGGCCACCCACTGGGCCAGCAGCCGCCCCGCGCGCCTGGACACGACGATGGGCCCCTGGGGAGGGTCGTATTTGACTGCAAAGGGAGCAGGGGGAAGGTGAGGGCCCTGCAGAACGTTCCAGAAGGTCTCGCTGGGCCCCTCCATGTTCTGGGCTACCCCCGAGTCCTCCCCAGATTTGCATGCAGGGCTCAGTGCGCCTTGGGGGAGTGGGGAGGCCTCGCATGGCTGGGGGACAAGAGGGACCTCGCAGGCTCACCCCATCTGCTGAGGGTCACGTTCACCCTTGGGGTCCTCCGAGTGCCCCCGGCACCTCGGGACTCCACCCAGAAGGACACAGCACGGCGGACTGGCACCTCGGCCTGGTCGGAGAACTGGACCCGCGTGGCCTCGCCCGCCTCGAAGTAGCAGCAGCGCCGGGGTCCGATGCTGGGCATAGTCTGGTCTCAGTCAGGGGAGACCCAGTGCCTGGGTCCCCTATTTCAGGCACCAACTGCCCCCCATAAGTGACAGACACTGGGGCCTCGGGATGTTGGGGTGATGGGGAGAGGCTAAGAGAGCCCCAGTATGAGCCTACCTCCGTGCCTGCCTGGACCAGACCCCAAAACCCAGCCCTCCTCCTCCTCCCTGGAACCAAACAGGACAAGCACCACTGAGGTGCAGGTCTGGGGGCCGGTGGTGAGGTGGGATAAAAGGCAGCAGGCTGGGGGGTTGAGAGCCAGGTGACATGGGTAGGGAGCAAGGTTGCTGGATTGCAAGGGTGCAGGGAGGAGCTTGCAGAAGTGAGGGGAGAAAATTGCAGGGGTGGGGGGAAGGGAGGGCAGTGCTGCAGGAATGCAGGAGTGAGGGGAGAAGATTGCAGATGTAATGGCGGGCTCACCAGCAGCGCAGGAAGTGGTTGACCCCCTGCCTCGGCCCCTCATAGTCCCAGATACACTCGAACCCAGCCCCTGGCAGCCGGTAGCAGCTCAGATCTCTAGGGCCTGGCTCAGAACCTGCTGGGGTCCCTGCACGGGGAGAGAATGACCCATGAAGGAGTCGTGTACATCTTCCGTGATGGAGCCTGGGGGACCTCAGGGCCACGAGCAGAGGCGATGCCCGCTCCCTCCGTGGGCTCAGCACTGCCCGGACCAACCGTAGCCCCTCCCCACGCACGACTCCTCAGACCCCAGGCCTGGGGTGGAGGGAGGAGCAGGGGGTGCCAGCTCCCAACACACAACAGGGACTGTCTGACCTGACTCCTCCTCAGGGTATGGGAGGGCCCTGAAGCAGCATTCCTCAGGGTCACAGGCCTCTGCAGAGACAAGGGCCAGGTCAGGCTGGGGACACACATGACAAACATGGCCACCGACTCACACCACCTACATCTCTGTTCACCCATCTGCCAACCACCTTCCTTATTCTCTCAATCCATCAGTCGATCCACAAATCCATCATCCATCTGTTCATCCACCTATCCATCCACCCAACCACCTATCCACCCACGCATCCACCTACCCATTTACCCAACTATCCACCCACCCAACACTCATCATCCATCCACCCATCCACCCAACTCACCCATTCATCCATCTGTCTGTCCATCTATCCATTCCCCAATCACTTCAGCCAAGATCCCATCTGGTCACCCGCCCCCCTTCCATCCCCAGTCTCCCCACTGCGTGACCCCAATGGCTCCGGGACCCTCAGTAAGGCCCACTCAGCTGTGCTATATCCTACATGTGCGCCAGCCCTCTTCAGCACCCTGTGAGGGAAACTGAGGCGCAAAGTGATACACACTGTCCAGGGCACAGGCATAGGCTCCTCTGACCCCCATTTCAGCCTTCCCCTGCATGGTGCTCCCAACTAAGCATTTCTGGAAGACTTGGCCCATCCTCAAGGCAGGCATGGGCCACAGAGCGGGGACCCCCCTCCCACAGGACTCACCTCCCTGCCCGCCTGGCAGCAGCAAGAGGAGGGGGAACCAGGCCGGCCCCATAGGTGCGGAGGTCCTCTGAGGGGCGTCACGCGGAGCCACCGAGCCCCAGAGTCGGGACAGATGTCAACCGGGGTAGCATCTCAAAATGAAAGAGAAACCCAGGAAGTCAACTCGGAGGTGGTGGCCTAGTTTGTACAAAGGGGCTGAGAAGCCAATCTTGAGTCAGGCCAGGGGTCTCACATGGGAAAGCAGAGCTGTCTGTGTTTGGGGGATCACTTATGTGTCCTGACAATACTCTTCTCTGAGGGACAGGAGGGCAGTTCTGGGTGTTGGGGTGACGCCTCCGTGTTAGAGGCTGAGAAACTATCAGGGAGATTGTGGGTGAGGTTTGAGGGACACCCGGGGGTGTGTGAGGAGGGCCCTAGACTCCTTTGGGGGTGAAGGTGATGCTTGCAACAAACTGTGAGGAAGGGCTGACTTGAACCCCAAAACTGAAGTTTTGTTTCTGAGTTTGTTTGTTTTTCGGTTTTTGGTTTTTGGGTCACACCCAGCGGTGCTCAGGGATTACTCCTGGCTGTCTGCTCAGAAATAGCTCCTGGCAGGCACGGGGGACCCTATGGGACACCGGGATTCGAACCAACCACCTTAGGTCCTGGATCGGCTGCTTGCAAGGCAAACGCCGCTGTGCTATCTCTCCGGGCCCTTGTTTCTGAGTTTGAGGCATACCCAATGAGACTCAGGGCTGACTCCTGGCTCTGTGCCCAAGGAGCACTTGTGGCAGAGCTTGGGGGATCCTATGTAGTTGGGAACTGAGCCCGGGGTCGGCCGCCTGCATTGCCCCGTGCCTTGACCTTCACACTTGGTCTTAGTCAAAAGGCCGAGAAGCGATTGCTTTGACCTTTCTTTAGTCTTTCTTCAGAGCCCCCCCAAACCAATTCTGCTCGTTGGGTCCCATAAAAGAAATGAATCTCAAAGCATCCCCAAGATCGGGTACCCAGAGGCCAAGCAAAGAACACAGCAGTGGGGAGAGCCTTTGCCTTGCACGTGGCTGACCTGGGCTTGATCCCCGCCATCCCATAGGTTCCCTCTAGCCTGCCAGGAGCAATTTCTGAGCACAGAGTCGGGAGTAACCCCTGAGTACTGCCGGGTGTGGCCCCAAAACCCAACAACAGCAACAACAAAAAAGAATGTTCTGGAAGGAAAAGGAGATGGATATTGCATCCATCTGTGCCCCTCTGTTTCTTCTGTGCCCCTCGGCTCGGTCATTGAGCTCAGGATCAGGGAGCGTTTGTGTGGTGGGGAAACTGAGGCATAGGCAGATGGGAGGGGCTCCAGCTCTGGGGAGCAGCAGGGGTGGGTGCGGGCACCCTGGGATGAGATCAGAGCCAGGAACAAAGGCCTTTGTCAAGCTGGCAGGCAGCGCCCCGACCCTGTGAGCTCCCCACACACTGGGGCCTTTATGGGACACGGGGTTGGGGGGGGTGTTCCCATGTGCGGTAAGTTGGGGGGATGGGGCTGGGCCAGGATGAGGAGAGAGAGAAAGAGACAGAGAGAGACAGAGGGAGAGGGAGGGAAGGAGGAAGGGAGGGCTGGTTCCGACTTATAGCATATCCAGGAGGGCATTTATTTGCCTTGCACATGGCTAACCTGGGTTCGATCCCCGACATCTCATAGGTATTCAGAGCACTGCCAGGAGTAATTTCTTTTTTTTTTTTTTTTTTTTTTTTTTTTTTTGGTTTTTGGGCCACACCCGGTGACGCTCAGGGGTTACTCCTGGCTATGCGCTCAGAAGTCGCTCCTGGCTTGGGGGACCATATGGGACGCCGGGGGATCGAACCGCGGTCCGTCCTAGGCTAGCGTAGGCAAGGCAGGCACCTTACCTTTAGCGCCACCGCCCGGCCCCCAGGAGTAATTTCTGAGCACAGAGCCAGGAGTAACCCCTGAGCACCACACCTCCAAAATGAGACAGAGAGACAGAGACAGAGAGACAGAGAGTCAAGAGTCAAGAAAGGAGGGCATCAGCCTTATTCCAGGCAGACTAGGGCTCAAGCCCAGTTTCCCATGCCGTCCCCTGAACTGGGTTGGCCTAACCCCCCAACAAAACCGCTGAGGACAAAGCTTGTCTCTGAGCCTCCTCCAGGCCGCCAGAGCTTCATAATCCACACCTGCTCCCTCCAGGAAACTGGGGAGCACCCCCCAGCACTGCTGGGGGGATAGACCCAGGGCTGACCCACTTTCAGAAGCCCTGGGCAGGCACAGGGGTGGAAGGAAGACAGGAAGTAGTGGCCAAGGGGCCCTCGGAAATTGTGACAGGAACTTCCCCACCCCTCGCTGCGCCTTCTTCCGGGGGACAGTGACCTTCAAAATCTGGGGGTTGGGGGCAGGGTCTGGCTTTCCTTCAGCAGGGCCTTGCAGAGTTTGCAGGCAGAAGGGAGATGTTCCTCAGGTCCTGGCACTTTTCCTAACTGGAAAAAAACCAAACACAGACAAACAGACCAGCCCATTTCACATTGAGTCTCTTTGTCCTCCTCATAAGAGCACTTGAGGAGGGTTTTCTTTGTTTTTGTTTTTGTTTTTGTTTTTTTGGGGGGTCACACCCGGAAGCGCTCAGGGGTTACTCCTGGCTTTATGCTCAGAAATCTCTCCTGGCAGGCTTGGGGGACCATCTGGGATGCCGGGATTCGAATCACCGTCCTACTGCACGCAAGGCAAACGCCTTACCTCCATGCTATCTCTCCGGCCCCTTGAGGACGGTTTTTTTTTTTTTTTTTTTTTTTTTTTTTTTTTTTTTTTTGGTTTTAGGGTCACACCCAGCAGTACTCAGGGGTTACTCCTGGCTCTACACTCAGAAATTGCTCCTGGCAGGCTCGGGGGACCATATGGGATGCCGGGATTTGAACCACCGACCTTCTGATTGTGAGGCAAATGCCTTACCTCCATGCTATCTCTCCGGTCCCTTGAGGAGGGTTTTAATGGATGTGTAGAAGTTCATTCTCCCAGCAAAGGTCCACTGACTCCACTGACACACACTGGGAGGCCTCTCAGGAGATGTGAAAAGGGGTTGTGTGATGCTTGAGGGTTCGACCAGGCACGACGGAGCCCTCAGTAGATACACTCTGGCCATGGAGGCGTCCTGAGCACGGCCGAGATCTCCAAGGGAAACACAAGAGTTTTGACCCCTTCCAGGTCTCCCCAAACTGTCCTTCTCTCACCCACCTGGTTCACCATGGTCCCCGTTCGCCCAGTTCCACCTCTGGAACAGGGTCTGTGAAATTTCTTTCCTTTTGAGGGGAGGGTTGGGCCACACCCAGGGGTGCTCAGGGATCCCTCCTGGCTCCGTGCTCAGGAATCACTCCTGGGAGGCTGAGGGGACCCTATGGGATGCCAGGGATCGAACTTGGGTCAGCTGTGTGCAAGGCAAACACCTTCCCACTGTGTTATCGCTCTGGCCCCAGCAGGAGGCTTTTTTAAGTAGTGGCACTGGGGAGGGTCAGTACAGCGGGGTGGGCTTGTGTCTTGCAACCTTGCAATCCAGCCAACCCGAGTTTAGCTTCCAGCATCCCAGAAGGGTCCGAGCACCCTTGGGTGGGAACTTCCTTCAAAATTTACCCAAATTTGTATATGAACTGAGGGCAGAATGATCCAGCAGCCACCCCAGAGGAAACACTCCAGGCTCCCTTGAGGTCTGAGTGGGTGACCGGGCTGTGGATTATATTGTGAAATACAATACAGCCACTAAAAAGGAACGAAGACCTGGCCTTGACTTTGCAATGTAACCCAAAACCTTTCCAGCAGGGAGAGAACCGGAAACACCCCCAGGAATCAAGTCTAGACCCCTTCGCCCAACCAGACAGGAAGCCCAGAGTGGGGTTCGGGTGCTGGGGGCAGGAAATTGCCCCTGGGGTGAAAGGGAGACTCGTTAGAGCTTTGAAGCCACACCTGGGTGGGCAGCAGGGCATTGAGGCTGCTCTATCTGGGCACCCACTCCACGCCCAGCCCTTTGGAGCCGGAGTGGCTGGGCCGCCACTCTCTGGAAGACACTCTCAGGCGGCCCCCTGTACCCGTTCTTACAATAAAGTTTTATTACCACAGGGGCCAGTATTAGGGGCGGGGGCGTAGGGGTGCGGAAAGACAAGGGCTGCAGGGCCAGGCAAGGGCAGTGCCCTGGAAGGGCAGAGTTTGACCCGTTGCCTGCCATGCCAGTTCCATGCCTTGCAAGGAGGAGAAGGCTCACCAATGGCTTTTGAATTTGGGGAATTTGGGGGGAAAAGACAATTTTCCAACTTGAAGTCGCACCACCATAGTGCCAAATTTTAATATTAATTTAATTTTTTTTGTTTATGGGTCACACCTGGCAGTGCTCAGGGGTTACTCCTCGCACTACACTCAGAAATTGCTTCTGGCAGGCTCAAGTGGGTGGACCCAATGGGATGCCATATGGGATTCGAACCACCGTCCTTCTGCATGCAAGGCAAACACCCTACCTCCATGCTATATCTCCGGCCCCCAATTTTTATTATAAATGTAATTTAATGAATGCATTATTTATTCTTGGCGGAGGGGCGAGGGGGACGACGAGAAGCCGGGTTAACCCGTGCAGGACTGGAGGACGTGCCTGTCGGGAGCACAGAGACTCTCCGGGGAGCCTCAGTTTCCCCACTGCAAGAAGCGCGCTCCCCTCCCTGCAGCATCCCAGTTGTTTACTTCGGGGCCGGGCGGGCGGAGCCACGAGTGGGCGTGGTCATCAGTGGGCGTGGCCGGGCGTCTCGCCCAATGGGGGCGGGCCTCGGTGGCGGGATCCCGCGGTGGGGCGGGGCCGGGAGGCGTCAGCTGACCGCGGCGGCCAATGGCGCTCGAGGGGCGGGGCCGGGTTGGGAGGGCGGGGCCGGGGGCGGGGCCCGGCGGGATTCGCGACCATGGACGAGCCGAGCCTGCTCCGGCGCCGGGGGCTCCAGGTGAGACCGGGGCGGGCTCGAGGGCGCCGGGCGCGGGCCGGGGGGCACCTGCCGGGCTGCAGGGGGTGGAGCGCGGCGGGCCCCAGGGCGCCCGATCGGCGCATCCCCGGAGCTCCTTCGGCTGGGGAATTGGCTTGGAATAAGGATCCTGCCCCCCACCCTTGGTGGACACTTGGGGAAACTGAGGCAGCAAGCCAAGGATCGGGGATCGGGGCGGGGGGCTCGGGGTCTCGGCCCAGCTGAATCAGAGCCGCTCCCGGAGCTCTGGCGCTGGATGCACGATGGATCCCCCCGAGCCTCGGTGCAGGAGCTTGAATCCAATCAGAATTTCATTCATTGCTGCTGCAGACGTGAATTTTTCCTGCGTCCTCCCTGCCCTGGTCCCTTCTGGCCTCCTTTCCCCAGCTCGCCGAGGGCCCCCGATGGAGGTCTTGGGGGCTTCGCAGCAACCCGGCTACACACCCAGCGGGTCCTGTCCCAGCTGCTCCCTTGGCAGCCCCGGGCCTCAGTTTCCCCACCTTGTGCAGTGGGACAGAAGGCGGTGTGTGGATGCGGGTGGAGTAGGGCTCAGGCAGGTGCAGGAGCTGGAGAGTCCCCCGTTATTCTGATTCCCTAGGGAGACACCCCAGAGTCTACTCCAGGAGTGAGGGCAGGAGACCTGGACACTTCTGGGCCTGCAGTGTCAGGCTTGAAGGCCCCCGAGGGACGCCGGACATCTCTGCAGAAAGTGTGGGAACCCCTTGGCTTTGGGGCACCCCGGGATTCTGCAGAAGCAGCGGGTGTGTGGTTGCTTTTTTTTTTTTTTTTTTTTTTTTTTAAGGGGAACAAAGGAGCCTGCTGGAAGCCAGAAGTTTGTCCGGGCAGAGCCGAGGGCCAAGGGGGTCTGTGGGCCTCTGGCTCAGATGTGCGGTGGGGACACCCCCTGCACCTCTGGATTATTTTAGGGAGCAGGGCTCTGAGAGGCCAGAGTCAAGGGGTGCCCGGGAAGAGCAGGCCCTGCGGCAGGGGTGCTGGGAGGGCGGATGGGGGTGCCAGGCCCTGCCTGGAGTCCCAGTTAGGCACCAGCCCCGCCCCCGGCCTCTTATAAATAGGGAAACCGCCTTCCAGAAGGTGCCGGGGGCGCTGCTGACGTCAGCAAGTGGGGCCCGTTCCCAGGGGGGAGGACGAGGACGAGACTAGGCGCCCAGTGCCTGACAGCGGGAGCCCCAGTGGCAGAAGGGGAAACTGAGGCTCAGTGAGGCAGCCCCAGGGTGCGGGTGACCCAGGCTGGGTGTGACCCCCCAGGGAAGGTGCCTGGGTGGGGGTCAGGACCACCCTGAAGCAGACAGGAGAAAAGGGACAGCGCACCCCCAGATTCCCCCACCCTGCTAGGCCTGGCCAGAGCACATGCAGAGGTCCCGAGGCAGGAAATTGGCCTTGGGCTCCACAGGCGGGGCCTAGTGCCCTGGAGGTGGCTAGGGCCAGGGATGGGGTCCCAGCCCAGGAAGGCACCCCGATGTTGAGGGCAATTGAGGAACTGTCCAGGGGCTCCGAGGAGACCTCAGTGCAGGGCCCCCAAGACCCAGTCAGAGTTTGAGGGATGAAGGAGGCCGAGAACCGTGAAAACACAGAAGCAAGAACAGGCTGGAGCGAGGGCCCAGTGATCCGCCCAGTCTTTGCGATCATTGGGGAAACTGAGGCTCCAAAGGCTGAGAGCACCCGCAGAAGTCACAGGCCCGACTTTTGGCCAAGAGATTGAGGGGTGCCAATCAGGGTGCAGCCTGGGCCCCGTTATAACCAATCAATTGCTCTGAGGGCGACTTGGCCCCCGCAGGCCAGAGTCAATCTGAAGCAGCCAAAAAACCCAGGTCGGGCGCTAATTGGCTGCAAGGACATTGGTCCTTGTTCCTTAGTCAATGGGGTGGTGCCCTTTGGTGGGGGCGGCCCTTGCAGGTGTGACATCATCACCCAGGGTATGATGTCACACAACCACTGACATCACTCAGCTTCTATTTCCCACGCCCAGCAGGAAAATATCAGATTCTGGGGCCAGAGTGAGAGCACAGCAGGGAGAGGACTGGCCTTGCTTGCATGCAGGTTCGACCCGGGTTTGATCCCCAGCATCCAGCATCCGACAGGGTCCCCCGAGCCTGCCAGGATTGATTCCTGAGCACAGAGCCATGAGGAACCCCTGAGTGCTGCTGACACTGGCCCAGAAACCAAAAACCAAAAAGAAAATACTAGATTCCTTCCTGAGGGGCCTCCACCAGCCCAGAGCCTCCTGGCCTGCCTGGGCTTTATATCTCCCTGTGGCAGCTGTGCTGGGGTGCAGGCCTGGACCCCTTCCACTTTCTCTCCTCCTCCAGGAAGCCCTTGGGGTTGCCGACTTCTGGTTCCTCTTTGACTTCCTTTCTTCTTTCCATCTGCTTAGAAAAGGCGTCTGGGCTGTTCCCCAGCTCAAATGTCTCTCCCTCTCTCTTCCTTCCTCTTCTCTCTCCTCCTCCCTCTGTCTCAGTCCAACCTTTCTCCTTTTTCTCTGTCTCTGTCTCTCTTCCTCTCTCTCCCCCTCTCCATGCCCCCCAGCTGGGTTTCCGTGCCAAGCAGCTGGTCCCCACCATCCCAGAGCCGGGAGCAGTAGCGGCTGAGGGCGGGTCCCACCTACCCAGTCTGGGCTGGAGCCAGTCCTGGGGGTTTGGGGGGAACAGCCGAAGGCGGAAGCAGATGGTGCCGGGAAGAGGGGGAGCGGGGAGAGCTGGAGGTTCCGGGGTGCCCCTTCCACGGTGCTCCACAGGGCGAGGGGGGCGTCTTCACCTCCCGCTGCCTCTTGGCGCCTCTCTGTATTGGGGAAGCAAAGAACGTTTTGTGGTTAAATTGGGGCTTATTCTTGTCTCGTCTGATTAATTTTTCTCCAAACCTCCCCCAGAGCCAGGCGTGATTCCCCGAGGCAAGGCAGAGAAAGAGAGAGAGAGAGAGAGAGAGAGAGAGAGAGAGAGAGAGAGAGAGAGAGAGAGAGAGAGAGAGAGAGAGAGAGAGAGAATGTGTCTGTCTCTCTGTGTGTCTGTGTCTCTCTGTGTCTGTGTGTCTCTGTATCTCTCTATGTATGTCTCTATGTCTATCTCTGACTCTGTGTCTCTCTGTGTGAACTTTGCCCCTGAGGTCCCTGTTTCCACCTGTTGACAGGTCAATGACAGGCTGAGGATTGGGGTGCACTGGGGGTCTAGACTCCTTAAAACCTTACCTATGGGCGATCCCCCAGTCTCCCTGAGCTCCCGGGCCCCAAAGGCACCTCGCAGAAGGGAAGGCTGTGAAGTGGCCTCTGTGTCAGGGCTTGCTCAGGGGACCCTACGGGATGCTGGGGATGAAACTCGGGTCGGCCACTTGCAAGGCCTCAACGTCCTCCCCGCTGTGCTCTCGCTCTGGCCCTTCATACCCTGTTGAACAACCCTTTCCTGAGCTCCACTGTCAGCCCTTAACCTTCCTCTCTCTCTGGGGAGATCCTCCCTGCCCTGTCTCACCCCAGTGGTCCCAAATCTGGAAGCTTCCAGCCCACTGTTGGCTGTGAAACAATGATGTAATTGGTTGCCATGGTAAGCGCGTGTCCTGGCCACTGTGCCTCAGTTTCCTGGCCCTGAACGACGATCGGACAGTGGAAAGGGCGCTTGCCTTGAAGGTGGCTGACCCGGGTTCTATCCCTGGCATCCCAAAGGGTCTGCTGACCACCACTGGGGATGGCCCAAAACTACATCCCAAAATTATTATTAAAACTAATGTGATTCTGGGGCCAGAGAGGTGGCGCTAGAGGTAAGGTGTCTGCCTTGCAAGCGCTAGCCAAGGAAGGACCCCATTCGATCCCCCGGCATCCCGTATGGTCCCCCCAAGCCAGGCACAATTTCTGAGCGATTAGCCAGAAGTAACCCCTGAGCACCAAATGGGTGTGCCCCCCCCCAAAAAAAAAACTAATGTGATACTAATGAAATGTTGTAGAATGAGTCTGGTAGGCAGATAGATGAGCAGTCTGGAAGGACTTCCTGGATGAAGAAGCTTTTATATTTTTAGCTTTAAGCTGCAGTCAGCGAGGCCCAGAGAGGCGGGCGGGCGGGCCTCATGGAGCTCAGGCCTGAGCGCAGCCCAGAGGTCTTGGCTGAGGAGAAAAGGCAGGTGGGCTGGGCCGAGGCAGGGTACCAGGGTAGGTGGCAGGAAGATGTCCTGGCCGCAGGAGTCACCCTCGTCCTTTTCGTTTCTTGCAGAAAGAGCTGAGCCTGCCCCGCCGCGGCCGTGGGTGAGTTGAGGGGTTCTACCCGGGGGTGTGGTTGGAAGGGGGCTGGGTATGTTCCATTTCCTCCTTGCACCAAAACATCTTATCTATCCTGAAACCCCTTTGTATGTGCTCAGAGCTTCATAGGGGCCTCAGTCAGTGCCAACCAGGGGGGAAACTGAGGCACCGAGCCCTTTGCACCCTGGACCAAGGAGACCCAGCTTGAGGAGGGGGAAGCTTGTCTGGGACCCAGAGTCCAGGCGCTGGAACTGGCATAGCAGTGTGCTGGACCCGGCTTACATGCCTCCCAGGACGGAGAGCTCACTCTCTTCCTGGACTCTGGGACTTGGGGTTTGGTTCTGGGTGTGGCGGCGTATATATACCTGGCACTGGTTCTTTTTTTTTTTTTTTTTTTTTTTTTTTTTGGTTTTTGGGTCACACCCGGCGGCGCTCAGGGGTTACTCCTGGCTGTGTACTCAGAAATAGCTCCTGGCAGGCACGGGGTACCATGTGGGACACCGGGATTCGAACCAACCACCTTTGGTCCTGGATCCTGGATCGGCTGCTTGCAAGGCAAACACCTCTGTGCTATCTCTCCGGGCCCCTGGCACTGGTTCTTTTATCTATTTATTTTTTGTTTGGTTTTTCGGGCCACACCCATTTGATGCTCAGGGGTTACTCCTGGCTAAGCGCTCAGAAATTGCCCCTTGTTTGGGGGAACCATATGGGATGCCGGGGGATTGAACCGCGGTCGCGATCTTTCCTTGGCTAGTGCTTGCAAGGCAGACACCTTACCTCTAGCAGTGCCACCTCGCCAGCCCCAGGTTCTTTTATTTATTTATTTATTTATTTATTTATTTATTTATTTATTTATTTATTCTGCTTTTGGGCCAGAGCTGGCGGTGCCCAGGGATGACTCCTGGCTCTGTGCTCCGGGATCATTCCTACTAGTGCTCAGGGAAGACCTCCAGAAATCCTCAATCTGGCTGTGCAGTGTTCAAAGGTGCAGAGCTGTGTTTGGGTCCTGTAGACAACGGGGACCACCAGGGTGAGGGCTCCAGAGGTGCTGGAGGCCTCAGGGGCAAAACTCAGTGATGCCGGGGCTGGAGCCATAGCACAGCAGGGAGGGCACTTGCCTTGCACCAGGTTCAATCCCGGCATCTGACAGGGTCCCCCCCAGCCCTCCAGGGGTAATTCCTGTGCACAGGAGCCAGGAGTAACCTGAGCATGGCCGGGTGTGGGCTAAAAATGAAATCAACCAACCAAAAACCCAAAAACCCCAGAGCAACTGCGGTTGACCAGATTCAAACTCAGGTCCCAGAGCAAGCAAAGCCTGCAGCCCTGACCGCTGACAGCCGGCGAGCTTCCTAAGTCCAGACACTGTTTATTGATGTTTGGGGCCTGGGGGTTGGGGCTCCCCAAGGCACTGCTCTAGATAGTCATGCTCTAGAAATACAGTAGACAGAGGGACTTTCAGAATTGATCAAGGAAGGCTTCTGGGATGAGGTGACATTTGAGCTTCTAGTTGGAGGAGGCTGAAGGGGAAGCAAGATTCTTGCAGAGGGATCCACAGGGGTGGACTTGGCCTTGGGGTGACCCGAGCACAGGGGGACCCCACTGGTGGGCCGGGTCCAAATAGCCCCAAGCCGGGACACTCTGATTGGCCCGGGGAGGGCCCAGCGAGGCTGGCAGGCGCTGCCACTGGCCTTTGTCCAGGCCTGGGCGGGTGTCGGGCCCGGAGCCCGGAGGAGCCCAAAGTCCGGGCCCGCTCCGGGGAGGGTCCCGCGGCCTCCCGGGTCAGGCGAGCCGGGAAAGTGTCCGAGGCTCCGGGAGCGCAGGACCCACGTGGGCGCCTCGGGGGAGGGGGAACTTACAAAGGAGGAGGCGGAGGCAGGGCTGTCAGGGAGAGGGGCGTGGCCTTCCGGAGCAGCCGGCCAATCCCTGGACGAGGCTATATCAGGAGGGCGGGGTCATACTTCACGGACAGGTCAATCGAGGCGGAGCCGTGTCGAAGGGGCGTGTGAGCTTAGGGGGCGGGACCGTGCCGGCGCAGTGGGGCCAATCCTGTCACAGGGGGTATGGCCTTCTGGGAAGAGCGAGCCAATCCCTGATGGGCACCGCTTTGGGGGTGGAGCAGTCTCAGAGCCGGAGGGGCGGGATCGTGTCGGCGAAGCAGAGCCAATCCCGTGTCGCGGGGCCGTTTCGAGGGCGGGGCTGGCTCGGAAGGCGGGCCAATCGTGAGTCGAGCCGTCTCGGGAGGGCGTGGCCTATTCAATGCGGATGGGCGTGGCCGTTCCGGAGGAGCGGGCCAATCACGCATCAGGGGTGTGGTTAACTCTATATTAGGGCTGTTTGGGGGCGTGGCTGTCCCAGAGAGGACCAACCCGAGTGGAGCCTCATTAGATGGGCGGGGTTTGTGGAAGGGGCGTGGCCGTGTCCTGTCATTTTCCTCGGGGCCGGTCCTGGGGCAACCTCCGCCCCCTTTCCGCCTGCATGCGGGGTGCGGGGACCCCGGCGCGATCCCGGGGCCCTCCGCCCGCGCCTGCTCGCCGCGTCCGCCGCCGACCCTCCCGCCGGGCCGAGCCTGCGCGCAGGAGCCGATCCCGGGCCCCGCCCCGAGGCGGACAGCGCCCTCCGCCCGGCCCTGCCCCTGGTGCCGGCCCCGCGTCCGCCCGATCGCGCCCCCGGAGAGGCTCTGGGGAGACCCGGAGGGGCCGAGGGCGCCGCCGCCACCCGGCCTCGGCATGAAGCCCCGCCGAGAGAAGCTGCATATCCCGGCGTTGACTCTCGAGTGAGTGCTCGGCTCGGGAACGGGGTGGGGGGTGCTGAGCCGGGGGTGGGGGACCGGGCAGGGGCCGACAGGCGCCCACCCGCACCCCCAAAGCCCGCCACGTCCCTCCTGCCCTGCACCTCCCCGCGCTCCAGTCATCTGGAGTTGTGCCCAGCGTGGCCGCCTCCTCCAGGAAGCCCTCTGGGGTCATCGGCCTAGCCCCGCCCTCCGCGGCCTGCGATGCCACCCAGAATCCGGGGCCTGGAACAGCTGCTCCCCGGGTGAATCTTTGGGGTCATCGCGGCCAACTCTTGCTCGCAGCCTGTCTCCGAGCACCCAGAGCCCGGCCCTGCTCAGCCCCAACAGTCCTGGAAGTCCCTGCAGCCCCGGGTCCTCCCTCAGCCTGCACCCCTGGAGGTAAGAGACCGTCACCGGGGGTCGGTGGGAGGCGGCCGGGGCGGGGTTCGGACACCTCCAATCCGCCACCCCACCCCCGCCCAGCCAACCAACAGGTGTCCGGGGCACACTGAACCAGAGCCCAAGGCCAGTGCCCAGGACAGGTGCTGGGGTTCCCAGCCTGCTCTGCGCCCTCCCCAGGCTCGGCCTCGCCTCCTGGCTGTGACCCCAGGAACCCTCCCCACACCCTGGACTCCGCCACGCCTAGCAGCCCACCTTAGGGGCCTACACGGGCTGGCGACGCTCAGAACCCAGGACAGAACCCACAGCTCAGCTCACTGGCCCCCATATTGACGCTACTCTCCAGGAGGGGAAACTGAGGCTTGGGGCCCACAGGGGCTCTGTAAACCTGCTGGTGTCCAGGCCTGGCCCTGGGGGAGGGGGCTGGCAGGGTGATGGCCACATGCGTGTGACCCCAATACAACATTGACACCGCCTGGGACAGGGAGAAGAGGGAAGGACTTGGGGGATGTCGTGGGGAAGGGACGGTGTGCGGGTTGTTTTTTACAATTTTTTCAATTTTTGGGCCATAGTTGCGGGTACACAGGGGTTCCTCCTGGCTCTGTGCTCAGGGATCACACCTGAGGCTGGCTCGAGGGACCATATGGGATGCCAGGAATCGAACCCGAGTCTGCCTGTTTAAGGCCAACATCCTCCCAGCTGTCCTTTCACTCTGGCCCCAGATGGAGATTTTGTTTTTTTTAATTACTGTGACTTTCTTGGGAGCAGATGGATGGGGATGGGGGGTGGGAGGACTGCTGGATCCTGGAAGAGTTTAGACTGGAACCGTGTTCCATTAGTATGTTGGAGGTATGCACAGACAGGCAGGGATGAGAGGGAAACTGAGGCACAGAGGGTGCCCTAGGAAGAGTCTGACTTAACCCAATCACACCATTCATTGTGTTGCTTGTCGCTGCTCCTTCCTGGAGCTGAATCGAATCCCAGCGGGTGCATATATAAACTGCATTCTCCCACTCACCTGCTGACTGTGGGGAGGTTGGAGCCCAACTTTGGGGCTCTTGTAAAGAATCCCGCAGTGCTCTCCTGGCCGCTGGGACCCCTGGGCACGATGGTGGGGGCCATTAGGGTGAGTGAGCTCATGGGCTAGGTCCTGGGGTGAGGGGAGGGACCCTCAGGAACAGCAGGTGCTTCGGGGCCCTTTTCACTGGTGGAAGCTAGGGGCAGGGGTGCAGTTTCCTCGCTCACCAGCAGGGAGTAGCAGAGCTTCGCCACCTTGAGCAAGAAACGTTTTCATTTTCATTTTTTCTTTTCTGCCTGTTTCTCTCGTATTATTATTATTTTTTTTTGTTTTTTTTTTGGTTTTTGGGCCACACCCGTTTGACGCTCAGGGGTTACTCCTGGCTATGCACTCAGAAATCGCCACTGGCTTGGGGGGACCATATGGGACGCCGGGGGATCGAACCGTGGTCCTTCCTTGGCTAGCGCTTGCAAGGCAGACACCTTACCTCCAGCGCCACCTACCCGGCCCCCTCGTATTATTATTTTATTTATTATTATTATTTTGGTTTTTGGGCCTCACCCAGCAGAGCTCAGGGGTTACTCATGGCTATCTGCTCAGAAATAGCTCCTGGGGCCCGGAGAGATAGCACAGCGGTGTTTGCCTAGCTATTTCTGAGCAGGCAGCCAGGAGTAACCCCTGAGCACCGCCGGGTGTGGCCCAAAAACCAAAAAAAAAAAAAAAAAAAAAAAAGAAAAGAAAAGAAAAAAAAATAGCTCAGGGCCGGGCGGTGGCGCTGGAGGTAAGGTGCCTGCCTTGCCTGCGCTAGCCTAGGACGGACCGCGGTTCGATCCCCCGGCGTCCCATATGGTGGCCCAAAAACCAAAAAAAAAAAAAAAAAAAAAAATAGCTCCTGGCAGGCACGGGGGACCATATGGGACACCGGGATTCTGACCAACCACCTTAGGTCCTGGGTCAGCTGCTTGCAAGGCAAACGCTGCTGTGCTATCTTTCCAGGCCCTCAGGGGTTACTCCTAACTCTGCACTTAGAAATCACTCCTGGCAGGCTCGGGGGACCGTATGGGATGCCGGGATTCAAACCACTGTCCTTCTGCATGCAAGGCAAACGCCCTGCCTCCATGCTATTTCTCCAGCCCCTCTTATTATTATTATTATTATTATTATTATTATTATTATTTTTGTTTTGTTTTGGGGTCAGACCCGGCAGCGCTCAGGGGTTCCTCCTGGTTCTATGCTCAGAAATCACTCCTGGCAGGCACAGGGGACCATATGGCATGCCGGGATTTAAACTACCATCCTTCTGCATGCAAGACAAATGCCTTACTTCCATGCTATCTCTCCAGCCCCTCATTATTTTTTTGTTTTGTTTTGTTTTTTTGGGCCACACCTGTTTAACGCTCAGGGGTTACTCCTGGCTATGCGCTCAGAAATCGCTCCTGGCTTGGGGGGACCATATGGGACGCCAGGGGATCCAACCGCGGTCCGTCCTACGCTAGCGCTTGCAAGGTAGACACCTTACCTCTAGCGCCACCTTCATTAATTTTTTTTTTGTTTTGTTTTTGGGCCACATCTGTTTGACGCTCAGGGGTTACTCCTGGCTATGCGCTCAGAAATCGCCCCTGGCTTGGGGGGACCATATGGGACGCCGCCGGGGGATCGAACTGCAGTTTGTCCTACGCTAGCACTTGCAAGGCAGAAACCTTACCTTTAGCGCCACCTTCCCAGCCCCCCTTCATTATTTTTTTAAGGCCAATACCAGCAGCGCTCAGGGGTTCCTTCTGGTTCTGCACTTGGGGACCATATGGGATGTTCAGGGGACCATATGGGATGCCAGAGATCAAACCCAGGTCCATCCTAGGTCAGCAGCATGCAAGGCAAACGCCCTACTTCTGTGCTATCACTTCATCTTTATATATATTTATATATAAATATATTTTTGGTTTTTGGGTCACACCCAACAGCGCTCAGGGGTTATTCCTGGCTCTATGCTCAGAAATCGCTCCCTGCAGGCTCGGGGGACCATATGGGATGCTGGGATTTGACCCACCATCCTTCTGCATGTAAGACAAACGCCTTATCTCCCTGCTATCTCTCCGGCCCCATCTTTATATTTTTTAAATTTTGGGTCCACACCCTGGGGCACTCAGGCATTACCCCTGGCTCTGCACTCAGGAATCACTCCTGGGCTACTCGGTGGATCATTTGGGATGGCAGGGATCAAACCCGAGTTGTCCAAGTAGGTGTAAGGCAAATGCCCTCCTTGCTGTGCTCCTACTCTGGCTTCAAGAAATATCTTAAGGGGCAGGAGAGATAGCACAGCAGCGTTTGCCTTGCAAGCAGCCGACCGAGGACCTAAGGTGGTTGGTTCAAATCCCAGCATCCCATATGGTCCCCCGAGCCTGCCAGGAGCTATTTCTGAGCAGATAGCCAGGAGTAACCTCTGAGCACAGCCGGGTGCGGCCCAAAAACCAAGGAAAAAAAAACAAACTTAAACTTGAAGAACTTGGAAAGGGACCCAGGGTAGTTCAAGATCTCCTGTCTCCCTCCTCTGCACCCGGAGATCCAGAAATGCAACCTGCTTCCTCCCCCCCAAACCTTTGCTCCTGCATCTTTATCCGAGCAATTCTGGAAGGGAAGTTCCTTTGGGCCCGCCAGCCCCAATTCAGCCTCTGAGGCTGGACCTGCCCCTCCTTAGCTCCTATTGCCTGACCAGACTGTGAAGGGTATAAAGAGGGCACGTCACACTTGCCAGGTCTGAGCTGGTGCAGTGACAGGATGAGAGGCCCCTCCTCTGGGGTACTGGGGGTGGAAGGTGGTTCTGTGTTGGTTCCTCCCAGAATGATTGTCCCAGAGCAGAACCTCCTTTTCCTGAATGGCAGCTGGCGGGAACACTCAACTAGGCCTTGAGTGCTGAGGACCTGAGGAATTGATAGGGCTGGGCCAGAGAATGACGGTACAGCAGGGAAGGCATTTGCCTTGCATGAGGCTGAGCAAAAGAATGGTTGTGGCTGGGGGCCGGAGTAATGGTACAGCGTCAAATTGGGGTTGGATTCCTGGAACTCCATATGGCTCCACCATCCCCAGATCCTGCCAGGAATTCAGGCAGGATTTCACTCCTGAGCCTCAAAACAAGCCAAAAGACACACATACACAAATTGGGAGGCTGGAGGGGTAGATAGCTGCATGCGGCTGACCCAGGTTCCATCTCCAGACCCCTGAGCACTGCTGGGCTTGATCCCTCCCTGAGCACAGAGCCAGGAGTCAACTGAGCCCTGAGCACTGCCAGGCATGATCCCTTTTCGCAGAGCACTGCTTTTGGTGTGCCCCCCCCCAACCAATGTCTATAGAATCGGATTCTGGATTTATAAGCATAGACGGGCATCCCAGAGCGCCCCAGGACAGAGGTCACGGGGTACGGTCTGTGCAGGTTGAGTGGGGGCATCGAGCTCAAAGCGGAGGATGAGGGAGAGCCGGGGTCAGGCAGCCAGGGTCCGAGCTCAGCCACGGGGGGCATTTTCCCCTCCATCCCGCCGCTGTTAGGCTGGTTTTAAACCCTGAGCTTTTTCCATAGAGGATGGATGGATCCCCAGGGCGCCGAGATGCAGTGCGGCTGCGCAGTGGAGGCGTGGCCACCGAGTGTTTGGCTACGCCCGGGGGGCGTGGCTACAGCGCAGCACCGCCCTCTGGTTTGGTGGGCGGGTTGCCCGATGGTCCTCCGTGTAGGCGTGGCCATATAGCTAGCCCCTCCCCTGGGCGGGGTTTGTTTGTATCGCTCCGCCCACCTGGATGCTTATTGGCTGGGCCTGCCCCGGGGCGGGGCACGTCCCGGGCTTGTCAGTTGCAGGTGGTGCCCGACCCTCCGCGGAGAGCAGCAGCCCAGATGGGCGTGGGAGAGGCGGCCCCGGGGATGGGGCCCGTAGGCGGTGCGAGCTCAGCCGGGACTGGGGCGCGTGGGCAGAGCCGTCCTCGGGCGCGGGTCGCTGCGTCCTCCGCGCAAGAGACGCCCGATCCCGCCCGCCCGCCTGCCTGTCTGCCCCTTGGCTCCAAAGGAACGTGCTCCCCACCATCAGCGGCGGTGCCCGGGACCCCTCGCTCCCCAAGGCCCTGGGCCTTTGGAAGGACGCTTTTGAGTTTCCTGTGTCGTCTCTGATGGGGCTCGGCGGCGAGGGAGGCACGAGCGAGGCGCCTCGCCCTACCGCTCGTCTCTGACTCGGCCCTCTCCCATGGAGCGGCCACTCGTGGTCCGGGACTGACCCGTCGGGCGTCCTTGGTGCTCCAGCGCCGCTGTGCGCACTGATGCCAACTTGAGCCCCGCCTCGCTGTGCCGCCCGCGGATCCTGGCGGGAGCAACGGTGCTCGGCGCGTTCACCCAGCTGTCTGCTTGCTGACTGCAGCTGCCGAGCATTCCCTCCATGCCAGGGGACGGCAGCGAGGCCAAATAAGCTCTCAGGGGTCCGACCCGTGCCAGACTGAGCCTCAGGACAGACACCAGGGAGGGCTTCCTGGAGGAGTGGGTGCTGTGCTGGGCCAGACAGGAAGTGCATTCCAGGCTAGGAGCTTGACGTGGCCAGGAGCCCGCCCTGGGTGGGTTTAGAGCGTCTCCCGGGCCAAGTGGGGCGAGCAAGGGTGGCACCTTGTCTTCAAAGGGACCTTAGGAAGGAAGGAAGGAAGCAAGTTGCGCTCCGAAGCCCCGCCCCGCCTCCCTGGCAACGCCCCGCCCACCGCCCGCGACCATGGCAACGCCCCGCAGCAAGCCGGGGGCCCGCCCCTTCCAGATCTGTGGCCGTAGCAACGCCACGCCCTCTCCTAGCAACGCCCCGCCCACAAACCCCGGGAGCCGCCCATGGCTTCGTGGCCATGGCAACAGCCCGCCCTCCCCTAGCAACGCCCCTCCCACAAACCCCGGGAGCCGCTCGTGGCTCCGTGGCCATGGCAACAACCCGCCCTCCCCTAGCAACGCCCCGCCCAGGGCCCGCCTCGCGCGCTTCGCTTCCGCGTGCAGGCCACGCCCCCCGCCCTCCGAGGCGGGGCTCCGAACCGAGCCGCGGGCTCCTACCCGACCGCGCCGCGCAGCGCCGCGCGCCCCCAGCCTGGCTCCGCGGGGCTCCCCGGGCCGTTCCCGCCGCCGCGGTGGGCGCTCCCGGGTCCCCGGCGGCACCAAGGGCGGCGGCATGTCCGACCCCAGCTACTGGACGGCCGTGGCGGCCCCCGGGCACCGGAGCCGCCTGGCCAAGGGCGCGCTGCTGCAGCGGTCCAAGAGGTAACAGGCGCGCGGGTGGGCGGGCGTGCGCCCCGGGGTGCCCCGGTTCTGGCGGCGTGGCGGGGGGCCCTGGCCGGGCCTCGGAGCTGCGCCTGGACTCGGCCTCGTTGATCCGATCGCTCCTCCCTGCGACTTTTGGGGGGGTCTAGGGAGTCCGGGCACATGAGGACCCTGGTGGGTGGTGGGTGGTGGATTCGAACCCAGGCCAGGAACGCCCTGATCAGAGAGCTGGAGAGGAAGAGCTCGGTGGAAAAAGTGAGGAAGGTCTGTGTGCCCGGGCCTGGGGAGCAGCCGGGAGCGGAAATGTTGGTTCAGAAGCAAACACGGGGTGCGTGCAAGTCTGGTCTGGCTGGCTGGCTGGGGAGGTTTTCCCTTTAGTTTCTGTGCACCCCCATTCCCAGTGCAGTATTGGGGAGCACAGGCAGCTATGGAGGGGACCTCAAATGCCCAGCCCAGAGCTCGGATCCCCCAGAGAAACAGGGGACCCCCGTTTCTAACCCAGGAGCTGCTTCATAACCTTGATAGTCACTTCCTGTGAGTCCTGAGCAAACCCCCAGAAGCTGCCAGGGGAGCCTCTGAGATGTTGCATTTCGTTGTTTTTCCTGAGGGGTCCCCCATGTCCACCTCCCCGTGCCCCAGCAACTGCGCAGACTGTGAATTCTCTCCGCAGGGTGCATTTGGAGGTGGTGAGGGGCTTGGTGAAGTGGGGTCCAGGTGAGGGCCTTGTGGGGCGGAGGATGTGTGAGCTGGGGCAGGGGAGAGGAGAGGAAGTTTTTGCAGAACCAGGTTTCACTTTTGCCTCCCAGCTCCCCAAAACAGGGCCCTGGCCTAGAGACTGTTGGCACGACCTCTGTGTGTTTCCTTGAGGGTAAATGGATGTTCGCCTGCCCTGGCTGTCAAATTAGAACCCGCACCCTGGCTGGGTGGTTTGGTGGTTTGGGGAACTGGCCAGGCCTTGCCTTGGTTCCCCCCCCCCCCCTTGGTGGTGGCCACGGTGCAGGGTCCTGGATGCGGGAGACAGGACAGTACCTGGTGCACCAGCAACACATATGCGTGGATGGTTCAGTGAGACTGTGCGGGGCCCAGATGGGGAAACTGAGGCCAAGGTGATGTCAGGTGCTGTCTGGGCACCCTGTCTTGGGATCTTGGGGCCTGGGGTGTATGTGTGTGTGTGATGTAGGGTGGTGGCCTGCTAACCCCGCACCCTGAGGTCCTGCACCCCTGCTCGTGCGCTCCCTCGCCCCAGCTGCCTGGAGCTGCTCGATGCGCGTTGGCGGCGCGGGCTGTGTGGGCAGCGACTCTGGCGGAGCTGCGGAGCCGTTGCTGGGCGACCGCTGTGCGGGGCGGGCGGGGAGCCCCGGTGCTCCAGTCCCAGGTTCCTTCTGCCGAGGCGGGCAGGGGCCGCGAGGGCGGGAAGAGGGCGCCTGGCTTGGAACCAAAGGTACCCAGAAATCGTGGGCACCCCCATGCGCCCTCCCTTGCCTGCTCCTGGCTTGGGGTGGGAGGTGGTGGGCCAAGTTGGGACAGACACTCCCGCCCGGCGGGGAGGCAGCTGCTGTGTGCTCAGACCACTCCTCCACCCACCCACTCCCCCTATACTCGCCCCACACAAGCCCCTGCTTTGTTCCCCCTCCAGCTGCCGCAGCGGGAACCGCAAGAGCCTCGTTGTCGGGACCCCGTCACCCACCCTCTCCAGGCCCCTGTCTCCGCTGTCTGTCCCAACTGGTGAGTGATTTGGGGCGATTAGGGGCCTATGGAGGTCCCAGCTGGACTCCGGGACTCAGTTTCCTTGCTCTCTCGACAGGTAGCAGCCCTTTGGACAGTCCCCGGAACTTCTCGGCGGTGTCTGCCCTCAACTTCCCCTTTGCTCGAAGGTAGGGGGTAGCCCTGTCTTTGTCACACGTCTTGGCTGGCTGGTGTGTTCTTGGGGGCTGGGCAGGACGTCCTCAGGGGCTGGCCACTGGAGACCTCAGTAGCTGGGATGGGAGAGTTGCTTGACAGATGGAGGCAGGGAGGACTTCCTAGAGGAGATAGCCTGTGGCCTCTTTGCCTGCCACCTGGATGGATGGAGGGTCCTTCCTCCGGCCGGCCCAGGCCCTGCTGTCCACGCCACTGTTCCTGCTTTTCTCCCCAGGGCGGACGGCAGAAGATGGTCCCTTGCATCCCTCCCATCTTCCGGCTATGGAACCAACACGCCCAGCTCCACTGTCTCGGTACTCAAAGTGTGCGGGGTTGGATGGGTGGTCAGGAGGTGGCATGAGGGAGGAACATGTCTTTGGCTGCTTACACGTTCGTTGTCAGATAATTTGGGGGCCCTGATAGAGTATTCGGGGATACACACACAAATACATACTCAGTGTGTAGGGTCAGGTCTCAGCAGAGAGGGCTGCCAGGAGCAGGCAGGGTAAGCGGGGCACTGGAGCCGGGTTTTGAGGGATGCATAGGAGCCAAGGCGCCCTCCGAACATCAGTGCATGGTCATGAGAACCCCCTTCTCCCCCACAGTCAAGCTCATCCTCCCGCGAGCGCCTCCACCAGCTCCCGTTCCAGCCAACGCCCGACGAGCTGCGCTTCCTGTCCAAGCATTTCCGCAGCTCCGAATGTGTCCTGGACGAGGAGGGTGGCCGCTCCCCGCGCCTGCGTCCACGCTCCAGGAGCCTCAGGTGGGCCAGGGCTGGGGTGGAGGGGTCCCCGCCACGGCCACCCTCAGACCCTCAGGGGCTTGCTGGAGGCGGGTGGTGCCGGGCCTCCGCCATCTGACTGTCGCATCCTTCCCTGCCCACCAGCCCAGGCCGGGCCACTGGGACTTTCGACAACGAGATCGTCATGATGAACCACGTGTACCGGGAGCGCTTCCCCAAGGTGAGCGGCTGTCCGTCTGTCCATCTGTCCATCTCTCTGTCTGTCTGTCCGGCCCTGTGGCTGGCTGATGGCTGATGGCTGACAGCTGGCACACCCACCCACCCAACCCCTTGGCCCTCTCCAGGCCACGGCGCAGATGGAAGGCCGCCTGCAGGAGTTCCTGGCCGCCTTCGAGCCCGGAGACCTGCTGGCCCTGGCCGACGGTGTCCTGGGCTTCATCCACCACCAGATCGTCGAGTTGGCCCGCGACTGCCTGGCCAAGTCCCGCGAGGCCCTCATCACTTCCCGCTACTTCCTGGAGATGCAGGAGAAGCTGGAGCGGCTGCTGCTGGATGTGCGTGGGGGCGTGGTCTCTGAGTGGGAGGAGCCTTGCTGTGGGCGTGGCTTTGGAGCAAAGCAGTCGTGGGTGGGTGTGGCCAGTGGTGGGCATGGCTGTGACACTATTAGTGGCCACCGCCTTATAAAGGCATGATATGTAGATGAAGGCGGTACCCTGTGAGTGGTGTGGCCTTTAATGGGCGGAGTTTGGCGTATGGCATGGCTTTGTGGGCATGGTCAACGATGGGCGTGGCCTGGTGCAGTGACCCTGGCCTTACAGAACGCATGATGTGTAGGTGGGCGTGGTCTCGGGAGGGCATGGTCTTTTGGTGGGAGGGGCTTGGTATGTGGGCGTGGCCTTTGATGGAAACAGACCGGCGGTGGGCGTGGTCTTTGTGGGACGTGGGTGATGAGTGGACTTGACTGTGATACTGTGATTGGTCATGAGTGGCCATGGCCTCATGAAAGGCTGATGTGTGAATGGGCGTGGCTCTGGGCGTGGCCAATCGGTGCGTGGGTGTGGCCAGTCGAATGGGTCCTTGAGAAGCTCATAATTTTCCGATGGTCCTGATCAGTGGGTATGAAGGGCCTTAGGTGGTCAAGGACACCTGAAGGACCTGGTTTAAGCGTGGCATTATTGTGGGCATGGGCATGGCCTGTGGATGAGAAGTGCCTGTTGGGCATGGTGTGGGGATCTGCACTGATGCCCTGACCCCTCCCACAGGCCCATGAGCGCTCAGACAGCGAGGAGGTAGGCTTCGTAGTCCAGTTGGTCCGAAAGCTTCTGATCATCATTTCGAGGCCTGCCAGACTCCTGGAGTGCCTGGTGGGTGTCCACAGGGCAGACCAGAGGGTTTCTCAGGGTGGGGGGCCTTGGATCCTGGGGGGCCGTGGCGTGTGCAGAGGCTTCTGAGCCGGCCTCTCTGTCTCCAGGAATTTGACCCTGAGGAGTTTTACCACCTGCTGGAGGCCGCGGAGGGCCAGGCCCGAGAAGGGCAGGGCATCAAGACAGACTTGCCCCGGTACATCATCGGGCAGCTGGGCCTGGCCAAGGACCCGTTGGAAGGTAGGCTGGGCGAGAGCGATGGTCTGGTCCCCGGGGCAGGCCTTGAACTAGCATCCCAGTTGGTTGCCCAAGGCTGCCAGGAGGGATCCCTGAGCACTGCCCAAGATCCAGCATTGGAAAAAGAAAAGGAAGAGTGGAACTGGGGACTGGAGCCCAGGTTCCATCCTGTGCCTTGTCTCTTGCCCACCTGCGGGCTGAGAATGTGGGTCAGGTTCTAGGAGCTGAACCCCAGTTGTCGGGTCTCTGGGGATCAGTGTAACTTGCACCCCATTCTGTCTGCTGACACTGGCCCAGTGTGGGTTATGAGTGGGTGAGGACCTCCTCAGCTCATATGGGGTCCCCTTCTCCCACAGAAGGCTGGGATGGGAAACAAGTGACACTGGGGTGGGAGTGTAAGGGGTGGTCCCAGGATCCGTAGTAACGCTAATGCCTGTTGAGGTGACAGCTGTGGGGTTCTTAGAGCAGCAGCGGGAGGAGGGTCTCGGGGAGTCTCCACGTCTCCAGCCCAAGAGTGGCCTTGGGAACCCCGTGACCTGTGGGTGCCTGAGAAACACATCTGAGTCAGTCTCCTTCCACATCACCGCAGAGATGGTGCCTCTGGGTCACCTGGATGACAGCAGTGGCGGACAGGCCCCAGCCCCCGAGTCCCCCGAGGTGAGCCACAAGCAGGGCTTGGTGGGCGCTGTCTGGAGCACACTCATGGCACACAGACATGAACACACTTGCACCCAGATGCATACATGTTTGTGCATGTAGTAAATGTATTTACATGTATGTGTGGTCATATAAGGCACATGTACATATATTGTATATTTGCACACACATACAAACACCATCTGCTTTTGTGCAAGCTAGACCTGGAGAGGCACTAGGATTTTGGCTGAGGCTTTGCCTGTAGTAGATACATGATAGAGCCACGGTTGGTGGGGTAGGCGGGCAGACAGTGAGGAAAATAGGCTTTCCAGGCCTGGCATGACTAGAGGGACAACTACCTGGGTGGGCTTTGCGGGATGACAGGAATTTTCTTGCACCCAAAGTTGAGTCTGTGAAGCTGACGGGAGGAGCAAGGGGCAGTTTGCAGCGTCAGTAGATGGGATGTGGAGCACACAGGGAGCCTGGCCTGGAGTGCAGGGGCCCTGAGCTCTTCCTGCAAATACCTCCTTTCCCCTAAAACCTGACCTTCCCCTCTAGAACCGGGCGCTGGTCGGCCAGTGTCGGAGGAAACCCTGTGAGAATGACTTTGAGACCATCAAACTCATCAGCAACGGGGCCTACGGGTGAGTCCTGAGCCAGAGCCCATTGCTCAGGGGGCCACAGGGCAGACGCCAGTCAGTGGGGGGTTTGGACAACCAGCTCTCCTAGCTCTGGGCTGGGGGTCTGGGGCAGCTGCAAGGAGGCACAAGGCGACCCCCCTCACTGGACTCCCATCCGGGTATTGTCTCAGTTGGGTTTTTCATGGCTTTGCCAGAATCATTTTTTTTTTTTGAGTTTTTGTTTTTTGTTTTGGTTTTTGGGTCACACCCGGCAGTGCTCAGGGGTCACTCCTGGCTGTCTGCTCAGAAATAGCTCCTGGCAGGCACGGGGGACCATATGGGACACCGGGGTTCGAACCAACCACCTTTGGTCCTGGATCGGCTGCTTGCAAGGCAAACACCGCTGTGCTATCTCTCCGGGCCCTTTTTTTGTTTTTTGTTTTGGTTTTTGGGTCACACCCGGCAGTGCTCAGGGGTTACTTTTTTTGAGTTTTTGGGCCACACTGCAGTGCTCAGGGCTGACTTCTGGCAGTGCTTGGGGGACCCTGTGGGATGCCGAGATCGAACCTGGGTTGGCCACATAGAAGGCGAGCAACCTCCCCACTGTCTAGTCACTCCATCTCCCAGAATCATCTGTGGCTACTTGGGGGTCACCTGTACCCCAATGTTGCTCACGACTCATACCCTGCAGAAGTCCAGTTACCATCTGAGCTTGGAGCTGGCCTCAGTGACAGTGACACCCCCAGCCACTTTACTGTCCCCTCCTCTCCCTGCCCCTCATTGCTCCCTGCAGCGCCGTCTACCTGGTGCGGCACCGCGAGACCCGCCAACGCTTCGCCATCAAAAAGATCAACAAGCAGAACCTGATCCTGCGCAACCAGATCCAGCAAGTGTTCGTGGAGCGCGACATCCTCACCTTCGCCGAGAACCCCTTCGTGGTCAGCATGTTCTGCTCCTTCGAGACCAAGCGGCACCTCTGCATGGTCATGGAGTACGTGGAAGGTGAGGCTGGGCCAGCCGGAGCGGGGCTCTGGGGCTCCCAGACACGCCTTTGGTTTGGGGTTTGGGTTTGGGGGAATCGGCTCCCCGGACTGGTGCTCAGGGATCTCTCCTGATGGTACTCACGGAACCCCTAAAGGGTGCTGGGGATTGAACCCGGGTCCGCCGCATGCAAGGCAAACCACCTACCTGCCCACTGGACTCTCGCTCCGGCCCTCCATTCTTCCCTTTCCTTTTGATTCTGACTCCTGGCTCTGACTTCAGGGATCCCTCCCGGCAACCGAGGGACCCTCTGGGCTGCCAGGGATGGAACCCAGCCCTGGCAGGTGCAGGGCGAGGCCTGGGCCCTCCCGCCTCCCTAGAGCCGCCTTTGAGGGGCCCCTGCTGGGCAGCAGCTGCGGGCCCTTCCCATGCCCTGCCCTGGCCTGCCCTGCCCTGGCCTGGCACCCAGCAGCCGGCCTGAGCCGCCGCCCCCACTCCCGCCCCGCAGGCGGCGACTGCGCCACGCTGCTCAAGAACATGGGCCCGCTGCCCGTGGACATGGCGCGCATGTACTTCGCCGAGACGGTGCTGGCGCTGGAGTACTTGCACAACTACGGCATCGTCCACCGGGACCTCAAGCCCGACAAGTGAGCATGCGCGGGGTGGGGTGGGGCGGGGCTCGGATTGGGCGGCCTCTACCGAGGGGCGGGGCTTGTGAGTGGGCGGGGAGTGCAGGCGGGTGGGATGGTTAAGGGGCGGAGCTAGCAGGTGTGGTTGTCACTGAATGGGGCGGGGCTTCCAGCGGGAGTGGGGCTTGTCAAGGGGTGGACTGAGTGGGCGGGGCTTGTGGGTCAGGTGAGACTTCTAATAGGGTGTGGCTTGTGGATGAGGGCGGGGCTCCGGGTTAGGGGCGGGGAATAGGATAAGACTTTGATTTGGCGAAGCAGGTTGGTAGGCCTCGCTTGGGGAGCGGGGAGCGAGCGGGCTAATGGGCCATGGGGTGGTAGTGGGCGGGGCATGGATATGGGTGGGCCTTGCCCAAACAAGGCATGGCTTGTGAGTGGGGCGTGGCTTGTGGGTGGGACAAGGCTCTGATTCGGTGGGGCTGTTTGGTGGGCGGAACGTGTGCTTGCCAGGGCCTATCAGCAATGGGCAGTGATGGGCGGGGCTTGTAGCTAAATGTGGGTTGTGATTGGGGAACGGCTTTGTGGTTGGGCGGAGCTTGTGGATGTGGCTTGTGGATAAGGAGGAGCTTGCGGGCAGGGGCGGGGCTTGTGACTTGGGGCTTGGTCCGAGTGTGCAGTTGGGGCCGGGTGGGGCCCAGGGGGAGGGCTGGGGCAGGGGTGCCGATGGGGGTGCCTGCTGAGCGGATAGAGCGAAGACAGGTGCCGATTCCGTCTGCCTTCGCAGGCAGGTGGGCAGGTGGGGTCTTGGTTCCCCGATGACGTGAAAGTAGGTGTTCAGTGACGTCGCCCCATGTGGATTCTCCTAGTCAGAGTTTTGGGGCCACCTCTGGGTGCCTCATGGCTGGAAGGTACCCCCGCGGTGCCAGGGGACCCTGGGGTGACCCCCTCCCTCCCTCCCTGAGTCCCCTCTCCCCGCCCGCAGCCTGCTCATCACCTCGCTGGGCCACATCAAGCTGACGGACTTCGGCCTGTCCAAGATCGGGCTCATGAGCATGGCCACCAACCTGTACGAGGACCACATCGAGAAGGACACCCGAGAGTTCGTGGACAAGCAGGTGGGCGGGCTGGCTGGGCCTCCCCTGGGCTCTCGGAAGCCGGCCGGATCTCAGTTTCCCCGACGCCTCCCCTCCCCTTCCCCTTCCCCAGGTGTGCGGCACCCCGGAGTACATTGCGCCCGAGGTGATCTTTCGCCAGGGCTACGGCAAGCCCGTGGACTGGTGGGCGATGGGCGTCATCCTGTATGAGTTCCTAGTGGGCTGCGTGCCCTTCTTCGGGGACACGCCCGAGGAGCTCTTCGGCCAGGTGGTCAGCGGTGCGTGGTCTTCCCTCCGGGCTAGGGCTGGGAGTACTGCCCGGGGAGCCCAGCAAGCCTTTAAAAGTGCCAGTGTAGGGTCCGGAGCAATAGCACAGCGGGGAGGGCGTTTGTCTTGCACACAGCTCCCCGGCATCCCCTATATCCCTGCCAGGAGTGGACCCTGAGCACTGCTAGGTGTGGCCCCAAAAAACAATAAATAAATGAACGGGCCTGGAGGGATAGCACAGCGGCGTTTGCCTTGCAAGCAGCCGATCCAGGACCAAAGGTGGTTGGTTTGAATCCCGATGTCCCATATGGTCCCCCGTGCCTGCCAGGAGCTATTTCTGAGCAGACAGCCAGGAGTGACCCCTGAGCACCGCCGGGTGTGGCCCAAAAACCAAATAAATAAATAAATAAATGAACAAGGCCACCCAAATGGGCGTCAGAGATAGCGCAAGATGCTGGGGTTCAAGCCAGGGACCCACCTCACATGGTTTCTACTCCCCAGCGCTGAAAAGACCAGTGTTGCCTGGAGTGACCAAACCCCAGACTCCCTAGCACACTGGTGACCCGTCCCATAAATGCCCAAGAGAAGCAGGCAGAAGGGCTGAGCTCAGGGCACAGTGTGGGAAACTGACCTTCGGCTCATCTTGTAGATGAGATCATGTGGCCAGAGGGGGATGAGGCCCTGCCCGGGGATGCCCAGGACCTCATCACCCGGCTGCTCCGCCAGAACCCGCTGGACCGTCTGGGCACTGGTATGTCGTAGTATGATCACGATGTGGGCTCTGGGAAGAGGGATGCTATAGCAGGGGCTTTGAAGGATGCCTAGGAATTTGCTGGGAGTGCTGTATACTAAACCTCAGGAATAGTAGATAGCTGGCACAGGTGTGAGTCTGCTCTTAGGGGCCCTGTATTCTGAGGTCCACAGAGTTGGGGGGGTCTATATTCTGAGGTGCAAAGAGGCACAGTCTTATGAAATTCTCAATCCAAGTTCTCCCAGTTGCCTGGTGTTCACTCAGGGCCGGCTGCCACCGCCCGATGGGTGTTTTCCTGCAGGCAGCTCCCCTGGGAGAAGTCATGGAGGACTCTCACATCCTTGGGGTTCCTCACTCAGTCTCCCAAGCAGGACGGGGGGTGCCCTCAGTGCTGGTCTCTGCCCTGTGACAGCATGGAGGGGCAACAGGGAAAGGACGGACCCTGGGTCTGACCTCCCCTTGTTGTATGTAGGTGGCACCCCCGAGGTGAAGCAGCACCCCTTCTTCCGCTTGCTGGATTGGGCCGGGCTCCTGAGGCACAAGGCGGAGTTTGTGCCACAGCTGGAGGCGGAGGACGACACCAGCTACTTTGACAGTACATGGGGCCCATGGGGCAGGATGGTGGGGCAGGACTGGACAGGGTGGGAAGGACTTTCCGGACGGGGCGTCTGCCCAACCTCACCAAGCCTCGCCCTGGAGCTGTGACTTCCTGAGCTTTCCGAGAAGCCCGGCATGACCCGGTCCGGTCCTCCTCACCCCCCTCCATGCATCACTGGGATTTCCTGAGCATCCAGCATGGCCCAGGGACCCCCACAGAGCCAAATCCTGTGGCCTGGATGGACACACAGCAGGGAGGCCTCACCCTGCCTAGGAGGACCCCAACCTCATACGTTCTCTGCCCACTCAGGGTCCATTAGCACCCTTCCTGGGGGTCCACAGCCTCTTCTTGACTGGGGAGGGTTAGGCGTAGTTTTCTGGAATCGAACCCTATGTCCCTGAGGGTTTCTTTTCTTTTGTTTTTGTTTTGTTTTTGGGTCACACCCGGCAGTGCTCAGGGGTTCCTCCTGGC
Organism: Suncus etruscus; assembly: GCF_024139225.1. Taxonomy (NCBI): domain Eukaryota; kingdom Metazoa; phylum Chordata; class Mammalia; order Eulipotyphla; family Soricidae; genus Suncus; species Suncus etruscus. The sequence goes on along the minus strand of NC_064862.1, from coordinate 92,125,340 downwards.
TCTATACTCAGAAATCGCTTCTGGCAGGCTCGGGGGACCATATGGATGCCGGAGTTTGAACCACTGTTCTTCTGCGTGCAAGGCAAATGCCATGCCTCTGTACTATCTCTCTGGCCCATTTCTGAGGGATTCTGGGCCACACCTGGGGCCGCGCTCAAAGGGTTACTGGGCTCAGAAATCGCTCCTGGCAGGCTTGGGGGACAGACACTATGGGATGCCAGGGATCGGACCTGGGTCAGCTGTGTGCAAAGCAAACACTCCCTGCTGTGCTGTTGCTCTGGCTCCCATAGGAGATGTTTCTTTAAGTTCGTGCAAACTCTACTGGGCTTTCATTTTCTTCTGGGACCTGACCCCCCAACCCCGAGAGAGGCCCCCAACTCAGCACATTCCTCCCTGCAGCACGCTCTGAGAGGTACCGGCACGTGGGCTCCGAGGATGAGGAGACCAATGATGAGGAGGCGTCCGCCGACATCCCCCAGTTCTCCTCCTGCTCCCACCGCTTCAGCAAGGTGGGCTGTCAGGAGGAGGTGGCGGGATTGGTTTCAGGGGCTTGGAGGTGCAGTTCGAGACCACAACAGAGCCACAGGAGGGCACTGGGCTGGCACACGGCCCACCAGGGCAGGATCCCGGCACCCCATAGAGTGCCCCAAGCAAGAGGGATTCACGAGCTTCAGTTTTCACCACTATTGTTTTTTGTTTTGTTTTGTTTTCTTTTGGGGCCACATCCGGAGGTGTTCAGGGAGACTCCACGACCGTAGCTCTCTTCTTGCCCCCAGGTCTACAGCAGCTCCGAGTTCCTGGCCGTCCTGCCCACCCCAAACGTGGTCGAGAGGACTCTCAGCGTGGACCGCGAGGATCCCTGGGACCGCAGCGAGGTGGACTTGGGCCGGCGCAAGAGCAGTGCCGAGATCCGGTGGGTGGGCGGGGAGCGGGGGGGGGGCCAACCTTATAAAGTGGGCATGGGGAGCGGGGTTTGCAGCATGAATAGGAACTTTCTGGGCAGCCTGAACTCACTTTGGTCTTGGCACTGAGTCCAGGCCTCGTGGGGGGCTGACTCGTACTCGTCCCCCTGGCAGGTTTCGTCCCAGCCCATCCTCAGGTGCCTCAGGCCCCTCCTCCTCCTCACAGCCCGAACGGGGCCCCAGCCCGTCTTTCCTGAACACCATCAGCCTGGACACCATGCCCAAGTTTGCCTTCTCCTCCGAGGATGAGGCCACGGGCCCAGCCCCGGGCGGTCCCCAAAAGCCTGTCTTTATTCTGGGGGATTCTGAGCCGCTCCCTGGGACCAACCCTGGGGTGTCAAAACCCTTGAACCTTTCAGGTAGGTGAAATCTTGAGAAGTTTCTCCCAGGGGCTGTTTGAGATGGGTTTTCTTTTTTGTTTTGTTTTGTTTTTGGGTCACATCGGCTGCACTCAGGGGCTCCTTCTGGCTCTACACTCAGAAATCGCTCCTGGTAGGCTCGGGGGAGTATATGGGATGCCAGGATTCAAACCACCGTCCTCCTGCATGCAAAGCAAACGCCTTACCTCCATGCTATCTCTCCGGCCCATGAGATGGGTTTTCAAGGGTGCATAGGAGTTTGTCAGTCATTGAAGCAAAGCTAGAAGATAGAGGAGCCTCCGGCCTCTGCTTGGCTGGAAAATTGGGGGACTGGGACAGTTTCCTTGAAGAGTTTCTCTTGAGAGCCGGGCCTGATTTGGGGTGGGGGCGGGAGGTGGGGCCTGGCTGACTCCCATCTTTGCCCCCAGCGGAAACGGCCGCTCTCAGCCATGCCCGCCTACGGAGCAACAGCACCGGCGCCCGCCACTCCACTCCTCGGGCCATCGACGCTGCCCGGGGCCGCCGGCTGGGTGCCCCCCGCGATCCGGGCGGCGACAAGGCCAGGGCAGGGGCGTCAGGGGGCCGCGTGCCCAAGTCGGCGTCCGTGTCTGCCCTGTCCCTCATCATCACGGCAGGTAGCCCGGGAGCCCTGGGAGCTGGGGCGGTGGCAGGGCCCGGCTGGGCCCTCCGAGGCGTGCCCCGACCTGACCCGTCCCTCTGTCCCGCAGACGACGGCAGCGGCGCCCTCATGAGCCCCCTGTCCCCGCGCTCGCTCTCGTCCAACCCGTCATCCCGGGACTCGTCCCCGAGCAGGGACCCGTCCCCCGTGTGCGGCCCCCTGCGCGCCCCGATCGTCATCCACAGCTCGGGCAAGAAGTACGGCTTCAGCCTGCGCGCCATCCGAGTCTACATGGGCGACAGCGACGTCTACACCGTGCACCATGTGGTCTGGGTGAGCCAGGCGCAGTGGGCCTGGGCGGGGAGCAAGGCGGAGGCAGGCCCTGGGCGCAGATGAGGCTGTGGGCGTGGCCCTGGATTCAAATTAGGGTGTGGGCGTGGCCCTGGATGCAGATGCGGGTGTGGGTGGGGTTATGGTGCAAATTGCTGGGTTACATATGCTGATCACGGTATGGGCAGGGCCTGGTTACAGATGAGAGTGTGGGTGGGGATATGGATGCAAATGAGAGTGTGGTCAGGGCTCTAGATGCAGATGAGGGTGTGGGTGGGGCAATACATGCAAATTGGGGTGTGGGTGGAGCCATGGGTGCAGGTGTGGGCGGGGTTATAATGCAAATTTCTCAGTTATATATGCTGATCATGGTATGGACAGGGACTGGTTACAGATGAGGGTGTGGGCTGGGCTCTGATGCCAATTGCAGGGTTATATATGCAGATCAGAATGTGGGTGGGGCCATGGATGCAGATGAGGTTGTGGCCAATGAAACACATTGGTGGGCGTGGCCACAGACACAGATCAGGGTGTGGGTGGGGTTATATATTCAAATTTGGGCAAAAGCAGGGTGTAGGGATTACAGAAGCAAATCTGGGCGGGGCAATACATGCAAATAAAGGTTTGGGCGTGCCATGGATTCAGTTTGGGCCGTGTATGGATGCAGATAAGGAAGTGGGTGGGGTTATCATGCAAACCAGGGTGTGGGCAGCGTTGTATATGCTGATCAGGGTATGGGTGGAGCCCTGGATGTAGGTGAGGGTGTGGGTGAGGCCAAGGAAGCATATCAGGGTGTGGGTGTAGCTATGGGTGCAAATCAAGGTGAGGGCAAGGGCCTGGATGCATATCAGGGTGTGGGAGGGGTTATACATGCAGATCAGAGCCTGGGTGGGATTAATTATGCAAATACAAGTACATTGGGTCCCAGGGTCCCCGATCTAGGTGTGTACAGGGCCACTGGGTGGGCCTGTTGGGTGGTGGGCGTCACATGATGGGCTGCTCAGAAGGTGCATCTGGGCATTGGGGGTGTCTGGGGCACAGGATATGAAGGAGCATGGGAAGGCTATGTGTGGTGCCGGGTGCTGGGTTCTGGGTGGGTACGGGGGTGGAAGAGGGAACTGGGTGCAAGTGGGTGGCTGTGGGTAAGGAACGGGGAGCACTGCGGCTGTGGGTGTGGGGGTAGGGAGGTTTTGTTGGGTGTGGGAGCAGAAACATCCTGGGGCACAGCTGGGGCTCGCTGGGTTGGGGCTGCTCAGGACAGGGGCAGCCTTACATCTAGGGTTCCCTGCCCCACCACACCCCTCATCGGAACTTTTTGTTGAGGGGAGCTGAGCCACATCCTGTGGTGCTCAAAAGGAGCTATTCTGGGCCCGGAGAGATAGCACAGCGGTGTTTGCCTTGCAAGCAGCCTATCCAGGACCTAAGGTGGTTGATTCGAATCCTGGTGTCCCATATGGTCCCCCGTGCCTGCCAGGAGCTATTTCTGAGCAAACAGCCAGGAGCAACTCCTGAGTACCACCGGGTGTGGCCCAAAAAAAAAAAAAAAAAAAAAAAAAGAAGCTATTCTGGCTATGCACTCAGAGACCATTTGTGGCGGTGCTCTGGGGAACATATGGGATGTGGGAGATCGAACCCTGGCTCTCCACTACCAAGCAAAGACCCCTTCCCCCATGCTGTCCCTTCACTCTGGTCCCAGAAGCTGGGTTTTTTGGTCTCAGGAACAGCAGCCAGTGAACATATGAGAGTTTTCAGGGCTGCGTGGGGAGCTGGACACCCCGGATATCTTGGGGCTTAGCGGGAGAGACAGAGATGAGAGACCCCGCCTGAGCTCCAGGCTGAACCTTTCTTTATCTCCTGGTCGGGTCGGGGAAACTGAGGCCTGTGTCTGTCCCCCAGAGCGTGGAGGATGGGAGCCCCGCCCAGGAGGCCGGGCTGCGGGCAGGGGACCTCATCACGCATGTCAATGGCGAGTCGGTCCTGGGGCTGGTGCATATGGACGTGGTGGAGCTGCTGCTGAAGGTACAGTACACCCCAGACCCGAGTACGTGGGTGCCAGCCCAAATCTGTGTGCCCTGGCTCTGCGCGCCCACCCCGCTGTGTTTGGGGAGTTGCGTTGTGGGTCCATGGTGACCTCCCGGGGTGCGGCTGGCTCCCGGGGCCACCCCTGTCTGTCACACCCCACAGAGTGGAAGCAAGATCACGCTGCGCACCACGGCCCTGGAGAACACGTCCATCAAGGTGGGGCCTGCGCGCAAAAACGTGGCCAAGGGGCGCATGGCACGGCGGAGCAAGCGCAGCCGCCGGCGGGAGACGCAGGACCGGTAGGGAGGGACAGACAGAGGGATGGAGGGAGGGGGCCCTGGGCCAGGACTGGGCTGGATCCCAGCGTCCCCCCCTGCACCCCACGCTGAGCTCCCCACTGCCCACCGCACAGTCGCAAGTCCCTGTTTAAGAAGATCAACAAGCAGACGTCGTCCGTCCTCCACACCAGCCGCAGCTTCTCCTCCGGCCTCCACCAGTCCCTGTCGTCCAGCGAGAGCCCTTCCGGCTCCCCGACCCACAGTCTGTCGCCCAGCCCCACCACCTCCTGCCGAAACCCCGCGCCCGACGCCCCCGCAGGTGGGCACCCCTCCCCTGCCCAGGGAAGAGGGGGCCAAGGGAGGAAGGGATGCAGCTGGCAGCCAGGGATGATGGTGCCTGACTGGACTCACACAGCTGCTCTCTGGGGCCAGGATCTGGGTGGGGCAAGGGGGCACAGGCTTAGAGGTCTGGGGACAGTGGCTGGGTGGTTGGAGCAGGTGGAGGGTCTGAATGACTCCTTTATCTGAGGAGTCTTAGGGGCGTGGGCCCTGAGGCATTGGTGGATGAATAGGAGTTCATCAAATCCAGCCCAACCTCAGTCAGCATCCTGTACAGGGAATCAGACAGATAGCACAGCCGGAAGGATGCTTGGCTTGCATGTGGCTGGCCCGGGTTCAATTACTGGCATCCCATAGGATCCCCTGAGGCAGGAGTAAAAACTGAGCACTGCCGGGTGTGACCTGAAACCAAAAAAAAAAAAGATTAAAAGCAAAATAAATATCCTGTCCAAACCACAGTCGGCAGGAAACAGGTCTGAGGAGTGGCCCCTAGGGAGGATGTGGCTTTGACAGCCAGAGTGTCCCCGAGCACCAGGAGCCAGAGCACTGTGGATGTGGCAGACCCGGGCTCAATCCTTGGCATCCCTAGGGATCCCTGAGTGTAGAGCTGGGAGTCATTCCTGAGCACAGACTCAGGAGTGACCCTCAAGCGCAGAGCCAGGAATAACCCCCGAGCACTGAAGGGTGTGTCCCCCCAAAATAAAACCACCAAAGGAAATAAAACCGAGGTTCAAGCGGGCCTGAGACCGGCCTGTCCCATTCCCTGCAGACACCTCGTCCCCACCCAGCGTGTCCCCGGTGTCCAGCAGCCCCGCCTCGCCCGCCACGGCCAGCCATGCGCGGCCCAGCTCCCTGCACGGTCTGGTCAGCAAGCTGGGCCCCCCACGGCACAAGACGGGGCGCCGCAAGTCCACCAGCAGCATCCCGCCGTCCCCGCTGGCCTGCCTGCCTGTGGCCAGCACAGCGCCCCGCGCACCCTCCCCGCTGCCCGGGCACCCCTTGGTGCCCGCCCGCTCCCCCAGGCTGCGCCGGGGCCAGTCGGCTGACAAGCTGGGCTCGGGGGAGCGGCTGGACGCCGAGTCGTCGGGGCGCCGGGGCGCGGGTGGCACCCGGGCCGGGCAGGACTCGGAGCTGGTGGTGATGCGACGGCTTCACCTGTCGGAGCGTCGCGACTCTTTCAAGAAGCAGGAGGCCGTGCAGGAGGTGAGTTTCGATGAGGAGCCCACAGGGTCCAACGCCAGCAGCCCGCCCCAGGCCGCCCAGGACTGAGCCCCGGCCCGGGCACCCCTGGAACGATGGTCCACGCAAAGGGACACCTGGATTGATGGAGGATGGACTTGTGGGGCCTGTGGAAGCTCCCCGACACCCAGGTCCCGCCTGGGGCCTGCAGGACAGTGCAGATGCCGACGGCCATTCTCCAAGTTCTGGAAGCGCCGTCCAGGCGTGCGACAGAGACAGATGTGTTGTAAATAGCGCTAATGTCCCCCACCCCTGGCCAAAAATGCCCCACGACTAATTTATTACTTTTTATAAGTGACAGCCAGGCTGATTCGATCTGCTAAAGACACACTGTTCAGGGTCGTTCAAGCCTGGGACACCCACCCACCCACCACCACCCCATCACCCCGTTTGACAAACTCGCCTTCCCACTCTCCACCCAGGCCCAGAAAGAAGGAAGGAAGCCTCTTTGGGCGCAGCCCCTCCTGTGTGTGTTCGTGTTTTCTGGTTGGTCTGTGTGTGTGTGTGTGTGTGTGTGTGTGTGTGTGTGTGTGTGTGTGTGTGTGTTATCTGGTTCCACTCAGTCTCCATCTTTGGCTACACATGTCCACGCTCGAGTCACATGGTTGCCCAATGAAGGAAGGGCTCCTTGCCACTGGCAGAGCTTCCACCCCTGGCAGCCTGGCACACTTTGCAGGCTTCAGCCCAGAAGAAGGGGCTGTGGATGTGGTGGCTGGGGCTTTGCTGAATGCATAAGAGTTTGCCAGCTCTCAGCAAACTTCTTTTGTTTCTAACCTGTTCCTGGGGGATTGAGGGGAGGGGGTCCCTCTTCGTGATACTTCCCTAGGGGACACATGTCAAGGGCGAAAACCCAAGGGGGCGGAGCGGTGGCGCAAGCAGTAGGGCATTTGCCTTGCATGCGCTGACCTAAAATGGACCACAGTTCAATCGCCTGACATCCTTTATGATCCCCCGAGCCAGGAGCGATTTCTGAGCACATAGCTGGGAGTGCCCCCCCCCCAAAAAAAGGGCGAAAACCCATGTGGGAAAGACCTGGAGTTGGTCTTTGGTGTTCATGTCCCCCCCACATATGTGCCTCAGTTTCCTCGTGTTTACAGATCATCACAAGGCCTGTTTTTTGAAACACTCACTTGTGTGTGCCAAGCGCTTTTTGTCTCGGCTTTCTGCCCCATGCCTGGCCCTCCTGGAAAGGCAGGAGAAAGACATCCCCGTCTCACGGGCAGTGTGTGGAGGCCACACGGCAGGCAGAGGCGTGGCCAGCCCTTTCCTGGCCAGGCCCTGCTGAGGACTGTCCCAGGAGGTTGGGGACACCCAGCCTGCTCCCCTGCTGTGGCAGAGGCCTATATCCCCAACTGGGAATGCCCACCCAGCCCTGTCTGGCAGCGGAGGGGGCAGGGAGACAAGCCCCCCTGCATGGCTTCCTCCCGCCTCCTGCTGTGGACTGACTGACCATGAATAAAATCTCACTTGACAAAGAGGAGGTTCCCCGTCTGGGTTTGTGAGGGGCCAATAAGGAAGGACAGTTGTCTTGCGGCGTTAACCTGGGTCCAATCCTTGGCATCCCATAGGGTTCCCTGAGCACCACCACAAGTGATTGCTGAGCGCAGGTCCAGGAGTTAATTTTGAGCATTGCTGGATGAGGCCACACACACACACACACACACACACACACACACGGACATAGGAAGGAAGGAATAGAAAGTTTTTGGATGAGAACATGACACAGCCTTGAAGTGGATTCTGAAGGTAACATAGGAGTTCACCAGGGAGCACTCTGTGCTCCCCGTCATAGGCGCTGCTCTTTATTTCTTTCGTTTTCAGTTTTGGGGTCACTCCTGCTTTCCCTGCCTCCGTGATATTGCTCTGGGGACCATGTAGAGATATGGGGACTCAACTGGGTGCAATGTCTCCGCAAGGCCAGCTCATGCCCCCAAACTGTCTCCCAGCCCCAGTCCTTTTGACCTCATTTGGGGCACTGGAGAAAGACAGCTGGGGGAAGGGGGCTGGCCTTGCACCCAGATTCCATCCTTAGCACCCTATGGTCCCCTGAGGACTGCCAGGAATGATTCCTGAGCACAGTGCCAGGAGTAAACCCCAAGGACTCTCGGGTGTGGCCTAAAATTTTAATTTTATTTAGGCTATTACAGGGGTGGCGAACAAGTTAGACACAAAGAGCCAAAATTTTAAACTGTGAGAGTCAGAGCCACACCACGCAGTGACCTGCCAAAACAAACACACAAAAGCATGTTCTTTTAACAATAATATATCAAACACATATTGCATTTTGCCATTTTGAGTGAGGGTCAAATTCCTGTTGGCCACCCCTGGCCTTTTTTATTTGGCTTTTTGGGCCACATCCGGCGGCGTTCAGGGGTTCCTCCTGGCTCTGTGCTCAGAAATCTCTCCTGGCAGGCTCAGGGGACCACATGGGATGCTGTGGATCGAACCCACGTTCATCCTGGGTCAGCCGCATGCAAGGCAAACGCCCTCCTGCTGTGCCGCCACTCTAGCCCCTAAAGAAAACATTTTAAATAAAATTTTATTGGGACGCCGCTGCTTGTGGGGCGATGAGGGGAGACTGGAACCCCGAGCCCTCCCAGAGCCAGAATCCATCCCCAGGTTGGGCCAGTCAATGCGGGGTCCATCCATTCGGCCTTTTCCGGAATCGCTCGGGCGGCTCCGAGCCTGCCCGAAGGCTCTCGGCTCTTTCCGTCGCCGCTAGGCCCCGCCCCCGCCCCCCCGGGGGACGGCCGAGACCTTCGGCTTTCGCGAGAGCACCTTTCGGCTTTTTCCGGAAGGCCTCGGCCGCCGCAGGCCCCGCCCATCCCGAGCGCGCTGGCCTTTCTACGGAAGCCCGCAGGATCCGCCCCGCCACGCAGGACCCGCCTCCCCCGAGAGCCCGCTCCTCTCCGGAAGGCCGCAGGCGTCTTCAGGCCTCGCCCCCGAGACGAGATCCCGCCCCTTCGTAGCGCGCTGACCTATCCGAAAAGTCTCAGGGTCTCCTGCCCCGCCCCTCCGCGCAGGCCCCGCCCCTCCCGAGCGCGTTCGCCCATCTCCGCTAGGTCTCGGCTCCAGGCCCCGCCCCTCCGCCCAGGCCCCGCCCACCCCGAACGCGCTCGGCTGTTTCCGGAGGGGCGGGACCGGCCGATCGGAGCTGCGGGGCCCACGGCTGCGGGACTGCGCGGCGGCCGCGGGGAGCCGCGGGGAACCGCAGGTCGCGCTGGTGTCGGCGTGACGGTGGCCGCGGCGTGACGGGGGTGGTGGCCGCGGTGGCGAGCAGGTGATATGGGTCGGCGGGCCGGGGTGCTCGGGTGCACGGGTGCCCGGGCCGGGGGCGATGGCTGCGGGGGCCCCGCGCGGAGGAGGCTGGAGGCCCCGCGGGATCGCGGACGCGGGGGGAGCGGCGCCGCAGCAAGGGGCGCCCCAGGGAGCCCCGGGCAGCCGTGAGGGGAAACCGGGGTGGTCGTCCCGGGCCCTGGACCCCGTCTCCAGGCCCCGATCGAGTGGGAGGCGCCGAGGGGTCCCCTGCGCCTGGTGCGGGGCTTTGCGGGGGGTCGGGGGGGTCGCCCCACTTCCGGCCACGCAGGCCCAGCGCGCAGGCCCAGCGTCCAGCCGCCGGGAGATTCGGGGCGCCCGCACCTGGGTGTGTGCAGACGCGTGCCCGCCGCCTCCAGGGCCGCGCCGGGCCTCAGTTTCCCCACCTGTAAAGCTGGGGTCCCCCCCCAACACACACACACACACACCACGGGAGCTCGGCCAACTCGGGTCTCTTGGCGCAGGAGCCCAGACTGGCCGCTGCAAATACAGACAAGGTCCCAGGCAACCCCCAAAAAAGCCAAGGCCTGCACCCACTGGGGCCCCTGTGCAACGATTTGGCACGCAGCTGGGTTGGGGTCCCCCCAAGATGAGACCCAGGCTCTGTCAGGCTCCTTCGGGCTGCACTGCGGCCTCTCCATGTCCCCGCATGTGCCCAAAGCCCCATCCTGACCCCCCACTCCCCAGAACCCATCACCTCTGCCCTCTGCATCCCTGGACACCTTGCACGTTGGATGTTGGATTTGGGGTCCAGTTTTCCAAAGCAGCCACTGTCCCCCACTCCTGGTGTGCCCGGGGAAGTCTGGGGACAGACACTGAGGGACAGGCCCTCGAAGGGACTGACCCTGGGACACCCACCCTAATGCCTCCCGGCCCTCCTGCAGGTGGGCACCGGCCCCAGCATGCTGAAGGCCACCTGCACCTCCCTCTTCCCGGGGTGCAGCGGGCAGAGCCAGCGGCCTTGGGTTCCGGGGATCCCCCGCAGCAGGCCGTGAGCCGACACTGGCCCTGCCCACGCGGGAAGATACAGCGGCCCACCGAGCTGACCTCCGGCCCGTCCATGAACGCAGCGTGGGGAGCCCCTCGCCCTGCGCCCCCAGGAATGTGGGGGTCCGAGGTGTGATCTGCCTGGAGGTTCCACCCACCCACCACAGTTGCTGTGGACACTGAGACCTTCCCGGCTCCCCCTGGCCCTGCTGATGGGGCGGCCGGGGCCCAGCAGAGCTGCCTGACTGTCCACCTGTACTAACATCTATCCGTCTGTCGGGGGGCCGCACCCCAGCCCAGCCATGGCGGGCCCCGAGGGTTTCCAGTACAGGGCCCTGTACCCTTTCCGCCGCGAGCGCCCCGAGGACCTGGAACTGGTGCCCGGGGACGTTCTGGTGGTGAGCCGGGCGGCTCTGCAGGCCCTGGGGGTGGCCGAAGGCGCTGAGCGCTGCCCACATAGCCTGGGCTGGGTCCCCGGCCTCAACGAGCGCACGCGACAGCGGGGAGACTTCCCTGGCACCTACGTGGAGTTTTTGGGACCCCGTGGACCCCGGCCCCTGCCAGCAAGGCCAAGGGATGGAGCCTCGGAGACAGGTGAGCCTTGGGGAGTGGGAGAGACAGAGTTGGTGGAATGGCCGGGGGTCCCCTAAACCGGGCTTTGCCCTCTGCTGCTGTTCCCCCCCATGGGGAACACCCAGTCAGTCCCCCTGGAGCAGCAGAGGACGAAGCCATTGCCTCTTGGGACAAGTGCAGGCTGGCCCGGCCTGACCCTCTGGGGCTCTGCTTCCAGAAGTGACAAGAGGGATGGATGAGGTCACGAGGCAGGGTGAGAAAGGGGTGCAGGCCGTGGGGCTCGGGCCAGGGGTGCGGATGTAGGGGAGGGCAGTGGGGGGACTCCGTTCCCTTCAGCTCTGCCAAACCCCTTTGTTTTCCCGTCTCATTCCCATTCCCGGATAGGCCTAGAGACCCTAGTCGGTTATGAGAGTGTGGGGCCACCTCTGGCTGGCTTCCTGGGGGTGTCACAGTTGAGGGGCAGGCTGGCCCCAGCCAGGGTCACCGTTCAGGCCAGGAGACCTTCCCCCCACCGCCTCTCTGCGCCCCAAGGCAGCTCCTCCTGCCCGCACAGTGCCCGCGTCCCGGCCCACCGCGTGTCTGTGCGTGCCAGCTGGAAGCCCGTCTGGGCGGGCAGCCAGGCTCTGCCGCTGCCCCTGGTAACAGCCGCTCAGCCCCGCCCCCACCACTGCTTGCCTCAGTTTCCCCACCTGCCCTGGGGGAGGTGGAGAGCAGGCTGGATGCTGCTTTCCTGCCCCTTGGGGACCCGGGCAGGGTCCCCAGGGTCTTGCCCTCCCAGAAATGCTGTATGAGCCGAGTCATCCCATCTTTTCCCCCCAGTCTGGGGCCTCACTGGCCTCTGCGTCCTGCCCTCCTCCTGCCTGGGCTCTGCTGAGGGTAGGGAGGCACAGAGGGGATCCCAGTGGGGAAGAGGACTGGAATGGTGGCTCAGGAGCTCATGCTGGGTGTGTGGGACCCGGGACCCCAGCCCAGCACGACCTGGTGGTACCAAGGCTGTGCCAAGGCCTCCCTGCTGCTGGCAAAGGGCTGGGGTGGAGGGTGAGGGCAGGCGAGGGACGTGGTCTGGCCTCTCCATCATGGGGTATCTTGGGGTTCCCGGGGAGCCTCCTTTTCGTGGCACCCTGGTGTCCACCGTCCTTTCGCAGCCCTGCTACCCCTCCTCTCAGACCCTACCCCAGAAATGCACAGCCCCAGGACCCAGTCGCCGTCCCCTCCCAGCTGGCCGCTGGGCTCAGGAGAGGCACCGGAGGGCTTCGTCCTGTCCTGACACCCCATCTGACGCCCTGTTCCCCGTACCCCCACCCCAGGCCTCACGCTCCCCGACCTCCATGAGCAGTTCTACCCGCCCGAGGTGGCTCCCCCCATCCTGGTGAAGCTGACGGAGCTGGTGGAGCGCACAGGTCAGCCTGGGGTCCCCCGAATCCGTGCCCCCGCGGCGCCCGTTACCCCCGGCCTTTCCCACCTCTGCCCCCTCCATCTCCCTCTCCCCGCAGGGCTGGACGCCGAGGCTCTGTACCGGCCGGAGCTCCCGGCCCCGCGCACAGGTGAGGGCGGGCGCGCGGGGCCCAGGCCGGTGGCAAGCGGGGTCCCCGGTGCCCTGCCCACGCCCACGCGCGCCTGTCCCCGCAGACTGGACCCTGGGCGACGTGGAGCGCTGGGACGCGGCGGCGCTGGCCGACGGCGTCCGGGCCTTCCTGCTGGCGCTGCCCGCGCCCCTGCTGACCCCCGAGGCCGCGGCCGAGGCGCACCGGGCGCTGCGGGGTGAGCCGGGCGCGGGGCCGAGGAGCGGGGTCCCCCCCGGGCTCGCGGGACCCCCGCCCGCCCGCTCACCCCGCCCGCCCCGTCTGTCGCAGAGGCCGCCGGGCCCGTGGCGCCCGCGCTGGAGCCCCCGACGCTGCCCCTGCACCGCGCGCTCACGCTGCGCTTCCTGCTGCAGCACCTGGGCCGCCTGGCCCGCCGCGCGCCCGGCCCCGCCACCTGCGCCCGCGCCCTGGCCGCCGCCTTCGGGCCGCTGCTGCTGCCGCCCGCCCCGCCGCCAGGGGGCGCGCCCGACGGGTGAGCGAGCCGTTTGGCGGGGCGTGGTCTCCGGTGGGCGGGAGTATAAGGCTCTCTCGACGAGGGCGTGGTCTTTTGTGGGTGGGGCTTCATCGGAGGGCGTGGTCTTGCCCGGGTGGGCTTATCCTTACAAGGGAATGGGGCTCCCTTAGGGAGGGCATGATTTCCACCAAGGGGCGGGGCTTATCAGGGGCCAAGGCGTGGGGCCCCGGAGGGCGTGGTGGCCACCAAGAGGCGGGGTTTGCTTTCGCAAGGTGTGGTTTATCAGAGAGGGCGTGGCCTCTCCCGGGGGGGGGGGGGAGTGCTCGTCCTTATAAGGACGTAGGGCGTGGCTTTCTCTTGCCAAGAATGTGTGGTATATTGAAGGGATGTGGCCTCTGTTCAGGAAGGGGCGTGGCCTCTGCTGGGCCGTGGTTTGTCCTTATAAGGAGTGGGGGTGTATGGGATGTGCTTTCCACCAGGACGCAGGCCTCGCTCTTGCCAGGAAGGTGTGGTTTATCGAGGGGCGTGGCCTCCGTCAGACGGGGCGTGGCTTCTGCAGGGGTGGGGCCTGTGCTTATAATGAGGTGGGCGGGGTTTGGGGCGGGTTCATGCCTGCGGGGGCGGGGCCTTGCTCAAGCCCTGTGGCCCTTCCTGCCTGATCAAGCAGAAAAGACATTTTGCTTTGTTCCTTTGTTTGCTTGTTTGTTTGTTTGTTTTTGGTCACACCAGGCCTAAGGCTGCTTCTTAGTCTTAGATGCCTGTTCTTCATCCCCCAGGACAGAGCCTGGCCCCGCCTTCCCCGTCCTGCTGCTAGAGAAGCTGCTGCAAGAACAGCTGGAGGAGCAAGAAATGGCCCCCCCAGGTGACCCCTGAGCACCCCACTGGGTCTGTGGAAGGCTGGGCAGGTGCAGCCGATGGCCTGTGGTCTTTGCTCACAGCCCAGTGCTCACGGTCCCTTTGTTCCACCCCCAGCACTGCCGCCCAAGCCCCCCAAGGTCAAAGCGGCCCCCACTGGCCTCGCCAATGGAGGGAGCCCGGCCTCCCTGCAGGACGCTGAGTGGTACTGGGGAGACATCTCCAGGTAGGACGCCAGGCCCTGGGGGGATGCCGAAGGACCCCGTTGTCTCCCTCCCAGCAGGCAGCACCCCGATTCTCGTGTCCCCCACCCAGGGAGGAGGTGAACGAGAAACTCCGGGATACGCCAGATGGCACCTTCCTGGTGCGAGACGCTTCCAGCAAGATCCAGGGGGAATACACGCTGACGCTCAGGTGGGCCCAGTAGACCGGGAGGGACACGGTCAAGGACTAGGGACACCCGGGAGGGAGGGAAGGAGCAGGGGTCGCGCCTGCTGCCGACACTCCTGTCCGGACCCCAGGAAGGGCGGGAACAACAAGCTGATCAAAGTCTTCCACCGCGACGGCCACTACGGCTTCTCAGAGCCGCTGACTTTCTGCTCGGTTGTGGACCTCATCACCCACTACCGCCACGAGTCGCTAGCCCAGTACAACGCCAAGCTCGACACGCGGCTGCTCTACCCCGTGTCCAAGTACCAGCAGGTGTGAGCAGGCGGGTGAGTGGGCAGGAAGGGCCACCCGGGGTGTGGGCTCGCTGCTGACCCTCCTCGGCGGCGATCTTGCTCCCCAGGACCAGATCGTCAAGGAGGACAGCGTGGAGGCGGTGGGCGCCCAGCTGAAAGTGTATCACCAGCAGTACCAGGACAAAAGCCGCGAATATGACCAGCTGTATGAGGAGTACACGCGCACCTCTCAGGTGAGGGAACCGGGGTTCACTCGCCTCTCAGATGGGGTGCCCAGGAGAGGAGAGGGAAGCCCACACGCATTCCCAGCTCTGCTGGGCCCCTCGGCACCTCCAAACCTTTTCAGGCATAGCCCCAAAACAGAAAGGAAGAGGACTGGAGCATCAGTGTAGAGGTTAAGGTGTTCGTTACCCTCCTGTGCCCCCCAAGGGGGTACAGTTTATGGACCTGCTAATAAACATCAGAAAAGGGGGTTCGGGCTGAAATGAGATCACAGTGGGGAGGGCATTTGTCTTGCACGTGGCCGACTCGGGTTTGATCCCCAGCACCCCATAGGCTCCCTCGAGACCATCAGGAGAGCAAGGAGAAACTCCTGAGGGCCATTAGCTGCGGTCCCAAAAGCCCTATAATAAAGCAGTGGGCTTGGGAGTAAAGGTCTTGAAGCCTGAATAGGAGCAGAAGGAGCAAACCACTCGTGGCAGAGCTGGGAGCCGCCTTTCCGCACCACCACCCCCCCGCACGCATGGGAACCTCGGTGGTGAGGGGCCCCCGGTGCCAAGGCTAACCCCTGCCCCAGGAGCTGCAGATGAAGCGCACGGCCATCGAGGCCTTCAACGAGACCATCAAGATCTTCGAGGAGCAGGGCCAGACGCAGGAGAAGTGCAGCAAGGAGTACCTGGAGCGCTTCCGGCGTGAGGGCAACGAGAAGGAGATGCAGAGGTGATTCGGCCCCGCCGCCCTGACCGAGCTGGGCTTTGAGGGGTGCACAAGGGTTCGCTGGCCTCGCGGGGGGCCAGGGCCTCCAGGACCCCTGAGCCCCTCCACTCGCCCCGCAGAATCTTGCTCAACTCGGAGCGGCTCAAGTCGCGCATCGCCGAGATCCACGAGAGCCGCACCAAGCTGGAGCAGGAGCTGCGGGCGCAGGCGTCGGACAACCGCGAGATCGACAAGCGCATGAACAGCCTCAAGCCCGACCTCATGCAGCTGCGCAAGATCCGGGACCAGTACCTCGTGTACGTGGGCACCGCGGGGGCCCCCAGCCAGCGCCCCGTTCCGTTCCTCGCCCTGCCCGGTTCCTCCTTCCGCTGCCCATCGCCGGGTCAGGGAGGCCCCGTCTCGGCCGGCCCGGGGGGCGGCCGGGGGTGTGGAGCCCAAAACACAGCACCCCGGCCCACTTCTCCCTTCTCTCCCCGCACAGGTGGCTCACCCAGAAAGGCGCCCGGCAGAAGAAGATCAACGAGTGGCTCGGGATCAAGAACGAGGCGGAGGAGTGAGTCTGCCTGCCCGTGCCGGGTGGGGCAGGGGGCCTTCCCAGAGGAGGCGCGGGCTCTTGGGGGGGGGGGGGTTTGCAGATCGCGGAGGAGGTGGCCGCCGCGTGATGCCCCTCGCCTCGCCCCGCAGCCAGTACGCCCTGATGGAGGACGAGGAGGACCTGCCGCACCACGAGGAGCGGACGTGGTACGTGGGCAAGATCAACCGCACCCAGGCCGAGGAGATGCTCAGCGGCAAGCGGCACGGCACCTTCCTCATCCGCGAGAGCAGCCAGCGCGGCTGCTACGCCTGCTCGGTGGTGTGAGTGCGCGGCCGGGGGAATGGGGGCTCGGGGTGGGAGTGGGGCGCCCCTGGCCGCCCGTGACCCTCGCCCGCGGTCTGGCTGCAGGGTGGACGGCGACACCAAGCACTGCGTCATCTACCGCACGGCCACCGGCCTGGGCTTCGCCGAGCCCTACAACCTGTACGCGTCGCTCAAGGAGCTGGTGCTGCACTACCAGCACGCCTCGCTCGTGCAGCACAACGACGCGCTCGCCGTCACCCTGGCGCACCCTGTCCGGGCGCCCGGCCCTGGACCACCGCCGCCCGAAGGCGCTGAGCCGGGCACTACGCCGGCCACGCCCCTCGGCACAAGCCACGCCCACCGGAGGGCCTGGCCTGTGATTGGCTGAGACTCCACCCACCGAGCCAAGGCACCACCCAATAGGCCTGCCTCCTCCTGGTGAGGCAACGCCCACTGGGCCCAGGCTGCATCCATCCCACGGAGACCACGCCCACTGGAAGCTCCGCCCCATCTGGACCAGGCCCACCCACTGAGCCAGGGCGCCACCCCACTCACTCAAGGCCACGCCCTGTCCGGATAAGGCTCCACCTTCAGGTGCCACGCCCACTCGAGGACACTCCTCTGGAACTCGGACGATGCCACGCCTCCTTCCAGCGGAGGCTCCGCCCACTGGGCCAGGTGCCACCCAATAGGCCCACCTCATCCGGATGAGGCTCCACCCTGCCTGACAGGCCACGCCCACTGGGTCAAGGCAGGCACCACTCCACAGTTTCTGCCTCGTGGATGGGACTTCGCCCACAAGAAACCCCGCCTCCATCTGGTGGAGGCCACGCCCCCGCTGGAGGCCACGCCCCTGTCTGGTCCCTCTGTCCCTGCACCCTTCCTGTCTGTCCCCCATCTCTCTCTGTCTCCCCTTCTCTCCTCCTCCTCCTCTGTGTCTCTGTTGATGGATCCCCTGCCCTCCTGGCCCCTGTCTCCCCACAGTGCCCTGGACACCCCCACATCCTGAGCTCTGCCCGCTGCAGGTTCCAAGCCCCCCTACACTGGCTAACCCCCCATGTTTACAGCGGCCCCAGACGGGCGCCCCTACTTTAAGCCATAGATAACGGGGTGTTGCGGGCGAGGGCCCAGGGTGCCAGGTAGGAAGGAACCAGCTCTTTCTGGCCGCTTCCAGGAAAGCCCGGGTGACGCTCGGGGGCCGGGCCCCGCGACCCCAACTTCCCCAGAAGATGCTGAAGTGAAACCCGGGGCCCCACTCGTCGTCGGCACCCAAGCAGTCCCGCTGGGAGGCCGAGGATTAAAAATAACCCCCGGAGGGGCGGAAGGCCACTGGCCCGGGGACCAGAGCGACCGCAGGGCCTTCCACGGAAAGCCACCCCCTCGTGACTCCTTTGGGACTGGCACCCGGTTTTCTAAGGCTAGGCGGCGCCCCTGGCCTGCTCCCTGCTGCGGGCGGTTTTGTATGGTACGTCGGGAATGAAGCTAGATGAAACCTCCGACAGTTCTGAGCTGTGTGTCTCTGTCTGTCCGGCGGTGGCCCTGCACCCCCTGCGCCTGGAGGTGCCTGGGACCTGGGTGAGGACCCCGAGCCTGAACCTTGGAGCACCCCTGCAAGGTGGGAGGTGGCCCGGTGTCGTGGCTCAGGGCCAGTGGCAAAGCCCGGTCCAGCCAAGTGACATGTGGCCCAACCACTTCAAGGCCCGACACCACCTGGCCTGGCCTCCAAGTTCCATGGCCAAAAAGAGCCCGTTGCCCTCCAAAACAGCATGTACCCGCTCTGTCCTGACTCTGTTTCTGGCGGGTCCTGCAGAACTCCAGGCTCTTGTCCCCAGAGCTGAGTTTGCTGTGGGTGACCCTGTCCAGCCTCTGGGTGTAGGGACAAGGGAGACAGCCTAGCTCTGACACTTGTCCAGGGTTACCCCACCAGCAGGGCCGGGACCCCAGCTCTTAGTTGACCCCAGGTACTTTGAGGTTACTTCTATGTGGCCTAGCCTAGCCAGCCAACAACTGCAAGACTGAGGCACCCTCAGGGCCCAAGTGGCTGGCCTGAACCCCGTAACACAGCACCCTGACCTCTGCCCCTGGGGAAGCCCATACATAACCTGCGTCCCTCCTTCCCTGCTCTGTCTCGCTTTCAGCCTGGGCTTCCCCACGGAATCAGCTCCCAGGTGTTCAGTCCTTTGATTTGTCCTGACCACTGGGGTGCTGGGGCCCCCTGACCCTCTTGGGGCCACACAGAAGCCCCCCAGAGCCTGACCTGGGCCCCATCCCACCGGTCCCGGCATCTGGGGCCTCCCGGTCCCACACTTCCCACCCTCTCGCCCACACCTGCCCCACTTTGCAGAAAGGGAAACAAGTTTGCTTCAGTGCTCGGGGCCCAGTGCAAGGGGGGGGTCACCCCATCTTCGGTCCGGGTTCAGGTGGGGCAGGACTGACCTGCCCATAGGCATTAACTCCCTCCTTGCCTAGCGACCTTGGACTGGCACAGCGGGGAGGGTGTTTGACCCGGGTTCGATTCCCAACATCCCAGATAGCCCCTGGCCGAGTCTGCCAGGGGCGATTTCTGATTGCAGAGCCAGGAGGAACCCCTGAGTGCCGCTGGGTGTGGCCCCAAAACCAAACCAACAATAAAATAAAATAAATCAAAGTCGGGGTCCCGTTCCTTCCCCAAACCGGGCCTCCCGCCAAGTGGAGGAACCAGTCGGAGACACCGCCTTGGGCCCTCGGTGCTCAGGCCCAGCTGCGGGCCGGTGGGCTGGGCCGGCCCGGGGACCCCAGGCAGGGGCCGGGAGTCAGGGGCGCCCCGGACCGTTCTCCACGGCCCCCACGAGCACCGATCGCGGGGTGCGCGCAGGGCAGCGGGGGGATGACCTGGGGAAGGGGCGGCGCCGGGGGCGGGTCCTCCGGGGGCCGGGTCTGGGGCTCGCCCTAAAAGGCGGCGCGGCGCGGGCCAGGCCCAGAGGCCCCGAACCCCGCCGCGATGTCCAGCACCCGGCTCGTGCGCGCGCTCCTGGCGCTCCCGGCGCTCCTGGCCATCCTGGCGGCCTTCCCGGAGGCGGAGGCGCGGGGCGTTCGGCCTCCACTGGGACAGGGACGCGACCCCGGAGGCGTCTCCTGCCAGGTAAGGGGGTCGGGGTGCGGGTCCCGCGCGGGCTCCGGGGCGCAGGGTGGACCCCGCGGCCTGGGTGCGGCCTGGATGCCGGGCCTGGCTCCCTTGGGTGGGGGACAGGGTTCGAGTCGACCGGGGCTCGCTCCCTCCCGGGATTCTGGGTCCAGGGGACTCCACTCGGGACGCCCAAAGCCGCCTGCATGCCCCCCTGTCCTCCCCACCCATCCCCGGCCTCGCAGAAGGAAGTCCCAGGCACCTGGCTGGCGCCGCCTCCACGCAGGCCTCCGGAGGGACTCACGTGGGCGCTCCGAGAACTGAATCAACAGGAGGCTGAGCCGGTCTCGGGCTGGCAAGGGGCCAGGGCGGGGCAGGGCCGAGCCGAGCAGGGAGAAGAGCATGCATCGGGCTCTTCTGGTATGCACCGCACAGAGCATGCATGAGGCCCTTATGGTATGCACCGCACAGAGCACACGTTAGGCTCCTGGGGTGTTCACCCCACAGGGTCAGGGACACAGACTTTGGGGCCAGAGAGATAGCATGGAGGTAAGGCGTTTGCCTTGCATTGCATGAAGAAGGACGGTGGTTCGAATCCCGGCATCCCATAAGGTCCCCCGAGCCTGCCAGGAGCAATTTCTGAGTGTGAACCCCTGAGCGCTGCTGGGTGTGACCCAAAAACAAGGAAGGAAGGAAGGAAGGAAGGAAGGAAGGAAGGAAGGAAGGAAGGAAGGAAGGAAGGAAGGAAGGAAGGAAGGGAGGGAGGGAGGGAGGGAGGGAGGGAGGGAGGGAAGGAAGGAAGGAAGGAAGGAAGGAAGGAAGGAAGGAAAGAAGGAAGAAAGGAAGGAAAGGAGGGAGGAAGGAAGGAAGGAGGGAGGAAGGAAGAAGAAAAGAAGGGAGGGAAGAAGGAAGGAAGGGAGAGAAAGAAGGAAGGAAGGAGGGACCGGGCGGTGGCGCTGGAGGTAAGGTGCCTGCCTTGCCTGCGCTAGCCTAGGACGGACCGCGGTTCGATCCCCCGGCGTCCCATATGGTCCCCTAAGAAGCCAGGAGCAACTTCTGAGCGCATAGCCAGGAGTAACCCCTGAGCGTCACAGGGTGTGGCCCAAAAACCAAAAAAAAAAAAAAAGAAGGAAGGAAAGAAGGAAGGAAGGAAGGAAGGAGGGAGGAAGGAAGGAAGAAGGAAAGAAGGGAGGGAAGGAGGAAGGAAGGGAGAGAAAGAAGGTAGGAAGGAAAGAAGGAAGAAAGGAAGGAGGTAGGGAGGAAGGAAGGAAGGAAGGAAGGAAGGAAGAAGGAAGGAAGGAAGGAAGGAAGGAAGGAAGGAAGGAAGGAAGGAAGGAAGGAAGAAAAAACAGGCTGGCTGCCCAAGTCCTCAGCACAGAGCCCAGGAGGACATGGGTGCCAGCCAGCACCATGCATGCTTTAGGAACCTACTGTGTACAGAGGGCTCAGACAGGATGTTGCCCAAGGCGGGCAGGACTTTGAGCCAAGGTGCCCCCTCCTGCACATAGGGTGATGCCAAGACCCATCCCTACCCTACCCTGTGCAGGATGAGGCGCTGTGCGTGCTGTGGCCCCCCAGGAACGTCTCTTCCTCGCCGCCGGTCAACGTCAGCCTGTACTACGAGTCTCTGTGCCCCGGCTGCCGGCTCTTCCTTGTCCGGGAGCTCCTGCCCACCTGGCTTCTGGTCATGGAGATCCTCAACATCACGCTGGTGCCCTACGGGAACGCGCAGGTGAGCGGGGGAAACTGAGGCAGCGGCAGGGTGGGGACGGAGGGTGCCCCGGCCGCCTGGACTCCAGCACCCCTGCTCCCCCGCAGGAGAAGAACGTCAGCGGCCACTGGGAGTTTCAGTGTCAGCACGGGGAGCTGGAGTGTCGGCTGAACAAGGTGGAGGTGCGTGTGGGGCCAGGACTGCTGGGTTGGGGGGTCAGGGCTGCCTCAGAGGGAGGCCCCCTAATGCCCAGCCGCCCCCCCTCCAACCCCCAGGCCTGCCTGATCAACCAGCTAGAACAGTACGAGGCCTTCATGACCATCGTGTGCATGGAGCAGTCGGACCAGTTGGAGAAAAACCTGCAGCCGGTGAGCACTAATGAGTGAGCACTGCCTCCACCCGTCCGGCCTGCACCCGCAGTTTCCACCACTCCCCCACCACATGCACAGACACACACCTTCACACACAGGCCCAGACTGATGTCTGAGCTTCCATGGCCCCCCCCCCCCCCCCAGGAAGACAGCCTCCCTCCTGTCCTCAGGCAGGCAGTAAAGGGCAGTAGTAAATCAGGGAAGACTTCCTGCGAGAGGCTCCCTCCCTATTCTCTCCACCCCCACCCACTCCAGGCTCAGGGCCGCGTGGCACCCGTGGGGGTGGCGGAGTAAAGCACCCTGCCTGCCAGCACCCTCCCTGCAGGGTTGTGACATTGTGGCAGGTTCTTAAGTGGGTGACTCACCGCACCCCGGTGAAGCAAGCTCCTTGGGGCGGGGGGCAAGAACACTCCGTGGGTGTTGTTGCATCTCTGGGGTGCAGGGGCACCGCGGGGAGACGGTTGGGGAGATAAGAGGCAGTAGGAAGCAGGCCGAGAGCCCCTCACGAGCTCACCCCACCCCACCCCACCCCAGTGTCTGCAGCTGTACAGGCCGGACGTGGCCCCCGAGAAGATTCTGGAATGCGCCGAAGGAGCACAGGGAGATGAGCTGCTGCATCGAAACGCACAGCTCACGGGAGCCCTGAAGCCCCCCCACAAATTTGTGCCCTGGGTGGTGGTCAACGGGGTGAGTGGGGCGCAGGAATGGGACCTGGGAGGGTGTCACCTCCTCTTTCTCTCTTGCTCATTCCTCTCTCCCTCCTTCTCTCCTGCTCAGAAGCCCCTCCAAGATCCCGGCCAGCTCTTGAGCACTGTCTGCCACCTCTACCAGGTAGGCCACCTGGGTGCGGGTGCACTTGGGCAGCTGGACAAGGGAGGAAGGCAAGGCAGGGCGGGGTTCTGGGCCCCACTTTCTGGCCTCATCCCTCCATCGCTCTCTCCAGGGGGAGAAGCCTGATGCCTGCCAACCCCCGACCACCAGCCGCCAGCAAGTTTGCTACACGTGACCTGATTGGAGGGTGCGGATGCGAGAAGGGAGCCCGGCTGGGCCCGGGTTCGAGACCCTGAGCTGCCTGGCATCTGAGCCCCATGCAGGCTTGACGGCATGCACCCCACTTCCCAAACACCTGGCCTCCCCACCCCACTCCCGACGATGCCGTGCAGCCCACAGAGCTGAATAAACCCGCTTGGGTTGTTCTGATTTGTTTATGAATCCGCCGTGTCCCCTGTTTCGAACCCACTTGGCATGGTGGTGAGCCTCAGCACAACTGGTGAAGGTTGCACAGACAGGCCGGGGGGCCTGGCAGAGCTGGAGGGATTCGAGATCAGACGGTTGCATAGAGAAGAGCTTTGGTATGAGGCCCCGGGTTCGATCTCCGGCATCTCCACCAAAAAAAAAAAAAAAAAAAAAAAAAGAGAAGAGCTTTGGTGCTAGGGTTTTATTTTATAGGTCAAGTAGGAGTTCGTCTACTAAAATATAGACTCATTGGGGCCGAAGAGATAGCATGGAGGTAAGGCATTTGCCTTGCATGCAGAAGGACGGTGGTTTGAATCCCGGCATCCCATATGGTCCCCCGAGCCTGCCAGGAGCAATTTCTGAGCATAGAGCTAGGAGTGACCCCTGAGCGCTGCTGGGTGTGAGGAGACCAGAGCCACAGCCTAGTGGGGAGAGTGCTGGCCTTGCACGTGGCCAACCTGGGCTCCATCCCCGTCTCCAAAGAGGGTCCCCGGGCACCAACAGGAGTGATTCCTGTCCGCAGAGCCAGGATTGAGCCCCGAGCACCCGGAGGGGTGGCCCCAACACAGGTTTGGGGAAGATTCCCTAGAAATCACCCAAGATCAGGGAGCTGGAACAGGAACAAAGTTCAGCAACACTCATGTGACCCAGTGGTCCAGAGGCAAGGACTTAGAGACACCCCAGGGCCCATAACGTGATCCGTGTGGATATCAGGTTAAATAAATCCTCTGGATTTTGGACTTTGTGTTGCAACAAGAAGGGGCTGAGTTTGGACCTGCTCTGGAGAGCCTGTGGGGGACAGTGGTGAGGAACCTGGGGGCATTCCTGGGTTTGAACTTTAAATTCCTGAAATGCCTGGGTTGTGAAAAAGTTGGAAATATTTGAAAAAAAAAAAAAAAAGAAAAAGAAAATTCGGGGCCATGGGCCTGTAGGCCGTTTGCTTTGCAAGCAGCTGATCCAGGATAGATAGTGGTTTGAATCCCGGCATCCCACATGGTTCCCAGAGCCTGCCAGGAACGATTTCTGAGCATAAAGCCAGGAGTCAGTCTTGAAAGCCACCGGGTGTGGCCCCAAAAAAAACTGAAAGAAAAAATAAAAACCTCTTGGAAGGAGTTTCTAGGGGCTAACCCTCACAAATCATGACCCTCAGCAGAGCCTACAGGACCCCCACATCTGCCCTTGCTGCAGAAGGAACCTGGGGGGGGGTGTCTTTGCAAAAAGAGTCCTAGCTGGGCTTGGGAAGGTCACGGGGTTGCAAAGCCGATCTGATACTCAGAGCTGAGCTGGCTGAGGGGCAGCGGCTGGGGGAGCCCAGGTGACAGAGCGTCCCCAAGGCCCCGGTCACGCATCCCTGAAGGAGGCACCTGGATTCTTCCACACTCGGGGGTTTCCTAGGCCGGGGAACCCCAACAAACATCCCCAAACCCAGAGAGGAGCTGCTCACCGGTGAGTAGGGGAAGAAGAAGGTAGGTGGGGAGGAGGGTGAGCGCAGGAAGTGGGGTCAGTGATGTCCACAGGCCTGTCCCCCACCCGGAGCCTTCTGTGAGAAAAGGAACAGGCCCCAAATAATACTCCAGAAAAGGAGCTGATAGTCCAGTGGTTAGGAACTAGCCTTGCATGTAGCTGATCAAGGTCCGATTCCCAGCATCCCAGGGGGTCCCCCGAACCTGCCAGGAGTGATTCCTGAGCTCAGAGCCAGGAGTAACTCCCAAGTGCTGCTGGGTGTGGACTAAAAATAAAAGAAATAAATAAAATAAAAGAATGATCCCTGAGCACAGAAGTAGGAGATGCCCCTGAGCTCGGCCGGAGAAGAGGGACCCCATCCTCGGCTTGCAGTGCATTCAATCTGACCAGCCGCACGCAGGGCTATTTGGGGGTTACTGTTTGTCACAGCAAAGCTCAAGGGACACTTTGGGGAGTCTCAGGGGAGACCCATATGCACAGGCCAACCCAGGTTGGCCACACAGGAGATAAGCGCCTTCCCCACAGGATTATCTCTCCGTCCCGAACCCATTTCTTAAAGGTTTCCTGTCACGGTCACCCCACACCCCATCACCCAACATTTCTGAGGGTTCCCTTTTTCTCTCGCGCAGCCAGAGTGTTGGGGTTTTCCATAAAAAAGAGAAGTCAGGGGCCAGAGAGATAGCATGGAGGTAGAGCATTTGCCTTGCATGCAGAAGAATGGTGGTTCGAATCCGGCATCCCATATGGTTCCCCCCCCCCCCTCAGAGCCTGCCAGGAGCGAGATTTCTGAACATAGAGCCAGGAGGAACCCCTGAGCACTGCCAGATGTACCTACAAACAAAAACAAAAAAGAGAGAGAAGTCACCAAACTCTCTGTCTTCATTGGGGAGGGTTTTTAGCCCAGGCCCCACAAAGTTGGCATGTAGGAACTCTTTGGCAAAAGAATTGGGGTGCTTTAGGATAATGTTTCTGAGCACAGTAAGAATGAGCCTAGACGGGCCCGGAGAGATAGCACAGCGGCGTTTGCCTTGCAAGCAGCCGATCCAGGACCAAAGGTGGTTGGTTCGAATCCCGGTGTCCCATATGGTCCCCCGTGCCTGCCAGGAGCTATTTCTTTTTCTTTTTTTTTTTTTTTTGTTTTTTGTTTTTGTTTTTGTTTTTTGTTTTTTGGGCCACACCCGTTTGACGCTCAGGGGTTACTCCTGGCTATGAGCTCAGAAATCGCCCCTGGCTTGGGGAGACCATATGGGACGCCGGGGGATCGAACCGCGGTCCGTCCTACGCTAGCGCTTGTAAGGCAGACACCTTACCTCTAGCGCCACCTTCCCGGCCCCCAGGAGCTATTTCTGAGCAGACAGCCAGGAGTAACCCCTGAGCACCGCTGGGTGTGGCCCAAAAACCAAAAAAAAAAAAAAAAAAAAAAAGAATGAGCCTAGACAAGGCAATCTCCTCCCTTAAAAAAAAAGGAAATACAGGGGCTGGAGTGAGAGCACAGCGGAAAGGGCATTTACCTTGTGCGATGCTGACCCAGGACCAGGTCTGGGGTTCAATCCCCAGCATCCCATATGGTCCCCCGAGCCTGCCAGAAGCGGTTTCTGAGCGCAGAGCCAGGAGGAACCCCGGAGTGCTGCTGGGTGTGGCCCAAAACCAAATCCCCACCAAAAAGGGAAATACACCAATTCCATTGAGGATCTACTTTATTAGGGTTCAGAGTGGACTGCCTCAGAGTGATTTGCAGAGCTTGAGCAAAATCAGGGGTTGTGGCTGGCTCTGTGCTCACGGATCACTCCAGACAGGGTCAAAGGGACCCTGTGGGATGCCAGGGATCAAACTGTGTCAGCCACATGCAAGGCAAATGCCCTCCCCGCTGTACTATTGTTCCGACCTCAGGTTTTGTTGTTTTTGCCTTATTTATTTATTTATTTATTTATTTATTTATTTATTTATTTATTTATTTATTTATTTATTTGCTTGTTTGTTTGTTTGTTTTTGGTTTTGGTTTTTCGGGCCACACCCGTTTGATGCTCAGGGGTTACTCCTGGCTAAGTGCCCAGAAATTGCCCCTGGCTTGGGGGGACTATATGGGACGCCGGGGGATCGAACCTCGGTCCTTCCTTGGCTAGCACTTGCAAGACAGACACCTTACCTCTAGCGCCACCTCGCCGGCCCCTCCTGACTCACTCCTGACAGTGCTCAGGGGTTACTCCTGTCTCTGTGCTCAACACTGACTCCTCGAGGGGCTCAGAAAATCCTTTGGCCAAGTGCCTGTATTACAGTTGCTAATATAATTTGGTTGTGTTTGGTTGTCTCAAGTGTGTTTGTGTGGGGGGTGTAGTTTCAGGGGTCTTCCAAGGGGACAACAGGGGACTTGGAGCTCCTGCCTGTGGCTCTTGGCCCAGAACGTGTTGAAGGTTTTTTGTAGTCCTGTGGCCCAATGACCTGGGTGATGGCCTGAGGTTCATGTGTTCCAGTCCCGAACCTTAATTCACACCCGGGGCCTCTGTCCATCCTGGAACACCCAGAGGTGCCCAAGGGCTACTCTTACCTCTGTGCTAAAGAGTGACTGACCCCTGGCAGATTCGACCCTGGTGCTTCTGCTGTGAACCAGGAAACAACCTTTTTTTTTTTTTTAAGTCACACGGGGGGGGGGGGGGGTGCTCAGGGGTTATTACTGGCTCTGCACTCAGAAATTGCCCCCGGCAGGCATGGGGAACCATATGGGATGCTGGGATTTAAACTATCGTCCTTCTGGATGTAAGGCAAACGCCCTACCTCAATGCTATCTCTCTGGCCCCAGGAAACAATGTTTTAAAATTATATTTGTTGAGGAGGAGAAGGAGGAGGGAGAATATATATATATATATATATATATATATATATATGTTTGTTGGGTCGGAGAAATGGCATGGAGGTAAGATATTTGCCTTGTATGCACAAGGTCGGTGGTTAAATCCAGGCATCTCATATGTCCCGTCCCCCCCAGTCTGCCAGGAGCGATTTCTTTTTAATTTTTTTGGGGGGGTCACACCTGGCAGTGCTCAAGGGTTACTCCTGGCTCTATGCTCAGAAACCGCTCCTGGCAGGCTTGGGGGACCAAATGGGATGCCGGGATTTGAACCATCGACCTTCTGCATGCAAAGCAAGTGCCTTAACTCCATGCTATCTCTCCAGCCTCCAGGAGCAATTTCTGAGCGTAGAGTCAGGAGAAACCCCTGAGCGCTGGCTGTCGGGTGTGACCCCCCCAAAATAAACAAATAAATAAACTCTGTGGGTTTGCGGTACTGAGAACCTTTAAATACCCTTTTCAGGTCTGAGCAATAGCACAGTGGTAGAGCATTTGCCTTACACACAGCTGACCTGGGACACACCTAGATTAGATCCCTGGCATCCTATATGGTCCCCCAAGCCTGCCAGGAGCGATTTCTAAGCTCAGGGCCAGGAGAAACCCCTGAGCGCTGCTGGGTGTGGCCCAAAATACTAAAGAAATAAAAATAAAAACCTTTTCCCTTCCAGAACGCACCCAGCCCCTCATGCTTTTCCTATTCATACCCGGGCTCATTTCCCTGCATATTTCTGCATGCAAAGTTTCTCTGGCCCCTAGTAGGGTGTTTGCTTTGGGCAGGTTCGACCTCATTCTGATTCCCAGCTTCCCTAAGGGCTCACAGAGCATCTGCAGGAGGAATTCCTGCCAGGTGTAGAGCCCCAACAAAAATTTCCCAGCCCACTCCCTGCTCAACCTTTTGATTTCCCTGTATGGATTCTAATTCTTTTTTTTTTAGGCATGGGGGACCATATGGGACACCGGGATTTGAACCAACCACCTTTGGTCCTGGATCGGCTGTTTGCAAGGCAAATGCCGCTGTGCTATCTCTCCGGGCCCTGGATTCTAATTCTGTTGTGGAGGTGAATCATTGATTTCTGTGACGTGCCACGGAGCAAACTCAGTGTCCCATACAAGAAATGCAAAGGAGTCAGAACGATAGCACTGAGGTGGGGTGTTTGCCTTGCATACCACCAACTCCAGACTGACTCGAGTTCAATCCTCAGCATCCCATACGGTTCTCTGAACCTGCCAGGAGCGATTTCTGAGCTCAGAGTCAGGAGTGCCACTGGGTGTGGCCCCCCCCCCCCCCACCAAATGCAAAGGAACTACCTCTAAGATGCCTCCTGGACAGAGTATCATCCTCATTCTCTGTCTGTCTGTCTCTCTTTTAGGTGGTGTTTGGGCCACAGAAGGGGGTACAGAGTCTATTCAGAAATGATCCTGGCAGTATTTGGGGGACCATCTGGTGCCAGGGATCAAATGAGATTGACTGCATGCAAGGCAAGCGCCTTACCCCTATGCTAGCATGAGAGGATTGATTCTAATTATTGGGGTGGGGTGTCTAAGGCCACATCTAATGATAGTCAGGGCTTCCTCTGGCTTTGCACTCAGGAATCACTGATGGTAGATGCCTAGGTGTTAGGTTCACCTTATTTTACCCAAAACAAAACTCTCCCTGGTTCCTTTGTATGGTTTATTTATTTATTTTTTTGAGTCACACGGGCAGTGCTCAGGGGTTACTCCTGGCTCTATGCTGAGAAATCACTCCTGGCAGGCTCGGGGGACCACATGGGATGACTAGATTCGAACCACTGTCCTTCTGCGTGCAAGGCAAACTCTCTTACCCCTCCTTTGTATGTTTATTTACAACTGAGAGTTACCCCAAAATAGGGATTGTCATACTTGTCAGCCTGGTCGGAACTAGTTCAGAATATCCTGAGTTATCTGTCCTTAGACTGTCCTTACTGCCCCACCCAGGGGTCATCTATGGACTCAATAAAAACATTAGTTCTGCCAGGAAGCTGAGTGAAGGGAGATAAAAGGAAGAAGATTGCCAGCCTACAAGTGTTTCACCTTCAGCCTGGTTTGGGTTATTTCATGCACAGCCCTGATTCAGACTCGTTCACTTGGGGTTGGAGATATGGCATGTAAGGTGATTTTACACTTGGGGAACCCTATGGGATGACAGAGGTCAAACTCAAGCTTCATGTAAGGCAAGCACCTTCCCAACTGTTCTATAGCTCCAGCCCCTTGGTTCTGATGTATTTTGTTTGTGGGGCCCCACCAGGTGGTGCTCAGGGGTTACTCCTGGCTGTTTGCTCAGAAATTGCTCCTGGCTGCCTTGGGGGACCCTATGGGATGCCTCAGAATTGAACCCGGGTCTGTCCACGTAAGCCGAGTGCAAGGCAAATGCCCTATTTCTGTGCTATCACTCCAGCCTTTGGTTGTTTTTGACATGGACTAGTAGGTTGGGGTGGGGGGGATGCACTGATCTCCAGGACATCTATTCACTGAGGCCAAGGTCTGCTTCGAGCAGACCCCAAGACCATGAGGGAATCCATCCCAGGACTCTTTACTTAGAATCAACCCTTCCTGTCCACCAGATGGGCAGCTTTTGATGAGATGTGGAGTGTAGCCCAAGGGCTTCACATTTCCAGGAACATTCTGGGAACTGGCTCTGAATCTTAGTTAGCATCATGGTGCTCAGGGGCAAACCAGCACAGGCTCAGAGACATCCCCTTCCCCAACCCCAGAAATGTGACTGAATTCAGCCTCCTGGTGACAGGAAGTGAGGGACACATTCTGGGCAAGATGGAGCATAAGGGCCTCAATCTGGCCCTTATGTAGGGGCATTGGGGGCTCTGGGTCAGGGACTCAGGGGAGCAGGCCTGCGGACCTGTGTGTATCATGGTGGAGGAAGCCGTGGACTCACATGGGCTCCAGGGCCTGCTGTCTCCGGGGGCCTAAGAGATCCATGGAAATGAGTTCCACATCCAGCCTATCTCTTTGGGTCTCACTCACGGAAAGGTGCGGAGGTGTTTCAAGGCTCGCTTTCTCTGAGAACCTTCTTTCCAGCTTAAATGGGGGGTATAATGCCAGAAGCAAAGAATACACGATTAGAGAATATTCTTTTATTTATTTACTCAGGAGTATTACTGCACTTATATAAGATGCCAGGTATTAAAATTTCTCTCTCTCTCTCTCTCTCTCTCTCTCTCTCTCTCTCTCTCTCTCTCTCTCTCTCTCTCTCTCTCTCTCTCTCTCTCTCTCCTTGATATTCATAGAGTAATATTTATGTCACACCCAGAGGCGCTCAGTGGTTACTCCTGGCTCTGTGCTCAGAATTCGCTCCTGGCAGGCTCGGGGGACCATATGGGATGCCAGGAATCAAACTACCATCAGTCCTGGGTCAGCCCTGTGCAAGACAAATGCCCTACCACTGTGCTATTTCTCAAGCCCCAGAGTAATAATATTTTTTTCCTTTTCTTGGGGCTGGAGCACAGTGGATAGGGCAAATTTGCCTTGCACATAGCCAACCCAGTTTTGATTCCTGACATCCCATAGGGTCCCCTGAGCACTCTTCAGGAGTGGTTCCTGAGCACAGAGCCAGCCTGAGTGCAGCCAGGTGTGGCCCAAAAACATATATACTGTAATATGTTTTATTTTGTTTTTTTTTTTTTTTGGTTTTTGGGTCACACCCGGCATTGCTCAGGGGTTACTCCTGGCTGTCTGCTCAGAAATAGCTCCTGGCAGGCACGGGGGACCATATGGGACACCGGGATTCGAACCAACCACCTTTGGTCCTGGATCTGCCGTTTGTAAGGCAAACGCCGCTGTGCTATCTCTCCGGGCCCCTGTAATATGTTTTATATATGTTTTATATATGCTTTATCTATATGCTTATGAATATATATATATTTCTTTTCTTTTGGTTTCTGGGTCAAACCGGGCTTGCTCAGAGCTGACTCCTGGCTCTGCACTTAGGGGTCATTCCTGGTGGGCTCAGAGGACCTTATGGGATGCCGGTGAGTCTGACTTGTGCATGTATGGTGAACACCTACGTGCTGTCCTATTTCTCTGGCCCAAAAAAAACTATATTTTTTAAATAAGTATTCATAGTGTTAGGCCTTCATTTAAATACACAAAGAGACCCGAGCTGTAGACCAGCGGGCCCCGGCTGCCTTTACGTGGCAGACCCTGGGTTCGATCCTCGGCATCCCATAGGTCTCCTGAGCACTGCCAGGAGTAACCCCTGAAAGCCGCTGGGTGTGGCAGAAAAACAAAAACAAACACACAGAAAACCCAGGAGCAGCCAAACTCATCTTCCCCGGGGCCAGGAGCGCGCAGGGGATTTCACTGGAGCTACTGTCAAGCGCGCAAATAGGTCTGACCTGTCAATCAAGGTCAAGTCTGATCCGGGATCCAATAGGATTGCGCGTACAGCAGCAGCAGGCGTAGCCCCGCCCTCTCCCCGCCCCCGGCATCTGGAAACTTCCGTCTCGAGAACTGTCATGGCGACGTTCGCCTTCTGGTCGGCTCTGCCCATTGGCTAGCTCAGAAAAGAAGGCGGGACAAATAGTCAACTCTGAGCTACGATTGGCCAATCCCGCGCATAGCCGGAAGGTGTTGATAGGCCAGCGTTGAAAGGGGGCGTGGACATCAGCAAAGCTCAGCGTGCGCGAGCGCGTGATGCTTCTTGGCGATTGGTTGGTAGAGTTGGCTTCTGGGATTTCTGATTGGGTGATACGTCTAGGGGGCGGGCATAACGCAGCCTGAGGCGCTCAGCTATTGGCGGAGAGAGGGACGGAGGCGGGTCTTTGCTGCAGGGCCCCGAAGGCCGTGCATGCCCGGAGCCCGGCCGGCTAGCTGGTGAGTGCGCGCTCGCCGGGCATGGCCTCGGGCGGCTGGCGCTGGCTGCGGGGCCTGTGGGCCGCTGGGCAGCCGCTGTTCCAGGGTCGGGCGCTGCTCGTCACCAACACGCTGGGCTGCGGCACGCTGATGGCGGCGGGCGACGGCGCGCGCCAGTCCTGGGAGCTGCGCGCTCGGCCCGGCCAGAAGTACGACCCGTGGCGCTCAGGTGGGCACCCCCGGGGAACTTGGGGCCGCCCGATCGCGGGTTCGGACAGCCCTGGACCGGACCCGCGGGTTGTCACCCGTCCCCGGGACACCCACCCTTCTGCCTTCTCCATCGCCCACTCCCTCGTCCCAGTTTTTCGGCCGCATTCCCACCCTTGCAGCGTCAGGACCGTGCAAGTCTCGTTTGCACCCTGCCCCCCCCTTCCCTACGCCTTCCTCTCCCCTGGGAAGCAGGTTCATGGCATGCCCTGCCAGGCGCGAGGGTGCTGCAAGAAAACAGCCAAATTGCCAAAGCGGCCGGCGAGCATGGGTTTGGGGGTGCGCTCGGGGGAGGGTTTCCTTCCCTGACAGGACTTCCTGCTCTCGAACCTTCTCAGCAAGGATGTTTGCGGTGGGCTGCAGCATGGGACCCTTCCTGCATTACTGGTACCTGTGGCTGGACCGTCTGCTCCCCGCTTCTGGCATCCGGGGCCTCCCGAGCGTGCTCAAGAAGGTCCTCGTGGACCAGCTGGTCGCCTCCCCCTTGCTGGGCGTCTGGTACTTCGTGGGTAAGACGCAGGCTGGTGCGGGGAGGAGGTGGAAGATGCGCTTCAATGTCAGGGGGTTGGGGAGCGGAGAGAAGCTTGCTTTGGTGCTTGTTTAAGTGAGGGATCCCCCCCTCCAACTCGTTTTGCTTCTGGAAGGAGGGAGGAGGAGATGTGCTTAAAGTAAGTAAGTAAGGCTGCCGGGTCAAAGGCTCAAGGAGCAAATCAGTTCAATGCACGCTCTGGACAATTTCTTCTCTTATCTGCGGAATTGTAATAAAACATGCCTCAGCCTGGCACCACGAGTCTGTCCTTCCTCCTGGCACCGGCACCCCATAACCTCTCCCTCACTGGGCTGCCTGAGGCTCCTGCTCCACCCCACTGGGTGCCTTCCTTCCCTCCTTTCCACTCGCTACAGGACGGGTTCTGTGGGGGATCTCACCGCCCCTGGGAGGGGGACGCTCCCAGCTCTGAAGTTCGACTCTGGCTTCCCTTTTCCAGGCATTGGCTGCCTGGAGGGCCAGACCCTGGAGGAGAGCTGCCAGGAGCTGCGGGACAAGTTCTGGGAATTCTATAAGGTGGGCTTGTCCTCACGCGGCCACCCAGCCACGCTTCTTTGCTGGCCAGTCCCTGCTGAGGCCCTGTCTCCTCCCAGCACCTTCTTTTAGGTCCCACGCCCTCTCCCCATTGTGTTCCAACCCAGATCCTTCCAAGCTATGAACATCAGCTACACTCTGACCCCTCTTGGGCCTTCCCTGGAGTTCTAGGCCACGCCCTCTTTCCTGATTGACTCCACCCAGACCAGTAGGCCACGCCCATGCTCGTGGGTCACGCCCCTCGCTAATATCAAACTGGTCGGCCACGCCCAAT
Organism: Suncus etruscus; assembly: GCF_024139225.1. Lineage (NCBI taxonomy): Eukaryota > Metazoa > Chordata > Mammalia > Eulipotyphla > Soricidae > Suncus > Suncus etruscus. The sequence goes on along the minus strand of NC_064862.1, from coordinate 92,091,789 downwards.
GTACTTGACCCAGTCCTTGTTCATTCCAGGCTGCTAGGCTCCGCCCAAGTTAGTTAACTCCACCCCCTTTGTTAATTTCAGACCACTAGACCCTGCCCAGCCTTGCTAATTTCAAGCCACTAGGCCCTGCCCAGGCTAGTCGACTCCAGCCCTTGTTCCTTTCAGCCAACCAGGCCCCGCCCAGCCTTGCTAACGTCAAACCACTAGGCCCCGCCCCTCGTCGGTTTCCTACTGCCAGGCCCCGCCCCTTGTTAATTCCAGATCGCTTGGCTACGCCCACTTGTAAATGTGTGGTCCCTAGTCCCTGGCCTCATTCCTGCCCTCCTGCAGGCCGACTGGTGCGTGTGGCCCGCCGCACAGCTGCTCAACTTCCTCTTCGTGCCACCCCAGCTCCGTGTCACCTACATCAATGGGCTGACTCTGGGCTGGGACACCTACCTGTCCTACCTGAAGTACCGGGTGAGCCCCCCAGGACTGGGCCACCCCCCGGGAGGCGGGCTCGGTGAGGACGGGCCCCGCTGACCAGTCCAGCCCCATCTCTCTGCACAGATCCCAGGACCCGCATCGTCCTCGGGCTGCGTGGCCCTGGGTTCGGTGCACTCCGAGCTGACCCAGCCCCAGTCTGGATGCAGGACGGGGCAAGACTGACTGGGCAAGGACCTGCCCACGCTGCCCGCCCAGCCCTGCTGGCCTGATCGCCCCCTCTCCGGCCAGGCCTCAGTTTCTCCATCTTGAACATGCCCATCCAGTGGGTGCCTCGGCCACAGACAATCAGTCCTAGGGCTGCCTGGGATGAAAGCAGGGGCTCTGAGGTCAGGGCCCCAAATTCAGAGCCTGGGCATAGCCCAGGCCCGGAGACTGTGATGAAATCGTCATTAAATTTTCTCTAGGTTGTGACTTAAGCTCGCGCAGAATATGGGGGGCAATGGGGGTGGTCGTTCTCAGCACACCTGGGTGTCCATTCACTTTATTGGGGAGGGTCAGGGGTTCAGGAGGTCTCCTGGGGGGCTGGAGGGGCAGGTTGGACACTCAGGACTTGAGGACACGGCAGCACCACCCTAACACCGAGCCTGGGGAAGGGGCGCCCCTTTGCTGAGACCCCCCCAACTTCCATCCGAGGGGCAGGCCGAGTCTGGCCACCTCCTTCGGGGACGCCGCCAGCCGCTTTCTTAACCCCTATGTGCTGATGGGGGTGAGTTTAAAAAAAGGGGGTCCAGGAGCGGAGGGGCACGGGCCACGACACGGCAGAGCAGGAGGGTGCGCGGGGCTGTCTGTACAGGGCAGGGCGCCAGGGCTGGGGGCGTCTCCATCGATAAATAAATAAATAGCTACAATAATAAATAGGGGTGCGGGGGAAGGGGACCTGGGCGCGCTCAGCAGGCGCAGTCCTGGTGCGGCGGGGCCTGCGGGTCGCTGAGCTGCGGGCCCTGCTTGGCGCCTGTGACCGCTGGGTCGGCGGCGTCGAGGGACTCGGACATCTTGTCGCAGATGACGTCCACCAGCCGCTCGAAGGTCTGCTTCACGTTGATGTTGTCCTTGGCGCTGGCCTCGAAGAACTCGAAACCTGGAGCGGAGTGGGACGGGGTGGGGCGCGAAGGGTGAGGGTCAGGGTGCCCTGTCAGGAATGGGGGGACCCGTCCTGCACCCTGCCATAGCCCCTTCTCACGGTGTCTATGGCCTTTAGGGTTGGTTGGTTGGGGTTTGGGGTCACACCCAGCAGTGCTCGGGGCTGACTCTGTGACCACACCTGGCTTTGTGCTCAGAGCTGACTCCTAGCTCTATGCTAAGCGATCACTCCTGGCAATGTCAGGGGACCCTATGAAGCGATGCCAGAATTAAACCTGCATTGGCCACATGCAAAGCAAGTGCCCTTCCCACTGTGTTAACTTTCCAGCATCTTGTTTGCATTTTTTTATTTGTTTTTTGCAGCCACACCCAAGGGCTCTCAGGGACCACTCCTGGCAGGGCTCCAAAGGACCCTTTAGGATGCCCCATACAAAGCAAGTGCCCTCTATGCTGTGCTATCACTCCAGCCTCTTGGTTTTTCTTTGATTTGGGGGACCACACCCTGTGTTTGTCAGGGCTGACAAGGTTGATGGAGTGGCAGGGCTTAGGGAGGGTGACTCTTTAGGATGCAGTGATCCGACCTGAGGGGGCTGCGTCCAAAGCAAACATTCTCCCCACCATGCCATCCATCACTCCTGCCTGTGCCCAGGGTAGTGGCTTGCTCAGCTCTGGGTCCAGAGGGCTACGCAGCCCCTCCAAATCCTCCACCCCACTGTAAAGTCTCCAGGCAACCCATCAACACAGCCAAGGCCCCTGGACCATCCTCTGTCCTATGACCCTGTCTGGGGATGGTAGGGTTGGAGGGAGAAATTCCTGGGCGTCCCTTTCTGCTATGAGACCCGGGGGTCCGTCCCCTGCTCACCCAGGTGGTCGGCCAGCTGCCGGCCCCGCTCCGAGGACACCACGCGCTCGTCTTCCATGTCACACTTGTTCCCTACCAGCAGCACCTGGGCGTTGTCCCACGAGTATGTCTTGATCTGGGTGGACCTGTGGTGGGGGTCAGGGGGTGCTCAGGGGGGGCACTCTAGCCTCCTTCCGCTCCCACTACCGCTTCACCTACCCCGTCCTCTTCACTGACACTGATTGCTCTGTTCTGGACAGAATCCAGAATGTTTCTTTTTTGTTTGCTTTGGGTTTTTTGTTTGTTTGTTTGTTTATTTTTGGGTCATACCCAGCAGTGCTCAGGGGTTCCTCCTGGCTCTGTGCTCACTAACCGCTCCTGGCATGCTCTGGGGACCATATGGGATGCTGCAGATCGAAGTTGTGTCTGTCCCGGGTCAGCCAGGTGCAAGGCAAATGCCCTACTACTGTGCTATCACTCTAGCCCGTTCGCTGTGTTTTTGGGGTCACTCTTGCCTCTGTACACAGGAATCACTCCTGCTGATTCTCGGGCTACCCTATGAGATGCCGGGGATCAAATTGGGTTGGATGTATACAAGGCAAATGCCCTCCCCGCTTTCCTATGGCCTTGCCCTGGGCAAGTACGTTGGGGAGCACAGGAGTGTTGGCAGATCAGGGAGGGAGGGCGCTTGCCTTGCATGTGGCTGACCTGGGTTCAATAACCGGAGTCCCTGTGTAGAGTGTGGAATAATCCCTGAGCACCACCAAGTGTTGCTCGAAAAGAAACAAAAAAACCAAGCTGGGAACCGCTGGTAGAAACCAGGAACTGGCCTGAGCTTCTTCGCCTCCACCAGCTCCCATGGCTCCCCCGGTATGTCTGAGGCTCTGTTTTCCCTTCACAAACCACCCTCAGCACTAACTGTGAGGTGACCCCAGGCAGGAAGGTCGGGGGAGACCTGGGGGACCCTGTCCTGGCCCAGCGCTCCCGCCAGCTCACCAGTCCTGCACGGCGTTGAAGGATTCCTCGTTGGTGATGTCGTACATGAGGATGAAGCCCATGGCGCCGCGGTAGTAGGCCGTGGTGATGGTCCGGTACCGCTCCTGGCCCGCCGTGTCCTGGGGACAGACAGAGTCCGTGAGGGCCCCAAAACCCAGCATGGCCGCGTCAAGACCTCAGAACTATTGAGGGAGACCGGGAAGATGGGGAGCCAGAAGCGTGGAGAGCACAAGCCCAGAGGGGCGCCCGGGCCGGGACAGAGTGTGGGGTTTGCCACAGGGAGAAGGGCTGGGATTCCACAGCCTCTGATTCAGTAGGGTCGAGAAAGGCCACTCTGCCCCTACAAGGCAGCCGGGGCCACCAAAAATAGCCAGACTGATATTTAGGGAACCACACGGAATAGTAGTCAGGGCTCTGTGCTCAGGGCTGATTCCTATCTCTGTGCTCGGGGCTCGCTCCTGGCTCAGTGCTGGGGGACTCTCCATGGTGCTCGACATAAAACCCAGGTCTGCTAAGTGCTTGGAAAACTCCTGAACTTTTGTATGATCGCCCAGAAGCAAGCTTAATTATTTGGTTCTGTTTTAGGGCAACACCCAGCTTTTTTATTTTTATTTATTTATTTATTTATTTATTTATTTATTTTTGTGGCTTTTGGGTCACACCCGGCAGTGCTCAGGGGTTGGTTACTCCTGGCTCCATGCTCAGAAATAGCTCCTGGCAGGCACGGGGGATCATATGGGACACCGGGATTCAAACCAACCACCTTTGGTCCTGGATCGGCTGCTTGCAAGGCAAACACCGCTGTGCTATCTCTCCGAGCCCCTCATTTTATTTTTTTGCCTTTTGGGCCACCACATATCCCAGGTCTATACTCAAGAATCATTCCTGACAGATAGCACAGAGGGGTTTGATTCCTGGTATCCCACTACCAGGAGGAATTCCTGAACACCACTGCATGTGGGCCAAATTTTGCTGCAAAAATTTAAAGAATTAGTCACCAGGGAAATTCTTGGTGAATGCTGGAGAGCTAGCACTGTGGGAGGATATTTGTCTTTCCTGTGGCCAACCAGGGTTCCATCCCTGGCATCCCTTAGGGTCCCCCGAGCCCTCCAGGACTGCTCCATCCCTGTGCAGAAACAGGAGTAAACCCTGAGCATGGCCAGGTATGACCCCAAAACAAAAAAACGGGTGGAGCAACTGCACATCAATGAGGGTGTTTGCTTTGCACACAGTCAACCCGGGTTCGATCCTCGGCATCCCATAAGGTCCCTGGAGGGTGTCAGGAGTGATTCCCAAGTGCAGAGCCAGGATGAACCCCTGAGTGCTGCTGGGTGTGATGCAAGGAACAAAACAAAACAAAAAAAATTTTTTTTTGGTTTTTGGGTCACACCCGGTGACACTCAGGGGTTACTCTTGGCTATGTGCTCAGAAATTGCTCCTGGCTTGGCGGACTATATAAGATGCCGGGGATCAAACTGAAGTCCATTTTGGGTCAGCTGCATGCAAGATAAACGCCCTACCGCTGCACTATCATGACAGCCCCCAAACAAAAAAAATTTATATGGCATGGGTGAGTCGGTTAATGCTCACACCAACCTCTGCCCTGAAATCCCAGAGGGTTCCATGCCTGCCAGGAGTGATTCCTAAGCGCAGAGCCAAGAGGGACTCCTGAGCACTGCTGAGTGTGATCCCCAAATTTGAGATAAATAAATAAATAAAATAAAAAAATCACTACTAGGGCAGGAGCAATAGCCCAGCAGGGAGGGAATTTGCCTTGTACATGGTGGGTCTGGGTTTGATCAACAGCATCCCATTGGGTCCCCTGAGCCTTCGAGGAGTGATAAATGAGCACAGAGCCAGGAGGACCCCCTAAACAACGCTGGGTGTGGTGCCCCCCAAATAAAGAATCATTTCTGGCAGGGTTTATGGGCTGTTGGGAATCAAATCTGGGCCAGCTGCGTGTGAGGTAAAAACATCCACGCCACTGTCCTATCCCCCCAACCGTCACAGGGCAAAACCTGAGTGTGGGGAGGGGGAGATAGGCATGCAAGCGACTTGGTGCTCTCATCCTGCTGGGAGGAATCAGGGTGGCGCCTTTGGGGCTCTTGGCCCCTGGTGCGCAGCAAGCCTGCGGAGGGTCCCATCAGCAGGCAGGAACGAGGGGAGCCCCACGGCCGCACCCACCCAGATCTGCAGCTTGATCCTCTTCTCGTTGCGGTAGATGGTCTTGACCTTGAAGTCGATGCCCACAGTGCTGACGAAGGCGGGCGTGAAGGAGTCGTCGGCGTAGCGGAACAGGAAGGAGGTCTTGCCCACTGAGCTGTTGCCAATGATGAGGATCTTGAACATGTAGTCGAAGTTCTGGTCCGAAGATTCCTTCTGGCCGTAGCGGGAGTCTGTGGCCGACGCCATCTGGGTGCGGGCGGCGCGTGGGTGAGCCGCGCTGAGGGGGGAGGTGGCCCTCCGTCCCTCGTCCTTCTGTCCATCCTTCCATCCCTCCGTCGTTCTGTCCCTCCGTCCCTCCATCCTTTCATCCCTGTCCTTCATTCTTCTGTCCCTCCATCCTTCTGTCTCTCTGTCCTTCAATCCCTCTGTCCTCTCCTTCTATCCTTTCATCCTTCCGTACCTCTGTCATCTTTTCCCTCCATCCTTCCATCCCTCCATCCTTCTATCCCTCTGTCTCTCTATCCCTGTCCCTCCATCCTTCCATCCCTCCATCCTCTGTCTCTGACTCTGTCCCTCCGTTCTTCTGCTCCTCAATCCCTCCATCCTTCCATCCCTCTGTCCTTCTGTCCCTCTGTCTCTCTATCCCTGTCCCTCCATCCTTCCATCCCTCCATCCCTCTGTCCTTCTGTCCCTCTGTCTCTCTATCCCTGTCCCTCCCTCCTTCCATCCCTCCATCCTCTGTCTCTGACTCTCTGTCCCTCCGTTCTTCCGCTCCTCAATCCCTCCATCCTTCCATCTTTCCACTCTGCCCAGGACCGGGAAGAAGGGGGACAAAAGCACCACGCAGAGGGCGGGCCATGACCTTGAAAAGGCCAGAAGGTTCCAAAGCAGGGGTGTGCAGAAGGATACATGGGAAAAGGGGTACGCTGGGGGAGTCGGCCCCCTCAAGGGTGACCGGGCATCCTCCTCATCCCTGGGGCGTCGGGGCCCATCCCCAGCCGCCATTCATGCCCACGATCCAGACGGGCTGCCTGGGGCGCACATGGGCTGCCCCCGGGGAGGGGATGCGATGCGGGAGGAGGAAGAAGAGGCAGATGCAGCCTCCCGCAATGTCGTCCCTTCTCCCTGGCCAGCGGCGGCGGCGTCACGTGACGGGGCGGGCAGTGCCAGGGCTCACGTGCCCGCTGCCCAGCACACAGCCAGGCGTGCACGCGCGTGCCCAGGTGAGGGTGCCCGGGCGGGCGCTGGGGACCTGGGGGGCCCCCCAGGACAGCTTATTAAGCTCGTGCATTTGCACAAGGCCATGCACAGACATCGCACGTGCAGGAGAGGAGCCCCTGATCCCTGCATCCCCAAAACCGCGCGCCCCGCAGGCGCACGCCCGGTGGGTGCCACGCGTCTCCCCAGACGGCCAGCACGCACGGCCGGCCCTGGGCCGGAGGGAACACCGCGATGATCGACGACCGACGATCGGACGGGCTGGGGAGGCCGCTGAGCCCCGAGGGGCGCGCTCCGGGGTGCACAAAGCCGTTGGCGCCTGGCCCGGCGCGCACCCCAGGGTGAGCTCCGCGCGCGCGCACGCCCCGGCCCTCCCGTGCGCGGAGCCTCCCGCAAAGCGCCGCCGCCCTTCCCCCGCCGCCGCAGCGCCGAGTGGGGTGCGGGGCGCGGGCGAAGATGGGGCACCCCTCTCCGGGCCGAAGGGCGCCGGGCCGGACTGGCCCGTCCCGGGCGCGCGCGTGCGGGGGACCCTCCGCATCCTTCGCCCCGCACGGTGCAGCCCCGGGTGTGCAATGCGGTGGACGGAGCGGGACAGCCGGGGCTCGCCTCACCTTGGCTGCGGGGACGAAGCCTTCAGCCGAGCCGAGTCAAGCCGAGCCGAGCTGCGGGGACTTGCGGGGCGGCGCGGATTTGTGGGTCCCCGGGGCGCTGTTGCGGGGCTGCGCGGTGGCGGCGGCGGCGGCGGCGGCTCCGGCCCCTGCAGTCCGCGGTGACGTCCTGCAAAGAGCGGGGCGGGGCCTCGCATGCAGATGAATCTGTGACGCAGGCGTTGGGCGGGCCTAACGAAGGCAGAAGAGCCTATAGGACAGAGAGGTCTTGCTGATAGACGTGCAGCGCATCCAATAGAAAACGGCGGCGGTGCCCGCTGGGCGGGGTCCTGTCATGCAGATATAGCCGTGACGCCACGGTGGGCGGGGCCTAAAGGAGGCAGCTGAGCCAATAGGGGCATAGAGGTAGCGCTGATGGGGCGTGGCGACTGGACTGAGTATCCAACAGAGAGCGGCGGCGGTGCCAGAGGGGCGGGACCTCGTCTACCGTGTCCCGCCCCTGGGCCGTGTCAGGCGGGGCTGCTTGCCCCGGTTTAAAGGGTTTAAAGCGCCCTGAGTGACGGGAGGCGCAGCCAATCAGCAGGCGCGCTCGCTCTCCTTCTGACCAGTGGCGGCTCGCCAAAGGAGCAGAGGGGCTGACATCGCGGTTGAGCCTTTGGGGGCGCAGGAGGCGTCACCTTTCGTGCCCCTTGCACCCCTAGTTGGGGGTTTGAGGGGCTGTGACCTCGCGCACCGCTTTATGGGGTTCAGTATACGTTCAGGGGCCGGAGCGATGAGACGGCGGGGAGGGTGTTTGCTTTGCAAGCTGCCGACCTGGGGTGGACCCGGGTTCGATTCCCCCCATCCCATAGGGTCCCCTGAGCCTGCCAGGAGCGATTTCTGAGCGCAGAGCCAGGAGTGACCCCTGAACGCCGCCCAGTGTGATCCAAACCCCTCCATCCCAAATCAAGAAATAAAAGATTATGAATAAATATCAGATAGACGCCTAATGCTTGTCTGTGCTCTAAGGGTCGAGCTGGAAGAAATCCCAGAGGAATAAAGAGTCATTTGGGGGTCCATCCCCACAGCTGCACCCGCAGACGAGCATCTTCCCTGCATCCCTTTCTCTAGAGAAAAAAAATGCCACGAAATGGAGAAGACAGGACAAGGGGATGTGTTGGGGGAAGGCCTGTTCCCTAACCTTGCAGAATGCCTGGGGCCAGAGACTGGGGAAACAGGGATTTCAAAGACCCCATTTGAGGTCCCCTGGATGGAGAGAAGCTGCCTCCTCCCTGAAGCCCCCCAGGGTAGGAACCTTGATGGGCTTAAATGAGACATCCTTTGTGTGTGTTTTAACAGACACACATGCGGTCACACACACACACACACACACACACACACACACACACACACACACACACATACACCCCTGAAGGATGCAAAACAGCCGGAGCTGGGGGAAGAATCAGTATTTATTTCAGGCCCTGCCCTGGCTCTGGCACCCCCGGAGATGCCTGGTCCCCCGACTTCTCCGGGAGGCAGGGATGGGGGGCTCGGCCTGTTTATAAAAAGCTGCACCAGCTGCAGAAGCTCCAGAGACCAGAATAACTTCGCGCCTCCAGGACCCCACCCCCACGCATCAGGGAAGCTGATTTCTCAGTCTCTCCCCCCTCTCCCCTCTCTCCTTTCTCTCTCTCCCTCCCTCCTTCCTGCTCTTCTCTCTTTTCTCTCTCCGGTCTCTTATCCTCTCTCTTCTAATCTCCTCTGTCTCTGTCTCTGTCTCTCTCCGGTCTCTTATCCTCTCTCTTCTAATCTCCTCTGTCTCTGTCTCTGTCTCTGTCTCTGTCTCTGTCTCTCTCTCTCTCTCTCTCTCTCTCTCTCTCTCTCTCTCTCTCTCTCTCTCTCTCTCTCTCTGTCTCTCTCTCTCGTCCTCTTCTTTCCAACTACACAATCATCACATGCCCCTCTGGAGGAGGACAGGAACAGGTCAAACCACTTAAATGGAAATAAAAATACACCATGTGTTTCTCTGCCCCCAATGTCCCTGGCAGGCCCTGCTGGGGTGAACCCCCTCACACCCTGACTAGAGACCTCAGAAACGTTTATCTCCCGTTCTCCCCCACACCCCAAGAAAAAGCCCAAATTGTGTCCTCTCCGTGCAAAGGCCCTAAGGAGGCCTTTGGGGTGCAAAGGGAACCAGCGGGGGGGGGGGGGGGGGGGGGGAGGGTACAGCAGTGGAGGTAGAGGGTGAGGCTGGCAGAGTCAACCCAGGGGGACCTAGTGGGAAGGGCAGGAAAATATACATGTTGGGTATATTTTGGGGAGGGGATCTATATGCACAGTAGAAATTTTATGAACTTTAAGAAAATCTGGGGGGCGGGGGCGGAGAGATAGCATGGAGGTAAGGTGTTTACTTTTCATGCAGGTCATCAGTTCGAATCCCGGAGTCCCATATGGTCCCCCCTCCCCCCCCCCGTGCCTGCCAAGAGCAATTTCTTTTTCTTTTCTTTTTTTTTTTTTTTTTTTTTTGGGCCACACCCGGCGGTGCTCAGGGGTTACTCTTGGCTGTCTGCTCAGAAATAGCTCCTGGCAGGCACGGGGGAACATATGGGACACCGGGATTCGAACCAACCACCTTTGGTCCTGGATCGGCTGCTTGCAAGGCAAACGCCGCTGTGCTATCTCTCCGGGCCCTGGGAGCAATTTCTGAGCACGGAGCCAGGAAAAACCCCTGAGCACTGCCAGGTATGACCCAAAAGCCACACACACACACAAAAAAAAAAAAAAAAAAAAAGAAAAAGAAAAAGAAAAAGAAAAAGAAAAGAAAAAAGAAAATCTGGGGCCAGAAAGGTAGCACAGCGGGTATTTACCTTGCATGCAGCCAACCCAGGATGGACCTAGGTTTGATCCCCAGCATCCCGTATGGACCCCGAATCTGCCAGGAGAAATTTCTTTCTTTCTTTTTTTTTTTTTGGGGGGGGGTTACACCTGGCAGTGCTCAGGAGTTACTCCTGGCTCTGCGCTCAGAAATTATCCCTGGCATGCTCGGGGGAACATGTGGGATGCCAGGATTCAAACCACCGTCCTTCTGCATGCAAGGCAAACACCCCACCTCCATGCTATCTCTCTGGCTCCCTGCCAGGAGCAATTTCTGAGCACAGAGCCAGGAGTAGCCCCTGAGCAGCACCGGGTATGGCCCCAAAAAACAAACAAAAAAGAAAGCAAGAAAATCCTCAACGGTTAAGCCGTATCAGACTTTGAGCAAAGCCCTTTTCTGCTAAGGAGAAAGAAAACACCTTCAGTGCTCTTTAAAACGCTTGAATGTCAACATGGAAATTAAGCCTTTGAAGGTCAACACTTGAGCCTGAAGCGGAGACGTGGCGGAGACGTGGCAGTCAGGATTGGAACTAGGCTCAGGGACACACTGGCCCCCGACACCCCAGGCCGCCTCTCTGGGTTTCCAACGTCCAGTGGGGAGGGCCCAAAACTCGCCCTTCTCATCTCCGGCCACCAGGGGGCGCCCCGATGCAACACGAAAGGCCTCTGAGGCCCAAATCAGAGAGGGCTTTGGCTTTGCACGCAGCTAAACTGACCCGGGTTCGATCCCCGGCATCCCGTAGGGTCCGTCAGGAGTGATCCCTGAGCGCAGAGCTGGGAGCATCCTCTGAGCACTGAAAGGTGTGGCCCAAAAGTAACAAATAAAAATACATATAATGGAGGGGGCACAGCGGGGAGAGCATTTGCTTTGAAAACAGCAGATCCTGGTTCGATCCCCAGCACCCCCTAGGGTCCCATGGGCCTGCCAGCAGTAATTCCTGAGCGCAGAGCCATAAGTCAGCCCTGAGCACTGCCGGGTGTGGATTTCCCCCCTTCTGCCACCCCAAAAGGGTTCCTCCAACTCAGGTTCGATCCCCTGGCGTCCCATATGGTCACCTAAGCCAGGAGCAATTTTTTTTTTTGGTTTTTCGGGCCACACCCATTTGATGTTCAGGGGTTACTCCTGGCTAAGCGCTCAGGAATTGCCCCTGGCTTGGGGGGACTATATGGGACGCCGGGGGATCAAACCTCGGTCCTTCCTTGGCTAGCGCTTGCAAGACAGACACCTTACCTCTAGCGCCACCTCGCCGGCCCCACCAGGAGCGATTTCTGAGTGCAAAACCAGGAATAATCCCTGAGCGTCATCGGGGGTAGCCCCCCCAAAAAAGATATTTCAGGGAGGGTCCAGATAACCCACACAAACTCTGCTCCCCCATCAAGTTCACCCCAGGTTTTAGAAAAATCCATGAGAGCCAGAACCAACCCCTCCTCCTAGATCTGGAGTCTAGAGATAAACAGACACGGGAGCATGGGGTGGGGGGGGGCATCCGTATTTCCAGAGACCCTGGGGTACCAGCGGTAGGTGGAACCTCCGAGCATAGAAACTGCTGCCTGTTTTTGCGGGACCTGTCCCTTCTGCAGAGCCTCCTGGAACAGAGAGGACACTGCCAGACCCGATCCATGGGGAGTGGGAACCAGGACTGAGTGAGCTGGCCCAGGGTTCAAATGGATCCCAATATGTGTTTTGCCCACCATCATCCACGAGCTCAGGGGTAAGAGAGGGGGCTGTCTGTGGGCTGTGGGGAACCATCTTGGCTGTCAAATGTCAAGGCTCTGTCGTCCTGCTGCCCTCGAACCCTGCACAGGCCTGGCCCGCAGTCCCCTGGGTGTCCAAGGGGAGGGTCTCTGGGTGTGAGGACAGCAGCGGAGGGTGGGAAGACCCAGAGACCTCCTGGTCCAATGCTTCCTCCTCCTCCTCCTCCTCGTCTTCTTCCTCCTCCTCCTTCAGAGTCAGCTCGAACTGGAACCTTTCGGGGCCCCCACGCTCGGGGCTGGTGGGCTCCACAGGGCTGCGGGGGATCTTGCTCTGGTACCACTCCCGGTTGTCCTCCAGCGTGTCCAGTAGGTCCTGGGCATCTGGATGCACCAGATCAGCCCACGTCTCCCATAGCGGGTGAGCGATGTAGTCAATAAAGCCCACCTTAGGCAGTCATGGGGCGAGGAAAGGGTGCTTATCAATTTCTATGGAATGAAACATGGTCCAGCCTCCAGGCCCGTGCCTAGCTTGTTCCTTTGAATTGTGGAATCTCATTTCCAACTCCTACTCATCTTTCAAACCCTCTTCAAATAAACCCTTTTCTAGAAAGCCTCTGTTTCCCTTTCAGGGCAACTCCTAATACCTCAATCTTTTTTTATCTATCAGCTCTGATCTTTCAGGGAATTAGGGGAGCCCTCCCCAGAGGGCTGTCCCCAGAGCCCTGGCTCTACAGACCTTCTCTCCATGCCCTGGGTTTGACTCCTCACTCCACTTGTAGCTTGGGCTTGGGCACCCCGGGTCACCCAGGCACACTGCCTGGCCCACCCCGAGCCCTGGGGCTGCTGGCACACCTGGGACTTCTCCACGGAGGCACTAAGCTTGTCGCACATGGGGCTGAGCTCCAGCCCCGCGGCCCGCTCGCGGTCGCCCTGCTGGAAGAACTCGGCCATGACCCGCTCGGTCCACTGGCGGTACAGCTGCAGCGGCTTCGTGGGGTTGCTCAGGTCGGCGCAGTGCACCAGGCTCTGCAGGACCTGGGGGGCCCGGAGGACGGCTCAGGGATGGAGACAGGACCCCCCAGGCTTGGGAGCCCCAAGACCCCGCCATGGGAGCCCCCTGGACCCACAATGCGGCCCTGGACTAAGACCAATCTATGAGGGCCGGCCGGACAGGTGCATGCAGAAGACGGGGCCACACCACAACTAATGGGCGTGGCCAGACAAGGCAGGATGCAGTAGCCAGGCAGGGTCGGGCTGGGCCACGCCCACGGGTGGGCCAGGGATTGGATGGGCCATGCCCATGTGGGAGGGGTTTGTTGGGCACAGCCCCGCCCCACTCACCTGGATGCGGTCCGAGTAGTGGTCCAGCATGAGCACGCCCAGGCTCGTCACCTTCTTGGTCTCCACCATGGTCTTGAGGTCGGCCAGGAGGTTCATGTGCTTGGACATGTCGGTCGCCAGCACCTGCGGGGCCGGGCAGGGTCCTGGGCACGGTCCCGGCCCCTCCCGCCATTCGGGTGGTCTCGCTCCCCTCCCCAGGCCCACGGCCCGGCCGTCGCGGTCACAGGCCCAGGGGACCCCATAGGGCTGGGGACCCCCACCGGGCTCACCATGTCGATGACCATCTTGCGCAGGCTGCGCCTCTGCTTGGCGCTCAGGCTCTGGAAGATGTCGCAGTTGTCGCCCTGCAGCAGCTTGAAGCCCACAGCTAGGTGGTGGTTCTCCAGCACCGAGGAGTCGTTGTACATGAGCGCCAGCTCCGAGTCTGGGGGTGAGGGGGGACACCGGAGCTCTTGTGGGTGACCCTGGAGCCCCAGGACCTGAAGCGGGGGTGTTGGAACAGGGCACCCCACCTCCAGGAAGCCCTCCGGCCTACTCACTGGTGTTGATGAGAAACTGATTGGAGACCCCGGGGTGGTCCACGTCGTGGATGGCGCTGGCGAAGATGGCAGCGAGGATCTCCAGGTCTGTGAACACGGCCTGGCGGCCCACAGGGACGGAGGGTTGGGGTGGAAACTGTTGGCCCAAACCCCCCAGGTTCCAGGCAGGTCCTACCCACCTCCAGGGCGGGCGTCGCCAGCAGTACATGTGTGGACTGAGCCACGTCGGCCGCGTGTGTGCTGTTGTGATACGCCACGTCCCCGTGGTAGTGACTCTCCAGGGTCAGCAAGTAGGTCACGAGCGTGTCCGCGGGGATCTGGAACGTTCTCAGCAGGTCCCGTTCCTGCGCCACCACAGGCCCGAGTCAGGATGGTGGCCCCGGAGCTGCAGCTCCAATTCCTTTTCTCCTTTCCAACTCCTATTCATCTCTCAAAGCCCCTTCTTGTCCTGCTCTTCCATCCTGCTCCCCCTCTGTGGACCTCCTGCAGGCTTGCATCCCATCTTCCCGTCCATGTCTGCTGTCCCTCTGGATCCCTTTGGGGATGAGTCCACAGTTGAAACTTGTGGACAATGAACTGTTCGACTTGATGAGCTCCTATCCATTCCTCACTGCCCTGATCCAACGAGCCTGTTTGTTGTTATTTTATTTTATTTTATTGATGAGGCATACCCATACCCGGTGGTGTTCAGGGGTTACTTACTCCTGGCTCTGTATTCAGAAATTACTCTTGGCAGGCTCAAGGGATCATATGGGATACCGGGAATCGAACATGGGTGGGCCTCATGCAAGGCAAACACCCTCCCCGCTTTGCTACTGCTCTGACCCTTGGTTTTATTTTTTGGACCACACTCAACCATGCTCAGAGGTTGCTCCTGATTCTATGCTCAGGATTAGAATGGGTGCCAGGGATCAGACCTAGTTCTGCACCACAAAAGGGCTAACTTGCTATCCACTGCTGTGCAAACTTTCTGGCCCCAATAAGAATCCTTTTTGAGAATAACTAGTGTCCCTGAGATCAGATCGGGAGTCAGGAAGAGGTGAAGGAACCCCAAAGCCCGAAAGTCAGGTGAGCAGGGACACCTGAAAGATGCTGAACACGACGGCGGTGAGGGGCCGCCCCCCGCTCAGCTCTGCCACCCTGAACACATCAAGTCCCCATCGGTGGGCACCTTCCAGCACCTAAAAGAAATGCAGTTCGGGCCAGAGTGAGAACACAGCAGGAACGGTGTTTGCCTTGCACAGGGCCAACCTGGGTTTGATCCCCGGCATCCCATAGGTTTCTCTGAACACTGCCAGGAGTGATTCCTGAGGACAGAGCCTGGAGGAACCCCTGAGATCAGCCAGGTGTGGTCCAAAAAACAAACAAGCAAAAAAAATGTGATGCATATACCCAGTGTCGAGCCCAATTCCCCCAGATTTGACCCTCCACACCCCCACTGAACCCCTAACCCAGCCACAGAGTTCTGTTCGGAGCACCCCACCTTTGCCAACTGCTCTTCCTGATCCGTCTGAACCCCAAGAGGTGGGACAGTGGCTGCAGAGGGGCCAGCCAGGTGTGGGGGTCCACGTAGGCCACTGATCTGGGACATGGGGGTGTGGGTCCCCACGGGGGCCAACGTGGGTAGGTCCATCTCAGTCTGCTGGTCTGTACATGGGGACAGAAGCTGGTTGCTCTGTTGGGGTGACCCTGCCATGCTCAGACCATGAATGAACTGGCTTCCTTCCTCATCTAGACTAGAGTTGATCCCCAATGCTGCTCAGGGGTAATCTGGGTATCACTGTAGCTACACAGCTACATAGTGGGGTTTTGTCCTCCCTTCCCCCAATGACCCCCAACACCCCCCATTCTGCAGACCCATCTGTCTGATTCTTTGCAGGAGAATCCAAGGCCTTGGTGAGCTCCTATGCATGAGTCAAACCCCCAACATGAATGCCCCTTCCTCCCCGAGTTTACTCCTGCTCTCCCCTCTGGTCCAGTCCTCGTGTCATAAAGCTAAGGGTGTCAGCATCTATTCTATGCTCCCCCGTGAAGGGTCAAGGCCGATTTTTCACTCCTTCCTGCCTCTCTTAGTGCCCCGGCAGGACCCTCCGTGGCTCACCCAGGAAGGTCCTGGATATGTACTCGGACACCTGGTTCCCGGAGCGGCTGGTCTCCGACAGGTGCGTCAACTCTCGGCTCAGGATGCGCTTGAACTGTGGGGACAGGGGGGCCGGTGAGAGGAATACTGTCGGCAAGGGAGGGTGGAGCAGGGGGTGCCGAGTGCCTCACCTTGCTGGAGGCCATGTCCCCGGCCGAGTGCCGAGTGTGCAGAGTGTCCAGCTGGTCCAGGCACCAGTCCAGTTCCTCCAGCGTCTCAGACACCAGCATGTGGCCAGAGTCCTCTGGGGGTGAGTCAGCGCCCCTCAGAGTCTGGCCCCTATTCCAGATCTGACCCGAGGCGCTGTGTGGCCCTGGACAGGCCGCTGAGCCTCAGCTGCTCTAGGCCCCAGGTGTGAGAGACTCCACTCATTTGGGGGAAGGTGGAGATCAGGGATCAGTGCAGGCAGGAAGTTGCGGGGAGTAAGTTGCTCACCTGAGGGTGCAGGAGGCTGACCTGTGGTCCAAGGGTTCCCAGAAGACGCCTGCCTGGGGGACAGTGGGTTCAGAAATGGTCCTGTCTCCAGATCCTGCAGGCTCCACTCTCACTCAAAAACAGCTATTCACCCCCAGCTCCAGCCCTGCCCACCAGCCCACGCCCACCGCAAACAGTCACGCCCACATCCTTAGGCCACACCCATGTCTTCTACAGGCTCCTCCCACCCAAAGAGGCTTGTCCACTAAGACCCGTCCACTTAGCATCAGGCTCTGCCCACCGAGTTGTCCACGCCCACATCACAGTAGGCCCCACCTTCTGTCGTGGCCCCACCCACTGGCACTAGACCACACCCACCAGCACTAGACCCGCCCTCTCCTGCTGTAGCCCCGCCCACCTATCATTTGACCACTCACCTCTGCTGTGGCCCCACCCTTCTGCCGAGGCCCCACCCTTGCGTATAGGCTCCGCCCACCGCCACTAGGCCCCACCTACGTCTTGTTAACCATGGCCACTTGTCGTTAGGCTCCGCCCCTCCTTGTCAGCCACGCCCCTTCCATCCCTCCATCTCCTGCCTCTTACCTGCCTGGCCCTCTGCCGGGCAGGTGGGCCAGGGAGGCCACGTTGCTCCGCACAGCGCGCAGGCTGGCCAGGACCTGTCAGTGGGGCGGTGGTCAGTCAGCATGAGTGGGGCCCGGTGCCTTGCGGGTGCGCCCCAAGGAGAAGGGGAAGGTGGGCGCCCACCTGGGCAAAGGGCGTCACAATCAGGTCTTCTCCGTGTCTGGGAGGAAGAAGCCGCAGGAAGATGCTCAGAGACGTCTGGAACTTTCCGCTCTCCGGCTGCTTCTAGGCCCTTTGGGACGCTCCCTGCCAGGCTCCCCATCCAACTCCCTGAAGGCCGCCACAGCGCCCCCCAGGCCCGCACACTGTACCCCGCCTTCTAAAAGCCCCCGAGGGCCTTGGGTCTTAGTCTGGGAGGCCCCTGCATAAGTGACTTTATTCTCTGTTCATCTTGGCCAGCGGGAAGCTCAGGTGTAAGCTCCCACTCAGTTGCTCCGGGTTGGGGTTCAAGCTCCTGGAATTCCTCCCAGTCCCACCCGAACACCATCGCAGAGGCTCTCTGGTCCTCGTGCTCTGCGGAGTAACTGAGTGTCTGGCAAACTCCTACTTAAACCTCAAAGCTTGCAAATGGCCACTTGAAGAAAGGAGGTGCCTGAAGGGAGGAGCAGGGAGGAGCCGGGGACTCACAGGTCGCTGGCCACCGAGGAGTTCCGAGACATGGCCTTGGGCGAGAGCTCGTAGTCGCTGTCGGAGCGGTAGAGGAAGGATTCCCGCCTCTGGCCGTGCTGAGAGGGAGCCCCGCGGCCCAAACCGGGCCCGGCCTGGGGCTCCAGGGCGCTTCTCCCACCTGCGAGTCCATTTTCCAGGTCCAGGCTGAAAGCAGAGGAGGGCAGGTGCCAGCTGAGGGTCCCCGGGGCCTGCTTGGTAGTGGCTTCTCCCATTCAGGATCACCAGCAGGACCATATACCAGTGAAGCCCCGCCTCTCCGTGACGTCACGAGGTGTGGTTTCCTACAACACGCCCACTGCCGGAGGCGTGGCCTGATCAGACCCCGCCCCTCCGCACCATCCTGGGGCGTGGCTTCATCTATCTCCGCCCCCGCGGAGAAGCCTACCTGTTCTCAGAATGACATAGGGTGTTGCCTCTCCCCCCCCCCCCCCCCCCGCCCCATCGAGGACCTCAGCCCCTAAACGTGACGTCGCTTGGGCATGGTCTCTCACCACCCCATAGACCCCGCCCCTCCATGCCGTCTTGGGGCGTGGCTTTCTCCATCCCCGCCCTGTGGAAACTACGCCTTCATTAACATTAAAGGGCGTGGTCTCATTCGCCCCGCCCTTTCCTGACGACATAGGGCCTGCCTTCTCGTCTGTTCCCTGCAGAGAAGCTCTGGCTGGGACCCCAAAACCTTCCCATTTGGGGGAGCCGAGGGCTGGTGCTCCACTTCCTCCTCTCCCCTCCTGCCTCTCCTGCACGGTCCTGGGAAAGCACAAGTGTGCCTGGATAGGGAAACTGAGGCAACTGCCCCTCTTACCCCACCCTCCTGCTGCCTTTCAGGCGTCCAGGGAAACTGTTTTTCCTTCTGCTCCCAACTCAGCAGCGTCCATGACCCGGGCAGCTGGGACAAAGGCTCAGGGGCTGTGGGAATTGCTGAGTGTGGGCGGGTAAACTGAGTCCTCCAACCTCAGGGGCCAGGCCCGGGCCCTGGTGCCTCCCATGCATGAGTCCAGGCCCGGACCACACTCAGCTGCCCTCAGGGACCCTGGAGGCGCCCATTCTGGGTCTGGCAGGGGGACTTTGGGGGCCAGCAGGGGTCACACTGACCTCCCCAGCCCTCACTGTCTGGGCAACCGATGAAGCTGGAGAAGAGACTTTGGCCAGGAGCCCAGCGACAGCCAATGAGGACATTGGAGTGGCCACAGGCCACCCTGGACCCTCACCTCGCCCCTGTACCCCCTGGAGTCAGCCTTTCCGAGGAGGGGCGCCTGGAGGCTTTGCTCTGGTGGGTCTGTTCAGACAGCAGCCTCTGAGGGCCCCTCGAATCACGCCTCCATTAATGCAAGGCCCCATCTGGTTGCTGGGCCCCAGGGACCCCTGCCTCCTGGGAGGCCTCACCCCAACGGGTCAGGGGCCAGGCCGGGGCAGGAGGAGACGTGATCTGCGGCCCGTCCAGTCCTGCAGACACAGCTGCAAAGGGAGTGCGCCAAGTTCCCCGGGGCTGCAGAGAGGGGACAGACCAGGCATAGAGGAGCCACAACAGGGAGATCAGCAGAAACTGGAGGGGTGTGGGGGGCAGTGATGCTACGAAAGTGCCAACCCCACCTCGCCCTGAGGTGTCTCCAGAACCCCCCAGGCCCCTCACCACATTGGATGTGCCAAGGTGAAGCGCCTCTGCAGTCGGATGCTTTGGTTCACCAGCAACTTCCTGAAGAGCCCTGGGGAGCCACGGGGGGACCCCGGTGGGGAGCTGAGACCAGCGGGCTCCGGGGCCCCCTGCATGATTCAGACTCGGATTCGGAGCCAGGGCAGCGGTGCGTGCAGCTGGAGGGTCCCACAGTGAGGACGCAGACACGCGGGTCCTTTTCAGCACAGCTTGGAGGCGGGGCCGAGGGAGAGGAGGCGACAGGGCGGTCCAGGCACTCCTGGGACTTATGCACCACCCTGTTTCCCCTACAGGGAAACTGAGGCACAGCTCAGGCAAGCCACGTTGACTCTGAGCTTTGCGAGTGGCATCATCTCCACCCACTCCCCAGGCCTTGGGACCCCTCTCTGGGATGGACGAGGGGCGCAAAAGTGAGAAGCTGAAGGAAGAGGGTCATCCCAGCAGAGACCCTGATCCCACCCAGTATGGCTGGCCCCGTATGGATGGACAGATGGAGGAATGGTCATCCCTGCCAGCAAGATGCACCATCCTGGGGCCAGAGTGATAGCACAATGGGGAGGCTGTTTGCCTTGCACACTGTTGACCGGGGTTCTATTCCTGGCATCCCATATAGTCCCCCAGCCTGGTAGGAATGACCTCTGATAGCAAAGACAGGAGGAACCCCTGAGTGCCTCCAAGTTTGGCCCCCTAGATATATATATGCACCGTCCTTTGTAAGTGGGGAGATCAAGGCAGCAGCAGGGTGGGCTGAGCGGACACTGTGCACCCCGCCCCCCCCACAATGATGTCCCTGGGTGACCCCCAGGCGCAGTGACATTCCCCAGACAGCCTCTGGGTCCTGAGCTTTCCCACCAGACACTGTCTCCACACCACAAACATCCGCACTGGGCCAACCGCCTGCCCTTCTGCTCTGCACAGCATCAAGCTTCTCCTGTCCCAGATGGAGCCCCACCCACCGTGCTGTAGAAGGGGGGCCCTCTTCAGTGTCCATGGGGGTTCAGTGCTGCAGCCCAGTGCCCTCACGGAGGAATACAAGTTCTGTCTGTCTCTGCTTCTATGGAAAAGGCATAAAAGATAAAAATAACCCAGGTTCGGGCTGGAGCAATAGCACATGAAAGTGGGGGTTTGCCTTGCAGGTAGGCAACCCGGGTTGGATCCCCAACATCCCATAGGGTCCCCAGAGCCCGCTAGGAGTGATTTCTGAGCACAGAGCCAGGAGGGCCGCTGGGTGTGACCTAAAAACCAACAACAAAAAATACAGGCTTGGGGTGCTCCAGCCAAGGAAGAAGCAGGAAGCACCCCAGTGGGTGGTGAACTGCGATATCAGCCGCCCTGCCTTAAGGCATAATGTGGGGCTCCCTAAGAAGCCGGCCATTCCAGGCATTCGTAGGGGTGAGTTACAGTTCACTATGGTGATCTGAGGCTACAGAATTCAGGGTTCAATGGGGAAACCTGCAGTCGGTCAAGAGGAAGTCTTCCTGTTCTACAAAGAGACTTTGGGGCATCTTGGGCCCCCCATGTGTGAACTGGTACTGATCGTCCCTGAAACCCTCACTCACAGCAGCAGATCTCAGGGGCCCTGAGGTGGGGCTCAGAGAACCCAGCATGGCTCCGTCTCACAGGGGAAAAGCCCATGTGGCCCCCGGAGCACCCTGTTTCCACGCGCCCGCTCACCATCCCAGCCAATCCAGGTTGCGGGTGAGCCCTCCAGTCCCCCAAGAGACTCCACAGTGCCCCATTGAGAGTCTCATTTTGGAGGTGGGGAAACTGAGGCACGCTGAGGCGTGGGCTCCTGTGGAAGTTCCCATGGTGGGTCCGGTCCTTGTCACGCCATCACAGAGGGCAGGTCTGCCCCATTCCCCACCGCCAGTGCTGGTCAGTATTAATGGTTAACTGACTCCTTTGAAATCTTCCATTTTGGAGGTGGGGAAACTGAGGCATGCCAAGGCGTGGGCTCCTGCAGAAGGTCCCATGGTGGGTCCGGTTCTTGTCACGCCATCACAGAGGACAAGTCTGTCCCTGTTCCCCACCGCCAGGGCTGGTCAGTATTAATGGTTAACTGACTCCTTTGAAATCTTCCATCGAGCTGCAAATCCCCCTGATGAATTATTCATCTCATGGCAGGGGAGGGGAAGCCAGTTGGGTCCTGGACTTTGTGACCCCTTGCAAGGGGCCAGAGCTGTAGGAGTGCCCCACCCAGACTCAATCCCAGTGCTCTGTGACACACCCCCCCCCAGATCCCCTTAAAAGATTCCTTACTGGGAAGACATTTTTCTCCTTTGCCACCAGGGGGCGACCCAGAATGGCGGTGCTGGCTGTTGGACCCAATAAATAAAATGAACCCCGGAGGAGACCAAGAGATAACCCAGCAGGGAAGGTGCTGGCCTTGAACGTGGCTGACCCGGATTCGATTCCCCAGCATCCCTAAGAGCCCCACCCCCCGCAAGAGCACTGTCAGGAGTGATTTCTGAGAGCAGAGTCAATATGCCAAGATTTTTCCCCAGTTGTGTTCTCTGGACTCAGCAGCATCTAATAGGTGCTCAATAAAAAATCAGCAATGAGGGGCCGGAGAGATAGTATGGAGGTAGTGAATTTGCCTTGCATGCAGGAGGACAAGGGTTGGAATCCTGGCATCCCATATGGTCCCCTGAGCCTGCCAGGAGCGATTTCAGAGCGTAGAGCCAGGAATAACTCCAGAGTGCTGCCGGGTATGACCCAAACCCCCCCCCCAAATAAAATAAAATAAAATAAAACAAAACGAGCAATGAGTGGAAAGGCTTGCTCCCACCTGCCCTAGGCTTTACACATGCTGTTTCTGCTGCTCCTGGCTTCTCACACAGCTCTCTACATCTTCCCCCTTTAGGCAAAGTGTAGAGGCCTTTTCCCCTCAGCTTGCCACTCCCCACGCTGCAATTTCTGTTTGTGTCTCCTTGCCTGGTATCTATACAGTAGTGGCAAACAGCAGGCGTTAACAAATGCTTACTGCACAAGATGCTCCCGGATCCCACGTGATGCCCCTGGGGATAGAAGGTGCTGGGACAGAACATTCCGGACAGAATTTCCCTGTTTGCTTGGGAGCTGGTGGATAAGTGTGTGACCCCAGCTGCTCTGAACCTGCAGCACCCCCCTTTCCTGGGCCCAGTCAGCACACACAGGCTCACACTACATGCCTGCAGGGACACCCCAAACCCACAGTTCAAACCAAGTTACTTCTTATACAATCTTTCCCCCACCCCCGCTTCTTATACATGGTTTGTTTGTTTGTTTTTGGGTCACACCCGGCAATGCTCAGGGGTGACTCCTGGCTCTATGCTCAGAAATCGCTCCTGGCAGGCTCAGGGGACCATATGGGACACCGGGATTCGAACCAACCACCTTTGGTCCTTGATCTCTGCTTGCAAGGCAAACGCCGCTGTGCTATCTCTCCGGGCCCAAACATTCTTATTTTTTGTTTGTTTTTGTTTTTGTTTTTGGGCCACACCCGGCGGTGCTCAGGGGTTACTCCTGGCTGTCTTCTCAGAAATAGCTCCTGGCAGGCACGGGGGACCATATGGGACACGGGATTCGAACCAACCACCTTTGGTCCTGGATCGGCTGCTTGCAAGACAAACGCCGCTGTGCTATCATTCCGGGCCCCCAAACATTCTTAAACATGGAAAATTGTGAGTCACCAGTGCAGTGGTGGAGAGATCAGAGGGGTCACCTGGGCAAAAGCCCAGCCGCTGCCCCATGCCAGCCCTAGCTGCATGAGGAGGAAGCCAGACAGGACACACAGGGCCAGCCGGGGCTCAGAATGGGGCTCACGTGGCCTCCTTCTGGGCCCGAGCCCTCCTTTGCCTCATGAGCCCCAGGCAGGAGGGACTTGCGCAAGGTCCCTCACCTCCATTCTGCTCCCCTTCTCTGTAGCCGTGCTCCAAAGCTCTTCCCCTCCCGCAAGGCCACCAAGAGATGGACCAGGGGTGAGCCGGTTGCCCCCGGGAATCCCGGGAACTTTCCACCCTGATCAGCCAAGGCACCACCCCTGATCCGTGCAGGAGCCTGGAAGACCCCATAACTACTCCTGGGGTCAGAGGATAGTGACCCCAACACACACATGGGACACCATAGCCCCGCCCATATGTGTAGGTCCCGCCCATACAGCCTGGGACTCACGCATACTACTAGGCCCTGCCCACTCCAACCAAGCCCATCATCCCGTAAGGCCCGCCCACCACGACCACAACCCCTTCACTACAAACCCCACCTTCACTGTTAGGCCACGCCCACACCCCGCGAGACCCCGCCCACAGAACTAGACCCTGCCCAATCCGAGCCCAGCATGCATAACGGCCCCGCCCATATCTCTAGGCCTTGCCCATTCCAACCAAGCCCCGCCTTCACTTCTAGGCCACGCCCATCTAACACGATGTCCCGCCCACACGCGTATAGACCGCGCCCACTCCATCAAGCCACGCCCACGCGCCTAGAGCTGCTTTCTCCATCTAGCTCCGCCCACTATCAGCCCCACCCAATAGAAACCATGCCTGTTACAATCTGGCTCCGCCCATCGCAGAAGCCCCCCCCCGCACACCTCAGGCCCCGCCCATCTACCACCCTGGGAAGGAGCTCTGCTAGCACCCAAGGGGATGCAGATGGATCCAACCGGGAGCCAAGATTGGGCCTCGGACCCAGGTTCAAGGCACAGCTGGACCTGTCAGCATCAGCGGTGCTGAAGGATTCCCTGTAGGAAGGTCTCCAAGGGGCGTTGGGAGGAGGCAGTCTGGGGGTGCGACCGCCTCCAGCCCAAATGCTGGAGGTGAAGACTGGAACTGAGAAGGGGCAACAGGAAGAGCCCCCCCACCATCCTGCAGGTGGGGAGAAGCGGAGCATCGAGGGGCTCCCACCCCAGCATCCTGCTCCAGCTAAGGTGCTGTCCTTCTCCCGGGGCTGGGAGCCGGGTCCAGGGCGCAGGCCAGCAAGGAGGGGGCCCTGCATGGATGGCGGACAGGAAGTGTCCTGGAGAGTCCAAAGGGAGGGATGGGGAGGACCAAGAGTGGGGCGAGTTGTGTAGGGTTGGAGCACTGGGATGGGGGCGTGGCTGTGCCTTCCACACCAAGGCCCAGATGGGGCAGGGCAGGGTGGAGTCTCATTTGAACTGGGCCCCCTACAGCCATAATTGTTGGTCCCTTTCTTTCCCAGGACTCCCAAGGCCTTGCTCTGTCAAGCTCTACAGCCTCAGGGACCAGGCAGGGGTGATAGGAAAAGGGAGGGCAGGGTTGGGCAGGTGTGTGGGGTTCTGGCTGGAGACAGGGGCATCTGGGGATTCACAGGCAGAGTTGAGGACAGGACAAGCAATCCGTTGTTGTTTTGGGACCACACCCAGCAGTGATCAGGGTTTACTCCTGGCTCTGTGCTCAGGAATCACCCCTGGAGGGACTCAGGGGACCCCTGTGTGGCTCCAGGGATCAGACCCAAGTCAGCCACATGCGAGGCCAGGTGAACTTTCCAGCTCCAGCATCCTGAACACTCAGAACGTCTCGGGGCTATTTCCCACGCAGGTCATCTCCCCCACGAACACAACACAGCCCAGCGCCAGTGGCTGGAAAATGCAGGGGACTGAGTCCCACGAAGCCAGCTCCAGTCGCCACCCCCCACATCCTCTCTGCAGTGCTAGAGGGATGTCATGTCCCCAAGAGGCCAGCTGCTTCCTGGGAAGGATGGTGGAGCGGAGCACAGGGTGACTGAGGGGATGGGGGCTGTGAGGGGCTCACATCCTCACACTTCCCTTCCCTGGGCTATTTTCTGGGCATGAAGACG
The DNA here is from genome assembly GCF_024139225.1 of Suncus etruscus. Taxonomy (NCBI): domain Eukaryota; kingdom Metazoa; phylum Chordata; class Mammalia; order Eulipotyphla; family Soricidae; genus Suncus; species Suncus etruscus. The sequence continues at coordinate 92,066,651 of NC_064862.1, read as the reverse complement.
AGGCCCCGTGTCTGGGCATCCTTGAGATAAATAGCAAAATGCCAAGTCCTGGCCCAGGGCAGAGCAGAGGGTCTGTCTCAAGACCATGACAGCACCACTGTGGCTCCATGAGGGTCTGAGGGTTCCCTGAGCATCCTGACGCCCCTCAGATCTGCGTCAGCATCTCCCACACCTGGCGCTCAGTCTGAGGCTTGGTACATATATGGTACCTTTCCATGTTCCTTGCACACACACACACACACAAACACAGCAGACGCACATACACAGACACATACACACAACCAAACAAATGCACTCATATTCACTTCTCTTCACACTCCAGGCTAAGCTCAGCTGCTGCCTCTTCCAAACCAACTTCCCTCTCCTGGGTCAAACTCCTCATCCGGCCCCCCAGACCCCAGGCCTCACCCGACCGACTGGGACTGTCCCCTTTATGTTCCTGCACGCAGCTGAAAAGGTGGAGCTGAGAGGGCGTTGGCCTTGAACGTGGCTGACCCAGGTTCGATCCCCGGCATCCCATAGGGTCCCCCGAAAAGAAAGAACACTGCCAGGAGTGATTCCTGAGCACAGAGCCAGGAAGAAACCCGGGGCATTTCCGGGTGTGGCTCAAAGACCCAAAAGAAAACCTGGGTTCTTGATTCCAGCAGGTTCCTTCTTCCTTCCTGGAATGCCCCCTGCCCCAATCCTCACCTGCCCGAGGCCGGTCCGTGGCTCTGCTCGGCCCCTCGGGCCTCGATGGTGAAGACCACGCGGGCTCCAGGCTCGGAGTCTGCTCCTGGGGTGGCCAGACGGCTGGACAGGGGTGGCAGCAGCGGAGTTCCAGAGAAGCGTCTTCGGACAATCCCAGTGCCCTGTGGGCTCACAGGTGCTGAGGAGGAATCCGGGGGTTCCCGAACCTGCTGGGGGCCAGGTCAGGAGATGAGATTGGGGGACCCCAAAACATCTGCTCCAAGGGATCGGGAGAGATAGCACAGTGGCATTTGCCTTGCAAGCAGCCGATCCAGGACCAAAGGTGGTTGGTTCAAATCCCGGTGTCCCGTGTGGTCCCCCGTGCCTGCCAGGAGCCATTTCTGAGCAGACAGCCAGGAGTAACCCCTGAGTACTGCCGGGTGTGGCCCAATAACAAAAAACAAAAACAAACATCTACTCCAGGATCTCTACACTGGCCGAAGAAGCACCCCTGGGCAGGGCTTTCTCTGCACCACTCCATACCTCAGTTATCTCTGCTGGCGGGAGGTGGGGCTGAAGATTCAGCTTTTGGAATTCCCCCAGAGCACTGGGCAATGGAGCAGACATTTCAGGCTTGTGTCATGTTGGGGAGCCAAGAAGTGGCCCGAGATTCTCTGTCCACCCCGACCCTGGATCTTGGTTTGGGGCCACACAGAGCGGCGTTCAGGGCTGACTCCTGGCTTTGTGCTCATTGTGGACTCGTCTCTGTTCTCAGGAATCATTCCTGGCAGGGCTCAAGGGACCTGTGCGTAGTGCCTGGTTGAATCTTCGCCCCATCCTTCTCCCTCCCATCCCCTTTTTGTTCTCCAAGACGGATCCACCAATGGTGGGGCACTTGCCTGGCTGGGGCACTCACTTCGGTTCTCAGGGGTCACTCCTGGCGGAACTCATTTGGGGGGATCGAAGCCAGGTCAACAGCATGCGAGGCAGCCCTTAGCCCACTGATCTAAGGTTCCAGTCTGCCTCTCATGCAGTTTTGGTGAGTCAGTATTTGCCTTGCACACAGCTGATGCAGGTCTGATCAATCCCCAGCATCACACGTGGGACCCTTAGTCCTGCCAGGAGTGATCCCCGAGCACAGAGCCAGGAGTAAATAGCCCCTGAGCACTGCCGGATGTGTCTCAAAAATAAATATTAAATAAATCAATTACCTGCATTCATGGACCAAAGCTATGTTACAGTGGGGAGGACACCATCTTGTACCCGGGTTCGATCCCTGACATACCATCGGGTCTCCTGAGCTCTACCAAGGGTCATTCCTGAGGGTTTAGAGCTATAGCATAGCAGGGAGGGCATTTGCTGACCCGGGTTCGATCCCTGGCATCCCACAGAGTCCCCCAAGCTCACCAGGGATGACCCCTGAGCACAGAGGCAGGCGTAATCCCTGAGCACTGCTCAACTTGATCCCCGAATGAAAATAAATAAATCAAAATATATCAAATGGGGCCGGAGAGATAGCATGGAGGTTGAGCGTTTGCTTTGCATGCAGAAGGACAGTGGTTCGAATGCCGGCATCCCATATGGTCCCCCAAGTCTGCCAGGTGCAACTTCTGAGTGTAGGGCCAGAAGTAACCCCTGAGCGCTGCCGGGTGTAACCCAAAAACCATATACATATAAAACCACATATATATATATATATATATATATATATATATATATATATATATATATATATATATATATAAGCACCCAGGCCTCCTGCTTCTCCTACAAGTGACTGAGCCTCAGATGGATATCAGAAGCTGTGGGGAGGGAGGCAAGACTCAGTTTACCCCCCCCAAAGCCCAGAATGCCTGAGCATAGGGGTGCACTGATCCCCGAGCACCCCCACAGCCACGCTCACCTCATTCAGAAGGAAGGGGAGGGTGGTTCCACTGCGCCTCATGCTTCCTGCCTCTGGGGAGATGGATGAACAGACAGACGGATGAATGGGCACGAGGCTCCTCCCCACAACCCCACTCTGTCCCCAAACCTCAGCCTGGCTGATCTGGGCTACTGGGATCCCCAGGAACCGGCGCCCAGCTAAGCTCTGGTAGGTGCCCTGCCCCCAGACCCCCAACACCCAGGACCCCACTTGAGGAAGCTTGTACCTCTGGGTCCTGTGACCTGGTGCGGAGGCGGGACAGAGGGCCGGTTCCACCCCACCCCACCCCAGTCCCGCGGGGACCTTAACCCGCTCAGTGCCAGCCCTACCTGCCGGCCTGCTCAGCCAGGTCAGCTGATCAGCTCGTAACTTTCAGCATGTCCATTTGGCACCGTGACCCTGAGAGTGGGGCCTGAGGGTCTATGTCACTGCCTCTGTGCTTGTCCCACCCCCCAAGAGACAGACACACAGAGACAGAGCCATCTCTGGCTTTGGGCCAGGGAAGCAAATTTTCCAGCCTAGGTTGTTGGGGTATTTGCTTCACCAGGGACTTCGGGGACCGAAGGGCTGCAGGCTCCGGCAAAGTTCGGCTATGAGTGGTTGCCAGGCCCCCCTCTGATACCACCTCTAACAGCTCCCTAAGATCTTCCGTAGTCTAAGGAAAATGTCAGCCCCAGAGGCAGGCAGTGGGGAGAGCTGGGAGGGAAACTGGGGACACTGGTGTGCCCTGGGGAAAGGTGCTGGACACTGTATGACTGTAACTGTGTGTCTCAAGGCGTTTCACTTGAAGAAATTATTGATTAAAAGTAAGATAGGGAGGGGCCGGAGAGATAGCACAGCGGTAAGGCGTTTGCCTTAGACGCAGAAGGACGGTGGTTCAAATCCCGACATCCCATATGGTCCCCCAAGTCTGCCAGGAGCGATTTCTGAGCATAGAGCCAGGAGTAATACCTGAGCACCACCGGGTGTGACTCAATAAACCAAAAAAAAAAAAAAAAAAATTGGGGCTGGAGAGAAAATACAGTGGTAGGGCATTTGCCTTGCATGTAGACAACCAAGGACAGACCTGGTTTAGATCCTCGGCATCACAGCCAGGAGAAACCCTCGAGTGTGGCATAATAATAGTAATAATTATAATAAAAATAAAAATAAAAATATGGGACTATGGGGCTGGAGAGATAGGATGGAGGAAGGGTGTTTGCCTTGCATGCAGGAGGATTGTGGTTCGAATCCCGGCATCCCATATGGTCCCCGTGTGATTTCTGAGCGAAGAGCCAGGAGTAACCCCTGAGCGCTGCCGGGTGTGACCCAAAAACAACAACAACAACAACAACAACAACAACAGAAACAATAGCACAGCAGAGAGGGCGTTTGCTTTGCAAGTACCTGACCCGGGTTTGATCCCCGACATCCTATGTGGTCCCCTGAACCTGCCAAGAGTAATTTCTGCCGGTAGAGCCAGGAGTAAAGCCTTGAGCACTGCTGGGTATGGCCCAAAAGCCAAATAAATAAATAAATAAATAATAAATAATAAGTAAAATAAAACATCAGAGGGTCCATTGGTGGACCCAGAGAGATGGGGATGTGGCTTGGATTGAGGGGCGTGACCACCGCTGGGCTGCAAGTGGGTGGGCGTGACCTCGAGGTTGTGGGCGTGGTCACATCTGGAGTGGTGTCTTGATACTGATGTTTTGGGCGTGGCTAAAGTGAGCCCGCAGAAAGGGCCTCCCCCCAGTTTCTCCTCCTAGTTAATGTTTCACCCCAATGCCGCCTGCCCGGAGGCCCTGCTGCCTTTCCTGTCCCCCAGAACCATCAGAGCATGACCCTGGCTGGAGCAGACTCACGCCAATGAGCCGGGTGACCTTGGACACGTCCTTCCTTCCCCGCAGGGCTCTTTCCGGCTGGCGGGGTGAGCTCAGCCCCTGAAGGGCCACTTTGGTCCAAGTCCTGGTCACTGTTCACCACTGGGCGCAGCTCGGAGGAAAGCGGAGGGTCCTGGAAGACGCTGAACCCCCACCCCCCCCATTTCCAAATTCTACTTGTCCCTGGATTAGGGGTTATGCCTCCACCCATGATGGGGTGAATCATTTTATTTATTTTTTATTTATTTTTGGTGTTTGGGCCACATCCGGAGGCGCTCCGGGGTTACTCCAGGTGCTGCCCTCAGAAATCGCTCCTGGCTGCCTTAGGGGGCCATATGGGATGCTGGGGATGAAACCCAGGTCTGTCCCTGGTCAGCAGCTTGCAAGCCAAACGCCCTCCCCATTATGCTCTCTCTCTGGCCCCTGGGGACATCTTTGAATGTCGCACCTTGAATTGGTGTGGAGGCTGCCAGGTCCCACCTTCATTTCCCTAGATTAAATGCTGGGATTGGGAGCAACTCTCTGTCTTGCCTTTCGGACCTCCACAGAGCTGGCTGCTTCGTAGGAGCAAAGGGCAAACATGTGGGAACTCCTGAGAATCCGTTTATCCCTCCTGTGTGTGCAGGTGAATTATTCTCCAGACAGCCATTCGCTTCCAGACCTGCGTCTCTCCAGTGTTTCTGGTGTTAAAACCCAAGCATTTTATTTTATTATTTATTTATTTATTTAGGTTTTTGAGCCACACCCGGCAGTGCTCAGGGGTTACTCCTGGCTATCTGCTCAGAAATAGCTCCTGGCAGGCACGGGGGACCCTATGGGACGCCGGGATTCGAACCAACTACCTTAGGTCCTAGATCGGCTGCTTGCGAGGCAAACGTCGCTGTGCTATCTCTCCAGCCCCCAAGCATTTTATTTTATACTTTGTGAGCCTGCAAATCTAGGCAGCGGAGTCCAGAGAAGGATCGTGGAAAAGGGCCGAGTGTGAGGCCCTTCATGCGTTCAAACCTGTCCCCTCCAGTTGCTACCTCCTTGGCCAGGTGTGTTGTGGGCCCTGGTCATGGTGAGACCAGGGAAAGTGTTAGAGAGAGAGAGAGAGGAGAGAGAAAGAGGGGGGAGAAAGAGGAGAGGGGGGGGGAGTTCTGAGCAATAGTACAGGGGAACAGCACTTTCCTTGCACTCAACCAACCGGAGTTGAATACCCCGCATCCCATAGGTCTCTAAGCAACACAAGGAGTGACTCCCGAGTGCAGAGCCAGGAGTGAGCCCTGAGCACTGCTGGGTGTGGCCTATAGACCAAAAATAAATAAAACATCTACAGGGGTGACATGTGACTCTATAGCTTCAGCACCCTACTGTCCCCATTACCCCACAACTCAGGTCTCTGCTGGTCTTTTTTTTTGTTTGTTTGTTTTAAGTTTAGTTTTGTTTGGTTTTGTTTTTGGGCCACACCCGGAGGCGCTTAGGGGTTATCAGAAATCACTCCTGGTAGGCTCCAGGGACCATATGGGATGCCAGGGAACAATCTAGGAGGCCTTGTGCAAGGTAAACGCTCTATCTGCTGTGCTATCGCTCACCACCCCCCCCTGCTGCCCTGCTGATCTTTTGTATGAGCAACCCTCTGCCCTTTTTATTGGTTCTATGGGGGGGGGGGGCGGTCAGGGCTCACTCCTGGCTCTACATTTTGGGAATCACTCCTAGAGGGCTTGGTGACCCTATGGGATGCTGGGGATCGAAGCCGGGTTGGACGCATGCAAGGCAAACCCCGTCTCTACTCTGTCCTATCACTCGGGGAACCCCCCTCTGCCCTTCTCCTCTGGATTTGTTCCCTGATGCCTCACTGATGTAGAAAGACCCCGATTCTCGTACAGGGCAAGGCCCTGCCCTGCCCTGCGGATGCTCCGGTCTGTGTCTCCCCCTGGCGGCGTCTCCCAGAACTGCACTAGGGCCTTGCCGTGGCTGGTACCGTGGGTTGGGGGGTGGATTGGGGGGCGGGAGCAGCGGCGAACTAGCAGGGCATTTGTTTTGTTTTGTTTTGGTGCCACGCCCGGCAGCACTTAGGGTTACTTCTGGCTCTGCTCTCAGAAATGGCAGGCTCTGGGGACCCTATGGGATGCAGGGGATCAAACCCAGGTTGGTCCAGTGCAAGGCAAATGCCTATATAGCTCGAGGCATTTCTTTTTGTTTGTATGTTTGTTTGTTTGTTTGTTTTTTCTCTTTGGGCCACACTCCTGGCTATGCGCTCAGAAATCGCTCCTGGCTTGTGGGACAACATGGACCGCCAGGGAATCAAACAGCGGTCCGTCCTAGGCTAGCGTGGGCAAGGCAGATGCCTTACCGCTTGTGCCACCGCTCCAGCCCCAAACAGGGCTTCTTCACAGAGACTTGCACATCCTGCTTGCACTGGAATGTGGTAGAGCCAAAGGCCTCTGCCGTGGGCATCTTGGCCCAGCTTGCCAGATCGTATGCTTTGTTCTGGAGGGTCCTGAGAACCCCCCCCCTGTTTCCCACACCCAGCACAGAGGCCACGCCAGCAGCCGGCTCCCCATCCCAGCCACAGACCAATCCCCCAAGTTCCTACCACTTGATGGCCAAGTTTGGGCACCCCCAGCTGGGAAAACCCCTGTCTCTGCCCCCAAAAGCCCAGACACACCATCTCTGTCCTATATAACTGTTGTGTATGTAAATATTTTAGGGGATTATGATGTTACTGACCCTACCCTGATCGGTGATTGTGCCCTACCCTAGGGTGTGACCTGGCATTCTGCCCCCACCTTAGGGTGGTACCTGATTCTGCTCCCACCATTGGGTGGTACCTGATTCTGGGGCATAAAAACAAGGGTCTGTGGAAGGCGAGAGGCTTTTGGCTGGAACTGATGCTGAGGCTTTGGACTTCAGTCTTGTCCACCGAATAAAGCTAATATTTCCACAAGCCTGACTGTCTGTGAGCTGTTTACCCGCCGTTTCTCCTCAGAACCGTCAGCTGGACAGGGTGGCAGACGCATGCTTCGAGCTGGAGGGGAAAGACCTCATCCTCCATCCCTCCATCAGTCAACCTCTTCAGGGGCTGACTTGCAACACGTAACCACATATGTCCTGTGTCTCTGCCCCGCTATGTCTAGCTGCTTTTTCTCCCTTGCATCTCCCCTAGACATACTGTTTCTACTCCACATCTCCCAAAACCTCATTTCTCCCCGTGTTTCCCAGAAACCCCATTTCTCCCCCACATCTCTGCTGACACCCGTTTCTCCCCATCACCCCAGACACCCCGTGTTCCCCCAGACATCTCGTTTCTCCCCAGGTCTCCAGACAACCCGTTTCTTTCTCCTGTCTCCCTCAGGCACCGTTTTTTCCATGCATCTCCCCTGACACCCCGTTTCTGTCCCACATCTTCCCAGATGCCCCACAACACACGCGGATACCAGGTGGCAGGCTGTGGGGGGCTTTATTTCTTAGACCCAGAGAATCAAGGCGTCTCCACGCTGACACCCCCCCCCACATCGTCCCCAGAGGGTAGCCCCAGTCCACCCTAGACACTTCACCACTGCGCGGGTGCGGGGCTACTCCAGGAGTCCAGTCCCAGGAGGCCGTTGATGCTGAAGGAGGCTCGGGTGGCGTATCCTCGCCATGAAGCCTGCAGCCTCCGGGCGGCCTCCTGCTGCTGCTGGTGCTCGCGGCGGACGTGGAAGCCCTTCCAGGCGGCCTGGATTCGCGTGGCAGCCACCTCGGGGTTGGGGGCTGGCCGGGGGGCACTGCGTCCCCCGCTGCGCTGGCCCAGGCCGTGCACCACGCGCGTGGGCACGGTCTGCCCGCACATGTGGCAGGTGCGGGGGCTGGACCCCACAAGCATCACCACGCTGGGGGCGCTGCCCAGCCCGGGGCTCAGCGACTGGCACAGGTGGCAGGTCTGGGGCTGGCACGACTGGAAGCAGCGGTGGTCGGAGATCCGGGGGCTCAGGCCGGACTCCTGGCGGGGCCGGGCTGGCAGGGGCGCGCGGGCCAGGGCGTCCCTGTCGTGGCAGTGCCGGGAGGAGAAGCCACGCCAGGCGGCCTGGATGACCAGGGCGGCGCGTGCCAGCTGTGCCAGGTCGCGCCGGACGCAGTAACCTCGCCAGGCGGCCTGGATCACCGAGGCGCACTGCTGGCGCGCCCTGTTGCTCCGTCTCACCAGGTAGCCGCGCGTGCCGGCCTGCAGCGTGACCACCGCCCGCACCTGCAGCTTCTCCACCACCTGCACCGATGCCACCTGCTCCCCCGCCGGCGCCCACGGCCCTGCGCCCCGGCCCGGCTCCCACGCGCTGCGCGGCTGCCTGGTCACTCCACCGTCGTCGGCGTCCTGCAGTACCGGGAGTGTCAGCCAAGGAGCAGGCCCGGGCGCAAGCACGCACCCCGCGCAGCCCCCGCGCGCGTCCGAGGGTGTGCCCGAGTGGCTCCTGGCCCGGACGCTGCTCCTGGCTTTCCCCGACCTGCCCCGGAGCAGGGCCCGGACCCCGGAGGCCACTGACCGACTAGACCGCAAGAGCGGAGACTTCCTCCGGGGCAGGCTTGGGGGTGCCTTTCCCGCCCCAGAGCCTGCTGCTGAGTTGCTGGCTCTTACGCGACTGCCCTGGGTCAGCCCATGGGACCCCCAAGTCCCAGGGGATCCCACTATTCCATGAGGATGGCTGCAAGGTGTGATTCCAGTCACAGAGGCCCACTGCAGGGATGTCTGGACCTGCAGTGCTCCGAACACAGGGTGATGGGCTGAGTGGTTTGGGGGTACCCCAGAGGCAAGCTGATGGACTGAGGGGTTTGGGGGTCCCATGGATGCTGGGGCCATGGGTCCCAGCTGATGGTCTGAGTAATTTTGGAGTGCCCTGAACACTGGTTGAAGGACTGTGTGTTTTTGGGGTACACCAGAGGCAGGCTGATGAACTGAGTGCTTTGGGGGTCCCATGGGTCCCAGCTGATGGTCTGAGTAATTTTGGAGTGCTCCGAACACTGGCTGAAGGACTTTGTGTTTTTGGGGTACCCCAGAGGCAGACTGATGAACTGAGTGCTTTGGGGGTCCCATGGGTCCCAGCTGATGGTCTGAGTAATTTTGGAGTGCTCCAAACACTGGCTGATGGGCTGAGTGGTTTTGGGGTGCCTCAGAGGCAGGTTGATGGACTGAATGGTTTGGGGATCCGATAGATGCCAGCTGATGGGCTGAGTGGTTTCGGGGTGCCCTGAATGCTGGTTGATGGGCTGAGTGGTTTTGAAGTGCCCCAGACGCGGGCTGATGGGCAGATTGGTTCTGGGGTGCCCTAAACATTGGGCGATGGGTTGAGTGGTTCTGGGGTGTCCCGAGCACTGACTGATGGAGTGAGGGGCTTGGGGGTTCTCCAGGTACCGGCTGATGGGCTGAGTGGTCCTGGGGTTTCAGGGAAGCCTGGCAAAGGGCTGTGAGGACCTCGGCTTCCATGGAGATGGTGTGGGTCATTTCTTTCACTGTGGGGTTCTGGGGTGCCCTGGACAAAAGCTGATTGGTTGAGTGGCTTTGGGGACTCACAGACACTGGCTGATAGGCTGAGAGGTTTTGGGGTGTCCCAAATGCTGGATGCTGGACTGAGTGGTTTTGGGGACCCATGGACATGGGCTGATGAGATGAGAAGTTTAGGAGTGGCCCAGGTGCTGGTTGATGGACTGAGTGATTGGGGAGTTTCCTGGATGCTGGGTGATGGGCTGAGAGGTTTTGGGGTGTCCCAGATGCTGGATGAACTGAGTGGTTTTGGGATGGCCTGGGTGCTGAATGATGGACTGGATGATCTGGGGGTATCCCGGATGCTGGGTGATGGACTGTGTGCATCTGGGGTGTCCCAGATGCTGGGTGATGGACTACGTGGTTTTTGGGGCCCACGGACATTGACTGATGGGCTGAGTGGTTTTGGGGACCCATGAACATTGGCTGATGGGCTGAGAGGTTTTGGGGTATCCTGGATGCTGGATGATGAGCTGAATGGTTTTGGGGATCTATGGACATTGGCTGATGGGCTGAGAAGTTTGGGGGTGTCCCGGATGCTGGATGGACTGAGTGGTTTTGGGGTGTTCTGGGTGCTGAATGATGAACTGACTGCTTTGGGCATATCCCAGATGCTGGGTAATGGACTGAGTGGTTTTGGGGACCCAAAGAAATTGGCTGGTGGGCTATGTTTTGGGGTGTCCCAAATGCTGGGTGATGGACTGAGTGGTTTTGGGGTGTCCTGGATGATGGATGATGGACTGAATGGTTTTGGTTTTGGGGAGCCATGGACATTGGCTGATAGGCTGAGTGGTTCTGGGGTGTCCCAGATGCTGGATGATGGACTGAGTGATTTGGGGGTATCCCAGATGTTGGATGGACTGAGTGGTTTTGAGGTGTCCCGAATGTGGGCTGAGGGTCTGCTAGAACCTGGGCTCCCATGGGTGCCATCTCTTTCACTGTGAGGCTCTGGGGGGCCACAGACATCTGCAGATGAAATGTGGGGCCCCGGGGACCAATAGGGTCCACCGTCACCTGCTGATGGAGTAATGGAGTTTGGGGTCCCAGGGAAGACCTGGGCCCCTGCTGGTTTAGTGAGGGGCCCCGGGGTCCCATGGGAGACATAGGCTTGTGCTGGTGAAATGAGTTGTCCCAGGGTGCCTTGGGGACAGTGTGGGTCAACTGCTGAGCTGTGTGTTTCTGGGGAATCTTGGGGGACCTCGTGGGAACCCTTTCTGCAGGCACAGCAGGGGGTGAAGACCCGGCCCGTAGGGAGGTTCTCCTGGGCTTCGGAGATGGGGCTACGCTCCCAGTTTTGAGGGGGCTTGTGGACACGCGGGGGGACCTTGGGGCAAGTTGGGCGCCCTTGGACTTGAGGGTCATCTCCTCCGGCCGGGCTCTCTGGCCTTGTGGGGTCACTGGGGTCGCGGGATCCTGGACTAGGCAGGGGGCCCTGTGCTCCATGTTGGCCTCCAGGAGGCTGGGGTACGCCGAGAGCGTGGTCCCAAGGACCAGGGCCTGCTGGGGTCTGGGGCTGGGGTCAGGGGGCCTCCTGCCAGCCTGGTGCCCCTCAGACTTTGCCAGTGTTGGGGACCCCGACCACTCAGCTCCATGGCTAGCCAGGGGGGCCAGGTGGGGGTCTGCCGGCCCCTGGAAAGGGCGCGGGGAGAGGCCAATGAGCAGGCTCCGGGCAGGGAGACCCGACTGCGGGTGCGGGCGGGAGGCCAGGTGGGCAGAAGCGCTCTGCTGTCTCCTGATCCCTGCCACGGATCCCCACGGCAGGCACCCAGATCCTGTCTCCGGAGCAGAGGTGGGAGGAGGCCAGGAGGGGTGCACAATGGGTGGGGTAGTCGGAGGTGGACAGAGGGGCTCAGGGCTCGGCGGGGGTAAGGAGGGTGCCCCCGGATAAGCCGGTGGGCAGGTGGAGGTGCCCAGGGTCGGCTGGTGAGACAGGGAGCCCCAAGAACAGTTGTAGGTCCCGGGCAGCGTCTGGCGATCTTGCAAGGATCCAGCCGCTAAGGCCTGGGAGGAAGCGGCTACAGGGGGCGGCACTTCTAAGAGGGCTCTGGACCCCCAGGCCTCAGGGAGAGACTGACCGGCCCGCGTGGAGTCCTGGGTCAGGCTGGCCCCCGCCGGGCTGTGGACGCAGAGTTCAGGGGTACCCCCCATGTCTGAGCCTGGGTACATGCCCTGGGAGGCCAAGGGAGTGCCCAGAGGTGGTGCTGACACTGAGGTGCCTAGGGGACCCCAGGGTCTTCGATGAAACTGGTAGCCAGATTTGCGGCTTTGAAGGAGCCCGAGGACCCTGGAGTTGGCCCTCAGTCTCAACACTCGGCTTCTGGGGTCCCGGGGGCACGGGCCACTGGAATGGCTCTCTGCCACAAAGGATGAACCCGGGGTCTGAGCCTCCTGGGGGTGGCCGCCACCACTGACCGCGGGAACCTGACCACTGGCCCTCAGCCGTGTAGGGGCCATGGGGCACTCGGCCACGGGGTGCCTGGCTGGTGCAGGGGTCGGCGCCAGGGTCGTATATGGCCGGGCTAAACTGGGGTGCACAGCCATGACCTTAGGGGCAGGCACTGGGTCAGGGGTTGCCCGTGTCTGACCCTGAATTGGAGTCTCCTCTCGGGCCCTCAGGTGGCAACTTTGCTTGGGGGTCTCCTCCTCGAATGCGTGAGCTGGGCTGGGGAGCACCCGGCAGGTGACTGGGGGATGCTCAAGGCCTGAAGCCCCCTGGGCCGAGGGGCTCAGTATCTGGAGCTGCCTTTCTGAAAGACACAGATTGGGGGCCCAGGAGACCCGGTTCTGGCGGGGTGATTCCCCTCCGGCCTGTGCCGGCTGGCATGGATTCGGGGCCACCGTGGTGGTGGCCACCAGAGGCTCCGACTCCCTGGTGCTCTGCAAAGGCTTCTCCAGGGGGGCTGGCTCCTGGGTCAGGGACTCGAGGTCCTTCAGGCAGGGTCTGTGGGCCAGGGCCCCTCTCGGCAGGGCTGCAGCGGGTTCGAGCAAGCTGCCCAGAGAGTAGCTTCTCTTGGGGACCAGCTTCCTAGGGGCCTGGTCCCAGCTCAGCAGCTTCAGGTTTGCTGCCTGGCGCAGGCACCGGCGACCGTGGGGGCTCCAGTGGAGCCTGAAGGTCACACTGCTAGACTCAGCACTGTGGGCCAGGGCGGGGATGAGCTCCGAGACGGTGCGGAATGGGGGGACCTTCCCGGCCTGGCTGCTGCTGCTGCTGCCCTCCTCTGTCCCACCCTGACTGACCGCCCCCATCTCCTCCGGCACCAGCTCAGCCTCATCGTCGGCCACGTCTGTCACCATCAGGCTTTCCACAGACGTGCTGGACGCGCTTATGGAAGTCACGCTCTGGGGCACCGAGCTCTGCGTGGTGCTGGCGGACAGAGGGTCGGTCAGCAGGTCCTCGGAGCTGGGGCTCGGGGAGGCCGCCAGCTCATCGAGGAGCTGGTCGTCCTGGCACTCGGGGGGCCCTGGGACCTCCACCCCATGCTGAGGAGGGCCCAGCGGTTCCAGAACCCCCAGAGTGCAGGACCGGATGGGAAACATCTGGGCAGGTGTGGCAGTATCGGTGGGCGTGGCTAAATATGCACGCGTGTGAGTGGCCATGGTGGTGAGCGTGGCCAAATGTGCAGGTGTGGGTGGGGTCACGGTGATAGGCGTGGCCAGACGCGCGGGTGTGTGTGTGGCCCTGACAGTGGGCGTGACCAAACCAGCAGGTGTAGGTGTGGTCGTGCGGGTGGGCGTGGTCAAACGCGCGTGCGTGGGTGTGTCTGTGGGCGTGGCCAAGCTAGCAGGTGTGGGTGTGGTCGTGTTGCTGGGCGTGACTACAGCAGTAGGTGTGTCCTTGCCTGCAGGTGTGGCCAAACATGGGGGTGTGGGCGTGGCCTTATCTATGGGCAAGACCACTATGGCAGGAGAAACGGGCGGGGCCACCTTAGTGGGCGTGGCCACAGGCCCAGGTGACTTGATGGGCGTGGCTACTTTGGCAGGCGCCGCCCTGTTGGTGGGCGTGGCCCTCCGGCTGGCGGGCGTGGCCGCTGGCTGCCTGGCTGGGGCTGGCAAGTTCAGTGGCAAGCGGGAGCAGGGCGTCAGGGGTCGGGGCATCAGGCTGAGGCACTTGTCGCCTGTCTTGGGCCGTGCTTGGGGCAGGGACATCCTGGTGTTGCACCTGGGGGCCTCCCGGCTGACCTCCCTGCAGCCCACACCCCCCAGCTTTGTGCGAGGGTCCGAGGGTTTCTGCTGGAGGGATGTGCGTCTGGGCCCTGAGCAGTGACACGCGCCAGGGGCCGGACACTTGCAGGCAGGGTGCCCCAGGGCTACGGCGGCCGTGTAGTGTTGGGATTGGGGGCCTCTCCCAGAGCCCCTGGATGCACTGGCAGCTTTGCCCGCAGGCCGCCGGGCACCTCCTGAAGATTCCCATGTGCGCGGGGCCACCCCTTGTGTCCTGTGGGTGGCCTGGGACGGGGTGGGGGGCAGCGAGGGCTGCCCGGTGCTGGGACCCACGCCGTTAGCGCTCAGGGGCTGCCACAGGGCCGCGGGGAGCGGGAAGGAGGGTCGCGAGGGCCTCTCAGGGGTGAGGCCAGGTGGCAGCGGGGGTTCCCCCGTGGCCTCTGCCTCCCAGGACTGGAACCTGAGCAGCGAGCAAACATAAGCGGCCAAAGCGGGGCCCAGGCTGGAGCGCAACCGCCAGCGTGGAGGGGGCCTGGCAGAGACCGTCAGCCAACAGGGCACCCCCACCACCATGAGCCCATCGCCCATCTCCGCCGGCCAGGCCGGGACGCAGCCCCTCCAGGCCCCCCTGACCTTGCGTTGCTGGGGTCTCTCGGGATCCAGGGCTCGTTCCCACTTCCCCGGCACGTTGCCCCGCGTGTCTGCCTCCACCGGGGCCCGCTGGGCAGTGCCTCCTCTCGCTGCTTTCAGGCTGGCCTGGGTCAGGGCCGGGCTGCTCCTCAGCAGCTCCTGGTTCAGCACGGCACCAAGCTCGCCCTGGCACAGAGCCTGGCTCAGCGCCGCCCTCTCCTCCTCCGTCAGCGCCTTGCTGAGGGCATTGGCCAGCTGGGCCTGCACGGTACTGTTCATCTCCGAGCGCACCTCACCCTGCAACAGCGCCTGGGACACTGCGGTGCCCGTCTCCCCCCAGTTCAGGGCCTTCAGCAGTGCCACGCCCAGCATGCCCGGGGACAGAGCCTCCTTGGAGAGCGCCTGGCTCAGGTCCGATGGGCCATCCTCGGAGCTCAGAAGCGTGGCCAGCTCGGCACAGAGCGAGGTCACCTGCGAGGTGCCCATTTCGTCCTGGCCCGGGGTGGTCGCTGGCACCTGTGGTGATGGCAGCGGCTTCCCGGTGCCCTGCCCGTCACCCCACGAATCCACATTAGAGGCAGGATGTCCAGCGGCCTTCAAGCCGCCCAGCAGCAGTGGGGGCTGGGGTGCGTTGGGATGGGTGGTGGTGGCAGCTTGGGGCACGGTGTTCAGGCTCCTAGTGGAGTCCACAGGCAGGTGGGCCTGAGTTGGCATCGTGGGGTTTCCTGTGGGCAGAGGTGGCGGTGGCTGCTGCTGCTGCTGCTGCGGGGCTGACTTGTTTTGATCCAGACACTCGCCCAGGTGGGACTGGGCCAGTGCCTCTGCCAGGGTCCTCGAAGACGGGCGCTGGGACAGAATCCTGCTGAGCTGGGCGAGGGGGTGCACAGCGGTTCTGAGCTGTAGGGCAGGGGCCATGTGCATCCGCTGTAGAAATACGGGGGGCTGGGCTTTCCTCATAGCCCAGGGCACTGCCTGAGGTGCGGAGTGGCCTGGCACAGTCTGGTCAGCTTTCCCCTGCTTGGGGGGCAAAACGTGGGTCTTATCGTTCGGCAAAGGCCCCCGGGGTGCTGGCTTTCCCATGGCTTTGCCGTGGACCAGACAGGGCTGTGAAGTGGCCCGGAGGAGCCCGGCCATATGCCTGGCATTCACCTCTGTCGTCTTGGTCCTGGTGACGGTGACGGACACAGGCGATGACTTGGCGGCCGTGCTGGGCGGGACCGAGGCCTTGGTGGGTGCTTGGGGCCCGCAGAGCGTGCGCAGGACGGCAGACACACAACGCAACTGCCCGGGGGTCTTGGTGACCATAGCGGCCAGGCGCGTCTTGGGGCTGGTCTTGACTAGGGGGGCCGAGGCCGGCGGCGCAGGGGACGCCGCCTTGGTGATGGTGATGGTGCGGCAAGAATTCAGGGACGCCTTGGTCCCCGAACCGGAGGGTGCAGGGTGCGGCCGCGGCTTCCCCATGCCAGGCACCACGCTAGTCAGGGCAGTTGGCGTCTTGGCTGTCACGGGGGCTGGGCCGGGCGGGGTCCGCAGGCTGGCAGGGGCCGGCGCTGTGACGGGCGGTCCTTTGGTGGTGCGTATCTGGCCGTGTGCGGGGGTGGCGTAGGAACCTGGGGGACGCGTGTGCTGGAGTGTCTTGGCCGCAGCTGCCCCTGGGTCCGGGGTGCACATATGCGGCGGGGATCTGTTCATCAGGGCGGCCAGGCACGAGTGCAGTGGAGTCCTGGGGATCTGCTGCGGGGTAGTGGGCGCGGGGGCCCTGCCCGGGAGGGTCACCGAGTTCGAGGATATGCGTGGTGGCGGTGGCTTGGCTGTGGCAGTGGGCGAGGGCGCCAGGCCCGCCGTCAGCGAGGTGGTCTTGGGGAGGCCGGCAGAGACAGCCGAGTAGGGTGGCGGGCTGGGCCGGACCGGGCCGGCGGCCACTCTGGGCTGCCCCAGGTTCCGGCCAGCTGCTGCTGTCGGAGTCGAAGGGGATAGCGGAGGTGGCACCACCTTGGTGGCGGTGGCCCCAGTGGGCAAGGTCTTGGCAGTTTCGGGTGCCTGGGGAGCATCCTTCTGGGTCACTCGGTCACTGGGATGCAGCTGGGTTTTCAGGGCCGCCCTCTGACTGGCCACCGGGGCCCCAGAAACGGCCATCTTGGGGCCTCTGACGGGTGTTACGTCCTGAGCCTTCACAGGGCTCTCTGAGGGTTTGAGGCTGGAGGTCTGGGCGGTTCTGGGCTGCTGGCTGGGCGGGACATTGACTTCGGGGGCACTGGGCCCCAGGAGCTTGATGGTGACCGTCTGGTGGGGCAGGAGAGTGATGGAGCCCGGCTGGCCTGCAGGCACAGGGGCGCTCAGCTTGGGTGCGGGGGTCCCAGCGGGCAGGATGTCAGCAGAGGGGAACTGAGTCTCCTTGCAGACCATGGCCTGGGCCTTTGGCTGGGTGGCATCCTCCGGGTTCTGGAAACGCACCTGTGCGGGTGGGTGGTACGGGATGTTCTCCTCGTCCGTGCTGGCCCTGCGCTGCGGGGTCAAGGCCTGGCCCGAGCGGTGCAGGCGGCGCGTGCTGAAGCGGCGCCAGGCCTCCTGGATGGCCCTGGCCGTGGATATCTGCGACACCAGCTTCTGCCTCAGCCGGTGGCGCCGCCAGCTGGACTGGATGAGGGTGGCAGCCCGGGACACCATCATGTCCATCTCGTCCACCAGGATGTTGCGGAAGGCGTGGCTCTCCACCACGCTGCGCAGGCGAGGGACCCGGGCAGGTACAAGCGCATCCTCGGGGACACCCGACGGTGGCCGCAGACACGGCTTTCCCCCCTTGCACAAGGGCCCTGGGGAGGCGGGAGGCGGTGCCTGGGGCTTCGGCCCGTAGGGGGCCACCATGGGAGCCGCCATCTCGGTGGCAGTGGCAATGGCACTGGCGTCATGGTTCGGGTCCCGAGGCAGAGCAGCGGGGCCTGTGGGAGTCACCATGGTGGTTAGCATGCAACTGCTCAGGGCACCTCTACCCACCCACCCGTCCCTAGAACATGGGTCTGACAGGCACCTTTCACCTCTGTGCTGGTCGCCTGCTCCTGGTGGCCTAAGGCACAGTGGCCAGGGGACAACAGCCACTGGCCCCAATTCTGGGTTACACTGGGGTATGGTCAGTCATGGGCTTGGGAATCTTGGGTGGGACCAAGGGAGGTGGTGACTGAGCCTGGCCTGGGTGCATGGACTCTGTGGGACTGTCCTGTCATCCAGGTGGCCCATTCTCAGCCCTAAAGACTGGCCCCAGGCTGGGAACTGGTGGCAGTTTGGTGAGTTTCAGTCACCTATCAGGGGTGTTATAGACACAGGAAGTGGGAGGCACGGAGGGACGATGGGTGGGTGAATGGATGGGTGGATGGACGGACGAATGGATGAGTGGATGTGGATGGCTGGCAAAATTACAGATGGAACCCCATGAGAATGCACAGTAGAGGGGAATGAATGACTGGAAGAACTGTGGGCCTGCTGAATGATCAAATCGATCTTGTCCCTCTTGGGAACTGGGTGAGCAAGGATAGCTTGGGTGATGGTACCCTGCAGATCCGGGGTGCTTCAGGCAGCCCCAACACCCTGCCTGGCTTTCCCTGCCCCCCACCAGTGCTCTACCTTCAGCAGCCATCAGGGCAGCAGCAGATAGAATGTCAGATGCTAGCTTGCCAGCGTCTTGCTCAGGGCAGCGGCTTCAGCCCTTCATCCTAGGCAGCTAGCTTTGGACGTGCCTCGGCTAGGGGCTGACAGTCCCTAGGGCCGGAGGATGGATGGGGCAGGGCCTCAGCAGGACTAAGGTGCGTCCACAGAGATGGTATGGCCTGAGCTCATGCTTCTACGCCAGGTTCAGCCTGCGAGTGAGTGAGCGAGGGCGCAGCGGCAGGCGAGGGCTCAGCGGGGGCTTTGTGTTCTGGGGGACCCACACCCTGCCCGGCTATGATGGCAGGTGATGCTGAAATGCCGGGCACAGCTTCTGATGGGGCCTGGCACAGCCACGGGAATGGTGCCGTGAGGACCGATCCCTAGAGAGAGAGAGTAGTTTTCAGGGGTCATGCCTGGCACACTGAGACCTGCCTGGTTCAATCCCTGGCACCATGTGGTCCCCAGGCATTGCCAATTGCAGTTTAAAGGTGCCCAACAGGGTTGGTGGGGTCCCCGTATCCTGGCATGGGCCAGACTGAGCTGTGCTGCATTCTCCAGGCCTCGTGTGGAAACCAATAGACCGGAAGTCATTGGAGAAATCCTTGGACCACCTAAGCACTGCTTGGGAGCTCCCCAAGAAATTAAGAGTCCAGGGTGAAAGAACAGTGAGGAAGAGCATGCAGTTAGCTCAGATCTGATCTCCAACACTTTACAGGGTCCCGAGAATGACTCCTGAGTGAGAGTCAGGAGTAACCACTGAGCACCACCAGATGTGGCAAGAATAAACAAACAAGGGCCAGAGAGACAGCACAGTGGTAGGGCATTTACTTTGCAAGTGCCCGACCCAGGACCAAAAATGGTTCAAATCCTGGCATCCCATATGGTCCCCAGTGCCTGCCAGGAGTGACCCCTGAGCACAGCTGGGTGTGGCCCAAAACCAAAAGAAATAAAAATGTGGGGCTGGAGTTATAACAGCTGGCGGGTGTTTGCCTTCCACGTGGCCAACCTAGGAAGGACCTGGGTTCAATCCCTGGCATCCCATATGGCCCCTCGAGCCTGCCAGGAGCGATTTCTGAGTGTAGAGCCAGAAATAAATCCTGAGATGTCACATGTGGGCCCCCCCCCCAAAATAAACCAAACAAAAAAGTGGATGTAAAGATGGATAACTGGTATCTGGGTGATGGGTGCGTAGGTCTGTGGATAGATGAATGGATGGTGGTTGGAAAGATAGGTGGTTGGAGAGATAGAGAGATGGGGGGGCGAGTGGGGTAGGTGGTTCTTTGGGCGAACCAGGGGCAGGAGAATGATGTGGCCTGATGGCTGTTGTGTGTGGGGGATGGATCATAGCCAAATCCCTGGAGTGAGGACAGAGGGCAGCTGATGACCAAAGCTTCCCATACAAGTGGGTGGACTGTAGGTGGTGGGTGGACGTGGGACACTGTCAGAATTGTGATTTGGGGTGTTTGTTGCGGGGTTTTCACTGACCCTGGTATGTCCCAAGTACTTGGACAACAATATAGGCAGGACAAGGAGCCCACTAGCTTTGGAAGGACCCCTCTGAGCCTCAGTTTCCCCTACGGGTCATGCATGTGAAGACCCCTGCCTATGTTCCCCAACAGTTTAGACAGACTCTAGGATGCAATCCCCAGCCAAGACTCCCACTCAGGCTTTTCGGGACCCCTGTCTACCTTCCCACATAGCTATGGTGCTGGTGTACCCCTATGTGGGTAGCCAAAAGGCCACCCAATCCCCCCCATCCCGGCCTTCCTGCTGTGACACTCACCTGCCCCCAGAGCTGAAGCCCCCAGCCCGAATGGCCAGTCTGGGGAGGGGTGAGCTCTGTGACACGCCACCAGGTTCTAGCCAATCACATGGGCTCCTGGGGTGGAAGGTTCCAGCAGATTGTCCTGGTGGGGGGGTGTCTCTGGGGTACTAAGCAGAGGACACTGAGGAAACCCTGTTGTGTCCCAGACATGCCCCTGAACCAAGAGTTGTTTTTTGGGGGACTGAGAGGAATGTAAGAGGTGGTAGCAAGGGAGAAAGGGGACACAGTAAGGAAGTGGATCCCCAGAGTGGTTGGGGGTTCAGCCTTACCACCAGGATGGCAGAGTAAAGGGGCTGAGGCATTCACCCAAAAAGATTCTGGGGTGCCCCAAGCCTGGTCTCGGTCTTTCATGTGGGGACCAAGCCTGGGTCTGTCCACAGGCTCCTGGTCATGGTATGGAGGAGGTTGGATTTGAGGGTGCAGATAAGAGGGGGGGGTTGCGATGGGCCAGAGGCAGAGACAGGCCAATGTGGCAATCAGTTAGGGCAGGGAAGTGGAGCGAAGCCTGGGTCACGGCCCTCCCTGACCCCCATGGTCTGTCTCTGTCCATCTATGCAGCCACCTGCCTGCTCACACACTAGGCCATTCTTGCAGAGACAGTGTTGTTTTTTCCTTTTAGGAGATCCTCCACTGGGTGTACTTGGCGGGTCACTCCTCAGTGCCAGGACCAGAATCCCTGCAGTGCCTGTGGACTGTTGAGCCTTTTCTTCCTGGTGCAGTGGGAACTCTGGGTTGCCAGTAAGTCTGTGTCTGTGGTGCCAAGGGGGCTGGAGCCTCAGAGGTGTGTGTTAAACCAGGGCTGCGACAATGCTGTGGGGTCCCACCCAGTGGAGGCAGCGCTCTCCCCACTGTGCTCTTGCTCCGGCCCAGTAAATATAAAAGCCTGGCTTGTACGGGGAGGCCCCCAGGGCTGCAGAAAAGAGGTTCGGCCAGGAGCCCGAGTTGGGGTCCCTGGATCTGCTTCCCCACCAAACCCTGCAGGGTCTGTCTCTGCTGGTTTCGTAGGACCAAATCAGGTCGGCAAAGAACACGTTTCCCTTTTGCATTTGGAGTTTGAGCCACTCAAACACCTGGCACCTGGCGGTGCTCAAGGGGCCCCTATGGGATGCTGGGATTGGAACCCGGGTCACTGGCGTCCTCCCTCCCTGCTGTGCTGTGGCTCTGGCCCCTCTGGATCTTAGAACTAAGTGGGGGGACCTGTCAGGAGCTCAGAGCAGAATTAGCTGCGCCCACAGCCTCCCACGGCCCTGGGGTCAGGCGGGGACGCGAGGAGTGGAAGCTACACAGCGGGGGTGTGGGGTGAATGGTGGGTGGACCAGGCAGGCCTCCAGCTCCAGGGCGTGCAGTGGGCTGTGAGCTGTGCAAGTCCCAGGGACAGCAGCTCAGGGCAGGCCAGCACGGCCACACCCCTGTTCCCAGCAGGACATGAGTGTCCACAGCTCCACCCTTTCTCTTGGAGAGGGCGGTTCAGAGTCTGGGCCTCAGTTTCCCCACCCACGGAGGGTAAAAGCAAGCGCACAATAAGCCGAGGGACCCCCCACCCCCACCCCAACTTCCCCGGGCCGGCGGGTGGGTCGGGGCCAGGAGGCTGGTGGAGCCTGCGCCCTTTCCTTCCGGGCCCACCCCTTTTCCTCCGGCCACCCGCGGGCGCGCCTAGAGGGCGCTCGCCGCGCGCCAGATGTGCGGATCCGCCCCCGCGCATGGGGTGGAGGCCGGAGCGCGAGGGGTGCGGGGCCCGGGGAACCAGCCAGGCCCCGCCCCGCACGCCGGGGCCGTGACGGGGGAGAAGGAGGGAAGGAGGCGGCGCGGAGACAGACGAGCTGGCGTAACGAGATTTTTACTGAAAACAGCGAACCGGGCGAACCCAGGGTTACAAACAGGAATGTGGGCTCGGGGCACAGCGCAACCGGCACACGCTTGCGCGCACACACATACACACACACACACACACACACACAGAAGCTCACACAAAAGAAAAGGGAAAAAAAGTCAAAAACAAGGCAGAACAAAAGGGCGCGCGGGAGGGACGGAGAGAGCACAGAAGGAAGGGCCTGGGCCGCAGAGGGGGGCGCAGCAAGGGGCTTGTTTTTTTCCTCCTCCTCCTCCTCCTTCCTACTATTTCTTAAAAAAAATAAAAGAGAAGAAAAGAACCAACGCAAGAACTCCACGCACGCTCGCTCGCTCGCTCGCTCGCAACCACCTTGTGTTCCCGAACAGAGAAACATAAATAGGGAGGGATCCGGACACTCTGTTGTTCTCTCTTTCCAGAACTAGAAACGACTGACAAACCAAACATCAACCAACCTTAAAAACAAAAGGGGCCCGCCAATGAAACAACAAACAAAACAACACAACAAAACCGAGAACGAGGAAACGCGGGGCCCCTCCCAGCCCGACGGTCAGTCGGTCGGTGGGTCTGTCTGTCGGCCGGTCGGCCTTTCTGTCTCTCGGCGGCGGCAGCAGCAGCAGCGGCCGTGGCACAAAGGGGCGTCCGGGGGCGCGCTCGGGGGGCCGACGGGGGCTTCGTCATCATGCGCTCTGGGCCCCGGGGGCGTGGGGCCCGGCTTGTCGAGTCCTTGGCGCCCTGCGCGGAGTCCGGGCAGGCCCGGGGCGGGCCGGGCTCAGTACGCGGGCACCTGGTGCTGCGGCAGCAGCTGGCAGCCGCTGTTGACGTGGCTGAGCACCTTCTGCTTGAGCTGCGCCACCTGCTCGCGCAGCAGGCTGGCCGTGGACGCCAGCTCGGTGTTCTGGCTCTTGAGCGACTTCACCTTCTCCTCCAGGCGCGAGATGCGCTCCAGCTTGCGCTTGCGGCACTTGGAGGCGGCGATGCGGTTGCGCAGCCGCTTGCGCTCGGCCTTGATGCGCTCCTGCGTGTCCATGTCGATGGGCGACAGCGGCGGGCTGTCGCCGAAGCTCGGCACGTCGGGCACCGTCTGCGGCTCGTCCTTGAGCGCGGCCAGGCGCGGCGGCGGCGGCGGGAAGGGCGGCACGCCGGGCTCGGCCGCGCCGGGCCCGGAGACGGAGACCGAGCACGAGCCCGCGCCGGCGCCCGCGTAGCTGCTCAAGTTCGCGTAGACGGGCGCCTCGGGCGTGGCCGCGGCCGGGCCCGGCTCCCCGGGGGGCGCCGCGCCCGCCGTGCCCGAGGGCGCCCCGGCCACGGGCACGGCCGACACGCCGCTGCCCGCGCCCAGCTGGTTCTGCTTGTGCAGGTCCTCGAGCGCCTTGACGAAGCCCTCGGCGAACTCCTGCTCCTCGCTGGCCGCCGCCTTCGGGTACAGGAACTGCGGGCTGGTCGGCGTGGTGGTCACCAGCCCGTTGGACTGGATGATGAGGCGCTCCAGCTCCGGCGACGCCAGCTTCAGCAGCCCCAGCTCGGGCGCCGCCAGCAGCCCGTCGGGGCCCGCCGCGCCCTGCGCCGCGCCCGCCACGCCGTCCGGGCCCACGCGCAGCGGGGCCGGGCCCGGCGCCACCGGCGGCCCCGGGGCGCCCGGGGCCGGGCCGGGCTTGATCGCCGCCGCCGCCGCCGCCGCCACCTGCTCGCCCAGGCTCAGCGCCAGCGCGTCCTTCTTCATCATCGCGCCCGCCGACGGGGCCCCCGCGCCGGGGAACAGGCCGGACGCGAAGCCGGAGGAGCCGCCGCCGCCGACACCGGAGCCGCTCAGAGCCTCGTCGCCGTAGAAGGGCGTTTCCATCCTCCGCCGCCCCGGCCCGGCCCCGCTGGGGGGAGTGGCCCCAGCCGCGCGGGGGGCCCCGGCGTCCCTCCCCTGCGCAGGCTGCGAGTGCCCCGAGGACGCGACGCTACGCCCGGCCCGGCACGGCCCGCCCCGGCCCGCCCGGCCCTGCGCTGCCGGCGGCTCCGGCCGCCGCGCCGCCCGCGCGCCCCTTTTATAGCCTCGGCTCGGCGCGATGAGGTCACTGCGCGCGCTCGCCATTGGCCGCGGGTGACGTCGCTCATTTGCATGCGGCCCAAGGGGCGGGGCCCGCCGCGGTTGCCCCGGCGACGCGCGGCACACGGCCACAACAGCGCGGGGGCTTCTGGGTTGACGTCATGCGGAGGGCGGGCCCGCGCGCACGCGCAGCGCCGGACACGCCCCCGCCGCTCCGCCAGGACACGCCCCCGCGGCCCGGACACGCCCCCGGTGGCGTGATGCGCCCGAAGCTCCTCCCAGGGGCCGCGCGCGGTGGGCCCAGGCCGGTCGGGCGGGGGAATCGGGCCCGCGGATCGGGCCTTCGCACTCGGTGCAAAAGAGGAGGAGCAGCTTAGGATCTAGGTGGGGGCCCCCCTGGACCTGAGAGTTGTTAGCACAGCACGGCGGGGAGAGGGCGCTTGCATTGCATCCTGCTGACACGGGTTCGAGCCCGGGCATCCCGTCGGCACCCCCAGCCCTAAGCGCGCCTGGAGTGACTCCCGCGCGCAGAGCCAGAGTCAGCCCAGCCCGGAGCATCGCTGGGTGTAGCCTAAAAGCTAAAAAGTAATAATAATAATAAAATAAGTATATCTTGGGCCGCCCACGCGGTCGGTGCTGGACCCGTAGCTAGAAGTTGCTAGAAGCGCTTTGGTTTTCGTGGTGCGCCTCTTCCTGGGTGGGGTGCTGTCCCCGCCCTGCCAACCGGGCCTGGCACCAGACTCAAGCTCCCATTCACCCGGTGGAACCCCAGTCTCCTTGCCCCTGGTCCCTCAGGGTTAAGGCCCGTGAGTCCTTAAGGGGGAGGGTGCAGGGGGGCTCTGGACTCCCGCAGCCCAACTTCTCCCCCCCAAAAAAATATTCTGGGCCGGAACGCGCGGCTGTGGTCACAGCCTCCCTGCAGCTAATTACTACCTGTCCTTATCGTCCTTGGAGCCGCCTGCGCGGCTGTGGGGACGGATGTGGGTAGGGCAGAACCCACGCAGGGACCTTCCTAGTACTAGGCCGCTTGCAGAGGGGGGCTAGCACCCTTTCTCCCTCCTTCCTGCCTCAGGGCCTTTGCATAGCCTTTGTCTAAAACTTGCCAGCCTGTTCCTGGGAAGTATCCCCAAAGATGGGGCGCACTGAGTTCCAAGCAGGTGCCCACCCAGCCAGCTTCCCGCAGTGCAGTGCCAAGTCACACCCCCTCTGGGCTCTGGGGTCAAAGGGCCAGGAGGGCAGCACATGACCCGGGTTGCCGGGAGCCAGGACCGAGGGAGCAAGTGGGTGGGGAATGGGTGTTTGTGCACGTGGGGCCGGTTCCCGGTGTACCCCGAAGCCTGTAACAACCAGGTAAGGGGGAGCTGGGCGAGCTTCTGAACCCCACTCCGGAGTTCGTTTGTTTTTTTTTTTTTAAGGAGAAGCCACACCTGGCGATGTTCGGGGGACTCAGTGCTCAAGAGTCATTCTTGGGGACGAGAGATAGCACAGCGGTAGGGCGTTTGCTGCTGATGCAGGACAGAAGGTGGTTCGAATCCCAGCATCCCCAAGCCTGTCAGGGGCGATTTCTGAGCGCCCGAACGCCGTGGGTGTGACCCCAAACCAAACAAAAAAAGAGTCCCTCTAGGGCGGTGCTCGGGTCACTCCTATTTCTGTGCTGGGGGACCCAAGGCGGTGCTGGGGATCGAACCTGGGTTGGCTGTGTGCAAGGCAGAGCCTTCCCTACTGGCCCATCGCTCGGCCCCTCTGAGCTGCTTAGGTCCGAGGGGGGCGGTGCCAGGGCGTGATGTGGGCACCAGGCCAGCTGGGTTCCAGGACTTTGGCCTTTGCCCCTAATGGGCACTTCCGGGGAGCCTAGGTGAATGGACTTTGTGGGCGCGGGTAGATGGCACCCCATTTCCTCATGGACACCGAAACTGTCCTGTAACTTTACTGGGGGGAAAAAATGAACTTCGGGGGAGTTGCATCAAAGACTGTGGGCCTCCAGCCCTCTGAGCCAAAACTGCTGTTCTCAGTTCTGGAGTCACCTTCCTAAGCCAAGTGATAGAAAACTCCTACTCACCCTTCCAAACCCCACACCCTAAATCACCTCCTCCAGGTGACCTCTGGCACTGCTCCGAGCTGACTGGCTGCCAGGATGTCCTGGCCCGCAGGCACTGAAACTCTGGGCAGCCTCTGCTGGCACTAGCTCCGTCCCTCTGACCCAAAGCCCGGGATGCTACAGGGGGCGGGGTGGTGGTGTTTGTGCTTTGGGCGGCGGCTGGGAAGGAACCAGGGAATGACAGATAGCACTGGGGGAAGGGCCGGGCCTGGCTCGCGCCCGGGACTCCGCATTCGGCCTGTTCACCCGGCTGAGCTGGGAGGCACGCGCGCCAGATAATGAAAACAAACAAACAAACTGGCCGGGGCGGAGGGACCGTCCCCGCCCCAGCACAAGGCCCAGCCGCCTGGCCGATGGACTTTCGGGCCCTCCTCCTCACGCTGCTCTGCTGTTGGGGCCGGGAGGTTTTGAGGGTGGCCTGGGCTCCCCCTTCTCCCCACAGCAGACGCAGGGGCGCAAAGCCACCAAACCCTCAGACCTTTCCTTGGAACAGCCAAAGAAAAAGCCCTCAAGCTGACTTGAAGAGAGGGAAAGGAGGAGGGAGCGTGGAGCTGGAGGGGCTTCGCGGCTGCACCCCGAAAACAAATTGTTGTACAAGAAACAGAGGGAGGCAGATGGGGGACAGCCAGAGGCTCCCCAGAAGACGCCAGGGCGGGTGCAGCTTCAGTGGGGGAGTCCCTGAACCAGGGGGGTTCGCTGGGCCCCCTACTCCTCCCCACATCCTTCCCATCCCCGCCTTGGCAGGGCCCCAAGAGGAGCCGGGGGAGGGGCGCAGCTCGGGCCGGGGGGCGCGTCTGGGCCTCGCATTCCAGAGGATCAGGTTTCTTCGGGCCGGCGCCGCCCCGCTCCGCCCCACCCCTGCAGGTGTCTGGGTCTAGCAGATGGGGGTCACAGGGATGGGGCTCGGCGGTCACTCGAGGCCCCCCCGGTACGGCCTCAAACCCCGGCTGGGATCCAGGCTCGTGGATCTGAGTTCTTGGAGTCCGAGTTCCCAAAAATGCTTTCCATCCCGGTGTGCAGGTTACCCGCCAGGTTGTAGGGGGTTCCCCTCGATCCCAATCTGTGCTGATGGTCTGTCCGTGGAAGGTCAAGTGGGCGGGACAGGGCTCCCATTCACGATCCCCCAAAACTCTAGTTTTGAATCAAGAGTGCCAAAAGAACCAGCAGGTGTCCTGAGAGGAAACCACTGAGTCCAGGAACAGAAGAGAATCCCCCTGAAACATGGAATGAGGGTGCACACAGCGCAGTGGGGAGGCCCCCCGCCTTGCAAGCAGCCCATGAGGGTCTGAGTGAGACCCAGAACTGCAGAGAACTGCGCCCTACCAGGAGTGGTCCCTGAGCACAAGCCAGGTGTGACCCCCCCAAAAAAACAAAGAAAAGATGGGATGAGAAGAAATCTGGGTATCCCTTGTAGGGTGCTCTGGACCTGGTCTGACCCTCGAGTGCCCGGAGCCCAGGACGAATGAATTGGGAATGGAGAATCCATCAGAAGAGCAGCTCGTCCCAGCAAATGTGCTGAGTGCTGCTGCCTCAGTTTCCTCCCTGGGCGGCTGAGGGGTCACATCTGGACAGGCCCAGAGACCTGCACAGAGCCAGGAGGAAGCTGTCAGCGGCGGGCAGGGCAGGAATTAGGGGACCTACCACCCCTTACACACCCGGCACATCTCAACACATCTCAGACTGACCCCTGTGGATACTAACTGAGCTCTGTCCCATGGGTGCTGACTGAGCCCCCTTCCCTGGCAGCCAGCCCTGAAATTCTGAGCTGGAAGCCTGAGCCCAGAGAGGGACCATTGAGCTGGAGTCTGGGGTCCAACTGGCATAACTAGCAAGGCAGGAGCTGGAGGTGTCAGACGGGCAGGGCCTTGGGTCAGGGCCTCTCCACGCGGTCCCAGGAAGGTGTCTCCGCTCTGGGGGATATTGGGGCGGCCCCCACCCACGTCTGCGGCCGGTGACGTTCCACCCTGGGCCTAGAGAATTGCTGGGGGCTGGGGGTGCCCAGACAGACACGAAGAGAGGGAAGGGTCCATCTGGTGTCCAAGTCCCCTTAGACTAGCAAGAGAGACCCCCCCCAGCAGGAAGCAGGTTTGGGGGGTGCGCGGACCCCTACAGTCCCAGACAATCGCAGGCCTTCCTCCCCTGCCCCAGGCCCCAGGAGGAAGTGGGGAGGCTGGGGGAGGGCAGGGCCCCCTAATTCTCACTTCCCCCCGGCGGGCAGGGCGGGGCTGCAGATGGAAGAAAGAACCAGAGCCTGGCCCGGCCCTGCGTCCCCCTCTGCACCCCCAAATCGGGCGGGGGTGGGTTGGCGCGCGCGCTCAGGGCGCGCCCTCCCCAAGGGTCAGGGCCGGGGCGCCGGGCGGGGGTCGCAGGCCGAGCCTCGGCGGCTCCCGGGGTGGAAATGGGGATGGGGGCGGGATGGGGCCCCCCGTGGACTCGAGGGCCCTGGGACCTAAGCGGGGAGCTGGGCCCCGGGGCCTTGGCATCCCCAGGGTTAACCAAGCACGCGCGTCACAGCGACGTCAGCGGCGGGGTCCGCCCCCAGGGGTGCGGGGCGGGGGTGGCGCCGACTCTCTGGCTCCCCAGGAAGTGCTGGGCGATCCCCCGGCCTCCGGGGTCGGGCTTGGGGGAGGCTGCCTGGGCCTCGGTTTCCCCCACCGCGCTCCGGGGCGGGCTTTGCTCAGGCGGCTCTGGAGATACGCGGGGCTTGGCTGGGCTGCGGGGCCTGGCTGGCCGAGGGGCGCCCCGGCCCTCCCCTCCTCCAGGCAGGCCGCCCCCCTTCTGCGCCCCGCTAATTAGAGCCAGGGCTGCGGGGCCAGGGCGGCTTAACCCCTTGCTAGCCAGCCCGGAGCGCTCAGCCCGGCCTGGCTGCTGTGTTACCGCTGTTTGGTGTGTTGGCGGGGTTCCTTGAGGTCTGGAGAAGTTATAGGGGGTCTTGGGGACCCACCGTGACCAGTGTCCGACACCAGAGGCCACCAGGGAGCGCTGAATGGGGGACCCCACCCCCGGAGTCAGCCTATAGGAACTGGAGTTCCAATTCCTCCCGGCACAGCCTGGCTGGACCAGTGGTCCTTGTTGTGGGTCTGTAGGAGGCCTGCTTGCTGGTCGGTCACCCCAAGGCAACCCACCCCCATACACTAAGGGTCTCCCACGATATGGCGCCTTCTTTGCTCCCTCTCCAGTGCCCCTGCGCGGGCAGGTAAACTGAGATTCTGCGAGGGGCCCACATTCAAGGCTGATGAGATCCAACAGGGCAGTACAAAGCCTGCAGTATTGGGGTGCCCAAGGAGAGTCTTGTGCCAAGGCCATGGGGCAGCATGCAGACTGCATGCAGGCTGAAGCTGGAGAGACTCCAGCCCTGCCTCAGTTTCCCCACGGGGACCCGTGTCTCGCAGCACGCAGGTTCCTCCCTGCCCCACATCACCCCATCCACCTGCTCCGTCAGCTCTGCCGGCCACTTGCAGGGATGCAGGGATGGGGGCCCCCCGGGGAAAGTGGGCATCACTGGGTAAAAATAGCTGCCCGTGGCCTGGGCAGGCGACGAGGCGGCCGTGATGGCGCAGACGGGGTGACTGGGGGGGCTCCGCACATCCGGCTGGGCCCCGTTGCCATGGAGATGCTGACTCAGGCAGGAGCTGGTACCCGCTGACCGTGGCCCTGCGCGCTTGGGGACCCTCATCCTAGGGTCTCTGCCCCCCCCTCACCGATAGGTAGCCCCCTCAATTTGGACAATCTACTGGTTATGCAGGCTGGGCCTAGTTTGCACCAAGTTCTCAGTTCAGAATGGAGCCGTCCCCTCCACATTCGGGGTCCCCGCAGACTCCGCGCCCTTCTGTCATCCTGAGTTTGGGGGACAGGTAAAGGCTGCCAGGGATGCTACCGGCCAGACGCTCCCTCTGGAGCCCCTCCTGGCGGGCCATTTCCCAGGGGTGCTGGAGGGGCTGGGGACCCCAGCGAGCGCAGGAAACAGGGGGAATCCGGGTGAAGCCGGCGGGGACCCCACCCCTGACTCCCACTCTGGGCATGCCTCGGAGCTTGGCAGGGGCATGGGGAGCTGTGGGGGAAGCCTATCTCTGGGATCCCCAGCTTCTGCCCTGTCCTGCACCACCAGCAGAAAGGGGTATCTGGAGGGAGGGAGAAGGGCTTGGGCAGGCCCTATCTGCCCCCCAAAACTGCCAGTGGCAGGCGCCCCAGACGTCTCCGCATTCACACGCTCGAGCCGCCGTGTTTACCGGGGACCGAGGGACAGAGGCGGCGGGAGGTATTTTTAGGCTGAACAGTTTGCCGGCCCCGATCCCGCAGGAGGGGCGCGGCGCGGTGAGTCAGCCGAGGCCGGGCCAGGAGGGTCCCCAGGGAGGAGAGAGAAGGGGCCGCTGACGTCTCCAGTCAAGATCTGAGCAGAGACACCCCGAGACCTGCTGTGTCCTGGGGTCCTGTCCCACCTTTTCCAGCCCCCTCTCCACTTCCTCCCAGCTCCTCCCTCAGGCTCCCGCTGTTCTAGAACCTTCAGACACGGACCCTCCCCCCTGGCCTCCCAAGCCACATCTGGAAGGCTGCCCCTCCTCCTCCCCCCAGCTATCAGAGCTCCAGACAGGGTTGTGGGGTGTGGTCCCAGCTGGCGGGTGTGGAAAGCTTAGGGGGGTAGGGATGCGGTGGGGGGGCAGACTCCAGAGCCTCAGAGCTCACCCCCAGGGACCCCGCAGCGCCCCCAGCCAGCTGTGGGAGAATTGGGATGGTCGGTGGCTCCCCAAAGATCTATCTTTGCCCCAGATCTATCTCACATATTGGCCCCCTCCTGCAGGAAGCAATAGGGTGCAGGGGGAGACACCTCGTGCTGGAGCAGAGTCAGCCTCATAAGTGAGGAGGGACCCATGTTCCAGGGATTCCAAGGCCCCCCACCCAGGGCCCTGCACCCAAAGTGCTGTTGAGACCAGAAGTGGGAGTGAGGGGCCTGGCCTACAGTTCTGACTCACATCCTGGGGTAAGGTTGTGGGGGTGCAGGGCTTGGGTCTACCTTGCCGCAACCCCAAAACATCATCCCCAAAACATCATCGGCCACAGATGGAGAACTAAGTAGGAAGCAGCAAGTAGAGGAATAGGGGAGAGTTAATAAGAAGTGGCCGGAGCGGGCCCGGAGAGATAGCACAGCCTTGCAAGCAGCCGATCCAGGACCAAAGGTAGTTGGTTTGAATCCCGGTGTCCCATATGGTCCCCCGTGCCTGCCAGGAGCTATTTCTGAGCAGACAGCCAGGAGTAACCCCTGAGCAACGCCGGGTGTGGCCCAAAAACCAAGAAAAAAAAAAAAAAAATGAAGTGGCCGGAGCAATAGCACAGCAGTAAAGCATTTGCCTTTCATGCGGACAACCTGGGAAGAACCTGTGTTCAATTCCTAGTATCCCATATGGTCCCCCGAGCCTGCCAGAAGCGGTTTTTGGGTCACACCTAGCTGCGCTCAGCAGTTACTTCTGGCTTTGCACTCAGAAGTTACTCCTGGCAGGCTATGGGGAACAAATGGGATGCCAAGATTCAAAATGGGTTGGTCCTGTGTTGGCCTCATGCAAGGCAAACAAACACCTTACCGCTGTGCTATCACTCCGTCCTCCAGGATCGATTTCTGAGCATGGAGCCAGGAGTAATCCTTGAGCGCCGCCGGGGTGGCATAAAAACTCAACCCCCCCAAAAAAAAAAGAATGAACAGGATGAGTATACAGTATGCCATTCTGGGCCCGGAGAGAGAGCACAGTGGTGTTTGCCTTGCAAGCAGCCCATCCAGGACCAAAGGTGGTTGGTTCGAATCCCGGTGTCCCATATGGTCCCCCGTGCCTGCCAGGAGCTATTTCTGAGCAGACAGCCAGTAGTAACTCCTGAGCACCGCCAGGTGTGGCCCAAAAACCAAAAAAAAAAAAAAAAGACACAGTATGCCATTCTGGGGTTTTATTCCACCTACAACACCGGAAGGGTGCAGAGACCCGGAATATCCGGAAAGGGTTTTATGATCGTTCCCTCACTTGGCCAGGAAAGGCGATTCTGGTGGGGGCAATTCAGCCACCACCGAGCGGCGGGCAGCCCCCACAGGTGCCCAGGAACCAGCCTGTGGTCCCGCTGCCCGCACCCCAGGAGTCTCGCAGATAGTGGAGTAGCCACTGCAACCTCAAACTGAACAGGGCCAGTGGTGGCTTCGGGTAGGCACGCAGGCTTAGGGCTCCTAGCCCCAGAGCATGCAGATGCGGTAGGGGCGTTCACTGCTTGCCCGTTGGGCGCCCTGGCTTCTTCTCTGGCTGCCCTCGTCCAGGGCCAGAGAGCCCACCCCGGCCACGACCGCCAAACACACCTGTGGGAGAGATAGCGTGCATGAGGCCAGCTGGGGTTACCCTGGTTCCCTTGCATGTGCCCCCACCCCATAAAGGGGAGCAGCGTCCAATGGGGACTCAGGATCTAGCCTGGAGGGTTTCCCAGGGGAAGAGGCACTGCCCACAGCCCCGCCAGGAGGAGTTGGTCAGGGAAAGGCTCCAGTACAGGGGAGAACAGGGGGCGCCCACCTCGCCCAGTGCCGCCCAGGCCGCGCCCCTTCTGCTGCTTCTGCTGCTGGAGACCTCCGCGACCCCGGCCCTTGGCCACTGCCTCCTCCTTGACCATGTCGATGATCTCGTCAGGGATGCGCAGGTATTTGATGGTGCTGCCTCGGATGTAGCACTCCGGCATGCGCCAGAACTTATCCCCATCCTACGGGGCGCAGAGCCGGGGTGAGGGCTCACCAACTCCGATCCATTCTCTAGCGCTCTGGCCCATGAGCTCCGGGTCAGGACCAAGAGATGGGGCACCCTGGTGAGGTGTAGGCTGGTCCCCCATTGACTGTTTTCGGGTATCCGTGCATGGGGCCCATCAGCGGTCAGTTGGGGCTCCCCACCCAGGGCCCATCACCCAGTCCTGGACCCTGCAGACTGTCCTGGTGGTCCTGCCCATCTGTCCCACTCACACCCACTCCTCCTGAGTCCTCAAGCCTCGGGGAGCTGCCTTGGCAGGACTCTTGGAATGTTCCAGGGCTCCAGCTCTCGGGCACACAGGTGCACACTTGGGAGACCCTGCTGACCTGGCTCCCTCATCCCCCTGTGGCAGAACCCTGGCTGTGCATCAGACTAAGTCCACCATGACAGGGACGGGGGCAGCGTCTAGCCAGGCAGCAAGGGACCCTGGACCCTGCACTTCTGTTTCAAGCCTTGGTGTGAAGGGCTGATGGCTGTACCCACGGGGGTGTCCCAGCCCCCCATGAACCCAGGCTCACCCTGGATGTGCAGATGACCTCTCGGAGGTTGATGTTCATCCAGTTGTCACAGCTCACCAGGTGCCCGTTGTACGTCTCCCCGTTTTTAAGCTCCACCAACTGGACACAAATGGCCCCGCTCAGGGCCGCTTCCGCACCCCATGTCCGCTCCTCCCACTGGACCGACCACCCAAATGGACACCACACGGGGGTGTCCATGTACGGAGGCCATCAGCAGGGGCTCTGCGGGCTAAACACGCTCTCCCAGACAGAGTGGGTGACTGGCCCCAGGTACCAGGCTCCTCCATTCTCGAACGGAGCAAGGTTGGCTACAGACCAGATGTGCGGCAGCGGTGCTCTCGGGAGGGCTGCGTCTGGGGGTGCTGGATTGTTCTCAGCACTCCCTCTGACAGATGGTAGCCGGGAGATAGTAAGGGGGACCGAGGGGACTCACCATGGGGTGGTTCTGCGCCGTCTTCAGCAGCGAAAGGGGAAGCTGCGGGAGACACCGAGACATGGGTTTGTTCAGCTGTCTGCTCACTGGGGACACCCATGTACAGCAGTTGAGCACCCCCGAGCCTGCCCTGATGCCCCCCAAGTCTCTGCCCCATTCCAACACATGCCACCAACTCAGGCTGCCTCCCCTGTCACCTGCTGAGTTCCTAAGGCAAGAAAAGGGAATCAGAGAGGGGCCTTCAGCTATCACAGCAAGCCTGGGGTGGGGTCCACTCAGGAAGCACCCCCAAATCCAGCTCACCACTCCACCCAGCTGTCTGGAAGGTGCCACATCAGGATCCCACAGGGGTAAACACCCCACTTTCTGCGCGAGGACCACTGGCTCTCTGGGGTGCTGAGGGGACACAGAGCCCATCTACTGTTCAAGGGTCCCCAGGGCCTCGGGGCTACACCTTCCAGCACTGGAGTAAAGCTTGGGAGGGAGAAAACTTGTCTGTGGGGCCGGAGAGGTAGCATGGAGGTAGAGCGTTTGCCTTGCATGCAGAAGGACGGTGGTTCGAATCCCAGCATCCCCTAAGGTCCTCTGAGCCTGCCAGGAGCGATTTTTGAGCGTAGAGCCAGGAGTAACCCCTGAACACTGCCAGGTGTGACCCAAAAACCAAAAGAAAAAAAAAAAAAAACTTGTCTGCGGGTGTGTGGGGAGCAGTCGTCAGCCTGTCAAAATTGTCAGCGCTGGCCAGCCAGGGTCAAGGAAGGAATCACAGCGCCCCACGGCGGGCTGCTGGAATCAGGGCACTCGTTTTCTGTCCACCACACCCCCAAGTTGTGACGAGGCAGGAGAGGAGCCCCAAGAACCCTGGGAAGGCGGGGACCCAGGCAAGGGCAGCCTGTTGCACCATGGGGATCTCCCACCTGGGTCGCCCCTAAAAAGCATCAGCTGAGTCTTGGGGCTCCTGCAGGCGGACTTGAGGCCCAGCCCGGGCTTGGCATTAGCTCCACGTGTCCCCCATCCAGGGCCGAGTATTGGGGCTGAGTATTGGGGGGGTTGCTGGAGGGGCCGCAGGGAGTCAGAGGGCGACCCCTCACCCGCCCCTTGCAGGGGGTCTGGGGCCACAGTCCGGGGCGTGTTTCCTCCCCAAGCCTGGCCTGGGCTGCAACCCGGGCCCGCCCGCTCTGGCCTCAGTTTCCCCATCTTCAAAGGGTGGATGCAGAGCAGGCCAGGTCAGGCCGTGGGGGTGCACGTTCCCCGCCCGGCCACAGAGTCCCGGGTCGCTGAGGCCTCAGTTTCCCCGCCCCGTCCCGCCGCGTCCCGGGCCTCACCATGGCGCCGCGGGACATAAGGAGACTTGCACTTTCCCCGCCGCCGCCGCGCGTTCTAGGCCGAAATGGAGTGGCAGCCGCGCGGGCCAATCAGCGCGAGGCGGCGGGGGTGACCGACCAATCCTCGCGGAGAAGGGCGGGACCCAGGAAAAAGGCGGGCCGAGTGCCTGCCGTAAAGCGTCGCACGGTTTGCCGCAAAAGGGGCGGCGCCCCGTGCGCCTGGGCCTCCCCCGGTGACTTGTGGGTAACGGCGCATGCGCAGGTGCGTTCGGCACTTAGTCCCGGGTCTCAGTGGCCACCCTAGTGCTCAAGGCGACTCATCTGCGGACCGAAAGGTGGAGGGTCTGCTCGGGCGCAAGTCGCCGCGCCTGGTGTCGCGATGGAGCATCCGGTCTTTGGGTGCTCCTTGCTGTGTACCCTCGCCTCAGTTTACCCTCTCCTGTGAACTGGGCCAGAAGACTGCGTGTTCTGGAAATTTGCAATGAGAACCAAGCGAGTTAGGCCGCGTGCATGAGAGCATTTGAATGTGTTTGCACCACACGCAGACCCGGAGTTCATGTGGTTCCTGGCGCCAGAGTCTGGGGAGGAGGTGGAGGAGGAAAGAAATTGAGTGGAGGAGAAAGACATGTAGGAAAGGATGGTAGGGACAAGGCCCAAGGGGTCTCAGGTGCATTGGTGGGGTTAAGAAAGGACAGAATTATGGGGCCGGAGCGATAGTACAGTGGTAAGGTGTTTGCCTTGCATGCGACCATCACAGGACAGACCCCTGGTTCGAATCCCTGCATCCCATATGGTCCCCAAGCCTGCCATTATGGGGCCGGAGCGATAGCACAGTGGTAAGGTGTTTGCCTTGCATGCGACCATCACAGGACAGACCCCTGGTTCGAATCCCTGCATCCCATATGGTCCCCAAGCCTGCCAGGAGCGACTTCTGAGCACAGAGCCAGGAGGAACCCTTGAGCACACACACAAAAAAGAAAGGACAGAATTAAATATCCAAGCCGGAGTCAACAACAAAGAAAGCACTTGAACAGCACCAAAATTAAAAACAGGCCTGTGATGCTGGCAGGCTGGGATGGGGGGAGGGACACGTGGGATGGACTCTGGGGACTTTGGTAGAGGGAGGTGGACACTGGGACACTGGGGGTGGGATTGGTCCTGAAACACTATATGTCTGAAACACAACTGATTAACTTCACAAATCACAATGGTTTAAATTTAAAAATTCAAAAGGGGCCGGAGAGATAGCGCAGCGGGCAATTCCCTACATCCCAGATGGTCCCCCAGCCAGCCTGCCAGGGGTGATTTCTGAGTGCGAGCCAGGATTGTGACCCCTGAGCGCCGGCCCAAAACCAATCAATATAAAAGTTTTTGTTTTCTTGGGGGGTGGCGTTTTGGGTCACACCTGGCAGCTCTCAGCAGTTACTCCTGGCTCTATGCTCAGAAATCACTCCTGTTAGGCTCAGGGGACCGTATGGGATTGCCGGGATTCGAACCACCGACCTTCTGCATGCAAGGCAAATAAATGCCTTACCCTCCATGCTATATCTCCGGTCCCAATATAAAAGTTTTTTAAAAAATTAAAATTTGGGGCCGGAGAGATAGCATGGAGGTAAGGCGTTTGCCTTTCATGCAGGAGGTCATCGGTTTGAATCCCGGTGCCCCATATGGTCCCCCGTGCCTGCCAGGAGCAATTTCTGAGTCTGGAGCCAGGAATAACCCCTGAGCACTGCCGGGTGTGACCCACAAAAAAAAAAAATTAAAATTTAGGGGCCGGAGAGATAGCATGGAGGTAAGGCATTTGCCTTGCATGCAGAAGGTCATCGGTTCAAATCCCGGCATCCCATATGGTCCCCCGTGCCTGCCAGGAGCAATTTCTGAGCATGGAGCCAGGAGTAACCCCTGAGCACTGCCGGGTGTGACCCAAAAACCAAAAAAAAAAAATTTAAATTTAAAAGAAAAAGAATACTAAAAAAAAGAATTCCTAATTCTGGCATCCCCTGAGTGGCCAGGGCTGCTCTCAGGACACCAAGGGGTTGTCTAGTCATCCTCAGTCCCCTCTCCTGGCTTCATGCCCCCCCCCCAGCTTTTCTGCCTCCAAACCCCTTATGCTCACCCCCAAGTGGTCTGCCCTGTGTGACTCTGCCTCTAATACATGACTTTCTTTTGTTTTGTTTTTGGGCCACAACCGGTGATGCTCAGGGGTTACTCCTGGCTCAGTATTCGCCCCTGGCTTGGGAAACCATATTGGTTGCCGGGGGATCGAGTTGCGATCCATCCTAAGTTAGCCGCGTGCAAGGCAAACACCCTACCACTTGTGCCACCACTCCGGCCCCTAATACGTTATTTTCTTTTCTCCTGCATCCCTTGGGTGTCAGGCTGCTGCTGGTCAGGGCGCAGGCAGTAGCTGGTCCCTGGGCCCGAACCTCAAACAGGGATGGAGGATCAGGGGGACCAGTGCAACGCATAAGTGCCTCAGGATGTCCAAAACAGAAACAGAGGCCTTAAGGGGTCCCAGCATCAACATGGCGATGCTGATAACTTTTCTAGATTTTTCTAAGAAAGGAATTAGCCAGGCAAACTCCTCTACATGGGGAAAACTCGGCTTGGCTGACCTCGTGTGGCCGGCTGCAGTCACAGCAGCCCTTCCTGAGTACTGGCTGAAAGTTCCACCTCCCCTGACCTAGGCAGGACTGGGTTAAGGGGAAGAACCAAAGCAGGGGAGGGAAAGAGGTAGGAGGTCCTGAAGTCAAGAGCTGGAAGGGCAGAGCCCAGGAGCAGGTCTGTGGGAAGGAGCTTTGTGGAGGCGTAAGTGTTGCTGGGTGGAAATGGAGATGAGGTTTGAGCTCCTGGAGCCTGCAGTACCCGAAGCCAAAGGACCTGACTTGCCACTGTCATTTCCCTGGTGTTTTAGCAGTGGGGAACTTTATTGTTTTAGCCACTTGGAATTGGAACTCTGCATCCAGGCCAAGGGCAGAACTTGTGCTCCGGTATCTCTTGCTTCTCACCCTTCACCCTCCAAAGATCAGTCACAGTCCCTCCAGTACTTTGCTCTTAGCACCTGCCTTTTATTATGGGGACTCTGACCTGTAGAAGCAAAATGTAAAGGTTTGTAAGGATCATATTTTGAGGCTCTCTGGTCCCTCCTCCTCCTCCTCCTACTCCACATACCTCCTATTGCCCTCTGCCTCCTTCATGGACATTATGTCCAAGACTCAGCCATTCAAAGGTTGTCCGGAGCTGCCCCTCCAGGTCAAAATCCTGCCGTTTGAACCTTGGACTCAGCTGTACTTTATAAAATCTCACCTTTCCCTACCCCTTGCATCACTATTTTCCCCCCAGTGCAAGCTATTTTTCTTAAGGGGCATAACAACAATGTTCAGGGATTACTCTGGACTCTGCACTCAGAGATCACTGGAGCAGGGGTGGGGGTTCAGGGGATGTTAGGGATGGAACCCGGATAAGTCACATACAACTCTGCTGTTGCTCTGGGCCTTTCCCAGTGCAGTTTAGATGGTACTTGTAACAGCAGAGACCCAAAATGGGACTATTAGCAAATGTATCAGATTAACATAAATATCCGAGCTTCCACTGAACAAAAGAGAAAAAAAAAATTATAACACTCTGCTGGCAAGACTGCAGTCAACCTGGCGGGCATAGATGTCCCTTCCCTAGGGAAACATCTGCCTGGCTGCCACTCCCCAGAGGTGGCCTGGTGGTCCATCCTGCCAGATCAGTCCTTGCTGCTCCTGTAGCTGCAGACTGCCCCCACT
This sequence comes from Suncus etruscus, assembly GCF_024139225.1. Lineage (NCBI taxonomy): Eukaryota > Metazoa > Chordata > Mammalia > Eulipotyphla > Soricidae > Suncus > Suncus etruscus. Next base: position 92,027,649 of record NC_064862.1, on the reverse strand, counting down.
CCAGGAACAGGCACTTTGGGGCTTCACTGAACCCATGCCCCCCCAACCTCCTACTCTCGAACCCTCGGTAAGGGGGTCTTATGGACCTTTTTCTACATATATAAGACCCGGGTAATTAAAAAATTGGTGACGGGGGCTGGAGTGAAAGCACTACGGAAATAGTGTTGCTTTGCACACAGCCGACCTGGGTTCCATCTCGGGCATCTCCATCCCCTGGGCATCCCCAGAGCCTGTCAGGAGTGATTCTTTTTTTCGGGTGGGGTCCACACCCGGTGACACACAGGGGGGACCATATGGGACCCCGGGGGATCGAATCCAGGTCTGTCCTGGGCCAGCCCGGAGCAAGGCAAATGCCCTATGGCTTCGCTATCGCTCTGGGCCCCAGGAGTGATTCTTTTTGTTTGTTTTTTTTTCAAGCCACACCCGTTTGATGCTCAGGGGTTACTCCAGGAGTGGTTCTTGAGCACAGAGCCAGGAGTCAACCCTGTGCACTTTCGGGTGTGACCCCCAAACAAACAAACAAAAAGACTGAAGGTAAGCAGAACAGGCCCAGGCACCCTATAGCACTTGAAGAATTAATCACCCCAGTGCTGGGCCATTGAGTGCAAGTGGCCACAACCCTCATGATTCCACATCCTCCTCTTTTTCTCCTGGGGAAACTGAGGCTAAGGAAGGCCCGAGGGAGAGCTTGGACCTAGGAAGCGCTTAAAAAGGAGAAAGAAGGCCGGAGAAATAGATAGCATAGAGGTAGGGCGTATGCCTTGCACGCAGGACAGTGGTTCGAATCCCGGCATCCCATGTAGTCCCCCGAGCCTGCCAGGACCGATTCCTGAGCGTAGAGCCAGGGGGAACAAGGCGAAAGAAAAGTCCCGCTTGGGGCATTCCGGAGGCGGAGGCGGAGGCGGGGCCTGAAGCGAGGGCGTGACCACTGGGCGTGACCACACGACGGGGCGTGGCCTTGCGGAGGCAACGCGCATGCTCCGCGACCACCAGGCGCCGGGGTCCAAAGTGCGCATGCTCCGCGGCGGCTGGGGGGCCTGGCCGGGGCGCACAGGCCGCGCGGGGCGGGGCGTGGGCGTGGGTGTGGGCGGGGCCTGGCGTGGCGGCGGCGGCGGCGGCGGCGGCGGCCGGGCCAGTCGGGCCAGTGGGGCCAGCAGCTAGCGGGTCGCAGCGGCCGCCGAGCGGGCCATGGAGCAGCCCAGGAAGGCGGTGGTGGTGACGGGTAGGCCGGGCGCGGGTGGCAGGTGCCGCCGCTCGTCTGGGCCGGTGTCAGGGGCCGAGCGGGGGAGAAAGTGGGTCTAGGGGGTTGCGGGGGGCCGGGGGGACCCCTCTGGACCCCGCTGTGGTCCGAGGTCAGGGATCAGGGGCTAGGGGGCTGCGCCCGGCTGGGCATGGGGCGAGTCGATCCTTCCCAGGGTGCCGATCGCGCCCCCACCCCGGACAGCACCTGCGGGCGAAGGGGACCCGGAGCTGCCCCTCCCCAGGTCCAGGTCCGGCCTGGCCCCACCCTGGCCCCAGGGGACAAAGGCCAAAGTGAGGGCGAGACGCGCCTCTGCACACCCCCTGGGGCGACACCCCCAAACCTCGCTTCCTGGGGAGGCTGCCACCCCGGGTGCAGTCACCTGGACGTAGGGGTGGGGTCCATGGTGCAGGTGACCTCCTGGCTGGGTGTGCCTCACCCCAGGGACAGCCTCGACCACTCCCCACTCCTCCCCACCCTGCCAGGTCTCTCCCCAGCTCCCTTTCCCATTTGGGGTTCCCTCATCTGTTGTCCTGGAATCTGGTTGGAGGGTCCCCTGGAGGTTTGGGGACCCCTGGGGCAGGGCTGGGAGGTGGGGACCAAGTGTGGAGAGGGCTGGCGGGCAGCCCAGGGCAGTTTCGGTCACAGTCTCTGCCTGTCACAGACTCTCTCCCTGAAGCTGAGCTGGGACTCCAGGTGCAGGGGGAGGGGGAGAGGGAGGTCACTGCCTCCCACCCCCCAAATCCCAGTGCCCCCTGGAGCTCCACTCCTCATGCCCACCTAAATGGAACCTGACCCAAGGGCACTCTTTCTTGAAGATGTTTTTTAATTGTTATTTATTTACTGCTTGCTTCATTGTTTAAGAAAATTATTGTTATTTGGGGCCAGAGAAATAGTACAGTGGGGAGCACATTTGCCTTGCACACAGCTGACCTGGGTTCCGATACCTGGCATCCCATAGAGTCCCAGGAGTCATTCCTGGTCGCAGAGCCAGGAGTAATCCCTGAGCACTGCTGGACCGAAAACAAAACACAAAATTATTGTTATTGTCATGATTATCTTATTGTAGTCCCATCTGATGGTCTGAAGGAAATCACCCTTGGTTTTATCTTGGGATCTTGCAACGTCTGTGCCATCCCTTCTGTTGGGAGGGTTTGCGGTGGGGGAGTAGAAGGAAGCCCAGATGGTCCCCCTTGTCCTCTTCTCGCTGTGTGTCCTGAGGCCGCAGTGTGAACTTCTCTGTGCTCCGTCTCCTCTCACCCTCTGCACCCTCAGCTACTGTCAGTGGTTGCTGGAGGTAGGAGAGTGTGTGGTCTGAGGGGTCCTATGGTGCTCCCAGGACACCCCCCCCCAGAGCCCATCCAGCTGTTGCAGGTTTAGGTCAAGGCTATTTGAGGACAGGCAGCTCCAGGGAGGACTTTAAGGGGCAACTTGGGGAGTGCTCAGGACTAAGTCCAGTTGTGTTCCTCAGGTGTAGAGAGCAGCCTGGCAGCGGGACTTGGGGTGCAGACTTGATCCTATCCCTAGAAGTGACGACAGGCAACTTAATTTTTTCCCTCTTTCTTTGCTTTTCAGGGTTTGGCCCTTTTGGGGAGCACACGGTGAACGCCAGCTGGATCGCTGTGCAGGTAACTCAGCCCTGGGGTTACATCCGGTGCCAAGGGCACCCCATTGGTGTCCACAGGCGGCCAATTTCCCAGTAGGCTGTGTACCCACTGGCTGGAGGTGGAGACTGAGGCTGGGATGGAGGGGTGGATGGAGGGATGGAGGCTCCTGGAGGATGTTCTGGGCAGCAGCTGGGACTGTCTGCAGGGTGGAGAGTGTTGAGGATTCCTCCCGCTGTCCTGGGACCTCCCCATTTCTTTGTCAACCAGGGCAGGGTTTTTTTTTTTTTTTTTGGTGGGGGGCAATGTGTGGTGGAATCAGACAGAACAACAATGAGCGTGAAAGAGGCCCCCAGATAAATCAGGTCGGGACAGACAGCACCGTGCCCCGGGGCCCAGCAGAAACCCTAGTTAGAGCAGCCCCAACTGGGAGGGGCCAACGGGGACCCCAGGACACCCACACTTCCGCACATGAACCTGTCTCCAGGATTCCTGCCTCCCTCCTTCTGCACCACTATGCCACCATCATCTTTGCCATGTTGTTGCTTTTCTACCTCTCTCTCCCCCCCCCCCCCCGCCCCCCGGGATTGGTGGAAGTGGTGGGATCAGTCCCCGCACAGCACCGCCTGGCCAGGACAGCGCCACAGACAAAAAGGCGGTGACTTGTCTGGGGCGTGCGGGCGCCTTTGTGCGGCCAGACGGGCCTTCACGGGCCTGAGCATACAAAGCCCCGAGTCTGGATTCCTGGCCCCGGACGCCATCTGCATCTAAATGGAAGAGAGATCAATTTAACCATCTCAGAAACCCTGGCGGCGGCTGCCCCCAACTCTGCACCCACCAGGCTTTTCTTTTTTTTCGTTCCTTTTTTTTTTTTTCCCTGGCTTTTTTGGGTCACACCCGGCAGCACTCAGGGGTTACTCCTGGCTCTGCGCTCAGAAATCGCCCCTGGCAGGCACGGAGGACCATATGGGATGCCGGGATTTACCTCCATGCTATCTCTCCGGCCCTCCACCAGGCTTTTCTGCAACCTACACTGATGGTGCTCAGACTTCTCCCTCTGTGCCTGTGGGACAAGATCTAGAAAGTTCCCCAGGACCTGTCCTGGCTCTCTGTGCCCAGGTTTCAGACTTAACATCCACCCCGTGTCTTGCACCTTTTATTTGTTTGGGTTGTGGTTTTGGTTTTTGGGCCACACCCTGCAGTACTCTGGGGTTGCTTCTGGCAGGCTCTGGGGACCATATGAAATGCTGGGAATCGAACCCAGGTCTGTCCCGAGTCACCACATGCAAGGCAAACGCCCTACTGCTGTGCCATCACTCAGCCCCTTTTAGAAGGCACTTTTCAGTGCCCCCCAGGAGAGCATCCTCTTTAGGGGCATGAATTTAAGGGTGCTGCTTGTCTCCCAGATGGAGCTAGACCTTTCCCCAGCTGTCTTTTCATGCCCTTGTGTCCCATGTCACCCAGCCAGCAGGCCACTAGAGGGACATTGGGGATGGCAGGTCTTTGAGGAAGGTCCAAGGGGGATGGGGGGGCCTTGAGAGCTCCCATGCTGGCTAAGTGGGGTAAATGTTGCTGTGACCCCAAGTGGGGGTCATGGGTCCGGCAACCCGGGACTCAGGACATGAGGGGTGTGGGAGCAGACCAAGGTGCTGCTCTGGGGTGTGTGTGGGGGGGGGGGAGACCAGAGACTGTTGCATATGTGCTGTGGGGACACAGAACCCAGACACGACTGCCAAGGCTGTTAGTGAAGAACAAAAGGGGCTTTGTGACCGGGTCAGAGCAGCACCGGGCAGGTAGGCGGGGAGAAGGCTGCTCATGCTCTGTGTGGGGGACCCCCACCCCATGCCACTCCCCACAGTCACGTTGGCCTCTGTGTGTGGGCACCGCCCACCACCCCCAGACAGGAAGGACAGCAAGAACAAGACACGCCCCCTGCCCCTTCTGTCACCCAAGTCTGCGGTTCCGGGTGCCAGGGACAGCCCTTCTAGAATATTCCGCATGCACAGCAGGTGGAGGGGAGGGCGGACGTGGCCTTGGCCCAGTCCTGTGGCATCTCCCTGGCTCGACAAGTGCAAGCTTGTGTCTTTCTTCTGGTTTCCTGGCACCAGCCAGAGCTACCAGGAATGTGAGGGAAACCTAGGGAGGGCCAATTTGGGGGGGGCTGGAAGGGGAGAAAAATGGGGGGTTGCTAGATAGTGAGAGGGAAAGATAAGAGATGGAACAAGAACACAGCAGGGAGGACACTGGCCTTGCACATAGCTGACTTGGGTTCAATCCCTGGCATCCATCCCAGAGGGTCCCCCTGAGCCTGCCAGGAGTGATCCCTGAGCACTGTGGGGTGTGGTACTTAAAAAAAAAAAACAAGAGTTCCAGCCCTCTCGAGGGTGTCTCCGTGAAGAGCTCCTGGGGGAGATGGGGGAACAGATCCAGAGTGCTGGGTGGTCACTGCAGCCCCAGATCCAGGCAGTGCACAGATCTTGGGTCCCCTCGCCCCCCCCCCCCCCATGTCCAGGAGCTGGAGAAGCTGGGTCTGGGTGACAGTGTGGACCTTCACGTGTATGAGATCCCTGTGGAATATCAGACGGTACAGCGCCTCATCCCCGAGCTCTGGGCCAAGCACAGCCCGCAGGTAAGCAGGGGGGACGCGGCTCGTGTCCTGAGCACTGAGAGCTGACCACACTGTCCAGTGTTTGTGCAGAGGACTCGACCCCTTGGATCTTGCGCCTGGCTCTTGGTTTGTCACCCTGGGGCATGCGGGGTCCTGTGGGGGCCCAAATATCAAACCTCACCTCCTAACTGGTAACTGGTCACTTCTTGCCCCCACTGCCTCCAAATGCCTTGAATTCCCTTGTGGGGCCACACCCAGAGGTACTCAGGGCTCATTCCTTGCTGTGTGCTGAGGAATCCCTCATGGTGTTGCTGAGGGGGGACCCTTTGAAAGGCTGGGGTTCGAACACGGGCCAGCCACGTGCGAGGCCAGCACCCCACACACACCGCTTTGTATAGCTCCAGCCCTCCCTGAGCCCCTTTGCTCCTCAACCTGCCTGTCAGTGGAATTCACTGCCAGATCTGCTTCAGCTCCAGAAATCGGAAACAGAGCTGGAGCGAGAGCACAACGGGGAGGACCTTGGCCTTGCTTGCGGCCATTCAGGTTCGAACCCTGCCATCCCAAAGGGGCCTCCGAGCACTGTCAGAAGTGAGCCCTGAGCACCGCCAAACATGGACCACAAACTAAAAAAACAAAGCTAACCCGCCTTTGTCCTGGGTCTGGGAGAAGGCACCGATCTTGAAAATGCCCTCAACCCTTCTGTCCCTCAGCCAATCTGTCCCTAAGCCCTCTCGTCCTGTCCCCGCAGCTGGTGGTACACGTGGGCGTGTCGGGCACAGCAACGGCGGTCACCCTGGAGCAGTGCGGCCACAATACGGGCTACTGGGGCCTGGACAACTGCCGCTTCCGGCCTTGCTCGCAGTGCTGCGTGGAGGACGGGCCCGAGAGCCTCGAGTCGGCCATCGACATGGACGCCGTGTGTCGCCGCGTCGCGGAGCTCGGCTTGGGCGTGTCCATCACCATCTCGCAGGACGCCGGCAGGTAGGGACCGCACCGCTGCCCCCCACCCAGCATGTCAGGTCCTCGTATCTTCCTTTGCTTAGTTTGGGGCCACACCTGGCAGTGCTGGGGAGACTAACTTGACCAAGGCTGATGTGGGACACAGGCCTGCACCCCAGCACTGCAGCCAGTTCCAGGCTCTGGTCTCTTTTGTTTTATGTTTCTTGTTTTTTCTTTGTTTGTTTGATTTTTGTTTTTTTGGGTCACACCCGGCAGCGCTCAGGGGTTACTCCTGGCTCTCTGCTCAGAAATCACTCCTGACAGGCACGGGGGACCATATGGGATGCTGGGATTCAAACCACTGTCCTTATGCATGCAAGGCAAACGCCTTACCTCCATGCTATCTCTCCGGCCCCTGTTTCTTGTTTATTTATTTATTTATTTTGGTTTTTGAGTTACACTGGCGGTTATTTCTGGAAGGTTAAGGGAACCCTATGGGAAGCCAGAGCTAGAACCCCGAGTCAGCCCTGTGAAAGGCAAATGCTATTGCTCCGACCTCTTTTGCTTCGGCTTGGTTTGGGGTCCACACCTGGAGGTGTTCAGGGAGCTTCTCCCAGCTCTGTGCTCTGTGCAGGGAAGGTCATATGTGGGGTCAGCAATGGAACCAGGGTGACTGCATCCATGGACACATTCCTGGCCATCTTGCCCCTTCTCCAAACCATCAGGAGGTTCAAGAACTCCAATTCTCAGCCCTGAAGTTAGCACAGAGTCTGTCCGTAGGGAACTCAGCCACCCACCTTGTTCTTGTGTCCAGGAGCTGGAACCACCCCCAGATTTTTGTGGCCAGGGAGGGAAGGAAGAAAGAGGCAGCCAAAATCAGTTTCCCCTTCCTGGTCAGGTTTCTGGTGCCCCCGGCTGGGCCCTGACTCCCTCCCACCGCCCCCATCAGGTACCTTTGCGACTTCACGTACTATACGTCCCTGTACCAGAGCCAAGGCCGAGCGGCCTTCGTACACGTGCCTCCGCTGGGCAAACCCTACAATGCCGACCAGCTGGGCCGGGCGCTGCAGGCCATCATCGAGGAAATGCTGCAGATGCTGGAGCAAGCTGAGGGTGCTCACAGCTGCCACCAGGGACACTGAGGACCAGGGGACCCCGTCCCAGCCCTTCCTCTCCTCCATCGGCCACTGGCCTGGGCAGGAGCAGCGATCCTTTCTGGTGTGTCCAGAGCCCTGCCCAGACACTAGCAGGGAGAGACGCTCTGTCTGAACCTGGGAGCCTGGTGGACAATCGTGGGCCGTCTTCCGGGGCCCAGGGCTGTGGCTTCTCTTCCCGTCTGACCTTCTGAACTGTCTTTTCTGGAACAACTTTGTGAGCTGTGCACAGAGTAATTTATATTCACATGGCTTCGACCCAGGTTCGAGACAACCACAAAGGTGGCTTTTCTCTCTAGTGGTGACAGTTTTCAGGTCCTGGGGTCCCCGTCTGTGCGCCACACAGGGACAAGGGGACGGATTCTCATCTAGTTCCCAACTTACCACCCACTGTCTTCTCGAGACTGATGACCCATCACAGCTGCAGACCTGCCTGCCTCCGGCCTGGATTTTCTGGGGTGTCTCCAAACTGGGTTTCTATTTCAACTGTCCTCTCTGAGGATGGGGTGGGACTTGAGGAGGAGGGCCTGTGTCTGGTCTGCTGCAGCAGACGTTGGTGCTGATCACACTTTTCCTCCCTGGTGGACAGCCCACCTCAAAGAATCCAGTGAAATGTTAGCCCGGAGGGGAGAGGGCATGCTCAGTTTCCAGGAAGCTGAGGGCATAAGAGCCATTTGGGTGTGCAGTTCTGTTTTGGGGTGTTTTTCCCTTCGGTCTGGATGAAGTGTGGTTTGTTGATGTCCCCACTCAGGGGACAGATCTGAGCTGTGTTTCTTTGCACCTTCCCCAGTGTTTTGAGGTCTCCACATCTGCAGAGAAGGCCCCTGTACCTGCCAGGTTCAGGCCCTTTGTGGAGCCACACTCTCCCCAACTCATTGGCTTTCTCCATGGACTGGTGTGCCTCTCTGGGATGGCACTTGGCCCCTCTGAACCCCCGTTTCAATCAGCAGTGCATGTGCCTCCTCTCTCTGTGATGTCACTGCTGTGTGAGCAGAAAGAGGGTTTTGAAGTGGGGAGATTTGCTGTTTTGGAGTGGGGAGTCCAAGACTTGGGGTCCTCCACTGGGACTGAGCCAGACACCAGCTATATACTGTTTACACCACAGGCCCCAAATTTTGCTTGCCCACCCACCCGCCTTTATAGATTTTGCTTAATTTACAGGGACCCTGGGTGCTCCAGTTTCTCACAGTTTCATTCAATCAGTTTCATGAAGCCTTTTGTTTGTTTTTGGGCCACACCCGATGACACTCGGGGGTTACTCCTATATGCGCTCAGAAATAGCTCCTGGCTTGGGGACCATATGGAATGCTGGGGATCGAACTATGGTCAGTCCTAGGCTAGTGTGGGCAAGGCACACGCCTTACCGATGAAGCCATTATTTTTCCTGCCATTAGCTTCATGTCAGTTTTTCATGATCAGTTTCATGCAGCCATTTCCCCCCCCCCTGCCATTAATTTCATGTCAGTTTCATGTCAATTTCAGACACTCAGTTTGTCAGTTTCGTGCAGCCATTTTTATCCTTGCCATTGGGTTCATGGGATCAGTTTCAGTTCACACGATCAGTTTCATGATCCTTTCCTCAGCCTTGACCCTTGCTATCAGTTTTGCTCTCAGTTTCATTCCATGTTTGATTTTGGGTCATACCCAGCGCTGCTCAGAGCTTGAGCCTGGGAACCTGCTTGGTCCTGCTGGGCTCAGGGGACCTTCTGTGGTTGGAGAGGTTGAGCTCATGCCAGACCAGCGCCCTTCTGGCTGTCCTGTTTCCGCCAAACATCCACCCATCCATCCACCCACCCACCCATCGATCCATCCATCCATCCATCCATCCACCCACCCACCCACCCATCCATCCACCCACCCACCCATCGATCCATCCACCCACCCACCCATCGATCCATCCATCCATCCATTCATCCATCAGTGTCGACTAGTGTCACCATCTAGCACTAACACTCTGTCCCTTCAGTCTCACCTTCATGTTCCCCTGAGCATGGTCTGGTCTGCCCTGGTCTGTTCCTAGCCTCACCGCATCTGCCATCACTGCTGTCCCTGAACCCCAGGACAAAGATTGTCACCTTGAATTTTTTTTTTTTTGGTGGGGGTCCCTGGCTGCCCACAGACATTTTTCACTTGATTTCAGATGGTTTGCCTTTTTTTCTGTTGAAACCCAACAGACCCTGTGGCCCCCAGAACCGCCCTCCCAATTTCTCCATCACTGGGTGCAGGAGAGGATCTGGGAGGAGGCTGCATGTCTCTTTGCCTTTCTGTTTCTGCCTCTCTCTGGCCCTCTCCCCAAGAAGGGACACTTGGTGGCCGGTGTCTGAGTCGGGGAGGAACTGGGGTTGGAGAAGACAGTGGAGAGAGAGCTGGAAGAAGCAAGACTGGTGGTGTAGAGAGGGTGCTGGGCAGGTGGGTGGGACCCCCAGTTTTGGAGTGCACCTTTTGGCTCTTCAGGCCTCTGTATACGAAACACACACACACACACACACACACACACACACACACACTTTTTGTTATTACCTTGTGAAGGTTCTGGAGAGAGAAAACTCAAATCACTGGTTCAGCTCTTTTCTGCCACCCTCCCCACCACCAACCCGGCTTCTATAGAAACTTCTAGGCAGAAGGGTCTACTCAGGGGGCAGAGGCTGGAAAAGAGGCTCCGAGGCGCCTTTTCAGTCTCCCCAAAGTTGCTGCAGGGCCACCGCCAGCTGGTGTGCGCGTGGGCAAAAGAGAGTGCAATCATGCGTGTGTCTGTTGCACAGCCCCCTCAGGGAAGAGGACCCAGTGGGGGAGCCTGGAAATCTTCCCAGCACACCCCCCTCTTCCTGCCTGCAGCCGTCTAGACTGTTGACCCTTCACCTCTCCACCCCGCCCGGCGTCTGGACCCAGAAGTTCCCTAGGGAGTCCAGGACAAAGCCCCAATTCTTCCACCAGCCAGCAGCCTGCCAAGGGGCGCCCGTGGCCCTGGGTCCCCCCCCCCCAGCCACCACAGACTCTCCCTGTGCCCCCTCCCTTCCCACAAGTGCCTAAGCCCCCCGGCGGCCCTAGGGCCAGGGTCCCCCTCCGACGCACGGTGCAGGAGCTGATGCACTGAGCCGCCCTCCCCAATCCATTCCTGAACACACGCCTGTTCCCCTCCATACCCCTGGAATGCATGACAAGATTAAGCACCCTGACTGCGGTGTGTGGGGGGGTGGTCTGGTTCAAAGCTGGCCCCCCCAATTGGTACCCCAGAGCTGCTCGCCTGCAGACACAGGAGTCCCCTTTGCCAGGGTGTAGGTTTGGTTGTACCCCTCAGAACCCTGCCTTTCTGTCTGCCCTGGGAAAACAGGGCTCCTGGCATGTAGAAGGGGTGCCCCCTCTCAGGTGCCCATGAAGACTCCGCCTTCCCATTGGACTCGGTTTCCCAGAGGCAAAGTCTCTGTTCCTGCTGTCTCGGGGGTATCTTCTGGCTCCCCCAAATTCCAGTGAGTGCCTTGTCCTGAAACCCTCACGAGTGGGTGTGACTGGGGAGGGCCCCACACCGGACACCCCAAAACGTCAATAAAGCCGTTGAAATGTGAGTGTTATGGCTTGTCTTTGTGGGAGCCGGACACGATGCCATGAACAATGATGGGAGGGGGGCATTGCCCGGGATCAAGGGGGTCCCCATCCTTCATCTTATACAGCTGGGGTGCAGGCTTACCACTCTATTCTGAGACCACACTAGGCCCCATCTCACCTCTTGATCCTTTTTTTTTTAGGGGGTGTTTGGGTCCTACACAGTGGTAGTGGTGCTCGGGTTCCTCCTGGCTTGGCGCTCAGAAATCAGGCCTAGGGGCCGGGCGGTGGCACTAGAGATAAGGTGCCTGCCTTGCCTGCACTAGCCTTGGACGGACCTCGGTTCGATCCCCGGTGTCCCATATGGTCCCCCAAGCCAGGAGCTATTTCTGAGCAGACAGCCAGGAGTAACCCCTGAGCGTTACGGGTGTGGCCCAAAACCCCAAAAAAAAAAAAAAAAAGAAAGAACGAAATCAGGCCTAGTGGTGTCCAGGGACCCTATGGAATGCTGAGGGTCTAATTCGGGTCAGCGGCATGCAAGGCAAAGGCCCTCCCCACTGCAGTCATGCCCCCTGAAGGGCTTCTAAGCCCCACTCAGCACCAGAACTGGAGCCAGAACCACCACCACCAGTGGGAGGAAGTGTTGAGGTCATGTGAGGTCATCTCCTGGGTGTGCCCGGTAAGGGTAGAAGGGAAAGGGGGGTTCATAAATGATGTCGGATGCCGGAAACCCCCAGGAACCTCACCCCGTGGCCTCTCCAGCTCCCGTTCCTTCCTGGTGGCAACTGGCCAGGACACCCGTATTTGCTCTCTGAGCTGCCTGGACTTGCTCCAGGAGTTGGGGTTTGCTCAGGCGGTGACCTCGGTGCCCTGTCGTGCAAGGGACCCTAGAAGAGACGCTGAGGGGGGCAGGAAAAAGACATGAAGAGCAGAAATGCAGGGTGGGATGGAGATTGGCCAGCATTAGTCTAAATTGATACCTGGCCCCATAGTGTCCTCGAGCAGTGCCAGGAGGGATCCCTAATCTCAGAGCCAGGAGGAACCCTAAGCACCAATGGGTGTGACCCAAAAATCAAATCCCCACCCCCCCAAAAAAAAAAAAAACAAAGAAAAAAAATAATGCAAGGCTGGGGATGAGATTGCACTGTGGGGAAAAGCACTTGCCTTGCAAGAAGCCAACCCGGGTTCAGCCCAGCATCCTACAAGGTTCCAGGGCTCACTCCAGGAGCTGACAAAAGCGAGGGAGCACAGCTTGGGGTACCCCCACTGAGGCAGCGCCCCTGTTAGTACTTGTGAGAAATGACTCACTTCTGGCTACTGGATGTGCAGCCCCAGCCCCCCCTCACCCCCACACAACTGGTCCACACCCGTGGGTGCTGAGGGGTGGAATGGGGGTGGTGAGCAGGTGGTCAGGCAAGAGGCTGACCCTGAAGAGCATCCATGGATGTGGGCCCACAGAAACTTGGAAAAATGCAAGATCTCAGAGGGGCCGGCGGTGGGGTTGGGGGATCCAGCCCAGCCTGCAGGAGCTTCCCCCCACAAGTGCAAACCTGAGAAAATCCTGGCACGGGTCCATTGAGAAACCGGTTGAAAAATATAATACTAGAGATCAGAACAGTCACACAGCAGGGGGGTGATTAGCCTTGCACATGGCTGACCCAGGGTCCATCTCCGGCATCTCAGGCATCTCATAAGGTCTCCTGAGCACTGTCAGGAATGGTTCCTGAGCACAGAGTCAGGAATAACTTCTGAGAACTGCTGGGTGTGGAGGTGCTCAAAACAAAAAGCAAACAAGAGATTAAACTGCTAACAGGATCTTAGGCTGCTTGGGGGAGGGCTGTCTGGCTGAGTCACTTAGGGCAGGGACAGGGTGGGGGGGTTGCTTTGTTCAGCTACGTGCTGGGGGTGTCAAACACTGTAACAGTACAAGTGGGGGTGGGTTTCCAGAGCCCTAGACAGCTTTCCCCAGTGGCTTAAACTCCTGGCAGGTACCTGAGTACCTTGTGTTATGCCCAGGATGCCCCAAGAAGATTGTGAAATGATCGTCCGGTTCCTCTGGTCACCCTCCTATCTGTCTGTCCATCTTGCCCTGTTGGTGGCAGCCTGCATTTCTGTTGGACGCTGGTTTGCGGCCAGGAACAGGTGACCAGGGAAATTCCTGGAACTCTGGGGCACTGCCACCACCACCCCACACCCACAACTCTGTTCACCTCTAATCTGGATGGGCTTCCCAGAACCAGACCCAGCTGGGGAGGACGGCGGGGCTGGGCCCCAATGAGCTCATCGAGTTGGCTGCAGGCCACAGCCAGGTTTCCTGGCCACATCTGGGTCGCCGGGATGCCATGAGGTTGCCTGAAGATAGGCCTGGTTGCTCCTTCAGAGAAGAAGCACTCACGGGGCTCAGGCAGAAGGTCAGGCGCGAGGGTGTCCCTACCCTGTTGCTGTCCCCAGGTCCTCTGTGCTCAGACCTGGACCGGCAGCCCTCAAGGGATTCCTCCTGGTTCTATGCTCAGATATCACTCCTGGCAGGCTCGGGGGACCATATGGGATGCCCGGACTTGAACCACCGCCCTTCTGCATGCAAGGCAAATAAATGCCCTATCTCCATGCTATCTCTAAATTACTTAATTTTTGAACTTTCTTTAGTTTGATCGATTGGTTTTTGGGCCACACCGAGCGGTGCTCAGAGGTCACTTCTGGCTCTGCACTCAGAAATCGCCCCTGGCACGCTGGGGGACCCTCTGGGGAATCGAACTGGGTCCCTCCCAGGTAGACCGCATGCAAGGCAAACGCCCTACCACTGGGGCTATCTCTTCCGGTCCAACCCTAAATTACTAATGTGGGGTCCAGGTTACTCAGAAGCTGCTGTCGGTCGGTCGGTTGGTGGGGACTATGGGCATGTCTAGGGAGACATTGCGAGTTGAAGGCGTGGCCTGGAGGGCATGGCCAGTGTTGGGCGTGGCTTTAAGAAACATGGCAGTTGGGAGGCGTGTTTGAATCGAGGTATAATTATCTGGGGCGTGGCTAAGGTGGGCGTGACTACGCGTGGCAAGGTGATTGGGAGGCATATTTAGATGGGCGTGGCTATTAAGGGCGTGGCTTGGGGTGATTTGAGTGGGCGTGGTCGTCTAGGGCGTGGCGATTGCCAGGTATGTTTATAGGGGCGTGGTTATGAAGGTTTGCTGTCCAGCAGTCCGGGTGGGCATGGTCTTGATGGGCGTGGTTATTAGAGGGCGTGGCTCCGGGCGTGGCCTTGAGTGGCCCAAGTCCCAAAGACCCCATCCTCTGACTTGCAGAGGTTCAAGTCCCCAGGGGCCCACCTGTGACCAGCGCTGGCTTGGGACACCCAGGGTTGGGCGAGCACCTATGAAAAGGGTTCCTACCTGGCGAGCACCCTCGCTGGACCTGGTGGGTCCTGGGGTGTGAGCACTAGAGAATACAGCTCTCTGGAGAGGCCCCCAATCACACCCTGGGAGCTCGGAGCACAGCCCCACGGCCACCGCTGAAGACTGCTCGCAGTCTTGTACAGGTATAAGGCCTGTACCCTGAGCATTGAGCTGGGAGTAGCCGCTGAGCACTGCAGGATATAGGACACCCCTCGCAAAAGGGGGCCCTGTCCTGCTGAGAACTCATTATCTCAACTTTTGGACAGCCCTGGGGGCTGTCACTGCACTAGCTGCATATGTGGTGGCTCCGGGTGCAGTGCTCAGCCACGTGATCCCGTCCAGTCCGCCCTGCATTCCTGGACGTAATCCTGGTTTCTGTTGGATGCCGGACTGCAGCCAGGAACAGGTGACGGGGCCCAGGGAAGTGCCAAGAGTTTGGTTTCATTTTTTTCTTTTCCTCCTGGTTTTGGATCACACCCAGCAGTGCTCAGGGCTGACTTCTTCCTGGCTCTGCCCTCAGGAATCACTCCTGATGGTCCTTGAGGGACAATATGGGATGCCGGGAATCAAATGCAGGAGGGTCCCATGCAGCAAGGCCAGCATGATTCTGCTGTCCTGTAGTCCTGAGCCCCTGGCCAGTCTGGGGACACGCCCCCCCCCAGACTGTGTCCTGTCCCCCTCCCCACGCAGCTCTATTCACCTCTAACCTGGATTGACCTCTGTGGACCAGACCAGCTGGAGAGGAAGGTGGAGCCCTATGAGCTCAAGGCTGGCTGCTGGCCACTGTACTGTGAGGTCACCCTCCAGAGGGCACTGGCTGCCAGCATGTGGCCCTGGGGAGGGAACTCGGCCACCACCTGCTGGCTCCTTAGGGCAGGCACCAAATCCACCCGTTGCTGCTGTCATGGTGGGTGCTGGGAGGCAGCTAGGGAAACGCCTCAGGCCCCAGAATGGAGAGTGGGTCTGGAAAGTAAAGTCAGAAAGGCTTCCTGAAAGAGGGCTCTTTCAGTTGGGTTTTTATTTATACCATCATCTTCATCCTCATTATTATTTTTGATCAGGGGATCACATCTGGCAGTGCTCAGGGCCTTTCTCCTGGCTCTGCACTCAGGGATCACTCCTGGCAGGGCTCAGGGAACTAAATATATGGGCTGTTGGGAATGGAACCGGGTTTAGCCATATGTAAGGCAAACACCCTCCCCGCTGTAATTGGGGTTTTTGTTTGTTTGTTTGGGTTTTGGGTTGCACTCAGGTGCTCAGAGGTTGGTGCTCAGGGGTTAATCCTGGCTCTGCACTCAGAGGTCACTTCTGGAAGGCTCGGGGGACCATAAAGAATGGGTGGAATCCAGCTTGGCCACAAATGAGACCAACATCTTCCCCGATGTGCTCTTGCTGTGGTCTGGAAAGGTCAGTTCGGCTTTGCAGCAGGTGATGCGTGAAGGGCCTTATCCTGCCACCCCACCAAGCCTGGGGGGCAGGTCAGAGTCTAGTTTTAGCCACTAAGGATCTGGAAGACTCCTGTGTCTGGGGCACACCCCCTCCCTGTGGTCTGGGCAGGGGGGCTGTTTACTCAGCACCCACAGAGGTGCAGACAAAGTCCAGTCACTATAAAAGTCGGCAGGTGGCCCAGGACCTCTCAGACTGCGGCACATCACCACTGAGTCATGGCTGGGCTCAGCACCACAATGAATCGGCCACTCTGGCTGCTGCTGCCAGGAGGAGGCGCAGTCCCTCCAGCCCTGGCCCAAGACTTACCTCAGGCCCTGGTCCCCCCCCCCCCTGCCCTGGTCCGTGATGTCCCCCCCCCACCCGGCCCTGATCCTGGGCATTCCTCTGGCCCTGGTCCGAGATGTCCCCCCAGCCCTGGTCTGGGACGTCCCCCAGGCCCTGGTGCCCCCAGCCCTGGTCAGGGACATCCCACCAGCCCTGGTCCATGATGTCCCACCGGCCAAGATCTGTGATGTCACGTGGAAACGTGAGTGACCTGGAGGGGGGGGCTCCTTCCCAGATCCTATACTTAGACTGTCCGAGCCACCCACTTCAGCCCCCCAGCCTCAGTTTCCCCAGCTCCCATCCCAGCAAGGTCAGGACCCTGTTGGCAATTGGGGTTCAAGGGGAGAGATTTAACCAACCCCAGTTGTCCGCCCCCTCCCCAGAAGGCAGATGGGGAAATGGAGTCCCAGAGACTCCTGGAAGCTCACAGAGCCTGGAGACCCCAGAGATGGGGCTGGGGGAGTGGGAGAAGCCAGGTGCAGGATTTGGGGTTGGAGAGGGCAGGAGACGGACCCAGGGCCCAGACTGCTTCCAGTCTGATGCAATGGACAGTGAAGACGCCACTAAAGGAGCCTCGGGATTCGCCGGGGTGGGGCATGTTCCGAAGCTTCCTTGAGAGTGGGGGGGGGACGGGGGAACTGGGGGTGACGGGCAGGGCGTATTCAGGTGGATGGGGAGTGAATGGCCAGAGTGAGGATCCTGAGGGCTGGAGAGATAGCACAGTATGTGGTAGGACGTGTGCCTTGCATGCAACGAACCAGGAAGGATGGTGGTTCGAATCCTGGCATTCCATATGGTCCCCCAAGCCTGCCAGGAGGAACCCCTGAGTGGCGCTGGGTGTGACCCAAAACAAACAAATTAACAAAAAATACCAATAATACAAGTTCAATCTCCAGCACCCCACTGGGTTCTCCAAGCGCTGCCAAGAGTGATTCCTGAGCAAAGAACCAGGAATAACCTCTGAGCGCTGTCCACCTGATGTGGCCCCAAAACTAGAAAAAATTAAAAGGAAAAGAAAAAGGGGCCGGGAAGGTGGCGCTAGAGCTAAGGTGTCTGCCTTACAAGCGCTAGCGTAGGATGGACCTCGGTTCGATCCCCCGGCGTCCCATATGGTCTCCCCAAGCCAGGGGCGATTTCTGAGCTCATAGCCAGGAGTAACCCCTGAGCGTCAAACGGGTGTGGCCCAAAAACCAAAAAAAAAAAAAAAAAAAAAGAAAGAAAAAAAAGAAAAAAGAAAAGGGGGGTGAGGTCATTCGGCTGCTCCCTCCAGCTTTGAGCCCAGCCACGGGGCCACATTTCAGCAGGGTGGGGGTAGCAGAATCCTGGGGCATTTGGGGGTTTTATTCCTTCCCCTTCACCTGCATGCTGGCAAGCTCCTGGCCCACCGCCCTATTGCTCCAGCCCTGGAATTGCAGCATCTGTGAGCGCTGAGCCTGCAGGGGTCTGGGCCAGCATGTGCTGTGTTGTGCTGCATGTTGGTGTGTGTGGGAGCAAGTGGGTGCCGCCCAGTGCCTGGCAGGTGACCTCGTGGCTTCTCTCATCCCTCCACAGTTTGGCTCGACCACAGCGCGCATGCAGACGCAGGTGAGGCTGCACCGGATGCACCCGGGCGCGGTGCCCGAACCCGAACCCCTAAGTATCCCTACAGGCTTCAACCCCTGGTGCTCCTGTGCGGTGACCACCAGGACCGGGTGACCTTCACGCCCTTTGACGACCTGGTGGCCGCCGACTGCCAACGCGCATGACCACCCTTATTGATCAGATCAGTTATTTATTATTAATTTATGGGTGGAGGTGGGGTCCCCGGGGTTGGCTGGTGAGGTCAGTTTGCGGCAGGGTTAGGGCTGCCTCTAGGGGAGCCCTATGGGGGGGGGGCCCTGGCCGAGCCCAGCCCAGCAGCAGCCAAGCCACGTTTAGCAGACAAGGTCTGAGAGAACCTTTTCATGTCTGTGGCCCTGGAACAATAAAAGAAAAAAATGCATTTTTTGGGGCCGGGCGGTGGCGCTGGAGGTAAGGTGCCTGCCTTGCCTGCGCTAGCCTAGGAGACGGACCGCGGTTCGATCCCCCGGCGTCCCATATGGTCCCCCAAGCCAGGAGTGACTTCTGAGCGCATAGCCAGGAGTAACCCTGAGTGTCACAGGTGTGGCCCAAAAACCAAAAAAAAAAAAAAAAAATGCATTTTTTTTCTTTCAGAAAAGTGGAATAAAAATGACTCTTTTTGGGCCTGGAGAGATAGCACAGTGGCGTTTGCCTTGCAAGCAGCCGATCCAGGACCAAAGGTGATTGGTTCGAATCCCGGTGTCCCACATGGTCCCCCGTGCCTGCCAGGAGCTATTTCTGAGCAGACAGCCAGGAGTAACCCCTGAGCACCGCCGGGTGTGACCCAAAAAAACCAAAAAAAAAAAAAAAAAAAAAAAAAGACTCTTTTTGGGCCTGGAGAGATAGCACAGCGGCGTTTGCCTTGCAAGCAGCCCATCCAGGACCTAAGGTGGTTGGTTAGAATCCCGGTGTCCCATATGATCCCCTGTGCCTGCCAGGAGCTATTTCTGAGCAGACAGCCAGGAGTAACCCCTGAGCAACGCTGAGTATGGCCCAAAAACCAAAAACCAAACCAAACCAAAACAAAACAAAAGACTCTTTTTCTTGCTTCCCCCGGAGAGACATGGGTGCAGGGCAAAGATGTAAAGATGGGGCAGAAACACAAGGATGGGGTGCAGGTCAGAGATATGGTGGTGCAGGAGAGGAAGGGGAAGTGGGGGAGGAAAGGCCTCTGAGGATTAAGATTTCCTCTGAATTGGGAAATTCCTCAATCTTGCAGGCTCTCTGATGATGCTCTCTGGACAGTGCTCCCCTTCCCTCCTCCTGAAGGGGGTGCTAGGCCCGAGGCTGGCCCTTGCCGGTGCCCTCTAGAGCCCAGGTGTCCCGAAGTGGGCGTCAGCGTCCGGGCACCACGTAGTCCTCGTCGTCCTGCGGGGTGCAGGGGTGCTGAGAGGGCAGGTTGCAGTAAATGGCCTGAGGGCCCGCGTCCGAGTCGGCACCATTGTACTCCAGGTAGAAGTCGCTGTCCTCCGAGGGCCCGGACTGGTGCCTGTGGCGATGGGCAGGGTGGGGAATGAGGAAGGAACCGGGAGCCTGTTGGGGCGCTGAGGGGACGCGGAGATGGGCTGCCACGTCCTCCCGGCCTGCATCCCCACATGCACCCTGTTCTTGGGCCAGGAAGGAGGTGAAGTTGTGAAGATTCCAGGAAGGAGGTGAAGTTACGAAGATTCCTAAGTCTGTACTCAGGGATTGCTTCTGGTGGGGCTCCTGGGGTACTTCTAGTTCTGTGCTCAGTTCTGTGCTCTAGTTCTGTGCCTGACAAGGCCTTGGGGTTCACTCCTGGTGGGCCTCATGCCGGGGTGTCAGGGAACAAGCCCAGATCGGACATGCAAGGCACTTGGGGGTTCCTCCTGGCTCTGTACTCAGAAATCACTCCTGGCAGGCTCCAGGAGCCAGGCTGGGATGCCGGGGATCGAACCTGGATTCATCCCGGGTTGGCCATGGGCAAAGCCAATGCCCTACCACTATGCTATTGATCCAGCCTCCCAGGCAGGCGGCTGGGAAGGACAAGGGGCTCCCTCCCTCGGGTTGCTCTCCCACCTCCCCCAGTGCTCTGCCCCTGAGCCTAGGAGGACACAGCGGCCATTACTGTGCACTGGCAGGAACCTTGGCACTGAGCCTGGTAACGGCCCCGCCCACTTCTGCTTGGCGTCTCATTTGCATCTGCTTTGCATAATGGCTCCTTTCTCGACAGTGCTGCCCTCCCCCCCCCCCCCCCGTGGTTCCCCAGAAGTCAGCCCTAGGCCCAGCTGGCTTGTGCTTCCCCTCGACGCTGGCCCTTTGCTCCCAAAAAATTCCCCAACCCACCAGGATGAACTTTGTACTCAGTGGGTAAGACTAGGTGGGAAGTGGCTGTTGACTCCACTTTTTAATTTTTCTGTTTTTGTGGGGGTCACACAAAAGCTACGGGCTTACTCCTGGCCCTGCCTGTGCTCAGGAATCAACCCTGGCAGTGCTCGGGTGCTCTGCCTGGTGCCGAGAATTAAAGCAAAGGTCCTGCTTGCCGAACCCCAGCCCCTGCCTCTGTTTCTTTTTCTGTTTTTGGTTTTTGGGCCACATCCAGAGGTGCTCGAGGCTGGCTCCTGGGATCACTCCTGGGGCGCTCAGGGGTTGGTTACTCCAGCCTCTGTGCTCAGGGGACCCTCTAGGATGCTGCAGGTCAGCTGCATGCAAGGTCAGTGCCCTCCCTGCTGGTTTATCGTTCTGGCCTACCTACCCCAGTTTCTCAGGTGGGTGCATCATATGCCCCTCAGGGCCAGGGTCACGGGAGATGTGAACCCAGAAAGCTAATGACTCCCCCCCACCCCTGTGCCCCTTTCCTCTCTCTCCAGGCCTCGGGGGCCAGAAACTGGGTTTGCAGGCCAGGAAGTGGGGAGGCCTTGTCTCCAAAACACAAACTCAATTAAACCCGAACCCAGACACTCCACTTCAGAGCCTGCCAGCCCTGCATGAGGCCCAGCTGGCTTGGAGACCCCCCCAGCCCTGGAGTCTAGGAGGGAGTTGAGGTACATCACTCACCTGTCACCCCAGGAAGGTTGCGGCGGCTTCCCGTGGAACATGTTTTCATAGTCAGGTGAAGGGGTACTGGGAGGTGCTGCCGCCGCGGGGGGCGGCCGGGGGTTCCGGGCTCGGCTACTGTACCTTGGCTGGCGACTGGAGCCGGGCCTAGATGCGTCAGACACTGCCCATGCCTTGGCCTGGCCCTGGCCCAGGCTGCTCTGGGCACCCCGGCGGCTTCGCAGCTTCCAGACCCACCAGATCCCCGCGGCCCCTCCAAGCGCCAGGACCACGCACACTCCGGCCACTATCCCCCCGATGGAGGCCGCGCTCAGCCCGTGGGGACACTGGGCTCCCAGGAAAAGGGTGAGGTTCTGAGTGTGGTTCGAGCCCTCGGGGTGGCACTGCGGGGCGTCACTGCAGTTGTTGCGGGCCTCGTGCCAGGGGCCCAGGGCGCAGGCACAGACCGAGCGCAGCTCCAGCAAACACCGACGGCCCAGCTCCGCGTCCACCTCGGCCAGCGGGTTCCCCCTCGCGTCCAGGACCCTAAGATTTTTCAGTTCCGCAAAGAAGGTGCCAGGGAGTCTCTGCAGGTTGTTCCTGGACAGGTCCAGGACCTTCAAACCGCTCGCCTGCATCTTGCCCTGGAGGACTTTCAGACCTTGGCTGCTCATGTTCAAACATTCAACGTCGGGTGTGTAGGACCAGTTGGCCACTGGGGGGGCCGAGTCGCAGGACAGTTCCTGGGCACCCCCGGCCTCCAGAAGCAGCAGCTGGGACAGCAGCCACACCAGGACGAGCCCCATCCAGCCCCCTGCGCCCAGGACAAAACAAGAGAGAATAGACACTTGAGATGTTGCCGGGCCTGTGGTCACCTTCTCGTCCCCTCAGCACCCTGGCCGCTCCTATTTTTAGTGCTCAAAGCCACCGCCACCGCCTCCAGGGCGGCCTCCACATGGCCTCGGGCTGTCCCTGCCTGGCTTGGCCTGTCACTTGGGTCTCTGGGCTCAGTTTCATCCTCTGCAAAATGGGTCCATGACTGTGGGGGAATCTCTCTGTCTTGGGAAGAGAGACAGAAAGACAGACAGACAGACAGAGATAGAGAGAGGAGAGAGACAGAGAAGAGACAGAGAGAGGAGAGGGGGAGAAAGAGAGAGGAGAGAGACAGAGACTCAGACAGACAGACAGAGAGCAAGCAGGCCTGTGGTCACCTAGGTCCAACCCTGCCTAAACTCCAGCCGCCATCACACCCAGGAGTACATGCAGCCTCCCCAGAAATACTTTGGGGATCCAGAGTGCTCCCTGCTCTACTCCAGTAGCTGCCAATGGCAGGCAAGTGGGCTCCTCCTAGGATGGGGGCCCCTAGCCCCTTGTGCAGCACCTAGGTCTCACCTCACCCCTACCTTCCAGGTCCTCGGACGCACCTCCCCCAGCCTTGCCAGCTCTCCGAGGAGGGGCTCCGACCTTGGGTCCTGGGCTCCCTGGCAAGCGGGGTGAGGGCTGGGCGCCCTGGGCAGGGTCGTGGCTGTCCCAGCGCAGTAGTTCCTCAGGCTCCAGCCCGTAACCCTCAGGAAGAGGAACTGGTGTTTGTCTGGGAAGCGGGAGGGGAAGAATGAAGAAGACTTGGGGATCCGCCTCACCCCTTGACCCCCCCTAGGCCTCCAGGCCCCTAGTTCTCACGGGAGGGGGAGGGGCCCCCACATCCCGCTTCCTTCTTGCTGGAACCCACAAAGGGACCTTCCTGCAGGTTCCTCTTCATTCACCTCATTCATTCATTCAGTGACCTGAATTCACCCTTGCAGAGATGACCCCGCCCCACCCAGAGGCCGGAGCAGCACACCCCCAAGTCAGGTTCAAGAGAAAGGACAGAACTAAACAGAACCCCCTTCCCCCACCCTTATGGAAGGACCCATAAGAATTGGGAGCAGGCCAGAAGGAAGGAGACCTAGGAAGGCTTCCTGCAGGAGGCGGCTTTGACTAGGACTTCTACGTGTGGATAGGAGTTTGTTGCAGGTTCCTAAAACCTGCTTTTGACACTTCAAGTGCCGTCATTTCTCCCAGAAGACCCCCACATGCTGGTGTCACGTGCCCCCTGAAAGATGGACCCCTTCTGCTGACTCAGGCATCCAGGGTCTGGTTCCCCTTCTCCCAATATTTGCATGTTTGCCTAAGCGTGGACAAATGGATGACGAATGGACAGGCTGAAGGAGGAAGGAGGAAGGCAGCTACATGCCAGACAGACCCCCTGGGTCAGCAGCTTGGGGAGCCTGAGCTCCAGGGGCACAGAAAGGAACCAGATGGAAATGGGGGGCAGGGGAGGCAAAAGAGGGTTCTCATTCCTGCCAAGGATCGCCTAGAAATGACGCAGGAACCACAGGGCTCGCCTGACCAGGAGGACTGAGGGGTGTCGGCAGGGGCAACTGGAGTGAAGGCCCCAGATGGGGCTTGGGGTGTTTGGGGGGGCTTGAGCCACACCCGGCAGTGCTCAGGGCTACGCTCAGGGATCACTCCTGGCAGTGCTCAGGGGACTTTTTGAGAGTGCTGGAAATCGAACCCGGGCTGGCCACTTGCAAGACAAACACCCTCGCACTTCTGGGGCCCTGTGGGGTTACATTTCTAATTGTAGGTCACCACCAGGGCAGGGGAAGGAACAGGAAGAGCAGAGTTTGGGGGTGTGTGACAGACAGAGGGAGGAGGGCCCACACGTCTGTCTTTTATTTTGGGGTCTGAAGCGATGTAACAGCCAAAGGGTGTCCTGCTGACCCCTTTCAGCACAGAGGAGAACAGGCAGGACCTTTGTGGCAGGCCAGGCCAAAGAGGGTTCCTGACAGGTCCCCCAAACCAGCCCGAGCCTCTGAGGAAAGAAGGAAATGAAGAAAGAGGAAGCGGTTGGCACCTGAATTGGCTGGCCCTAGGAGAAGGTGCCAGGAGCTTTTGTGGACTCCCCTCTCTGGCAACGGGCCCCCTCCCTGTTGCCCCTAGAGCTGCCACCTCTTGCCCCCAAGACTGTCTCCCTCAGAACAGTCTCAGGAACCAACTGGAGAGGGACTCAGCTTTCTCCTGCCGCCAAGGCCTCCTGAGTCCTGGGCAGTGGCAGAAACGAAGCCTGTTTCTGGGACTGGCCCAAACTGGGGTTCCATGACCCAGATCACCTTGGAAGCTCTTCCTTGTGTTGTTCATTTTATTTAATTTTTACTTGGGGGTCCACACCCAGTGGCACTCAGGGCTGACTCCTGGCTCTGCACCCATGAATCACTCCTGGAGGTGCTCAGGGACACGATGAAATGCCAGAGATAGAACCTGAGCTGGCCGCGTGCAAGACAAACTCCCTCCCTGCCTTGCTCTTGGCTCAGGCCTTTTTGTTTTGTTTTCTTTTGGTTTTGGGTCACACCTGACAGCACTCAAGTGTTACTCCTGGCTCTATGCTCAGAAATCGCTTCGGGCAGGCTTGGGGGACCATTTGGGATGCTGGGATTTGATCCACTGTCCTGCATGCAAGGCAAACGCCCTATCTATGCTATCTCTCCGGCCCTTCTGGCCTTTTCGTATTCTTCATTTAAAAACAGACTTTTGGGGCCCAGAGAGATAGCACAGAGGCATTTGCCTTGCAAGCAGCCGATCCAGGACCAAAGGTGGTTGGTTCGAATCCCGGTGTCCCATATGGTCCCGTTCCCCCCCCCCCCCCCCCCCGTGCCTGCCAGGAGCTATTTCTGAGCAGACAGCCAGGAGTAACCCCTGAGCATTGCCGGGTGTGGCCCAAAAACAAAAAACAAAAAAAAACAAAAAAACAGACTTTTGGGGCCGGAGCGATAGCAGTAGGGTGTTTGCCTTGCACGTGTCCAACCCAGGATGGACCTGGGTTCGATCTCTGGCATCTCATTGGGTCCCTTGAGCCTGCAAAGAGCGATTTCTGAGAGCAGAGCCAGAAGTAACCCCTGAGAGATCCAAAAACAAAACCAAAAAGTAATAAATAACAATAAAATAAAAACAGACTTTTGAACCCAGGCGCCTCTGAAAATTCCCCTTCTCAGAAACCTGTAATTGTGAAGGGCACGTGTAGTTGTGACCATCCAGAAACTTCCCCAATTAGTCTCCAAAAATAACAAATAAAAAAAACGGAAGAGATTTGGATTTGGGCAGAGATCGTGATGGAGCTTAGATCTGGGGGTGGGAACGCCCTGAATTCCCTGCACTAGGCCTGATTTTCCCTCCTGCCACCTTCATTCTTAGCAGGAGGCAGTTCCAGTACTGGTTTCCTGCGAGGATGCTAGCAGGGCACAGAGACATCAAGACTCTGGCCCCGGGCCACACAGCCAAGAAGTGGAGGGTCAAATGAGAAGTGGAAATCCCCCTCCCAGCTGTAGGGACCCCTCTATTCCCAGCAGGCTTTTCTTTATTTCTTTGTTTTGGGGCCACATTCAGTGGTACCCAGGGCTGACTCTTGGCTCTGCGCTCAGGAATCAATCCTGGAGGTGGTCAGGGACCCTATGGAATGTGGGGATCAAACCCAGGTCGGGCCCGTACAAGACCAATGCCCACCCCTCTCCCAGCACAATGGCCTGATACAGGGTCCTCAGAGGTCTCCCCATGACCTTGGTGTTGTCCTTTTCTTCCCAGGGTCCAGGAAAATTGTCCAGGGATTCCCCCTAAGTGCATGCAGGATGCTTTGAATCTCCCCCCCAAAACTGGGAGGACTTTTTTGTTTTGATTTTGGTCCACACCAGGCTGCGCTCAGGACCAACATCTGATGGGGGCTCACCTGGTTCTCCTCCCTATCTCCGTTGTTTTCGATTTTGCCCCCCAAACCATATAATCTTTCTTTTTTGGGGGGGGTTTGGGGCCACACCCGGCGATGCTCAGGGTTCACTCCTGGCTCAGTGCTCAGGATCGCTCTTGGCAGGCTCGGGGAACCATATGGAATGCCGGGGGGATCGAACCTGGGTTGGCTGCGTGCAGGGCAAACGCCCTACCGCTGTGCGACTTTGCTCTTGGACTTGGTGACCCGCGCAGGGCCCAGGGTAGCCAACCGGCAGCAGCCCCAAACCGCGTCCCCAAGGGCACCGTGGCTCTCTGCTGCCACCGCGCGGCCATTATTGGGTATGACTGTTCTGGTGGAGCTTGGATCACTGCGAGCTGCCCCATCGGACCCACCGGGCAGCGGGGGTTGCTATTTGTTTTGTTGTTGTTGTTTTTGGTTTTTGGGTCACACCCGGCAGCGCTCAGGGGTTCCTCCTGGCTCTACGCTCGGAAATTGCTCCTGGCAGGCTCGGGGGATCATATGAGATGCCAGGATTTGAACCCCCTACCTCCATCCTATCTCTCCGGCCCCTGCTATTTGTTTTTTTATATTTATATTTTTATTTTTAGTGTTTTAAGCTTTTGGGCCACACCCTGCGGCGTTCAGGGGTTCCCCCTGGCTCAGCGCTCAGAAATCGCTCCTGGATGCCGGGGATCAAACCCGGGTTAGCCGAGTGCAAGGCAAACGCCCTACTGCTGTGCTATCTCTCCGGCCCTGGGGGTTGCTATTTGTCTGGGCAATCCTAGTTGGGCGATAAGAGGTGTGTAGGGGGGTTCAGTCCCTATATAGCGGGGTCTGGCGCGCAGAGCGGTTCTCCGCAGTGCCTGATGCTGTAAATTATGTAAATGCAAAAGTGAAAGCTGGGGACACATGCAGGGTTCTGGCCTGTGGTTTGCAAGTTTGCAGGAAGGTGCACCCCGACCACTGGAGCCCCAGGGGTGGGGTTGAGGGGGTCATTAAGCAGCTGGGGCGGCAAGGGAGTCCCTGGGGAGCACAGACCAGCCACATAGGCTGCCTATTGGGGAGTCCCAGAACTGTTTGGAGGAATCAAGTTGGGGGGGCTCTGAGCTCGGCCTACAGGCCGCAAAAGCTGGGCTTGGCTGGAGCACCGGACTGCGGCCTGGTTTTGCTCATTTGCTGCTGCCTTGATCCCCACCCCACCCCACCTAACCCCGACTCCCTGCCGAGTCAAATCCAAGCTGGTGCCCAACCTGGAGAACTTTCCAGACACTTTCCTGCAGCTCTGCCCTTTGCCTGCATCTCCCAGGTCTGAAGTATCCATGAATCGCCTCCAAATCCCTAGTCTGTCCCCCATCCCAGTCCTCCAGCAGCCAGAAAGGCACTGAGGTGGGGCTGCTGCCTCAGTTTCCCCCACCCGTAACAATGTAGCTCCCTGCTCCCTGATCTATTGGCGCTGGTGCGTGGGAAATCTCGCAGGTACCCCGTTATATCTGAGCCTCAGAGGCAGAGCCTGCGCCCTTCCCAGGCTGGGGGTTTTGTCGGGGGGCCTTGGAAAGTCCAGGAGGTCCTGGAGCGAGATGAGGGACAGCGGGGAGGGTGTTGACCTTGCACGCGGCCTACCGGGGTTCGATCCCAGGTCCCCCATAGCACAGCCAGGAGTGATTTCTGACAGAGCCAGGAGTGAGCCCTGAGGGCCGCCTAGTTGGCTAAAATAAATCAGCAAAGAAATGAAAGTGACCGGGAGAATAGGGGGCCTGCCCTCGCCCCCTTTCCTGGGACTTCAATTATGGGGGGACAGGACAGCTCTGAACCACCTTCCCACTCCGAATATCAGGTCCCAGCAAGGCCGGGCTTATTAGAGAGAGGCCTGGAGGAGGGACTAAGAGGAAGGAGGCCCTAGAGGAAGCGCAGACAGGGAGGGGCAGAGGAAGTGGAGATTGGGGGCAGCAGGACCGGCTCACCGAGCCTGGAAAGGTCAAGTTCCAAGAGAGGGGGCAGCGAGAGGCGGGCGGGGCCGGACACCCCCCTCCAGGCAGTCCTGGGGCTCCGGCACAGGGTATTAACCTCCCACCGCGAGCTTGCACCGGGCCTGGGGACCCCTCCTTCGCCCAAGGCCGAGAGGAAGCGCTGGGAGGGGGAGGAAATGCCAGGAAGTGGGAAGGGCGGGAGGGCTCCCCAATTCCCAGCCGGGCCAGTCGGGATGGAGGCGGGGCGGCCTGGCCATTCCCGTCTCAGCGGGTGAGCGGGGGGTTAGGGTTGGGACGTCCCGGCCCAGCCTGGGGCGGAGCGACTCTAAGAGCGGGTGTGGGGGGCGCGCACAGGGCCCGGTGGAGCTCTGAGCCTGAGCGGTACAAAGGGGTAGCCGGAACTTTCCATCGGCTAGGCCCCCGAGCCCCGAGGGTGCGCACGGGCCCCCCCCCAGTGGCCTGAAGTGAAGGGGGAGCACAGGGCCCCAGTGCTGGCAACTGGGTGCGTTTGGGCCTCACAGGAACTGGGGGGGGGGGGCTTGAAAGTAGAGAGGTTTGGCCGGACTCGGGGGCACGGGACCTCCCTAAGGTGGAGAGTTGGGGGCATAGAGCTGCGACCCCCCACAACCTATTATCTCTGGAAAAGCTTTTGGAACAGATGTAGGGGCCTACAGATGGGGTGCCAGAAGTGTTTCCCCCAAGCAAGCCCAGAAGGGCCTCCAGGTACCGGAGCTCTCACTCCGGCCCAGGCTGGGGTTGAGGGCACTTTGCACGAAAGTGGGGAGACAGGCGCCCCAGAAATTGCACACTGACACCAGAAACTCGGGAAGAACCAGTGGCAATGCGGTGGGCTTGGGAGAGCTGGGAAGGTGCCCTGGCTTCGGCCAGGAGACCATAGTCCATTGAAGGTGCCGGGTGCTCAGGGAGGTCCCAGGATATGGGGTCAGAATTTGGGGTCCCATTTGAGCCCAGCTGTGCACTCAAGTCTCCAGGGACCCCTCCAGCTCGGGATGACCCCAGGATGCCCAGCCCAGGCTCTTCCCTACACCAAAGGATGGCCCTGGGGGTGGACATGGATGGGCTGTCAAGGTAAGTGATGGGGAGACAGGGGTGGGGTGGAAGGAGTGGGGGGCCAGGGTCAGGCCCAGCATGGGCGGAGCCAGTGCTGGGTGAGGGTATGCATGAGTGGGCTGAGTCAGATCTGGGACCTGGTCTTTGCAGATTACTTATGCTGGACTAATGCCACTCCCTGCCTGGCCTGTTCTGTCTGTCCCAGGTACCCAGGGATGATGGCAAGATGGTACCAGGTTGGCCTTTCCTGCACTTCTTCCGCGGTTGTCCAAGGTCTTCCCAGCTCTGAGCTTCATGGAGGTAACAGGCAAGTCTGCTAAAGCTTAACTGAATTTTAGGGGTCTGTGGGGCTCTTCCAGGACCCTAACAAATAAACCTTAGTTTTGTTGTTTGGACTCCATTTTGTTTTTAAGCTGCTCTGGAAGGTTAATGAGCATGGGGTATGTGTGTGTGGATGGAGTGGGGAAATTAAATGGGAGCGACAGGGAACTCTAGACAGGCAAACACGGTAGTACTGGCTTTATTGGGGTGTCAGGGAGGGGCTGTGACTGAATCTCAGTTGATCTCGGGCTCCTCGGCCTGTGAGTGCCCGTTGGCTGCTGCTTCCTGGAGAGGCTGGGCGCAGGCAGCGACCCCGGGCTCATCGTGTATCACTACTGGCCGCTCCATCTTGTGCTCCAGGAACATGTGGTTCTGCGGCGGGAGCCCCACGCAGGCGCTGTAGGGTCAGGGATGGGGACAGTCACTTTGGGGCCCGGCACAGCCTGTGTTTTGGGTTTCTGCATGCAATGCCAACGGCTGTGCTC
This sequence comes from Suncus etruscus, assembly GCF_024139225.1. NCBI lineage: Eukaryota > Metazoa > Chordata > Mammalia > Eulipotyphla > Soricidae > Suncus > Suncus etruscus. Next base: position 91,998,206 of record NC_064862.1, on the reverse strand, counting down.
CACTCCCCCTGCTGCTGCCTGGGACAGGCCCGGGTTGTAGGGGAGGGAAGGGGTGGGGAAAAGCACCCACCGTAGAATGTTCTCGATGCAGCTGCGCTGGCGGAAGAGCGCGTTGATCACGGGGCTGCCGGGTGGCGCAAGCGGCGCCTTGAAGAGGAAGGAGAGCAGGGACAGCACCGAGTGGAAGCCCTGGGGCTCGGGGTCGAGCTCCGTGCAGAAGGTGACGCGCTGGCAGAGCTCGGTCAGCAGCACCAGGTCCAGCATGATGGGCGCAGCCAGCAGCGAGTCCTGCGCGCAGGCGTGAGGGTCAGAGCCAGCGGGGTCATGGGGTCAACAGCCCCTACGGGGAGACCTCCACCTACCTCACAGGTGTTATGCAGCACCAGCGTGTTGGTGCCACCCAGCATCAGCTCCGAAGTGTACTCGTCCAGGGCGCGCTTGCTGTCCCCCACAAAAGGCACATACTTGATGACCACCTGAGGGGCAGAGGGGGGGAAATTTGTCACCTGGGGTCCCGCCCTAAGGCCCCCAAACCACGCCCCTGCTCCATCAAGCCACACTCCCGAAACCAACAGGCTTGCAGCAGGCCAGAGCCTGACAACTGGCCCCGCCCATTATGGGCAGCCCCGCCCCTGCAGCACCAGGCTACGCTCATTGGCTCCTAGGGATAGGACACGCCCTCTAGCACCAGATTTCACGTAGCCACGCCCACTCACCATCCCAGTCCCAGGAAGGTTCTCATTGGTGTGCCACACCACAAGTAACCTTAGGCCCCGCCCCTGGAAGGCCAAGCCACGCCCCCTGGCCCCTGCCCCACTCACGCAGTGGTCGGGCTCCTCGCCCTCTGCATAGAGCACCGGGTTGCTGAGCACCATGTCGTCCACCACGTTGCTCTTGGACACCTCCTTGGAGCGGAACTGCAGCGGCCCAGACAAGTTGCGCCCGTCATTGTTGCCCAGGTGGTTGTAGCTCACGATGGACCTGGTCTGGGGGCACAGGGCCGAGCCAGCTGCAGCAAGCGCCTGGGTGGTCCTTGCATGCACCCACCCAGCCACGCCATCCAAATCCCCCCAGCGCCTTAGCTGCCGGGCGGCCCCCCAACCTTGAGGCCTGAGCCGATGAGGAAGTCCACCAGCACAGACTTGACCTTGGTTTGCCCGGACTTGAAATCGTCCCCGCCTACGAAGACGTGGTGCTGCCGGGCTAGCTCAAGGGCGCCGGGCACCAGTGTGTTCTGCGGGGACCCGTTGAGGAAGGCGCAGCCCTCCAGGATGCTGGCCACGGCGAAGAGTGTGGACGGAGACACCTCCAGGCCTAGCTGCGGGGTGGTGGTGGTAAAAGCAAGGGCTGTCAAGGCGTGGACAGAGAAATGGGGTGTAGGGACTCTCCCAACCCTCACCCCTGCGCAGGCGCCCACCTCGATGGTGCGGAGCAAGTTCTCAGCCGTGTCGTTGAGGCCCCTGGACACCTCGCAGAAGCGCTCCGTGTTGGCTGTCCACATGACGATCACTTTGTCCAGGCCGGCCTTACTGCGGAAGTCGCGGATGTCCCTGCGGATCTGCTCCAGCTGGTGGGGAGGGGATGTGGAGATTGGAGGGGCAGATCGTACAAGAACCCAACAACCCCCGTGTGGTCTGGGATGGGTGCTCCCGTGCCCAAGTGTCAGGAAAAATAAAAGTGCTGGAGTGAATGCACAGCAGGGACAGCATTTAACTTGCAGGAGAGCGGCCCCCCCCCCCCCCGTCATTTCTGAATGCAGAGCCAGGAGTAACCTGAGCACCATCGGGTGTGGCCTCCCCCCACCAAAAAAAAAAACAACAAAGAAACTTGGGGGTCGGGTGTGGAGTGCAGAGGGAAACCCCAGAGCCCGAGGCACCCTCCCACCTGCTCTGCACGCGAGCCCAGGATGACATTGTCGGCGCGCGTGCTCTGGTTGGCAGCGATGAACTCGGGAATGTAGACGGAGGGTCGGGGCTTCAGTGCCTCCATGTGCCCCCACAGCTGCTCCTGCAGATCCCAGTCCAACACTTGCGCTCGGCGCATCGCCTCGGCCAGATTCAGCGACGAGATGTCCCAGCCTGGGAAGTGTGAGGGGGTTGGGGGAGTCCCGGGTGAGGCCTCTGCAGGGGTGGGGAGGTGAGGCGACCCCCTCCAGCTCCAATGAACCAAGCAACCCTTATCCCCCCTCGTTGGTTGTTTTGTTTTCCCCCTCCCGGGGCCCACCCACCGTCGAACTGCAGGTCTCCGGGCGCCACCATGGGCAGCAGCGCGCTGAAGGGCACGAAGACCTCGCGGCCCGAAGCGTCCAGGCCGAGGCTCACCGTGCCGGCCTGCGTCAGCGAGCCGTAGTAGTTGGCCTCCTGCGGGGAAGGCAGGCGGGGCGCGCGGGGGTCAGCGCCGGACAGATAGGCAGGGGGCACCCCGCGCGCCTCTGCGTCTTCCCCTTCCTTCCCCTTCCCCCACGCCGGGCCGGGCCGGGCCGGACCCACCTTGCGGCCGCTGCGCGTGGGCCACGACAGGCGCAGGCGGTTGGCCAGAACGGCGGCGGTGAGCGTGGTGCCGTTGTTGCCGCCCCAGCCCACCAGCATGACGCCGAGCCGGGGCACCTGGCGGGCGGTGCGGAAGGAGAAGCGCGTCGTGGAAGGGCGCACCTGGACACGGAAAGGCCGGGTGGGGTGGGCGCGGTGAGCCGGGCGACGGCGGGAGGCTCCTCACTCGCACCCCTGCAGCCCCGCACCCGGCAGCCCCTCCGCCACCTTGAGCACGCCGCCCTCCCGTCGGACGCTGCTGGTCCGGTAGTCGTACTGGGCCTGGATGGCGTCGGGGCTGTAGGTCACATCGGGGCTGTCCACCAGCAGCTGCTCGGCGGCCTCCATGGCGGCGGGAGAGTGGGCTGGGGGCGCAGGGGAAACGACGGGTGCTGAGCAGGGGGGAATGCTCGCCTCCCACCCCGCCACGCGCCTCCCCGGGGCCCGCGCGCACCTCACTCACCGGCGTGGAGCGGCTGCGAGCGAGGTCGAAGGCGGATGGGGCTGCGGCGCTGGGGGCGCGCGGGCTCCTAGAAAAAGACCCCGGCCCCGCCCCCGGCCCGCCCCGCCCGCCCGCCCGCCCGCCCGCCAGGGGAGGGGCGGCCGCGGCCTTGGGCTCGGGTCGGAGGTGCCCCCCGCCCCCATCTCCTCTCCCCGCCTGCGAGGCCGGACCTGGGAAACTGAGGGCCGGGTCGGGAGCCCCCCAGCTCCAAAGCGCGCAGCCGGCACCGGTGACCCCGTCCCCGACCGGCGGCGTCTTTTGTGGGGGCCCGGCCTCTGTGGGCCTCGGTTTCCCCACCTGCGGCCCTCGGCGGGGGCGGCGGGGCAGCGGCCGAGATAAGCGAGCCGGGCGTGGGAACGCGCGGGAGGGCGCGGGCGGCTCCCCCGGAACTTTCCAAAACAAGCGGCCTCCCCCGGCGGCAAAAGTTTCCACGCTGGAGCCTGCCCAGCCGGTGGGGGGCCGGGAATGCAGCGACCCGCGGGGCCCCGGCTGGAGCCCGGTGGGAGGTGCGCGCGGACGCAGCCCCGGAGTCCGGTTGGCCCGAACTCTGCCCGGGACCCCTCGGCAGGCTGGTTGGGGGGACGGGGCCGGCCTCGGGGAGAAGCCTGCCGTGGGGGCGGGGACGGGCCGCGCAGCTGCCCAAGTAACTCGGCTTCCAGGCCCACATCGCAGCCCTGACCCCTGGACCCCTTAATCCCCGGCCTCAGGGCCGCCGCCCGCCCCCAAGCGTCCTTGGAGCCGGACTCTGGCCTGGACCCAGGGACGCGGGCCGGCTGCCCCCGGGGGGCTGTTCCAGGCGGCAGGACCCCCTGCGGGCGCTGGCCCGGCCCTGCCCCCCGCGCCCCACCCTGGCCCGGTCCCCTCGAACAAAACACTCGCCGCGGGGCGCGGGGCTGATTCGGCTGGAGCTTTATTAAACGGCTGAAAGGCAGCATCGACCCGTTCTGGCTCTGTTAAGAAAATATCGGGGCCTCAAGTCCGGCTGCGTTTCAATGTAACATTTTGGCAAAAGTGAAGAAAGTCTTGTAAACACCGACTCACTCCATGGCTCAAAGGCGGTCGAGGCGAGGCGAGGCAGGGAAGACGGTTCAATAACTTAGACCACATTCGGCGAGTGGGGGGGCGACAACTGGGGTAAAAGACGACCTGGGGGGTTGGCTGCCCGCCTTGCGGGGGCCAGGGCAGAGGCACCGAGCTCCCCAAGGTCGGAAACGCAGAAAAATACTTGGAATCTAGACGGATCCATTTCCCATCTTGGGGGCCAGCCCTGCCCTGCCCTGCCCTGCCCCGGGTGGGAGGGAGTCGACTTTGGGCAGCTCGTGGGGGGCGCCCGTGGCAAAGGAAAACAGCAGCTCTGGCACCTCGGCGCCCCTAACTCCTACTTCGGCCTTAGCCACGTAGCCTCTGGGGGCCCAGGCTTGCGTACCACGTGTGCGCACACTCGTCCCCCCAGCCACACACACACAAGACGCACGCGCACCACACACACATGCACAGCCACCATCTGGGGGGCTCCTACACTAGGCACAGGGACTAAGCAGCAGTTGGGGTGTCCGTGGAGCGTGTCCGGGCGCCTCCCCGCCGCGGCCAGGCCCTCCCTGAGTGCAGACAAGGCGCGTCCCGGGCCCCACAGCAGGCCGGTGGCACAGCAGCGAAGGGGGCAACTGGCAGCGGGGGCTAGGGCGGAGGGGGGGCCGGGCAGCTGTCTCGGGGCCAGGTGAGGCCCTGAAATAGCCCCAAGGCCCAGCTGTCCCGAGCCCCATCCCGGGCAGAGCACCCGCCACCTCTCACTGCAGGGGCGCAGGCCTCTGTGGGGGGTGGGGAAGGAAGTACAAAAAGGGGCGCTTCTTCCGTACAAAAATAGAAGGGGCGTCTGGGAGGTGGAGTCGGGAAGGGGCAAGTCTCAGAGTGAGAAGACGCCTGGGCGGGTAGGCGCCCAAGGGGCGCCATGGGCTGAGGGTGGCGGCTCCACTGGCCTCGCTGGCCCCACTGGCCCCGCTGGCCCCGCTGGCCCCACTGGCCCGGGCTCAGATGAACGTGTCTTCCTCGCATTTATTCTCGGTGGAGCCTCCCTGCAGGGCGGCCGAGCAGGCTGAGGCTGAGGCTGGGGCTGGGGCCGCGGGCCGGGGCTAGGGCCAGGCACGCAGCTGCCGCTGGTCGTAGTCCGCGATGAGGCGCTTGATGTGGGCCAGTTTGCTGTGCAGGTACTCGCAGCGCTGCTTCTCCTGGCTGTAGTTGGTGTTGGTCTGCGAGGGCGGGAGGACGGGTCAGGCCAGACCCAGGCAGAGTGGGCCCAGGGACATGGGGGTGCCCGGGTCAGGTGAGGCAGGGTAGAGGGAGTCAGAGGCACGGCTGTGGACTGGTGGGCGGAGGCTCTCACCTTCTTGATCTTTCGGTATTCCTGGAGGATCTGGCCGCGGGTGGTCTGCAAGGGAACAAAGGAGACAGAGGACAATGCCCAGGCGGGCTTGTGATAACCTGTGACCCCCCGCACAATGCTGGGCGGGCAGGGGCCGCACCTCATACTCAGCGGAGCCCTGAACCAGGCGGCGGAGCTCTGCGTCCAGCTGCGTGAATCGCCGCGTGACCAGCTCGATGCGCGCGTGCAGGCCGCGGTACTCGTTGTACTCGGCGTTGAAGTCGTTCTTGTAGCTCTGCCGCTGCTCCGAGCTCACGATGGGCGCGTACTTCCTGGGGACGGGAACCGGGACGGGGGCTCAGTGACTGGGTGCGGGGGTCCAGGGAAGGCTAGACCCAAGGGTCCTGGCACACTCACAGCAGGTAGTCGGGGGTCTCCGAGGTGGACGTAGGGATGGGGACGCTGGAGCTGCTGCTGCATGTCCCGTTGAACCCTGGGGGGGCAGAGGTGGCTGAACCCCAAGATCTCGGCAGGGCAGAGGCGGGCAGATGGGAGGTGCCCCAGGAAGCAAGGAGGGGACGGAGGGAGTCCCTCCTCCCTTCCACTCCCACACCGGCAGTACTGGGCTGGGCTCGGGACCTGACTTGGTAGGGACAGCTGTGTGGGGGCCTCAGCCGTGTGATGGGCATCCCTAGGTGCCTCCCAATGACCCGTAAGTCTCAGACCCAGGTATCCAGAGCTCAGCGACCCCCACAGGCCGATTCGAGGAGTAGAGTGGGGGTCGGGGCAGGGCCCAATGGCTGGGGAGCAGAGGGGCCCCCCATGCTTCCCCCGCAGCACACCCACCCGGGGCCTCGGGCGCCTGGGCCTGGGGCCTGTCCTCAGCCGCCCGCTCCTTGTCCTTGTCCTTGTGCTTCTTGGATTTCTTCTTGGCCTTGCTGCGGGGACCGTGGGGGCGGCTGGGGGCGGCACAGTCGGGGGGCAACGGGAGGCCAGGGTGCGCGGTGGGGGCAGGCGCCGTCGCGTCCCTCCGCTCCCGATTGGCGTCCCGCCCGTCGCGGCCGCTGTGGCCCAGGTCGTTGCTGACATCAGCCAGGGGGTCGTGGGTGCGCGGGGGCTCCAGGCGTGGGGGCAGGGGCGTGTCCAGGGCGCCCAGCGGGCCGGGCGTGGGCAGCAGGGCCTCCCGCCCGTTGGCGGCGGGCTGGGCTCTCTGGGCGAAGTGGGAGATCCGCGGCTTCTTGGGGGCCAGGGGGTCCGTGAAGTCGGGCGGCGGGGGCGGGGGCTGTTTCTGAGCCAAGGGGATAGATTCAGGGGAGCTCGCAGAGCCTGCGCCTGCCACACGGGGGCGCCCTGGGCCGGCTGGCCCGGCTGCAGGGCCAAGGCCACAGGCAGGGGGGGAGCCCCGGGGAAGGGGGCAGGAGGAAGGAGGGTGGGGCGGGGTCACAGAGACTGACCCTGGAGACCACTGCACCCCCACCCTGGGCCTGCTCCTACCTGTAGTGGGGAGGAGCGGCCATGCTCCCCAGTAGGGCTGGAGCTCAATTCTGCCCGTACAGCACTAGGGCCCTGCGGCTGACACAGCTTCCTGGAGGGAGAAGCAGAAAGGGGAGCTCACTGCGGACCCCCCGCTGCTGACCACACCCCACGCTGACCTCTCTGACCCCACTGGTACCCCACTGCCGACCTCTCTGACCCCACTGGTGACTTTACCTTACCGCTGACCTCTCTGATCCCCTTGGTGACCTGAGATCCCAATGCTGACCACTGACCCCACTGCTGAGCTCACTTCTGCCCGAGATGACTTCCATGCTATCCGCTTGTGACCCCAGTGCTGACCTGACTCTACTGGTGACCTCTGACCCCACTGGTGACCCTGTTGCAGATCTCACTGACCCCACAGCCAACTCCCCTGCTGACCCTACTCTACTTTTCCCCCCGTTTTTTTGGCTTTTGGGCCACACCTCGTGACGCTCAGGGGTTCCTCCTGGCTATGCACTCAGAAATCGTCCCTGGCTTGGGGGGACCATATGGGACGCCGGGGATCGAACTGCGGTTGACCATCCTAGGTTAGCACAGGCAAGGCAGATGCCTTACCAATTGCGCAACCACTCCGGGCCCCATCTACTTTTGACCTCTGACTCCACAGGTGACCCTCCTGCTGACCTACTCCTGCCTCTGAGAGGACTCCCATGCTGCTCCACTTCTGGAGGAGTTGCCCGCCCCAAGCCCTGCCCTCCCTGGCCAGCATGTCCCCGGCCCCAAGGCCCTACCTGACCAGCACACGTTTCAGCAGCTGCTGGTCGCCGTCAGAGTAGCCGGGCCAGTCCCGCTGCACGTCCCTGTAGGCGGTGTCCTTGAGCGTGCAGGTGCTGTCGCGCGCATCCACGTTGGCCAGCTGCTGCAGGAGGCCGTCCAGCGCGTCCCTGTCGGCCGCCACCAGCCCGTCCCTCTGCAGCCGCAGGAGCAGCTCGGCCTTGCGGTAGGGCCTCAGGGCCAGCAGGTGCAGCACACGGTCCCGCAGGGGCTTCTGGGCCACGATGCCAGCCCCACTCCGCCGCACAGTGCCCGCCAGGCTGGCAGGGGCCACCCGCTTGCGCGAAGGCGCGGGGTCCACTGCTCCAGGTGCCGGCTTCCGGAGTTGCACTCGCTTACCTGCAAAAGCAGGAAACTTGGGGGCCGGGCTAGGCTTCATGATAGGTGTGGCCAGGGATAGGGCGGGGCTCCGTTCTGGTACAGGAGGTTTGGGGCCTGGCCCAGCTCAGAGAGGGGGCAGAGCTCAGGGTCAGGCCACTTAAGCCAGGGTGGGTTGGGGCGGTGCTTAGGCACAGTGGGAAGGGCCCACCTCAGCTCCCCAAAACCCTGCATAGGGGCCACCCGGTGTCCCCAGGCTCCACGCTCACCAGCTGGCAGCCCCCAAATTCCCAACCCATGCCTGATGCCCCGGCCCCCCACTCACCCATGTAGCGGCCCCCCGGCTTGATGACAATGGCGCTGCGACTGCGGGTCTCCTCCTCTGCCTGCGCCAGGCTCTGCCGCGCCTTCTGGTACGAGTCGTCGGTGGCACACACGGTGATCTTGTCTTGGACACCACCCAGGCAGGAGAGCTGCTCATGCCCGTGGCTGCAAAGCGTAGGGAGGCCGTGAGCGGCGGGAGACCGTGGGGTGGGGAGGGCAGGGTCCCCGGAGCACGGCCCCCCCGCAGTGCCTCACCTGGACACATACTGCCGGACACAGTCGAAGCTGCCCTGCGGGCCATCGCGGCCCACACTGGAGAGGTAGAAGGAGAAGGTGCGTGCCTCAGATGGGCAGTCAGGCTGCGGGATGCAGATGTGCTAAGGGGGAGACGGTGGGGTGTCACACGGAGAATGGCAGGCTGGGCAGAGCTGGGTGAGGGGCTCGGGGTTCTGTCAGCAGAGAGCTGCGGGACCACCCCAGATTCCTGGGACAGCCTGGCTTTGCCCAGGGGACAGGGGGTGGGTGGGCCTGAGGACTGGAGCTAGGGCAGGGCAGGCCAGGCTGGGCTGGGGTGGGGTGGGGTGGGGTAGATGGGCTGGGGCTGGCAGGGCTGGCAGGGAAGGCCAGACATGGGCAGCAGAGGGCGCCCCACACCTGGACACAGACAGACCCAGAATGTTCCCCAAAGGGAGTAGGGACGCACCCCCTGGGAGCATTTCTGGGAGGGAGCCTGAGGGTCCCCAGTGCCAGTGTCGGGACACCCCGAGCAGAGGGAGACTCACCCCTTGGCTTCCTTGGAACTGGATGGACGGTTTCAGTGATCCAGAGCCCTGCAAGATGGCGAAGCGGGTGTCAGAGGTCCAGAGGATGGACTCCGGGCCTCAAAACAACACAGGACCAATGCTGGATGGGCCCAGCCTGAGGCTCCTGATGGGGGTATGTGTGTCCAGCCTTTCCCGGGCCATTGGGTGCTGAGGGTGGATGGTCAGGGCCTGGGCCGGACACAAGCTCACAGCTAGGCCATCCCTGCTCGGGCCCCTGGAGACCTCCGCCACTCTTCCAGACCCCCAGTTCATATGAGCTGGGCCAACAGGGGTGAGGCAGGGCCAGGTTAGGATCAGGGCAGGAGGAAAAATTGGGGTGTCGTTCTCCTGAGCCCAGCTGTTGGGGACCCCAAGTCATATCCTGGAAAACCAGTGTCACCTGGAGGAGCAGGGACAGCAGCCATAGCCTGGACCTTCCACCTGGCTGGGTGACTAAGGGGCACCCACCGCGCCCCAGGGTGCCACAAGGCTGGCTGGCGCGGCTCCCCACACACACAGGGCAGGGAATGCCTGCTTCCCTGGGGAAATTGAGGCAGGGCCCCTGAACTGTCAGCGGGAGGGGCAGAGGGTGCCTGAAAAAAGCCAGGTTCTGAGATCGGAGCTGGCTAGGGAAGCCAGCCCCGATGGGCCCGAGGTGTGGGGGTCCCCACAGGGCAGCAAGAACGCTGGGCGGTGCGGAGGACAGGCCAACACGTTCCCTATCTCAGGTGACTGGACTGTGGGAGACCTGAGCGACCTCAGCCTCTCAGCAAAGGGTGACGGCAGCGGGGAGCGCTGTGGGCCTGGTTCTGCCCACCATACACAGGACTGTCACCCCCAAACCAGGAGGCCTTCCCGCTCAGGAGGCTACAGAGTCTGGTCCTGGGCAGGCAGAAGGTCAGATGGAAGAGGGTCACAGGCCCCTCAGCGGGACATAGAAGTGAGGGGCAGAGGCGGGAGGACAGGGAGGAGGGAGAGCAGGGGAGATGGGAAGAAGGAGGGAGAAGGAAGAGAGGAGGAACAGGGGAAGAGCAGGGGGAAGAGGGAGCAGAAGCAGGGGAAGAGAGAGCACAGGGCAGAGGCCCTCAGGACTCCTCCTGAGATGAGGTCACGCGCTGTGGGGACGGTGACCTCTGGCCTGGGCTGAGTCACAGAGGTGGATGAGAGGCAGCGCCGTCTACACCGCCCACAGCAGAGAGGCAGGAAACAGGCATAGCTTGGGGGGGGGGGGCACATCACAGGCACTGCCATCGAACAGTCTCAGGGTGGTCCCAGCGCAGTCAGTGACAAACCCCCTGACACACAGAAGACACGGGCCACACACTGAGAGACAGACTTGAACATAGACACACGACACGCATTGGCTCAGTCCCCACTGACACCCCCGGCTGCTCCCTCACTAACGCCCAAATCCCAACTCCTGTCATGTCCTGGGGACCCTGAAGTCAGTGGGGGAGATGGTAAGTTAGGGCCCCCTGCCACTGGAGCTGCCCCTGACACAGCTGCATTGAAAAATGAGCCACCCCACCCCACCCCAGGGCCCCCCAAACACAGTAGAGCACTCCATCCCAAACATACCCCCCCCCGCACATTTCCCCAGGCCCTCACGTACCCGTGGGTCCCCCCGAAACGGGCCCTGACCACAGAGGAGTCTTAGGCTGGGAATGTTTGTCACCCCACTGCCCAGTGTCCCCCAGAGGTGTCCCCAGAGGCCTTCGGCGAGACTGCCCAGGGGTGCAGATCTGGAGTGGGGTGGAGGGATGTGGAGAAACCCAGGGGGACATGAGGGGATTGTGAGGAGGGGATATGGGGTGACATGACAGTAGTGGGGAAATATAAGAGCACTGGCAGTACACCCACATTCCCGCAGGGAAAAGGAGGTTCAGGGTCCTGAGGGCTTCGGGAGGGGAAGGTCCTGGCCAAACCTCTCAGGGTGGAACCCAGGCCCCACCGACACTCCCCAGGGCCCCACAGGCTGTGGGCCTCCTCTAGGCAGGCCACCCCACTGCGCAAGAGGAAGGAGCAGGCCTCCTGTCAGGCCCTCCCGTCCCACCGGTAGATTCTGGGGAGCCTTCCTGTCCGTGCCACCCAGGATTCACAAGGCAAAACAAACAGCTGCGCTGGGCACAGGGTCCTGGCGCCCCTCCGGGAAGAGGAAACCGGAGCCCAGCAGAACCCTTGGCCCGACTTGCCTCTCCTGCTTGGGCAAAGGCAGCCGCCGGGCCTGGCCAGACTGGGGCCGGGCGAGGATCGAGGGTCGGGTGGGGGGCCCCCAGGATCTGACAGGGTGCCAGGGCGAAGCTCCCGCCACCCCTGTCGCGAGGGGGCCCTGCCAAGAGGGTGTCGCCGTCACCCCGCTTTAAAAATAGCCGCGGGTGCGCTGGACGCGGGCGGGCCTTCCGGGAGGCCCCGGCTCGCCGCCAGCCCCGGCACCGGCACCAGCACCGGGCGGCCAGGTACCAAGTCCACCTGGGCCGGGGCTCGGGGCTGGGTGGGTGGGGAGGGAGGGACAGCCCAGCCAGGCTCGGCGCGGACCCCTCGGGTGGCTCTACCCGCCACCAAGGGCTGCCCGTCCTACCCGGAGGGGTCCCCCGGGACGGCAGGGGCGTAGGGACGCGCCCACCCGGCCCAGCCCGGGGCGCAAATTCCGGGCTGAGCGCAGGAAGGAGCCGCCGCATACCTGCCCGCTTACTGTGCGCCCGCCGGGCCCGCGCCGCCTCCGAAGCCCCGCAGACCCCGGGAGCCCGGGCCCGGTGCGGGGTGCCCAGGACAGCCAGGGGCCCGCGGGAGGGCTCCCCCGGGGCGCGGGGACGCCAGGGCGGAGCTGCCAGGCGCGGGGCAGCCTCAGCTGCGGGACCCCAGCGCGGAGCCGCCCCGAGGTGGGGGACCCCGGGGGGCCCCGACACCCCGAGAGCCCCGGCGCCCCGCCCCGCCGAGGGAGGCCCCGCCGAGGACCCCGGAGCTGCCGGAAGTGCGGGCAGCGCGGCCGCCCCGGGCCCGCCAGGTGCCAGGTGAGCCGGGGAGGGGCCGGGCCCCCGGCCGGGCCGCGGGGCGCTCACCTGGCAGGCGCGGTAGCTCTCGAAGGCGCGCAGGGCGCTGTCGGTGAGCTTCACGTGCAGCAGCGACACCCGCGGGCCCGCGCCCGGCCGCCCGCACGCCAGCCCGTAGCTCCGAGCCTCCTTCAGCGCCGCCATCTTGCGCCCGTCGCCGCGGCCGCCGCCGCCTGCGCTCACGCCCCGCCCCGCCCCGCCGCCCGCCGACGCGCTGCATTATTCATGAGGGCGTGCCGGCCACGCCCCCGAAACGGGCCAATCAGCGCCGCTGACGAGGAGCCGGGCGGGAGTCCGGCTCCCTAGGCCACGCCCTCTTCCGGGTTCGGCCGCGGGCTCGATTATTCAAGACACGCCCACTCCTTGACCACCCGGAGTGGCGTCCGGCGGGTGGGGACCCCGCCTCCCCTCCCGAAGCCGCTTCCGCGCTCAAACCCCGCCCCCTAAGCCCCGCCCCGTGGATGCATTATTATTCATCAGCCTGACTCAGCCTGGCGCTCGCGTTAGACCCCGCCCCTCAAGCCGCTGACGCGAGGCGTTCTTTTGGAGGCTTCCTCCACACTTCCGTCTTTGGTTTCCGTGCGGCGCCGCGGAGGGCGTGGAGGGGCGGGGCCTGCGCGGAGCACGTGGCCGGGCGGGGCCGGCGGCTCGTGCCCAGCTGTGGGGGCGTGGTCATGCAAATTGACGGTCGCCCCGGGGCGTCCCTTAAGGTGGGAGGGCGGAATTCCCCGCAGCAGGAACATTTTCGAGAAGCAGAGACTTTGAAGAGAAGAACTCGCTGGGAATTTTGGAAGAGAAGAAACAGCTGCATTGCCGGGTCCTGAGGGATCGTGGTCGGTCGCCCCGGGGCCACTCCCCGGCTTCCTAGGACAGCCCTAAGGAAGGCTGGACACCCAGGGAGCACTAGCCGGGGACTAGTGGAGGAGCTCAGGCTGTCCTCTCAGCATTCAATGGGGGCACATGGTGACAGCAGAACTTTCTCCTCAAACCTGCCAGTCAAGTGGCCCAGATCCCTGAGCTGGCCATAACCACGCAGCAGAATGGTCATTTCACAGAATTAAATCTTGGGGAGTTGGAGGTAGTGCAGGGCTTAAGTGCAGGCATCAAGGTCCCCGGGAACTCATGACCATGTCGCCCAAGCCCCACCAGGAGTGACCACTGAGAGCAAAAGCTGCTCCCCATAAATGTAAAACCAAGAGATAAATCTTGAGGCCAGAAGGACAGTCAAGCACAGAGGGTCAGTGTTAGGCCTCACTCAGACACCCTCGGTTTACGCCTGGATCCCAAAGGGTCCCCAGAGCACAGCCAGAAGTGATTCCTGAGCGCAGAGCCAGGACTGAGCCCTGAGCACTGCTGGTGTAGTAGCCAAAAATAAAACATAAGACCAATGAACCTCACTTATCATAGGCAGCCCGGAGTGATAGTTGCTTCGTACAAGGAAATCCGGGTTCAATACCTGGCATCTCACGGGTCCCCAAGCACTGCCAGGAATGAGCCCTGAGCACTGCAGGGTGTGGCCCAAAAACCAAAAAAACATTCTTTAAGAGTCACCATTTTCCATTTTCAGCGAACAATTAATTCAGGGACACACAGTACGTTGCCTGTGCGATGCAGCCACCCCCTCATTCTAGAACATTTCACCTCGCTCAAAGGCGTCCCAAAGCCATGCACAACCACCCCATCTTCCTCCCCCAGCTCAACAGTTGCACATGTGGCTGAGGGGCTGCTGTGAAAGGGTCTGATGGTTCTCCAGGGGGGTTCTGGCTCACGGGGGTCTGGCCGGGCCCTGCTGACCACGGCCTAACACTCTTTTCCCTAGTTGGCTTATTTCCTCTTTTTTAGGACTTTGCTTGTAGGGTGCAGAAGCTTCTTCCCCTTTGGGGTCCGTATGGACAGGCACCCCCATTCAGCCCAGCGCTGACCCTGGACATCCCCGCCCACCTCTGCGTCTCCAGATGGGGGCCAGCCGGGCTGGCTCTTCCTTGGCCCTGGAGGGGAAAGTGGCCCCGTGTGCAGGAAGTGGAGTCATTTTCCGTCTCTGCTTCTCTGATCCTCTGTGATAGCAGGAAAGAGGCCGGAGGGGGTTGGTGCGGCCAGCTCAGCTCAGCTCCAGGCCTTTATGGACTGATGGGCAGGGCCCAAGACCTGGGCTCTACTTTACGATGCAAGTGAATGCCAGCACCCAAACCAGGAATAGCTACTAAGCCTGGACCCTTAAAATCAATGAGAGTGGGAGGGTTTGGAGCAAGAGCACCGCGGGGAGGGCATCCCATAGGGTCCTCCAACCACTGCCAAGAGTAATTTCTGAGCACAGAGCCAGGAGAAACCTGAGCGCCAACGGGTGTGGTCCAAAAAAAAACAAACAAACCAACAAAAACAAATATAAATAGGGGCCGGAGAGATAGCATGAAGGTTAGGCGTTTGCCTTTCATGCAAAAGGACGGTAGTTTGAATTCCAGCTTCCCATAAGGTCCCTGAGCCTGCCAGGAGCGATTTCTGATCCTGGAGCCAGGAGTAACCCCTGGGCGCTTCTGGGTGTGACCGAAAATCAAAAAAAAAAAAAAACTGAGATGGATGCGGTGGGGACTGGCAGGGACACCGATGCGGATGTAGATACCAAGCCCCCTTCTCATTTCCTTGTCTGTCCCCAGGCCACAGCCCTGTCCAGGGCATCTGACCTCACTCACGGCTACAAGGAAGGTGCCAACACGAGCCTGAACTGGTCGGAGCCGGAGCTCCAGGTCGCAGGGCAGCTGGCTGTGTGGCTCAAAGAATGTCATACGACCCCGGGGCCAGGGCTGCAGGTCCAAGGTCCCACTTTCCTGCATCCTGGTTTGGAAGCTCCTCCTGCTCTGCTTGGGACGTGGGGTCACTCCTGGTAGATCCTGGGAGCCGCTGGGATCGATTCGGGCCTCCTGTGTCTCAGAGCCCAGAGAAAACTACGCAGGCTACAGACCCGCCAAGTGTCTGGCCCCTGGGGCGATAGGACAGGCCTGGGATACACTAGAGGCTGCCACCTTGGGTCCTCCAGGCCTGGAGGGGATCACAAGGACACAGGGTAGGACGATCAGAGACTCTGCCGACCACCATACAGGTCCTGCTCCACATTGGGTCATAGAGCCCAGTGGAGTACAGACCCAAACAGGCATCAGCATGCCCCTCGCACAAACCTGTCACCTACTCAGTGTCATCCTGCCCACTTGGCCCCATGTGAAGTGACCCTGAATAGAGACCAGAGCCACGAGCAACAAAGAAGGTTCTAAGGGCCGGAGAGATAGCATGGAGGTAAGGTGTTTGCCTTGCGTGCAGAAGGTCGGTGGTTCGAATCCGGGCATCCCATATAGTCCCCTGAGCCTGCCAGGAGCGATTTCGGAGTAATCCCTGAGCACTGCCGGGCGTGACTCAAAAACCAAAAAAAAAAAAAAGAAGGTTCTAGAAAGGAGTGTGCGTGGGAGACTTTATTTCATCTGGACAGAGGGAGGGCAGCAGGCGGGGAAGGAGGGACAGGCGCTGAGCAGCTGGGGAAGGGGATAAGGGGGCTCCTCCCTGGCTGGGTAGGGAAGGGGAAACTGAGGCCAGCCCCCAGTGGGACCTCATGGGCAGGTGCTGGGCAGGGGGGTCTGTGAGCAGAGGTGGCGGCTCCCCGGCCTACCTGCGTCTCCCCTCGGTGGGCCTCTGTCCTTCCCCCTTGCTGGGCTGCATAACCCCACACAGACCTGGCTGCCTGCCCCCAGAGGATGGGCTCGGGCACAGAGGGCAGGGGCAGGGGGCTGGGGCGTCAGGGAGCGTGGGGAGGGGTCCGCGGTGTGCAGAGGGGCAGCGGGGCCACCTGGGAGGTCAGTTTCGGGCAGCGATGACCACAGACAGCGCCACGCCCCCCAGGGCAACAGCGGTGGCCCCGAACAGCCACTTCCAGGGGATGGACTGTGGGTAGAGAAACGCAGGGGTTAAAGACTGTGGACCCAGCACCCCAAGGACATCAGCCCCCAAGCAGATCCTATTCCAGGTGGCGGGGCCTCCAGCAAACTCCTCTTCCCACATCGAAACCCAAGCCAGATTGTCCATTGCTTGGGTACACCTCCCCTTCACCGTCCACTCCACCCTGCACCACTCAGCAGGGTTTCATCCTCTGCTCAGGGCCTCTCTCCAACCAGGAGTGAGCAACAAAGAGCACAGTTAAGGAGCATCCTCCGAGTACCACAGTTGGGGAGACTGTCAAACTGTACATGAGCCTGGAGGCTGCGCCCCTCCCGAAAATACCCACCTAGGGCCTGTCTCTAAGAGACCTGTCCAGTCCCATAAACATATTCGAGGCCCCGCCCCTAGGAGACGAATCCAATCCCAGCCCAGAAGCACCTGTCCAGGCTCCGCCTCTAGCAGAGACCCCAGCCAATCCCACGCCAAAAGAACAAGCCAGGGGCCGCCCCTCCCGAGGCCCCGCCCACTCACCCAGGCACCCTTGCCCTGGCACTTAGCGGGCAGCCGGCTGGGGTTGCCCAGCATCTTGCGGTACAGCGCTGTCTCTGTGCTCCGCTGCGCCGCATGCTTCTTCACCAGCTTCGAGAGCTCCGCGTGGATCGTCTGGGGGGTCAGGAAGTTGCAGCAGTGCCCAGGGCCAGCAGTGACACCTTCCAGGGGGCTAGGACTCTGACACCCTGTTAGCCCCTGTCCCAGAGGGAGCCCATGGAGGGGGCCAGATGGAAAGTTCTAGAAGGAAGGTGGGCAGCCTGGCACAGGACCCTGGGAGGCAGTGGGGAGCCTGAAGGTGCTGGCAGGCAGGGCGGGGACCTCACCTTGTTGGATGGTTCCAGCTTGAGAGCAGCCCGCAGGATGGGGATGGCCTCACTGTATTCTCCCTGCTGTGCCAGGACCTGGGGATGGGCATAGCTCAGCTCAGGCCCTGGGGACATCCCGGGAGGCACTGCTCTGCTGGCTTGGGCTACCTTCAGGAGCACCCCTGAAAGCTCAGTGTGGCCCCAGCCGCCTGCCCTTTCCCATCAGGATCCTTTCCTTCAGGACCCAGCCATAAGAGCTGGCGATGGAGCTGGGTGAAGGGCCGGGGTGGGGGGCTCGGACTCCCACCAGCAAAATTGGGGATGGGGGCCACATCGGGGTGCCGGAGAGGAATAGAAGAGGAGCTCCAACATCCCGCCCACTGTGTCTCAACATCACCCCTGAGCTGCGTCAGAGGTTCCTGAGCCACGCCACGGTGTGAGCACAGAGCAGTGAGAACCCAAAGCTATGAACCCGCCTCTGGCCTCGAGCCGCTGCCCGGAGGTGAGAACCCGGTGAGGAGGACAGATGGGGACCAGATGGAGGGCGCCCCAGAACCTTCCCCACCACTAAGCTGGGACGCCCACCTTGCCCTTGCGGAACAGAGCCTTGATGTTGTCCGGCTGGTGCTCCAGCACCAGGCTGCAGGAACGCAGGGCCGCGCGGTAGTGGTCCAGCTTCAGCTGCGAGGCTGCCAGGTTGTTGAGACACTTGACCTTGAGCTGCAAAAGCTCCTCCTCCTCCTCCAGGCTCATGTCCACTGCAAAGGGCCAGGCCGGGGGTCAGCGCCCAGCGGAGAGGCCGGGAGGGCCTGCCCGGCTCCCCCACCTGCCGGCCCCTCTGCTCACCTTTGGCGCTGGAGGTGATGGCCTTGATGGCCAGGTCGTAGGAGTTGGCGGCCAGCACGAAGTCGGCCCGCTGGTAGTGCGCGTTCCCGCACTCTCGCTTGCGGTTGGCCAGGGCCACGCGCTCCTGGCCCGAGAGCAGCTCCAGGTCAGGGGCGTCCACCGCCGTCTTCAGGGTCACCTCCAGACACAGGGCCGCGTGCGGGGGGATGTAGGGGCTCCGGCTGAGGGGTGCCGGGGCAGGGCGGGCAGCATCAGCACCCCACTCCGGTGGCGATCCCCACCCTCCCACCCCGTCACCCGGCTCACCTGCCCTGCGGGCCGTAGCAGTACTTGGAGTCAGCGGTGACCATCGCCGTCTCGCCCACGTCCATGAGCGGCACGCTGAGGTCCAGGGCCTGCCGGGGCAGGGAGGTTCAGTGGTGAGGGGTCAGGAAGTTGCCCTCCATATCTGTCTCCTGTCCCCGAGATGCCCACCTGGATGACGTCGCAATCGCCCAGCGTAAAGAGCAGCTCAGGCTCGTCCTGCACGCGGGTCCCATTCTCCAGGGCCGTCTGCAGTCGCACCGTCACCAGCTGGCCCTTGGAGGGGCGACTGGAGCCTGGTGGGCCGGGGACGAGCGTTTTCTTCCTCAGCAGCCCGTTCCCTGTAGCCGGGACACAGCATGTCAGCGCGGGGGCCAGTTCAGGTCAAGAGTGGGGTTCTGGGGTCAGTTCTTGGGGATAGTAGGGAGGATGGGATGGGGGACACGGACACTGGCCTTCATATGACTAACCCGGGTTCAATTCCCAGCAGCACACCTGGACCCCTGAGCATGCCCAAGGTGATTCCTAAGAATTGAGTCAGGAATGATCCTGAGCCAGGAGTCAGTCTTTTTTGTTTTGGTTTGGTTTTTGGGCCACATCCGGTAGCACTCAGGGGTTACTCCTGCCTCTAAGCTCAGAAATCGCTCCTGGCAGGCATGGGGGACCATATGGGATGCCAGGATTCAAACCAATGTTGGTCCTGGGTTGGTCGCTTGCAAGGCAAACACCCTATCACTGTGCTATCTTTCCGGTCCCACGAGTTAGTTTTAAGCACTGATTGGTTGAGCCCCAAAATAAATAAAATCTCCTATTTTTTTTTTTAATTTCTGGGCCACACCCGGTGAAGCTTAGGGGTTACTCCTGGCTATTCGCTCAGAAATTGGTCCTGGCTAGGGGGACCATATGGGATGCCAGGGGATCAAACTCTGGTCTGTACTGAGTCAGCTGCATGCAAGGCAAACACCCTACCACTGTGTCATGGCTCTGGAGCCCTCCCTTTTATTTTTTGGTTTGGAAGCCACACCTGGCAGCACTCAGGGGTAACTCCTGGTTTTGCACTGAGGTATCGGTCCTGGTGATGCTTGGGGGACCCTATGGGATGCCCGGGATCGAACTCGGGTCGGCTGCGTGCAAGGCAAATGCCCTACTAGCTGTGCTTTTGCTCCAGCCCATAAAATGCCTTTCTTTTTTTTTTTGGTTTTTGGGTCACACCCGGCAGTGCTCAAGGGTTATTTCTGGTTCTACACTCAGAAATCGCCCCTGGCAGGCACGGGGACCATATGAGATGCTGGGATTCAAATTACCATCCTTCTTCATTCAAGGCAAACGCCTTACCTCCATGCTATCTCTCCGGCCCCAAAATGCCATTGTTAAAAAGAAAAAAAGAAAGGACCAGAGGCAGCACAGCAAGGAGGGCGTTTGCCTTGCACGAAGCCAACCTGAATTTGATCCCTGACATTCCATAGGGTGCTCAGACCATTGCTAGAAGTGATCCCTGAGCACCACTATGTGCGGCCTCCAAATACCCCCATCAATAAGAAGAAAGAACCGAGGCTGTGCTGGTCAGTCCTGCTCACCCCTCATCCCTGCCAGAAAGGCAAATACAGCACATCCAAGCTGGGCTGGGCCTTGGCCTCAGAGGCGGGGGACATGCCTGGCATGGATGGGCTCCAGGCATCTGGCACTGTGCTTGCTGTGTCCTGGTGCTGGAACCCGCGAGCACTGCCCAGCATGACCATGACCCATGCCCCGGATTGACCCCCGCAACTGAGGAACACAAATCAATCCAGGATCTGAGATTCGTTCTCAACCAAAGATGGGCAGAAGGGAGGGGCCCAGGAGGACCAAAGACAGGCACGGTGACCCCCATCCCCAGGTAGGTAAGCAACAGGGGGAGGCAGGACAGACATGGGGGGCTTAGGGGATGCTGGAAACAGACACACACACACACACCCTAACCCTGCGGATACTACACACCTGGATCCCCCCCAGATCCCAGTACAGCACAGGGGTGTCAGGCACAGCTACCCTGCAGGACAGTGCCTTGATCTTGTCACCTATGATCCCAGCTGGCCATCCTGGCCCATGACCTCTGACCCTGCGGTGACCCTTGACCCGGTGACCCATTCCCCGCAGCCCAGGTCTTTTTTTTTTTTTTTTTTTTTTTTTTTTGGGCCACACCCGGTAACGCTCAGGGGTTACTCCTGGCTATGCGCTCAGAAGTCGCTCCTGGCTTGGGGGACCATATGGGACGCCGGGGGATCGAACCGCGGTCCGTCTCCTAGGCTAGCGCAGGTAAGGCAGGCACCTTACCTCCAGCGCCACCGCCCGGCCCAAAGCTAGATTACAGTTCATTTTTTTTTTTTTTTTTGGTTTTTGTTTTTGGGCCACACCCTGTGAGGCTCAGGGGTTACTCCTGGCTATGCGCTCAGAAGTTGCTCCTGGCTTCTTGGGGGACCATATGGGATGCCGGGGGATCGAACCGCGGTCGGTCCTAGGCTAGCGCAGGCAAGTCAGGCACATTACCTCCAGCGCCACCGCCTGGCCCCTTGCAGCCCAGGTCTTACCCAGGATGTCCAGCCACTCATCTGGGGCCGGGGCCGGCTCAGGCTCAGGTTCGGGCTCAGCCAGGAACTCTCGGGCCAGAGCACCCGGTGGCTCGTCCTCCAGCAGGTCTGGGCTCCCGACGTCCAGCAGGGGTGGCAGGTCACTCTCCTCTCCGTCCTCCTCGTCCTCCTCCTCGTCCTCGGCCTCCACGTCCTCCACCCCATCCAGCACCTCGAAATCCTCAGCCAGAGGGACCCCGGCCGGTAGCGGGGCTGTGGGCTCCGGGCCTGTGGCCGAGGGCTCCGCACAGGACGCCATGGCGCTCGGGGATCGGCCCTGCGGGGGGCACAAAACAAGGGGCATTAGGGTGAGGAGGGCACCAGGTACCAGGAATCCTGCCCGGCCACTGACTCTTAATGCCGTGAGTGAGGGTTTCCGGGGCAGAAAGGGAAACTGAGGCCCAGCCAATGGTTAAGTCCCAGGTCACCAGCCAGAGGGTCCCCAAGTGGGGTAGAGGAGTTTGAGTCTGGGACAGGAGAAAGAGGAGGAGAGGGGAAGGGGGAATGCTCGAGGATCTTGGCACCGCTGGGCTTCGGGCCACTGACCCCAGGCCGGGCCAGCCTCCAGCCGGACACCGCCGGGCCGGGCACCCCAAGCCGGGCAGCTTCCACCTTCCAGCACCCACCCGTGTTCATGCCCACCCTTCACTGCAGCCCTGGCAAGGCTGGGGACCCCTCTCCCGTCCTCTCTGGCCCGGCCCAAGCCTAGCTGACTCGAACCTGAGCCCAGGCCGCAGGTGTTTTGGGGGGATACCCCCACAGGCCCAGGCCTGCACCCCGCCCGCCCCCACCGCCCCCCACAACCCCATCCAGCGCCGCCCCCAGCCCCACCGGCTCCCCCACGCCCTGAGCTCGCTGTCTACACCTGAGGTCCCAGGTCCCCGTACCCCGACACCAGGGGACCCATCCGGGCCTGGACCCCCAGACCCCACCCCCGGCGACCCCCGGAACCCAGGGCGCCCCTCGCGGGGATGACGCCACCACGGAGGCCCCCGATCTCCGCGACCCCCTGGGGGACCCCAAAGCGCAAAGGCTGAGCAGAGGGAGCCGCCCCCGGAGCCCCCCAGGACTGCGCCCCCCGAGGGGACCCCGACCCCGGCCGTCCCCCGGCCGCCCCCGCGCCCCTCGGCCCGCCCCGCGGCCTCCGCCTCGCCCGCCGCGCTGCCCCGCAACCCGGCCCGGCCTCCCGGCGCCCCCGACACGTGCCTGCGGCTCCGCGACCCCCGCCCGGGGTCCTGCGCCCCCTCCCCGCCCCCAGCCGCGGCCGCCGCGCCTCGGGAACCTGGCTCCGGCGCAGGCCCCGCCCCGGGCGCCCATTGGCCGCCGCCGCGGGAAGCGCAGCGCTCATTGGCCGGCGCGTCCGTCCGTCTGCGGGAGGCCCCGCCCTCTTCCTGCTTGGCTCGGCGGACGTTCTTAAAGGGGCCGCGGCCTCCGCTGCCAGCCCGGGCGGAGGCGGGGTTGGGGGACTGGGGGTCGGGGGCTCGCCTTCCCCCCAACGTGTACACAGACACACACACACACACACACACACACGAACGTCCCCGCTGCTCGTCTGTAACTCGGGAGTGACATGGCCCCCGTGCCCCGTTTCCCAGGTTTTCTCTGGTTCTCCCAGGCTGCAGGAAGGAAATTCTGGACCTTGGGGTCACCACCACCTGGTAGCCGGCTGCGGGCGGGATCTGGACCCCAGCCCAGGGGCGCTCAGGACCCGCCGGAGCCAGCCGCCCCACTACCCACTGCAAGTGCCCAGGTGTCCCGGCGGCGAGGAGCTCACCAGGCTTGTGCGTGCCAGGGCCGGGCGCACCCGCGCCTTCTGCCACTGCGCGATAAGGTGCCCCGGCCTGGCGGGCCCCGAGCTGGAGGGCCCTCTGGACCTGGTTTCGAATCTGGGGTTTGCTCTGAGTCCACCCTGCCTGCTTCCTGCCCTTCCTGGTAGCCCCGTCTTCCCAGCCCTCGCCCCCTGTCCCTACCCCTCCACTGTGCTCCATCCTGGGGAGAGAGAACTTTGGTCCTCGCCGCCCTTTTGGGGAGTCCAGGCAGGAGAGAGGGTGGGCGGGACGCTGGCCCTGGGACCTGGGACCTGTCACCTCTTACAAAAAGTCCTCTGGGAAGTCTTCCCTGGTGTGCTTGATCCCGCACTTCCTGACCCTTGCCTGGCCCCCTACTCTCATTTCACTCACGCTTACTTTTGCTCTGTCCTAGAAGACCCCCCGCAAAGAGGATCCTCCAAAAAAAATGGCCTACACATTGGAAACCTTTTAGGGGGCCACCATAAGGAAGGCTGAGTGTGGGTGAGGGGCAGTGATTCCGAAAAAACTGTCCCATCACGAGTTAGGGCAGGGTAAGGGGGAGGTCACAGAACTTCTGGCTGGTGCCCAAATTTATCTCTGGCCCTTAAGACATCCTCAAACACAGTCCTGGGTCTTCCACACTCATTTATTATTCATGGACACTGCAGCTGCTCTCTTGTAGGAACAGAAATCCCACCTTCTTACCTCCCCCCCCCCCAATTTCTAGGTGGACATGGCCAAACATGCTCGCCTTTGCTCCATCCCCACCCTGCAACTGCCAGAGCAATTCTGCCCTGCAAGCTGCATGTTTGCCTTTCCCTGAGAGATCTTCTCCATCCTGCTCTTTGAACTGAGGCATTTGACATTTTTTTGAGCTGGCGTATCTGACAGTGCTGGGGAGACCAGACACAATGGGTGGAGTCAGCCACACTTCAAGTAAACACCTTATCAGCTGTACTATCACTCAGGCCCTTATAAAATTATTAATATTTAAACAGCGGACCAGGACTGGAGCAATAGTGAGGCTCCGCTTAGCATACAGCTGACTGGGGTTCAGTCCCCGGCATCCCATATGGTCTCTGGAGCCCACCAGGAGTAATTCCTGGGTACAGATGCAGGAATAAGCCGTGAGCACTGCCAGGTGTGGGCCCAAAGCAAAATTAATTTAAGTTAACGTCTGCGTGTTGTTCTCAGTGTCTTACTTTAAATCCTAAATCCATTGCCTAATACAACAGTGGCAAGTGAAATGTGGCACACAGTCTTCTGCGCAATCAAGGTTAACGTCACCAATAAGGACACAGCAATCGCCGAGCCAGCCAGCCCGGTCTCCCGGGAGTCCATCCTGGGAATAAACTAACACTGATGGAACCCAAAGTACAAAGGTCGGATGGTAGCTCTTGGCTCAGCGGGAGAGGAGGAGTGGCCTTGCAAGGGGTGGGGAGGGAGGCTCTGGGTTCAATCCCCAGCACCAGACACTAATAATAATAATAATTAATAGGAGAGCGGGAGGGCGCTTGTCTTGCAATAAGTCAGCTGGGTTCAATCTACAACATCCCATTAGTGTCCTCCAAGTCCTAAACTCTGGGTTTAGCCCTAAACCTAATCCCTGAACTCAGAGCCAGGAGTAACCACTGAGTACTGCCAGGTATGTCCCCCCCCAATAAAACAAGAATAAAAGTATATATACATTAAAAAAAAAAAAACTCTAGGGGCCGGCGAGATGGCGCTGGAGGTAAGGTGTCTGTCTTGCAAGCGCTAGCCAAGGAAGGACCACAGTTCGATCCTCCAGCTTTCCATATGGTCCCCCCAAGCCAGGGGCAATTTCTGAGCGCTTAGCAGGTGTAACCCCTGAGCATCAAGTGGGTGTGGCCCGAAAAACTAAAAACAAACAACAAAAAACTCTAAACAGCAACAAAAATACCCAAAAATTAATTCTGAAAAACAGATAAAAATTTAAAGAGGACTGAAAGAGTTAAAGATACGCCAAATAAGTCCAAAATCAGTGAGAAAGGGGCCCGGAGAGATAGCACAGCGGTGTTTGCTTTGCAAGCAGCCGATCCAGGACCAAAGGTGGTTGGTTCGAATCCCGGTGTCCCATATGGTCCCCCGTGCCTGCCAGGAGCTATTTCTGAGCAGACAGCCAGGAGTAACCCCTGAGCACCACCGGGTGTGGACCAAAAATCAAAAAAAAAAAAAATCAGTGAGAAAGATAAAAAGGCCATAGTAGGACTCAATGAAACAGGTACTGGGTCCAGATCGGTCAGGAAAAAAGGATGGGGTACCAGAGTGGAGGGGCGATAAGAACAGCCCTAAATGCACAAGGGGATTCTACAAAAGACCCCGGCGCGACCCAAAATAAGAGAGTCCCTAAGGGCAGAGCGATGACTTCCAAGATGTGGTACCAGCCAGACTCTTTGATCCCCAAACCCAGGATGTCTTTCGGTTTTCCCCATCACTTCCAGCCCGCCGAGTGATGGGGAGGGGGAAATTCCAGCTCGTCAATGTGCGCAGGCGCGACATCAGCCACGTGATTGGCTGCTCTGTGTGTGACGCAGGCGCGTTGTGAAGCGAGCGCGGCGCCGGGGGCGGGGTCTCCCGGCACGGCGGCTGCGTGGTGACGTCAGAGCGGCGCCGGCGCCATTCTCCCGGAAGCGCGAAGCAAGGCCGCCAGATGTGCAGGTGCCGCGGCGGGCGCCGGGGCGAGCGCGGGGTGGGCCGCGCCCGGGGGCTGCGGCGGGGCAGGCCGGGCCGGGGAGGAGCCGCTCGCGCCTTCCGGGGCCCGTTTCTCCGCGCGCACGCCCGAGTGCTTCCACCCCGCCCTCCCCGTGCCCCGTGGACGCGGAAGCTCCCGGCCCATCCGTATCCGGGGCGCGGGAGTCGGGGTCTCCCTTTTGGGGCCACTCGGGTCTCTCCCCCGAGAGTCCGTCAGGGGCCCCGTTGGGCCGGATGCGCTGTCCGAGGAGCCGGGTGGAGGGGCAGCCCCGCGGGAGGACCCGGGGCCGGACAAAGCCCCTGCGCGGAGCAACGGGAGAGGCCCCCCAATGTCTCTTTGCACCTCGGACCCGCACCCCGGCTCCCCACGATCCCTTTGCAGGGACCCCTCAGCCCCCGTGTGCCTGTCACTTCTCCAAAAGGGAGAAGGAGCAGGGATGGATGGATGGGGCCACTGTCCAAGGTCACACGGCACACCCCTCACCGCTGGCCTACCTACCCTCCCGTCACCCCATGGTGTTTGTTGACTGCAGAGCCCTCGCAGGCTCCTCTGCACGCACGCAGCTAGGGGAACGGGCCAGCAGTCAGTCAGCCATGACTTCCTTGTGGAGGCATCTGGGAAGATGCATATGCATGTCTTGGTGCACGCAGTATGCGTGCTTGTATTCAGACTTCTGCTTCCATGAATTCATCCTCTTTATACTTGAATTTGATTGTATTTGGTTGGTGGAAAGTCATTCTCTAGGCCCTACACACACACACACACACACACACACACACACACACACACACACACACACACACACACACACACACACACACACACACACACAATAGGGGAGAGATCCCGGGACTCCAAGCATAGTTGAGGTCATCCGTAGGGTTTTCTCCGTGGTGTTGGGGGACCAGAGTCCCACTGAGGAATATTTCTAAATGCGAGTTTATTTTATGGAAGAAAACCTATATTTGGGCTCCCCTCCTTTGCTCCCAGGTGACCCTTAGGGTCTGAACTCTATGGTTTCAGAGCAACTGGGGTGTCTGAGCCACCCTCCCTTGGGGAGACTTGCTTGGGGTTTGGGGATGCAGGGTTTTTTTTGTTTGTTTGTTTGTTTGTTTGTTTGTTTGTTTTTTTTACCAAGACCCTGGACTCTTGCTCCTCATTTTAGGCTCAGAATGATGTAACCCAGGGTTAGGGCGGTGCCTGCTGAGCTTTAGACGTAGGGGTCCCCAGATTTTTCCTGACCCTGTGTTTGAGCTATCTGGGCTTTCTGATTTGGGGGTCATTTCTGGCTAATGGGGGGGGGTTAATGCTGACTTGGATAGGCCCAGGATCATCTTTATGGCACCCGTTTTCCATTTTGTAATTTGACTTTCTCATTTTTGGGATATCACAACCAGCACTGCTCAGGGTTTAGCTCCTCATTCTGTGCTCAGGAACCACTCCTGGTAATGCACAGGATCCTGTGGAATGCTGGGGATCAAACCCAGGTCAGCCACCTGGAAGATAAGTGCCCTCCCCTCTCTGCTCTCCCTCTCCCCAACCATCTTTTATTTGGGGGGATGTACCTCCTGAGGATGTGGTTCTGCAGGGCCCACCAGTGATACGGTTCCAGGGGTCCCTCAGCAGTGCTGGGGAGCTCCATGGCTACACTAGGATCCTGGTGTCACCAGACCTAGATCAGCGCTGCCTGACTTGCCTGACTGGCTTCCAGTGCCAGGCTGTGGGCATCCCTAGGGACAAGATGGTGCTCCCTGCCTGATGGTGGGGTCACTTGCCTGCCAGGAAACTTGGGGGCCAGCAGCCCCAACGCTGCTCTCCCCTCCACGGGATGGGTTTCTGGTTGGTCCTGGGAAGAGCTGGACTAAGAGGTCCAAGGAAGGCTGGCGCAGCTCTGGGACCATGGATCCCTGTGTGGAGACATGATCAGTAACCTGGTGTGGAGTGGCCCTGGGGCAGGAGTGGACTGGGAGTGCATACCCCATGACCTACAGTTCCCCAAGTCCTGATGCCCGCCTCCCCCCTATCAGACAGCGGAGGAGGAGGAAGACATGGACCCGCCGGACTCGGCCTCGAGGGTTTTCTGCAGCCGCATCCTGAGCATGGTGAATGCAGAGGACGTGAACGCCATCATCCTGGCCCAGAAGAACATGTGAGCTCTGCCCCCGGCCCAGCAAATGCCAAGAGATAAGGACGGACAGAGGCACTGGGCAGGGGTGGGCGATTGCCTTTCTTACACGCAAGAGGTTCCCATTAGGTCTCCAGAGCACTGAGCCGGGAGTAAGCCCCCAGCACTTCCAGGCTGAATATCTGACCTCAAACTTGGGCCTGGACACCGAAGCAGGGGCACCGGGGACCCAGAGCGCCCCCTGCCTTTCCCAGTGTCTGCCAGAAAAGGCCGGTGGCGCTCAGTGTGTAGGGTTTGGGGATTGGCAAGGAGTTGGCAGGAGGCATCTTGGCGCCCCAGGCCCACTCCTGGACCCCTCTCCCCGAAGGCTCGACCGCTTTGAGAAGACCAACGAAATGCTGGTCAACTTCAACAGCCTGTCGAGCGCTCGTCTGCAGCACATGAGTGAGCGCTTCCTGCAGCACACGCGCGTGCTGGTGGAGCTGCGGCGGGACCTGGATAGCATCTTCCGTCGCATCCGGTAGGTGCTGGGGCCACGGGAGCAAAAGGGGGGTGCACGATTGCATGAGCGTTTTGAGCCTCAGAGGCCAGGCGAACCGGCCGCGTGGCTTCCGGGTCCCTTTTCCCATCCGAGTAGCTGGGCCCTGGGGTCGCAGTGCACGGTACGCCCTGCCTACTTCTGGGAGACAGAGTCACGGGGCTTCCTGGACCTTTTCTGAGCGTGCATTTGGGAAGTGACAGAACGCTACACCCAGGGACTTGGGTTCAAGACACTCCTGGCATCTGGAATCCCCTTATAAGGGCATGTCTTTTGTGGGTGCCCTGCCTGGTGCAGACGGAGCCTCTGACAAAGCTGTGATCCTCAGAATTAGGTGCCTGTTTAGTTAGGTAGGTTTCGTGTGACCTCCCTGAATTCCTGGGAATGGACTCAGTCTGGATGGGCCATGCAGGATGGGCTGGATGAGTGCTGGGAGCTTCCCCAAAAAGAGTTTGGGTTGCTTTTGTTTCGGGGCCACACCCTGCAGCACTCTTGGGGTTACAGTTACTCCTGGCAGGCTTGCTGTATCCTGTGGGATACCGGGGATCGAATCTGGGTTTGTCACGTGAACAAACGACTTCCCCACTGTGCTTTTGCTCCGGTCCCAACCGGAGGGGCTGGTTTGGGCAGTGGAAGTGAGGCAGTAAAGGTGTTGGGATGCTACCCACTAGAGCTAAGCCCCCCACTTTCCCTCCTACAGGACACTGAAAGGGAAGCTGAGTAAGCAGCACCCCGAGGCATTCAGCCGTAAGTATTGGGGGTAGGGTGTTCGTTTTCGGGGAGTCTCGGCCCCACCAGCCCCTAGACAAACCTGGTCCCTTCCCACAGATATCCGGGAGGCCAGCTTCCTGGAGGACGAGGATGAGGACCTGGTCCCCCCCAGCACCACCACCACCATCGCCACATCGGAGCAGAGCACGGGCTCATGTGACACCAGTCCCGCCACTGTCTCGCCCTCGCTCAGCCCCGGCTTCGAGGACCTGTCGCACGCCCGGCCCGGCTCCCCTGCCATCAACGGCCGCAGCCCCACTGGTCGGGACTCAGAGGACGAGGATGAGGCGCTAGGCCAGTAACCTGACCTCACGCCCAGCAACTCTGCCCCCTGCTTCTGCCATCCACCTTCTTCCTGGGGTGCTTCCCTCCTAGCCCTCGAGAGCATCTTTCCTGTGGGCTCTGCCCCCAAGTTCCAGCTGGATGCTCCAGAGGCGGCCCACTTGGCCTGGCGGGGACTCCAGGTGGACCAGCCTCAGCCCCCACTACCCGCACTCACTAATGAAGGCCACCTGCCCCTGCTCCCCATGTCCCTCTGTGAGAATGCGGGCTCCTTTCCTCAGCCCCTGGGTCCAGAATGTGGCCGTGCAGTTGGGGGGACCCAGGACTGGGTCAGCCACCAGATCCCGAGGCTGCTGGGCCCAGGGTGCCCGAGGGCCCCACTGGCCCCAGGTCAACATGAGAAAGAGTTCAAGGGAGTATTTTTGTACCCAATGTTTACAGATGCTGGTGGGAAGTTACCAATAAAGAACTGCATTACTAAACCCACAAGGGAGCCAGCAAAGCCGGGGCATGGGGGGCCGCCAAGGCGGGGCATGTCAGGGTGGAAGACAGCGATTACTTATCAGGGTGCCTAGCAGCTAAGCCATGGGCACATTCTTTTCCTGCTTGTCTCCACTTTCCCCTGGGGAGCCATTCTCTGGGCCTCCCTGGGGAAGTAGGGCCAGGGTCTCCACGTAACTCCGGAGCACACATTTTGTGGGGGAGTTTTTGGGCCACTCGTAGTGACAATCAGGAATTACTACAGTCCCTGCACTCAGAAATAACTCCTGGCAGATGCCGGGGATCGAACCCAGGTTGGCTTGGTGCAGCGTGACTGTGCTCCCGGCTGTACTCCACTCCCAGAGCACTCTACAATTAACACCGTGCTGGTGGCTGTCGCCCCTACCCAGGCACCAAAGAGAAAGGTGTCTGGGTCAGTGCGGGTGGTACCAGTGCCCAGCCCTTCACTTCCTCACTATCCTCCGTGATCGAACTCCGCAGGCCGTTCCTGAGCTCCAGCTTTCTGGGCCAATGCAGCGACTTCGGCTCCACCTTCTCTAGTCCGCAGGCCCTGGCTCAGGTGCCCTGGGGCCAAGCAGCTGGTACAAGGCTAGTGACAGCACAGCCCCAGAAGGCCTGATCAGCCTCCAGGACCCCAGACCTTGGCCCCAGGGCCCCTTACAACCACACAAACACACTCTCCAGGAGCCAAGCATGCGTCGCCCCGAAGCTGGTCCTTCTAGATTAGAACCTGCAGGAAACGGGCAGGTGAGCCCATCTAAACAGGTCCAGAGGCCTGCTCCAAGGCACCCGGAAGTGGAAGGGAGCTTGATGCCCGGAAGCGCCGCCGGCTTCACCTTGCCAGCACCCAACATGGCGGCGCGTCGGGCGTGGCTGGCGGGATTGTGACGTCGGCGCGCGGCGTGCCCGTGCCCGTGAGTGCGCAGGCGCCCTCGGCGGCTCCCCGCGCGTTTCCGCTTCCGCCGCCCTCTTTCTCGTCAACGAGGCGGCCGTGCGGGTGGGTGGCGGCGGCCGTGCGGGGCTGGCTGGCGGGGCCCCGGGGTAGGGGAGGGGGCGTCCCGAGCCCGGACGCGGGAGTGAGTCCCGGGCGGGCTGTGCCGCGGAGCGAGCCGGGCCTAACCCCGCCTTCGCGGCCCTGTTCGTTCCGGACGGATGGAACGTTACCTGCAGAGGCCGGGCGGCTTGGAGGAGGCGGCCCGGGCCGGAGCGCGGGAACCGCCGCTTCTCGGGGCTGGGGTGGCTGGGGCGGCTGGGATCGGAGCCTCGCGGGGCCTTGCAGGGGCGTCGGCCCCCCAGGCCTGGCCCTGCGCCCCCCTCCTCACCGCGCTGCCTTCCCCACCGCACCCGCAGCGGACGCAAAGATGCAGATCTTCGTGAAGACCCTGACGGGGAAGACCATCACCCTCGAGGTCGAGCCCAGCGACACCATCGAGAATGTCAAGGCCAAAATCCAGGACAAGGAGGGTGAGCGGGGCGGGTCGACCTGGTCTCGGCGCCGTGGGAAGGGGGGGATCCGGCGGCGCCTTTCGGTTTGCTTTTCGGTTGGGGCCACACCCGGCAGGCTCTGGGGAGCCTCCGGGATGCCGGGGATGGGACTCACCGCGTGCAAGGGACATGCCTTCCCCGCCACCCAGTCTCGCGGCCTCCCCGGTGAGTCAGTGTTTACTGACTCCTTCCCCCACGACAGGCATCCCGCCTGACCAGCAGCGCCTGATATTTGCGGGCAAGCAGTTGGAGGACGGCCGCACTCTCTCCGACTACAACATCCAGAAAGGTACCGTGCGTGGGCTCCCGGCCTGGGTCTACCTCCCTTGACATTAGTTAGCACCCTCCCAAGTTGATATCCAACCTTATGGGGTTGGATGGGGAAGCAGACCCTGGACTGGTTCTATGGTGGGGGCGCAGGGCTTCCCGCAGTCCACCCACCCCTCCCTGCATCTCGGCAGAGTCCACGCTGCACCTGGTGCTGCGCCTTCGGGGCGGCATCATCGAGCCATCCCTCCGCCAGCTGGCCCAGAAGTACAACTGCGAGAAGATGATCTGCCGCAAGTGCTACGCCCGCCTGCACCCCCGTGCCGTCAACTGCCGCAAGAAGAAGTGCGGACACACCAACAATCTGCGCCCCAAGAAGAAGATCAAATAAAGGCCCCATGGGCCGCGCCGTGCTGCGCCTCGCCGCGCCAGCCCTCTTGGGCGCCCCAAACGTGCCCTGCGGCTTCAATAAAGTTACTCTTTGATTGATTAGAGCAGCAACTGTTTTCGGAGTGTCTCTGTTCGCGGGGCGGGGGTCCAGCCTGTACCCCTCATTCGAGCAGCTGTCTTGAGTGGTCTTGGTGGGGCGGTGAGCCTTCCACACACCCCTTCTTTCTCTATACGTTGTCGCCTGCAACTGTGGGGAGACAGATGGGCTCCCTCCATCCACCCTAAGTGTTGCAAGGGGTGGTTAACACGGCTCAGCTGGCTTTTTTTTTTGGGGTGCTCGTGCCCAGGTTTGGTGACGACCCAGCAGTTCTGGTCCCTATCGAGCTCCGGGTCAGCAGAGGTCGGCCCTTTTTCCAACCGCGCCTACGTCCCTCGAGGTCCCCAACAACCCCAAACCAAGGAAGGGGTGCATCTCGGCAGCCGGCTGTGAGGTCTGGGCTGTCGGCTGCGGCCCTGGGCCGGCCACAAGGGGTCGCCAGCGTGGGCGGCGAGGCCCGGCCGGGGTCGGAGGCCTCCGGGCCTGCAGGGGGCGCCGACAAGGCGCAGCAGGCCGGTGGATCCGGGCCGCTCAGTCCTGCCCATGGCCGAGTCGGCGGCCCCCGCCGGTCCCGTGGCTGCGCCGGCTGCGGGAGTCGCAGTCCCGGAGCGCGAGGACCCCGCGTGGCCCTGGGTGAGGCCGGCCGGACCCGATCGGGAGCGGGCGCGGGGTGGGCGCTGGGGCGGGCCGGCGGCGCCTTCACGCCCGGACCGTGCTCTCTCCTTCCACCCTAGAAAGATGCCCCGATCGCGGCGCTGGTGCGGCGCATCCACCAGCTGCAGGCCGAGCGCGCACAGGCCTTCCGGCGGCTGGAGGAGTGAGTGCGGGGAGCCGGGGCGCGCGGGGTGGCTGTGATCGGTGCCGAGGGTCGGGACTGGGTACACCGCCGGGCCGTAGCGTCACTGCAGGGGCCGGGGCGCTGGGCTCGGGGGTCCGATCTACTGCTTTTCCTTGCTCGGATCCCACGGGTCATCCTGATCCTCATCGTCCCCTCCACCCCGCACCGACTCGGGTGATGGGTCGGTGGGGTTCCTCTCTGGGGGTCTGCCAGGTTTGTGTCTTGGGGGTAACCCGAGTTCGATGAGTGGCCTCAGGTCCCCCTCCAACCCCACTCCACGCGCCGCAGAGGCCACCGGCAGTACGTGCGCAGCGGCCCGTGCTACGACTTCCCGAGCTATCGGGCCACCGTGCACGAGGTGACGCACGTCTTCGCCGCCGCGTCGCGCGAGGTGCTGGCGCTGGAGGCTGAACTGGCCGGGCCCCGCGGGCAGCCGCTCCTCGCCGGCCACGTGCGCCGCCTGCAGCAGCTGGAGGAGACGCATCTGGCCACGGTGAGGCGATCCTCCGATTCCTCCATGCTAGCTGCTGTGGGCTTTGCAGCATCCCTGGCTCTGTCCCGTCCTGTATCCCTTCAGGTCTGGCTTGCAACGTGCGTGGGCGTGGTCTATTCGCGACCACGCCCGCCCGAGCGCTCTGACCAATCCTGGCCGACGTATTCTCTTTCCCAGGCCTAAGCCACGCCCCTTCCCTAAATGCCTTTCCTCGCCGTGTCACGCCCACTCCACCTTCCCACCAATCACTGGCCTGGAGCTGGGTCAAGCCCCGCCCCACTCCTCCCTGCGGCCCCGCCCAGGTTGTGCTCTAGACACGCCCATGCCCTGATCCTGGACATCATTGGCCTCCCTGGCGCGAAGCTCCGCCCCATTTAGTGACCCCGCCCCTTCCCCACCTTGGCCGCCTCTGGATCTGCCCTGTTGGTCCTCGGGCAGGGATGCTCTTGGCTCCTTGGGCCTAGTCCCCACTGGCCCACTCGCTCCCCTCCAGGTGGCCCTGCTGCAGCTGATGGGGAGCCCCGAGCTGGCACAGGAGGAAGATGCGCAGCAGAAGGAGCAGCTGAAGACCAAGTGAGCCCTGCCTCCTTCCCTCGCTCAGGACCCGCCCCCCTTGGGGTGCACACTGGAGCCCCCTGGACTCTCCAAGACCCCGCAGAGCACAGCTGCGCCCATGCACGCCCATTCAACTTTGGGGGCTGGAGTCCACCTGGGCGCCCGCCCCACACTCGTGTGCATGGATTCTGTCACGCTGTGGGCCTCCCACCTCACCCCCCACCCCCGTGCCTCGCATCAGGGGTACTGCTCCCCCACCCTGGCCGGCTCCTGCCAGCACCCAAATGTACGCCTGGCTGCAGCAGCCTGGAGGCGGGGGTGCGGGCGCGGGGCGGGCCCTGGGGCTGAGCAGCGCAGCGGCAGCTAATGCGCCCCATCTGGGTTTTATTTATAGTTCCCATCCGCTCTTGTAGGGTAATTAAAACCATGGAGGCGATCAGCGAGGCCCTTCAGGACCTCAGGTTTGATGCGGACTCTGCCCAGTGATGGCGCCTGGCCCAGCCCTCCCGGCCAGCTGGCGCGGGTCGAGCCCCGGGGCGCCGCGGGACCCTCCCCAGGCTGGCTCCGCTTTGAGCAATAAAACATCCTCTTCTCCTGCGAAACCGTTGCCTGCCCCTCTCTGATTCTGCCTAGGAATGGGGGGCAGGGGGCCTAAGGGAAGGGATCCCCAAGCCTCCCTAGCCCCAATGTAGAAATTTATGACCTGGAACCTCACGGAGTTGTTGGCTTGGTGGGGGGCTCCACCTGGCAGTGCTCAGGGCTCACTCCTGGTGCGGCTCAAGGGACTGTTGGGGATGCCAAGGATCGAACCCGGGTCAGCCGAGTCCAAGGCCAGCGCCTTCTTCCCCCTGGCCTAGATCCCTCCAGCTGCGTCTCCTGAGTTCTGAACCGGATGTTTCCAAAGTGCCTGAGATTCTGGTAGGCAAAGAGGCACGCTCTAGGGCTCCTCATCCCAGCCCCCACCGCCAAGACGTCTTGGTTTTACCTGCATCAAAAGACACCTAAATAACTTGTTTATTAAAAAAAATACTTTTAGAGGGGTCTGGCATGAATGGGGAGAGGAGCCCCACATCTCTTCACCCCCAGCTGGGTCAGGGGCTCTGCTGGCCCACACTCTGGGTGCTCTTGGATGCCAAGCTGGGTGGCCTTGGAGCTCGCCCTGTGTTCCCCTCACCCCAGCTCCTGCTGAGGTTGGGGTGCTGCGCCGGGCATTCCAGATATCTAGAGCTTATCGGGCAGAACCTACAGGCAGAGAGGAAATCAGATCACATGGTGTCCCCCCAGCTTTCTGCAAAGCAACAATTGGAGTGTATCCCACATGGGGTGACACTCCTGAGGGCTCCTGGAGCCAGGCACATGGTGAGGGGTGTTAAATGCAGGTAAATAATACATGGAGAGAGAGATCGCAGAGATGGGACAGTGGGGAGGACATCTGCCTTGCACGTGGTCCATCTGGGGTTTCCATCCCAGAAGAGTCCTATAGGGTCACCTGAGCCTGCTAGGAGGGATCCCTGACAGGCACAGAGCCAGGAGTGACCCCTGAACACCGCCAAATGTGGCTCAAAAACAAAAGTAAGAGATGAAAAGAGGGTCTGGAGCAATTGCACAGTGAGGAGGTGGCCATTTGCCTTGTACGCGGCCAGCCCTGGTTCAATCCCCAGCATCCCACATTGGTCCCCCGAGCCTGCCAGAGTGATTTCCAGGGGTGATTTCTTAGCGCAGAGCCAGAAGTAACCCCTGAGCACTGACCAAAATATAAAGGGGGTTGGAAAAGTCCCCACTCACGCCTTTGGCCTCTCTATTCACCGGGTGCCTCCCACCTGCCCAAATGCCCCCTCCAACGGGGATGGGGTGTGTGTCGTATATGCCTTACCTCTCGCCGCGCCCCGTCTGCTCGAGGGCAAGATCCCCTCGTCCTGTGCTTGGAAGGAAGGACGCCGTGTCTGGGGGGCTGCTGGCCAGCCTCCACCCACTCCCCCACCTGCACCCCTGGGGTGATTGGGGGCGCCCCTTTCCTACCTGGTTGCGCGTCTTGTGCGACTTCTGCATCCAGGCCCGCCACTGGTCGTAGAGGCGAAAGCTGAGGTTGGAGCAGTACGCGTGCTTCTTGAGCCAGCCCACGAACTGCTTGAGCTCGCGCCGCACCGGCCCCGAGCTCGGCTCCGCGCCCCGCGGCTCGCACGCGCCGCCCGGGCCCGGCCGTTCTGCGGGGGCGCAGGGAGCGCGGCGTCAGGGTGCGCGAAGGCCGGCAGGGGGAGCGCGCGGGGCGGGAGCGGGAGCCCGGGAGTCGGCGGCCCAGCTGCGCCCCGACCCCGGCAAGGAGGAGGGTGGGGAGGAGGGCCCCCATCCATGCCTCCTCCTCCCCCGCAGCCTCGCCCAGGAACCCCGATTCCCGTGGCCTGAGCCAGGTGTGAGCCGAAGGGAGGGCGAGAAGCCCGTGCGCCCAGGGCGCCCAGACACGGGAGCCTTGGAGAAGTGGGGAGAGGCTGGGAAGGGAAGAGGATGGGGTGGGGTGCCAGCAGGAAAAGAGATGCAGAGGGAGGAGGCCTTGCAGACGCAGGAGACCCCGAACCCCAGAAAGGTGGGCTGGCCAGAAGCCCCCAGGGGAGACGGTTGTGCGGGGCGTGGCCTTGCGCGGCCAGATGCGAGGCCGGCCTGGCCCCGAGCCACCGCCGCCAGCCCCCAGCAGGCCGGCGGATAAGGACATTGGCCTCACGTCATAAATATCGCCGGGGACCCGCTGACAGCCTCTGGCAAGGCCGCGGCCCCCGCCGCCCCTGCCGGCCTCCCCGGCCTCCCCCAGCGGGGCGGCCGCTGCTGGCTTCCGTGCAGGATCCGCAGGTGCTGGGCAAGGCTCCGGGCCCGCCCACTCCAGCCCCGAGGGCCCTGCGATGGGGCCGGAGCTACTACTGGGGAGCCCACCCCGCCCTGCCAGCTCTCCGGATGAATGGCTCTGGGCCTCAGTTTCCCTGTTTGCGCATTCGCGTGGGGGATGGCTGGTTCCTGGGGGTGGAACCAACTACCCTCACTAGAGAATAGGGGTCATTCTGGGGAGGCCTCATACAGGCCTAAGGAAAGTCGCCCTTCCCCATGTGGAAACTAGAGTCAATTCAAGAAACAGATAATTTGAAGTTTCGTGGTTTTTTTTTTTTTTCCTTCTGGTTTTTGGGCCACACCCGGAGGTGCTCATGGGATCCTAGGAGATGCCAGGGATCGAACCTGGATTGGCTGCGTGCAAGGCAAATGTTCTCCCCCTGTGCTATGGCTCTGTCCCCTTGGGCTTCCTAGTTTTTCCCCTCCGGGAACAAGGGGAGACCCAGAACAAACCCAGGTCTCCTGTAGGAAAAGCCACTGCTCAACCCACGAAATCATCTCCCCGCCCTTGACAACACGGTTTACATCATTTCACACGAGACCCCAGATGGTGGGTTGGGGGAAGTCACACAAGCCAAGGTTCCCTGCCTGGCCCCCAGACTCCTAGAGCAGAAAGGGGGGATGTCTGGCCACCTGGATGCCAGTCCTGAGCTGACCACCAGATTGGGCAGGAGATGAGTGAGAATGGACACCCTCAGCCAATGTTGGAGAATATTGCTCATGGAATTATAATTCAGGGGACACAGCCGAAGTGCTCAGGGGTTAATCCTGGTTCTATGCTCAAGGGATCCATCCTGCCAGCCTCAGGGAACCCTATGGGATGCTCAGGTTGGCCACAAGGAAGACAAACACCTCCAGGGAATTATCGCTCCAGTTTCAGAATTCTTTTTTTTTTTTTTTTTTTTTTTTGGTTTTTGGGCCACACCCGGCGGTGCTCAGGGGTTACTCCTAGCTGTCTGCTCAGAAATAGCTCCTGGCAGGCACGGGGGACCATATGGAACACCGGGATTCGAACCAACCACCTTTGGTCCTGGATCGGCTGCTTGCAAGGCAAACGCCGCTGTGCTATCTCTCCAGGCCCCAGAATTCTCTTTTTAAGGGGGCTCAGCTATTGGTGCAAACACGTGCTGCCGTGCTGCTCTTTTGAGGGTCACACCTCCTGGTAGTCAGAGGGAGCTTGGCAGACCCTATTATGGTTCTCGCAAGGACAGCTTATGGTCTGCAGCATGCAAGGCCAGCACCTGATCTCCAGGATTATATTTTTAGCTAACCCATTCTTTTGGTGGGGGGAGTTTAAAGGGTTTTTGGGTCACACCCGGCAGCGCTCAGGAGTTACTCCCGGCTCTGCTCACAAGTCGCTCCTGGAAGGCCTGGGGGACCTAATGGGATGCCGAGATTCGAAACGAGGACCATCCTGTGTTGGCTGAGTGCAAGGCAAACGCCTTACCGCTGTGCTATAGCTCCAGCCCCAGCCCCACTCCTTTTTAACTCTTTGCAATAGGCCAAGTGTTGTTGGTTGTGTTTCTTGTTTTCAAGTAATGTCCCCCAGCACACCCGGCCTTTCCTGACCCCAGGCCCTGCGCTCACCGCTGCGCGGCGTGGAGGCGGCGGTGGGGTGGCTCCACTCGCTCCAGATGCCAGCCTTCTTGGAGCCGTAGATGCCAAAGGGATTACAGCGCACTTGCACGAAGTACACGGTGCCCGGTTTCAGGCCCGCCAGGCGGCAAGAGGTCTGGTTGCTCACGTCGTCCACCACCTGGGAGTCAAGGTCGGGGGTGGCAGAGATGCAGATGTCAGGTGGGCACTAGGGGCCACAGAGGGGACCCAGACAGCCGGGCAGTGAGGGAAAAGAGGGAAAACTTTGCTAGGAGGGAGGGGCGTGGCCAACCAGCAGGATAGTGACAGGACGGGGCCAGACACAAGGGCAGCGCTTTGGATGGGCCAAAAGGGAGGCAAGCAGATGTCAAGCAGTGTGTGGGCGTGGCCAGCTAGGACTTGGGCGTGGTCAGACACCATGCAGGGTGGACACCCCTGGTGTGGCCAGATAGAGGAGCAGTGTGATGGGCGGAGCATATGATAGGGGTGGGGTCAGATAAAGGGGCGTGACCAGACATTAGGCCAATGTTTGGGCGGGGCCAGGTAGGACATGGGCGGGGCCAGAAAGGGTCTGGACAAGACATCAGGGCAGTACTGGGGTGGGACCAGGCGGGAAGGGCGGGGCCAGACCTCAGGACAGTGCGCGGGGTGGGGCCATATAGTCTGGGCGTGGTCACACGGGGTAGGGCCAGGTGGACAGGACCAGACATCGGGCATCACTGGGCTGGCGGGTCAGCACCTTCCAGTCCACACTGTCCTCCACCCGGTAGCGGATCTGGTACTTGGCTTGGAAGAGGAAGTCCTTGAGGGCGGGCGGTGACACCCATCGCACGCTGAGCTGGTCCTCCAGGCCTCCCACGCGACTCACGTGCACTTCGGGTGGGGGGTCCGTGGTCACTGCAGGGAGTGTGGGAGGGGTGATTCCCGGCTCTCTGGCAGCCAGGCCTGCCTCAGTTTCCCCTTCCTCCCTGGCCCCGGGGAAGGCTGGGCTGTGTCTGAGGGCACACTGTCCAGTCTCTGCCATCAGCAGTCCCTTCCCGTGGACAGTCCCGGATTGCGAGCCGCAGCCTCACGCCTTTGGAAGTGGACTAGAAAAGGGAGGTACGCCGCCCAAGGGTCCTTCTGGAGGCCCCGCGGGCCGCAGGCAGGGCTGGCCGCTCCCCCTGAGGCCTCAGTGAGGGGCCGAAAGGGTTAAAACACAGGCCTGCTCTGGGCTGAGAAACCCCCTAATTAGATTAGGCCCAATTCTGCTCACAGATCATCCGTTTCCTGCCTCCTGCCTGCAGCCCCCCCCCCCCAGCTCTAGGCCCAGGCTTCCTGGGGCGCCTCCGCCCTGGGCGCCCCCTCCCCACTCCCTGGGGCCCCCTCCCGCACACCTGGGCCGAGCTGAGGGGGAGGTGGAGAGGCCCAGGTGTCCTGACCAGCATTGGTTGGGGGGGAGCCTGTTGGCTGCTCTTCTGCAGGGGGGGAGCCTGGAGCTGGGCCGAGTGGGGGTGGCCAGAAGAGGGTTGGGGCTCACCCACGTCCAGGATGTCCAGCGTGAGCACGTCGGAGCGTGCAGAGCCCAGACGATTGGTGGCTTCCACCCAGATCTCATAGGGTGTGAACAGGGCGAGGTCCTTGGGGACTCGGCAGGAATGGGGGCCCACGGCGTGGTATTCCTCACATGTGTTGTCCTGCCCATACCACCTGCGGGGGGTGGGGAGGTAGCCCAAGGTTTTTGGATCATGCCCTCCCCACGGTGCTCAGGAATCACTCCTGGCCATGTCTGGGGACCCTATGGCATGAAGCTGAGGCTCAAACTCAGTGGGTCACCTTGCAAAAAACACACACACACACACACACACACACACACACACACACACACACCCTGGTTTCACCTGGGTAGTTGTCACCCACCGAAGCTTGTACTTGAGGGAGTAATTGGTGCGGAGAAAGTTCTCTCCGCCCAGCCCTGGCGTCCAACGGCAAGTGAGCTCCTTCATGTTTTTGGACCAGCAGCTGATGTTGAAGGGCTTCTCGGGGGGCACTGGGGAGGAAAGAGGGCAGGCAAGGAGGGCTGTTGGCCTCTGTGGATCCCCCGCTTGTGCCAAATACTTATTTGTTTTTGTTTTGGGCCACACCTGGCCATGCTCAGGGCTTCCTCTGGCTCTGCACTCAGGAATCACTCCTGGAAGACTCTGGGGACCCTGTGGGAGTGCCAGGGATTGAGCCCGGGTCTGCTGTTTGAGGAGCAAATGGCCTACTAGCTGTGCTATGGTGGGCCGAGGCCTTATGTTTTATTGTATGTTGGTTTTTGGGTCACACCCAGCGATGCTCAGGGGTTCCTCCTGGCTCTGCACTCAGGAATCACTTCCTGTGGTGCTCAGAGGACCATCTGGCTGTGTGCTCAGGAATATCTCCTGGTAGGGCTCAGCAGACCTTGTCTGGAGCCAGGGATCGAACCCAGGCCAGACCCTTGCCCTGTGCTCTCTCTCTAGCCTCCGGGGCCAGAGCTAAGGTAAGCCCAGGCCTGGGGTCTGGAGGAAGGTGTGGAAGCTAGATTGGGGGTGGGTCCTGGTTTCCATCGATGCCTCCCCTACGAAAGTTCAGACCCCTGGACCAGTAGTGTGTGCCCAGAGGGTGAGGAGCAGTCATGGCCTGGGGATAGGGAGCACTCATGGCCCAGGGAATGGCAAGGGGAGGGGGAGCACCCATGGCCCGAAAGAAGGGAAGCATTTATGACCCAGGTGGAGGAGCACTCTTGACCCAGGGAGGAGAGCACTACTTACTCAGAAACAAGAACATTAGTGGCCTAGGGAGCATTCCCAGGGATAGTGCCACCCATAGCCCAGGGAGGGGAGCATTATTGACCCAGGAAACTCGAGCACCCGTGGCCCAAGTCCTAGGGCATCCACAACCCACGGAGGAGAGCACTCACGGCCGACATAGAGGCAGGAGCCGGCCAGGATGCTGCCGTCCTGTGCGTGACACACCAAGTTGTCCCCGGACTGCTGTTTGGACCCGTTCAGGTTGTCCAGGGCCAAGGCCAGGGTGGAGACGTTGAGCACTCGTGAGAACTCGGGGGGCAGGCGGCGCCCGTTGAGCGTCCAGTAGAGGTTCTCGGCCGTGGCCCCCGGAGTGTCCCCGAGCACGGAGCATGTGGCCTGCAGGGAGGAGCCGATGAGGAGCGTGGGGTCCTGGGGGCTGATCACGGCCGTGTCTGGGGTCAGAGAGGAGCAGGAGTCAGGCCTGAAGGGTTCCCTGAACCCCAAACACCCTTTGTCACATCTCAAGTCCCTGGAAAGGCCATTGAAATATTTCCCAGGGGCCAAGACTCCCTCTGACCCACCCTGTTTTTTTTGGGGGGGAAGTGGGGGGAGGGTTTGGGACACACCCGGCCGTGTGTCCTGTGGGGGTAACTGTCTCTGCAGTCCTACCTGAGGCCACCACTCTTGCCTTTCTAGACCACGCCCAGAGGTAATCAGGCTCATTCCTGTCCCAGTGCTCAGTAACCCTATGTCTTGCCAGGTCATGGCCCAATCTGTACCAGGACCAGCACCTCATCTCTGGCCCCACAAATCTCATCTTCCTTTGTTTGGGGGCACAATGGTAGAATCTGTTTTGTTTTGGGGCCACACCCGGCGCTGCTCAGGGATTCCTCCTGGCTCTGCTCTCAGAAGTCGCTCCTGGCAGGCTCGAGGGACCCTATGGGATGCTGGGGAATCGAACCGGGCCCATCCTGGGACAGCCCAAATGCACTTCCACTGTGCCATTATTCCTGCCCCGCCTTAGGTGGAATAGGAATCTGGCTTAGTGCTCTTGGCCATTCTCGTGAGGGAGGTGCTCTCTTGTGAAAAGACCTGGGACCCCCACAGACCAAGCCTGAGCCCCA
The DNA here is from genome assembly GCF_024139225.1 of Suncus etruscus. Classification (NCBI taxonomy): domain Eukaryota; kingdom Metazoa; phylum Chordata; class Mammalia; order Eulipotyphla; family Soricidae; genus Suncus; species Suncus etruscus. The sequence continues at coordinate 91,956,290 of NC_064862.1, read as the reverse complement.
GGACAACCACCAAGGCATAGAACCAGAACAGGAGGAGCCAAGATAGTGCCAGGTGTGGCCTAAAAGTTCCACCATTTCAAAGCAAATCAACCAACAAGAAAACAGCCTGGGAGAGGGCTCTAGCACCTTCTGCCACAAGGGAGGAACAGATGCCTCCTCAGCGCCCAGACTCATTCTTGAAGAACCTTTTTCTGGGGAGTTTTGGGCCACACCCAGTGGCACTCAGGGTACCCGATGGGATGTTAGGGGATCGAACCCAGGTCAGCTGCGTGCAAGAAAAATAAACATCCTTCCCGTTGAGCCATCCAAGGACAGCAGCAGCTGCTCCATGCTGACCACCACACCCTGCCCGGGGACACGGACTCCTACGAGGATGACCCTTTGGGGGTCAGGCCTTCCGGGCTGTGATCGGAAACTGAAGCCAGGCATGGGGCGGGGGCCCGGGTGCAGGCCCCTGACTCTCCCCAGCCCCAGTGCCTCCTTTCTGGAGCAGCCAGATCAGCCACTGGGGTGGGGTGGGGACTGTTCCAAAGAAGGTGGCCCCTGGGAAAACCCCATTCCCCAGACACTCTTATCTTTGAGGGTCCTGCAGACTCAGGGAAGGGCTTTTACCTGGGAGGACCAAGAGCCTTGGAAAGGATGCACCCCTCAGGCACCATGATTCACCCAGCATTCACCCATCAGCACTCACTCCTTCTCTCACTCATTTCTCTCGGCTGTTTCATCCATCCTCCACTCACCCCTCCTTCCCTCACCCCTCCATTCACCTTTTTTTTTCTTCTTTTTTTTTTTTTTTTTGTGGGTCACACCCGGCAGTGCTCAGGGGTTTTTCCTGGCTCCAGGCTCAGAAATTGCTCCTGGCAGGCACAGGGGACCATATGGGACGGGATTCAAACCGATGACCTTCTGCATGAAAGGTAAACGCCTTACCTCCATGCTATCTCTCCGGCCCCTCTCCATTCACCTTTTGATCCACACACTCCTCCATTCAATCCATTCACTCACCTCGCATTCATTCACCCCTTAGCTCTCTCCCCACTTTCTCTGGCTCAGTCCAGCTCCCTTTCTCTCCCCACTGCAAGGCTGCTGGCAACCAGGATCACTGGGAGAGGAAGAGAGAAGCTGCCGAGAGGAAGGGAGGGGGCCTTGGACAGAAGAACAGTGGGGTGCGCGGGGTGGGGGGAGTGTGAATGGAGATGGGAGCTGGAGGCGGGTGCAAAGGTCCTGAGGCAGAGACAGCCTGAACCCCAGATCCATCCGCAGGGCCTAGGGCGGGCGGGGCGGGAACAGTCCCCAAGGGACCAGGACTGGGGTTGTGTGTGTGGAGGGGGGTATTTGCATTTTAAAAAAAGGGGTCTACGTGGACGGGTGGGGCCTGGGTGGGGGCCGCCAGGACGGGGTAATCCTGCCCCCACCCCCCGCGCTTGGCCTGACTCGGCTTCCCCCAGATGGGCGATGCTGGGGTGGATTCGGGGCCCGGCGCTGACGATTTTCCGGGGCAAACTTGGCGGCAGGGCCCGGTCTCGCTGGAGCCTGGGCCGGAGCTGCGTTTGGGGCTTGGCCCGCGGCTCGCTGGAGGTCTCGGCGTCCGTGCGAAGGAACCAGCGGCGCGGGCCAGCGCCGGGGAGGCGGGGGCGGCCGGGGCGGGGGGCCAGGGGGCCGCCCGCTAATTCGGAATTCCTCCGGCATGAACTCGGGCGTGCCAGCGCGCTCTGCCCGGCCCACCCACCGCTTCCTGCTCGGGTCCCCCCCTCGGCGGGGTGGGAGGCACGGCCAGGCCTGCCCGGGACCCCCAAAGCCCCCATCGGCCAGGGGTGGGAAGGGGCTGCGGCCCGGGCGCTGGGGCTGGGTGGGGGCGCTTGGCTGGAAGCCGGGTACCCCTTCTTGCCACCAAGGCTGCCTGGCCAGGCCGGGGCTGGCGGGGCCCTACTGCCAACAGCTGCAGCCGCCCCCCCACGAGGCCGGGCGGGGGACGCGGCCGAGGGCAAGGCCAGGCGCGTCTGGACAGGCCAGTCCCCCCCTCCGGTACTCCAGCACGGAAGGTCAGAGGGAGGCCGCCCCTGGGTTGCGGGGTGCCAAGCCCAGAGGGCACCTGAACCCAGACCTCCCCTGGCTCGAGCTCGGCAGCACCCCTCTGCCACCCCCACACGAGGGGAGGGGAAGATTTACCCATCCCATTTCCGAGGGCTGAGATGGGGGTGTCCGGGGAACCCACCCAGGGCAGCGGGAAACAGGGAGACCAGTGGGCACCATCCCCTGAGGCCAGGATGGAGGGGTGGTGCTGGGCTGGGTGTGGGGGTTCCTGGAGGAGCACACCCCAAGCCCGCTCTGACCTGGGTGGGGCTTTTGGACACCCCCCTCCCCGCCTCCTGCGCCCTCCTCCCTGCGTTCTGTTCCGTTCCGTTCCCACAGAGCCGGGGCCTTTAAAAGATGTTTCCTTCGCACCCCCTTTCCCCAGGCCGGAGCCACTGGCGTTATTAAAAGGAAACGCCATGTGTTTTAAAAGGGGAAAGTGTGACCGTCTTCGCTCCCAGGCGGAGGTTGGATGGGGGGGGCTGGTGGCAGGTCCTGCGGGCTCCCCGCAGGGGTCCCTCATATCCCCAGTCCTGCCGGTACCTGGCAAACACTTTTATGACCCTCTTGCCTTTGGCTCAGGTGCTAAGACACCCGGTAAGTAGAAACATATTGTGGAGGTGTGAGGATCTTTTATTTAATTTCTTCCCCCTTAAAGGAAAAAAAAAATCCGTACAAGCCCCCCTACACACATACAAGGGCTCACACACTCACACACACACACCCCGCATACCCCTTCCCCTAGGCTCTCTGGCTGGAAAACAAAGCAGTTTACTCAGAGCAGCCCCGAAAGGGAGGCGGCCTCAACCCCCCCATCTTCCTCAGAGCACCCTGGATAGAGTCCCCCACCTGCCCTGTCTGTCTTAGGCAAGCTAGATCTCCAGCCACACCTCCCAGGGGGTGCCAGGACCGGCCCTTTGGGGAGGCTTTTCTTTTACTTTTCTTTTTCTTTTCTTTTTTTTTTTTTAAACAATTGGCCCGGGGCGCTGCTTAGTGGCCCGTGCGCCCTGGTCCTGTGCGCCGGTGGCTGGAGGGGGGAACCGTGCGCCCCTGCCTTGCTTCCCCACCCAGGCGTGTGTGCCGAGCTGGAATGCGTCTGGTCTCGGTGGTGGTGTGCGAAAATGCATCTGGGACGCAGCGAGGCGAGGGTGACGGCCACGCCAGGGGGGAGCCTTTGTGTGGCGCTGGGTGTGCCCGAGCGGGTCTGGGAGTGGAGAGGGGTCCTGGCCTTGGATGGCACCGGTGTGCGTGTGTGTATGGGGGGAAAATCTTAAGGCGCAGCCAGCCGGGGCGGAGATGGGGGGGTTCCCAAGCGCTGCCTACCCCACCCCATCCCAACCTGGGCCCATCGGGGTTCCCGGACCCCGCTCCCACCCGCGCCAAGAACGCGGCGGAGAACCGCCAGCCGAGGGGACCCCGTGGACCCTCGAGCGCGGGTCCCGCTGGGGGAGGGCGGCGGCGCCGGCCCGCGGAGAGGCGGGTCCCCGGGGACCCCGGGCCGCGCGCCAAGGCGGACAGAGCGGGCCCCCTTCCCGCCCCGCCTTCCTCGCGGGGCTCATCCCTGCGCGCAGCGGGACAGGGGGGGCGCTCGGGACCGGCACCCGCGTGCGCCCCGGCCCGGGAGGGAGCCGCGCCCCGGGATCCCGGACACGCCAGAGCCTGCGGGCGCGGTGGAGGGTGTGCGCCACGCCGCGCGCGCGGGAGGGTGCCAGGCCGCGACCCCGAGACCCCCGGAGAGGGCCGGGGCGCGTGCGCCCGGCTAGCCAGCCCAGGTAGCAGGCCGGGGGCGCCAGGGTCAGAGCCCGGGTCCGGGGCGCGCACGGGGGCCCTGCGCCCCGCAGGTGAGGCCGCCGCCCCGAGGGCCGCTACGGGGGCGCCTTCCTTTGTTCCCGGGCGCGTCCAGGTGGCGCCCACGCCGCCTTCTCCCCGCGGCTGTCCCCGGGGCGCACGCTCGGGGCCCCGGCGCGGCGGGCGGGCGGGCGGTGCCGGCTACTCACGGGCTCCCGACGCGGCTCTCCGCGCTCCGAGGACGCAGAGCAGAAGCAGGAGAGGCAGCGGCGGCGCCCGCCGCGGGCATTGGGCGGCGGGGCCCGGGCGGCCGGCGGGCATCGGGCCGGGACTGCCGGGGTGGGCGCGCGGCAGGCGGGCTGCGGTGGCGCAGCGGGGCTCCGCGTGCGGGCCGAGTGCGGTCCTGGGAGCCCGCACGTCGCTGGGCACTGGGTGCTGGGCGATGGGCGCGGGCGCAGAGGCCGGAGCGAGTCCTCGCCGCCGAATTGACAAGGCGCTAATGCGCCGCTCGCCCCGCCCGGCCCCGCCCCCGGCCCGGCCCGGCCCGGGGGGGCAGGGGTTCGGCGGCGGGCCCCGCACCGGCCTCCCCGCCGCACGCACGCCCGCCCGCCCGCGGGCACCGCGCGCCCCACCCGTCCGGCCTCCGCCCCGCCGCGCACCGCGCAGCGCCCAGTCCCATCCCTACCCGGCGCCCCCCGCGAGTCTCCCCGTCACCTCGCCAACTCCCACCTCCCCCAGTGAGGATCGGGCGCCCCCATGCCCTGCCTCGGCCCCCTGCCTGCCTGCGCTCCCAGCGGTGCCCCCCGGAGACCCCCCAACCTGGCCCGGCTCCCCCACCCGCCCACCCGGGCGCAGGCTCCGCCTTCTCCCGAGTGGTCCCGGGGAGCCCCGCCCGCTCCCGCTTCCAGCCCCCTCCTCCCCCAGGGTCCCCCTGGAGATTGGCGGCCCTCCATGCCATGCCAAGCCATGCCCTGCCCCGCGCGCCCTCACACGAGGGGTCCCGGCCCCGGCGCCCACCGTGGGCCCTTCCCGCGAGTGCTCCGCCCTTTCCATCCAGCCGGCTCCGCTGGAGAGAAGACAGAGCCGAGGTGGGTTGGGAAGCCCCGCCGCCCCCCTACGCGCTTGGAGAGGGGCGCGCTGGAGGGGTCCGCAGGGCCGGGGCGGGGTGCACCCCGCGGGGCAGGAGGGGCGCGCGCGAGGCGAGTGGCGAGACGGCCCCGGTCCCCTGCTCTGCGGACTCATGGACTCCCCCCACGGAAAAATCCGCTCAGCGGCCCGCGGGTGGGGTGTGCCGGGCCGTGAGTAATCGCTGGGCGCCGCCGCCCGCCGGCTCCAGGTAACAAGGGGCCGAGCCGAGGGGACGCGAGCTCACGCCTGTCCTGGGCGCGCGCGATTCTGCTGGGCACCGTTGGGCTTCGGGGAGACCCTCCCCTAAACCCGGGCTCGGCTCCCCGGCCGGGCCTCCACACCTCCCACCCCACCCCGTCGGGTTCCCACCCCGGGCAGACGCCCCAGATAAAAGGGCTTGTGGCCTCCGCGCCTCGGGGGAGGGGAGCCCGGCTGGAGAGTTCCGGGGCGTCTCCGCTCCGCCCCCGGCCGCGTGCGGAGGAGGGGCCGCGTCCCCCCCCCCCCCCGCCATCGGTCCCCGCGGGGAGGTGAGAGTGGCCGGCGCACCCCAAGGGCCCTCCTTGGCTCCCCGCGCGCCCGGCTCGCCGCGCCGTCCGCCCGCCCCGGGGACGCAGCGCTGCGCTTGGCTGGGGCGGGGTGAGGAGCGGCCAGACGTGACTCAGTTTCCTCCTGGGGCAGCCTCTGGGATGTAGACAGACCCCCAGCCCACGCAACGTCCCACCACACCGCGCTCAGCGCAGCTCCAAGGTGCGTCACCCACGGGAGAGGGGACCTCAGAGCTCGCCCCCACCGTGGTGTGTCGCCTCCTCCAGGAGTCAAACCGTGATTTCCCACCCATCCATCCACCCCGCAGCCTCCGCGCCTTCCCCCGTTTTCCCTCCGTCTGGGAAAGCCCCCCCACTCCGTCCAGGTGCGAGGCCGCGCGTGGAATCCTCCCGCCCCTTGGTCCCCCACGGCCCATCCATCAGCCCGTCGTGTTGGCGCGTCCGGGCTGCGACCAGAGAGCGCCTAGTCCCCAGTCCATCCGGCCCGGATAGGGGCCACCTCGCCAGCAGCCCTGGGCGCTCCGGAGCGGGGGGAGGGAAGGCGGGCGAATGGACGCGGCAACTTTGCCCCAGCACAAGGCGGGTGAGGTGGGATAGCTTGGGAGGAGTCCTGGCGCGCCTCAGCTTCCCCTTTCCTTTCAGATTCGCTTTTCGAGCCCATCCCTCTCCTTACCTCCCCACCTCCCCGGCAGCACACAGGCTGCAGCCTGGATGTAGGGAGACAGACGTGTCCACCCCAACCTTCCCCGAGCGTCAGCCTCGCCTCGCAGTCAAGGGCCACGTGGCCCCACCCAGGGGAGCCTTTCCTGCCTTCCAGTCATCTTACCCTGCCTTGGGCACCCTTCTAAGAACACCAGTTTCTTCTCAAGCCCGGCTCCCCAGAACCCGCTACTGGGCCCAGACAGTGCAGAGGTCCCCCAACCTTTGCCAAACCCATGAATTTCAGATCCTCCAAAGGGGAACTGGGGGTGTGGGACCCACTCCTGGCTGTGCTGTGGGACTCAACAAGGAAAATCTGCCCACCCCGGTGGCTCTGTGCCTCGTTTTTTGTCACTTGAAGGAAAGCTGGCCACCTTTAGGGCATGGTGTCTGCCCTTGGGGTCCCTGGCAAGCATGAGCCCTCCAAACCCTCCCCGCACCCCCCATGGACTCAGAGCAGGAAGGGGCTGTGGAAATTCGGACAAATATTGACCCAAGTCCTCGAAGGTGTCTGGGAATGTCGGGTGCCCGACCAAGGAAGGGCAAAGCCTACCCCATTTCCCCCAAATCTCCCGGGCTGGAATGTGGGGAGATCAGCGCCAGTTCGGAGGGAAGTCCCAGGTAATGAGGGGCAGAGTGGCCCCTGCCACAGAGATCCCCTGGTCCAGTCCCGGCCACCCCCAGCCACTTGGCTTTAGGTTCTTTTCCCAGGGGTGGTGTAGACGCGCGCTGAAGGCCTGACCTTGCTCAAGGCGGGACCCGGGTCAGGACCTGCCTGTCCCGGCCACGGTCACTGCCACCTGACCCGCAGGGGCGCCTGGAGGTCCCAGAACCAGCGAGAGCCCCACCCGAGGGGGCAGGGCCGCCGCGCCCTGGTTCCCGCCGAGCCGTCCGAGCGTCGGCGCTGGCGCCCGCCGCCTGCCCGGCCTGCGCCCGGCTCGGGGGTGGGGGTCAGCGGGGTCGCGGCGCGGGCGGCGAGGCACAAAGGGCGCTTGTCCGATGCCCGCCCTGACCTCGGCCACCTCGGGCCATCGCTTCCCGGACGCCGGGGCCGCGCGCCGCTGATTCACGCCCGACGCGGCCCGACCCCCCTTCCCCAGCTCCTACCCCTAGGGGCGGCCCGGGGGGTAGGAACTGGGGAAGGGGGGCGCGGGGCGGCGCCGAGTCGACTTTCCCTCTTAAGCCCCGGAGGAATGTCGGCGGATTTCCTGAAACCCGACCCGGCCGCCCGCCCGCCGGCCCGCCCGCCCCTCACCTGGCCCGGCTCTCCAGGGGCGCACGGGAGGGGCGCGCGGGGGGCTCACCTGGGAGGCCGGGGGTCGAGCCCCGCTTCCGCTCCCCACCCCTGGCTTCCAGGAGGAGCGGAAAAGGGGGAGGACGAGGAGGCCTGCAAACTGCCTCACCCCTGCTCCCCGGCCGGCGGGCGGGCTTGCCTCAGTTTCCCCTTTGGCCAGGACCGCTTTCCCGGGGCTCGTCTTCTTTACACGTGGTGCGCTCACCCGCTCTCCATCCATTCCCACCCCGAGGGACCTCGACTTCCCTTTCTTAGTAGGGGTTCCTAAGTTAGCCATGCGGTCCGCAAGGCACGTCCGTGCCTCAGTTTCCCCGACCGTGGCTCCTTGGCCACGGAGAGCGCGTACGGAGAGCGCAGAGACTGGGGTGCGTAATTTGGGGCTTGGATTCTTGGCTCCTCTGCAAGTGGGTCCCCCCACTTGCGACTCCGGGTCACCCCATGGGTGGTCACCTGCCCGTGTCCACGGGCGCGGGGATGGGTCCCCCTCCCGGGCGCGCACCGCGGGCTGGGGGAGGCGCGTGCGCCGCGGGGTCGCCGGGAGGGGCGGGCGGGGCGGGGGAGGGGCGCGCCAGGATCCAGATGTTCGGGGTCCGCCAGGCACAGCCGCGCCTGATTAAGCCACGTGGGGGCCTACGGGGGCCGTCGAGATGAAAGCGCGGCGGCCGACCGGGGGAGGGGGCACGCCAGCCCCGGGGTCCCCCTCCTCCCGGGCCCGGAACCTGCGGCGCCCTTTGACCCGCCGACCCCGGGAGGCTACCGCCATCGGGTCTGCGGGGACGGAGCGCGGCGCGCCGAGACAGACCGAAGCGCGCACAGGCTGCTTGGCACCTGCGAGGGCGGGTTTGGAAGGACGCCTCCTCCAGACCGGCCCCGCTGTCACCCCGGGGGTCCCAACCTTTTCCAAGTAACACCCGCCCCATCCGCCAGTCTGGGGTGCCCCGGATCCGCTAGGCCTGATGAGATTCGGTAGATGCCGCGGATATCCCTGGGTATCCCCGGATGCCGCAGGGATATCCAGGACTGGCTGGAGGGCTTCCTGAAGGAGGCGGCTAGTTATCTCGCCAGCCCTCCGGTCCCTGAGCTCCAGCGTCGTAGAAGCTTAAGAGAGGCAGGCGAGTCTATAGTCCGAGTATGGTCTTTCTCACCCTGGGGCCCGTCTGCCTCCATAGCGCCCTCACCCTGACCCCTCCTTTGGGAGGCCCTCCCTGATACCCCGAGGAAAACCCCCTCATCCCTCCTTTCACCCCACCCCTTCTCGGTTTCTTCCCTAACTGGGCCACACCCGCAGTGCTCAGGGGCGCTTACGCCCGGCTGTGCGCTCAGGGGGTCTTTCCAGGCGGGGGCTTGGGGGACCCTATGGGGTGCCAGGGATCAAGACCGGGGACGGGGTGCTTGATGAGCGCCCCGATCCCTGTACTAACTCTCACCCCACCCGACCCCACCACCGCACCCCGGTTTGCTTTTTCCTCTCGGTCCAAAGCGGCCGGAGAGCGGCGCGCCCTGGCGACGGGGCAGGTGTCTGTCTCCGTCCGGGACGTCCGGGCCCACCTGCACCGCCCCTCCCGCACCCCACCCGGCCCCGGCGCCGCTCCCCGCCCGTGGCCCGCATCCCCATCCCCCGCACCCCTTCCCAGGCTGCCTCGCTCGGGTGACGTCAGCGACCCGGTCCCCGCCGCCGCATCCTCCGGGCCGCCCAGAGCCAGCGGCGTCCCCGCGCCCCTCGCGCCCGGCTCGGCCCGGCCATGGCGTCGGCGGCGTCTCTGCCCCCGCCGCTGCTGCTGCTGCTGCTGCTGCTGCTCCGGGCTTCGCCCGCCGCCCCCGCGCCGCCCCTGCGCGACCCCTTCGCCCCGCAGCTCGGGGACACGCAGACCTGCCGCCAGCGCTGCCGCCACCGCTACCCCGGCCCGCAGGTGAGCCCGCAACGGGGCGCCTCCCTCCCTGGGGCTGGCGATGGGGGGCTGGGGGGGCCTGGACGCGGCGATCGGCGGGCGCCGGGGCCTCCCCACCCCAGGCCTCCGGGACCCGCGGAGCTTGCACAGGCCCAGCGCCCACCAAGGGCCTGGTGCGCCTTCACCCCATCTCCTCCCTTAGCATCTCTGTTTGCAAGGTTCCCCCGGCTGCTCAGCACTGAGTGCTCCCCCACCTGCTCCCAGGATCCCTGTGCTTGGGGGGACCAACGCTGCCAGCGCCTCCAACTTCAGCCTCCCCATCCTGACCCCTAGACCCGCTCTTAGGCTCCTGGCCCCGCCCCGAGCAAGTGGCCCCAACCCAAGCTTAATTAGCCCCACCCCGCTCCCATTGGCTCTGCCCCTGAGCCTGTGGTCACTCCCCTGCGTCTCAGTGGCCCCGCCTCTGAACCCATGTCCCTCCTTGAGCCCATGGCCCGTCCCTGAGCTTAATTTTAATTAGTCCCGCCCCAAAGCATCTCACCACGCCCACAGACCTGGGCCCGAGCCCCCTTGGCTGTACCCCTGAGCTTCTGGTCCCAACCCTGAGCCCGTTGCCAATTCACCCCATGGCCCCTGGCCCTGTCCTCCTTACCCCGAGCCCTGTGTCCCCGCAGCTCGAGGACTCCACCGAGTCCCCGCAGAGGAAGCACGGCCGGGCTGCCTTGGTCAGCGCCTGCGAGCGTGGCTGCCGCCTCTTCTCCATCTGCCGCTTCGTGGCTCGGAGCACCAGGCCCAACGCCACCCAGGCCGAGTGTGAAGCAGGTGAGGGGCTGCCCAAGGCCTGGCCCGGGTTGCGTGGGTGGGTGGTGTCATGGGCGGAACTGGCCCCCGACGTGGGGTCCCTGATCCTCCGCAGCCTGCGTGGAGGCCTATGTGAAGATCACAGAACAGCGTGCCTGCAGTGACGGCTGCTGGAACCCGGGCCCAGAGACACAGCCTGACCGCAAGGTGGGTATCCCTCACCTTTGCTTTCTGCCGGTGCACCTTGCACTGATCCTCCCCTGCACGCGGAACACGAAGGCTGCAGTTGGCGAAGCCAGGGCTTACCCTCCTCACCCCACCATCTCTCTCCTCTGGTCCTTCCTTCCCACTGTCACAGGCTGGCCCCTGGGGGGGCCACAGAGCCACCTTGGCAGAATCAGCACCTCTGTCTAAATTCGCTGCTCCAGCGGCATTTGCCTTGCAAGCAGCCGATCCAGGAACAAAGGTGGTTGGTTCGAATCCCGGTGTCCCATGTGATCCCCCGTGCCTGCCAGGAGCGGTTTCTGAGTAGACAGCCAGGAGTAACCCCTGAGCACCGCCGGGTGTGACCCAAAAACCAAAAATAAATAAATAAATAAATAAATAAATAAATTCGCTGCTCAGGCAGGCAGCAAGTCTCAGACCTACATACATACATACCATCAGTTCCTCCACCCAGAAGTCAGTTCAGGACTGCCACAGCAGGAGAAACTGAGGCAAGAGATGAGTGCACGGATTGGGATAGCCCAGGAAACCGCTTCCCAGGGTTTAGGTTTTCACTCTTCTCCAAAATTCCCTCCCCCCCCCCCCCCCCCGCACATTCAAAGCTCCCTTCTCTCACCCTTTGAGCAACACGGGGAGATAGTGACCATGACAGGTCCAGGGCCAGGTCTTCGTGCTGAGTCATCGTGGCTCCTCCATCCCTGCCCCAGGGAAGAGAAAGAATCGATTTTCCAGGGCTCAAAGAGGGTAATCGCCAGCCCCCAACACACATACCGCCCTTGTGGGAAGGTGCCCCCCTGCTGCGTAACATGGCTGTGTCTGGGGGGCTTCCCTTGGGCAGAGGAAGGTCCCTGCAGCCCCCAGAGGGGCCAGCTCACTGCTAGATCTGGTCTCCAACCTCTGCAACGACCTCGTCAGCTCGGCCCAAGGCTTGGTCTACTCCACCTGGACCTACTATCTGCAGACCGACAGCGGGAAGGTGGTGGTATTCCAGGTGAGGGGCCAGCAGGGGCTGTGCAGTGGTGAAGGGGTGGGCAGGCGGGGGAGAAGCAAGGAGGCAGCATCAGGTCTTGGCTTATGGGAATGCAACACTGACAAAGAAAGGCTGTGGGTGTCAGGCATAACTGGATCTGAATGCTCAGGAAAACCTTGCAAGACTCCATTCTTTTGCTCAGCTCCCTGGTGGTCCCTTCCCTGGGTGCCCACGGCTCTTTAGAGTAGAGTCTTGCTAGCATTTTAGTATTGACCTTGGTGGCCTCTTGGAAACTGTTAGGCAGAGGATGGAACATGTCAACAGGCTGGGGTTCAGGGGCCAGTGTGAGGCAAGGGTGGATCCTTTCTTGTTTTGTTTGGGGTCACACTCAGCAGTGCTCAGGACTCTTGCACTCTGAAATCACTCCTGGTGGTGTTCAAGGGGATTCTATGGGATTCTGGGGAGTGAACCTGGGTCAGCCGCTTGCAAGGCCAGCACCCTGCCCGCTGTGCTCTCCTTCCAGCCCCCCTTTCTAATGGACACGGTGATTTTCCTGCCTAGACCCAGCCCGTGGTGGAGACCCAGGACCATGAAGGGGCCCAGATGCAGCGAGTGGAAGTCACATGGCGGGGCGGCCACTCTGAAGCCTTGGGGATGCACGTGGGTAAGGCCCCAGGCAAAGGGCGCCCCTTTCTGCCCCTTTCCCGGAGGCCCCGGCTGCCCAGGGTGGGTGACCCCGGCCTGTTTCAGACCCCGCAGGCTCTGAGGACAGAGCCAGGAAGGCCAAGATCCGAGTGAGGACCAGCAACAAGCCGAAGGCAGAACCAGAGGCCACGCAGGACAACGACTTTCTCAGCTGCATGTCGCGGTGGGGACCCTGCTGTCCCAGGATGGAGTGAGGGGACGGGAGGGGAGGGTCCGCCTGGCCCAGAGAGGCCGGGCTGACCTCGATGTGCCCTGGGCAGGCGCTCAGGTCTGCCGCGCTGGATCCTGGCCTGCTGCCTCCTCCTGTCCGTGCTGGTCTTGCTGTGGCTCAGCTGCTCCACGCTGGTGACCACCCCCGGCCGACACCTCAAGCTCCAGGTGAGCTGGGTGGGAGCCCCAGATTCTTGGGTGTGTCTGATGGGCGTGGTCTGGCGGTGGACGTGACTCTTCCCCTGGTCCCGGATTGGTTCAAAGCATAGGGGCGGGAACCTCAGATAGGTGAGTGTGGCCAGTGGTGGGCGGGCGTGGCAAGAGCAGTGGGCGTGGCTTTCTCCTGGTTGTGGATTGGACCAAACCCGGGGGGGCGGGAATCTCAATCAAGTGGGTGTGGTCTGCATTGGATGGGCGTGGCAAGAGCAGTGGGCGTGGCACTTTCTGGGCCTGGACTGGACCTCAGCCAGATGTGTCTGGCCAGAGGTAAAGGGCGTGGTACTCCTACATTGTTCTAGATTGGACCAATCCATGGGCTGCAAGGTGGGAACCTCATTCCAATGGGCGTGGTCAGAGGCAGTGGGCGTGGCTCTTCTCTCTGGTCCTGGGTTGGATTAACCCATGGGCAGAAATTTTAGTTGGTGGCCGTGGTCAGAAGTACTGGGCGGGGCCGGGCGGTGGCGCTGGAGGTAAGGTGCCTGCCTGCCTTGCCTGCGCTAGCCTAGGACGGACCGCGGTTCGATCCCCCGGCGTCCCATATGGTCCCCCAAGAAGCCAGGAGCAACTTCTGAGCGCATAGCCAGGAGTAACCCCTGAGCGTCACAGGGTGTGGCCCAAAAACTAAAAAAAGAAAAAAAAAAAAAAAAGAAGTACTGGGCAGGCAAGACCCTCACCTAGATGGGCGTGGATAATGACATTGGGGCGGAGCTTGCCCCGTTTGGAGTGCTGATGTTCCCCCCATTCCCCCTGCAGCCCCTGACTCTGGAGCAGCACAAAGGCTTCCTGGTGGAGCCCGACTGGTCCCTGTACGCTCCGCCTTCACCCGCTTTTGAGGACAGCCCCCCGCCCTATAATCTGAAGCTGGACCTGACCAAGCTGTAGGTTACTGCCATCCCCCAAACCCCAAAAATCCTCGCTGTGCCCTGTGCCCCCCACCCCCATCCTAGGGAGGGGTGCATCCTGTCCCTCCCCCCCCCCCCCCCCCGGTTCCCACCAAGCGCTGCTTCTTCTCTCCCAAGTCTTATTGTTGCCTGAGTATTAGAAGCCCCAAAGTGTCCGGTTTCCAGCTGGCCCCATGCTGGGGTTCCAGAGACGCCCCTTTATCTCGAGTCTCCCCCACACCCCATGACCCAAGGAAGAACACGCTGGGGGGCGGGTGGGGAAAAATAAAGTCTACAAAGATCCCTGACTGAGCCGGCTTCTTTCTCACCCTGCCCTGGGGGACCATAAAGGACTCCTCTCCACCCACAAGTTCTTTCTCGGGGTATCTGCAGGAATGTGGGAGCACTGACCAGCTGCTGGTCAGAAGGAGATAGTCTACAGCAGGCCAGGTGGTCCTGCCAAGGGCCCCTGGAAAAGGGGTTTGGGGCACTCGTCTATTGGGTGTGTGTGTCCAGTCCCAAAGTCCAGCCCATGTCCTGCCCTGTGTCCCTTGAATGCCGGTGATGTGTGCCTGCCTGGACCCCACTTCTTCTGGGTCTGGGGTTTCTGTCCCATGGGCATCCCCAGGGCCTTTCCAGGGCGCAGACAGCATGAGGCATGTTGGCTCATTTGGCCCAGCTTTTAGGCTTTTCTGTGGAGCTACCAGCACCTTGGCTTGGTGGGACCACACCCAGGGGAGCTCAGGGCTGACTTGTGGCTCTGCTCAGGGATAGATCCTGGTGGGGCTCAGGGGATCAAACCCTCAGTCGGCCACACCCAGCGGTGTTCAGGGATCACTCTTCCTTTTTATTTTGGTTTTTGGTTTTTGGGTCACACCCGACAGTGCTCAGGGGTTCCTCCTGGCTCTATGCTCAGAAATCGCCCCTGGCAGGCATGGGGGACCATATGGGATACCGGGATTCGAACCACCATCCTTCTACATGCAAGGCAAACGCTTTACCTCCATGCTATCTCTCCAGCCCCTCAGGGATCACTCATGGCAGGCTCAGAGGGCTCTAATGGGATGCTGGGGATCAAACCTGGGACTGCCGCAAGCAAGGCAAACATCCTCTGCAATTGTTCCCGACACAGACACAATATTCTGAATGTTTCTCTTTTTTTATTTATTTATTTTTTGGCCACACCCAGTGACGTTTACGGGTTCCTCCTGGCTATGCGCTCAGATATTGCTCCTGGCTTGGGAGAGCATATGGGATGCCAGGTATTGAACCCAGATTCGTCCTGAGTCAATCGCATGCAAGGCAAACACCATACTGCTGCTCTATTGCTCTGCAATAGAATAGAATAATCCTATTCTGGATGTTTCTATTTTATTTCTTTGTGGAGATTTTTTTTTGGGGGGTGGGAAACACCACACTCGGTGATGCTCAGAGCTGGTTCCTGATTTTGCACTTAGGCATCATTCCTGACAGTGCTTGGAAATCCAATAAGATTCTGGGGATGGAACCAGGGTCCAAGATATACCCTCTAGCCTCTTGCTGAGCTCCTGCTCCACCTTCCTGTGCTCAGAGTTTCTCATCTGTCCTTCTGAACTCCCAGCGTCTGGAACCACCTAGCAGACAACCAGGCAGGAATGAGGAGTGCAGATGTTTTGGGGTTGCGCGAGGCAGGCCCAGAGGGAGGGATGGGGGAGAGACAGTTGTAAGGACGTAGGATCAGGGGTGTGCCCCCCACGCACTCGCTCC
The DNA here is from genome assembly GCF_024139225.1 of Suncus etruscus. NCBI lineage: Eukaryota > Metazoa > Chordata > Mammalia > Eulipotyphla > Soricidae > Suncus > Suncus etruscus. The sequence continues at coordinate 91,941,117 of NC_064862.1, read as the reverse complement.
ACCCTGTGGCACAGGAGCAGGTGTGACTTGTTAATAATCGACACCTCACTGGCTCCAGCTACAGTGCAGCAGCTGCTGCGGTGTTGAGACCCCACAGAACCCTCAAACCTATCTTTGCCACTGCCAGCAACATTGCATTTCCCTGCCCAGAGCTTGCTTGGCCTCTCCTGCCTCAAGAGCCCCCCCCCAATGCCTCAGGTTCCCCTTCTGTCCTCACCCCCAGCTCTGCCATGCTCGTGGGGCTCCAGCCCCAAAAGCCCTGGCCCCACTCTCCCTGCACCCCGTGGGCAGACCTGGTGGAAGGCTGGTGGGCGGCCGCCATAGCAACAGGAGGGCCCCAGGTTCCAGCTCAGGGTTACCATAGTAACCGGCCAGTCTGCTGCCCTGGGAACAGGCCTGAGAGGTGCCACAGCCAGCCGGATGGCCGCTTCTCCCAGGACACAGACACCCCTCAAGGTGTGAGGACGAACATCCAAGTTGGGAAACTCAGGACAGGGAGAAGTCAGCTCAAAGATGCTACGCAGACCCCTTTTTTGTTTGTTTTTTATTTGGGGGGCCACACTTGGCAGTGCTCAGCTCAGGAATCACTCCTGGTGATGCTGGGGGGGGGGCCCTATGGGATGCCAGGGGATCAAACCTGGGTCGGCCGTATGCCCTCCCCTCCTCGCTGTGTTATCTCTCACGCCCACAGATTCTTCCCCTCTGAACCCCATGAACCCCATGGGGCCCAGCCCTTCTCTGGACCTTGGGGTCCCCCCCAGCCTGTTCCCCCCGCATCTTCCCTTCAGAGGACGCCCTTCCGGAATGTCCTTCGCAGGCCCCTGCCTCTCTCCCCGCCGGCCCAACCTCAGCTTGTGTCATGTTGACAATGAAGTTACTGCTTCTTGGCTTGTGTGTTGATTGCTTTAATAAATGTTCCCCTGCCAGATGGGACTCGGGGTCGCAGCTGGGTCCCACACACGCAGAGCCGCCTCCACATGCCTCTGTCGACACCTCCCTGCACAAGGCCCGATCGGCCCACGTCACTCCAGCCCTGGCCGCCTCTTCTCCTCATCCCTCAGGCGCACCCCCCTCCAGCTTGGACCCTGCACAGAACTTCCACCTGGAAAATTCTGGAACATTCCGAATGCTTCCACGGCATTCTGGAATGTGCTGGAACACCCTAGAACATCCTGTCCCTGGCTTTTATGGAAAGCTGGACCATTCCCTCCTCCGTGGTCTCGGTCTCTCTCTTGCTGACCTTCCAGCCTGGGCGCACTTTCACTTGGCCTTGGTGACAAGGCCATCACCTAAAAGCCTCAGTCTGTGATAGGCTGCTAGGCTCAGATTAGTGTTTCCAGTAGCACAAACTATCCCAGAGCACCAGATAGGACAGCTAGGACAGATAGGACAGCCTTGCACTTGGCTGACCCAAGGTTTGATCCCCACCCTCAATAGTCAGTCTCCTGAGCACTGCCACGAATGATTCCTGAACCCAGAACCAGGAGAAAACCCTGAGCATCGCTGAGTTTGCAAAAAAAAAAAAAAAAACCCTCCAGAAGTATTCTTTTTTTTGTTTTGTTTTGTTTTTTTTGGGGCCACACCCGGCGGTGCTCAGGGGTTACTCCTGGCTGTCTGCTCAGAAATAACTTCTGGCAGGCACGGGGGACCATATGGGACACAGGGATTTGAACCAACCACCTTTGGTCCTGGATCGGCTGCTTGCAAGGCAAACGCCGCTGCGCTATCTCTCCGGGCCCCAAGTATTCTTTTTCATTTTTTCATCACACTTTGTGATGCTCAGGGTTTCCTCCTGGTTCTGGGACCATATGAGATGCCAGAGCTTGAACCCAGGTCAGCCACAAGGCAAGACAAACACCGTTCCTGCTGTCCTATACCTCTGGTCCCTTGATTTTATTTATTTTTAGTTTTGGGGGGCCACGCCCGGCAGTGCACATGGACTACTCCTGGCTCTGTGCTCAGAAATCTCTCCTGGTGGGCTCTGGGGACTCTGGGATGAAACCTGGGTCGGTTGAGTGCAAGGCAAATACTTAAGTGCTGGGGCCGGGAAGGTGGCGCTAGAGTTAAGGTGTCTGCCTTGCAAGCGCTAGCGTTGGATGGACCGCAGTTCGATCCCCTGGCGTCCCATATGGTCCCCCCAAGTCAGGGGCCATTTCTGAGCACATAGCCAGGAGTAACCCCTGAGCGTCAAACGGGTGTGGCCTAAAAACCAAAAAAAAAAAAAAAAAAAAAACCCTAAGTGCTGTGTATTGCTCTGGCCCCTTGATTTTATTTATTTATTGATTTATTTTATTTTTTTGCTTTTTTTGGTTTTTGGTTTTTGGTTTTTGGGCCACACCCGGTGATGCTCAGGGGTTACTCCTGGCTATGCGCTCAGAAGTTGCTCCTGGCTTGGGGAACCATATGGGAAACCGGGGGATTGAACCGCGGTCCATCCAAGGCTTTCGCAGGCAAGGCAGGCACCTTACCTCTAGCGCCACCGCCCGGCCCCTGATTTATTTTATTTTTAAATAAAAGCACATGTTTACATGGGAGGCCCCAAGTTTTCGACTAGGATCTTTCAGGTAGCTTTGGCAGCTTTGTCTACCTTTGGGGTGCCTCTCACAACCCCCAACAGCAACAAATGACAGAAAAAGATGCAAGGAGCCAGAGAAGCGCAGAGGAGGACAAATAGGACAAGGGGGTACAGGCAGAGGGATCAGCTGGGAGGGGTGGCCCCTGGACACCATAGCTCCCTGTGACACCCAGAGCTAGAGGGAGCCTTGGTTCTGAGGCTCTGACCTGGGGTTCAGGCCACAGCTGGCCCAGAGCTGGGAGCAGGTGGTGAGGGCCCCCCTCCCCCCCCCCCCGCCTCGGGAGAGCAGTACCAGCTGTGGGCCAGATGGTGGCCAGGCTTGCAGGCTCCTCCCCAGGACCACGCGACAATGGGCTGCCCACAACCCTTGCCTCCACATGGCAAAGGCGACGGGTCCCAAGACCGGGTCGAGCACACCATCCTGTCCCTGTGGACCATCACAAATGTCCAGCGTTGGCGCATGTCCCCAAGGTCTACTCAGTTGCATCCACAGCTGTTTCTGAAGCCATCTACCCAATGATCCACCAGGGACCCGTCTCTGCCATCCTCCCCCCGTTCCCCACACCCACCATCAGGGCCCAGATCCCACTTTCCGGCCGCCTGGCCAAGCGTCTCCTGTGCGTGTCCGCGGGGAGAGGCGCCTCCGGGTGTGTCGAAAGCTCGCTCGCATGTGGCTGCCAGGCCGGAGGCTGTGTGGCGGCGTGTGGGCCGGGCCTAGGGCGACTTCAGCACTTGTGCATCTTCGTGACCATCGCAGCTAGGCTGGACCCGCAGGGAGGGACGGAAGGAGAGGTTGCACATATGTGTGCATGTGTGTGCACCAGGGTTTACCGAATGACGAGGTCCAAGAGAGGTCAAGGGGTCCACGGGTTTGAGAAGCTCAGCATCTCCAAGCGTGAAAGTCCCTTCCCTCCCCACCCCCAGTTATGATCTTGGCCCCCAGCTGGGATGGATAAGTGGGTGCCCGTGGTTAGCTCCCTCCCCTGCATCCTGCAGCCCAGTTCAGACCTTGTTTCTAGGTTCCCAAAGGAGACAGTTTGCCAACCCTCCAAATGGCCTCTTCTCATTCCTCTACCTCCTTATGACCCCACCTCACTCGCCACTCTGGATGTTCACCCACCTGACCTTCAGGTTTTTCAACTCAGAGGATGAAAATAAATCAAGCTTCTAGTGAGTGAGAGGGGACTGCAGAGATAGTATAGCAGGGAAGGCATTTGCCTCACACGCAGCTGACCCCCTTTCGATATCTGGCATCCCATAGGGTCCCCGGAGCACCACCAGAGCACAAAGTCGGAAGTCAGCCTTGATCATTGCCAGGTGTAGCCCCAAGCAAACAAACTAAATAGACTGGAGAGAGGATGCTGGGAGCCCAGATCTTTCCAATGTGGAGGGTCTAAGTTGGGGGAGTGTGTGGGTCCCATTAAAATCTATGAACTTGGGTCCAGAGCAATAGCACAGTGAGTTTGCCTTGCACATGGTTGACTGACCTGGATTTGATCCCCAGTATCCCATCTAGTTTCTCAGGCCCACCAGGAGTGATTTCTGAGCTCTGTGCAGAACGAGGAGTAACCACTGAGAGCTGCCAGTTGTAACCAAGAAAATCCTAAATACATACATACATACATACATACGTACATACATACATACATACATACATACATAAAGTCTATTTCCCAAGGGAAAAGAAGGGAGGGAGGGAAGATGTGAACAAGGATCCCAAGGTTTTGATTTGGCTGAAAACGCGGGTATTTGGGATGGGGGAGCTGGCGTGTCCAGGATGGCGTTGTAACCATGGGTTTAGGTCTGAACGGGATTTAGTTGCTGGAGATTTGGCACTTCGTGAAGGATGCAGGAGACTCTGAGAGCAGAGCTTTTCGGGCATGAGATCGAGGTCTAGAGGAGGTCTAGGAGGGAAATTGAGGGCAGGTAATCGGTGCCAGAGGTGAGAGGAAGGTCCCGCGGCTGATGCCTGGCTGCTGGGTGAGTGTGCTGGAGTCCCTGAAGAAGGAGTGGAGGGAATGAGATTCTGGGAGCTCTGCACCCTGGCACTTCTTTCCAATGCCCTCTCCTCCCTCCTGGGCCTCGCACCTGTTGCATCCTTCAAAGTTCCCTACTACACACCTGTAAGACCGCACCCATCTATCCTTAAGGGCTAGGGGTGGTCCCAAGGCGCCATCCTAGCACAGGCCACGCCCCATGGTACATCATGCTTGCCCCGCCCCTCATCTAAGCCACACCCCTACTTCGACAGTCTAGCCAATCGCTTGGTTTTCTTCCGACAGACTCCGCCCAGCTCCTTGGAGGCCACGCCCCTTTCAGAGGCCTATCAGCCCTGGCACCGCCCCTGTCAGCTGCCAGGCTCAGCCCCGCCCCTTAGGCCCCACCCCTAGAGCTTCCACCCCTTTCATAGGCCCAGCCACTACCCGGACCCCGCCCCCTCCAATAAGACTCCGCCCCCAAGGTCCCGCCTCCTCTCCACTGACCTTTGTGGCCTTAGCTCAGAAGGCCCCGCCCTCCAAGACACGCCCCCTCGACACCGCCCCTTATGCAAATGTACCCCGCCCTTCTCTTAACTCACCAACCAGCTTCTCTGATTCTTGCCTTTGCCCCGCCCTTGTCCATCAGGCCCCGCCCCTCGCCCCGTCGCGCGCGGCGCCGTCACTCGAGCGCGCGGCGCGGCGGGAAGATGGCGGAGTCCGGTGGCGGCGGCGGCGCGGGTCAGGAGCGCCGGAGCAGGTGAGGCCGCGCTTGCTGCAAGGTGGACCCTGCCCTGCACCTGCCGGGGCTCCCGGGGCGGGGCGAGCCGTGGGACGCGCGCGCGGGGCCCGGGACCCTCCAGGGGCGGGACGATCATCCTCTGCGGCTGCATCTGCTGGAGATTCCCTCTCGGAGACGCGGAGATCTGGCGGCTGGGAGGTGCATGCTGGGGCGTGCAAGCCCACGGTGCAACCTTAGCTCCCTCCTGCGATGGGGAGTTGGGGGTCCCAGGGGGGCTGCGGGGCAGGGAGAGGCTTGGGCAGAGCTAGAAGCTGCTCCAGGCTGCTGGGATGGGACTGAAGGGGCTTGGCAGGGGAGGACTGGGAGGCCGAGTGTAACCCGAGGGGTCACCCCCACGCGATCCCTCTTGGGAGGGGAGCTGGGTGGTAGAGGGCCAGAGATTCTGAGGTCTAAAGAAAACTCAGGGAGGGGCCGGAGAGATAGCATGAAGGTAAAGTGTTTGCCTTGCATGCAGAAGGTCGGTGGTTCGAATCCTGGCATCCCATATGGTCCCCCGAGCCTGCCAGGAGCTATTTCTGGGCATAGAGCCAGGAGGAACCCCTGAGCGCTGCCGGGTGTGACCCCCCCCAAAAAAAAGAAAACTCAGAGAGGGGCCAGAGAGGTAGCATGGAGGTAAAGCGTTTGCCTTGCTTGCAGGTCGGTGGTTCGAATCCCAGCATCCCATATGGTCCCCCGAGCCTGCCAGGATCGACTTCTGAGGGTAGAGCCAGGAGGAACCCCTGAGTACTGCTGGGTGTGACCCCTCCAAAAAAATAAAAGAAAACTCGGGGAGGGGCTTTCTGCAGCTCCTCCCTCCTGTCATTCCCTTGAAACCTGCAGAGCTGGGTGGGAGTCTAACCCGCTGAGCTCAGGGTAGATGCCCCATTTCCTGGGCTGAGTCTGAAGACTGATGGTTGGAACCCTTGGGTGGGTCCTCCTAGCTCCGTGTGTGTATGTGACAGGATTCCCTTAGACCAAAACCCAGCTAGTGTGGAATTTAGGAGATTCTTCAAAGAGGGGAGGTCAGGAGCAGCTTTATGCAGTTGGGGTGTTTAGTAGTTGGGTCACTGCAAAAGGGTCTGGGTTATTGCCAGCTGAAGTGAGATGGCCCAAAAAGGGCCTTCAGCAGGGAGCAAGGAGATGCCGGCAAATTTGGGGAGCCCTTCATGGGTCTGGGCCTCTGCCTGGCACAGGGATGAAGAGTGTCCATGACACCCCAAGAGTGGACTTCTTTCCTGGGCAGTCCCCATAGTTCTAGTCTCTCCCCCTTTGGGCTCCTAACCCCCACTCCCCACACACATCCCAAGAGCCCTTTGCACCAACAGCTAGGATACCCCTTCAGAACTTTTCCCTTTCCTTGGACTGTCACATGCAAACCCAGGAGACAGGCCAAGACTTGATTTGGGGGTGCTTGATTTTCTTTTTTTCTTGTTCTTTTTTTTTGGGGGGGGTCACACGGGGCAGCGCTCAGGGGTTACTCCTGGCTCCATGCTCAGAAATTGCTCCTGGCAGGCTCGGGGACCACATGGGATGCCAGGATTGGAACCAATGACCTTCTGCATGAAAGCAAACGCCTTACCTCCATGCTATCTCTCCGGCCCCAAGGGGGTGCTTGATTTTCATGTCTAGCATCGCATCATCCCCTTGAGCACCATTGGGTCTGGCAAAAGTTGTAAACAAGTTGTAAAAATAAATCAACAACCAACCACCACCCAGAAGTTGAGAGGTAGCTCAGAAGCTAAGGCACTTGCTTTACACACAACAGACTCAGGTACAATCCTCAGTATTATATAGGGTCCCCTGAGCCCCTCCAGGAGTAATCTCTGAGTACAGAGCCAGGAGCGAGCCAGGAGCATCCCTGGGTATGACCCCCTGCAAAGAAATTCAAAAACCTGGGTCAGAGCAATAGTATTTTGGGGTAAATGTTTGCATTGCACATGGTCAGCCCAACCCAGATTTGATCCCTAGGTCTCTATAGGTCCCCTGAGCACCGCCAGGATCCAACCCTGAGTGCAGAGCCAGGAGTCAGCTCCAGCACTACTGTGTGTGACCCAAACACCTAAAAAATAAAAAACCAAAAACCTAAACCTCAAATAAAACCTACTCCTAAAGTTGTCTGTTTGCACAACTTTTGCACAAAAGTTGTCAGTTGCATGCGCTGCTCCCGAGGCTTCTCCACCTTCTCAGCATGGTGGGCTGTGAAGGCACCTGGAGGCTGTGTGTCCCAGTCCCACCACCCTGGGGTACCTGTGAGTCTCTATCGGGGGCTTCCCTGCCCTCACTCAGCCCCAGGTAAACCCAGTTCCTCATAGCTGAACACTGTTTAGGTCTGTGAGGAACCCCCTGTGGGGGTCGGGGGTCCCCTGGATGAAGCATGGGTTTGAGGCACATGGTGGCGGCTCCTGAACACCCCTTCACCGCGCCTGGTCCCTGCCAGCACCCCTGAGCCTCCCACTTGCTGTGTGCTTCTGGTTTCCGTGTACCCATCTGTTTCTGGGGAATTCAGAAGTGGCTAAGAGCTGTTTTCTCTTTCCTCTCTCCTCTTTCTCTTCCCCTCCTTTCCTCTTTCATCTCCTCTCTTTTCTCTTCTCCCCTCCCCTTCTCTCTCTCCTAATGGATCTTGGGGGTCGGACCCAGGGCCTTGACTGTGTGTGCCCCATTCTAGTTCTCGTTCCAGTCCCCAGATCCTATCCTGGCCTCCTCCCTGGTGCCCACAGTGCAGCCTTCTGGGCCTGCAGCCTCCCTGAGCCCAATGGCCCCCTCTTTCTCTGACAGGCTTTTTTCACGGGGAGCTGGGACCACATGCAGTGGTCCAGGATCTCCCTACCCAGCACTCTGTGTGTGTGTGGGGGGGGAGTTTGGCTAGTGCTCCAGCCCAGTCCCTCCTTCAGGCACCAAACCCCACAGCTGTCCTGGAGGTGAGACTGCCCCTCCCCCAATTCTCTCTGAGGACAGTGCTGTGGAGGCTCCAACCCACCCTTATCAGTAGCTCCCACATGGGCAGCCCTGGGTGCTCCACTGGGTGGGGGGGCAGAACTGCTCTGGAACACCCACAGGCCTGTGGCTGCTGCTGTCACATCCGCCATCCACCTTGGATCCCTTACATTGGGCAGGGACAGGCCTGTTGGAGCGTCTTGGCCCATGGACTAGAACTTTCTAGAACCCCTTTGTGGAGGATTGGCCAGGAGCAAATCCCCTGGGCCTGGCACTGGTCAGGCCAATCCCTGGCCTGCTGGGGGCTCGGGTGGGTGGGTCCACCAGCTGGTGTGGGCAGAGGCAGCTACTTTGGCCCCAGGACAGGCCCTGCCCAGGGTTGGGGGGGTCTGTGCCTGTCACCCCACCCCACCCTCACCCCCCCAGGGTCCCCCCTCCAGAGCCCCTCCTCAGCTTGCTGCCCCAGGGCCTTATATAACTTGTTTTGTTCCTGAGAAGGGGGCGGTGGGGGGGCAGCTCTTCTGCTTCCTCCCTCCAGGGACCCACAAATCCCGCTGCCAGGGGCCGGGAGATGCTTGTCGAGACTGAGCCAGATTCTGTGGTCCTTTTGCCAGACCCGCCCTCCTGCCAGAATTGGGGAGCTGAGTGGGGTGCAGCGAGGGGCATCCTGTTAGGCTCCGGGGAAGGCTCAGGGTTGAACCTGGCCGTCTGCTCACCCCCAGGGATCCATGGGGGCGGGGACCCAGGCAGGGGGGCGAGAAGGCCCAAGGCTGGCAGATGATACTGTCTGTCAGGGATCATGGGGCATGACCCTCGGAGTCTTTTGGCCTGATCCTCGCTGGGGTCCCAGCTTCTCTGGGGTCACCAGCCACCAGGGGCTGCCCTGTCCCTGCAGGGCTGGACATGGCTCCCCACCCCACCCCCATCTCTCACTGCAGGGTCTCCTTGTTAGCATCCTTTGGCTCCCTCTAAGGTAGCTTTACCTCTCAGCATTCTCCTCAGCTCTGTAAACCCCAGGTGCCCCCACTCTTCTGCACCCTCTGCCCATATGTGGCCTCTGCCCCCAGGCATGTCCCCCAGAACATAGATGCTGTGGTTAGGGCTTTGCTGTGGTGGCTGTGAGAATGCATACACACCACCCCCATCTTAGCACACTCCTAACAGGTCTGTCCCCAGGCCCCAAGATGCCCCCGAGCCGGCCAGTGTGGGGCCCTCAAGTCCCAGCCTCTCAGGGGCGTAGCAGATTGGCAGCACAGGGCCTCGGGAAGGAGGAGGAAGCAGCTTTGCTTCGCTTCGCTGTCCAGGGGCCTGCGGGGAGCAGGGCCCCCCTCCCCGCCCCGCCTCCGCCTGTGGTAGCCTCACAGCTGTGCGGATGGACACCCCAGTCTCTTAACACTTGTTAACCCCGCGCTCCCCCGCGCCCACCCTGCCCCTCGCGCACGTGCGAGGCCAGGCGCTCCCAGCCCCTTTAGGGGGTGACTCGGGGACCCTGCCCGCCAGGGGAGCTGCTTCCAGAATTGCACAGTCCTGGAGGGGCCCCGGAGAAAGCCTTGAGGAGCGGGTCCGGGTCCGAGAGAGGGTCCCTAAGAAACGATGGGGATGGGTGACGGGGGACACGGTGTGCCAAGATGCAGAGCCGCACCAGGACGCGGGATTCCCCCCTCGTGGAGAGGGCCGCGAGCTGGGCGCACCCCCGGGGGCTGCGGGCTGGTGACAGGCTGGAGCCTGCCGGGGCCTCCCCCACCCCCGCGGCCTTCCTGGAAAGCCTCCAGCCCTGGGGGTGGGGGGAGAGGGAGAGAGCGAGCCAGCAAGGAGCGAGCAGAATTCAGCAGTGCACCAGAGCGCACCCGGGCCAGAGAGGCCTGGTGCGGCCCTGGAGCGCGTCTGGGGCGCTGTCACGCGAGGGGGGACCGAGGGGGCCCCGCCAGCCCCGTAGGCAGGGCGGTTGGGAGCGCACGAATGTTTATGTTCCCCGTGAGTCACGCAGCAAAAAGGGTGGGTGGTGTTTGCCTTGCCGGGTCCCATGGCACCCGCAGCTGGGGCAGGCTGCCAGCCTGCTCGCCCGGAGGGCCAGGCGGTTGGTTGGACTCCGGCTGGCGGCGGGGGGCGCGAGGAGCCCGCTGACCTTTCCGGGGAGCCGGGTGTCCGCCCAGACAGGCGGTGCGCAGGCCGGAGGGCAGCGGCCGCCCACTGGGCCCCCGGAGCGGCCCGCTGGCCTTGCCCTCCCGTGGCCCCGCGTGGTCTCCTCGCGCCCGCCTCGGTCCCCGGGGCAGGGAGGCTGCGCTGCTCGGAGGGTGGTTCCATTCCAGGCGAGGCAACAGCTGGACCAAGCCATCACTCACTCCCGGCCGTCTTGTCCTGTCCGGAGCCTTGGCCAGCGGGTGGTGGACGGGCCGGGGCCTGACTTCGGAGGGGCAGAGCCCGTTTCCCACCCGAACCGTGGGAGCTCCCGAGGAGCCTTGGGCTTTGGTGGTGTGTCCACCACCTCCCTGGGAATCTTTGGCTTCTGTTCCCCAGCTCCACAGTTGCTTTGGGCTGGCAGGTGACCCCCCCTCCAGCTCGCTTCATGCAACTCCAGGCGACACAGGAGGAAGAGGGGAGCCCCCCTGGGTAACTGCCAGCCAAAGAGCCAGGGCAGACTCTGATGGGAGCAGGTGGGCCACGCCCTTTTCTGGAGCCTATCAGTGCTGGGGCTGAGAGATGGGAGATTTTTATTTTTATTTTTTTTTTGGTTTTTGGGCCACACCCAGCGGTGCTCAGGAGTTACTCCTGGCTATCTGCTCAGAAACAGCTCCTGGCAGGCACGGGGGACCATATGGGACACCGGGATTCGAACCAACCACCTTAGGTCCTGGATTGGCTGCTTGTGAGGCAAACACCGCTGTGCTATCTCTCCGGCCGAGATGGGAGATTCTGATTGGAGCAAGTAGGCCACGCCCCCACCCAGGAGCCTATCAGTGCTGGGGCTGAGAGATGGGAGATTCTGATTGGAGCAAGTAGGCCACGCCCTTATCCAGGAGCCTATCAGTGCTGGGACAGAGACACAGGAGATCCTGATTGGAGCAGGTGGGCCATGCCCCCATCATGAAGCCTATCAGTGCCGCGGCTGAGTGATGGGAGATTCTGATTGGAGCAATTAGGCCACGCCCCCACCCAGGAGCCTATCAATGCTGGGGCAGAGGGACAAGAGATTCTGGTTGGAGCAGGTGGGCCACGCCCCCATCCTGGAGCCTATCTATGTACTGGGAGATGTGGCCTCGACTGTCTAGGTTTCTTGGGTCCCGGGATCCTGCTCTTGGACCTGCGGTAATGAGTGGTCAGAAATGGGAGCACTCAGGGGAGCACTCGGTGATGCTTTCCGAAGCGAAGGGATCCCACAGCCCCTCTGGTGCTCGGACCTGCTGCTGTGGCGTCCCTGGCCCCGTGTCCCTGTGCCCTGCCCTGGTCTCTGCCCAGAGGCCCTCAGCCCATCGCGGTCCGGAGGGGCCCCACACCTGGCTGGCAGGGAGCGCCCGCGCCGCTGGAATTTGGCAGGCCGGCGTCTCCCGGTTCCGAGCAGGGCTCTGGGCCCCGCGTCATGCACCTACTTGCCTGGTGTTTAGAGTGAAGGTTTTGCTCATTCAAGCGCCCCGGCCTTAAGCCCGCTGCGGCGGGGGCTAACGTGGGGTGGAGGAGGGCCCAGGGCTCGGTGCTGGGGGTGGCGGGCAGCGGAGAAGGGGCGCCCAGTGCCACACCTTGAGGCCTCCCAGCTGCCTCTCACCCACGGGTGCTGCACCCACTCTCTGACTCACCCACCGTTGGTTCCGCCACGTGCACCCCGAGGGCCTCCGGAGCTCCAACACCCCGAGTCTGGTTTGAGTTGGGGGAGATAGGCTGAAGGGGGGCTTGGTTCAGACGCAGCTATCTGAAGTGGTGACCTGAGAGTCCCGTTTATGGGGGGACAGTGCGGGAGGGGAAGGGGACGGGGACAGGGCACTGCATGTGTGTACACGTGTGTGCTCACATAAGTGGGGGCGCTGTGGTTTGGGTGTGTGGGAGTGTTGCAAGTCAGCCCCTGAAGAAGTTGACTGATGGAGGGATGGAGGATGAGGTCTTTCCCCTCCAGCTCGGAGCACGAGTCCGCCACCCTGTCCAGTCGACGGTTCTGAGGTGAAACGGCGGGTAAACAGCTCGCAGACAGTCAGGCTTGTGGAAATATTAGCTTTATTCGGTGGACAAGACTGAAGTCCAAGGTCTCAGCCTCAGTTCCAGCCAACCACCCCTCGCCTTCCACAGACCCTTATTTTTATCCCCCAGAATCAGGTACCACCCAATGGTGGGATCAGATACCACCCAATGGTGGAAGCAGAATCAGGTACCACCCTAGGGTGGGGCACAATCACCATGGGGTAGGGTCCGTAACATAATAATCCCAAAATATGTGCATACACAATATGGGAGTTGAGGTTCTCTACAGGGCATCTCCTGCCCACCCCCAGTTATGTCCCTTCTCTGGATTTCTCTCCCCAACCCGTCTCTGCCCAATCCCTGTCAAGTCCCTGGTCCAGCTACGAGCTGGGACAGTCCCAGGCTTGGAACAGTTCCACAAGGGGCAGTGGGACTTGACGAGGACCCACAAAAACATGTCCATGAACCCCCAGCCATGTGTCTCTGATGGTCCTGGGTCCAACGAGAAGGAAGAATTTCCGGCCACTGCCGGGCTGGGTGACCATGTGTCCCCCCCCTGGCTGCACACTTCAAAGCAGTCCCCATGTCAGGCACGGTGGTGGGGTCACCTGAAGAGAGGGGAGGAGGAACCCGTTGGGAGCAGGCCAGCTTGACTGTGGACTCAGGGAGATTGGGGTCCATGGGCTAGATAGGGCACCCTGGGGCCTGGCCTGAAGAAAGGGGTACTGGAACAAGAGCACAACAGGGAGGACGTTTGCCTTGCACATGCCTGACCCGGGTTGTATCCACGGCATCCCATAGGGTCTCCTGAGCTCTGCCAGGAGTGATTCCCGAGCTCAAAGCCAGAAGTCAGCACTGAGCTCTGCCTGGTGTGGCCAAAAGAAACAAAAATAAATAAGAGGGAAATAAAAGAAAGAAAGACAAAGACAGTGCGGGGGCTGGAAGACAGCGGGGAGGGCCCTGGCTTGGGCCCAGCTGAACCAGGTTCTGTCCTCTGCGTCCCATAGGGTTCCCCTGAGCACCGCCAGGAATGATCCCTGAGCACCACTGGGTGTGGTCAAGGAACAAAACAGAAAGAAAGGAGCCCGGAAATGTGTGTCTGGGGCAAGGGGCGCGCCAGACGTCTTTGGGGGGCCGCAATGTGGCCCCGGACATGGCCGAGTTTGGCTGACGCACGGGACACATGAGTCACAGCGCGGTCAGGGCGCGGGTCGTGGTCCTGTGGCCTGAGTGACCGATCCTGCTGCTTAGTCACTGCGCCCAGCCCTACCCGGCCTCCCTCAGCCCTCCTGGAGCCTACTAGGGTGCATTGAGCTATACAAGGAGGGCTGGGGGTGTCCTGTCTTTCTGCACAGCTTCCCCCTTTGGCCCCAGAAACATTTTTAGGGAGGGGGCACTTCACAACTTCATGAACAAGGGCCTTGTCATCTCTGGCTCCCTGGAATTGTGGGTGTTACTTGTGACAGGGCGTGGGGGGGTGCTGGACGAGGCACTCACTCATAACTGTGGGGCTGGCTATGGAACATACTCCTTTGTTTCTTTTTGTTTTTGGGCCACACCCATGATGCTTAGTACTCTGTGCTCAGTGATCACTCCTGGCAGGCTCGGGGGCCATATGGAATGTCGGGGATCAAACCTGTGCTGACCACATGAAAAGCAAATGGCCTCCCCGCTTTGCCCAGGCTCGAGCCCCCTCCATGCTTGAGACTGAGGTCCTGCAAGTCTGGGGGGTGGGGGTGGGGACCCCGGACAGCCCAGTGCCAACAGGCCTTGCTCTGGCTCCTGGCTGGTCTCAGCCCCAGGGAATGGGAAAGCAAGTCCCAAGAGCTGGGGGCCAGGGGCTGTCCTGGGGGACCCCTGAGGCCCTCACCACTGAGGGCTTGGTTGGGACTGAGGTAGCACAAGGCATAGCAGCCCCTGATCTGATGCTTCTCTGGGCAGATTCTGGAGGCCCATGAAAGGTCCGGTCGGGCCTCTTAGGAAGAGCTCAGGTCTGAGAGGTGCCGGGTTCCGGTGTGTTTGGGGGCGACCAGGTGGTTAGTGGTATGCTGCGGGCCAGCACACATGCCAAGCTCATGCTTCAGGCCCTTGAGCCTCTCCCCAGCCTTCTGGGCCCACCTCTGTCGATGCAGCCGCCGGGGGGGGGGTGGGGGGAATTCTAGGGATCCAGGGGCAGGAGGAGCCAGGTGGCCAGGCCCTCAGCGTGTCCCCCTCTACCCGCAGCCTGGCCAGCAAGAACGGGGCCCAGTGCACCTTCTCGGCGCCGGGCCACAGCTCGAGCCTCCTGCAGGGTCTGGCTGCCCTGCGGGCCCAGGGCCGCCTGCTGGATGTCACCCTCGCTGTGGGTCCCGACACCTTCCGAGCCCACCGCCTGGTGCTGGCGGCCTGTAGCGACTACTTCAGGTGAGCCAGCCCAGACTCCCCCAGATCTAAGGTGGCCCAAGCCGGGGGAGGGGGGGCTGGGAGGGAACCAGGGTCTACCTGCCCTCAGGAGTAGGGACCGGGTCAGTCCTGCTCCAGGCTGCTGGGGCGTGCGCTGACCACTTAACTTCCTTCAGCCAGACACCCGGGGCTGCCGGCCCAGGTATGTGCTCCCGGAGCAGCCCCGGATGCGCACCCCTGGGGCTTCTGTGAGGCCGGTTGGGGCGCCAGCACTGCCAGCCAAGCGGGGCGCCGCTTCTATTTTTACTCCGGATTTGGGGACGGCGTGCACGGGCCCAGCCAGAAATGCCCTTTAAAGGCGCCTCTGAGCTGGCGCAGCCGCCACCGGCCCTTAAAAGGCGACGCTCCCGCCTGGCCACTCTGCTTCCGTGGGGGCGCGGGGCTCGTGGGGACTCAAGAGGCATGACCGGGGGGTTAGGGGAGCATCCTAGGGGGCATGGGGGCGGGGTGCATGCTACTCGGATGGGAGTCCCGGGGCCCAGCCCGCTGCCCTTTCCCCAGCACCTCCAGTGTGCCTGGCACTGGGGGTTCCCTTAGCTCTGTGCCCAGCCATCCTGTGAGGGTACCAGCTCTGTGAGTGCTGCCTACCGCCCTGGATGGAGAGGGGGCCCCAGCACCCCACCCATGCGGGCTCTGTCCACGGGTGTCATGGGGCGGGTAGGCCGGCCAGGAACCACGGGCCACGGCCACGGCCACGGGCGGCCTGCGGGCCCAGGCAGGCCCGCTCTGTCCCTCCCTCCCCTCCCGTCCATCCCATGTCCCGTTCCTTCCCGCCCGCAGGGCCATGTTCACGGGCGGCATGCGGGAGGCGCGGCAGGACGTGATCGCGCTGCAGGGCGTGTCGGCGCGGGGCCTGCGGCACGTGCTGGACTTCGCCTACAGCGCCGAGGTGACGCTCGGCCTGGACTGCGTGGAGGACGTGCTGGGCGCCGCCGTGTTCCTGCAGACGCCGCCCGTCGTGGCCCTGTGCGAGGACTTCCTGAAGGCGGCGCTGAGCGTGGACACGTGCCTGCACATCGGCCACATGGCGGCCACCTTCAGCCTGGCGTCGCTCAAGGAGTCGGTGGACGCCTTCGCCTTCCGCCACTTCCTGCAGGTGGCGGCGCACGACGACTTCCTGCAGCTGCCGCTCGAGCGCCTGGTGTTCTACCTGCGCAGCGACCGGCTGCAGAGCTGCGCCGAGATCGACCTGTTCCGCGCCGCCGTGCGCTGGCTGCAGCACGACCCGGCGCGCCGGCCGCGCGCCTCCCACGTCCTGTGCCACGTCCGCTTCCCGCTGATGCGCGCCGCCGAGCTGGTGGACAGCGTGCAGACGCTGGACCTCATGCTGGAGGACGAGCGCTGCCGCCGGCTGCTGCTCGAGGCCTTCAGCTACCAGGTGCTGCCCTTCCGCCAGCACGCGCTGCAGTCGCCGCGCACGGCCGTGCGCGCCGAGGCGCCGGCGCTCGTGGCCTTCGGCGGCACGCCCTACACGGACAGCGACCGCGCCGTGAGCCGCAAGGTCTTCCAGCTGCCCGCGCCGGGCGCGCGCCACTTCCGCGAGCTCACCGACCTGGAGGTGGGCTGCAGCCACGCGTGCGTCGCCGTGCTCGACAACTTCGTGTACGTGGCGGGCGGCCAGCAGCTGCAGTACCGCAGCGGCGAGGGCGCCGTGGACGCGTGCTACCGCTACGACCCGCAGCTCAACCGCTGGCTGCGCCTGCCGCCCATGCAGGAGAGCCGCATCCAGTTCCAGCTCACGGCGCTCGGCGGCCGCGTCTACGCCACGGGCGGCCGCAACCGCGCCGGCAGCCTGGCCTCGGTGGAGTGCTACTGCCCGGGCCGCAACCAGTGGGCCTACGCCTGCTCGCTGCGCCGCCGCACCTGGGGCCACGCGGGCGCCGCGGCCGGGGGCCTGCTCTACGTGTCGGGCGGCTACGGCGTGTCGGTGGACGACAAGAAGGCGCTGCTCTGCTACGACCCCGCGGCCGACCGCTGGGACGCGCGCGCGCCCATGAGCGAGCCCCGCGTGCTGCACGCCATGGTGGGCGCCGGCGGCCGCCTCTACGCGCTGGGCGGCCGCATGGACCACGTGGACCGCTGCTTCGACGTGCTGGCCGCCGAGTACTACGCGCCCGACGCCGACCAGTGGACCAGCGTGAGCCCCATGCGCGCCGGCCAGTCGGAGGCCGGCTGCTGCCTGCTGGGCGCCAAGATCTACCTGGTGGGCGGCTACAACTGGCGCCTCAACAACGTCACGGGGCTGGTGCAGGTCTACAACACCGAGACGGACGAGTGGGAGCGCGACCTGCACTTCCCCGAGTCCTACGCCGGCATCGCCTGCGCGCCCGTGCTGCTGCCGCGCGCGCTGGAGCCCGCCACGCCGCCGCTGCCGCAGGGCTCGGGGCCCGGGCCGGGGCTGGAGCCCGAGCCCGGGCACAGGTAGCCCGGGCCCAGCACGCCCGCCAATGGGCCCAGGCCGGGCCCACCCCACGCAGGCCCTGGGGTCTGCCCGGCCCAGCCCAGGGACAGTGGAGCTGAGCCACGCCTGCCCTGGAAGTCGCCCTCGCCAAACACCGAGGGACTGGGCCACGCCCACCCACAGGGCCCTAAGCCACGCCCACCCTCGTGGGCCTTGGCCCCGCCCATCCCATGGTGGGGCTAGGCCACGCCCACCACCGCAGGACCTGGGCCCGCCCACTCCACGGAGGACTCGTGCCCCGTCTAACCCCGAAGCTGGCCACGCCCACTCCACTCCCGCGGGACCCAGGCCCCGCCCATTCCTCCTTGCAGAAAGCTGATTATGCCTGCAGGCCACGCCCACCCACCCCCGCAGGATCAAGGCCACGCCCACCCACCTCTGTTCGCTCCCTGCGGGAGCCTGACCCCGCCCACCCTTGCATGCGCCAGGCCCCGCCCACCCGCCCTACTATATTTAGCCCCCCCCCCCCCCGCTCGCCTCACGAAGGACCGAGGCCACGCCCACCAGTCCCTGTCCTCTCCTCTCCTGCAGGGCGCCACGCCTACTCCACGGAGGCCCCGCCCACCTGCAGGAGCCTGGTCCTCCCCCTCCGCCCTTCCCACTCTGCTCACTCTGGGCAGCACAGGCCGGCCCAAACCCGGCATCCATCCAGCCCCATCCTGTCCGGTCACCTTGGGCCCTGCAGGAGTGACACCCCGGGGCAGTGGCTCTGGGTCTGCCCCACCCCTCAGCCTGGGGTGCGGAGCTTCGGGTGGGCATGGCATGCACCCCTCGGACTTCTGTGCCCGGAGAAGACACTGCCAAGCCTCCCGCGGCCGCCTCGGTGGGTCGCGGGTCCCCGTCGCCGGCTCTGCACTGGGGTGGGGGGATCGGTCAGCCTAGCGGTCAGCGCCTTGGACTGGCCCTGGGGCTGCGTCCCCTCGACGGCGCCTTTGCCGCTGCTGGAGATGAGGTCGCCCCCGTCCTCTAGGGTCACGGCCTAGAGGATTGACCCGCTCCTCAGAGGGCGCCAAGCCCCCCAACATTCCCTTTAACTTAATAAAAAGCGTCTGATGGAAACATGAGGCACGCTGAGCCGCTGGCCCCCCAGTCCTGGGCTCCTCTGGTCTGTCTGGGGGGGACCCTGGAGACTCTCCTCTCTCCCCAAGGTGGGCTTTCCAGGGGTGAGACCCTCTGGGCAGACCGTCCACTCGGTCCTAGGGAGTCTTTGAGGCTGGGTGTCAGCACAGCAGGGACCCGAGTTCGATCCCGGCATCCCAGGAGGGTGTGACCCAAACCTTCCCCCCAAAAAGAAACACCCAAAAAACAGCGGCAGAGGTTGGGCTGGAAGAGCCCGCTGGGGCCCAGGGCATCGGCGAAGCAGCCCCTGGAGACTTTCTGGAACGTTCCAGCCCCTTCCCCCCACCCATCGTGACTCCCCTCCCTGCTGGAGGTACAAGCCCTCCGGGGCTGGGCTGTGTGTTGGGGGGACAGGGAGGAGCCTTTTTGCCAGCTACAAGTCCCCCCCATCAGCTCACACCTCCGAACATCTTGTCCCCAAGGAGCCAGCGAGCCGGCTGGCTGGCAGGGGGTGCACTCCGGGGCTGGGGGGCGCATGGAATGTTCCGGGGGCTCCACTCGCCCCCGACACAGCCCCCTGCCCGCCCTCCCGCCCACCTACCACTTCCCCACCCCACCCCAACCCCTGCGAAAGGAAAATTATTTCTCGTGTTGTAAACTTGGAACACGAAAAAGCTGGTTTTCATTTGGCAGCAACTGGCTGGAGTCCGTGTCCTTGGGCGCGAAGGGGGGACCCGGCATGCAAGCACAGATGCACGCGCGTGTTCACTCCACGATCCCGCAGCACCCCCATTCCCCACTCGCTCGCGGGCGCGCGGAGCCAGATGTCCGGGCAGGAGCTCCGCGCACCTGGGCCGGGCTGTGGGAAAAGGCCGCTCCCGGGGGGCCCGGTGGGCCTCGGGCCCGGAGGGAGGCGGCCAAGTGTGACTTATGGGGCCGTTCCGAGGGCCCCGGGGGACCCCTGCGCGGGGAATCCGCGGGGGCCCCAGGCCAGGTTGGACACACGCCCCTGGCTCGGGCCTGGGAACGCGCTGTGTTTGTTCTCACGGCTTCCTGGGGACACCTGGTGGGGGTGTGGAGGCTCCTGCATGGGGGCTGCCGACCCTCACCCCCTGGCCCAGTCCGGGGGTGACCTTTCTGCCAGCTCGCCTGCCTCGCCCACGGCCTGGCTGTGTGTCCTACCGGGCCCCCCGGGTGCGGGTTCATTTGGAACTTGGCCCAGCGATTTTCTGGCAAAGCCTGTTGCCAGGCTGTGCGGGTTTGGGCACACTTCCCAGTTCTGGCCAGCAGGCATGTGTTGTGTGTGTGTGTGTGTGTGTGTGTGTGTGTGTGTGTGTTTCTGGACGCAGATTTGGGGACCAGGCAGAGAGATCTCCTGGCCCCTTTTCAAACTTCCTTTGCTGCTTTCCCATGTGGATGCGATGCCAGGAGCTTCTGCAGCCATCTTGTGGCCGTGAGGGGCAAATCAGGCAAGGCCTCAGCCAACGGCCCTGCTCTCCTGGGCCCCGTGTTCGCTGCCAGAGACAGTCCCCGGGAAACTCTGGTCCTTGAACTTCTCACCTCCCACAATGCCTGCCTCTCACACGTCTCACTTCCTTGTGATGGGGGGGTGTCTCTGTCACACAGCAGAACTCGGTCTACTTTCCAGAACCTGCGGGAGAACCTGGCTCCCAAACAGGACCGGGGCAGTTGGGTGGAAGGTTCTGGGCAGCAGCTGGAAGTCAGTCCCTGTTCCTGGTAGTTCACATCCTGAGCCCCCGCCCCACCCCACCCCAGATGCCTATACTCTGTCCCTTCCCGCAGCCATACTGAGACCAGGTCTGGGGTGAGCAAAGCCTTCTCTTCTCATGTCCCAGCTCCAGGCAGTGTGGGTGACTCCAACATGTGCCAGGGCTCTGGATGAGTCAGGGTGGTAATGGGCCACAGGCATGGTGCTGTTTTATCTCTCTTTCCTCTCCATCTCTTCTTCCTTCCTTCCTTCCTTCCTTCCTTCCTTCCTTCCTTCCTTCCTTCCTTCCTTCCTTCCTTCCTTCCTTCCTTCCTTTCTTTCTTTCGCCTCTTTCTTTCGCCTCTTTCTTCTTTGTCTCTTTCTCAACTTCCCTTGAGCCTGCTGAGCAACACAGGGTGCTTTCCTCTGGCTGCCTCAAGCTGGGTTGGGGCTGTGACTGCACCTGAGCGTGAAGTTTTCTGGGAAGAGCATGTGTAAAGGCCCTGCAGCAGGGTCAATGTGGTGAGCACAAGCAGTGTTACCTGCAGGCCACGGTTCATGGCGCACCCCTGAGTGTTCAGCTGCAAGGGACTCAGGGCCAGGCATGCCCAGCAGGGAAGCCCAGAGAAACAACAGCAGCAGCAGCAGCAGCTCTCCTGTGGGCTCAGCAGGGTATCTGCAGTGGGTTTTGTGGGATGAGTAGGAGTTTCCCAGGCAGCCAACACACTCACTCAGCCAACCAACAAGCTTCCCAAGGCTCTGGCTGTGCCTGGCAGTGTGTCAGGTCTTGGAGCTCAGCATGGCAGGAAGAGTATAGACAAGGCTCTGGGGACAACCAGGGCACTGAGAGGGGGGAAGGACAGCAAGCGGGTTCCCAGGGTTGGGGAGTTGCCGACGGAAGAGGACATCTGGGACATGGCGTTTCATGGGTGTGCCCAAGAGTTCATGGCTGCAGGCTGCCCACTGCCCACTCCGTGTGTCCATGTCTCGGGGTCACAGCAAGGGGCACCCCTGGGTCACTGCCTGGGTCATCACCACAGCAGCTTACTCTGAGTCATTCCTGCTGAGGACAGATCTAGTTACCGCAGGGTGGGGGTGCAGGGAGGGGCCCCGAAGAGCCCTGCTCACCACCGCGTCACACTCCCACCTCACCTCCCATCTTCGTGCTCAGCCACGACATCTGACAGGTGCTCATTGCGTTGGAAACTAGCCAAATGGACAAGTGAAGTCCATCCTAGCTCTCCCTCGACACCCCTACATTCCCCTCTCTCCTCTCCACAGACAGGAGGGGGCGCCTGTGGAGGAGAAAGAGAAGCTTGTGCCGTGGCTAGCTATGGGCTTCTGGAAAGAAAGGAAATCTGTCACAAGCACTGGTGACGTGGCCTCAGGCACGGCTGGATCTAGGAGGCCAGCCCTTGGCTGTTTTGGACTTTGTTGAGTATTTTTGAGGGGTCGGTCACATCCAGGTCCAGCAAGGATCAGGTGTTACTTCTGGCTCTGTATTCAGGGATCATTCCTGGAGAGCTTGGGGAACTATATGGGGTGCCTGGGATTCAACTTGGGTCAGCTGTGTGGTAACAACATCCTGTCCACTGTACTTCTGGCCCCTCGGTTCCTTTTTTTGAGCCCTGAGCTATGACTTGTGGTGCTGAGCAGAGGAACTTGGGGCTGCAGAGATAGTACAGCAGGGAGGCCGCTTGCCTTGTGTGCAGCCAGCCCAGGTTCAGCCTCCCGAGCACTGCCAGGAGTAATTCCTGATGACAGAGCTAGCACTGCCCCCCCCCCAAAAAAAAACAATAAAACACCAAAACTAGCCCAGCAAAGCGGCTTTTGTTTTTCTCCATGACTTGACGGAACATGGCAGAGGCCACAGGTCAGCAGAGCAGGGGGCCAGCGCAGCAGCAGTGACGCCTTCCTGGGGGGCACAGGGGCACCAGCAGGAGGGCTGGGAAGAAGGAAATCGGGATGCAGTGCAATCACCCCAGAGGTGGGACAGTTACGAACACCAGCCAAAAGTGGATGTTGAATCCACATTAGAGGAGTAGGAAGACTCGGGGTTCCCTAACTTAACAAATAAGAAGGGACAGCGGGACACCTGGAGGAAAGCCCAGGACACTCCCAGTCATCTGTGACAACCAATAGTGAAGAAGAGAGAATAAAAGCCTGCTTGAGTGGGGCCAGAGTGGCGGTGCAGTGGTAGGGTATTTGCTTTGCACGTGGCTGACCCAGGAAGAACCTTGATTCGATCCTTTGGAGTCCCATAAGGTCTCCTGAGCCAGGAGTGATTTCTGAGCACATAGCCAGGAGGAACCCCTGAGCATCACCGGGTGTAGGCCAAAATTTTAGAAAAAATATGGATCCTGGGGGCCGAAGAGAGAGCATGGAGGTAAGGCGTTTACCTTTCATGCAGAAGATCATTGGTTTGAATCCTGGCATCCCATATGATCCCCTGAGCCTGCCAGGAGCGATCTGAGCATGGAGCCAGGAGTAACCCCTGAGCACTGCCGGGTGTGACCCAAAAACCAAAAATAAAAGGGCCCGGAGAGATAGCACAGTGGCATTTTCCTTGCAAGCAGCCGAACCAGGACCAAAGGTGGTTGGTTCGAATCCCGGTGTCCCATATGGTCCCCCGTGCCTGCCAGGAGCTATTTCTGAGCGCATAGCCAGGAGTAACCCCTGAGCACTGCTGGGTGTGGCCCAAAACCCAAAACCAAAAAAAAAGAGAAAAAAAAAGTGGGGGCCCGGAGAGATAGCACAGCGGCGTTTGCCTTGCAAACATCCGATCCAGGACCAAAGGTGGTTGGTTCGAATCCCGGTGTCCCATATGGTCCCCCGTGCCTGCCAGGAGCTATTTCTGAGCAGACAGCCAGGAGTAACCCCTGAGCACTGCCGGGTGTGGCCCAAAACCCAAAACCCAAAAAAAAAAAAAAAAAAAAAAAAAAAAGGCATGCTTGGGAAATGTGGGTGCCTGTAGCCCCCAGCCATCTGCCCCGTAAGAAGGGTGGGGGGGGTACATTCATACACTCAGCCCCACTCCCTCCTGACTTCCATTTCCTGTGTTCCTAATTCCCAGAGCCCCAAGCATGAGTTGAGTACCCAGTGGGTAGACAGCAACACAGAACACAATCCTGGGGTATGGGGATTATGGATGTGGGGTTCAGGGCATGGGGGTCAGGGGTGTGAGGGTCCAAGGTGTGGGGGCCAGGGGCAGCTTGGGCTTGGCCAGGGTGAAGGGTCAGAGAACAGTGGGGCTTCTCCGAGTAGGGGCAGCAGAACTGGCTGAAGGACCAAACCTGGGTTTGGATTGGGGAGACCAGTCTCTGCATGCACCCCATGGGGGTGTGGGGTATTCCCTGTCTGCTCAGCCTGTCCTGCGGGAGCACAGCAGACAAAGCCAACGGGGAGAATGAATGAATGAATGAGTGGATGAAGGAGTGAATTTGCAACGCGATGAATGAATGGATTTGCAAAGTGAAGGAATGAAGGTGCTTCAAGGTCCCACCATCCCGGTGGGCCCCCCACTTCAGCAAGCAGGACCTGCACGGGGCCCGGAGCGCCCCACGTCAGCTCAAGCCGAGGAGGCGAGCGTCTCCGCCCCACCCCTACCTGGAGCTCGGGGCCCGGGCAGGTCTACAACCCGCACCCCGCAGCCCGGCGGCCGCTGTCCAGCGGGGCAGGAGGCGGCACTCAGTGCGCCTGCGCTGGCGGCCGCTCGCCCCCGCCGCCCCCCCCCCCCCGCCGGCTCCGGGCGCGCGGCCGAGACGCGCGCAGGCGCCGTCGCCCCCGCCGCCGCGCCGCGCCCGTGCGCGTGCGCCGCGCGCTCGCGCCGGACGCGGCGCCTGCGCAGTGGCCGCCGCCCGCGGGCCCGGCCGGCGCCTGCGCGGTGGGCGCGGGCGGGGGGGGGGGCGCGGAGTGGAGGCGGCGGCGGCGGCGAGAAGATGGCGACGTCGAACAATCCGCGCAAATTCAGCGAGAAGATCGCGCTGCACACGCAGAAGCAGGCGGAGGAGACGGCGGCCTTCGAGGAGGTCATGAAGGACCTGAGCCTGACGCGCGCCGCGCGGGTACGGGCCGGGCGCGCCCCCGGGCGGGCCGGGCGGGGGCGCGCGGCGGGGGCGCGCGGCGGGGGCGGGGCGGGCAGGTGCGAGGGGCCGGGCCGGGGGCGGCGCAGGTGGCCGCGGCCGCGCACCTGGAGGGGTCGCAGGTGCACCTGGAGGGGCCGCACCTGGGGGCACAGGTGCGCGCGCCGCGGTCGCCCGGGACGGGCCGGCAGCGGGCGGGACGCGCGCGCGGGACCCGGCGACAGGTGCCCGGGCCCGCCGGAGGGGACGCGCGGGACGCGGTGTCCGGCGCGCACAGGTAACGGGACGCCCGCCGGCCACCCCGGGGCGCACACGCCCGACGGTGCGCTGGGACGTGCCGACACCCGCGCCCGACTTGTGCCCCGTCACCCCGGAGCGGGCAGCGGAGCCCCGAAGCACCGGGGCCGGAGGGATGGCCGGGGCCGGCTGGAGAACAGGTAAGGCGCAGAGACGGGGGTCCCGGTCACCGTGCCAGGGAACAGTCGCCGATCATTGCGCTCGGGGGACAGTCCCGGGTCCCTGGTCCCGGCGGGACAGGCTCGGGTCACTGCACTCAGGGAACGCACGAACACTCGTGTGCCTATGCCCCTGCGTGTCTGCGTGTGTCTGGGTCCATATGTGTATCCTGTGTGCATGTGTCATGCGTGTGCGGCCCGCAGAGGACAGGTTGCCCCGACGCAGACATGCTGCTGGGGGCCGACTTGATCGATCGTGTTCTGTCCCCCGGTGGGTCAGTGGGAAGGCCCATCAGGGTCTCTGGTAAGCAGGCCCAAGGGGCGCCGATCCTGAGTCCCCTTGGTGCATTGTGGTGGGGGGTCCGAGCCCCCCACGTTGGCCCTGTGCCGGGCCCTGGTACTGCCCACCCCCACATCGTCTGCTCCGTGCCCCAGGCCATCTGCAGCAGGTGCTGAGAGGCGGCGAGGGCCCCTCGCTCTCCTGACTCTCCTGCGCTTGGGGACACTATGGAGCAGGAAGAGCATCCCAGGCCTCTGGGGTCAGGAGAGGCACCTCTGAAGATCCCGTGCGACCCAGCCTACTCCTGAGGGCCTTCTCACTAGGACCCCCACAAGCTCAGCAGGGCCTGGCTAGGGGTCGTCGGGTACCGTGAGGAGACAGTGGAACCTCCAGAGCCTGTGTCCTCCCCTCACTGTTACTGTGGGGCTGGCATTGGCCATGGGAGAGAAGTTCTCTCCAGAGCCTCAGGCAGGTGGGCTGCAGGCAGCTGCCCTAGGGATGGTGCTCCTAGCTGGGGAAGTCGAGGCAGGGCAGGAGCTGCTACTTCGTCTCCCCAAAACTCATGTGAAGGAAGAGCCTGCCTTGGACTCGGGCCACTGAGGGGCGGTCTTGGAGGGGTGTTCCCAGCAGAGGTGAGGTAGCAGGGTGCCTGGCTGGCTTGGTGTCTGTCGAAGGTTCTAGAAGCTTCTGGAAGCTTCTGGAAGGATGTACGGTGAATGGAAGGTCTTCGGCCTTTCGTGGGAGCCTGGAGACATAGCTGAGATGTGGGAGCTGTCCCGGGTCCCTGCACGCCTTCCCAGAGTCAGGGGTGCCGGCTGTGACTAGGGTGCAATTCAGGCAGCAGCCATACTAGCTGGGTGGGCCCAGGGGTGCTGGCCTGCGGGTGGGGGTCCAGGTGTGCAAACAAGGAAGGGGCCGGGCAGGCGCAGGGCCCAGGATGCGCCAGTCAATATTTACCCTTCGCTCCACTGAGCCCAGCTGAGTCCAGGCAAGGCAGGGCAGTGTCCTCCGGAGGTGCCCCTGGCTGGTCCTCTGACTCTGGGCCCATTATGGACACGCGCCTTGCGGCCCTGAGGTCACTGTAGGAGGGGGTCACAGGTGGGAACACCATGGGTGGGACTCGGAGAGGGGTCCTGTGGTGCTGAGAGGGTGCTAATCCTGTTGCCTGTCCAGTTATGGGGTGACACCTGACCGCCTCGGGGAAGTTTGGGGCCAGGCCAGAGAGATAGCACAGTGGGAGGGCATTTGCCTTACACATGGCCAACCCTGGACAGAACCCGTTTCGATTCCTGGCATCCCTGGTCCCTGAGACTGCCAGGAGTGATTTCTGAGCACAGAGCCAGTAGTAACTCCCAAGTGCCCCAAATCCAAAAAAAAAAAGTTTAGGGCCGCACTTCTGGAGCATGGGTGCCCCACATCCCCACTGGCGCTGGCTCTGGAGCAGGGGTCTTCAAACTACGGCCCGCAGGCCACATATTGTATTTATTCCCATTTTGTTTCTTCACTTCTAAATAAGATAGATGCCGTGTGCATAGAAATTTGTTCATAATTTTTGTTTTTACTATCATCTGGCCCTCCAACAGTCTGAAGGACAGTGGACTGGCCCCCTGTTTAAAAAGTTTGAGGACCCCTGCTCTGGAGGTCGGGTGGGAGCACTGCTACCCATGGGACCTGGGAGGAGCGTTATGCCCAGGGCACCCCCACTCCGTCACCCCTGCAACAGGGCCGATCTGAGTGTCCGCCCAGACTAGGGGCTCTCCAAGTACCTGCTCCTCCCTCCCATAGGGAGTCCAAGGTGGGTGGGACCAGCCGTGGCCCCTAGAAGCCAGGGGGAAGACCTGGGTGGGAGCTGGCGGGGCCAGAAGCAGTCGTGGGCGGGGCCTGGAGCAGGTGTGGTGGGGCAGAGGCGGGGCCTGAATTGGTTGTGGGCGGGCCAGTGGAGTAGGGGCGGGGGGCTGCTGGTAGGCGTGGCCAAAGGCCAGGGACTGACCAATCCATGGTCTCGTAGGAAGGACGGGACCAGGAAAACTCATGGGGTGGGCGTGGCATTGACCTGGCCTGGGTGTGATGGGGAATCAGAGGCGGGCGAAGGGGGTGTGGCCAGGGTGGTCTGGGCGCAAGGCAGGCCAGGGACACAGTGGTGGGGCAAGACGTGGCCATGCTTGTGGGCGGGGCCAGAGGCTGGGCGGGGCCCGGGCATGGTGGGTACCTACCTGGGTGAGAGGCTGCAGGTGTGCCCCGCCTCCCCTGGCTGGGACCTGGCAAACGTGGCTGGGGGCTGGGACATCTACTGCAGCAGCCTCAGGCACCCTCTCCCCGGCCCTCTGGTCTGCGGGTGCAGGGTCCTGCACCCCTCCCCACTTTTATTTTTGTTTCTGTTTTTTGGGGGGTTATACCCGGCGGCGCTCAGGGTTACTCCTGGCTCTGTGCTTAGAAATCGCAGCTGGCAGGCTCGGGGGACCATATGGGATGCCAGGATTCGAACCACTCTGTCCTGAGCTGGACGCTTCTTTGCTGCCCCTCTCCTTCCCACTTCTTTCTTTTTGTTTGTTTTTGTTTTTGGGCGTTGACGCTCAGGGGTTACTCCTGGCTCTGCGCTCAGAAATCACTCCTGGCTTGGGGGACCATATGGGACTCCCGGGGATCGAACTGCGGTCCGTTCTAGGCAAGGCAGACGCCTTACCTCTAGCGCCACCGCTCCAGCCCCTCTTTTTCTTTTTTAACTTGATGGATTGATTGTTTCTGGCCACACCCTGCGGCACTTAGGGGTTACTCCTGGCTCTGCACTCAGATATCGCCCCTGGCAGGCCCGGGGACCATATGAACCGGGTCCCTCCCTGGTCAGCTGCATGCAAGGCAAACACTGCTATGCTATCGCTCTGGACCCTCTCCCCACTTCTGCAGCTATCGTGGGGACAGGAGTGTAGGGTGCAGGGGTGTGTGTCAGGGAGGTACCCCAGGCGAATTACTGAGTCCAGCTGGAGGGTGACCCCCTTCTAGGGTGGAGGCACGAGCGGCAGGTTCAGCAACACCCCCAAAATTGGGGGGCACTGCAGGAGTGTCATGCTGGGCGCAGAGTGAGGTGGGAGCTGGGGAGGCAGTGGGCGTTCCCTGTGGGTGCGCCCCCAGGACCGGGGCGTGCAGGCTGGGCCCCCCCACCTTACATAAGCCCCGGCTGCGGGGAGTGCAGCACTGCTATTTCGGGCGCCTTGAGGGGGCCACAGTGGAGCCTTTGTCTTATCTCCCCGCGCATGGGGGCCGCCGCCCGGGAACCCCGCAGCAGCCTGCCCGACCCTGGCAGCTCTCCCAGGCGCCCGGGGGTGGAGGGGTGTCTGCCTTGGCATCCTCTGCTGCGGCCCCCATTAGATCCCTGCCTCTCGTCACCACAGGCCTGGGGCTGTCACTACCCAGTGACAGACAGGACACGATGCTGCTGTTCATGGGGCATGTATTAGAATGTTCTGGAAGCGAGTGGGCAGGTGGGGGTTGGCGTGAGGCACCCTTGGGTCCCGATATCAGCCTGTTGTATCAGGGTTGTTCTGGGGTGATCCTGGAGGCCGGGTCCCTGGACCCTTTCCCAGGTGAGGCGGCCCCGAAGTCAGAATTAGGACTCTGGACAGACCCCGGGCGTCCCCATCTCCATCTCCTATGCCTCAACTCCCACTCTGCTCTGCACAACCTTCTCCCCTCTGAGCTCGGCCCGTGTGTAAGTCTGTCTGGATACGCCTCACCAGCTTCCAGACGGGGATTAGGGGGTCATGGTGGAGGAACAATGTGCAGTTCCCAGGTCCCCCTGGATTCACGGGAGTCCAATCCCAGTTTCACCCATGAGGAAGCCCTTGGGTGCTGTGATCCCCACAGGGCTGGGGTCTGAGGGCGAGCATGAGGGAAGCTGCCACAGAACCTGCCTGGGGTTCGCCAGAATGGGCAAGTGTGCTGGGAAATGGGGCGTGGACAGGTCTGCCTAGAGCCGGGCACCCTGAGAAAGAGGAAGCCAAGGGAGTGGGGTGTGGAGGCCAGAGGCAGGCGGACCTGGGTCTCACCTTCTGGGCCTGGAAGTGATCACTGGGCCTGAGGCAGGCGGGCCTGGGTCTCACCTTCTGGGCCTGGAAGTGCTCACTGGGCCTGGACTCCTGTGAATCCAGGGTGACCGCACCCCCCAGCCCTTCCCCTCTTCTGCCGGGACCCTCTTTCCCGACAGACTCATGCCTGGGAGACCAGGGTTGGGTCCATGGTGGGGGATGTGGGTGGACCCTACGGGTGGGGGTGTCTGGGACACCCACCACAGATGGACAGATGGAGGCAAAGAAGCAGCCAGGTGGCCCAGGGTAGACGCACATTGGTGGGTGTGGGGGACAAGGGCACAGGGGATCTGAGCATTCTGGCTCTTTGCTCAGAAATCGCTCCTGACAGGCTCAGGGGACATATGGGATGCCGGGATTCGAGCCACTGAGCTTCTGCATGCAAGGCAAACGCCTTACCTCCATGCCATCTCTCCGGCCCCTGAGCGATCTCATACTTTTACTTCTTTAGTTTGTTTTGGGGCCACACCCGGCCGTACTCAGGGTCTCTGTGCTCAGGGATCAGTCCTGCAGGCTCAGGGGGACCCTATGGGATGCCGGAGAGCCAACCTGGGTTGGCCATGTGCGAGGCCCGTGCCGTCCAGGCTGTGCTCCACTCCGGCCCCCTCTCCTCCTCCCCCCACCCCACCCCCTGACAAATCCTCCCGCTGTGAAACAGTTGCTCCCCTCGCCCCACTTGGCAGGCCCTGCACCACCCCCCAGATCCAGGACGTCCCAGCCCCATGCTGCCCCCCCCCCCCCGGGCGGGGATCTCGCATCTGTCTGGAGGAGTTCCCAGAGGATGGCTAAGGCTCCGCGCTGGCGGGTGGGGGGCATTCCTGGCGCAGACCCGGCCCCCCCGCATCCCAGACACTCGCCAGCTGCCCTGCAGCGGCCCGAGTGTAAATACCGAGCCGGATACACGGGCGGCCGCAGCCGGGCCGGGAATGCCTTTAATCAGCGGCCGCGGGGTCCCCGGGGCTCCGCACAGCCCAGCACAGCTGCCTCTCGGGGGGGGGCCTCTGGGGGGGGCGCTTGCTCCCTTGCCCCCTGCCTGGCTCTGCCTCATGATGGAGGGTCCAGCCCAGTGGAGAATCAGGGATACGTTCTGGGCCGCCTCTTAGAAGCTGGGAAACTGAGGCATGGGGCAGGGGGAAACGGTGGGTGATAGTGACACCTGAGGGGGCCTTCCTGCCCTGGGCCGCCCCCCTCCTCCCATTCGTCCTTTTACCAGGACCTTCTATGGCACTCAGGCTCCTGTGTTGATGAAGCCAAGAATGCGGGTCAGATGGGTGGAGGGTTGGCCTGGACGTAGGGTCCAGTCGTGTGGTGATTTGGGGTGACCACAGGGCGGGGGGAGAGGAGCAGGGTGGGATAGAGGAAGCAAACGGGTGGTGGGGCCTTGAGCCGGATCCGGCCCACACCTGAGCGGCCCCCTGTCTTGCAGCTCCAGCTCCAGAAGGCCCAGTACCTGCAGCTGGGGCCCAGTCGCGGCCAGTACTACGGCGGGTCGCTGCCCAACGTGAACCAGCTCGGGAGCAGCGCCGGCGACCTGCCCTTTCAGGTGGGCCCCACGCCCCAGCGCCCCCCCCCCCAAGCGATCGGCCCCGCGCTGTGTGTGCAGCTGTTTCTTGCCGGATCCCCCCGGCCCCCCGAAGACCTAAATAAACGGAGAAATGCCCCCTCCCAGCTGGTTGCTGGGGCGCAGCCGTTCCCTCCCTCAGCTGCAGGGGGTTCTGAGACCCAGGCTGAGCGCCTGGGCTGGGGGCTCCCTCCCCACTGGCCTCTCTGGCTGGGGTCCGAGCGGAGCGTGCCATCACTGGAGAGGGAGAGGCCCAGGCGGTGTCGCAGTCTGGGTTTCCCGCTCTAGCCCCATCGCCTTTCCTGGGGGCCCCGCCAGCCCCTCTCCGGGCGAGGATAGCGCTTGTGCGCGCCCTCCTCCAGCCTGGCCCCCCAGGGCACGGGAAGGCAGGGTGGGGGGTCTCAGTGTCCGTCTTTGACTTTCAGCCCGACGGATTTCTGGGGGACGCCCTGGCCGCGGCTCCTGTCTCTCTGGTAATTGAGCCCCCCGGGCAGCCACATGGCGCTCGGAAAAGCGCTTGGCACAGGGGCACCATCCCCCAGGACAGGCCGGAGGCATCTGTCCCC
This sequence comes from Suncus etruscus, assembly GCF_024139225.1. Lineage (NCBI taxonomy): Eukaryota > Metazoa > Chordata > Mammalia > Eulipotyphla > Soricidae > Suncus > Suncus etruscus. The sequence goes on along the minus strand of NC_064862.1, from coordinate 91,909,988 downwards.
CTGGAGCTGGTGCTCTTACCAGGGAAACCGGGGCGCCCCGTGCAAGAGCCCCAGCCGTGGCTCCAGGCATGCGCCCCACACTGCATGGCCGATGCCTGTGCGCGGCGCCTGTGTGTATGCGTGTGTGAGCGCGTGTGTCTATGTGTGTATTTGTATACGTGTGTGCGTGTGTGTCCGTGTGTGTGTGGGTGCACTTAGAGTTCAAGCCTGGCCGCCCGCCTGCCCTGCTCCAGCCCGCTTGGCTGCCTCAGTTTCCCCCTGCAGCCAAGCAGGGGGGCCGACCTCAGCGCTCCCGCCCTCAGGGCCCTGGCACGAGCCAGTGAGCTGACCCGGGCGCCAGGTGCTGGCGCCCTGCCCGGTGGTGGCCGCGCCCTGGGGCGCCTTCTGTAGGGAAGCGGCCTCTGGCCCGGCCTCCCGGCGAGGACAGAAGGGCCCTTGAAGGGCCAGATGGCCGGCGGGGAGTGGGGGCCGGGGCTGGCCAAGGCCGAGGCCGCGTCTCCCCGTCAGATGGCGCCGGGCGGCCGAGCGCAAACCAGGGCGCAGGGTGCAGGGCGCAGCGTGCAGCGCGGGATAGAAAAGACACGGGTCTGTCGGGCAGGAGGGCGCGAGGGGAGGGGGAGGGCTGCGTCTCCATCTCAGCACTGGCCAGGTGCGGGGACCCCCCATGGCTGGGCTGGGAGCCCCGGAGCTGAGCTGTGTCTTGGCCGGAGGCCGAGTTGGGCGGGGAGAGGAGAGGAGAGGAGAGGGAAGGAGGGGAGAGGAGAGGAGGGGAAAGGGCGGACGCCCATCTGCACCTGGCAGCCCCACCGGCTCGAGCTGCCAACGCCCTGCCTGGCCACGCATGCCCGCCACTCCGCACGATGCCCGCCCGCCTGCTCGCTCGGACCCGGGCCGGGCCACCCCGCCCCGTGTGCTTTGGAGTAGGGAAGGCACCCGATGGCCTGGTTAGCAGAGCGAGCTGTGGGCGGCCCTTCCCCAGGCAGGTAAGCAGCCTTGGGGTGTCTCTTCCCGCCCTGCCCGCAGACCCCCTTCCAGTCCTCCGGCCTGGACACCAGCCGTACCACGCGCCACCACGGGCTGGTGGACCGAGTGTACCGGGAGCGCGGCCGGCTCGGCTCCCCGCACCGCAGGCCCCTGTCCGTGGACAAGCACGGGAGACAGATATCCTTTCAGGGGCCGGCCCCACTGTGCTTAGAGGGCCGGGTTGGGGGGGTCAGGATTGGGGGTCCAGGAGGGGTACCCGCTGGCCCGGCTGTTGCCTTTGACTCCCCACACGCAGACAGCTGCCCCTATGGCACCGTGTATCTCTCGCCGCCTGTGGACAGCAGCTGGAGAAGGTCAGCACCCCACAAGCCCGAGCCCCACAGACCATCCCCAGTCCCTGACCCTGCTGGCAGGGCCCAGGGATCACGGGACACCTGGGGACCTTGAAATCCTCCAGGGTATCCTCTGCACACTTTTACCACCCCTTGCCCTTCTCCGTGTCCTCCCAGCCTACCCCTGCCTCTTCCTTGTCACTTCCCATTCTGGGCGTGAATCTCAGTACCACCCATGTCTTCCTTGCTTTGAGCTACTCAGCTACCAGCTGAGCTGAGAGTTTGGTGCCCGGAGCAATGACACAGCAGGGAGGGCATTCGCCTTGCATGCGGCCAGCCTGGGTTCGATTCCCAGCATCCCATATGTCCCCAGCACTGCCAGGAGCGATTCCTGAGCACAGAGCCAGGAGGAACCCCTGAGTGCTGCCGAGTGTGGCCCCAAAACAAAGCAAACAAAAGAAGGAAACACCCCGATACTTCCTCCACCAGAGCTTTGTGCCTTCTGGAACCTTCTCCTGACCCCCATCCTCCATCTCCTCTCTGTGTTCCGGCCCCTGCCCTCGAGTTCCGATCCTGGGGGGAGGCTCATGGGCAGTACTGAGCCCTGAGCCCTGAGCCCCGCACCCTTGCCATCCCAGGACCAACTCTGACTCGGCCCTGCACCGGAGCACCACGGCCCCTGCACAGACTGAGCCTTTCATGGGGGGCTCCCAGGATGCCCACCAGAAGCGAGGTATGCCCAGAGTCCCGGCCTTCTCACCTCCAACTCCTCCAGAGTACCCTAAGGGTGCAGTGGGATGGTGGGATCCCTGAGGTTGGGGGTTGGCTATGGGCCACAGTACCAGGACCCTTCTCTACCCCCGCCCAGTGTTGCTGCTGACCGTGCCTGGGATGGAGGAGCCGGCGGGCGAGTCGGACAAGAACCACCAGAAACAGACGTGGGATGGCAAGAAGGTACGGAGCCAGCCTAGGGTCTGGGGGCTTTCCAGTCAGCCTCCCACCGCACCCCTCTCCATGAAAACCCCGCCAGCAAGGTTGTGCGGAACCAGCCCAGGGGCTGAGACCCAGTTGCTGGGGACCCCGACACCACTCGACCTCCAGGCTTTGTGAGGTGGGTCCCTGGCAAGGTGGATGCAATGTGATCTGTGCCTGCTGCTCGCCGGATCTATACAGGGTGCTGAGAAGGCCCTGGAGGCGTAAATGTCTCAGACCTCCACCCAGCCACTGTTTGCTGCGCTCTAGGACTGGGGCAGGGGCTGGTTTGTCTCTAGAAACAGGCCCAGGTTTGGAGGTGCAGGGTTTTGAGCAGACCAGAACAGATGAGACTGGAACCACCCACCTACCCATCCTGGAGCGGTGATGGGGGGGCCGGGCAGGGTCCTGTGGAAAGAGCCAGAAGGGCCCCCAGGTCTGCACCCAGTTTAGTGGGACCACCACCCCACCCCCGGGTGAGCCCTGACCCTGGGGCGCCCCTTCCCACCCTCCCTTCCCCACCCCTCCTGGTGGCGTCTATCCATCCAGCCTGAAACTGTCTTGCAGGCGGGGACCCGGCCCAGGTCCTGTGAGGTCCCCGGAATCAAGTAAGTGGGAGTGCCTGGCTGCGCGTGGGAACTGGGGGCCCCATTCCTCCCCCCTCACCGCGCCCCCCCTCTGCCCCACCAGCATCTTCCCGTCCCCTGAGCAGGAGAGCCCCGGCAACCTGACGCCCGCTGCCTACAACACAGGGGGCTCCCTGCCCGACCTCACCCACATCCACTTCCCGCCGCCGCTGCCCACCCCGCTGGACCCCGAGGAGCCCAGTTTCCCCGCGCTCAATAGCTCGGGCAGCGCCGGCAACTTGGCAGCCAACCTCATGGGCCTGGGCGGCGCCCCACAGGGTAGGTCCCCAAGCCCCCACCTCCGCCAGTGCACCCCTCCAGACCTGGGGGCCTCCCAGGACATCTGTCCCTGAGCCCTGAATGTGGAGTCCACCCATGGGGAAGGGTGCTTGGAAGGACCAGAGATGCCCTTCATCAAGCCAGAAGTGGGGGTTCACAGGTTTGCCTTGCATATGGCTGACCCAGGTTCGATCCCCGGCATATCATAGGGTTTCCCTGGGATTGCCAGGAGGAACCCCTGAGCACTGAGCACTGCAATGTGGAGCCCCCAAACCGGAAATAAATTCACTGGCCTTTCTGGGTGGTGCCATACAATGCTGTTGGGGGGGCCTGTGTATCTTCTCAAAGAAGGGGAGCCCCCACCTAATGGTGCTGCCCACGGGGGGCCCTGCTATATCCCCCAAACTGATTTTTCCACCCCAACTCAAACCAGACCATGGTACAACAGGCTGGGCAGTGGAGAGGGGCATCTGGATGGAGAGAGGGCAGGGCACTGTGGGGGGGACCCAGACTGCCCAGTTAAGGATGTGCCAGGAGTGACGGCCGCCCCCTCTGCCTCCTGCAGGCCTGGGCACCCCCAGCAACTCCCCACAACACCGCGCGGCTGGAGTCACCCCACTGCCCATGAGCACCGAGCCCAGGCGGCCCCCAGCTCCGCCTGGATCCCCCAGTCTCAACTCGTTGCCGCCCATCACACAGGTGCAGAGGACCTTCCCCTTCCCTGTCCCCATCTCCCGACCTCCATCCCACCCACCGCAGCCCTGAGCTTTCTTATAAGCGCCCCTTGTCCTGGAGACCCTGAATTCCATTCCCCATTTCTGGAAGCTTCTGTCTGGTCCCGGAAGCGTTCGCTGCCCCACGTAGGGGTGCAACCGACCTTCCCTGCCCCTTAGCCTCACCCAAAGGGGCTCCCCCGCCTCGTGAGTTGTTGGGGCAGCTTGTGGGGGTGCGTGTCCAGAGCCTGCAGTCGCGGTAGGGCCCTGAGGACGACCCTGTCCATCCCTGTGCCCAACAGGCCGCGGCCCGGGACCCTCTGAGCCTGGACCAGCGTCTCCCCTTCACCTTCTTCGCCCAGGCCGGCTCTCCGCCGCCGCCTCAGCCCGCGCCCCCGCCGCCCCCGCCGCCACCACCCACCTCCCAGCCGCCCCCGCCAGCCCCGCAGGTTCCCGGAGCACACCCCGCCGGCGGCCCCCTGCTGCCCAGCGCCAGCCTGACTCGGGGTCCGCCGCTGCCCCCGCTTGTGGTCACAGCCCCGCCCTCTCTCCCCCAGTCGCCCCCAGAGAACCCCGGCCAGACACCGCTGGGCATCGACCTCGCATCGGTAAGGCCCGCGCAGGACAGGATGGGTGGTGGGCGGTTTGGGGGCGCACCCTTGGGGGACAGCACAGGCCACGAGCCCGGGAGCAGGGCTCCAAACGCTTGGGCCCAAACCCTTGGGCCACCCAGATATTCATCCCGAGGGGAGGGACTTGGGGGCCCTTCATGAAGACCCCCGAGGTGGAGAGTCCGGCAGACCCCGAGGAACGTTCTAACAGACCCTTACCCGGGCGTGCCGCCTGTCTGTGTCTGTGTCGCCTGTCTGTGAGCATTGGTGCTTGGCAGTCCGTCCCTGCTGTGGGTGCCTCCCTTCTGCTGGCGCCCTGAGGCCTCCTGGGCCGAGCTGGGCCCTTGATTTCCCCCTCCCCTGCCCCAAGTAGCCCAAACTCATCCCTGGGGCAACCAGTCCTGAGCATGTGTCCCCACAGGCGCCCGCCCTGCAGCAGTACCGCAGCAGCGCCGGTTCTCCCGCCAATCAGTCCCCCACCTCTCCAGTCTCCAATCAAGGCTTCTCTCCCGGTAGCTCCCCTCAAGTAAGGACGGTGCCTGCATCCCCCGAACCCTCGTGCCCCATCTCCTCGTCCTCCTGCCCGGGATTGGGGGGTCACCTAGCACAGCCCCATCTCGCTGGCCTCGCACCCCTGCTTTGAAATGCAATAAGACTGAGCAGAGAGGGGTCGGAGAGATAGCACAGCGGCTTTTGCCTTGCAAGCAGCCGACCCAGGACCTAAGGTGGTTGGTTCGAATCCCGGTGTCCCATATGGATATGGTCCCCCATGCCTGCCAGGAGCTATTTCTGAGCAGACAGCCAGGAGGAACCCCTGAGCGCCGTCGGGTGTGGCCCAAAACCAAAACAAAAAAAAAGACTGACTATAGAACCAGATTGGGTGTTTAAGACTTCACCAGACTCTAACTGGGGGGTGGCTGCCTCCATCCAGATCCTTCCACCAGGGCTCACCATCCTAGGACTCCCCCCCTACCCGAGCCTGGCCACCTCGTCCTGGCAGCAGGGACTCAGGATCCCCTTCATGCCACACGGCCCCTAGGTGCTGGCAAGGGCGGGCACTGGGCTGAGCTGGGGTGCAGAGTTGTGGGAGGCCTGGTCAGGCCCCCAACTCACTCTGCCCTGCTCTGCCCCCAGCATACCTCGGCGCTGGCCGGCGTCTTCGCTGACTCCTACTACGAACAGCAGCTGGCAGCCCGGCAGGCAAACGCACTGTCGCACCAGGTGAGGCTCTGGGGGGCGGCTGCAGCCCGTGTGTGGATGTGGGGGTGTGTGGGAGTGTGTGCAGGGACAGGAGCCCAAGCGAGACTGCCCAGCTCCACCTGCCCCTGCTCATCCGTGTGCCCCAAACCCATCCATCCACCATCCTCCTGTCTTGTCCGTGCACCCCCTTCCCTCCCACCTGTCCCCCTCGGGCTTCCCCGCTACCAGCTGGCCCCCTCCGCACTCACGCATCTGCCCACCTGGCCCACAGCTCGAGCAGTTCAACATGCTGGAAAGCACCATGGGCCCCGGTGGCCTCTACACCGCAGGCTCCGCACTCGGCTATTCGCAGGCCACCATGATGGGGCCCCTGCCCGATGCCCCGCAGCTCGGCTACCCGGGCCCCAGTGCCATCCCCAACATCATCCTCACAGGTGAGGTGTGGGCCGGGTGGGGGACAGCGAGTGGGCTCCAGGGCCCCCACAGATGCTCAGTCAGGGTTGGTCAGGCGTCCCCAAAGGGCCCCCCTCAAACATCCGCCCACCCCACTCCGGAGCATCTGGCTTTTCTCAGACGCAGCGGCGGCTGTTTTGTTCCTTTTCTGTTCTGTTGTTTTCTGGGGGACCAGCACCACCCCCTGTGGCGGCGCTGAGGGCTGACTCCTGGCTCTGCTCTCAGGAATCACTTCAGACCATGCTCAGGGGACCCTATGGGATGCTGGGGATCGAACCCAGGCAGCTGCCTGCAAGGCCAGCGTTCTCCTTGCCTGCAGTTTGCTCCTGAATCTTGGCATCATTTGGATCCTTGAGGTGGATCCAGTGCGGGTGGGCAGGACTCAGGGCCGGAAGGATGGGGTGGATCAGCCGGTTTGCAGGGCCCCGGCCGTTCTCTGACCCTGACTGGCACCCCACCCCGTGTCCCCTTTGTGCCCGCCCAGTGACGGGCGAGTCCCCGCCCAGCCTGTCCAAAGAGCTGAGCGCGTCCCTGGTGGGCCTGAACGACGTGGCCTTCGACAACGACACCCACTTCCCGCTGGACGAGCTGAAGATCGACCCGCTCACCCTGGACGGGCTGCACATGCTCAACGACCCCGACATGGTCTTGGCCGACCCGGCCACGGAGGACACGTTCCGGATGGACCGGCTGTGAGCCCGACCCGGCCTGCCTCGCCGTCCCCCGTCCCCACCCGCGGGCCTGGGCGGCGCCCTCGGACTGTTGCCAGCTTTACTGCCCGCGCCCCGCGCCCGTGCACAGGGCAGCATCCCGGGGGGCGCCAGAGCCTCCCGGCGGTGGAGGAGGAGAGGGGAGGAGGAGAAGGAGGGGGCGACGCCTTGCTGCCCCTGGGCCCCCCGCATTTCTGTTCCATGCCCCCCGACTGGGATTTCAGGAAAGGGGGTGATGGTAGTGGCGGTGGGCGGCCACCGGGCCCCTCTCGCCGTGGTTTTTCATTTGTGGGGTGACCACACCGTAGGGTAGGGGGTTCCCTGGGGGCGGGGGGGCGCCGCACCCCTGCAGCCCGCTGCCTGTTAGCATGTTGTACCCCAGCAACGCACCTCCTTCCCCAGGCCACAGGCTTTCGGATCAAACTGGAAGGGGAGGCCGGGCCCGCCGGCCTGAAGTAGTCTTCTTGGGTCTCCCCAAGTCGCTTCTGGCTCGGTTCACTCCTCCCCACGGTGGCTGCCAGTGCCAGAAACAGGCCGCCCCATGCCCCACCTGCTGGGTGAGGGGTCCCCAGGGTCATCTAAGGCTCCGATCCCATATCTGGGCCACGTTGAAGCGGGAAGTCCCTCTGGGTGGCGCTTCCAGCCCCGCTGCCCCCGGGAGTGACCCCAGCTCTGTGCCAGACACTCAGTTTGAACACACCTGGGCTTGGCTGTGTGCGGAAGGGGTCCCACCGTCTGGGTGGGGGCGCCAAGCCGCCCGGCGGGGCTGAGGGGAGCCCCGTTTTCTTTCTTTTTTTTTTTAAAGAGAAACTCCGTGTACATAGAAGTTTGATTACATCCGACTTGTACCTAGATCTTTTTTAAAAATGGCCTTAATAAAACGACGGGCAACCTCCCGGACACGGCAGAGGCTAGCAGGGTGGCCCCCCTTAGACCCCCGCAACCCCGCGGGGAGGGGAGAGGCGGCTGGGCCACTGTCCAGAGCCTTGCGGGGATTCAGGAGTGAGGGGGGTAAAGAAGGCCAGAGGCCCCCCCTTGTCCATGCCCGGCTGGCCTGCAGGATTTTCCCTTGTTTCCCCCAACACATTTTTGCATCGCCAAGACAAGTTCCCTTGCCTGGAGCAGCCCCGCGCGTGGCTTGGCCCTCTGATTTGTGAAATACTGTGATTTCGAGGCAAGTCGTGCTGGGGGGGCTGGGGGCCCCCAATTGTACATAGACCCACTGAAGCCTGCATCCCGCTCCCTCACTCCTGGGTCACGGGGGGTGCCGAATCCCCCCATAGGCCAGAGAGGGGCTGCCCTTGTGCCTCGGTTTACCTCTGCTCTGTGTCCCAAGGAAGGAGCCAGGCCAGGCTCCAGCATGGGGAGGAGACTGGGGAGGCAGGTCTCATCTTACTGGGACGACCTCCTCATGTGCTCATCAGGGTGCCCTGAAAGTCCCACCCCAAGATGCCCCCCACCCTCCACACACACCCAGGAAGCTCAGGGGGGTATGTTGACCCCTCCGCCTAAATTTTGGGGTCCCCCAGCCGGCAGCATGCAGACAATGGCTGGGCCCCCTCTGGGTACACGTGCATGCCAGAAGGCGCCTTTTTTGGGGTGATGCCACCCCAGCCCTCGACCTGGTCTTGGGTCTGCCTGGGATGCTTGCCCCTCTCAGCTCCCACACCTGCTCTCCCCCTCCCCGTGCTCCCTTTTTCCTTGCAGAACCTGCTGGAAGGGTTTCAGGTCTGGGCCTAGGCCGCTGAGTTAGCACTTGACGCTCAACCAACCTCTTGAGGTGGCGAGAGGGGGTAACTTCTACCCACGTGTGGGGCGCCACCAGGGCTGTTGCCTGCCTGTCCGTGTGTCCATCCACCCAGGCCGACCTGGACTCAGGGAAGTGGGAACAGACCTGATATGCGGGGGTGGCCCTAGTCCTCATCACCTGCGGCCACTGAGCACTGTTGGGGAGTGTCTGTGTGAAGGACCCCCCACTTTGGGCTGGTTTGCAGCCAAATTTTCTCTTCCCGGGTCACAGTGGCACCAAAGAAAGCAACCCCCCTGCCGCGCTTCGGCCCATGGCCGAGCCAGTGTGTGTGGCAAGGGGGGCCCTGCCGTACCTTCACCCCCGACCTTCACCCTTGCTGGGTCTTGTAGAACCGAAGCCGGTGGTCTGAAGACTCGGCCTGGGCTCGGGGGTGACCAGCAGAACTGGAGAGGCCGATTGGGATGTAGGGAGGAGACGGCTGGGCTTTCTGCCCCCTCCATTCTGGGGACTCCGTGTGCCACAAGCAGCAGCCACTGTTCCGCCCCTCCGTCCCCGCCGTGAGGCTGGAGCTGGAGCCAGCAGGCCTGCAGCCCAGCAGCCCAGCTCTGGGCTAAGCCTCCAGGGAAAGGTGCGCTTGGGGAGGGGGTTGTGCCCTGCAGTGTGGGGCCCGTTGGTGCCCAGCCCTCCTGTCGCTTGTGACCTCTTGCCTGCCCGAGGAGGGGGCCAGGGAGCCGCGGAAGCCTGGAGCCGGCTTCACCTCTGACATATGCAAACGCGCCGTTCGTCTGTCCGGCCGCGCCCCGGCATGTCCATCCGCTGTGGCCGCCCCCGCGTGCGGGACGGCGGCGGGCAGGGCGAGCAGCTCAGGGCCCCTTTGGCCGGCCCCTGCCCGTCCTCTCTGACCTGGACGCTTTTTCTTTGTACCTTTGCACCCTTTGTAAGGAAATGTAATAAAAGCCCCATGTTTTTGTCTCCGCCTTCTCCTTGGTGTCCACCCCAACCCGACCAACAGAGGGTCCAAGTGCTCCTGGAGCACTTTGGGGAGGAGTGTGGGCACCAGGCCCGGCCCTGTCTCGGGTCCCTGGGGCGGTGGCAGGGCCCCAGGAAGCACAGAGCGCGTCCGTCCCGCTGTACAAACTTTATTTGGTCCCCGTCCCCGTCCCCTGTCCGAGGAGGCGTCGGGCCAGCCCTAGGCCCGCAGCCGCTGCTGCTGGTTTTCGTAGTCCTCCGGGATGGTGTCTGCAGGGAGGGGAGGAGCGAGGTCAGCGGAAGGGGACGGCCCAGGGGTGAGGTCGAGGACAGGGCGGGGTCCACTGAGCGAGGGGGTGGGGCAAAGGCGAGAGCAGGGCCATGATTGGAGCAAAGGAGAGGGGCGGGGCCAGCGAGCTAGTAGGAGGGGCAATGGTGAATGGCAGGACCGGTGAAGGAGTGGGAAGGGCAAAGGCGAGTGCCAGGCTAACGATTGGAGATACTGGAGAGGGGCGTGGTCAGTAAATTAGTGGGCGGCGCAAAGGCAAGAGCAGGGATAGTGATTGGAGGCGAAGGGGAGGGGCGGGAGGGCAGAGGTGCAGGGTCCAGTGTGCGAGTGGGCAGGGCTAAGGTGAGAGCAGGGCAGAGGGGCGGGGCCAGTGGGTGGGGTGAAGGCGAGTGGGCGGGGCAAAGGCAAGAACAGGACCGTGATTGGAGCAAAGGGGAGGGGCGTGGCCAGCGAGCTGGTAGGAGGGACAATGGTGAGTGGCAGGACCAGTGAATGAGTGGGAAGGGCAAACGCGAGTGCCGGGCCAGTGATTGGAGGTATCGGTGAGGGGCGTGGCCAGTAAGTTGGTGGGCGGTGTTAAGACAAGAGCAGGGCCAGTGTTTGGAGGCTAAGGTGAGTGAGTGGGAGGGGCAAAGGTGAGGGGCGGGGCCTCCAGGACGGGGATGGGCTGGCCAGCGGATGCGAGGGGACCCCTCCTCACCATTGCAACGGTAGCGTAGATTAGCCCAGATGATATTCTCCTGGGAGAAGCAGAAGACCCCCAGGCGGCCACCCCGCATGGTGGTGTCCAGGACCACGTTGCTGTCAGCCACCAGTTCTGGGCCTTCGTAGAAGCGCACCCTGCGGGGAGGGAGGCGAGTGAGGCTGGGCCCCCCTGCAGCTGCCCAGGGACCTGGCCCCTTTTCACCCCTTTGGATGAATGTCCAGTGGGACACACACCCGCACACACACCCCACACACCCCAACACCCACACCTATAGGCGATCCACAATGTTCCCCCAGGGCAGGGCCCAGGTTGATTCTCAGGCGTGTCCACCCGTGTTCAGCACCCATTCTGAACTAAGGAGGCAGGACAGCAAGAGGGCGCACCTGATGTAGCCCACTTGGGGCCTGTGCTGCAGGAACCACCGGTAGGAGGTCTTGTCCTTCCAGCCCACATTGCGCGGGTCCTTCCACAGCAGCCGCACCTGGGACCCTGTGTCTCCTGTGTGCCACAGGGCATTCCGGAGGTGCTCCCCAGGGCCCGTGGAGGACTTCACAGCCTGGTCAGCCAGGGACAGGGAGAAGGACAGTCAGGGACCCCAAGAACCCTCCCCAACAGGACAGGCAGGGCCAGTGGGGGCCTGGAGGCTGGTCAGAGGCTGAGATTTTCTGGTCAGGTCTGGAGACTTGGAAGAGTTTCAACCACATGCTGGGATGAGTGGGAAGGAACTGCTAAAAAAAAAAATACAGTACCCATGGGCTAGTTTAGGGCTCTGAGGTTTGGGGAAGGAAGAGTGAGGGAGTTGGCCATCGATGAGTTTGAGGGTACAGGGGTATGAAGGAGAGATCAGGGGTCCTAAAGGTAGAGCAGACTTTGTAGCAGGGTTGGGTTGGGGGGCTGGGTTCGATTCCAGGCATTCTGTGGTCCCTGAGCACTGTCAGGGGTGCTCCCCCAATAAGCTGCTGGCTGGAGATGCTGGAGCAGACTGGAAAGGCATGGGACAGGTCTGTGGAAAGGTGAGGTAAGATCTCCCAGAGTGGGCCCGGAGAGATAGCACAGCGGCGTTTGCCTTGCAAGCAGCCGATCCAGGACCAAAGGTGGTTGGTTCGAATCCCGGTGTCCCATATGGTCCCCTGTGCCTGCCAGGAGCTATTTCTGAGCAGACAGCCAGGAGTAACCCCTGAGCACCGCCAGGAGTGGCCCAAAACCAAAAAAAAAAAAAAAAAAAAAAAAAAAAAAAAAAGATCTCCCAGAGTGTGTGGGGGCAAGATCAGGACACCTTGAGCTGGATGCCGGGCTCAGCCACAGCGCGGAAGGGGCTGGCCTGCCAGTATGTCTGCTCCATCTGTTTCCACATGACCACGTAGAAGCTGGAGCTGTCCTGGTAGCCGAAGATGAAACCCGCGTAGTCGTCATCCGTGACCGTGTTCACATGAAACGTGCCCTCGAAGTCCACGCCATTGAAGGCTGTGTAGCCTGCGGAGGGAAGGCTGCTGACCACCACCTAGCGACGCCCATTCGAGTCGATGACCAAGAGATGCCCAAGCCTGGCACTTTTACCCCAAGTGAATTGAGTTTTGAGTGACATCAGCCCAGTGGACCCCAGATCCAGCTGACCCCACCCCTCGTCTGGGTTCCACCCCTCAACTGATCTGCTCTCCATTGCTCCACCCCTCTTCTGGTCCCAACCCTCCACTGACCCTGTCTATCCATTGGCTTACCCTTCATTGGCTCCCCCCCAATTCTGACCCCGCCCCTCTACTGACCTGCCCAGTGGCTCTACCCTCCACTGGCTCCACCATTTTCTGGCCCTGCCCTCTAGTTGGCCCACCCTCTGCTAACTTCACTCTTCTGGTGATCCTTCCCATCTGGTGACCCCTCCCCTCCTATGGACTCACCCATCCATTTGGCCCCCTTACGGCCCCACCCACCCCTGGCCTCTCACCTACAGCCAAGCCAGGGTCACTGTTCATCGTCTGCACAATCTCCATGCCCTGCAGGATTCAGAGGAAACCCAACCTCAGAAATCGAGGGTGGTAGTGACCGAGCTCCCCACTAGCAGTTCCACAGGCTCTCAGGACCGTGCCCCACCTGGTTCAGCACCACCCAGTTGGGATCTATCTGTGCGTCACCCTCGGGGTCCAGCACGACCGTCTGAAAGGCCCTGAAGTCAGTGAGGGTGACTTCAGCATTCTCGGGACACACGTCGATCTTGTCCACCACCATGTCGGCGTCAAAGTCCTCTCTGCAGGCGTCTCCCACACCGTCCCCTGGGAAGGGGAGAGGGATGGACGACTCTTGGGTCATTCGCCCCAACAGGCCCACAGCCAAAGCCAGCCATGCCCATGCTTGAAGCCTGTTTGATCTCACCAGGGCCAGGCCACGCCCGTGGGTCGCCAATCTCTGCCCAGGATGGCCATGGCCACCTACTAGCCGTGCCCACTCCCACTTGGCCACACCCAACCCAACCCCACGGGGCAGGACTCGCTGGGGCTCCTCCACTCTGTCCTTGTCCCAGCTCTGTCTCACCGTTGGAGTCCTCCTGGTTAGGGTTGGGCACCAAGCGGCAATTGTCACGGCTGTCCGGGACTCCGTCATTGTCATCATCATTATCACAGGCATCCCCTTGGCCATCGTGGTCTGAGTCCTGTTGGGCGCTGTTGGGCACTGTGGGGCAGTTGTCCATCGAGTCCTGGTGCCCATCCCCGTCTCTAGAGAGAGGGGTGAGGGGGACAGACCATGAAGAGTCCAGCCAGGGGGTTCCCAGCCAGGGCTCCCTCATGTCCCGCGGTGCCTTACTGGTCCTGATCGCTGTCACACGCGTCTCCTACGAAGTCGTGGTCCACGTCTCTCTGCGGAGGAGATGCAGGATCCAGCCTCAGGGCAGGGGAACAGAACGTCCCCTCCATATCCCCACATCCTGAGGTGGGCCCTGCTGAGCCCTAGGCTCTCCCCCTTCCAGCCTGTCTGGGTCCCTCGTGGCCTGTCCTGACCTGGTCTGGGTTGCTCTTCCTGGGACAGTTGTCACACGCGTCCCCAACACCATCACCATCGCTGTCCTTCTGGTCAGCGTTGGGCACCCTGGGGCAGTTGTCCACCGCGTTACGGATGCCTGCAGGGGGCAAGGGGTCAGGACAGGACAGGAACCCCACGGTGGGAACATCGGCAGCACAGCCCTGGGACATACTGTCCGAACCTCCACACCCAGGCCTCCTGCAAGGGCCACTCAGGTGCAGCCTGGGCTAAGGTCTCCTGCACCACTGGCCCCACCTCCAACCGCCCTGGCCCTCCTCCATGCTCACGGTCGCCGTCGATGTCATCGTCACATGCGTCCCCGCGGCCATCGCCGTCTGTGTCCTTCTGGTCGTCATTCTTCTGGGCCCGGCAGTTGTCACAGGCGTCGCCCCATTTGTCACCATCAGAATTGCGCTGGTCCGGGTTCCGCACCAGCGGGCAGTTGTCCTGGGAGGCAGGGAGGGTCAGGCTGGAAGAAGCAAAGGTCGCTCCGCTGTCCGTGCTCCAAGGCTCTGCCACCTTCCAGAGCACCCAACAAAGCAGAGTCCCTTGCAGCCACGCCCCCACCTAAGCACACCCACAGGCACGCCCGCACGCTTTCACCTCCTCATTCAGGATCCCATCCCCGTCCGCATCCGGGTCACAGGCGTCTCCGATGCCATCCCGGTCTACATCCTCCTGTCCTGAGTTGGGCACCGTCATGCAGTTGTCCTGGGGTGACATGTGGGCGGGCCTGATGGGCACGGGCCGCGCCCACTACCTAAAGACCCCGCCCACTCACACAAAAGTACCCGCCCATCAGGAACGAGCCATGTCCCCATACTCCTAGACACGCCCCTCAAACCATAGCCCCACCTATAGATCCTAGCGCCGCCCACTAGAGTCCAAGCCCCGCTCATCGACCCTAGCACCGCCCACCAGAGCCATAGCCCCGCCCACAGACCCTAGCACCGCCCATTAGAGACCGGGCCCCGCCCACAGGCCCTGGCACCGCCTATTAGAGATATAGCCCGCCCACCAGAACCGTAGCCCCGCCCACCAGCGCTCAAGCCCCGCCCACCTTGCGGCACTGGCGCTCGGAGCAGCGCAGCTTCTCGTCCGGGAAACCGTCCAGGTCGGTGTCTCGGCCGCAGAGGAGCCCGTTGCCGGCCCAGCCCACGGCGCACTGCCGGGCAGGGAGGGGTCAGGGCGCGGGGAGCTGGGTGCGTGCGCAGGCCGCTCGCTCCCGCACCCCAGGGCCGGCCAGCCCGAGCCCGGACGACCCTCCCTCGACGGGGCTCCACTCACCGCGCACGAGCGGGACCCATCGCGCTCCAGCAGGCAGTCGGCCTTGTCGTGGCACGGGCTGGGCGTGCCGTCGGGGCAGAAGCGCTGGCCGCGCCGGTGGCAGCCGGACTGCTGGTCGCCCACGAAGCCGGGCTGGCACTGGCCGCACTGGAAGGAGCCCTGCGGGGCGCGGGAGGGAGGCGCGCGGGGTTGGAGGGCTCAGCCGCCCGCCGCAGCTCCCTCCGGGGCCGGGGCGATGCCTTGCGCTCCGGGCTCCGGGCGGGCTCCCCCTCCGGCCTCCGCGCCGCGCCGCGCCGCGCCAGCCTTACCCGGGTGTTGAGACACACGGAGTTGGGGACGCAGTTGTGCTGCCCGGTCTCACACTCGTTGACGTCGGTGCAGACCTGCGCGGGGACGGAGCGCCCGGAGGAGAGTCACCGGAGACCCGGCCCGCCCCTCCGCCCGCCAGGCCCCAAGTGCAGCGTCCCCGCCCCTCCCGGCCTGGGCTTGCCCCCACCTGCTTGCTGGCCTTGGCGAAGGCCAGCCCGACGCCCTCGTGGCTCGGCCCGCTGTAGCCGGGCGGGCAGGGCTCGCAGCGGAAGCCCGGGCTGGTGTTCACGCAGCGCACGCGGGGGAAGCACGGGTGGGCGTTGCACTGGGGGCGGCAGGGCCGAGGGTCAGGGGACGCGGCCCTTGGGAGGCTCAGGCGGGGCCGCCGGGACCCGCCGCGCCCCGAGGCGTCCAGGAGGGGCGCGGGGCCAGTTCCGGGTCCCTGCGCGCCCCACGCTCCCGGGGGCACAGGAGCGGGGCGTCGGGGCGGCCGTCGCCGGCGGAGGGGGGCTGCGAGCGGGGGGGCGCCTGTGCCAGGCAGAGGCGGCGGCGGGGCAGGGGCGGCGGCGGGCACCCCGCGGGCGCTCGGGGGCGCCAGGGCGGTGAAGGGGGCCGCTGCGGGGGCTCAGAGGGGGCGGCGCCGGCCACGGAGGGACCCGGCGCGGGGGGGCGGCCCTCGGCCGTGGGGAGCTGCGGCGGGCATGCTCCCGGGATGGCGAGGGGGCCCTTGCGGAGAGCCGCGCCCAGTGGCGGAGGCGGTGCCGCGGCGGGGCTCGGACTGGGGGACGGAGGCGTTGGGGAGCGCGGCGGGGGCGGGCGCACCTCGTTGACATCAGCGCAGTGCGAGCCGTTGCCGGTGTAACCCTCGGGGCAGGGTCCGCAGCGCGCGCCGCCGGCCGTCTGGGTGCACACCACGCCGGGGAAGCAGTAGCCGGGGGCGCACTCGGGCAGCGGCCGGACGCTCACCCCGGCCGTGTGCGCCGGCTGCATCCCTGCAGAGTGGAGACCGGGGCGGGGCCTTTTATAGACACGCCCACGGGAGGAGGCTGCTCGAAGCCACGCCCAGGGCGGCCCAACAAATACCTGCTCCGTCCTGGGCGGGGCCAGATGTGACCACGCCCTACAATGGGCGGGGCCTACGAAGAACGAGCCCTTTCCTATAGGGGTTGTGCGTGACCACGCCCAGTCGTGGGCGGGGCCAGATATGACCGCGCCCTATGATGGGCGTGACCAGCGAAGAGCGCGTCCTTTCCTGGAGGGATTATGCGTGACCACGCCCAGTCATAGGTGGGGCCAGACAGGGACACACCCCTTCCTGGGGAATTCATGATATTCACCCCCTTTGAGCGGGGTCAGTTATAGCCACGCCCCGTCCTTGCTGTGAGACGCGATTGCCACGCCCATCCACGGCGGCTCGGCGATCTCCACACCGCCATAGTGGGCATGTCTGTGTTGGCCACGCCCGTTTTCCAGAAGTGGTGCGTGATCACCCGCCCACCCAGGGCGGGGTCTTAAATGACCACGCCCTATTCTGGGCGTGGTTGGCTGTGGTCCCGCCCCGGAGCACCCCGTCCCGCCTTTTCTTCCTACGGGCTCCCGGGTCTCTCCCCGTGCGCCCCGGGCCCCCGCAGCTCCCTGCCCGCCGCCCCGCCGAGCTCACCGCACGCGTCGCACTCCATCACCATGTTTTTCAGGAACGTGATTTCCTTGACCTGCGGGCGGGAAGAAGGAGTCCCGAGCCGGCCGCATCCGTCCCCCTGGGCCCGCGTCCTGCGGGACTTAGACCTCCCTTCGACCATCCTTCGACCCCGCTTGGCCTCTCCGTCCCTCCCGCACCCCGAGTCTCTCCCTCCCTCCTCCTTCCCCTTGCGCAAGACTCTTCCTCCAGGCGCCCCGCTGACCCCTTCTCCAGTCTCCATCCTTCGGATCGTCCCCCGCATCCGCATCCCCTGCCTCTCCCGCACCCCGGACCCCACTCCCGCGGCCCTTCTCCCGCACCTGCTGCCGCAGCAGCTCCCGCACGTCCCGCAGCGCCGCGTTGGTTTCCTGCAGTTGCCGGAGCATCTGCGGGGCCAGGTCCCCACCTGCAGGGACGGGGAGGTGGGCGCTTATGGGGGTCCTGCTGGGGGGACCCACAACCCGATGCACCGCCAGGCCCTGCGGGGCTCCCTGCAGTTTTGGGGGGGATCGTGTTTCTGCGGGCGGGGGCCCCTCTCACCCAGCGGCATCTGACCCTGGGCTGCTGCGCCCCCGGTGGCCAGCGCGAGCAGGAGAACGCAGGCGGCGGCGCGAACCATGGCGGCGGCGGTGGCGGGGACCACGCAGTGTGCGACGCCCCGGGCCCGCGGGCTCTATTTATCCCCGGGCGGGCGGCGGCTGCGCCGGCCCAGCCCACCCCCGGGCCTCCCCGGGGCCCTGCCCAGCCCTGCCGCAAGGTAAACAGACCAGGCTGGTCTGGAGGTGGAGGCCCCACCCCGCGGGCTACGGGGCACTCGGCGGGGAAACTGAGTCACGGAGTCCTCAGCAATGGGGTGAGAGGCAGGCTGGAGTCCTGGAGGACCCCACCCCAGCAGCACCCCCTTCCCTTCGGCCTTTGATTTGACTTGATGGTTTTTCTTTTTAGGTTTCTGGGGCCACACCCAACAGTGCTCAGGGGTGACTCCTGCCTCATTCGTAGCTCAGGCATCACTCCTGGCGGTGCTTGGGGGCCCCTATGGGATGTGGGGGATCGAACTAGGATCAGCTACAAGCAAGGCAACCTCCCACCACTTCCCACCCAGCTGTGCTATTGCTCCAGACTCCCATGATCTATGTTTTTACTTTACATCTGGCGGTGCTCAGAGGTTACACCAGTTGTGATGCTCCTCCTTGCAGTGCTCTCTGGGACCAAGCAAGGGCTGGTCAGCTCCTGTCCCAGCTCTGGAATTGGAGCTAAGGAACCACAAAAGACCCCCATCTCAGGTCCCACCCCTGCTGCCCTCACCCCCAGCCAATGGTATGAGCCTTTGCCTCAGTTTCCCCCATCAGTTCAACTACTAAGGCACAGGGGTGATTTCTCTCTGCCCATGGGACAGTGGGCAGCCTGGCGGGCTTGAAGGGGCTCATTTTCCCAGGGGGCCCCAGAAGGGACTGGAGTGATCAAGTAAAGTCCCCTGAACCCCCCAGGGTCAGAGGAGGGGAAGAAAGGCAGCTCATGTCTGTCAGGGAGCTCCTCTGGCTCCTGTGTGGACACCCTGTCCTCAAATCAAAAACAGATTTTGGGGAGCAGAGCGAGAGCACAGCAGGGAGAGCTTTTACCTTGCACAGGACCGATCTAGGTTCGATCCCTGGCATCTCATAGGGTCCCCCTGAGCTTGCCAGCAGTGATCTCTGAGCAAAGAACCAGGATTGAGCCCTGAGCACTGCAGGGTGTAACCCAAAACTCAATAATATAATAAATAAAATAAAATGAAATAGGGGCCGGGCGGTGGCGCTGGAGGTAAGGTGCCTGCCTTGCCTGCGCTAGCCTAGGACGGACCGGACCGCGGTTCGATCCCCCGGCGTCCCATATGGTCCCCCAAGCCAGGAGCGACTTCTGAGCGCATAGCCAGGAGTAACCCCTGAGCGGCACCGGGTGTGGCCCAAAAACCAAAAAAAAAAAAAAATGTAAAAAAAAAAATAAATAAAATGAAATAAAATAAAAATGAGCTGATGGGGCTGTCATCTCTCCCAGCTGAGAGTTAACCCTTCCTACCCCGTGCCCAAAGTCTCTATGTTCTAGACAGAGAAACTGAGTCCCAGGAACAGGGGGTAGGGGCTGGGACTGACCGGCCTGAAGCCACCTAGAGGAGGAACAAGGCTGATCCGTTCTCTGGATAGATGTGACAGAGCAGTGCTGGAAGGCTTTCTGGAGGAGGTGGCAAAGAAATCTCCTGGGGTTGGGGCCAACCATCCTGTTCACCTCCTGTAGAATGGGTGGGCACCGAGCACCGAACACTAAGTGTGTCGGCCTGTTGGACAGGGTGGAAAGCCTGGCAGGGCCCAGAGAACCGAGAAGGAAGGCTCCAGGCAGAGAAGATGCCGCCCAGAGGGAGCACTGTCTCGGGAGCAGGAGAGAGCAGGGAGGGTGAGCTGGGGAGAGGGAATAGTGTCTCCCTGTGCCTCCGCACCCCTGCGCCTCCCTGAGCCCCCACGTACCCCGCACCCGCCCGGCCCCTGAGCCCATGAGCTCACCTCCTGTTTTCCTTGGCGTCCGCGCGTACCTGGGGCCCGGCTGGAATTCTCGGGCAAACCGCAGGGCTCGGCCAGGCCGGCCACTGGCGCGCGACTCCGGCAGCTGGGCGCAGGCCACGGGCTGGGCCGGGCACGGCGCCGGGGATGGGACGGACAGGACCAGGATGGGGCGCACACACGTGGCCTTGTTCACGGAGGACGTGCGGGGAGGGAGCAGCGAAGGTGGGGTCGCAGTGGGGGGCTAGGGAGCGCCCGTGGGACCCCCACCCGGTCCCCCCACCCTGCCTCCGGTGCTCACCAACATCCCACCCATTTCCCCTGCTTCCCGGCCGGCCGAGTTACCAACCTTGACTGACACTGACTCTGCCCAAGATCCTTCCTCCTCCTCCTTCCCCTCTTCCTCTTCCAGGAAGCCCTCTGCGATTTGGACTGTTGCAGTTAGTTAACTTCCGAGGGGTTAGGGGAAAATGACTCCACATGTTTTGCGTTACTGGAAACCACTCGGACTCTTTCCTGGCTAGGTCCCCGCATACTGAACTTTCTTTGGGTGGAGGGAGTCCCTGGGGGGCCACCCGCTGTGTGACTCCGAGCCAACCACCAGGCCTTCCCTACCCAACCCCTCCATGGGAACCCCCAAGGTTCGCGGCTGAGAGACCCCAGAGCGACCTTCCTGTTAAATATTTCAGGGCTCACAGGCTTTCCAAGAGGGGAGCAGAATTGGGGAACCCCAGATTCCAGACTCAAGGGCCGGCCAACTTAAGCCTCTCTGGTGCCCATGGCCTCTGGCTGCACCCCAGAAGTAGCCATCACCCCCTTCCCACAGATGCTCAAGGGCTGGTGCCCTCCAGGTCCTTCCCGGCAGGGTGTGTGTGTGTGTGTGTGTGTGTGTGTGTGTGTGTGTGTGTGTGTGTGTGTGTGTTTGTGTGTGTGACACACAGGGGGCCCCCAGCTGCCAAGCCACCGCCCCTTGTGAATGCAGAGGGAAAGTATTTGGGGAGGAGGCGCAGGGACTTGCTGGAGTTCCCTCACCAACTGCTAGTGCCCAGGGACCTGATGTGCCCAGGGACCCACCTTAGAGAGCTGGCAGGGAGGTGGCATTGTCCAGGGTGCCTGCAGAGACTGGCCTAGCATCCGTGTAACCCCCAGGCCCTGAGGCCAAGCCGGGGACACCTCGAAGGGCCTCTGTATTTTGGGTGCGGTGGGTGTATGGTGGTGGTGCTCAGGGACCCTGTGTGATGCCAGGAACTGCCACGCTCCTTAGCTGAGACTCCATTAACCTGCCTTTGCAGGTTTTCCTTTCCCTTTATTTTTATTTATTTGTTCCTTGGATTTTGGGCCATGTCCAGCAGTGGGATGCTGGGGATGAAAATGTCTCTCTCTGTGCTGTCACTCCAGCCTCTTTATTTTATTCTCTTTTTTTTAGGGAGGGGTCACACCCGGCAGCGCTCAGGGATTATTCCTGGCACTATGCTCAGAAATCGCTCCTGGCAGGCTCAGGGGCCATATGGGATACCGGGATTCGAACCACCGTCTTTCTGCATGCAAGGCAAATGCTCTACCTCCATGCTATCTCTCCAGCCCCTATTTTATACTTTAATTAATTATTGGGGGAGGGGGTTAGGCTACATCCAACAATGCTCAGGACTGACTCCTGGCTCTGCGCTCAGGAATCACTCTCTGCACTGTTCCAGAGGGACCCTATGGGATGCCAGAGATAAAACCCAGGTGGGCTACATGCAGAGCCAATGCCCTTTGCGCTGTGCCATCAATCTGGCCCCTTAATCCACTTTCTTTTGTTTGTTTCTTTTTGGGCCACACCCGGTAATGCTCAGGGTTTACTCCTGGCTATGCTCAGAAATTGCTCCTGGCTAGGGGGACCATATGGGACGATGGGGATCAAACCGTGGTCCGTCCTGGATCTGCCACATGCAAGGTAAACGCCCTATCA
The DNA here is from genome assembly GCF_024139225.1 of Suncus etruscus. NCBI lineage: Eukaryota > Metazoa > Chordata > Mammalia > Eulipotyphla > Soricidae > Suncus > Suncus etruscus. The sequence continues at coordinate 91,888,626 of NC_064862.1, read as the reverse complement.
CTGTGCTATCACACTGGCCCATAACCCACCTTCTTGAAGGCTGCTCCAAGCAACAACCCAATTCCCATCGCCGGCTTCAGGAGGACCTGTCTAAGAAATCCCGACCCCCCTTCTAAAACCCCAGTACCCCAGGAATTCTGGAGGGGTTGCCTGGTTCTTGCCGACCATGCTGATGCCCCCCCCCAAATGCTTCTGGCTTCTTGATTTAATGGGGGGCAGTGTGGATGACACATGTCAATGGTGCTCGCAGCCATCCCTGCCTCTGTGCTCACTTGTGGTGGCCCAGGGACCCTGTGGTGATGGGGTTGAACCCCGGTCCATCACCTTGCATCCAAGCAAGGCTATTCCGGTTCCCCATTGGCCCCCCAGTCCTGTCTCTGAGGCCCCAGGTTATTCCTCCAGCAGTTTGTCAGGCAGGAAACGCAGACAGGAAGCCCCTGCCCCTACGCGGCCCCCTCACCCAGGTTCTGCAGCTGGGCCCCCCACTCCCAGCCCATTCACAGGGCGCCCCTTGTTCAGGCGGGAAATGGGGTGGGGTGTGTTTACCCACCGGTGGTGGGATGTGGGGCTCAGTCTGGCGGAGGGGCGGGTGGCCTGGCAGGGAGGGAGGCGCCCTCACCCCCAGCGGGTAGTCACAGCCTGTATACAGCTGGAGCCAAATAGTGGTTTAAACAAAATGATTCACCCGTCCCAGGAGAGGGAGAAAGGAAATAAGGGGTATGGGGCTCCTGGCAAAGGCTGCCTCTTTGCTGCAGTTGGGGGTACTAAAAGGTCCTGGAATTGGGTGGGCAGCGGCTTGGCAGAGCTATGGCCAACCCCAAAGCTGGGCATCACCCAAAGCTTTCAGAGCAGGACAGAGGCGAGTCCCTGGGACCTCTCTGCACCCTGACCTTGCCCCTGGCCCACCGCCTCAATTATATGGCTTCACCCCCTTCATAGTGCCCGCAACCCCCGCAGCACACTCTGATCTCTGACCACACCCCATGTTAAGGGCTGAGATGGGGCTCAGGGAGGCCTCAACCTTTCATAAGGAATCCCTGGACATATCCCTGGAGGCACAGAGGAGAGTCTCAGATGACCTGGGGTTTATCCACCACCTGCCTGAGCCTGGTGTCTGTTTCTGGGGAAGAAAGGAAAGGAAAGGACGGAAGAAAGAAAGGAAGGAAGGAAGGAAGGAAGGCAGGAAGGAAGGAAGGAAGGAAGGAAGGAAGGAAGGAAGGAAGGAAGAAAGGAGAGAGGATGGAAGAAAGGAGGAAGGAAGAAAGGAGGGAGGGAGGATGGAAGAAAGGAGGAAGAAAGGAAGGAGAGAGGGAGGATAGGAGGGAGAAAGGAAAGAAGGAGAGAGGGAGGATGGAAGGAAGGAAGGAAGATGGAAGGATGGAGGAAGGAAGAAAGGAGGAAGGAAGAAAAAAGGGAGGAAAGAAGGAAGGAAGGAGGGAGAGAGAATGGAAGAAAGGAGGAAGGAAGAAAGGAAGAAAGGAGGGAGGGAGGATAGAAGGAAGGAGGAAGAAAGGAAGGAAGGAGAGAGAGAGGATGGAAAGAAGAAGGAAGAAAAGGAGGGAGGGGGCCGGGCGGTGGCACAAGAGGTAAGGTGCCTGCCTTGCCTGCGCTAGCCTTGGACGGACCACGGTTCAATCCCCCGGTGTCCCATATGGTCCCCTAAGCCAGGAGCAACTTCTGAGAGCATAGCCAGGAGTAACCCCTGAGCGTCAATAGGTGTGGCCCAAAAAACCAAAAAAAAAAAAAAAAAAAAAAAAAGAAAAGGAGGGAGGATGGAAGAAAAGAGGGAGAACGGGAGGGAGGAAAGATGCACAAATGATGAGGTGGGTGGACAGAGCCAGAGATGGACAAGTGGGAAAGGGGGGTGCTGTGTGTATGGATGGTGGATGGATTAATGAATTATGGGTGGGTGGATGGGTGGGTGGGTTGATGAGTGAACCCCTTGGAAGTCCCACGGTCTGTTCCACTTAAGTCAACTGTGAGGTGACAGAGGACAGTGTGGGACACACAGTAGCCTCTTCTGTCCCCTTGGCCCATGGCTCCGGGGTCAGGCAGCTGCTGGAGGGAGGCCCCCACAGTGGCTGTCCCAGGACTCAGCCTGTAAGTGCAGCGGGTCCCCGTGAGGGCCAAGGAGGCACCGTGCCAGCGTGGGCAGACGCGCCAGGACACCGAGTCCTCAGCCGCCAGTGGAAAAAGAGTGAGGCAGCAGCAGCAGCAGCAGCAGCTCAACTGCCCATCCCCGGAGCCAACAGTAATACGGCATGTTGGGGGGGCTGTTCCCGGCCACGACGCCCCCGGGAGTCTGGTCAGCCGCCCCCACCCTACCCGCGCCAGGATTTGCAGCCCAGTCCGGTTCCACCAGACACACCCGCTCGGGAATGAGCTCCCCTGGCAGAGCACGGGGTGCCCGAACAGCCCGCCTTTGGGGAGAGGGGAAACTGAGGCCTGAGGGAGGCGAAGGCAAGAGCCTCAGGACCTCAGGGGGCAGGAGCCACGGCCACAGGTACTGAGTGTCAGCCCCTCAGCATCAATGAGGCTCCCTTATCCTTCTTATCCCTTATCCTTGCTTATCCTTCATGGGGCCCCGAGCTTCCAGGTGGGGTACAGGGCAGAGCACCCGCACAGCAGAGCCCCGGCCTTCTCTTCCCTCTGCCCTGAAGGATGGTTTGTGCAGGGGCCTTTCCCGTGGTGCTCTGAGTGGCGGTGCTGGCACGAAGAGATCCTGAGAACCCGGAGATGGGGCGTGGGACTGACCCCCCTGTCGCCCCAGGACCATCAAGTTAGCTATTCTCATCTGTAGGACAAATGAAGCATGGGTGTGAACTGATGCTACCGATTTTTTGGAAGGAAAGATGGCTGGGAGAGAAGTCACCGTCAGGCATGGCTGAGTCCAGAACCCTCAGTGAGGCGGTCAGGATCTGTGTTTCTCAGGGAAAAGTTCAGGGTTCTGCATAAGATCTGGGGAGTCGGGTCGTTGGCTCACTGAGCGCCCCCGTTTTTGTGGGTAAATTGAATTTGTCTAGTCACTGGCTGATAAACGTTTTGCCTGGAGCCTCTGGGAGTAGAACAGTCTGGAATGCGACCACACCTTATCATTTAATATATAAATTATTCATTTATTATAATAGTATTTGCTTATTCTTATTCGTATTATTAATATTCATTCATATTCATTTCGCCCTGACATTTGCAGGTGGAAGCTACAGATCACGTAATTCTGTTTCTTGTCTTTTGCTGTCCCTTCAGTTCCCCCAGTGACTGCGCCATTGGCACCTGCAGAGTTCTCCCCAATCTCATCACTATTGGCGGACGGGCTAGCACCTCTCTCGCTGATTGGCCAACCCAAGATCCCACGGCTCGTTCTCATTGGCCCAGCTCAGAAGCCCCACCCCTCCCAGAACCAATCATGTTGGACAGTAGTTGGAGGGCTTTGATTGGTAGACGGACATATCTCAAGGCAAAGCTGTCTCTCATTGGCCAGGCTGAGGAGTCCCGCCCCTCCTGGAACCAATCATGTTGGACAGTGGCTAAAGAGCTTTGATTGGTGGACGGACAAACCAAAATCTCAAGGCTGTCTCTCATTGGTCCAGCTCAGAAGCCCCTTCAGATCGATGGCTATCCATGGAGGGCTTTGATTGGCCAGCGCTGGCTGGAGCAGGCCTCTGCAGGGAGGGATGGGAGCCAGGCCCTTGGGACCAGGTCGCCCTACCTCGAGGCCCTGGTCTCCCCATCGAAACGCTGCCCCAGGGCCCGGGGGCAGGTTGGCAGCCCAGCCCCGGCTCAGGCTTCCTTGGAAGGCAGCCGCCTTCCCGCCCGGCCTGGCCTCCTGACCTCCCCCGGTACCAGGCAACACCGCAAGGAAACAGGCTCTGTTTGGCACAGCAGCGGCCTGGCTGGCTGTTGTTTCCGACTGTCTGGCGGAGCAGCCCCTGGGAGCGGGCCCCACACCCTCTGGCCCCAGCCCCGCTTCCAAGTGTCGAAATGGGGCAAGTCAGAAACACGCACGGAATAATCCAGACGCCCCAGCGCCTGCGAAGGAGGGAGCGACCGGTGCACAGACACCCAGAGATGCAGAGTCATCTGCGGGGACTCCAGCCGCCTCCTTTTTCTTTTGCAAATAAAAAATGTTCTGGAGCCGGAGAGATACAACAAGACCTAAAGCACTTGTTTTGCATGTGTCTGACTCTGGGTTGAATCTGGGTGTCACTACTGGTCCTCCAAGCTCTGCCAGGAGAGAGCTGTGCTCTGTCTGAACACTGCCAGGAATGATCCCTGAGCAGAGCCAGGAGTGAGCCTGAGCACCGCTGGGGGTGGCCCCACCCTCGTCCTCCCCAATGATGTTTCTGGCTGGGGACATCATTCTTGAGGCGCCATTCAGGACCCCGGCTGGGGGGTTCAACCCTCAGACCACTTGGTCCCCTGAGCACCCACTTGTAGCCCCCCAAAAGAAAAGTAAACAATAAATCATCAGGGGACTGGGAGACTACCCCAAGGGTTGGAGCACAGGCTCCAGTGTTCAGGTTACTCCCCGGAACCCTAAATTTCCCAGACAGACCACATGTCCCCACGTCTCGTTGGTGGAAGCGCAGTGGCGACTTAACCCCCTCAAAGGGACGTTTTCCCGGCTGGGCAAAGCGCTGCTCCAGCTGTTCTAGAACATTCCATCTTCCCAGAATGGAAAACTCTGTCCCTAGGGAGTCTCACCTTCCCCTTTCCTGCACAGTCACTTGGGCGGCTCCGGGGCAGTGCTCAGGGCATCAGGCCCACCCCCCTTGTTCAGGGCTGGGACTGGCTTGGGTCTGGCCACCATGTCTCTGGGCTTGAGGAGGGGACGTGACTGGAGCTTCATCCCCAGCATGAATGTGTATGTGTGTACGTGTACACAAGTGTCTGTGACTGTGTTTGTGTGTGCGTGGCGTGTGTGAGTACATGTGTGAATGAGTTGCGCTGGTGTGCGTGTTCATTAATGCACAGTAGACAATGGAGCACTGACGGGAAACACGCCAGCACCCCGGCCAGAAGATTTGAGGATGTGGATGTTTTGTGAGGCTCGTGCTCCAGGCATGACAGAACTGCACTTGGTCCTGCTCACGGGGGCTGAGAACCCAGGGGTTGAATCCTTGCTAGCCACCGGGTCATCTCCCTTTGTGGGTCCCTGGCACCCCTGGACTGGGCTGGGGAGGGACACACAGCTGGTCCTCACCAGTCACCCTCCAGAGCTCCCAGGGGATCCCCTCCTTTCCAGGCGGGAAACTGAGTCACGGGCCCTGGTGGCCATCCAGCTCTGGCCCAGGCCTCTGGAGTCGGGGAGGTGGGGGCCCCAGTATTTTCAGACAGGCACTGGGACTGCAGTGGAGTATGGGGCTTAGTGTTTGCTCCAACTATGGCCACTGCCAGTTTCTCTCCCCCCAGAGGGACCATGCAGGGACGGACTGGACAGACAGACACTCACACACACCCTTCACGCAGATTCACACACAGACACACCACGTGCACCCCCACCCCCACACACTCCCCCCCACAGACACATGCACACAGACACACCCTGAGCAGGGCCTCCCCAAAACCACAGTTCCGGGGCCGTGTCCAAGTCACAGCTGCACTTTGTAACTTGGTCCTGGTTTCCAGTCTGGGAGAACAGGACTGGACAGCAGGGCAGGGACACACGGCTGGGGGTGGGGGCGACAAGTGCTGGGCCTGTGGGATCCAGGGCCCTGACCCACCCTAGTCACACTCAGGGCAGAGGGAAACATATGTCAGAGAAGCACAGGCCAGGTTAGCCCAGGCCCTGCCACCTGAGCTGGGTTATGGGGGACCCCCCCAGCACCTTGGGTGTGGCCTGAGAACGGGGTGGGGGGGAGATAATTAAAATAACAGGAAATAATCCTCCTGGTTGGTTTTGCTACAAGCTCAGATTTACCAGGTCCCCCATACACTCCCCCACTTTCTCCATCTGCCACATAGTTTGGGGGCCTATTTTTTTCTTGTGCTGGACATAACAAAATCTGATACAGGCGATGCCCCAGACAGTAACCCAGGGTGACCCGAGGGTGGAGAAGGAAGCAGCTAGGCCCAGGGGAATCACCTAAGAACCAGCATGTGGGGCCAGAACGAAGCACAGAAGGGAGAGCGTTTGCCTAGCTGACCAGGGTTTGATCCCCGGCATCCGATAGGGTCCCCGAACCTGCTAGGGTCCCCGGAGCTAACCCTGAGCACTGCTGAGTGAGACCCAAGAACCAAAAATCAAAATGAGGGCCGAGATGGGCCGGCGTGGTGGTGCTAGAGATAAGGTGTCTGCCTTGTCAGCGCTAGCCTAGGACAGACCGCAGTTCTATCCCCCGGTATCCCATATGGTCCCCCAAGCCAGGAGCAATTTCAGGAGGCCCATAGCCAGGAGTAACCCCTGAGCATTACCCACGGGTGTGGTCCCAAAATAAAACAAAACAAAAAAATTGCCTTGCACAGGGCTGACCCAGGAAGGACCTCGGTTCGATCCCTGACCTCCCATATGGTCCCCCAAGCCAGGAACGATTTCTGAGTGTAGAGCCAGGAGTAACCTCTGAATGTCACTGGGTGTGACCCAAAAAACAATAAAAACAAACAAAAACAAAACAAAAAACCAAAATGATGGGGCTGGAGATATAGCATGGAGGTAAGGTGTTTGCCTTTCATGCAGAAGGTCATCAGTTCGAATCCCAGCATCCCATATGGTCCCCCGTGTGTGCCAGGAGCAATTTCTGAGCACGGAGCCAGGAATAACCCCCGAGCACTGCCGAGTGTGACTCAAAAACCACAAAAAAAAAAAAAAAAGAAAGAAAGAAAGAAAGAAAGAAAGAAAGAAAGAAAGAAAGAAAGAAAGAAAGAAAGAAAGAAAGAAATGAATCAGCCATGTAGATCATGTGTCAATAGGATGAAATTATGGATTCTCAAGTCCAGGGGAGCCCTGGAAGGCCCCAGAAACAGTCAGCCCGAGCTCATCATGGCCCCACATTGCTGAACTAGCTTGAGTTTCCCTGGGAAGTGGCTGCAATCCCTCAGCATCTCTTGGTGTGGCCCCCAGAAAGGGAAATTTCCAGAAGCAGCCTCAGGGGTCTCAGAGCAGGAGTGAGTTGGGGTTTGGTGTTTGAATTTAAGGGTGGGATTGGAGGGGCCAGGGAGCTGGTCAAGGTTCCCAGAAGTAAGAACAGAAAGGAACTTAGGCTCAGGGTTCTCAGACAGGCTCCATGCCATTGGGGTGGGCATTGGGGGGCTGGCCACAGTGGGGAGGTACTGCCCATGGCCTGGCCTTTCCCGAGTCTGGCCCAGCAGCTACCTCCCCTGACCCCTTCATTCCTGGAGTTCTGGAACTTTCCTGGCCATTGGGGAATGGGTGTGAGGGCAAGTGAGGTCATTCAGCGGCAGCTAAATCCTCCCTGGAGAGAGAGAGAGAGAGAGAGAGAGAGAGAGAGAGAGAGAGAGAGAGAGAGAGAGAGAGAGACAGACAGACAGACAGACAGACAGACAGAGACAGAGTCAGAGAGACAGAGACAGAGAGAGAAAAAGAGAGAGAGACCAGCTGAGTTCAATGTCCTCAACCCCTCAGACCCCTGAGCCCACCTGAGCACAGAGCCAGGACTGACCCTGACCCCCCACTGTGGTCCTAGACCCCCTGGAGTGTAGCTGGACATTATGTATGGGTGTGGGGTGTGGGACCTGGTGGTGAGGAAGGGGTTTCTCTCCTTGCCCTCCCTTCCCCTTGCTGCGGTGATGGGTGTGGAGAGCCAGGGCTATGGGCCTCTGCAGGGCGCCCCACCCGACACACCTGAAAACCCTGATGAACCCCAGGAGGCCCCCCGGTGCCCCCTCCCGGCCTTACACCCTCAATAGGGGCCTTGAGTCTTGCGGAAGCCCTGAGCTTTAAAACTAGTCCCCCACCCACCTCTGCGGGCCTCTGCAGCCCCCGAAAAAGCTACCGGTGGTCAGACACGAGCCTCCAGCTGGCGGTCCCGGACCCCCGCCCAGGCTGTGGCTACCTTCAAGCGCCTAGCCAGGCCTGCCTACCGCAGCCCACAGGCAGGGCTGCCTTTGAAGCAAGACAAGCACCCACTGTTCCCCCCAGACCCCCACAAATGAGTGCGGCCACAGCTGGCAACCAGGGCAATGGGGAATAAGATAAGGGGGACTCCTGGCTCTCCAGGGGTCTTGTAAACTCAGACCCTGGATTTGCGGGTCTGGAGGTCAATTCAGAATTGGGGTACAGACCAGAGCTATAGCACAGTGATAGGGCATTTGCCATGCACACGGCTGACCCGGGACGAACCCAGGTTTGATTCCTGGCATCCCATATGGTCCCCCGAGCCTGCCAGGAGCGATTTCTCTTTTTTTTCCTCCCTCTCTTTTTTTTTTGGTTTCTGGGTCACACATGGTGGTGCTCAGGGGTCACTCCTGGTTCTGTGCTCAGAAATCCCTCCTGGCAAGCACGGGGAACCATATGGAATGCTGGAATTCAAACCACCGTCCGTCCTGGATCGGCTGAGTGCAATGCAAATGCCCTACCGCTGTGCTATCTCCCTGGCCCCCAGGAGCGATTTCTGAGTGCAGAACAGGAGTGACCCCTGAGCGTCACAAGGTGTGGCCCAAAAACCGAAAAAAAAAACAGAATTGGGGTACAGGGGCCTGAACCATAGCACAGTTAGGAGGGTGTTTGCCTTGTACACAGTTGACCTGGGTTTGATTCCTGGCATCCCATAGGGTTCCCCTAGCCTGGACAGGAGGGATGTGTGAGCACAGAGCCAGGAGTCAGCCCTGAGCACCGTTGGGTGTGGCCCCAAAACAAAACAACAGTCTAGGGATGCAGATACAGGTGTTGGGTTAAATTCCTAAGAGAGAGGTTCCCAGGTAGGGCTGAGGATGGGGGTGACAGACAGCAGACACCCTTCCCTTCCTCACCAGCATAATAAAGAGCTTTTGTCATTGACAAAAAAAGCTGGACAGAGCTGGGGGGCATCTGGGCATGGGGAACCCTGGGCTCAACCATGGCACTGCATGTTACCCCCACAGCACGGCCAGAGCGACCCTAAACCGCCCCACCCCATGATGTGCCTGTCCTCAAAGGCTTACTGTTCCTCCCGGGCTGCACCAGCGAGGAATTTCCTCTCAGAGGTGATGGAATGTTCTGGAACCTGGCAGGGGCAGTAGTTGGTCGCGTGGTGGACGCGGTCACTGCCTGTGAATGGGGCAGTTGAGAACAAGGAACTGTGAATGTCACCTCCAACAGGGGGATGCAGAGAACAGGACAGCAGGGTGGGGTGGCTGGGTGCTGGCATTGTAGCATCTGACCTGGGTTCAACTATTGGTGCCTATAGGGTCCACTGAACCCTGCCAGGAGTGATGCCTGAGCACAGAGTCCGGAGTTAGCCCTGTGCACCGCTGGGTGTGGCCCCAAAACAAAATCAAAATTATAAAGCTGCTGTGTGTGTATGGGGGGAGAGTGGGCAGAGAGATAGCAGTCTGTGCAGGCCGTGTCTTGGGGGGCAGCCATCTTTGTCCAGACCAAGGCCACCTGGAGGGCCTCTCCATCTCTCCCTTAAGCCCCCTTTCCAAGGAAGGGGTCGGCCCTGGGGTCTGGGCTCTGGGTGCCTCGTGCAGATCTTCGGGGCAGGGGTAGAATTGGGGGGGGGGTGATCACCAAGCAACTGCTCCAGGGCAGCTGTAATCGTGGCTTGGGAGATTGTTTCGGAGTGTGTTTTGGGAAGCATTTCAGCAGACTGAGTGGGAGGTGGGGTCATGACAGGTCTGCGGGATTTCCCCTCCCCTGGATCCCATGTACTCTCCCTGAAGTCATGCCCATCTTCTGGGTCCTTTGCTTCTTTGCTCAATGGTGTTGGGAAGTTGCCCCCCGGGAGGGCTCAGAGGACCCTCCATGGCCTGTTGGGGAGGGGGTTACCCCACTGTCCCTCCAGCACCTGGCCCTGCTCTGGCAATCTTAAAACAAGGCAAGGGGCTGGAGCAATAGTACAGCAGGGAGGGCATTTGCCTTGTACCTGACTGATCTGGATTTGAACCCCAGCATCCCATAGGGTCCTCAGAGCCTACCAGGAGTGATTTCTGAGCATAGAGCCAGGAGTAACCCCTAAGCACAGCTGTGTATGGCCAACCCACCAAGGAAAAAAAATGGGGGAAATATTAAGTAAAGGACCCGAACAAAAGTACAGTGGGAGGGCATTTGCCTTGCACTTGGCCAACCTAGGTTCGATCCTGGGCATTCCACAAGGTCCCCTGAGCACCTCCAAGAGTGATTCCTGAGTGCAGAGTTGGGAATGAGCCCTGAGCACCGCCGAGTGTGGCTCCAAAACCAAAGCGAACAAGACAATTACAGGTTTCACCTGTGACCAGGGCCGGTTGCATCGGCAACCAGAGGGACAGGGGTTCATGAACTCTAGTACCAGGCAATGCCTCCCGCCCTCACCACTCCCTTGACCTGAAACCCAAAGTCCACAGCATGTCCTGGTCCAGCACGAGTGAGGCCGGGAAGGCCCAGGCAGGAGCCGGCTAAAGCGAGAAGGCAGGGACTGACCAATCGACCTGCACACAGACAGAGCCTGGCTTGGGCACGCTGGGACTTGGTTTTCATGGGTGTTGTGGGAGGTCAGTGCTCCTCTCCAGTGCTCTGCTCTAGTGCTCCACACCAGTGATCCTAGTCTGCAAGATGAGAGAGGGAGAGATCAGCTCTGTAGTTGATAGAGATTCCTTCCCAAAACTTGGGGTGCCAGGAACTGGCAGCTGGCCTTGAGGGACCCAGCAGAGGTGGCCTGTGGGTGCTAAATGCCCTGAGCTCAGAGCGCCCCCTGCCTTCGGAGCCTGGAAAGGCTCATCTTCCCCAGATGCTAGAGAGGCCATGCTTGGATTGGGGTACCAGCAATGGAGCACGTGGGGGTCAGGACCGAGGGACCCCCAGGCTTGGAACCTGTTGTGTATGTAAATATTTTGGGGGATTGCTGTGTTGCTCACCCTGGGCTGATTGGTGATTGTGCCCTACCCTAGGGTGTGACCTGGCATTCTGCCCCCACCCTAGGGTAGTACCTGATTCTGCTTCCACCATTGGTTGGTATCTGATCCCACCATTGGGTGGTACCTGATTCTGGTGGATAAAAACAAGAGTCTGTGGAAGGCCAGGGCTTTTTGGCTGGAACTGAAGCTGAGTCTTTGGACTTCAGTCTTGTCCACCGAATAAAGCGAATATTTCCACGAGCCTGACTGTCTGTGAGCTGTTTACCCGCCGTTTCACCTCAGAACCGTCGGCTAGACAGGGTGGCAGATGCGTGCTCCGAGCTGGAAGAGAAAGGCCTCATCCTCCATCCCACCATCAGTCAACCTCTTCAGGGGCTGACTTGCTACAGGAACCCAGTCTCTGAGCTTCCTCTGGGTCTTTGACAGCTCCCTAAACCACAGAGGAGCAGAGGGCATGAGGGCTCCGTGCCCAGGTCAGCTCACACTGTTCAGTGCCCAGTGAGGCCCATGGCTGGAAGGCCCAGCAGGCAGCAACGCCCCTTAGTGCTTTGGGGGAGCCAATTTGAGAGGTTTGTCTTTGTGGGAGAATGGATGTGCAGACCAACCCTGCTGCCAGAAAACCTCCCCAGATGAAGTTAATAGTGGCACAAGAGTTTCTGGGCCGGGGCTAGCATGGTGGCACTAGAGGGAAGGTGTCTGCCTTGCAAGTGCTAGCCAAGGAAGGACCGTGGTTCGATCCCCCGGCGTCCCATATGGTCCCCCCCAAGCCAGGGGCAATTTCTGAGTGCTTAGCCAGGAGTAACCCCTGAGCATCAAACGGATGTGGCCTGAAAAAACAAAAAAAAAACAAAAACAAACAAACAAAAAAAGTTTTTGGGCCACACTTGGCAGTGCTCAGAGCTGACTCCTGGCTCTGTGCTCAACCCAGGGCAGGCCCATGCAAGGCAAATGCTCTACTTGCTGAAGAACCACTCTGGGCCAAGCAGTAGCTCATTTTTGTTCCTGTTTTTTTCTGGGCCACCCCCAGAATGGCCAGTTTTTACTCTGAGAACATACATGATGTGGTTATTGACCCTGGATTTGTCGTGTACAAAGCAAGAATCCCCCCCCCATCGGTATTGTTACTCCAATCCTGAAATAGCTCATGCTTGTACATTTTTGCTTGGGGGGCCATATTTGGCAGTGCTTAGGGGGACCGTATGGGGTGGCGGGGATCAACCCCAGATGGCCCTGTGCAGTAGCCCTGCAGTAGCTCATTTATTCCAGTTCTGATTGTTCTGGCTCTTCTCCCTCAACCAGCCACCTGAGCTGGGGTAGAGCCCAGAAATCGCAGGAGGCCATGCACGGGGCCTCTGGGCTGCGTGCTTGGCATCTCTGTGTGGTGCTTGGCATCTCTGTGTGGTGCTTGGCATCTCTGTGTGGCATGGTGCGTACTCAGACCCCAGCACTGAGCCCCCCGGAGGCTCCTGGGACACCCTTACTTCAGCAGGCACTTTACTGCAGAGCTGGGCTGAACTGCTTAGGAAGGCCCTGGGGCTGCGTCTGGGGTTTCAAGATCCTGTCCAAACCAGAGACTACCCTGGCTCCAGTCGGTTGGGCCTCCTGAGTGTGCTAGGCGCCCATTTGACACATGGAACGTAGGGGTCCTCTGGGGAGACTCAGGACCCTCAAAGAGCCATGCAGTGTGGCATGTGGATTGATGCAGGGGGTACAAGGTGATAGAGGGGAGGGATGATACAGAAAGCACAGGAGGGGGGGCTGGAGTGGTGGCACAATCTGTTAGGCGTCTGTCTTGTGTGTGCTAGCCTAGGAGAAACCGTGGTTCGATCCCCCGGCGTCCCATTTGGTCCCCCAAGCCAGGAGCGACTTCTGAGTGCAGAGCCAGGAGGAACCCCTGAGCGTCACTGGGTGTGGCCCCAAAAAAAAGCAAAAATAAAGAAAGAAAAGGAAGGGCCCAGAGAGATAGCACAGCGGCGTTTGCCTTGCAAGCAGCCGATCCAGGACCAGAGGTGGTTGGTTCGAATCCCGGTGTCCCATAGGGTCCCTTGTGCCTGCCAGGAGCTATTTCTGAGCAGATAGCCAGGAGTCACCCCTGAGCAATGCCGAGTGTGACCCAAAAACCAAAAAGAAAAAGAAGAAAAGGAAAAGATGGGCAGGAGAGATAGCATGGAGGTAAGGCGTCTGCCTTGCATGCAGGAGGACAATGGTTCGAATCCGGCCTTCCATAGGGTCCCCGAGCCTGCCAGGAGCGATTTCTGGCAAACCAAAAAAGAACAGAAGAAAGCACAGATGGATACAGGGAGCTCGATGGGGTCCCTGGGATATAGGAGAGTACATGGATGCAGGGGACTCCCACAGGGGGAGTCGGGGATGCCCGGGGATGCCGGAGGATGCCGGAGGCTGCTGACGGCTGGGGACCAGGCGCGTTCCCTTCCCTTCCCTTCCCTTCCCATCCCATCCCATCCCATCCCATCCCAGGGCCGCCCGCGCCCGGCCGCCCACGAGCAGCGGTTGGGCGGGCCCGGGCCTTCGCCTCTTCTCCGCTCGCGCAGCCGCTGTGCGCCGCGGCGGCGGTTGGCGGTTGGCGGTTGGCGGCCCCGCCCCTCGCGCCTGCGCGCTGCGAGTCCGCGCGTCCCTCCGGCCGGCCGGGGGCGGGACCGGCGGCGGGGAGCGCGCGCGCCTGCGCGGCGGCGGCGGCGGCGGCGGCGACGGCGACGGCGTCTTACGCGCACGCGCACGCCGACGTCGACGCCGACCACGACGGCGGCGGCGGCGGCGGCGGCGGCGGCGAGAGCAGAGCGAGAGCGGCGGCGATCGCGGCGGCGGCGGCGGCGGCGAGAGCGACAGCGGCTCGGGCGGCGGTCGCGGCGGCTCCCGCGCTCGCAGCGGGGCCTAGACGTCGGCGGGCGGGGCGGGGCGGGCTGCGGCCCGGGCGCGCGGCGGCATGAGCGTGGAGGCGTACGGGCCCAGCTCGCAGACGCTCACCTTCCTGGACACGGAGGAGGCCGAGCTGCTGGGCGCCGACACGCAGGGCTCCGAGTTCGAGTTCACCGACTTCACGCTCCCCAGCCAGACGCAGACGCCGCCCGGGGGCCCCGGCGCGGGCGGAGCGGGCGCCGCGGGCGCGGCCGGGCAGCTCGACGCGCAGGTGAGCCGGGCCGCTTCCCCGCACCCCGATCGCGGCTCCGGCGCCTGGAGATCGCGCCCCGGGTCCGGGTCCGGGCCCGGCCCAGGCCTCGGTCTCGGTCTCGGCCGCTTCCGGGCGAGCCGCCCTCCCGCCGCCACTTCCGCCGCCCGCCGGCGCGCCCAGGTGCGCCCCGGCCGGACCCGCCCCGCGGCCCTCCCCGGCCCGCCCGCCGGCCTCGGGCGCTCGCGGGCCCCCTGCCCTGGTCCCGGGCTGTGGGGTCTGTCTGGCCGTGCCGAGTCGTGCTGTTGTGTTTGGGTTTCTGTTGTCCTCGCCGCGTTGCCTGTTGCTGAAACCCGGCGCATTATGTAAGCCCAGGCCCGGCCCGGCCCGGCCTGGCCCGCCTGGGCTTTGGAGCTGGAGGTGGGCGCCCCCACCCTGGCCACACCTGGCTGTGAGGGGGCCCGGCAGGAGGGAACACGGCTGCTTGCATCCTCAGGCCTGCCCCTCTCTGCCCTTCTTTCCAGCCTCCTCTCTCTCTCTCTCTCTCTCTCTCTCTCTCTCTCTCTCTCTCTCTCTCTCTCTCTCTCTCTCTCTCTCCCCCCCCCAGTGTGAGGACCCAGCCCCCCCTTCCTCCCCAAGGGTGCGGGGACTGGTGGGGGAGCTAGTTTGACTCATGCCCGTGGGCAAACCACCCACCTGGGCCGGCTCTTAGCCTCCTCGACAAGCACTTTACTCATCTGACCCTGCCATGCGAGGTTCTTTTTTTTTTTTTTTTTTTTTTGGAGGGGGGGCCTTGTTGGGGGCTGCTGGCTGCCCACCAGCTGGGGCGTCTGGGCCTAGCTGGGTAGTTGGTGTCCTAGGCTTGTTTGCTGCTGCTGGGGTGGAACCCGGGACTCTCTTGCAAGTCCTGTGCTTTGCCTTGGAGCCCACCCCCCTTCCCAGAGGCTGGAAGAGCCGCACCTGTAAATATGTAAACACACTTTAGGTGTCTGGACTGTGAGTCGGAGGCTGGGCCCAGCGGGCATGGATGGGCAAGAAGTGTGGTTCACCCTAGCCAGGGAGCTGGGCCAGGGGCATAGGCAGGGAGGCCTGACTGGGGCCTGTGGCCTGTGGCAGGTGCTTTCTCTGGGTACCCCACAGCCCCCCTTCTCTACCTGACTTTGTCCTAGGGGCTGTTCCCTGCTCCGTTCTCTGCTGATCCCTGAACCAAGGGATGTAGCTGCAATGTTGGATGCCCAGGGCCTCATGTGGGGACAGCTTGTTGCCCCCAGACCCAAAGGCTCCCCAGATTGGTTTCTGAGGTTGGGGCTACACAAACTGGACACTGGGGCTGCCTTGGGTTTTTGTGGGAGAGACCACTTTCATGTGGCAAGAGTCCTGAGGACTTCCCAGAGATGCTCTGCTGACTGGGACTCCCTCCCGGCCTCTTTTTTATTTTTTTTTAAGTGTTCTTTCCCCCCCCCCCTTTATTTTATTTTTTTGTGGTTTTTGGGTCATACCCGGCAGTGCTCAGGGGTTATTCCTGGCTCCAGGCTCAGAAATTGCTCCTGGTAGGCACGGGGGACCATATGGGATGCTGGGATTCGAACCGATGACCTCCATGCTATCTCTCCGGCCCCCCCCCCCCTTATTTTAAGCACCCTGGTTACATACATGATTGTAGTTGAGTTTCAGTCATAAAAACCCTCCTGGCCTGTTTTGGGAGGGCACCTGGTGGCGATGGGAAGCTGGGGCCAATTTTTGGAGTGTTGGGGCCCAGTCAGGGCTGGGTGGGCTATATGAGGTACCAAGGCAGCTCCATCTTCCGTATGTGCTCTTGGCCCTCCTCATTTTTTCAGGCTTGGGTGGGGGTTTGCTGGGTCAGTTTCAGAGCCGTTTGTGCCTCTTCTGAGTTCTTTTTTTTTCGGGGATTTTTTTTTTTTTTTGGTTTTTGGGCCACACCCGTTTGACGCTCAGGGGTTACTCCTGGCTATGTGCTCAGAAATCGCCCCTGGCTTGGGGGGACCATATGGGACGCCGGGGGATCGAACCGCGGTCCGTTCCTTGGTAGCGCTTACAAGGCAGACACCTTATCTCCAGCGCCACCTTCCCGGCCCCCTCTTCTGAGTTCTGAGGTCTGGTTGCAGTGCTGAAACTTTGGGGTTACTGTCATCTAGCACCCCTCTTTCCCAGATGCCTGGCCCAGATGGGAGTTTGTGGACAGAACCAGGACCCACTAAACTTATCTGATGAAAAAGTGACCTGCCCCACAGATACTTTTTTTTTTTTTTTGACTTTGGGGTCACACTCGGCAGCGTTCAGGGGTTACTCCTGGCTCTGTGCTCAGAAATCACTCCTGGCAGGCTCAGGGGAACCATATGGGATGCTGGTGATCAAACCTGGGTCCATCCTGGGTTGGTCACATGCAAGGCAAAAGCCCTACCACTGTGCTATTGCTCCAGCCCCCCAAAGTTGCCTCGATAGGGGTTATTTGTTGGGCCACACCTGGTCAGACTCGGCCGACTCCTGGTTCCACTAGCAATTGATGGCGTCCAGGTGGGCTGTGAGTGAGGCCAGCGCCTCCCGCTGTCCTGTTGGCCCAGGACAGAAGGCTCCCTTCTTATTTGGTTTGGTTTTGGGGCCAGGGAATATTTCTGACTCTGCTCAGGGATTACTCCTGGGGCTGCTCTGGGAACCCTGAGGAATTCCTGGGATCGAATCTGGGGTAGCCATTTTCAAGGCTTCCCCACAGTCTTACTGCTCTGGTCCTTTTATTTTGTGGGGGAGGCATACCCAGAGGTGCTCAGGAGTTACTCCTAGCTGGCTCAGGGACCCTGTGGGATGCTGGGGATCTAACTCGGTTTGGCCGCGGGCAAGGCCAGTGCCCTCCCCACTGTGCTCTCCGGCCCTCATCTACTTCTTGAAGTAAACAAAAGGGCCTCAGTTGTTCTGGCTGCTTCCTCCCCGGATCATTGTGGGGCCTGGGTGCTTTGTGAGCAGGACTGTGGGGGGCGCTGCCTAGTGGCAGGTTCTCAGGGGTTCTTGGGGTATCACATTGAGAATGGGGTAGGACCGACTGCCTGAGAATCCTCCCATAGAGATGGGCCCGGGTGCCACTTCGGGGACCCTGACCCCCACTCTGCGGGCTCCCCTTTGCACCTGACAGACCCAGCCCAGTGGGGGGTGACCCCTGGCTTATCCGTGTGGGGCCTGTGGCCTGTGGTGTTGGGGCGCTGGTTATGCGTGTGTGGAAGTGTCTGAATTGGTTGAGTGTTGTGTGAGCACGTGGGACTTGAGTGTGCTGTGTGCTTTGGGTGAGCTGTGACAGTGCAGGTGGGTGTTGGGGTGCGGCCCACTCCTTCTCACTAACTCCCTGGCCTACCTGAGTGTCCCGGCAGGACAGGGAACTGGGGCCAGTGTGGGTCCATTCCCGCCCCAGAACCCAGAGGGGCTCCCTGGCTGAGAGTGGTATCCCTGGCCTGTCGAGGTGTCCTGGGGCCCCAAGGCAGTGAGGGTGAGGAGAAAGGTGAGTGGGGGGATCCCTGCCTCTGCTGCAGCCCCGCCTGTGCCCCTCTGCATGCAGGTCGGAGGCCCTGAGGGCATCCTGCAGAATGGGGCGGTGGACGAGAACGTGGCCAAGACCAGCCAGCTGCTGGCCGAGCTCAACTTCGAGGAGGACGAAGAGGACGCCTACTATACCAAGGACCTGCCTTTGCATGCCTGCAGGTGGGTGGGTGCCCGGCGCCCTCTGCTGGCCACAGCTGCGCCAGGCTACTGATCCCAGACCGCCCATGGGGGGGCCCCCACCTCCTGCCCTCCCCCCAGTTCCTCCCATCCGTGCCTGATTGGATTTGGTCGCACGATAGTTTGGGCCTGTGTGTGTTTAATGAAAAACTGAAAAATATTATAAGTGGAAAGAATTTTACATGCTGCTAAATTAGAACCAGAGCGCGTGCCCCCCCACCGTCCCCCAGACCGCACCCCCTGCACCTCCCTGACGGCCGCTCTGGGCTCCCACAGCTACTGCGGCATCCATGACCCAGCGTGCGTGGTTTACTGCAACACCAGCAAGAAGTGGTTCTGCAACGGCCGTGGAAACACATCCGGCAGGTGGGGACACGGGAACATGGGTTTGTGGATCACAGGGCGGGCACGGGGGCACTTCAGCTGGTGGGGCCTTCCGAATACCCCTCACCATCCCTCCAGTCTGTCCCCCTCACCCCCCACTAACACAAACCAGATGGGACCAGGCTCGGGCCGCCTGTGTTTACCCCATCCATTCTGTGGTTCTTTCCATGGGGGGGCAGGGGGCTCCCTTGGGGGTTTTATTGATGTTTTCCTGCGAGTCCTGGCACTGCCATTTGCCCTGATGACGGGCGCTGCATGGGGGAGTACGGTCCTGGCAGCTGCCTGGCCTGGACCCCTCCCAGTTCCATGGCTTCTCAGGCAGCCGGGCCCTCATCTCATCCGCCTTCACCTGCGGGCGGGGGCCGAGTTGGGGGGCTGTGTCTGTGGCCTTGGGCCATCCTGGGGCTCCTCCCAGGGCCGAGGTTGACTCGTGCCCGCTGCCGCCACAGCCACATCGTGAACCACCTGGTGCGGGCCAAGTGCAAGGAGGTGACGCTGCACAAGGACGGGCCTTTGGGTGAGACGGTGCTCGAGTGCTACAACTGTGGTTGTCGCAACGTCTTCCTGCTGGGCTTCATCCCCGCCAAGGCCGACTCGGTGGTGGTGCTGCTGTGCCGTCAGCCCTGCGCCAGCCAGAGCAGCCTCAAGGACATCAACTGGGACAGCTCGCAATGGCAGCCGCTCATCCAGGACCGCTGCTTCCTGTCATGGCTCGTCAAGATCCCATCGGAGCAGGAGCAGCTGCGCGCACGCCAGATCACGGCGCAGCAGATCAACAAGCTGGAGGAGCTGTGGAAGGTGCGGGGGGGCGGGGGGGGGGGAGATGTGGGACAGCGTGAGAGGTGGGAGCCGTGGGGTTGCTGCGGGGCCTGGGCCTGACTCCTGGTCTCTCACTTGCAGGAGAACCCTTGCGCCACCCTAGAGGACTTGGAGAAGCCGGGCGTGGACGAGGAGCCACAGCACGTGCTCCTGCGCTACGAGGACGCCTACCAGTACCAGAACATCTTCGGGCCCCTCGTCAAGCTCGAGGCCGACTACGACAAGAAGCTCAAGGAGTCCCAGGTGATGCCTGCCCGGCCACTTCCCCGCCTCTCTCATCCGCAGGCTGCAGCCTCGCTCCCGCCCGCCCGCCTGCCCGCCTGCCCGCTTCCTCCGCAGGCCCCGCAGAACCACGACCCTGCCCTCCCGGCCCCATGTCCGCCCCCCCCCCCACCTCCCAACCGACTGACAAGCTCTTGTTTTCCATGTGGCCAGACTCAAGATAACATCACAGTCAGGTGGGACCTGGGCCTTAACAAGAAGAGAATCGCCTACTTCACTTTGCCCAAGACTGACTCTGGTAATGAGGATTTAGTCATAATTTGGTTACGAGGTGATTTTCAGTTTTGACCTACTTGTGAACCATAGTAGCCACCGCCCTAGTCTCCCCGCGCGTCGCGCCTTGGTGGGCCGGGCCGGGGGCTCCCCACCCGCCGCCCACGCCCCGCCTCCCCGTGTCCCCGCAGACATGCGGCTCATGCAGGGTGACGAGATCTGCCTGCGCTACAAGGGTGACCTGGCGCCCCTGTGGAAGGGCATCGGCCATGTCATCAAGGTCCCGGACAGTATCCTTGGGGCAGAAGGGGTGGGGGGCCATGTGTGCAAGGGAGCCTGGCTGGTGTCCCGGGGGGGGGGGGGAGGGGTGTGTGGTGCGAGCGCGTGTGCGTGCTGGGGAGCCGGGTGGGCAGGCCGGGTGGGCGCTGCCGCTGACAGACCAGGCCAGGACTTGACTCGGGCCGCAGACTATGGTGACGAGATTGCCATCGAGCTGCGAAGCAGCGTGGGTGCGCCCGTGGAGGTGACGCACAACTTCCAGGTGGACTTCGTGTGGAAGTCCACGTCCTTCGACCGCATGCAGAGTGCGCTCAAGACCTTCGCCGTGGACGAGACGTCCGTGTCGGGCTACATCTACCACAAGTTGCTGGGCCATGAGGTGGAGGACGTGATCGTTAAGTGCCAGCTGCCCAAGCGCTTCACGGCCCAGGGGCTGCCCGACCTTAACCACTCGCAGGTCTACGCGGTGAAGACGGTGCTGCAGCGGCCGCTGAGCCTCATCCAGGGCCCGCCCGGCACGGGCAAGACCGTCACCTCGGCCACCATCGTGTACCACCTGGCCCGGCAGGGCAACGGGTAGGGCTGGGTGCGGGATGCGGGCACCTAGCTTGGTGGACAGGTCCGGCCACCCCACTGATGCCCCGACCGTACCCACCCCTGGCAGGCCTGTGCTCGTGTGCGCGCCCAGCAACATCGCGGTGGACCAGCTGACGGAGAAGATCCACCAGACGGGGCTGAAGGTGGTGCGGCTTTGCGCCAAGAGCCGCGAGGCCATTGACTCGCCCGTGTCCTTCCTGGCGCTGCACAACCAGATCCGCAACATGGACAGGTGGGCGCTGGCTGGACCAGGGGTGATGGGGCTGCTGCAGGGTGGGACAAGGCAGGGCGATGTTAGCTCAAGCCAGTTCCCTATGTATTCCCTCCCCAGTATGCCGGAGCTGCAGAAGCTGCAGCAGCTCAAGGATGAGACAGGCGAGCTGTCGTCAGCTGACGAGAAGCGGTACAGGGCCCTGAAGCGCACAGCTGAACGTGAGCTGCTCATGGTGAGACCACGCGGGACAGGGTTGGGACGGGAACCAGTTCAGTTTGGGTTGGTGGCCTGTGACCCTGCTCGCTCTCCCTCCTCTCTCCTTCTGCAGAATGCAGACGTCATCTGCTGCACATGCGTGGGTGCAGGCGACCCCCGGCTGGCCAAGATGCAGTTCCGCTCCATCCTCATCGATGAGAGCACGCAGGCCACCGAGCCCGAGTGTATGGTGCCTGTGGTCCTGGGCGCCAAGCAGGTGGGCTGGGGCGACTCAAGCCGGCACCCGGGGGAAGTGTGTGTGTGCGGGAGGTGTGTGTGTGCGTGTGGGTGGTGGTGTTTGGACCCCAGCCCTTTTGACCTGTCCCACATCCGTCCCCCTCCCAGCTCATCCTGGTGGGCGACCACTGCCAGCTGGGCCCAGTGGTGATGTGCAAGAAGGCGGCCAAGGCGGGGCTGTCGCAGTCCCTGTTCGAACGCCTGGTGGTGCTGGGCATTCGGCCCATCCGGCTGCAGGTGCAGTACCGCATGCACCCGGCCCTCAGCGCCTTCCCCTCCAACATCTTCTACGAGGGCTCCCTGCAGAACGGCGTCACGGCCGGTGAGATCTGGGCCCCGGGACAGACACCAGGGGGGTGGGGCTGGGGACAAGCGGCAAGGCTCCGGTTCCGCACTGCACCTACCCTGATGCCCACCCTACCCCCCTGCCCTCTGCACACAGCTGACCGCGTCAAGAAGGGCTTCGACTTCCAGTGGCCACAGCCCGACAAGCCCATGTTCTTCTATGTGACCCAGGGCCAGGAGGAGATCGCCAGCTCAGGCACCTCCTACCTCAACCGGTGAGGCCTGGGGTGGCGCCCTCCACCCCCACCCCAAACTCCCCAGGGAACCGGTAGCCACGGGGCTGAGCTGAGTGCCTGTGTGGTGTGTGTGGCTGCAGGACAGAGGCGGCCAACGTGGAGAAGATCACCACAAAGCTGCTCAAGGCGGGCGCCAAGCCGGACCAGATTGGCATCATCACGCCCTACGAGGGCCAGCGCTCCTACCTGGTGCAGTACATGCAGTTCAGCGGCTCCCTGCACACCAAGCTCTACCAGGTGCCAACTTGCGGGCACGGCTCTCGGGCACGCAGCGGGGTCCCTCTCCCATGGACTTGTGGTTCTCACCGCCCACCCCCATACCCACTCACAGGAGGTGGAGATTGCCAGCGTGGACGCATTCCAGGGCCGGGAGAAGGATTTCATCATCCTGTCGTGTGTCCGCGCCAACGAGCACCAGGGCATCGGCTTCCTCAATGACCCGCGGCGCCTCAACGTGGCACTGACCCGTGCTCGGTAGGGCCGCTCTCCTTCCAGCCAGCCCCCACCCCGGCCCAGCCCTGCCTGGCCCCACTGACACGGCCGCGCCTCCCCCTCCGCCTGCATCAGGTATGGGGTGATCATCGTGGGCAACCCCAAGGCCCTGTCAAAGCAGCCGCTGTGGAACCACCTGCTGAACTACTACAAGGAGCAGAAGGTGCTGGTCGAGGGGCCCCTCAACAACCTGCGCGAGAGCCTCATGCAGTTCAGCAAACCTCGCAAGCTGGTCAACACCATCAACCCGGGTGCCCGCTTCATGACCACAGCCATGTACGATGCCCGCGAGGCCATCATCCCGGGCTCCGTGTATGATCGCAGCAGCCAGGGTGAGGCCCGGGCAGGGCAGAGGGTGCACCCAGGGACTTGGGGAGTGCCTGTGGGCGCCCACAGTGACCCCCTTCCCGGTCCCCAGGCCGGCCTTCCAACATGTACTTCCAGACGCACGACCAGATTGGCATGATCAGCGCTGGCCCCAGTCACGTGGCAGCCATGAACATCCCGATCCCCTTCAACCTGGTCATGCCACCCCTGCCACCACCCGGCTACTTTGGCCAGGCCAACGGGCCCGCTGCAGGTGGGTGCACCCGCCCAGCCTCTGTCCTGTCCCGCCCTGCCCCGCCCCACTTCGTCCCCTCACAGGGTACCCCACCCACCCCTGTCTTGCAGGCCGGGGAGCCCCCAAAGGCAAGACGGGCCGCGGGGGCCGCCAGAAACACCGCTTTGGCCTCCCGGGGCCCAGCCCCGCCACGCTGCCCAGCAGCCAGGCCAGCCAGGATGCAGCATCGCAGGCCTTCTCGCAGGGCGCGCTGACGCAGGCCTACATGGCCATGAGCCAGCCGTCGCAGATGAGCCAGCCCGGCCTGTCGCAGCCCGAACTGTCCCAGGACAGCTACCTCGGTGACGAGTTCAAGTCCCAGATCGACGTGGCGCTGTCGCAGGACTCCACGTACCAGGGCGAGCGGGCCTACCAGCATGGGGGCGTCACGGGGCTGTCCCAGTACTAGCAGGTGCGTGTGGGACCTCTGGCATCTGGACCTGGGCTCCCCCATCCCAACCCCACTGACGTACCCCTCCCACCCTACAGGTGGCAGCGGAAAAGCTAAGCTATGTGGCTTAGTCCAGCAGCATCTTATTCTGGGTAATAAAAAATAAAACTCAATGGATACCTGTTTTCCACTGCTAAAACCGAAGCCCCGCTGGGAGCCGTAGGAGGGAGGAGCCCGAGAGGAGAGAGGAGGAGGAGGAGGAGGAAAAAGAGGAAGAGGAGGAGGACAGAGGAGACACAGCACCTCGGCCACGTGGCCAAGAGTCGGCGGGAGTGAGGCCGCGCAGAGCAGCCACCAGCGCTCAGGAGACCCTGTGGCAGCGCCCCGGTCCTGCCGGGCAGAGGGAGGCCGTGGGCCGAGCAGCCTTTCCCGTTTGTTTCTGTTTCTCCACCGGAGGGCTCCGCTTTGGCAGGGAACATCGCCTCTGGAGCGGACCCTGCAGGCTGGCTGGCGGCGGGCCCCCTGAGGCCATGCTGGGCAGACCCGGCCCCCCACGCTGCCTGTGTTCTAAGAGGGTTTCATTTAAAGAAAATACGGTGTTTCGGGGTTATTTTTCTGTTTTTTTTTTTTTTAAACATTCTTTCAAAGGAGTACTGAAAACTCTGCCTTCTTGAGTTTGTCTCAAATCTTAGCAGTGGACCTGGGAGATTGCGAGAAGCTTCCAGAAACGAAGTGCAAACTGGCGCCTGAGGAAGGCGTCCAGGGGGCCACCGATGGCCTCCTTGCTGGACTTAGCGGCCGGGGCGGTCCTTCCCTCACCGACCTTTGGAGGAATCAGCTGCCGGAGGGTCTGAGCACGCAGCCCCGGAGCCACCGCCCGCACCAGCTCCCCGGCCACAGCGCTGGAACCGGCTTGTGAGCAGACGCCACGGCCGGCCTTGGCCCTGCTACCACGGCCAGCAGAGCTCACGCACCTCCCCGGCCACCCCGGGTGGGGGCTCCCCCGCAGCGCCCCTACCCCCAGCTGCACACGTGGAAGGAACACACTGCGGGTGGGTTGAACCCCGCACCCCGGTCCATTCCTCAGAATGCTTTGCCTGGCCTGCGTGGTCCTGCCTGCCCCGTGCCCACCGAGGGCGTCTGTCCACGCGACGGATCTTCTGATTCTGGTCACTTTTGTTTTTAAGCTCCTTTGTCACCAATAAAATCTTAATAAACAGCTCTGGCCTGGGCACTGGGCTGCTTGCGTGGCACTGGGGGGGGGGGCTGGTGGATGGGTGGGAGGTGGCAGCACCTCTCCACCCCACCTCCTCCATCCCCTGTATGGGGTGGTGGCCGGGGCATTCCCCCATCCCTCCCTGGAAAGAAGACACTGCAGACCGGCTGGGCCACGTCGCGCTCTTTATTAGGGGCCAGCATCAGCGGCAGCCGCACTCGTCCACCACCATGTCCTCGTAGTTCCGCAGCACAACGTTGTCGCTGTTGTCGAAGAAAAGGACGGAGATGGGCGAGAGGCGCGCGGGCACGCAGCACGGGAGGTCGTGGGCGCCGGGCGCTGCCCGATGCAGCAGCGCGCGGAGCACCGCGTGGTTGAGCGCGGGCGGGCCCGCGGGCCCCGGCAGCGCGGCGGGCAGCGCGCACTGGCCCTGGCAGTAGTTGGCCAGGAAGCCGCGCGGCGCGATCACCCAGCGGTGCCAGCCCACCTCGCGGAAGCTCACGTAGAGCCGCCGCGCCCGGCACGCGTCCCCGCCGGGCCCGCCGCCCGCCCAGGCCGAGGCCGGGGTCTCGCTCTGGCGCCGGGGCCGCGCCAGCGGGTGGCACAGGCGGGGGTCCAGGGTCACCAGCAGCAGCGACGCCTCGGCCAGACGCGCGCAGGTCCCGGCCACCCGCGGGCGCAGCGCCAGCACCAGGCGGAGGCGGCGCGGCACCGAGGCGTTGCGCGCCCAGGCCAAGCCCAGCAGTTCGGCGCGCACCGGCGACCCCGGGTCCGACACCGCCTGGCCGAGCAGCGGCGGTCCCGCAGCGCCCAACGCCTCGGCCGCCTCGGCCGCCCGCGCCACGCTCAGCTCCCAGCCGCCCGCCCCGGCCGCCCCGGCGAAGCGCAGCTCCAGGCGCGCCCGGCTCGCGCGCTCCTCGGCGTCCACCACCGAGAGGTCGAAGGCCACGGTCCACTCAGGGCACTGGCCCGCGGCGACGGCGACGGCGGGGATCCTGGCGGGCGCACCTGGGGACAGGAGGGCATGAGAAGCGCGGTGCGCCAGGGGCCGGGCAGGGGCGCACTGGGGGCGCAGGGTGAGCTGGCTCTCCAGGGGCCCCGGGGCTCAGCGGGGACCGGCGAAGGGACCGGCTGGGCGGGCGGAGCGGAGCCCCCCAGCGTGCCAAAGGTGCCCAAGCCCCGCAGGGCTCGGCGCGCGTTGGATCTGCGCGCGCCCACCCCGGCTCCCGGGCCCAGCCGCACTCACCACGGGCCTGGACGTGGCGCACGATGTTCCCGGGGACCCCCAGCTCCTCCACGTGGCACGGCCGCACCGGGCCCGCTCCGGTCTCCCGGGGGTCCCGGCGGCGGAAGAGGCGCCACATGAGCGGGGGCACGGGCCGCGAGGTGGGCGCGCCGCGGGGCGCCTCGTGCAGTCCCAGAGCCCGGAGCAGGGCGGCGGCGGCGGAGCCCGAGGGCGCGGGGGCGCGGGCCGAGGTGGGCGCGGTGGGCAGCAGCGCCTGCAGGACGGCGAGGACGGCGAGGAGGGCGCGGCGGGGCGGGCGCATCCTCGCAGGCGGCGGACGGGCGGGCGGAGTGCCGGGCCCCGCGGGGACCCCCGGCCTGGGCGCGGGGGGCGGGCCCGGATCGGGGGAGGGCGGAGCTGGGCGCGGCGTGCCGGGGTCGTGGGGTGTCGGGGAAGGGCTCCGCTCAGAGGAGCTTGTCCTTCAGGAAACCGTTCCTCAGGGGCGCCCTGCGGGCCGAGACGAGACACCCCAGGTGAGCCCGCCCCGTTCTCACACGTCGCCAGCGCCCCTTCCCCCCTCTGGCGCCCGCCGGCCCCGCAGACCCCGCGGGGGACCCTCGGCCCTGCCCCTCCTCCGGGCTCTTCCAGGCCACCCGCACAGCCAGATGGCAGAGGCCCCGCTATGCGTCCAGCCTTCACCCAGGGCCTTCCCAGGCCAGTCTCCCTCTCCCCCGTCTGTGGCCCGGGACCATGATGGGGGGTCAGCAAGCCGAGCACCCAGTTCTCACACCCCCACACTGGGCAGAGGTGAGATGGTTTCTGGGGTTAAGAGATGGATTTGGGTTTTAGTTTTAGTTTTGGGTCACACCCAGCGGTGCTCAGGGAACGCCGGATATCGAACCCGGATTGGCACAAACGAAGCAAACACCCTCCCCGCTGCGCTATCGCTCCAGTGCTGGGTACAAGGCAAACTCACTCCCTGAGAATCTCACCAGGGAGTCCGTTTGGTTTTGGGGTCCCACGGAGGAGGGGGCTGCTGAGGGGACCACGGAGCCTGCGCTCCAGCCCTCGGAGTAGTCACCTTCCCGGCCCCCCTCTGGGAACCTTTTAGATCTTTGGAAGTCTGGCCCCATTCTTCTCAGGGCTCCAGCCTGGAGCTCACAGCTTCCCGCGAACCACCCTCCCCAGGTTCAATCAGAGACGCCCGCCCCCGCCTGCCTCTGCCTCTCAAGCTCCGGCATCCCCAAAACGTCTTTGCCTACCACCTGGGCGACGTCGGGGACCCAGGAGCCCCAGGAAGAAAACCTCCTTCTGGTTCCCTCATTTCTAGGTCCCTGAACTGAGCCAGTGTCCCTAACACCCCCAGGCCCAGGCTGGGCTCAGCCTGCCTAGATGAAGGAAACTGGGTCCCCAGCGGGACCCCCAGGATGGCCCATCTCGGCTCTCCCAGCTCCACCCACTTCTATGGCGGGGACAGGACCCACCCAGACCAGCATGAGCGCCAAAGAGCCACCAGAAGGAAGGGGCGCAGGGAAGGCCCCAGGCCCACACTCACTCGGCCTTGCTGGGCTTGGGGCTGGGAGGGCCTTCGGCCGTGTCGTACTCGCGGACGTCCTTCAGCTCACTCATCTGGCCCGTCAGCACCTTGGTGGCAAAGGCCACGATGTACTGTGGGGGTCGGGACAGAGCACGGGTGAGGGCGGTGCGCGGCGACACCCCGGGCCCTGACCCCCTAAAGAGCCCCGGGGCCCCTCACCAGGAACCAATAGAGGTTCATGAAGGTGAGCAGGAGCAGCAGCGCGTTGAAGAAGAAGTAGAAGGGGATGTCGGGCACCGCGCGCAGGCTGCAGTGGCTCGTGGCGTACAACACCTTGAGCGGGAACCAGTAGAGGCGGAACCAAAACCTGGGGGGCGGAGGAGGGATGTGAGGTGCCACTCACCCCTCTGGGCCCCCCACCCGCCTGGTCCATGCTGGCCATCCGTGACCAGGTCTATATTGTCCTTCCAGCATTACCTGTTCCCCAAAGGGGTCCCCTTGTACCTCCAGGCCCTGACACCTGCTGTCAGCGGGCCCCGCCCACTCCCCAACTCCCAGCCCCGCTAGGCCCCACCCACCACGCTCGCCCCACCTTCTCCTGGATGGCCACGCCCACTCCCCCTGTCCACCTCACTCATCTAGCTTTGTCTGGCCACGCCCATCTCCCCAGACTCCGCCCTCCTCTTGCCTTAGAGCCGCCCCTTCCCTGACAGGCCAGGTCCTATCCCACCAGCCCACATGCTTCCATACTGGGTCATCCTCCTCTCGCACAGGTCTCCCCTGCCTGGCCATTTTGCCTTTTCCTCCAGTCCTGTCATTCCACAAGCCCCGCCCCTGACAGGACTGGCCCCGCCCACCAACGGCACAGTCCCGCCCAGGCCACGCCCACCAGGACATTCCCATATACAGGCATGGCCCCACTAAAGCCAGGCAAGTACAAGGCCCGCCACAAGCACCTAGGCCCCGCCCACCTCCTCAGACCCCGCCCATGGGAGCAAGGCCCCGCCCCTCGTGCACAGGGACCCCCAGACGCACCAGCTGAGGCCGAAGCTCAGGCAGCCCAGGTCGGCCAGCAGCGCGTGCACCCGGCGGGCCGCGCCGCCCCTGGACTTGAAGTAGACGTTGAGCTTGGTGAACTCGAGCTGCACGTCGCAGATGTCATGCAGGAATAGCACGAGGATGCCCACGTTGTGGTACCTGGAGGGAGGCACCCCGGTCCTGTCCGCAGGGCCTGGGCCTGGCCTGGGTGCCCGGCCAGCCCTCGGACCGCCCCCTGCCCCGACCGGACCCTGACCACAGCACGCTGCTTCCCTCAGGCCCAGGTCAGAACTGCAGCCCGAACCACTCCCTGGTCTCTCTGGGGACCTGCTCCTGCCCCCCGAACTACCCCCTAATCTTCATCTGCCAAATTTTCCCTCTTGGTAGTTCTCACGTTTCCTTTTTGATTTTTTATTCTTTTATTTTGGGCGAGTTGGGTCACACCGGTGGCGCTCTGCGCTCAGAAATCTCCCCTGGTGGTGCTTTGGGGGACAGTATGGAATGCCAAGATCCAGCTGGGTCGGCCGCGTGCAAGGCAAACGCCTTCCCCATCGCTCCAGCCCCTCTTTTCCTTTTTTTAATTTGTTGTTCTTTGGGGGCCACATGGGCGATGCTCAGGAATCATTCCTGACGGTACTTGGGGGACCCGATGGGATGCCGGGGACCTGAGTCGGCTGTGTGCAAGGCGGGCACCTTCCCTGCTTTGCTACTGCTCCTCCTGCCCAGTGGTTCTCACTGTTAAGTCTTTCCTTCAGTTTTGTTTATTGGAGGGTGGGGGGCACCAGCTGTGCACAGGGAGTCCTTCTGATGCCAGGTTCAGTTTGGGTCACCTGTATGCTAGCCAAGTGCCTTTTAAGCCTGTTCTGTCTCTCTGGCCCTGTTTTTTTTGTTTTTAGGGCAATATCCACCAGTGCTCAGGCATCAGTGCTGCCTAGAACATGGAGAACCTTATGGGTACTGAAAGTCCAGCCCAGGACAGCACGACCACTGGGCAGGCAGCCAGAATGACCTTGTGGCCTAGAGCACATCCAGTGCCCCAAGTTTCACTAAAGTGGCCCCCAAGGTCCTTCGTGTTAGAGCCCACAGCAAGAAATTCCATGCTAGAAACTTCCCCTCCGAGCTGACAGTGATGGGACCCCCGAGTCCAGGAGGTCCAGGGGGGCGCGTGCTCCTGAGACCCAGCACTGCACCCCTGGAAAGGTGGAGATGAGGGTGGGAGAGGCAGGGGATGCATGTCAGGTTCCACAGCAGCGTCTAGCAGGGCCGGGCCACCAGGGGTGGGTGGACAGAGACAAAGAGAGGGGCCGGCTGTCCAAGTGAGGCCGGAGGGAGGCACTGTCTGTCACTGGGCGCCCTGGATGCTGCATTGGAGCCCCAATGTGCCCTGAACCGCAGTTGCACACACACGCTGTTGGCCTTGGGCATCGTGGGTGTGCCACTCTGCCCCCCACAGCGCTCACCCACCGGAAGGCGTAGGAGGACACGAGAAGCAGCAGCGTGACCACGTGGTGCAGCAGCATGACAGCCGAGTCTCGGCGCCATGTGTCCATGTAGAGGGTGGCGTAGATGGAGTGGCCGTAGAAGCCGCTCTGCAGCAGGTAGGCAGCCGCGATGTCCCTGGGCACTGCCATGCCTGACTTCCAGTCTGCGGAGATACCCCCAAAGTTGGTCAGGCATGCAGGGCCTGGACCTCAGGGTCCCGAGTCTCTCCCTGTGCCCCTTCTCCAAGCCCCCTTCAGATCAGCTACAGATGTGGGGAGAAGAAACACTGCGCCCCAGGTCCTTACCTCACTGAGTTCCCATTGCTGCCTGTGGTCCCCACATCCACCAGCCAGGTCCCGACACTCACTCACCATAGCCCCATCTGTCTTGCTTCTAACACCCCCAATCCCAGCTGTGCTCAGGCCTTCCCAGTCCCTGCGCCCCGGCACCCCACCCCAGTCCAGAGTCCTGGCTCCTGGCTTTGCCCATGAAGTCCTGGGTTCCATCCCCTCCTACCTACCCCCAATACCTGCCCTCACCCCACTGCCTCCAGCCAATCCTTCCGCCCGACATATAGCTCTGGAGTGTCCCTGCCTGTTTGAATAACTGGTCTTCACTCTATTCAGAATAATTCTTTTTGGCTGGTGCTTGTCACTTATTGGATAGAAGCATCCTCTGTTTTTTATTTTTTCTTTGCTTGTTTTAAGGCCACACCCAGCAGCACTCAAGGGTTATTCCTGGCTCTGCATTCAGAAATCACTCCTAGCAGGCTCAGGAGACCCTATGGAATGCTGGGGTTTGAACCTGGGTCCCTCCTGGGTTGACCACATGCAAGGCAAATGCCCTTCTACTGTGCTACTGCTCCGGAAGCATCCTTTAGATTGCTTCCTTACCCTACCTGATCTCCATCCTGAGGTGCTCGCTGATAAAGACCGTGGACCTCAGGGAAAGAGGGTTTGCGAATTTGGTTTTCCACCACTGAGCTATCTGCTTCTTAGGAGCTGAGGCTCGCCTGGGGAGTTCCTGAACTTGTCTGATCCCCTTAACCAAGTGGGGATTATTTCCTGTGCCAGCGTTTGCTTCCAGACCAGCATCCTTCCAATGCCCTGGCTCCCGCTACACCTGATACCCAGCCATGAGCTCAGCCAGACTCCGTGGCCCTTAGGGATGTTGGCACGGTACCCCCCCATCCACCCCAAACACACACACCCTTCAGGAGAGGCGGGGACTCAGTGGCTAGCCCTATGAGAGAAGCCACCAAACACAATCTAGAAGTGGGTCCTGCCCATCAGAAACTGCCCCTGGCACCTGAGCCCGACACCCCACACCCCAGTGCAGCCCCAAACCACATGGTCCTGGCCCCCCACTCCCTGCCCAGCTCAGCCCACACCCCGGCGGTCAGTCGTGGCTACCAGAGAAGGTGGAGGGCGGGTCGTGGAAGAAGGGGTAGTCGGTGTTGAGGAGCAGGTGGGCGCTGTAGCTCCAGGCACCCAGGTAGAAGAGAAACTTCCAGGCGCTCTCAGGCAGCTTCGCCGCATCCTTGGGTGCCAGGCTGCAGCGCTGCGCCAGGGGCTGCGGGCGACAGGGACCACCGGGAGCTGGGGAGGGGA
Organism: Suncus etruscus; assembly: GCF_024139225.1. Taxonomy (NCBI): domain Eukaryota; kingdom Metazoa; phylum Chordata; class Mammalia; order Eulipotyphla; family Soricidae; genus Suncus; species Suncus etruscus. The sequence continues at coordinate 91,857,334 of NC_064862.1, read as the reverse complement.
CCCCGGCCACCTCACGCACTCCGGGCTGGCCCACCCCCACTCCATGTTCGGAGCGTAACCAGAGCCGAGAGGCGCCTGCCGGGCTATATTTAGGGCCCAGCTGTCCTGCCGCGCTGAGGGGGGCCTGCAGACCAGGATAGGCTGGAGGCAAACAGACCAGGACAGCTGGGAGGGGGTCACAGAGGAAGTGGGAGCACCTCAGGGTGGAGAAAGGGGGTCAAGAGGATCCAGAGCTGGGCTGGAGCCATGGGAAGGCGGGGATGACGCTTGCCAAGCCTGTGGCAAACCCGGTTCAATCCCCGGCATCCCAAAGGGTCCCTGGAGCCTGCCAGGACTGAGCCCCCAAAACTAAAAAACAAACCAATAAATAGAGGAGGGGCTGTAGCGATAGCACAGTGGGGAGGGCGTTTGCCTTGCATGCAGCTGACCCAGGTTTGATCCCCGGCATCCCATATGGTCCCCTGAACCTGCCAGGAATAACTGAGCACCGCCGGGTGTGGCCGAGAGAGAGAGAGAGAGAGAGAGAGAGAGAGAGAGAGAGAGAGAGAGAGAGAGAGAGAGAGAGAGAGAGAGAGAAGCCAGTAGCATGGAATGGCCGAACACTTGAAGAGAAATGTGGGGACACTTGGGGGGCAGGAAGAGGTCAGGGGGGGTCCCCGTGCTCCCCATGGAGAGGAGGAATCAGAGACTCACAGCGAGGTAGGGGGAGCTAGGGAAGGTGCGAGGGGCGCAGGGAAAGGAGGTCACAAGGAGGGAGGGAGGCCTGGGGGGGCATAATTTGGGGACCAGGCGTCCTGGGGGCGGGGCCTGGGGTCAGGCGAGGATTCGGGTGCGTCTTCCGCTCTCCCCACCCAGGGCTGAGGGGCCTGAAGCACTGACTGCGTTGCCTTGGAGACGGCCCGGGAGCCGGTAACCCCTGGCAACGGGGCGGCTGCCAAGGAGATGGATGAGTTGGGGGAGGCCTGGACCCCTCAGCCCGCCCGGCTGGGGAGGGAGGCGCGCCCCGAGGAGGATTCCCAGGGCCCGGGCGCATGACCTCGCCGCCGCCCCCACCTTGGGGGGCCAGGAGAGCCCTTGGCCGGGGTCCCCCATCACCCCGGTGGAAATGGGGGCGGGGACAGGCAGCCGGACAACACCCCGAGGCCTCCCCGCCGCCAGGGGCAGAAAGGCCCCTTTGTTCCCGGGTCCCAGGACCCCCCTGGGCCAGCTCCAGCCGGGCAGGAGGCTGCGTAACCAGACTAGGGGGGTGGTGCGGGGTGCCCGGCCCAGCGGAGGGGGGATCCCGGCCCCTTCCCCTGTCCCTCCGGGGGCGAGCCTCCCCCGGGAGCGCATCCATCCGCATCCGGGCGCCAATGTCAGCCCACGGTCACCGCCACCCTCCCCGGGGCGGCGCCTCCCTCCCACCTCTCCAGCGCGCTGCAGGCGCAGTGCAGCTCCGGGGGCGCAGCCGGGCTGGGCCGGGCCTCCCTCCCCAGGCAGCACCCCGGATCTGCGGGCTCGGCCTGGCCCTGCGCCCCCCAGCCAGGGCCCCCCAAAACTGACCCGAAAGAGGCGCGCGGTGGCCACGGAGCGCAGCGCGGTCCAGCCCAGGGCGCACAGGGCCAGCAGCAGCAGCTCGGCCGGCGCCAGGTGCGCGTGCTCGGCCAGGCCCCAGCCCCGGTCCCCGCCGGCCCCCGCGCCCCGCGCCGCCGCCACCGCGCTGCCCCAGCCCCGCCGGAGCAGCTGCGCGAAGCTGGGCATCGGCTCGGGTCCCGCCGCCGCCGCCGCCATGCCGCCCGCCAGCTCGCACCCGCGTCACCGCAGCGCGGAGCAGCGCAGCCGGGCCGGGGGCGCGCGGGCCGGCGGGCCGGGGCGGGGCCGGCGCAGGCTCCACCCCTGCGGGGTTCGGGGGGAGCTGCGGGGACCCCCCCAGCTGGCCCAGCGCGCTCCAGAAACCGGGGTGCGCTCCCGAGTGGGGATCCCGCAGCCACAGAGGCGTCTGACAAGGCGACCCTGTGTCTGTCGCCACCGCCTGTCGCGTGGGTTCTGCGGGCATCCGCTGCGTGAGCATCGTCCAGGGGCGCAAATGGGAACCCAGGGGCGCAAGGGAGGAGGACTCTGGCCTTGGCGCAAGTGGGAGCCAACCCCAGATCGGCGCTTCGTCGCCCCCCCGAGCGCAGGGGTGGCCTCCCCTCGCTGGCACACACACAAACACGCACCCGGCCCCTCCGCCGTGTCCGGCTGGCCTTCCTTACGCAGCCGCTGCCCAGGCTCCGCTCCTTGGCTCTCTGCATTCACCTCCCTGCTCTCCGGGGCCCCCTGGGTGCCTTCCAGGAAGGGTCACACCCAGGTGCATCCACACACCTCCTGAGCCCCTTGGCATTACCCCCTCCCTGCCCAGGACATCCTCAATTCAGGTCTGGAATGTGGGCCCCGTCTCCCTCCCCCATGGTGCTCAGGGATTAATTACTCCTGACGGTGCTCCAGGGACCCCGTGGAGTGCTGGAGACAGAACCTGGATCAGCCCTGTGCAGGCGGGCTTCCCCCTTCCAGTATATCCAGACTCCACTTCTGTTTTTTGTTCGTTTGGGGGCCACGTTCAGCCTTGTTCAAGGGTTACTCGTGGCTCTGTGCTCCAGGGTCACCCCTGGCAATGCTCAGGAGACCCTATGGGATGCTGGAGATTGACCCCCGGTCGGCTGCGTGCAACGCAAAGGTCCTTCCAGCAGTACTGATTACACTTTTGTTTGCTTGTTTGTTTTAGTTCTTGGCCACACCCTGCAACGCTCAGAAATTACTCCTGGTGGGGCTGGAGCAATAGCACAGTGGTTCAGCGTTTGCCTTGCATGTAGACGACTGGAGACAGACCCGGGTTCGGTTCCCAGCATCCCATATCCCATATGGTCCCATATGAGCAATTTCTGAGCTCTGAGCCAGATATGACGGAAGGAAGAAAGGAAGGAAGGAAGGAAGGAAGGAAGGAAGGAAGGAAGGAAGGAAGGAAGGAAGGAAGGAAGGAAGGAAGGAAGGAAGGAAGGAAGGAAGGAAGGAAGGAAGGGAGGGAGGGAGGGAGGGAGGGAAGAAGGAAGGAAGGAAAGAAGGAAGGAAGAAAGGAGGAGGCAGGGAGGAAGGAAAGGAAGAAAGGAAGGAGGGAGGCAGGAAGGAAGGAAGAAGGAAGGAAAAAGAAAGAAATGAAATGAAATGAAATTACTGGCAGACTGGGTAGGAGGGCAATATGGGGTGCCAGGGATGGAAGCCGGGTGGGCTATTTGCAAGGCAAATCCCCCCCCCCCCAGCTGTGCTATGGCTCCAGCCTTCTGATTCCACTTTTCATTCCACTAATATCCCCGGGGTCCTGTTTCTCTACAGTTTCTTTTACTTTTTCTTGTTTTGTTTTTTTGGGGGTTTTGGGTTTTAGGTCACACCTGGCAGCGCTCAGGGGCCACTCCTGGCTCTACACTCAGAAATCGCCCCCAGTAGGCTCGGGGGACCATATGGAATACCAGGATTCGAACCACCGTTCTTCCGCATGCAAGGCAAACGCCTTACCTCCATGCTATCTCTCTGGCCCCATCTCTACAGTTTCTTTCTTTCTTTCTTTCTTTTTTTTTTTTTGTTTGTTTTGTTTTGTTTTTGGGCCACACCCGGTGGTGCTCAGGGGTTACTCCTGGCTGTCTGCTCAGAAATAGCTCCTGGCAGGCACGGGGGACCATATGGGACACCGGGATTCAAACCAACCACCTTTGGTCCTGGATCGGCTGCTTGCAAGGCAAATGCCGCTGTGCTATCTCTCCTCCGGGCTATCTCTACAGTTTCTTAACTCCAACTCGCTCGTGCTGTACAATCCCATGTTGGCTCTTGGACAGGCTTCCTGCCTGCTTGTCCCTCTGTCTTTATTGTTGTTTTCACTCCAGAGAAACCCATGTTCCGTCTTTATCACAAACTCCCTTTTTGTCCCCTCATATCTTCCTAAGGAAGTTTCCTTCAATAAAACTATTATGTTTCAATAAAAATAGAAAAAAAATTTTTGGTTCTTGGACCACACCTGGCAGCACTCAGAGGTGACTTCTGGCTCTGCACTCAGAAATCACTCCTGGCAGGCTTAAGGGACCGTATGGGATGCTGGGCATTGAACCCAGGTTCGTCCTGGGTCAGCCGTATGCAAGGCAAACACTTTACCCATTGTGCTATTGCTCCAGCTCCTGAACCCCTATTTCTGCTACAATATATCAACTCCCCTGCACTCCACATTTATTGTTTTATTTTATGTATTTAGTTTTTTGGTTTTGGGTCATACCCGAGAGCGCTCAGGGGTTACTTCTGGCTCTGTGCTCAGAAATTGCTCCTGGCAGGCTTAGGGACCATATAGGATGCCGGAGTTTGAACCACCGTCCTTCTGCATGCAAGGCAAATGCCCTACCTCCATGCTATTTCTCCTGCCCCTTCGCCCCACATTTCTGAGCGTACCCCCTTCCTCCTTGCCTGCCAGGGAGATACATAGCTCGGTGTTCCCTTCTCTGCGTTCAGGAATCTCTCCTGGAGGTGCTTGGAACACTATATGTGTCAGGGGATCGAATCCGGGCCAGCCTGGGGATGCTCGCCGCCCCTTAATTAGCCCTGGAGGGAAATCGAGGCCCCAGGAGTCTCCTTCCTTCCTGCAAACGCAAACCCGTCACTTCCGCCGAGGTGCCACGAGAGGGCGCTATGGGCGCTTCTGCAAATCCCGGGACGTTTCTGGGAGAAATTCCCACCCCTGGGCCTGACCTCCAACCCCAGAACCTGCTCCAGCTCCGGGGACCCCTGGTGTCTGCAGAGGGGCGCCCGGTAATCCCCCCGCCTCAGCTTCCCGTGCTTACTGCACCCTCAGGGGACTCTGGCCCCTTTCATTGGGGGGTGTGGGGTGTGGGTGGCCACAGTTGAGCTTCTGGGGGCTCAGGGGACCCTCATATGGTACAGGGGATGGAACCCAGTTGTCCTCAGATGAGGTCTGTGTTTTCTCCGCACTATTATCTCTCATCTCTTCCAACATGTTCTTTCTTTGTGGGAGTTACATCTGGTAGTGCTCAGGTACTACTCCTGGCAGGCTCAGGGGATCAAATGGGATGCCGGGATTGGAACCGGGGTGACTCCCGTGTTGGCCGTGTGCAAGACAAACGCCTTACCACTGTGCTATGGCTCCAGCCCCTCAGGGATCACTCTTGACACTCTCAACTGTGCTCAAGGGTCACTGAGTGCTCAGGGGTGCTGGGGACCAGACCGGAGATTCCCAGGTGCAGCCTGGCTCCCTCCCGCTGCACTTTGGCTTATCCTTCAGGAGCCCCCTTATTTTGTGGGTGTGCCACATGGGCCAAACAGGGCAGCCAGGAAGAGATGAACGCAACAGGTTCAGTTTAGGGCTCCAGAATGGCTGGGCCTGTCTCAGCTGGGTGGGTCCAACCCAAAGTCCCCCCCATGCCCTCAGACTCTGCCCCCACTGGCCACCTTGACTCCTTACCAGCAGTTGTGGGGAGTGGGGGGTTTGGACAGGAAGTAACCCCTGCTGGGGTCCTGTCATTGTGGTCCTGATGGGGGTCTTGGGGCAGTAGGGGAGACAGTGTGGCCATGGGGCACTGGGGTTCCCTGGGGTCTCCCCATCCTCTGGGGACCCAGAAGTCCAGGGTTTCCTCAGTGACATCCGGCGGCCCCTCATTTCCACGCAGGGAGATGGACCCCACTCAAGTGCTGACTGACCGGGTGACAGGGTCGGGGTCAGGAGAAGACTTTTGAAAGGCCCAAACCCCTAGTGTCCTGACCCTGCTGGGGACAAAGGTTGAGCGAGACTGGGTAGGACAGCAGCGTTGGGACAGGGATAGATGCAGGAAAGGCCCTGCAGAAGGCCCTGGGAAGGCCTGGGCCCCATCCCCAGATCATCCATCCATGCTGGCCGTGTGTCCCAACAGGAGCCCGTTTTCAAGTTTGAAGTCATTACTGTCTACAGGGACGCCACCGCAACTGTGCCCTGCTCATTTCTATCTCATTTCTGGGTGATCCCAGCTTTGTCCCTGGTCCCAGAGGCTGCATGGACCCGCCACGACTGAGCTGCTGGCTGGGTTGAGGGAACTGGGCTGAGGGGTGCAGCCGGTGAGAACTCGACTCAGTACAGAACAAGCTGACCGGCAGGTTCCGAGGAGAGGCATTTATTGGGGTGTGGCGGGAAAGCAGCTGGGGGTTCATGCACTGGGGCTGTACTGCAGAGCCAGCCGGTCAAAGTCGTTCTCCTGTGGGAGGAAGAGACTAGCAGAGCGAGTCGGGGGTGGGGATGGGGTGGGGACCCAGTAATGCCCAGCCCCTCACCTTGGCCTGATACTCCTGGATGAAGGGGTGTGTCCTGTGGGCGTCCTTCAGCTGAGAGAGGTACCGGTTTGTCACCTGTGGAGGTCCGTGTGTGTGTGAGGCCACTGCCTAGATGTCCCCCAGAACCAGTGCGAGGCCTCTGATGCGAGTCCCCACAACTCGGGGTGTGCATCTGCAAGGGGCAGATCCTGGGTGCCACCTGCTCGCACATACCTCAGGGGGTTTGCCCAGATGCTGTGACAGCACAATGAGGTTGACAAGTGTCTCGGGGTGGCCGCTGTCCTGCAAGCACAGGGAGTGGGCAGGGTTGGCCTTCCCGGGACCCCCCAATGCAGACCCTGAAACTCCCACGCTGCTACTCAACTACTACCGGGCTAGCCCCAAAAGTGCAGTTGGGAGGAGGACACTGGGGAAGTGGCGAGGCCTTGGGGGTACAGGAAAGGCTGAGACAGGAGCGAGCAGGAAGGTTTTGGGGTACAGAGTCGGTCACTAGACAGCAGTAGAGGAACGGGGGTGCCAGAGCCATGGCCAAAAAGTCAGCCCAGCCCAAACGGCCGGGACCCAGTATTTCCAGAACGTTCTGCTTGAATGAATCATGAGCAAGTCCTCAAATAGATGGTGCAGGGATCCCGGGAAACCAGGCCTGTGTCAGGGTCTCTGAGGCCCGTATCTGGGTGCCCAGACCTATGTGTGGCCCCTCACATCACCTTGTCCAGTGCCTCCTGCAGGGCGCCCTCTGCGGCCTCCCAGCGGCCCTGTGCCATGTGGGCGGCAGCCTGGCCCCCCAGAAGCAGCAGTGTGGGGGAGCACTTGTCCGCGAGCTCCTGGAATATGTAGTAGGCGTCCTGCAGCTTGTCACCGCCCTGTGGGACACCCGTGTTATGGCCTGTGGAACCCAGGGCCATCCCCACAGCCCGGCCCCAGGAGGCGAGTGGAGGAGCCGGGCCAGGACTCACAGTGGCGAGGCTAACCCAGGCGGTGGCCAGCTGCGTGAGTGTCGCGTCCTCGTCCTGCTCCTGCATCTTCTTCAGCTCCTTCCTGGGTGCAGTCAGAGGGGCTCAGAGGGCGTTCAGGTCCCCACACCCTGGGGCCCCGAGGTAAAATGAGGCACTTACCTGGCTAGGTCCAGACGGTCCAGTTTCAGCAGGATTTGCACAGTCATGGCCATACTGCAGGAGATGGGCCTGGTGTCATGACCCCTCCCCTGCACTCCCTGAACCCCAGCTCTGCCTTGCAGGAGGACCCTTAGATCTGAGAAGGGCTGAGCAGCGACCCTAAGGCTGACAGACCCCTGGGCTAGCGTGGACAACAGGAAACAGGTGTGGTCAATATGATCAGTGGGTATGACCAATATGGTCAAAGGGCTGAAGAGACCAATCCAAAGGTGTGATCATGCAGATGATGGGCAGTGACATGCAAATAAGCACCACCAAAGGAACTATATGATTGGTGGGCATAATTGAGTGGGGGTAGGCGTGGTCATGCGGAGTAGGCATGGCCAAGTAGACAGCATAGGGGGCAGAGGTCACAGCTGAGCCAGGTACTGCTTCTGGAGACAAGTGTCACTGCGGTGCTCCCGGGAGCTGCCTCCCAGGCAGCAGAGGCCACTTCCTATGTCCCCAAAGGGACCTGGGAATCAAGGGCCCCCCTCTTCCCCTAGGCCCTTTACCCCTCCAGGCTGTCTCCCTGGTGCAGGGCCCGCAGGGCGGCATCCGGGTTGTTCTCGTGGAAGTAGATGGAGGCGGCCATGAGCAGGAAAGTGCTGTTGCTCACGTCCACACTTTTGCTCATCTCCCGGTCCAGCTCGGCCACGATGGTATCCCTGCGGGGGGCAGGATGGAAAGGCTCAGGGCCTGGCCAGTGGGCAGAACCCCCGTCCTCCCTCACCCCTCACGGTACCAGGGAGCAGCCCTCTCTCACCTCTGGCTCTCGCTGGCCAGGTACTGGGCGAACATGCGCACGGCCTGCAGCTCGGGGGCCGAGGAGGGCTTGATCTCATCCAGGACCACGCCGAATTTTCTCTGTAGGGCATCGGTCAGCATGAACCCCTCGGGTTGCAGGGGTGCCTGCCCTTTCCCTGCCACTGTGTTGGACCCAGGGGCCCTCACATGTGTGTTTAAATCAGAGCCCTCTAGTGTGCCCCTTGTCCTCACAGCTGGCTCTGGAGTCCACAGAGGACCCAAGCAAACACTTAAGTGAGAGATTTCAGGTACCCCACATCTGAAGGAGAGCCTTCAGGATAGGTGACGCTCCAGCCACGGCTGCGGTGAGGGGAACACTCTTATCAGCCGCTGGAGGTCTGCCCCCCCCCCATCCCTGCACCCTAGAAAGGAGGCAGCCCGGCTCACCTGGGCCAGGTAGGCGCGATACAGGAATACATCCCGCTCCACATCTCTCTCCGGGCTGGATGGCTGCAGGGACAGGGCTGTCAGGGGGCCGCTCAAGACACCTGAGCCGGAGGCAGCCTCGGCTCATGACAGTCCAAACAGCTCAACCAGGCTCCTGCCAGCCTCCCCCTAGCCTGGCTTCGGGCCTCCCGAGGGCAAGCTGCAATATCCAGGCCAGGTCCATCGCTCTGTTCCCCCGCGGGGGGCCCCTTCAGGGCGCTCATAGGTTCGCTCCGACCAGCCCCACCTCGCCTGGCCCGACCTTCTGGGCTCTGGCTCTGGCTCTCATCCGCATCGCCTGTGCATGGGCACCCGGCGGGCACGGAGGCAATGGTGCAAATGCAGGCCTGTCTGGCCGGGCCCCGGACCCGGGGAGCCTCAGGTCTCGTGCAGAGGGGGCGCAGGGCGGGCGGGTCCGGTGGCGCGGGGTGCGCACTGAGCAAACGCCACGGCCGCTGGGAGCCCGTTCCCCCTCGCAGCCCCCCAAAACCCTCGGCAGCCGCACCTTCACCCGCTGCGCCTCGTTGATGCACTGCTGGTAGCTCCCGATGTAGAAGGCGTTTTTCACGTCGAACAGCTCGTCCACGTCTCCGGCGCCGCCCGAGGCCGGGCCTGGAGCCGGGGGCGCCATGGTCGCGGCCTTTTCTCGCTCTCCACTTCCGCAGGGACACGTCGGCCGGAAGCGGGCCCCGTCCCGTCCCGGAGCACGCTGGGAGATGTAGTTTTCCAGCTACTAAGAAGCCCTGATCGCTGTCGCAAGCGCGTCGCGGGGCATACAGGGAATTGTAGTCAAACGACGCTAGCCAATGAGATTCAGGAACTAGGGCATACGACATCAAGGGGGGCGGGGCCACGAAGAAAGCGGGCCAATAATCGCGATTGTTTCCGTGTCGTCATCAGGACGCGCCGGAAGTACCCCCGACACACCTTCCCGCGAGCATGGCGGGCTTCGGCGAGCTCGGGCTGTCATCGTGGCTGGTGGAGCAATGTCGCCAGCTGGGGTTGAAGCAGCCGACGCCCGTGCAGCTCGGCTGCATCCCCGCCATCCTGGAGGGTGAGTGGGCTCGGGAGATGCTTTTGATTGCTTCCCCCCCGGTCCTGCGAGGCGTTACGGGGACCCCTGTTCTAGGTGCTGACACTTAGGCTGCACGACCACCGACTGGCGGTGTGATCCTGCACCGTGTGCCCCTGCATCTGGGCCTCCGAGCACTGAGTGTTGGCCCGAGTTCAGGTCACTTAGCAGGTCACGTCGCGAACCGTGTCTGCACTGTATCGATGCTGTTGTCTTGTTTGCCCCAGGCCGGGACTGCTTGGGGTGTGCCAAGACGGGCAGCGGCAAGACGGCCGCCTTCGTCCTCCCGATCTTGCAGAAGCTGTCCGAGGACCCCTATGGCATCTTCTGCCTCGTCCTGACACCCACCAGGTGAGATCGCGCCCCCACGCCGGCCGCCCCAGGTGTGGGCTTCCCAGCGGGGTTCACTCAAGTGCAGACCTTTCCGTGTCTGGTGTGTAACATGGGGAGAGAAACTGTGAGACACGGGCCACGTCTCACTCTTAGGCTGCTCGATGTGGACTGTTGGCGCGGTAAGGCAGCCAGAGAGGCAGGACCTGGGTGTGCAAAGCTTGTGAGGGCATCGGGAAAAGCTACAGTGAAAGTAGGAGGAGGGCTTGAGGGGGGCTGTTCCAAGCAGAAGGTGGGAAAGCCGGAAAGACTGATATGACGCTGGGGTCTTGGGATTTGAGGACTTGCATGGTGGCATGGATGGAAGAGAGGCCAGCTTGGGGACAGTGGATTACCAGTGCACACTTTCAGAGCCCGTGTCTACAAAGGGTGTGTGTGTGAGCTGAAAACAATGAGTTAGAAGAACCGGGATATTGAAGGGACTGAGTTAGGACCCCCATCTGACCCAGGCAGGCCCCTTTTTTTCCCACAGAGAACTGGCTTATCAGATCGCCGAACAGTTCCGGGTCCTGGGGAAGCCACTGGGGCTGAAAGACTGCATCATTGTTGGCGGCATGGGTACGAGGGTGCAGGGGAGGGCCAGGGTCACAAGGGAGGATTCTGAGCACGGGACCCCTGCAGCCCGGTACTGCCCACTTAGCCCTGATTCTCACCCGCCCTCCTCCCACTGCAGACATGGTGGCCCAGGCCCTGGAGCTGTCCCGCAAACCTCACGTGGTCATCGCCACACCAGGGCGCCTGGCCGACCATCTTCAAAGCTCCAACACCTTCAGCATCAAGAAAATCCAGTTTTTGGTGAGGGTCCCCCAAGAAAGCCTGTAGGGAGGAGATATGGGTGACACTCAGACCCCTGATCCCCACCCCCGTCCTGGTGCTGTAGGTGATGGATGAGGCCGACCGGCTCCTGGAACAGGGCTGCACCGACTTCACTGCAGACCTGGAGGTTATCCTGGGAGCAGTCCCGGCCCGGCGGCAGACGTTGCTGTTCAGTGCCACTCTGACCGACACGCTGAGGGAACTACAGGGTCTGGCCACCAACCAGCCCTTCTTCTGGGAGGCACAGGCCCCGTAAGTGCACGGCCGAGGGGACAGGGGACAGGCAGGGGGGGTAGGCACCCTGCAGAAGAGCCTGGCTGATGGTCACTGCCCAGGGTGCGCACGGTGGAGCAGCTGGACCAACGCTACCTGCTGGTTCCTGAGAAGGTGAAGGATGCCTACCTGGTACATCTGATTCAGAGCTTCCAGGACACGCACGAGGACTGGTCCATCATCATATTCACCAACACGTGCAAGTGAGCCCTGGTGCCGGGAGGTTGTGCGGGGCTGACGGGCAGCACCACGATCCCAGAAGGGCAGCTCACGGGTTCCCCTGTTAGGGCCAGGCTGGGCCAGGTCGTCTCACCTTGGTGAGTCCAAACCTCTGCCCTCTGCCCCCAGGTCCTGTCAAATTCTGTGCATGATGCTGCGGAAATTCAACTTCCCCACGGTGGCGCTGCATTCCATGATGAAGCAGGTGAAGGGCACAACTCCCCTCTTTAGTCTCAGCATCCCTGCTCAGATTCTTCCCCACATCCGATCTGGAACATGCCCCCTCAGCAGTATGTGGGTGCTATCCCCAACCCCGCTGTCCCCTCCTGGCCCCCAACTACGGGGTAGCCAACCGTCTTCTGCTGTCACAGAAAGAGCGTTTTGCTGCCCTTGCCAAGTTCAAATCCAGCATCTACCGGATCCTGATCGCCACGGATGTGGCCTCCCGGTAAGCACCCTGGGGTGACTGGGGGTAGGGAGACTCTATAGCAGCCCACCATGGGCAGATCCTGCCTCAGTTTTCTTGTGTGGACCGTGGTGCTGATGGGACTCTGTCTCCAGGGGCCTGGACATCCCTGCAGTGCAGGTGGTCATCAACCACAACACCCCTGGGCTCCCCAAGATCTATATCCATCGTGTCGGCCGAACAGCCCGTGCAGGTGAGTGGGGGGAATGGGCCCATCTGGCTTCTCCACATAAGTCAGGGTACTCTCTGCAGTCCATATGCTGTTCTCCTGGGGTGTCTGAGTCTGTGGGTGCACCTGCTGCAGAGCTTGCTCCAGGTTTGGTGGGGGGACACCCCTAGGATTGTCTCCTCTGGAGTAGCCTACCCTGCCCCTCCCTGCTGCCCTGTGTCTGGATGGGTGAGAGGATGGGGTGCTCCAAAGCACTGGCCCCTCTGCCTGAGTCTCCCACAGAGGAGCTGGAAGTGGGTGCACTGAGCCCAGCTCCCGCCAGTCCTGCTGGCAGGGAACCAGCTTCCATGCAGTTTGGCCTGTTACCCCCCCATATGCTCCCTGCCTGGCCCCCCAACTTTCATGGCTCCTTTGGGTCAGCATTAGCCCTCAGAATGTCCTTCTTGCAGGGCGGCAGGGCCAGGCCATCACGCTGGTCACCCAATACGACATCCACCTGGTCCATGCCATCGAGGAGCAGATCAGTGAGTGCTGCTGGGGTGGTACTTGGGGGGACACGCCCCCCCTGCAGCTCCGTGTGGGAGGGGTCAGGAAACCCTTCGGGAGGGTGACCCAGTATCCAGCCCTGAGCACCTTGACCTGAGGGGTCTCACCTCCCCCCACTTGGCCCTCCTGGGACCTTGAGTGACCTTCCCGCCCTTCCTCCATGGGACCCCAGAGAAGAAGTTGGAAGAATATTCTGTGGAGGAGGCCGAAGTGCTGCAGATCTTGACGCAGGTCAACGTGACGCGGAGGGAGTGTGAGATTGTGAGTGTGGGGTGCGGGATCAGTGTGCGGGAGTTGGGGGGGGTGTCCTTAGACCCTAGGCTTTCCCCTTGACAGGATCTCCTGTCCCCCTAGAAACTGGAGGCTGCCAACTTTGACCAGAAGAAGGAGATCAACAAGCGTAAACAGCTGATCCTGGAGGGGAAGGTGAGTGGCCGGGGCCAGGGGAGCTGGGGACTGGGAAGGGTCTCTCAGCACAGTCCTGTGGCAACCCACCTTCCCCCTGCCAGGACCCCGACCTGGAGGCCAAGCGCAAAGCCGAGCTGGCCAAGATCAAGCAGAAGAACCGGCGCTTCAAGGAGAAGGTGGAGCGGACGCTGCTGCTTCAGAAGGGTGGACGTGGTCGACCAGGACCCCGCCCCAGCCCCGCTCAAGCCCCGCCCTGACCGCTCCACACCTCATGGTCACACTCCGATCATGCACAAGCACCATGGTCCAGGGCCCACCTGTGCATCCTGAGGCTATGCGCAGGCTCCGGCAACCATCTGATTCCCCCTGAACACCCACCCAGGCTCCTGGTTCTCTTGAGGGATGGGTGGCTCACAGGGGGACAGAATAAATTTTAGGTCTTTGTATGCTGTTGAGTCCTCAATCTGGGAGAGGGATCTGCGGGTCTCAGACTCCCAGTACCCAGCATCCTGGCACCCCATCTCCGCGCTTGTCCTTCCCGCAGGCTCAAAGCTGGGGACCAGCATGGCATGCTGGGGGGAAGGTTTTCTGAGCCTCTCCCGTCTGCTAGTTGTCCAGAGACTTAGAGGCACCACAAACACAGACACACACGCAGAGCCGCGCTTAGAAATGTAATCTGGGCACCTGCATGGCCCCGGGTTCCAGAATCCCACGTCCTAAAAGCTAGCCCCGAGCCCCAGTGCCGCCAGCGGCCTCGGTGCGATGCGGTGCGGTGCAGAGAGAGGCGGCTCGCGCCTGCGGTCGGTCAGGGGGCGCCCTCGGCCAGGCGGGCCAGGCCCTCCCGCAGCTCGCTGAGCTCGAACAGCCTCACGTCCAGCAACTGGGCCGCCCGGCCCACCTCGGCGCGTGCCCGCTCGCGCTCGGCCCGCGCCTCCTCCAGGCTCCGCTCCGTGGCCCGCAGCTGGTGCTCCAGCTCCACGTTGCGGGTCTGCAGGTCCTGGGGCAAGAGGCAACAGAGATTGGGGCCCTGCGCGCCTTGGGACACCGCCCCATGGTTCAGATCGTGATTGCAGCAGGGTATGCGTGCGAGTGGAAAGTTCTAGAAAGCCCGCAGATAACCGGGTTCAGGTGCAGGCTCCCATTGACTCGTGTAGGACCTGAAGGCACTTGAAACACATCCTGGGGGACAGAAAACAGCCTCCACCCGCTCCACCTGCACCCCAGACACACAGGTGGGGAAACTGAGGCACACCTGCACTTTCTGCTGCGTCTCCTCCCGCTCGGCCGCATCTGGGGTCTCCCGAGAGGCCCCGGTCTGGCTCTTCAGTGTCTGGATCTCCTAGAGGAGAGGCCCCGGGTCTGTTCTGGGGATCCGAACCCCCGAGTCAGGGCAGTAGGGGAGGCCTGGCCGTCCCGCTCACCTGGTCCTTGGTCTGCACCAGCGCCTCCAGCTGCTCCCGCGCCGCGCTCGGACCCTCCTCGTTCGCCGGGGGAGGTGGCTCCGCGGCCGCCTGGGCCTCCAGATCGGCCACCTGCGGGAGAGGGATGGATGAGGCCCCGGAGGCAGGGCTTCGGGACACAGGGCACGCAGGAACTCCCAGCACCCCACCCAGCGGCGGGGACCCCGGGAGCCCTCACCCGCTGCCGCAGCCGCTCCGCCTCGGCGCGCTGGGCCTCCAGCTGCTGCCTCCACTGGGCCGCGGCCGCGTTGGCCTCCCGCAGGGCGCCTGCCAGCTTATTGTTGCTGTCCTGGAGCGCGAAGAACTCAGCCTCCCACTGCACCTCGCCCACGGAGCTGCGGGCCAGGGTCAAGTTCAGGGTCAGGGTCATGGTCACGGCAGAATGGGGGAGAGGGCCGCGGCCGGACTAGGGACAAGGAGGTCATTCACGAGGGGGCGTGGTCGGTGACAGGTGGGCGGGCGGCACCCTGCAAAGAGGCGTGGCTGTCCACATGTGGGCGGCCCCAGGCGAGTTAAAGAAGGGGCGTGGCTTCCCATATATGGGCGGGCCCGCGTGCAAAGGGGTGTGGTCAGTAATACGTGGGCGGGCAGTAACTTGCAAAGAGGCGTGGCTGGCCCTGTGGATGGTCCCAGAGAAAGGGCGGGGTGATGGTGCATTAGAGGGGCGTGGCCGGCTACATGTTGTGGGCGTGGCTTGTTTGGTGGGCGTGGTCAGGGTCAGTTTGGCCAACAGCAGAGTTGGCCCAGGGAAAGGGGTATTGAGGGCGGAGGGTCACCCAAGAAGATATGGCCAAAGCCTAAGCCTTAGGGCCCAGCCCGTCCCCCTTATACCCCCTTGACTTCCCCATGCCCCGCACCCCTCCGACAGCATCTTCTTGAGCCGCTCACGCTCCGCGGGTCCTGGGGCGTCCGCACTCTGGCTGCGGAACAGCTTCTCATCGCCGGGGCCGTTGGCACTGACTAGGGGGCTGGGGGGCACCTAAGAGCAGGGCAGGGGCAGAAGTGAGGTGACGGTGGGCAGAGACCTGAGCATCCACCAGGAGTGTCCTAACCACAGCAGCCCCTGGGTGTGGCCCAAAACCCAAAGGAAAAGTTGGATCCAGAATTGGGGGTGGTGCCAAGCCCAGGGGTGAAGCTGAGCCTTACCCTCCCCACCGCTGTCTGTACCCTACATGAGATTTCTTTTTATTCTTTTCGTTGGTGGTGATTTTTTGAGCCACGCCTGGTGGCGCTCAAGGGTTACTCCTAGCTCTGTGTTCCGAAATCATTCCTGGCAGGCTTGGGGGACCCTATCGGACGTCGAGGGTCAAACCCGAGTCAGCTGCATGCAAGGCAAACACCCTACTTGCTGTGCTATGTTCTG
Source organism: Suncus etruscus (assembly GCF_024139225.1). Classification (NCBI taxonomy): domain Eukaryota; kingdom Metazoa; phylum Chordata; class Mammalia; order Eulipotyphla; family Soricidae; genus Suncus; species Suncus etruscus. The sequence goes on along the minus strand of NC_064862.1, from coordinate 91,841,453 downwards.
GCCCTGACTTCATTTTCTTTTCGGTTTTCGGGTCACACTCGACAGTGCTCTGGGGTTACTCCTGGCTCTATGCTTAATCCTGTAGTGTTTGGGGGAACCCTATAGAATACCAAAGATTGAATCAGGGTTGCCCCATGTAAGGCAGATGTCCTCCCCACTGTGCAAACACTCTGCCCTCTGTCCCACCCCCACCCTGGGACCTTTATTTTTTTCTTTAAATTTTTTTTTGGTTTTGATTTTTGGGTCACACCTGGCAGTGCTCAGGGGTTACTCCTGGCTCTACACTCAGAAATCGCTCCTAGCAGGCTCGGGGGACCATATGGGATGCCGGGATTCGAACCACTGTCCTTCTGCATGAAAGGCAAACGCCCTACCTCCATGCTATCTCTCTGGCCCCTCTTTAAATATTTTTTTTGTTTGTTTTTTGGGCCACACCCGGCAGCACTCGGGTTACTCCTCACTCAGCACTCAGAAGTTCCTCCTGGTGGGCTCGGGAGACCATATGGGATGCTGGGGATCAAACCCAGCAGTGTGCAAGCCAAACACCCTACCGCTGTGCTATCGCTCAGTCCCCCACCCCCGGAACCTTTCTGATGCTTCAACCCATCACTTCTCTGGGCGCAATTTCTGCATCAGCCACTGCAGGCCAGCCAGGCCTCCCAGGGCTGCCTAGACCATGATCTGGCTGCAGACCCCAGCCCCAGCCGATCCCCTCTCGACTTCCTTGGGCCTCTGGGGTGCACCGGAGCTGGAACTCTGCCCTTCTGGGCCAGGGCCAAGCTGGATGCCACCCCAGGAGCCCTGCCAGAGCCTCCCCGGCCCGTTTCAGCCACGAGCCTGCAGGGATCACTCACCTGATGGGCTGGGAGCCCCAGGGCGGGGCTTGAGAGTTCACCCCCATCCTGAGATTTGTCCCTCACCAGTTTGGCCGCCTCCTTCACCTCCTGGAATTTCTCAGCAAACTGAGAGGAGAGAAGAGGAACTTAGCAGCCCCTAGGAACCCCCATGACTCACTCACTCACACACACTCTCTCTCTCACACACACACACACACACACACACACACACACACAAAACCTAGAGCTTGGGAAGTTCCCTTAGAAAGGTTTGGGAGTCTGTTCAGAGGTGTCCAATGCAGTGCCCCCCGGACAAGAGGGTCCCCCTGTTCTCTCTATGGCATCATTCATAGAAACCACCTGTAGTAGGTGGCCCCTGACCCTGACCCCACACACAGGATACCGGTATGCAACCCCTACTCCATTCACGATCTTTTTTTTTTTTTTTTTTTTGGTTTTTGGGCCACACCCGTTTGACGCTCAGGGGTTACTCCTGGCTATGTGCTCAGAAATCGCCCCTGGCTTGGGGGGACCATATGGGACGCCGGGGGATCGAACCGCGGTCCGTTTCTTGGCTAGCGCTTGTAAGGCAGACACCTTACCTCTAGCGCCACCTTCCCGGCCCCCATTCACGATCTTATTGGTGGTATCTGCTCTAGGGCCCGAGAGGAAGGACAGAGGGGAGGGCGCTTGCCGGGCACGTGGTTGACCCCGGGTTTAATCCTTGGTACCCCACAGGGTCCCCAGAGCCTGCCAGGAGTAAGCCTCATGCACCGACCTCTAAGATATGAGGAAGGAAGCAATGAACAAAGGAAGGAAGGAAGGAGGGGAGGGAGGGAGGGAGGCCTACAAACATGTTTGCATTTATGGTGTTTAAATAAAGATATTATTTTAAAAATTAAAAATAAAAATAAATACAAATAGGGCCCGGAGAGATAGCACAGCGGTGTTTGCCTTGCAAACAGCCGATCCAGGACCAAAGGTGGTTGGTTCAAATCCCGGTGTCCCATATGGACCCCCGTGCCTGCAAGGAGCTATTTCTGAGCAGACAGCCAGGAGTAACCCCTGAGCACTGCCGGGTGTGGCCCAAAAAAACCAAAAATAAATAAATAAATAAATAAATACAAATAGGGGCCAAAATGATAGCATAGTGATCAGGTGTTTGCCTTGCAGGCGACCAACCCCTGATGAACCCGGGTTCAATCCCTGGCATCCTATATGGTCCCCAGAGCCTGCCAGGAGCAATTTCTGAGCACAGAGCCAGGAGTAACCCTTGAGCACTGCTGGGTGTGACCCAAAACCTCCCAAAAAATAAAGAAAAAAAGAGGGAAGGAAGGCAAGAAGGAAGAAAGAAAGGAAGGAAAGAAGGTAAGAAGACAAGAATGAAAGGAGGAGGGAAGGTAGGGAACAAAAGAAGGGAAGGAAAGAAAGAAAGAAAGAAAGAAAGAAAGAAAGAAAGAAAGAAAGAAAGAAAGAAAGAAAGAAAGAAAGAAAGAAAGAAAGAAAGAAAGAAAGAAAGAAAGAAAGAAAGAAAGAAAGAAAGAAAGAAAGAAAGAAAGAAAGAAAGAAAGAAAGAAAGAAAGAAAGAAAGAAAGAAAGAGGGGCCGGGTAGGTGGCGCTGGAGGTAAGGTGTCTGCCTTGCAAGCGCTAGCCAAGGAAGGACCGCGGTTCGATCCCCCGGCGTCCCATATGGTCCCCCCAAGCCAGGGGCGATTTCTGAGCGCTTAGCCAGGAGTAACCCCTGAGCGTCAAACGGGTGTGGCCCAAAAACCAAAAAAAAAAAAAAAAAAAAGAAAGAAAGAAAGAAAGAAAGAAAGAAAGAAAGAAAGAAAGAAAGAAAGAAAGAAAGAAAGAAAGAAAGAAAGAAAGAAAGAAAGAAAGAAAGAAAGAAAGAAAGAAAGAAAGAGGGCCCGGAGAGATAGCACAGCGGCATTTGCCTTGCAAGCAGCCGATCCAGGACCAAAGGTGGTTGGTTCGAATCCCGGTGTCCCATATGGTCCCCCGTGCCTGCCAGGAGCTATTTCTGAGCAGACAGCCAGGAGTAACCCTGAGCACCGCCGGGTGTGGCCCAAAAACCAAAAAAAAGAAAGAAAGAAAGAAAGAAAGAAAGAAAGAAAGAAAGAAAGAAAGAAAGAAAGAAAGAAAGAAAGAAAGAAAGAAAGAAAGAAAGAAAGAAAGAAAGAAAGAAAGAAAGAAAGAAAGAAAGAAAGGAGGGAGGGAGGGAGGGAGGGAGGGAGGGAGGGAGGGAGGGAGGGAGGGAGGAAGAAAAGTCCACTATGGAGTAGGAGTGATACAGCAGGTTAGAGGAGAGGGTGTTTGTTTATCTTGCATGGGCCCCCCCGGATTTTTTTTTTCGGTTTTTGGGTCACACCCGGCAGCGCTCAGGGGTTACTCCTGGCTCCATGCTCAGAAATTGCTCCTGGCAGGTTCGGGGGACCATATGGGATGCCGGGATTCGAACCAATGACCTTCTGCATGAAAGGCAAATGCCTTACCTCCATGCTATCTCTCCTGCCCCAATGGCCCACCCTGGTATCCCATAGGGCCCCCTGAGCACTGCCAGGAGTATAATGTCTGAGAGCAGAGCCAGGAGTAACCTCTGTACATCACTGGAGGTGGCCCAAAAACCGAGAGAGAGAGAGAGACAGAGAGAGAGAGAGAGACAGAGAGAGAGAGACAGAGAGACAGAGAGACAGAGAGGGGAGAGAGGGAGGAGAGTCAGGCTGGGGGAGGCCAAAGCCAGCCCAGGGCAAGAACTGGTGGACAGGTTGCCCTGGGGAACTGGGCCAAGAACCAAAAAGGGGCTCTGGGGCTCCTGAACCAATGCTCTAAGTCCGTCCTTCCAGGCAGGAAAGAGGTCTGGCTGCAGATCCCAGAAACCCAGCACAATTGAGTATCCCCCCCCTGCTCCAAGCCCCCCCCCCCCCAGCCCACCTGCGTCAGGTGCTGTTCGGACGCGAAGCCCAGCCCGTAGACCGTATTGGCCCGGCTGTCCGCCCACTGCCCAAACTTCTGCGAGGTCTTGGTGAAGGTCATGTTGGGGGTGATGGTGCTGTTGATGATGGCCTGGGGAAGACGCACACGGACCCGGCACCATCAATCCAGGGCCCCGAAGTCGCCCGGGCCAGCCCTGCCTCCCACTCACCCCTGGCAGCCCTGGGTCGGGGGAGACCAGCACCTTGGCACCCCCAAGGCTAATGATGCGGTACACGCCTCGCGCCCCATCATAGAAGTAGGAGACGGTGAGCGGGTGCTTGCACGCCGGGACCCAGTTCCGCTTTGTGGCCGGGTCGATCTGGAACACGTGAGCCCGGGTGCTGAAGATGGGCTGCTCCCTGCAGGGGCGGGAAGACGGGGTTAACGGGGGTCCCCCAACTGTTGCCCCAGCCAGAACAGGCCGCGGCCCTGGACTCACCTGGCTGTGGACATTGGTCAGGCTGGGTCACTCTGTCGCTCTATCCAAGCTGTGGGATGAGGGGAGGGCGCGAGTGTCGCGCCCAGACACAAGCTGAGGTGACGGTGGCACAGAAGCAGGATCCACCAGCCCTGATACAGGGAGAGGGGCAGGGTCTGGAGTGAGAGCACAGTCGGGAGGGCGTTTGCCTTGCACGAGGCTAACCCGGGTTCGATCCCGGCATCCCTTATGGTCCCCTGATCCCGCCAGGAATGATTTCTGAGCATGGCCAGGCGTGGCCTCCCAAACAAACCAGTAACCCTAAAACAAAGGACCTTCTACCACATGCACAGGGACCCTCAAAATGAGTCAGGTCAGAAGGGAATAAGACGGGGCCGGGCGGTGGCGCTGGAGGTAAGGTGCCTGCCTTACCTGCGCTAGCCTTGGAAGGACCGCGGTTCCATCCCCCGGCATCCCATATGGTCCCCCGGCATCCCATATGGTCCCCCAAGCCAGAAGCGACTTCTGAGCGCATACCCAGGAGTAACCCCTGAGCGTCACCGGGTGTGGCCCAAAAACAAAAAAACAAAAAAACAAAACAAAAAAAAAAAAAAAAAAAAGAAGGGAATAAGACAGGGCTAGAGAGATAGCACAGCAGTGGGGTATTTGACTTGCATGCAGCCCATTCAGGATGGACGGTGGTTCGAATCCCGGCATCCCATATGGTCCCCACTGCCTGCCAGGAGGAGTCAAGAGGAACCCCTGAGTGTTGCCGGGTGTGACCCCCCCCCCAAAAAAAAAGGGAATAAGACAGCTTGGGTATCTAGGACAGACTGCCACTAGGAGATGCCCCAATTCATGTACACCCTTTCCTTGCTCCCCAAGACGGGGCTTCGTTTCTGAAATGGGGTGCTGGGGTAGGAGACGGTGCAGAGAGGCAGCATGCAGGGCTTTTCATACTAGAGCCCCAGGTTCAAACTCAGGCACTGCATGGTCCCCCAATATGGGGTCTGGTGTGGCCCCCCCAAACAAGAGGGGGGACAGAGCCTGAGCAATAGCTCAGTGGAGAGGGCGTTTGCCTTGCACGTGGCCGACCTGGGTTTGATCCCCCGCATCATCCCTCATATGATACCCCCGAGACTGCCAGAAGTCTCTAAACATAGAGCAAGGTATAACCCATTAATGTTGCCGGATGCGGTCCCCCCAAAAAGAGGGGGAAGAGAAAATAAAGTGGATTAGAGCCAGGTGTCTCCTGGCGGCCACTGATAGGACCCTCTAGAGCCAGATAAGAACCTCAATTCTTTTCTTTTCTTTCCTTTTTTTTTTTTTTCTTTTTTGATTTTTGGGTCACACCCGGCAGTGTCAGGGGTTACTCTCGGCTCTGCGTTCAGAAATCGCTCCTGGCAGGCTCAGGGGACCATATGGGATGCCGGGATTCGAACTACTGTCAGTCCTGTTTTGCTGTGTATAAGGCAAATGCCCTCCCTGCTGTGCTACTGCTCTGGTCCAGAACCCCAGTTTCTATTTCAGGGCAGAGGCATTCCAGGGGGTCGTGTTGGACCTCTAGACACCTCCCAGCACCTTGCCAAGATCAGACGGGGCTGAGCTGGAGTGAAGTGAGAAGGAAAGGCCGGTTTGCACCCCGGCCCCTCGTAAAGTCGGGTCAGGAGTCACCCCTGAGCAATGCCGGGTGTGACACCAAAACAAACCACAAAAGACCAAATGGGATCAAACTGATCATCAGAGGCGCCTTCTCACTTGCCCACAACCCACCCACACCCACCAAGACCCAGGATATGCGGTTGGGGTGGTGTCTAACCTCTTCCAGACAGACCAAGGGGCGCCCCCAAACCCACATCAGGGATCCAAGAAGCCTGGAAGAGCAGTGGGGCCTGGGAGAGAGGAGGAAGGCGCGACAGGCGGCCCAGGGACGCGGGGAGGAGCCGCACCCCGGTTCCTGGCACCGGGTGCGGGTCACGGGGTCTGCGAGGAGGAGCCGGGCTGGGGCTTTGGAGCGCGGGGGAACCCCGGAACTCCGGCCTTTGCGGCTGGGACGGACTTGCCGGAGCGCAAAGCGGCGGGAAAGTTGTAACGCGCCGGCCTCGGGGGCCGCGGGGTTCGGCCAGGGCGGCTCCGCAAGTGCGCACGCAGGGCGCCCCAACTCGGGACCCCTCGAGCTCGCACAGATCGCCGAATCGGGAGCCGCAGAACCTCGGCCGGGCCCCCTCTGCCTCATGCCCACCGGACTCGGAACTGCGTGCGCTCTGGGCGCCGAGCCGGGTTCCCCAACTTCGGGGCGCCGATGCCATCTCCCAGATCCGGAACTCGGGGGACACGATCGCCACCTCCAGCAAGGCGGGACTCTGGGGGACGGAACCCCGTGGCACCCGCCGCTTCCCTCCCTCCAGGACCCCAGAACTCAGGGGATCCCCAATGGCGCGCGCCCCTAGCCAACCGCGCAACTTTGGGGCTGGCTCTACGCGCCGCACCCAGGTCCCCCCGGCCTCCAGGCCCGGAACTTAGGGACCCCCAAGCCGCACCCCGGCCCTGCTCCATGCACCCGCGCCTAGGACTTGAGGATCCCCCCACATCGCTCCTGGAAGGAACTTGGGGACCCCCCAGCGCGCGCGCCCCTCATCCCCGGCTGCGCTCGACGCGCTCGGCTCACCCTGAGGGCTCGGCGCCCCGCGAGTGTCCGCGCGCGGCTGGGGTGCGGCGCCCGTCGGTGACTCGGGGCACCCCGCGCACCCGCTCCTGGCTCCGGGGCCCGCGCGCCCCGCGCCGCCCGAGCCTTTGTCTGCGCCGCGACTCGGGTCCCATCCCGGCGGGTCCCGCGGCCGCCCCGCCCCGTCCCGCAGTGCCCCCTGCCGGCCCCCAGCGCCACTGCCGCCGCCGCCCACGGGTGGGCCCCGCCGCACCCTACGGACCCCAGGGGCGCCTGGTTTGGGGGTGGAAGGGGCCCAGATCTGCCCCCAGCTCACCCTTCCTGGGTTCTGAGTAGTCCCCAGATGGGAGATTGGGGCATGAGCCCTGCTGAGCCAAGGGAGCCCCAGGGCACCCCATTTCTTAGAGCCCTCCCAGAGCCCCCTTTTCTCAGCTTTTCCTCCCTTCCTCTCGCAGGCCTTTTAATCTGTCCCCCTGGGAGAACCCAGGCCTCAGGGGCTGCTTGGACCCTCTCTGAGCCCACGGCCTGAATCTGGGGTGCTCCCCCCATCCAGGGTCCCCCCCTTCTCCCTTTCCTTCCTCCTGGCCCCTGGAACAACACCCCCCCAGTCTGTGCCCAGCCCCAGGCCCCTCTACACTACCATGGGAGGGGGAAACTGAGGCTACCGACTTCCGGAGACATCTGTCCCAGTCTAGGACTTGGCCCGGTCCTCAGGCCCGAAGCCACAGAGCGGCGGGAACAAAGCAAACACCGTCTGCTCGCGCGGTGGAGTGACTTTTCCTTTCCACCAAAAAAAATTAAAAAATAAAAAAGATAAAAACTGGAAAGGTGCCCGCGGGAGCTTCTGGAAGCTTCTGGAAGCCGCTTGGGGGAGGCGGGTAGAGGACTCGGGCTGTGGGTATGGGCCCTCGGGCCCCTCTGGTAAGAGCTTTGAAGAACAGAAATGGGCAGGTCGGAGGGAGATCACAATGGGGAGGGCACTGGCCTCGCACAGACTAACCTGGGTTCGATTCCCGGCATCCCAGGGGGTACCCTGTGCACTGCCAGAATGATTCCTGAGGGCAGAGCCAGGAGTGAGCCCTGAGCACCGACAAGTGTGGACCCCAAATAAAAAAACAAGGAGATCAGAAATGGGGTTGGAATGTGCACGGGGTTTAGGGCGCTTCCTGTATCCTGCCAGCCTGGCGTGATTCCCCATCATCCCGGTCCCTGATGCCGGAAAGGCCTTGAATTCTGCCGGATGGGACTCAACTCCATGCCCTGACAAACCCCCCCCCCCAATATACCAACAACAATAAGATAAATGAGTCTGGTCTGCTACAATATCTTCGTCTGTATCTTCAACTTATGGGTCCCGTGGGGGACCCCTTCAGCTCTGGGGTTCTATTTCTTCCCGTTCCCTGTGCCTCCTCTCGGTACACTCCTATTCACTCTGCGAAGCCCCTGACCGATATTCTCTTCTCTGAGACATTTACTGAATTCCTGAGACATTTATCCCAACCTAGGGTCAGTTTGAGCCAGATCCTTTCTTTTTTGTTTGATTTTGGGCCACATCCGGCGGCAGCACTCAGTGATTACTCCTGGCTCTGCACTCAGAAATCCCTCCTGACAGGCGCCCGGGGTGGGGGGCGAGGGGGGGGGACCCTATGGGATGCCAGGGAATCTAACCTGCTGTGCTATGGCTCTGGCCTCCAGATTCTTTCTTTAACCCCCCTTCCTCCTCCTCCCTCTTTCTGGCCTAGCCCCAAGACTCTGATATCTCAGGATCAACAAATGACCCTGGGGTGATGGGTTTCTCTTGAAATGGCTTCACTTCACTTTTGAATGATTCAACTTCCCCAAAAGCCAAGAACTAAATCATCAAAGAATTCGCCAACCCCATCTCACCCCCACATCCAGTGAGTGAGATCAGGACAGTCAGGCTGAGGGTGAGGGGGCCAGCACTGGCTTCTTTGCTTTTGTGGTTTTTGTTTGTTTGTTTGTTTTGGGTACCACACATTGCAGTGTTCAGGGCTCACTCCTGACAGTGCTCGGGGAACCACGTTGTTTTCTTTTTTTGTTTATTATTTTGCTTTTGTTTTGGGGGTCACACTCAACAAACACTCATACATACTCAGGGCTCACTCCAGGCTCTGCATTCAGGAATCTCTCCTGGCTGTGCTCAGGGGACCCTACGGGATGCTCGGGCAGGGGGGAATCGAACCCGGGTCAGCCAAGCGAAGGCAAAGGCCCTCGCTGCTGTGCTATGGCTCTGGCCCCGAGACTGGCACTGGGTTATGATTTGGAGTTTCAAGGACCAGCAGGATGAATGGGAGGGGGGTGGGAAGGAGGGATGGAAGATGGGAGCTTGGAGCACGTCCCCCCAAAACCTGGATCCTGAGCTGGGCTCCACAGACCTAATTACCCCGTGGGCCCCTCGTACTAATTATTCTCCTGCCGTGGGCTGGTGGCGGGCCGGGCTGCCCCACTTTGGAGGTAGGTCGAGCCGGATTATTTTTGGCCGTGGCACCCTTGAAGACTCCGGTGTGCATCGCATCAAGGGCAGAAAATGGGGCAAGAAATTACGGCCATGGCCGGAGGGACACTGACCACTTGGGCTCGGCCTTGGGGTCCCCGCAGGTACATCTGGTCTGAGCTGGGGGTACGGCGCGGCACAGATGGGGCAAGGAGAATGTCCCCCACAGCCAGCTGGTGCGTGACCTCATCTCTCCTGGTCCTTTGGTGGGAGGGGGGCCAGGGGGTAGGACCAGAGTTCCAAGTGGGGGACTCATGGGAAGGGGGAGGTGGTGGCTGCTCAGATGAGCTGCTGGGCACAGACACCCGTGCAGACCCTCCCTTTCTCTGTGCCTCAGTTTCCCCACTGGCTCGCACAGACCCAGACTGGGGGACACTGGCGCCCCGCCCCGGCTCCTGGTTTCTGGCCGAGCAGCTACAGGCCTCCTCCTCCTCCTCTCCGTCTGTGGCCTCCTGGGAGCAGCTGGGAGCTGAGAGCGGGAACTGGGGGTGGCAGCCGGGGGCCGTGTTCCTGCACCATCTCACAGCCCACTCGGGTGGCAGGAACGGGGGACATGGGGTGACTCATGTGCAATGAGTTCCCGAAGGTGCCCAGCGGAGGTCATGCGGAGGCACCCCAGGCATGGATGGGGGTCAGCGCGCACCCCTGGGCCCCCACCAGGCCTCCGTGGATTCCCCAGATGCTGTTCATTTTCTGGTATGGGCAAATCTGGGGACTCCTGCAACGTTCCAGGGAGAATCCAGCTGGTCGTGGTTGTCGGAGGGGGCAGTGCCCGTGCTGGGCTCTGCACCCGGCCCGCCCTGAGGTTTTCCTTTTGGGATCACACCTGTAGCGCTGGGAGGCTACTCCTAGCTTGGTATTCAGGGAACTCTCCTAAAAGTGCTTGTGTGGGGGAACCATGCGGTGCAGGGGACGGAATCCAGGGCTTCTATGTGCAAAGCACAGCATGTGCCAGGCCGTGAATCCACCTCTCGTGAGCTCCTTGCCTTTGGCTATACACAACAGTGCTCAAGGCTTGCTCTGGGTCTTGGCTCAGGAATCACACCTGATGGGGTTTGGGGAACCATATATAGTGCCAGAGATGGAACCCAAGTCAACTGGGTGCAAGGCCAGCACCCTCCCTGCAGTCCTACACCCTCCCTCTGTCCAGCCGAGCCCTGATTTCTCCCTGAAGGGCCTCGACAGCCCTCCCCGCCCTCCCCTCTGCTCCTCCTTCCTCCCCTGCCTTCCCCCAGCTCAGCCCCAGCAGGAAACAGCTGCTTCCCGAGCCTGCATCCTGCGGCCATGGCAGACCTTGGAGGAGGCAATGCCAGCCCTGCTGGTGGCCGGGCCTTACTCTGGGCACCCATAATCCACACGCCGTCCACTCGCCCATCTGTCCACCCTCCCACGGGTGCTGGTCTCACCCACCCTCCATCCACGCATCCACTCATCAGCTCTTTCACTCACTCATTCTACTAGTTTAGCCTACTAGTTCCCTTCCTCCAGGCAACTCCAGAATGTGGAGTGACCGTGTCTGCCTTGATGTCCCCTGACTGGGGCCTGAGTGGGCCTAAAGGTGGGGGCTCCCTGGGGACCCCCAGCACCTGTGTGCAGTGGGTGCTGAGAAATCAGTCTCTTTCCTCTCGTCCAAACCCAGGGCCACAGAAGTCCCTGGATGGGGGATTTGAGGTGCCCTGGGCAGATCTGAAGGAGTTTCCACGGCAGCCCCCAGTGAATGAATTGACCCTCCCTGAGACCATGGGGGCCCTGCAATTCCCAACAGGCTGGAGCAGCTTTACCCCAAGTATGACCTTATGTCTCTCTGGGCATGGGACCCCCCCCCAGTGCTGAGGCTACAGGGTTGGGGTCTGGAAGGCCCCCTAGGAACACAAGTGCTTAGTGGAACACCAGAGGCTGGGATCAAACTTGGGGCCTCGGGTATGGGCTGGAAGGTCAAAGGCCAAGTTCTGAGAACCCCCATCTCAAACACCCACTGCTCCCCATGTTTTGGTTTTTGGGGTGTGGCCAATGTCTGGCCACAAAAAAGATGCGGGTGTGGTTCGGAGTCTGAATTCTAGCTGGGAAGAGTGGGGAGAAGGGAAGGAGGGAGAGGAGGGAGGAGGGAGGAAGAGGGGAAGGGGAAGAGGGAGGAGGGAGAGGAAGAAAGGGAGACCGCAGGTCAGAGGAATGTGCCCGGAAGTGCTTGAATGTGACTAAAGGAGCAGAGTGAAAGAGTGAATGGGGGGGGGGGTGCTCTGGAAGTATGGGAAGAGGTAAAGGGGCCCATCAGTGCTGTTGGGTTAAGTGTCACTCTTGGAGTCTCTGGGGGGACAGGCGGGAGCCAGTGGGGGCAGGGCAGGCCCCACTGTCCTCAGCAGCTGCTGGGAAGAAGGGCGGAAGCATTTTTGTCAGTGGGTTTCCTCCAGGGGCAGGAACAATCCCCCCATTCTCTGTCCCAGCTGAGCACCTTGTGGGGTGGGTGTGCGGCCCACTGGAGCCAAGGATGGTGCAGGGAACCAGGCCCAGTAGGCCGTGGGCAGTGGGCACAGAAAGCAGAGGCCGGGTGCGGGGTCTGGGCGGCATCGGGGTGCGTCAGTCTGGGTCAGGGCTTGGCTCCCTTCTGGGCCCGCGGCTGCTGAGTTCCCAGAGCACAGGGAAGGGGGGCTGAAGGGTGCTTCTCAGCAGCCCCTCACCCCAAGCCCCCACCCCAAGGTGTCAGTTGGGACACACAGCTTCCTGAGCTGGGACTCAGGAAGGGGCAGACCTGGTCCTGGCACTGTGGACTTCCTGCCGATATCCTGGATCCCCCGAGGGTCTCAGGTGGCCCCAGCAGCCACCTCCTTGCTGTCCCTGCAGCCTAACTCACGTCCCGAGGAGACCTGAGACTGGTTTCCTCTAAGTTTATTGCAACTGCTGAACGATGAACAATGCCTACAACTCCTCAGAGCCCCCAAACCACCCAACAAACCAAAAACACCCCAAACTTCCACTTCAAAACATCACAAATTCCTTCTAGGTTTTCTCAAGGACCCCGAATGCTCCAGTTCCTGGATGATCCCAGGGGTGGAAACCAGCCAGAGTGGTGAGCACCCGAAGGCGAGCAGTACTGCTGGATGCCTGCCATCCTCGAGGAAGAGTCTGGAACTAGAAGGACAAGAGAGACGTGACTGGGACCACGCCCCGCACTTGCCCTGCTGTCTCTGGGCCTTTGGCCGAGAGCGCGTGTCCAGGTGCTGGCAAATTGGCAGCTCAGAGCAGGGAGTCCCAGGAAGGGGGGCAGAGCCACACCCCGGGGTTCCTAGAGCAGCTGACGGAGAGTAGAGAAAGGTCAGGATGAACCACGAGGACCCAGTGAACAGAGAAGCAGAGCCAGGGCTCACGGTGGCTCACCTGCAAGGATCTGGTTCCTCACAGCCCCAAGCCCGAGGCAACCAAGGGAGGCCCCCGAGCCTGCGGGACAGACCAGACAGACGTGAGGATTCAGGGAACAGGACTCCTGGAACCACTAGTGGGGGGAGCGCATCTGCTGGGCTCCCCAGGAGGAGGGGCAGGAACCCTGTTTCCCAGGTTTTAGCACCACCTGGAAACTCAGTCTGTGCCGTGGGGTGCTGAAAGGTGCCGGGAGCTGGTGGGAAAAGAGCCAGCAGCAGTGAAAACAAGTGTCTGCAGAAAAAGAGGCGTCCCGAGGCGCAACCTGCCGCCTGAGTGAGCTTTCCTGGGGGTTCTGGTGGCACACACAACCTGGGGTGCTGCCCTCTGGGAGTCGGTGCAAAGATGCCACTGCACAGACAGACAACCCTGGGCGCCCCTCCATCGAGGACCCTGTTGGCTGGCACCCCTGGGCATACCCTGGGTAAGAGTCAGCGAGGGATGTGAGAGACTCGAGAGATGCAAGCGCCCCAAGGCTGGAGCTGCCAACAGGACCCTCCGGGCCGAGGGCACCAGCATGGCAGAGGGGCAGGAGAGAAGCGGACGGAGATGGCACACTCTGGTGAGAAAGAAAAGCCAGTGGCGACTCGGCAGCTGCAGACGTTGGGGTACACACCAAACCGTTAGTGGGCCTGGCTCCAGGGCGGCTCCGGCGATGTAAAGTAGCAGCTGCTTCCACTTGTTCTCACCACGGCTCACCTACAGAAGAGGCAGTGGGTCAATGCGAGCATCGGTGAGGGGAGGCAAAGGCCAAGGTGGAGCACAGGGGGAGCATGGCGGCCCAGGGAGGGGAGCAGGGCTGCGGGGGTGGAGGCCTCCATACCTACTTGTTGGCCCGCTTATGCCTGTACATCTGCATCATCCGCTGGCGGAACACGTCGAATGAGTCTTCCGGGTGCTCCTGGCCCTCGGCACCCAAGCCTGCTCCTTCCGAGGCCGTTCCCCTAAGGGGCCAAATGGAGAGTTGGCCAGGGCAGGATGGGAGGACAGAAGGAACTGGGAGTCAGGAACGGGGGCCAGGCACTCACCTCCGGGCACTCAGCCCAGCACTGCGGCGAGGCTCAGTTCTACTGAAATGCCCGCGGGAGTCTTTGGGGGCTGGCACCAACCTGACTAAGTGCCCCAGAGTTCCAGACACAAGAGTAAGGCTCTGGGTGGAGCCCTCACCCACCCATGGAGGCACCCTAGGGCGGCAGCCGGCTGCAGGTGCTCTCAGACCTACATGGCCTAGTGACCCTTTCAGGGGAAAAAAGTTACAGAGCGGCCCCTCTGAGAACACCTCCTTCGAGAGAAGCCTCAGAGCCCCTGCTAACTGCATGCGAGCCCCAGCTGTCCCCCTAGTTCATGTGAGCACCCTGGGAGGCCCAGGGCTCCCCAAGCAGTGGCAGCTGCCCCTCCCGCAGGGAACCCCACAGCCATGTAGAGTCAGTTGAGTGCCCACTGCCCCGAGTCTGCGTACACGCTGACGGGCTCCCGGATGCCCTCGCCGCAGGAGCCCAGGCCATGGCCCTCCTGCCAGCCCATCTTCTGCAGCATCTGGAAGCCCAGGTTCTTGTCTGTCAGCTTCTGCTGGGCAAAGTCCAGGGCCTTGGGTTTCTGGAAGAGAGCAGTGGGGTCCATGCAATGCACCTTGCCCACCCACCATATTGCTCTCTAACTCTGCTCACGCTGGGCCCTGCTCACAGCTGAGGTGTCCCTGCCACAGCACTCGAGGGCTGGGACCAGATCCCAGGCTGCGACCTTGTCCTTGGCCAGGCCACTACCCTCTGCTTACTCAACCATGGGAGGAACTCTGTCCCACTGTGCTCTGGATAATCAGGATTAGGACCCTGGCCAGCTCACCTTCTTCTTGGATATGGGCCGGCCTCGAGGCCTGTCATAGGCGATACGAACAGGTTCGTGAACTGGAAGACAAGAGCATGTACATGTCCCCATAAGCACTTCTCCCAGAGACTTACAGGGGTGCAGGTGGCTGTTTGGGTAAAGTCGGCAGTACACATAGGAATGCTGAGGCCAAGCATGTGGGGTGATACTTGAATTCCCCAATGCTGGGCACATGGATCTTAGCCCCCAAGGCCTGCAGGAGCCACTTAACTCGGACAAAACTATGAGCAAGGCTAGAACACAACAACACTTCCTTCCCCAACTGAAACGCACATAGAGGGGCAAGAGCGGTGGCACAAGCGGTAAGGCATCTGCCTTGTGTGTGGTTCGATCTCCCATGTCCCATATGGTCCCCCAAGCCAGGAGCGATTTCTTTTTTCTTTTTTTTTTAGTTTTTGGGCCACACCCGGCATTGCTCAGGGGTTACTCCTGGCTGTCTGCTCAGAAATAGCTCCTGACAGGCACGAGGGACCATATGGGACACTGGGATTTGAACCAGCCACCTTTGGTCCTGGATCGGCTGCTTGCAAGGCAAACGCTGCTGTGCTATCTCTCTGGGCCCCCAGGAGCGATTTCTTAGCGCATAGCCAGGACTGAGTGTTACCAGGTGTGGCCCCCAAAACAAAAATAAATAAATAAATAAATAAATAAAATAAAATGCACATAGAACTTTTCAATTGAAAAAAAAAAAGCACTGGGGCTGGAAAGATGGCATGGAGATAAGGCCTTGCAATCAGAAGGTCGGTGGTTCGAATCCTGGCATCCCATAGGGTCCCCTGAACCTGCCAGGAGCAATTTCTGAGCATAGAGCCAGGAGGAACCCCTGAGCACTGCCGGGTGGGACCCAAAAACTGAAAAAGAAAGGAAGGAAGGAAGGAAGGAAGGAAGGAAGGAAGGAAGGAAGGAAGGAAGGAAGGAAGGAAGGAAGGAAGGAAGGAAGGAAGGAAGGGAAAGAAAGAAATCACTGTGGAGGACCAGGAAGGAAGGAAGGAAGGAAGGAAGGAAGGAAGGAAGGAAGGAAGGAAGGAAGGAAGGAAGGGAGGGAGGGAGGGAGGGAGGGAGGGAGGGAGGGAGGGAGGGAGGGAAAGAAAGAAAGCACTGTGGAGGATCAGAGTGCTAGTATAGTGGAGAGGGCATTTGTCTTTCAGGTGACCAACCCAGATCCCTGGCATCCAATTAGGCCTCCCGAGCCTGCCAGGAGTAATTTCTGAGCACAGAGACAGAAATAACCCAAATGCTGTCCCTCTGCAAAAGAATGCATTGAGGGGTTGGAGAGATAATACAGCAGGGATGATGCTGTCTTGCTTGAAGAAGACTCGGATTCAATTCCCAGCATCTCACATGGTCCTTGAGCCCTATCAGGAATGAGTTTCGGGCTCAGAGCCAGGAGAAACCCTGAGCACCACTGAATGTGAGCACCTACTGAAAGGCCCCGGCAGCAGCCTCGAGCGTGTGGAAGGCAGCGCTTCTGGACCAGGCAGACCGGAGGGCTGGTGGTGTGGAAGTCCCGCACTCAGCTGGGCACTCACCTTGGGGCTCCTGGACCAGACACAGCCTCTTGGGAGCTGGAATCATGCCGACCTTCAGGGACTTGCTGCTGACTCTCTTCCGGGGGAAGCAGGCCCCTGCCGCGGCCTGGGACTGTACTGCGGAACCCACTGGGCCATCATCAGGCACCTCACCCGGGAGGCCATCAGTAGGCGGGTTGTCCTCAAGGACCTCCAGCTTGGCAGCTCCTTCTGCTGGCCTGGAGGCACCTCCCTCACCCTCCTCCTTGTCCTCCTTCTCTTCCTCCTCTACTTCCTCCTCCTCCTCAGGCATGGGCTCTGGACTCTCCAGTTCAGCTTCTGGTTGTGGGGGCGCATCCACAGATTCGCCATCCCGCTTCCCAGGGCCGAGGGCACTCCCTGGTCCATCTGTCTGCTGGCGAGCATGGGGACTCTGAGGAGCCTCGGGGAAGCGAATCGAGGGGCAAAGCTCAAAGACTTTCTTGCGGTAGAATTTGAAAGCCGAGCTGTTTCGGTCATGGAGAAACCTGGGGAGAGAAAGAATGAGACCAGTTGACGTGGCCTCCTGTGGGAGAGAGACCCAGTGACGGGACCTCCAGCTCTTGCAAGTGCACCTAAGTTTCAGGAGCATTAATAAGGTCACAGACGGGCCTGGAGAGATAGCACAGCAGCGTTGGCCTTGCAAGCAGCCGATCCAGGACCAAAGGTGGTTGGTTCGAATCCCGGTCCCCCGTGCCTGCCAGGAGCTATTTCTGAGCAGACAGCCAGGAGTAACCCCTGAGCAATGCCGGGTGTGGCCCAAAAACCAAAAAAAAAAATAAGGTCACAGACAAGCCAGGACAGAAGAGACTGAAGGGGGGCAGGGTGGAAGAACTAGCAGTAGGGGACCCTGGGCTGGCAGCCTGCCTCAAGGGTGCTGGCTGGGGTGAGACAGGGATATCAGGTCTCCCAGAGCACAAGAGACAGTGCCCACAAGGGAACCAGTGCCCACTAATGGCACATTCGGCCCATAACGCCGGCCCCAGGGCAGTGCCACTGCCATGCAGGTCTGCATGGGAGACTATAGCATTCTTAGAACATGCTCCAGGAAAAAAAAGAAAAAGAAAAAAAAAGAACATGCTCCAGGGGGGTGGCACAGGTAGGAAAGAATCTCTGGGCAGAGAGAGCAGGAGAAAGGCTGCAGGCGATATCCTGGCAGACCATGCTGGAAGAACCTGTCAGGGGCTGGCGCTGAGAGCATGGGCCCCAGGGAGAGATTGAGCGCCAGGCCTCTGCGTTGGCTGGAAGGACCCAGAAAGCAGGCATGTGTTGCAAAGAGCCAGCTTTCCGTTCCAGGAGAAACAGGAGGAAACCTGAGTGTGAGATTGTTGCAGGTGCTGGGAGAGAAAAGTGAGAAATGTACTGCGGGCGGCATGTGCCTCACAGAAGGTGGCGCAGAGTGAAAGAGAAGGGACACGAGGGGGAGCAGGCACAGCGGCACCACAGATGACAGCGCTGACCAACCCAACAGGGAGGGTAGGAGGCAGCTCAAAACTGGATCACATGCTGGATATACACAGGGTGACTGGCTCGACCCCAACATACCAGATGTTACCCTGGTGGCCCCCAAGACCACTAGGGAGTCTTAAAAACAAAAACCCGGGGCCAGAGAGATAGCATGGCGGTAAGGCGTTTGCCTTTCATGCAGGAGGTCATCGGTTCGAATCCCGGTGTCCCATATGGTCCCCCATGCCTGCCAGGAGCAATTTCTGAGCATGGAGCCAGGAATAACCCCTGAGCACTGCCGGGTGTGACCCAAAAACCACACAAAACAAAAACAAACAAACAAAAAAAAAACCCAACACCAAAGCAATCAACAAACCAAAAGGAAGAGCTTCTAGAAACTGAGAAAAATGCCAGATCATGTGCCATAGGCCCAGGAACAGTGAAAAGGCTGAGAAAACCCGCCAACCCCTGAAGGCCACGTGGGAATACAGGACCAGCCAAGGCAGAGAGAAAACTTTTGAGGCTAGAGGGATCTTAGGGTTGGGGCATGGGCACTGCATGGGGAAGATCTGGCTTCCACCCAAGCATGTGGCACCCCACCTGCTGTCAGGAGCCCCAACATACCACCAGGTACAACCTGAAGACAAAACCAAGAAAGGGACTGGCTTCGGAGAGAAAAGTCAAATCTCACATCTGAGGATTTACTCCGAGAAGGTAGACAGGCCCGAGGCTGGAGAGAGCTGGAGAGAGGGTGTGTTCTGCGTGGGGCTGATCAGGGTTTGAACCCTGATGCCCTATGGGGGTCCCTCACGTCCTCTGGGAGTGATTTATTTATTATTATTTTTTTCAAATATGGAACGTGTCACGAGTTTGCGTGTCATTCTTGCATAGGGGCCATGTTAATCTTCTCTGTATCGTTCCAATTTTAGTATATGTGCTACCAAAGTGAGCACCTTGGAGAGTGATTTATGAGTGTAAAGCCAAGTTTAGGCTCTCGGCACTGCTAGACGTGGCCAAAATTCAGACAAAAGTTAACACAGACAGGTTGGCAAGCAGTGCTGGCTTGACCCTACAATACATGGACTCCAACTCTCTGTCGGTCTCTAGCTTAGAGGGTTCCCCCTCCACACCCCCAAACTCTTCCCGGAAGGCCCTACTGAGCACAGCGCATGTGCAGCCATGACCTAGAGGCCCTGGTGTCCGGAGAGGCTCATACCTACCAGAGGTCAGGGTTGTCGGTGCTATTTTCTATGCTGAACTGTTCGATCTCTGGTCCCACCTGAGCCACAAACTCGGCCAGTTTCTCTGCAGTCTCCATTGTCTTTGTGTCAACTACAAGACAGGAAGAATCAGGTCCTTGCTGCTGTTAGTCCACATCCAGGGACATGTGACTAACGGCCAAGATGCTCCAAGGGTCCCTTTGCCCCGCAGCCTCGCTATGGCTGCAGCTCTGGCCCCACTCAAACCTACAGCAATTCCACACCCCTCCCAGGAATGTGCCTGCCCGAGGGGACAAAACCTAGTCACTAGACTGGGGTGGGGTTCTGCCCAAGAGGAGCTTGGGGCCTGAGAGCACCACCAAGGCCTCCTGCAGCCCCCACTGTTCTCTCAGGGCCAAGTGAGGCCCATTCTGTCCCTGCAGAAGAGAGTCCAAAAGAAAGGCAGGGGATGGGTGAAGAATGTGCAGGGCAGCTGACCCTGAGGACGGAATGGATGGCAAGGGGTGGAGGCAGCCTGAGGAGATGGAGTGGGACATGGGTCCTTGTGCTCAGGTTCCAGCACAGCGTTGCAGGGACAAGCCAAATGCCTGGGCAGTGGCATGAAGCAGCTTGAACCCAGGATGGTTCAACCACTCCTTCCTCCAATCTGTCCCCCTGGAAGCAAGTTGGCACAGTGCCTCTACATGTGCCCAGCAGGCCAGCTGCTCACGGGGACTGCCCGGAAGGAGAGCGAGGCCAGGACTCACCATCTGAAGACTTGCAAGGAGAGGAAGCCTTTGGGTCATAAGAGATGGCTGTTCCTACTGAGGCTGCAGGGCTAAGGTTCAGAGCAGGGCTGGCTGGGCCAGGGGGACAGGTCTTGGCAGCAATGCTTCTGTCCAGCAGTCGCAGCTTCCCACGCAGGGCACCTGGGGCCTGCTGGCCATGGTGCTTCAGTCTGGTGCCCGAGGAGAGGAGGGTCTGGGTTCCAGTGCTCACCCTCCGTGCCTTCCAGCCCCTGAGCCTCTGCGCACGCAGGAGTGGGCACCGCCGCCCTGGAAGGATCCTCTTCTTGAGGCCCCGGACTGCCCGGGCATACAGCATAGCTCGGACGGCACACTCTGCCGCCAGTGGTTTCCCGTCCGCTCCCACCAAGGTCTGGCTCTGCCGCTGCATCTCGGCCAGCTTCAGCTTATAGTACTTGTACTCTAGGCTGCGGTCATCGGACAGAAACCTAGACAGCAGGAACACAGCAAACAGTACTAAAGCATCATCGCTTCCATGAGCGAGTCTCTGCAGCTCTGCCTGACTGAGAAGCCCTTCCTGGCTGGACCAATGGCTCTGCTGGGCACCTGACTCCAATGGCCAGCTCCCCTCTGCCCAGCAGACGTGCAGGATGGGACACTGACAACATAGAGCAGGTGTCATTTCTGGGCCCCACTGAGCCACTTGGCATCACCAGGATTCCAAGAGTGCTGAGAAGACCGCGCCATCGAAGTAGCACTGCAGGGGAGGCCGCATGTGGACCAGTCTCAGGCTTCTGCAGTCAGGCTGTTAGGCGCCTGGTGGGGCTCAGCCTGGTCCCAGGGCTGGATGACAGTGGCCAGCAGATGGCGCAGCCCTGCCTCTTCTTGACTTGGCACCACTCTTGCTGGATGCCAGTCAGAGCCCAGCTGCCCTGGCTCTGCTAAGGATGCCAGTCACGCCTCCTCTGTTCCTCTCCCCTAGTTCCCACGAACCTGTCAGCAGGAGCAGAGACCACAGCTGAGGAAGCAGACCTGGCCTCATGCCCAGCACAGTCCCCCTTGGCCCGGGTTACCTAAGCTTTCCCAGACTTGCTCTCTGCACTGGGGGTGCAAGATGGACAATGACATGCTACTTCATCATGTTGCTGGAAGACCCTGGTGATGCTTTGAGCAAAAGGAAAGGCTCTAGAAACTGAGAGTAGCACCTCACTGCAGTCTGTCCACATGGCTCATTGGGCTCCAAATCTTGACCTTTCTTACACACACACACACACACACACACACACACACACACACACCTTTAAACAGTTTGATTACAAATATGATTGTAGTTGGGTTTCAGTCATGCAAAGAACAACACCCTTCACCAGTACAACATTCCCATCACCAATGTCACAGATCTCCCTCCTCCCCACCCCACCTATGCCTGTACTCTAGACAGGCTTCTACTTCCCTCGTTCATTCACATTGTTATAATAGTTCTCAATGTAGTTCCTTCTCTAACAATACTCATCACTCTTTGTGGTGAGCTTCATGTAGTGAGCTGGACCTTCCAGCCCTAAATCTTCACCTTTCCAAACAATCTTCACCAACCGCCCAATCTAGAGGTCCACCGAGTGGGCAATTCTGCTCATGCCTGAAGTGCAGATCTGTCTACTGTACCTGGCTACAGATTCTGGGATCAAGATTCCAAATTGGATGACTTAAGAATGTCCTGCTTGGGCCCGGAGAGATAGCACAGTGGTGTTTGCCTTGCAAGCAGCCAATCCAGGACCTAAGGTGGTTGGTTCGAATCCTGGTGTCCCATTTGGTCCCCCGTGCCTGCCAGGAGCTATTTCTGAGCAGATAGCCAGGAGTAACCCCTGAGCGCCGCCGGGTGTGACCCAAAAACCAAAAAAAAAAAAAAAAAAAAAAAACCCAAAAAACAAGAATGTCCTGCTTGAGGGGCCGGAGTGGTGGCACAAGCCGTAAGGCATCTGCCTTGTGTCTGCTAGTCTAGGAAGGACCTCGGTTCGATCCCCCGGCATCCCATATGGTCCCCCAAGCCAGAGGCAATATCTGAGTGCATAGCCAGGAATAACCCCTGAGCATCACCAGGTGTGGCCCAAAAAAACAAAAAACAAAACAAAAAAGGAATGTCCCACTTGGGGCTGGAGCGATAGCACAGTGGTAGACGGTATGCCTTGCACATGCACATGCACATGCACAGGATAGAAGGTGGTTCAAATCCCATTGGTCCCTCAGCCCTGCCAGGAGCTACTTGAGCGCAGAGCCAGGCCAGGAGTGACCCTGAGGGCCACCGGGTATGACCCCAAAACCCAACCAACCAACCCAAAAAGAATGTCCCACTATCAGGAATCTGAATCTGAATTGTCAACAGGAATCCTTGGTCTGAAGGAACATTTCGCAGCTCTTTCGGGGCAGCCTCTGCCTAGTGATCTTCCATTCCTGTTTGCCACTCCCTGACTTGCAGCTCTGAGCAGCAGCAACAGCTTTTCCTAGTGGAGAGGCAGCCCAGGGCCATTTCGAGTAGAGTGGGCATCTCATGCCATCCTCAGCATCCTCTCCTCACCTCCTCCTCTGGGTTCCTCGCAGAGGAGCCAGGGTTTCACTGGACCACCTGCAGGCAAAGCCGGTGTCCAGTGGTTGGGCAATCTCTCTGCGTTTCACTCTTCTTTCTTGGTAGTTTCCTTACTTTGCTTTCCTGAACATGTCATTTTGCCTCCCCCACCCCCACAGTAATTTGGAAGTCAGACACTCCTGTATTTTAGACTAGATGACTGTGGGGACCACACTCAGCCAGGCTGGGGCATTCATCCTAATGATGTGCCCCTAGCAGAACAGCCTCACAATTCAGTGCTGGGCCCAATGCTGTTGGAGGTTGCCAGGTTCTACCTGGCAGTGATGAATGAACCATGAAGAGGCAGGAATCAAACTCCAGAGCTTACACACTACACAACTTACACACTCCAGGCCGTGATATTATTCACAACGAAGAAGACTGAGGAAGAGCCAGGAGCATTCACTTCAACACTTACCTGGGTAAGGTGTGACCTGTGAATGTGGCCACTGATCACCAGGACAGAAATAGTGAAACCCCGATCTAATCAACAGCACACACTGTGCTTAGTGTGGAGGGAGAGCACCTTTGTTTCCTACCTGTTTCCCTTCAAAGAGCCATATTCCTCTATGGTAATCAAAAACTCCACTTCTCACAAATTAACAAGACTGCTGCATCTCAGAGAGAACATGAAGCCGGACAGAGCCGTGAAAAACAGAATGACTCACGCCATGTTGAGGGGAAGGGATACAACACAGTACTTCAACACTTTCCCTGCACGTGTGAAACCCATCTGCAGCCCAAAATATACCAAAACAAATTCCAAATCCAGCAAGGGATGAACACTGAGTGACCCCCCCAAGCCCTGCTCCAGCCCAGTCAACAGGTTCACCCGAATTCGCCAAAACTGAACAAGCAGCTGGTCCAATGGCAGTGGTTTATCAGAACTTACTAATGTTAGTATCACAAAAGTTGGTATGATTTGACTGGCTTAGGGAAAAAAAAAACTGAGCATGCACTTCCCAGCTTCACTTCAGAGTAATAGGCCTCATCATCACATCATCACTACCGCAGGAAAAAGGAAAACCCAAAGTCTGCAGTGAGCACAAGTGGGAGCCGATCCTATTGGTGGACAGCGGAGGGCCCACAAGCTGCCCTTCCGGGAGAACAGAAGAAGTTCTGCTCTTCGTTTTTGTTCTTTCATTTTGGGGCCACGAACAGTGCTTAATCCTGGCTCTGTACTCAGAGATCACTCCTGGCGGTGCCTGCACAATGCCTCCCCTATGGTACCACTGTCTCTCTGACCTCTGTTTTCCACTTCTCTTATAAGAAGCAAGTAGTAGATTTCTGAGAAACTTTTTCAAAAGTTTCTAGATTCAGGGGCCAGAGCGATAGCACAGCACTAGGGCATTTGCCTTGCATGGGGCCGACCCAGGATGGACCCAGTTTGATCCCTGGCATCTCATAGAGTCCCCCAAGCCTGCCAGAAATGATATCTGAGCGCAGAGCCAGGAGTAACCTTTGAGCACTGCTGGGTGTGGCCCCCCCCCCAAAAAAAAGTTTCTAGATTCAAGTGAATAGGCACGAAGACCAAAGGGACAGCTAGCCAGCTAAATAAAAACAGGAGGCCACGAACAGACGCTGGGACATGAGGTTCTCTGTACGTGCCTCTCATTTCCCTGAGACAAGTCAGTACAGTGGGCAACTGCAGCTCTTCCTAGAACCCAGGGCATAGTTCAGTGGCAACAGCACTTGCTCTTTAAGGGTGAGGCCATGAGTAGAATTCCTGGAGTCACCCCCATGGGCTGAGCATGGTCTTAGGGGTTCTGCCGCACAACAGTGTGCAGTGTCTGCAGTGCTCAGCCAGGTGTGAGAATGTAAGCGCCAGAGAACAATTGTGAAAGCCGCTAAAAGTGTGCAACACTCCCCAAGTCTCAGTGCACAAGGACAGCAACCAGATGTGTAACTTCCTGCACCTTCCATAATCAAGCATGGATGAGGGTCCCCATATAGCAATAGCAAAGGGGAAGGGAACGGAAAGATAAGGACGATCGAGATCAAAAGGAAGATGGGGAGCTGGAGTGGTGGCACGAAGGGCTTAAGGCGTCTGCCTTGCACACGCTAGCCTAGAATGAACCTAGGTTAGATCCTGGGGCATCCCATATGGTCCCCCAAGCCAGGAGCAATTTCTGAGCACATAGCCAGGATTAACCCCTGAGCGTCACCGGGTGTGGCCCCAAAGCTAAAACACACACACACACACACACAAACAAAAAAGGAAGATGGTACTATGTAGGCAGGCCCACAGGGGGGCTGGGGCGGGCACCCAGGAGGACTGACACTCGCTCTAGCTCGCTGCACTAACCGACATCACGGCAGCCCAGAGCTCCCTGAGTACCACGTGGGTTCAAAGGGCTTACCTACCAGTAAGTGGGGTCCTCCTTGAGGAGAGCTCTCTCTCTGGGGGTCAGGCTGCCTTCAATGACGCGTGAGACCAGCTGGTCGATGGTGTCCACCACCTTGTGATCTGCTCGCTGGGGCACAGCTGTAACATAGGGGGCTGACCTGAGAATCAGGCAGTGCGATATGGGGCCTGAAAAACCAGGAGTCAGGACCCAGAATGGCACCTAACCGTCCAATTCCTCACTCGTCAGCCTGAAAGGAGAAGCGTGCTCTTCCACTGATCAAGGCACGGCCAGTCACAGACCTATAAATGTCACTTGACTCTGAAGCTCCAAGTCACACTCATGTGAGAAACCCAACACCATATATGGTGGTGGTCCTTGAGCACTACCAGTGTGGTTCCCCCTCTAAAAGAAAAAATCAGGGGCCGGAGAGATAGCATGGAGGTAAGGCGTTTGCCTTGCATGCAGAAGGATGGTGGTTCGAATCCCGGCATCCCATATGGTTCCCCGAGCCTGCCCTGGCAATTTCTGAGTGTAGAGCCAGGAGTAACCCCTGAGCGCTGCTGGGTGTGACCCAAAAAAAAAAAAAAAAAAAAAAGAATGTGCCAAAAATTGGTCCTCAGTTTTGACCCAAAAATTTTCCAAAGAATAGTTTCTTTATTAAAAAATTTTAGGGGGGCCCGGAGAGATAGCACAGCGGCGTTTGCCTTGCAAGCAGCCGATCCAGGACCAAAGGTGGTTGGTTCAAATCCCGGTGTCCCATATGGTCCCCTGTGCCTGCCAGGAGCTATTTCTGAGCAGACAGCCAGGAGTAACCCCCTGAGCATCGCCAGGTGTGGCCCAAAAACCAAAAAAAAAAAAAATTTAGGGGCTGGAGAGATAGCATGGAGGTAAGGCGTTTACCTTTCATGCAGAAGGTCATCAGTTCGAATCCCGGCATCCCATATGGTCCCCTGTGCCTGGCAGGAGCGATTTCTGAGTAAGGAGCCAGGAAAAAACCCTGAGCACTGCCCGGTGTGACCCAAAAACCACACACAAAAAAAATTTTTAAATATAGTACTGGGCAGCCCGGAGAGATAGCACAGCGGCATTTGCCTTGCAAGCAGCCAATCCAGGACCAAAGGTGGTTGGTTTGAATCCCGGTGTCCCATATGGTCCCCCGTGCCTGCCAGGAGCTATTTCTGAGCAGATAGCCAGGAGGAACCCCTGAGCACTGCCGGGTGTGACCCAAAAACCACACACACAAAAAATATTTAAAATATAGTACTGGGGCTAAAGAGATAGTAGCGCAGGGAGGGCATTAGTCTTGCATGCAGCAAGATTCCTAGCATCCCATATGGTCCCCAACCCCACCAGGAGTTATCCCTGAGCACAGAGCCGGGCATAAGCCCTGAGCATTGCTGATGTGGCCCAAAGAACTAAAAAGGGAAAAAAATACACTACCACTAATAAATTCAACCATAAACACCATCCCAGGATTTTGTTTTGTTGCAGTGCCAGGGATCAAACCCAAGGACTCACACATGCAAAGCAGATGCTGTCTGCTGAGCTACATCCCCACCCCTGCCAGCATTTCTCACATAATGTAAGAACACGAGGCAGGACACATGAGATGCTGGCGCCATCTACCGGCCACCCGGACACAAAAGCAAAGTTTTGCAATGCCAACAACAGGCAGGCAGCAAGAGGAGCCCGAGATAGGAGGGTGCTTGCCTTCCACGCAGCCAACCTGGGTCCTCTGAGCACCACCAGGAGTGATTCCTGAGCGCAGAGCCAGGAATAACCCGAGCATCACTGGGTGTGGCTCCAAAACAACCCCCCAAAACCATAATGACAATAACTAGAGCCATCTGACACTTTCCTTACCATCACTCAGACCACATGGCGCTGCGGACTGAGTTTCCTCACTTGTAGGAAGAAGAGTTTTCTCTTCCTCTTGAGGTGGCTGAGGCTCAGCCTTCTTGATCCGCAGCGGGCACCCACTGCTGATCAGCCAGGCCTTCAGGTGGTCGATGTACTCCCTCCCGAACAGAGTTGAGTCCTCAAAGTTTGGGAAGGCCGCTGGAGAGGGGGCTATGTCCTGGAGGCCCACAGCTTCTAAGATCTTCTCTTGCCGAAAAGACGAGGCCAAGGAGAAGGTCTGTCCCAGAAGGGCCAGAGATTTCCGACAGAGAGAATTGGTGGTCTCCAGGGCAACAGCCAAGTCCAGGGGGTTGCTGAGGGTCTTCATCTTGACACTCAGCTCGTAAGCGTTGCAGGCCATGAGCAAGGGCGTGATGCTCTTCAGCAGCCGGTCCTGGAGCCTCATGATGTACTTGTCAAAAGGCTTGATGATTTCGAAAAAGCAATTTTTGGTCTTCACAGCACCTTTGTCTAAAAGCATGTTTAAAAACTCGTTATCAACTCGAGGTGTTTTCAAAGCAGAGTGCTTTAAAAATTTGATAGTAAAAAAGCAAAAATCTCTGTGCTCGGGTTTCAAGGAGCATTTGAACGAGGCAAGCATTTTAGCACAGGTTTCAGTTTCAAGTTCAAAGAGAGTCTGGAAAAGCTGGGAAAATTTCACATCATCTTTTATGGTGTGGAAACCTGCCCATTTGATTATTTCTATTCCAAATCTTGAAAACACGTCGGACTTATCTATGAGGTCGAAGCTCATCTTTCTTCTAGGAAGCTGAATGTCCTTCAGGTGGAGGCCTAAAGGGATCTTCGGGGTGGGGAACTGGATGTCTTCAGTCCCTGGGTCTGTCCCCAGGGTCACATCAGGACCAGGGTTACTTTTCTGGATCTGGTTTGTGCCCTGAGTTTTAGGGGTCATTCGATTCACCACGGGTATCTTTTTCATGCTCATATTTCTCAGTGTGACAAGTTGCCCAACCCCCACTTTCGGGGTGAGCAGGCCCTGAGTCTCCCCCTTTCCTAGGAGGCCACCTTCCTGGTCAACAATTTTGAGACCCCGGCCTGCGGCCCTGAGCACAGAATTGGCCTCCCCTTGGCGGTCCGCATCATAATCTCGACCCTCCTTCTCCAGACACTCTTTCTCAATTAGTCGGGAGGAGCCAAAATCCCCCAGTAGGGCCGAAGGACCAAGATTATACTCCTGTGCCCAAGAGGATTCTTGAGAAATGGGGTGGCCAAAGTCTTGCTCCCAGGAGCCACGGAGTGCAAATTTCCAGTCCTGAGAGCGGAAATGTCCCAATTTCCGGTGGCCAAAGATTTGGTCTCGGGAGTCAGGGTGGGAGAATTCCAGATCCCGGCCACATTCTTTTCGGAAGTAATTGTCGTCACTTACAGAAGGGTTGCTTGATCTGAAGGAAGGTCCTGGAAAGACATCACCTCTCCCAGAGTCTCGAGGGCGAGTTGCCGCGCCACTGAGAGAGTATCGGCTGTCGCCAGGAATATCCTCATACACATCTGCTCTGGCTCTTGGGACTGTCCTGAGAAGGTCTGAAATAAATGATCCAAAGGAAACGCAGAGATCAGAGGCTGTGTAAATGGATAGTCCTTGAACCCCAGTGAGCAGGAGTGTTTAATCTGCTTGAATGCATTTTATAAATTCATCTGTGTTGCCAACATTTGAAATTCATATGGTTTCACTTAATATCATAGAAACCAAAAGCCGACATGCGTTGGCCGAGATCAACCAAACGAAGCAGCCCTGCTCCCACGTGGCTCTGAGCTGCTATTCACACACCCTCTCTTAGACCCAGGGAAGGATGTCAGTCTGATTCACAAATAACCTAGGTGGCATGACTGCAACTGGAACACTTGTGTTTCTAACTCTCATGGCCATGGAATCAGTGGACACACACACCTAACCGCATGGTTCCTTGGGAGGCCTGCTGGGTCAACCAATGCTCTGAAACAACCGAGATGGAGGGCAGGGGAGGGAACTGAAGGGGCTGGCACATATGGTCTAGGAGGCCTGCATTCAACGGGCCCTGGGCCTGCGTATTCCCCTGGGTTCCACCAGGTATGGCCCCAAACCTAAACCAGTAAAACAAGTGAGATGGAAGCAAAAAGGAGGAGGGAAGGGAGAGGAGATTGAGAGGCCCTGAAGGAAAGAGAAAGTGTGAACCTCTGTATTCCTCTGTAGGGAGGAAGGAAAAACAGGCCCCTGGACTTGTTCCTTCCTGCTCAGCCTCACCAGCTGCCAGCAACACTAGCACAGTGCAGACTCAAGACAGGGGGCCTCAGGGAGACTTTGAATGAGGCCTCCAAACCAAGGCCTATCTGCTCATCAAACATGGTAAGAAAAAGTGAGGTGCACAAGGAGGTACCTTGCCCAGAGGCCACAGGAATCCAGAGCCATTGCCAAGGTAGCTTACGTGCTCAAGAAGAACTTACTGAACACCCACAGTGTGCGGGCACTGCTCCAGGGGAGGAGACAGCACAGTCCCTGCACTTCCTGGGCCTGTTAGTTGCCAACAACAAGCTCAGTCTTCAAAGTTTGAGAAGCGCCAATACCATGGGCAAAGCTGTCCAGGTCAGGGTGGCCAAGATGGGCAGTGCTGCTGGTGGAGGCCTGCTGTGCAGGGTGGGGTGGGGGGCAATCTAGAGTTAGTGGAGGGCAGAAGATGGAGCCATCAGGGGGAACCATCGGGAGACTGACGTGCTAAATGAAAATAAAGAACGAAGTAGTAAGAAGGTAGCACCTGGGGGCCAGAGAGATAGCATGGAGGTAGGGTGTTTGCCTTGCATGCAGAAGGTCAGTGGTTCGAATCCCAGCATCCCATACGGTCTCCCAAGCCTGCCTGGAGCGATTTCTGAGCATAGAGCCAGGAGGAACCCCTGAGCGCTGCCCAGTGTGACCCAAAAACCAAAAAAAAAAAAAAAAAGAAAGAAAGAAAAAAGAAGGTAGCACCTAAATTCTACTACAGTCCCTCAGATCCCAGAAACTTAATGAACTAGAAATGGAGCCTGGCCAGCAGGATTCAAAGGTCCCAGTGGGTAAGGTGTTTGCCATGCATGGAAAACTTCCTCTTAAATAAGGAACAGAAGAGCAAAAGGGGCGGGCAGTTAGCCCAAGGCACAGAAATCCTCCTGGACCAGCTCTCAGCGCTGGCCATGCCATACTCACTCTCCATCTCCCAAAACCAAGCACCTTCATTTACCTTGAGCTTGAAATGAGAGAGTGTCACCCACAGCCTCCCCAGTGGGGTCCATGTGGTACCGGTCAGCTTTCTCTTGCAGCACAGCACCTAAGGTCTCCTGAGCAATTCGCCTTGCTGCCATGTTTCTCCAACCTGCAGTGAAAGCGCAAAGGTCACTGAGACCAAACAGCTGATGCTCCCAGATCCCAAGTGTCACTGAAAACTCCAAGCATGGAAGCAGTAACCCAGCATCCAGCCTGGAACTACAGAAGGGGTCCAGACCTTAGAGAGTTTTCCCCTCAAGAAGTTCTCAGGTGGGGTGAGCCATCCCAGGCTTGATTCCCAGCACCACACATGATGCCCCCTGTCTTTTCAGGAGTGATCCTTGAGCGCAGAGCCAGGAGAAAGCCCTGGGTACCTCTGGGTGTGGCTCAAAAGCCAAAAGAATAAAGTTCCCGGGCCTGGAGAACTTACTTAAAGGGCTGGAGGTCACGCTTTGCATGCTGGAGACCTGGGTTTCATCCCCAGAATTGCATGGTCCCAACATTACTAGAAACAATCTGAGCACCACCTGTGTATACCCTGCCCCTCTAAAAAAAAGTTCACTGGTTCCCAGCACTGCCAGGGATAGCTGTGGTAGCCCCTGAGAACCATGGGGCTCATACAATGAATCATCAGGTTCCCTTGAGCACTTTTTTTTTTTTTTTTTTTGGTTTTTGGGTCAACACCCACCAGTGCTCAGGGGTTCCTCCTGGCTCTACGCTCAGAAATCACTCCTGGCAGGCTCAGAGGACCATATGGGACGCCAGGATTCGAACCAATGACCTTCTGCATGCAAGGCAAACACCTTACCTCCATGCTATCTCTCCGGCCAACCTTGAGCACTTCTTGAGAGAACCCCCCCCCCAAAGAAGCTCACAGGTAGACTGTATCCCTGAAACTGTTTTATTGGGGGGATAATACCCCTGAAATTGTATGTCTATTTATTTTGGTTTATAATCTGGGGTGCTCAGAGATGACTCCTGGAGTCAGCCAGGTGCAAAGAAAGAGCCTGCTTTGCTCCCTCCCAACTTAAGTATAAAAGAAGCTCAAGGGCCGGAGCCATGGCGCAAGCAGTAGGGCCATATGGTACCCTGAGCCAGTCAGGAGCGATTTCTCAGTGCAGAGCCAGGAGTAACCCGAGCGCCCACAGGTGTGACCCCAAAACCAAAATAAATAAATAAAGAAGCTCAGGGGGGCTAGCACAGGAGAGATACTACATTACATTTAAATGCAGCAGACCCAGGACAACCCTGATTCGATCCCTAGCATTCCACATGGTCCCACTAGCCTGACAGGCTCGACTTCTGAGTGCAGAGTGCTGCCAGGTGTGGCCCCCCCCAAAAAAAAACAAAAAAGGGCCCAGAGAGATAGCACAGCGGTGTTTGCCTTGCAAACAGCCAATCCAGGACCAAAGGTGGTTGGTTTGAATCCCGGTGTCCCATATGCTCCCCCGTGCCTGCCAGGAGCTATTTCTGAGCAGACAGCCAGAAGTAACCCCTGAGCACCGCCGGGTATGACCCAAAAACCAAAAACCAAAACCAAAAACAACAACAAACAAACAAAAAGCAGCAGCAGCTCAGGGGTCTGTGGTCTGTGCCGGATGAGGAGAAATATGAACTACAACCACTGACTTGCCCCTCTCTTGCCTACTTGGTTACAATCCCTTAAAAAGATTAAAACAATGGGCCGGCGCGGTGGCGCTAGAGGTAAGGTGTCTCTGCTTTGCCAATGCTAGCCTAGGACGGACCGAGGTTCGATCTCCCGGTGTCCCATATGGTCCCCCAAGCCAGGAGCGACTTCTGAGCGCATAGCCAGGAAAGTCACCGGGTGTGGCCCAAAATCCAAAAAAACAAACAAAAACATATTCCCAAACCTAACTCTGGGCTATGGATCTGATTTTCAGGAAGAGCCACTCAGCACCCTTACCCCACCGTTCTCAAAATCTTTCTTTCAGGGAACAAACAAACAGCACCTTATAATTGCACTGAAGACGACTACTCTGAACCTCCCCTTTCACACAAGAGTACCACAGGGGGCGGAATCAACCGCTTTGGGAAAGTCTTCAAAGGTGATGCTCCAGAGCCAGCTTTGGCAGAGTCCTGAGAACACACTACAGGATGCACCCCGCTCCCTGGGGAAAACAAAAAACAAAAAACAAAAATAATGCTACTCCATAAATGCAGTAGTAGGGTCCCAGCTGGCAACTGAAGATAACAGTGTCAGAGAACCAACAACCCCGCTCCCAAGCAAAGGCGGACACGTGACTGTGACTGTTCCTCCTCCAGGCACCGCTTTCAAAGGGGTGGGAGGGAGACTTGTGCTGGGAAAGGCGGGGGCACTGGGAGGGTGGCAAGAAGGACTCCCCATGCCACTCAAGGCCACTACTCAAGACCCACCAGCTGATCATGTCAGCACAAGACACAAAAGTTAAAAGGGAGGTTTGGGTTCTGTGGTGACACCCTCAAGGTCACACCTTGTCCCCCAACCTGGCGGGAGGGGTAATGCACTAGTCAGACATTATGGGCAGAACCAGAAGGTGCAGCAGAAGTGCTTTATGGGGTGCTTAGGGGTGAGGAATCCCTCCCACCTTGAAACCTGGAACCCTGACTTCTGTCACTTCTCCCAATCATCATACAGGGGGTAAGGGGTTTGGTGACTCCAGATTCCAGGAGGGAAAGTGAGGCTGGGACGTGTTGGATTCCCTCTGGGTCTCCCCTTCCCCATCGCTGCAGTGGACAACTCGTATGGGTTTGGGGGAGGGGGCACAAAACCAGCTCAGACAGGCTAGGGGCCACACCAAAAGGGCGATGATCATACACCGCTCTATTCCCCCCAGAAGGAGCTGCAACTCTCTTCCGCCTCCCTGTCCCCACCTGCCCAAGCACATGAAAAGGGGCAAAAAAAGGGTTGCAAAAAGTCAGGCAAGGGAGACACCCCTTCCCACAGCTCCCAAGGCCCAGCCCCCTCCACCTGTTCTCACTGGGTTCCCCCTCAGCCCTCCACTCCCCTCAGCTCTGCCCCCAAAGCAACCCTGGTAGCTCACTTTGCAGCCTGGACCCCCACCTCACTTTTCAGTCAGACCCCACAACCAGACATGGGGCCCCAACCACACCCCTGACCCCTATCCCTTTAGTCGGGCCCCTCAGCTGGCCCCCACCACACCCCCGGCTTCTCACCCCTCAGACACCCCCAGAATCCTCACCCCTCACTCTTCCCCTGACCACACCCCGGACCCCTCAGTCTTCTCACCCCTCAGACAATTTAAGACCCTCATCCTTCAGACACCCCAGGCCCCTCACCCTCAGTCTAGCCCTCACCAGATCCCCAATCCCCCACCCCTCAAGTTGGACACCCCTGACCCCCCAGTCAGACCCCGATCTCCCACCCCCAGTCGACCCCACCCCAGCCCCTCAGTCAGAAACCCCTGACCCCCTACAAATAAGGACCCCAGGACCTTCATCTTTCAGTCAGGCCCCCCCAACCCCCTACCCCTCAGTCAACCCCCCAGCTTCCCCTCAGTCATTCCCTCACTCCTCAGGCGAGCCCCACCAGATCCCAGACACTGCACCTCAGTCAGACCCCCGGCCCCCACCCCCAGTCGACCCCCCAGACTTCCCACCCCTCAGTTGTGCCCTCACCACACCTGAGACCCTTCAGTCTTACCCCCGACCCCTGACACCCCAGGACACCCCCAATCAGTCGAGCCTCCGAACCTCCCCACCCCTCGGTATGGACACCCTGAACCCCTCCACCCCTCAGACACCCCAGGTCCCTCATCCTTTCAGAGCCCCAAACCCCACTCCCAGTCGACCCCCCCTCAGTCGGACACCCCGGACTCCACACCCCTCAGTTGTCCCCTCTACACCCCAGATCCCTCAGACCCCCCCAGGACCCCCCAATTAGTCGGTCGGACACCCCCAACTCTCCACCCCTCAGACACCCCAGGTCCCTCATCCTTCAGTGGGACACCCCAGAACCCTACCCCTCAGTTGTCCCCCCACCTCCCAGGCACCCCAGGACCCCCCAACCAGTCGAGTTCCCACCTCTCGGTCGGACACCCCAAATCCCCACCCTCAGGCACCCCAGGTCCTTCATCCTTCCGTCGGACACCCCCAGACCCCCATCCCTCAGCTGTCCCTTCACCCCAGACACCCCAGGACCCCCAGTCAGTCGAGCCCCCCCCTCGGTCGGACACCCAGGTCCCGCATCCTTCATCATCCGGCCCCCCGCCCCCCAATCAGGCCGCACCACACCCCCGGGCCCCGCCCCGCCCCTCAGCCGGACCCACCCGGCCTCTCGCCC
Source organism: Suncus etruscus (assembly GCF_024139225.1). Lineage (NCBI taxonomy): Eukaryota > Metazoa > Chordata > Mammalia > Eulipotyphla > Soricidae > Suncus > Suncus etruscus. Next base: position 91,807,411 of record NC_064862.1, on the reverse strand, counting down.
CGCTGTCAGCCGGCGCCACCGCACCCCGCCCGCCCTCCCGGCGCCCCGCCCGGCCCCGCACCCACCGAGCCCGCCGCGCGCCCAGCGGAGCCGGAGCCGGAGCCGGAGCCGCCCCCGCCGCCGCCTCGGGCTCTCGGGCTCTCGGGCTCGGCCGCCGCCGCGCGGGGCGGGGCCATGCAAATGAGCAACGGTCTCCGCAGCGCCGCGCCGCGCACGCGCAGGCCGCCTCCGGGCGCGGGCGCGCACGCGCACACCGCCGCCGCCGCCGCCGCCGCCGCGCCCGAGTGCGCACGCGCCGCGCCGCGCCCCGCCCCGCCCCGCCCCGCCCCACTCCCGCGCCTCGGGCCGCGCGACCAGATCCCGGCGGCGGCGGCGGCGGCGGGGCCCGGGAGGCGGCGACGGGGACGCAGCGCCGCCGCCCACCTAGAGGTCCACGCCCGACGGCAGCGAGCTCGCGGGGAGCCCCCGGGAGCCCCCACACACACGCCGGCCCGGACCCGGGCTCCGATCGCGCGGCAGAGGGGGAAACCCGTGGAGGCGGCGCCACTGCGCGTGCGCGGGACGAGCCCCACCCGCGACCACGTGGCCGGGCGCTAGGTGGGTGCGGGGGTGAGGGGGACCCGCCCGGCAGCGCCCCCCGCCCATCGGAGCCCCCCCACCCCGCACTCTCATTCATTCATTCATTCATTCCTGTCCCGGTGCGCACAGGAGCTGGAGGAAGTCGGGGATCCCCTTGGGAAGGCGGCACCCCCAGTGAGGGGCCCCTCCGCTCACCCCCATCTCAGGCGCCCAGGCCTGGGGTGCAGCAGCACCTGCTGTTCTGTCTCTTCCCTGGATCCCTGAAGCACGCATCCCCGGGTGGTCCCACAGCCTGAGTGCTAGGGTCCCGTGTTCTTATGCAGCCTGACTTTTTTTTGGGGGGGGCACAGTCAGCCATACTCCGGGAACCTCAATGTCTAGGATGAAAACTTGGTGCCAGTCCCCCATTTTTTTTTGCATTTCGACCCTTTAAATCATGCCCATTGCTAGCTTTAGTCACACCTCTCCTCCTCCACCCTTGGTACCTGTTGTGGAGACTTGGGGGTGTCCCGGAGTGGCTGGACATCTTGTGGGGGTGTGTGTGAGGGGGTCCAGCCCGCTGTCAGGATCAGGAGGGGGGCGGGGTGGGAAGCTGCATGTCCACTGCCAAACACCCCCGGGTGTCAGGCTGCTCCCCAATCTTGCCCTCTCCCCTTTGCAGCAGGGGTTCAGGCTCCAGCATGGCCTCTCGGCGCATCACCCAGGAGACATTTGACGCTGCGGTTCGGGAGAACCTGGAGGAGTTTGGCCTGGAGCCCGCTGACGCACTGCAAGAGGCCGTGGAGCAGTTTGAGTCTCAGGGTAGGCAAGGGGGTAGCCCCGGGTGAACCCCCAATAACTCCCCCCACATATGCTTCTTCTCAGTTCTGTGTCCAAGAGAGGCCAGGAATCGAACCTGGTTCTCCTACACACAGACTACATGCCCCATACGGGCCCTCTGAGGCGCCTCACTCAACCCTGATTTTTTGTTTGTTTGTTTGTTTTTGGGCCACACCCGGCATTGTTAAGGGTACTCCTGGCTCTGCGCTCAGAAATCATTCCTGGCAGGCTTGGGGGACCATTTGGGATGCTGGGAATAGAACCGCGGTCCATCCTAGGTTAGCTCGTGCAAGGCAAACACCCTACCACTTGCACCACCACTCCGACCTCACCTCATCCCTGATATTTTTTGTTTGTTTTTGTTTCTGGGCCACACTCGCAGTGCTCAGGATTACTCCGGGCTCTATGCTCAGAAATCACTCCTGGGCCCGGAGAAATAGCACAGCAGCATTTGCCTTGCAAGCAGCCGATCCAGGACCAAAGGTGGTTCCAATCCCGGTGTCCCATATGGTCCCCGGTGCCTACCAGGAGTTATTTCTGAGCAGACAGCCAGGAGTAACCCCTGAGCATCTCCGGGTGTGGCCGAAAAACCAAAAAAAAAAAAAAAAAAAATCACTCCTGTCAAGCTTGGGGGACCATATGAGATGCTGGGTATTAAATCTAGGTCAGTCCCGGGTTGGCTGCTTGCAAGGCAAACGCCCTACCAGTGTGCTATCATTGTAGCCCCGTCCAGGATTTTTTGGTCTTTGTTTGGTTTTGTGACTACACCTGGAGGTGCTCAGGGCTTATTCCTAGCTCTGTGCTCAGGCATCACTCCTGACAGTGATTAGGGACCCTATGGGATGCCAGGGATCTAACCTGAGTCAGTTCTGTGGAAAGCAAGGGCCCTCCCTGCTAGAATAATTGCTCTGGCCCCCCTGGTGTTTTTATGGTCCTGTCACTGTTCCTTTTGTTTGTTTGCTTGCTTTATTTTTGGGCCATACCCAGTGATGCTCAGGGGTTACTCCTAGCTATATGCTCAGAAATTGCTCTTGGTTTGGGGTGCGGGGGAATCGAACTGCGGTAAGTCCTAGATCAGCCATGTGCAGGGCAGATGCCCTACTACTATGCCACTGCTCTGCCCCCATCCCATTTTTATGGGCTCTGCTCTGGGCCCTCAGACACTGCTCCCCAACTCACCTGGTCCCCCACATTGCTTGCCCAGGCCTCCCTGTGGGACTCAATTGCTTTTAATTCTGGAGACACCAGGGGCACTCAGGATCCCTCCTGGTGGGACCAAACTGCTCAGTTACCTGTAAGGCAGTCGCCCTCCGAGTTTAGCTATCACTGTGGCCCCATGTAGGCCTCATTTTGTCACTTCCTGGAGACTCTGGGGTTATCTCCCAGGCAGTAGAGCCTCCTGCCTCCCAGCCCTTCCTGTACTCCGGCTTGAACCCAGGGAGGCAGGCATGGGTGTGACCAGTGAGCTAGAATGGACAGTACCTTGTGGGGGGCCAGGCTCTCAGGAGAGGACGTCCTGGGGGAGCCTCTCTCTGTGGCTCCCCCATCGTGTCAGCTCCTGACAGTAGAGAATGAGGGGGTGGGGCCCCCTGGCTACTCCATGCTGTTTCCCCATGGGCTATGGGGTGGGTCGGGCTAGGTGAGGTGAGATGAAGAGGCGCCTGGCTGGTCCATGGGGAGGCCGAAACTTCCTGTCGACTTCCCTGCTACAGGAGTGGACCTGAGCAATATCGTCAAGAAGGCGCCCACAGTGTCCAGCGAGGGGCCCCAGGAGCCCCAACACGAGATCTTGCAGGTACTATGCAGTCAGGGCTCACATGGACTTCATCACTTCATCACTTCCCTCCTGTACATTCTAGTGGCATGATTGTCCCCAGTGCCAAGGAGTCCAGGGCAGGGATGTTGGACCTGACCCCGGGCAGTTTGGCCGCAGCTTCTGGCAGGCTGACTTCTACCACGGGTGTCTCAGGATTATGCTGGGGTGACTGGTCCTGCAGCGGGGTTTCAGGGTACATAGGTCAGATGTGGGCAAGCCATGCAGGTCCCTGTCTCTCCTCTGTACTGGCCCCAGAAGCTCAGGCTCCCAAAAGCATCGTGGCTGGGACAGGGCCCAAGTTGACCAAGGCCTCTCTGTCCCCCCAGATCCTGGTGGCTCTGGAAGAGGCAGTGGCCCAGGCGCGGCCCGCAGAAGTGGCAGCGCAGCTCACGGCCTTCTGGGAGCAGTGCCAGCGGGACCGGGCCTGCCGCTTCCTGGCAGCGCAGAAGGGTGCCTACCCGGCCCTGTTGGCCACCTGGAAGCTGGTGTCCGCCGGCGCCCCGGACCTCCAGCTGCCGGTGCTGCAGGCCCTGGCGGCCCTGGTGGACGGGCAGCCCGACCTGCTGGATGCTCAGGGCCTGCAGCTGCTGGTGCGCACGCTGGCGGGCCTGGCCGAGGCCGAGACGGAGACCGAGCTGCCCGCGCTGACCGGCGCCGCCCTGCGCTGCGTGCGCCTGGCCTGCGTGCAGCATGAGCACAACCGGCGGGCGCTGGTGGAGGCGGGCGCGCTGCCGCTGCTCACTGGCGCCCTGGCCCGCCACAGCAGCCCCGCGGGGGCCGCTGTGGTGCGGGAGGCGTGCGGGGCGCTGCACAGCATCACCTGCGACGACGACGTGCGCGTGCCCTACGGCCTGGCCTGCGACCACACTCGGAAGATCGTGGAGGAGCACGCGGGGCTGAAGGTGCTGGTGCAGGCCCTGCAAGGTGGGCGAGGGCGGCCCCGGAGCCCCAAAGGGTTTGGCTTTTTCAGGAAGAGGAAGTAAAATCAGAAAGCCACAGGGGGCCAGAGCCATAGTGCAGCCATTGTACATATATGTTTGTCTTGACCGTGGCTGACCGGGCTCATCCCCAGCATCCCAGAGGGTCCCCTGAGCACGGCCAGGAGTGATTGCTGAGTGCAGAGCCGGAGTAACCCCTGAGCACCAGCGGGTGTTGTTTTAGGTAAAATAAGGCGCTATACCTTATTTTACCTGAAACAGGTGTGACCAGAACACAAGCGCTTTCTCCTCACACCCGGAACCCCAGTTCCATCCCTGTATGGTCCCGATTGGAGCAGGGAGAACCAGGTGCAAGCCCAGGGTATTGCTGGCGATGGCCCCAAGACAAATATATATTATGTAAATTATATTATTCATAACTAATTATAAATTATATTACCATATTATTGGCGTTATAACTGAAATGTAATTATATGAATTATATATATATATATAAATTGAGGTCCAGGTGTTATGCCAGCACCCCAGGGAGGGGACCGAGGGCACCCAGCAGTGCATTGTTTTCACCCCAGAAGGCTGCGCTGGAAGATCGAGTCTCTTCTGGTGATAGAGGCTGCTGCAGCCCAGTGCAAGGCACCCCCAACAGCCGCCTTGTCTCCACACAGCTTTCCCCAACAACCTGGACCTCCAGAGCAAGCTGTGCAGCACCCTGGCCCACCTGACCACCCGCAACAATTACTGCCAAGAGGTGTTGGACCTGGGGGGCCTCACACTGCTGGGGACCCTGCTGGCCACCTGTGGTGACCACCAGGTGAGTGCCCAGGCGGTGCCTACAGGGCTCTCAGCTGGGAACCCCACAGCAGCCTCTGCCTTGTATTTGGGGGGTGTCACATTTTTCTGCCTAAGCCTGGGGCCTTCTTGGGAGAGTGTTGCATTAAGCCCTTAGGATGGACTTGGAAGGTGGATGGAGGCTCCAGGACCATGTGGCTCCATCCTCCATTAACCATAACGTCATCATCTTTAGGTGGTCACTGCGGGTATTGAATTCACTCACAGGCAGGCTTCATGAGAGATAACTTATTGCCTTGGCCAACTGATGTGGTTGCTAACCATTTACGCATGCCATTCTTAGCTTGCCCTGCAACTTAACTCCTTTCAACCATCTTCCCTCTGACCTCCACGCTGGCAAAGACCCAAAGGGGCCTAATCCCCTGAGTCAAAGCCCCTATCTAACCTTTCCAAGACCCCTTCCAGGAAATGGGTGGGTTCTTGCAGGTAAAGTTACAGGTCATATCCTCCAAAGACTCCTCCCATAAATGGGAGGGACTTGCAGTTACAGGGGAGTGCTCAGGCTATACCCCAACACCTTCGGCCGGGTGGCCCCTCCTGTCTCTGCAGGACCTGGCGAGACAGGTGCTGAGCGCACTGCGCGCCATGGCGTGTAATGATGCCGTGAAGGACGCCATCGTGCGCGCTGGGGGAACCGAGACCATCGTGGCCACCATGACACGCCACCTGACCTCACCCCAGGTACGAAATCCTTTTGGTGGGGGAAGCAGGACCGGGGGACGGGCCTGCCTGCCTGAGCCCACATATGTCCCCCCCTCCCAGGTCTGTGAGCGGAGCTGCGCGGCCCTGAGCGTCCTGGCCTTGCGCAGGCCGGAGCACTGCCGCATCATCATGGAGTGCGGTGGGGTCCAGGCGGCCGTGCAGGCCATGAAGGTGCACCCGCAGGAGGTCAGCGTGCAGGTGAGGCTCCAGCTGGGGTCTGCTTCCTTCCCCGTGTCCTTAACCTAGCCCCGAGATTACAGGGGTGGTGGTGCAGCTTGGGCAGGTTCCCTGGCCCCTCCAATAACTGTGTGGAGTGGAGCTTCTAGCCTCACCCACTACAGCTAGAGGTGTGGCCCCACCCACAGTGAGTGGGTGGAGCTAGGGCGGTTTCCTGTCCCCGCCCACTGAGATGGGTGGGTGGGGCTAGAGGCTTTAAGCCCCCCAAGGTGGTGGGGAGAATTCCCTGGTCATGCCTATAGTAGGAGTGGAGCTTCCATGACTCTGCCCACATGGGTGGAGCTAAGGATTATGGCCTCACCCACAGTGATGGATGACATTTGGGAGGGTAGGGTCTCCCCACTTCACCCACACACACACCACACACAGTCCTCAGGCCTCTCCCCTCTGTCCTCTCCCGCAGAAGCAGGCCTGCGTACTGATCCGCAATCTGACTTCCCGCAGCCCGGACCTGGCGAAGCCCATCCTGGAGCTGGGTGCCGAGGAGCTCATCACGCAGGCCAGCACCACGCACCCCGACTGTGGGGATGTGGCCAAGGCTGCCCTGCGGGATCTGGGCTGCCACGTGGAGCTGCTAGAGCTGTGGACGGGGGAGAAGGGGCAGCTGAAGCCGTGACTGCAGCTGGGTGTGTCTGGGGGAACCCCGAGACTGTGCTGGTGCACCCTGAGAGCAGCTAGCCCCAGCCCCAGCCGGCTGCTGCCTTTGCACTACCTTGAACAGGCAGCCTGGCTGGGCTGGCAGGCAGGGACCAAGGTGGGCGGAGCGGGGTTGTGGCGGGTGGGGTGGCAATAAAGGCAGATGAACACATGGACCTCAGTCGGGGGTTCTTCCTGGCACTGGGCTCCAGTGGGCTATGACAGGTTCATGGGCAGCTCTGATTGCCAGCACTTCGGGAGGGGGGACAGGCTGGGCTGCCCTAGGGTCAGTCCTGTTGCAAGTCACTTCTGCCCCCAGTCTTAGACCCTCATTCCTGGTGCTTGGGCCTCAATTTCCTCACGTGTGGATTGGGGAAGACCAGGACACATCCCTGGTGGCCCATGTGGGCAGTGCCCTGGCCCTCACCCCCTGGGAGATGGTGTCGCCATCACCCAGCCTCTGACCCAGTCACCTAGCCCTGATTCCCTCCAATGGGGCTTGACCCAGCTGACCGGCTCTGTGAGGTGTCATGCCTGTGACCTTGGGCCTTTTTCTGGGCTGGATCAGGCCTTGGCTACCAAAGACCCCCTGTTCCATCACCATCAGTGTCCCCAAACCCACGCACTGTGTTCTGCCTCTGCTTTCTCCCCAAAATGCTGTGTGGGTTTTTTGGAGGGTCAGCTTCCTGTGACCCAGAGGCAAACAACCTCTGTCCTGGAGGGTTGGAGGTGATCCCCAGGAACAAAGCAGGGGGTTGTAAGGGTGGAGGCCTGGCCTGCCTCTGCCAGCCTTCACAGCAACCCCAGGGCCACCGGCTCCAGCTTATCAGCAACCTCCAGCTTAGCCTGCGGGATTGGCCACCTTGGGGACTGTGCCTTCCAGTGACACTCAGACTCCTTTGGAGACCCCTTCCCCTTGGGGTTGTCAGTGCCGGGGCTTTTCTCAGAAGTGAGGTCGCAGGTAGCTGGAGTAAGGACAGCACAGCAGAGGGGGTGTTTGCCTTGCACATAGCCAATCCGGGTTCAATCCCTGGCATCCTATATGGGTAATTGCTGAGTGTAGAGTCAGGAGGAACCCCTGAGCACTTTTGGTTGTGGCCTCGCCCTGCCCCTCCAAAAATACAAAATATGAGACGGAAGAAGGGGGGTACTGAGCTTTATGCCCTCTAGCCAGGCCAGGGACCGTCCAACAATACTGTTGCCCAGGGGCCCCCTGCCCCACTGAGCACCCCACGGGTATGCACTGAGTGCCCACCATAATGAGGGCAGGCCCAGCCTCCCGGTCTCCACCCAATCCTCTGCCACCACCACCTCTAACCACCCTGACCCAAGACAGGCGAGCCTGGCTCCAGACCAGTCAGGTGTGTGTGTGTGGGGGGGGGGGGGAGTCCCTGAGAGGCTGAGAAAACGGCGTGGGATGGGGACAGACCACAGCGTCCTGCACAGGACAGCCAGGCCAGGCCGATCGCTCGGGAAAGCCAGGAAGGACCCGGGCACGAAGGACCTGTGACCGACCGACCGCCAGGCATCCCCGTCCTTCCACGGCCAAGGGCTGCAGGGCTGCACCAGGACCCAGCGGGTGCTCCTGGCCCCATCGCGGAGTCCTCCTGCGCTGGCCCTTTGCCTGACCCTTGCCTCAGTTGGCAGCGCCTCCCGCGGGTACCCTGGGCCCTTCCGGAGCACGCGGGCCCCCTCCGGGACCTGGCAGGTGGTGGAGTGGGTGGGGCTCTGGAGGCATAAATATCTCCTCCCGCTGGCCCGGCCACACCCGCAGCTGGTCGGGGGCCACATTCCATGGTGCGGGGTGTGCGGAGGAGGGGGACACTGCTCGGGCTCGGCGGGCGCCTGCTGCGGACCCACGGGGCGGTGAGTGCCTCTCCCGTCTGCACCCTCCCTTCCCAGAGGTGCAGAGCCCAGCGGTGCAGGGCAGGGAGGCCGGTTGGTCGGGCCGCTCCCAGCCCCACGCTGAGCCCTGCGGAGGCCCTTGGCTCTCTGCTCTGCTCCAGAGGACATCCTGACGGACAGCTGGCGGCTTGGCACGGGACCCACCAGGAACCTGGCAGGGCCCGAAATACGAGCCAGCACAGCCTGGTCGTGAACTTGAGCCCGGCCCGCACCCGCTCCCTGCTGGGGTGGCTGAGGCGTGAGTCAGTTGGGGTGGGCGGGGCCCAGGCACACCTCGGGGCGGCCCAGACTCCGGCTTGACCCGGGAAGGTGCTGACTGGGCCGGAATGCTGAATGGGCCCGGGGGGTGCGGTGGGGGGGGGGGGACTCAGATGGAAGCGTCGGGGCCCGGGCTCCTCACCCCAAAGGGTGCGATCGCTCGGCGGGGCTCGGGCGGCGCTGGGGCTGGGGCTGGGCTTGCAACCTGGACCGGGTTCTCGGGTGACTCAGGTCCCCTGGGGCTGTTGTCTGAGCCCGCTTTACCCGCCTCCAGAGGCGGGGAGCCTAGCCAGGTCCCCCGCTCTGCACTGGGCTGCGGAGGCGCTGTGCGCCTAGGACCTCTCAGTCCCCGGGCTTCTGTGCACCGGTCGTCCGGGGCCGGAAGAGTTGTGTGTTGGTGCCGTTGTTATTTGGGGGCCCCACCCGGCAGGGCTCAGTTGTTGCTCCTGGCTGGCTCGGGGGTGGGGGGAACCCGATGGGATGTCGAGAACCGAGCCAGGATCGGCGCGTGCAAGTCAGACGTCCTCCCCGCTGTGTTCTCTCTCTCGCTCAGGCCCTGGGTGTAGTTGTAGGTGCAGTTCCTGGGCCCAAAGGGAGGAGGGCGGACGGGGCAACGTCCCCGGCTCCCTCGGGAGTTGAGATCGGACTAGCAAAAGCTAGTCGGGTACAGCCCGAGTGACCTCCAGCCCGTCTTCCCGCCCCGGCTCCGTCCGATCTGGACGGCTGGCAGGAGGGCCGGACTCTTGGCCTCAGGTCCGCGGCGCGGTGGGGACGCAACTCGGGGCATCCCAGGCCACCTCGGGCCACGGGCCAGACGGCACCTTGCACTCCCGCCCGCCCCGCCCCCGAGCCATGCAATTGGCCGCAGAGCCTGCTCGTCTTCGGCCTCGCAGCCAATCGCCGCCGCCCTCTCGGCTACGCCCTCCGGCCCTCCCGCGACGGGCGCGCCAGTTTCCCGAAACCCCGCCCTCGCTCCTCAGCGATTGGTCCGCGCTGCTGCCCGTCTTCCCTCGGGCGTCCAATCACGGCTTTTGCCTCCCCGCGCTTCGCACCCGGCGAGACGGACCCCGGGCACCTAGAGCTTCTCCCAGGAGTTCCGCCCCTGCCCTCAGCGATTGGCTGCTGGAGACGCCAGTCAGCCGCATCGCGCCAATCCTCGACGGCCCCTGCTGTGAGTGGCTGGCGCGCAGCCAATCACGGCACGGCGCGCCCCGCCCCTCCCGCGGCGCTAGTTGGGGGTGCGCGAGGCGGAGCCTGGCAGCGGCGGCGGTGGCGGCAGCGGCGGCGGCGGCGCGTCCTGGCCGGTGAGAGGTCGGGGGTCACGGGGCGCTGGCGAGCAGGGAGTCTCGGGGCGCCCGGGGGCGCGGGCTGTCAACGGGAGCGGCGGGAGTGACAGCGGCGTCGCGGGGGGCCGAGAGGTCAAAGCCGGACTGCGCGCGCGTCCGGGGTGGGGGTGCCCCGTAACCCCCGGGCCGGCTCCGCGCGCCCCATTCCGCGGCCGCTCCCCATATCTGCCCCACTCGCCGGTGGGCTCCCCACCCGCGAGCTGCACCCCCTCCGCACGTCACCTGGCCCGGCTCCATGCGCGCCCCCATATCGCCAGACCCGCACATCACGACACTGCACCCCACGTTTCCCCTGACACCTCAACCCCACAGCTCTGCAGACCCCATCATCCTTAGACACCACCCCGGACCCCTTCCTGCCCGCTCATGGGCTCGACCCTTGGGTAGGTAGCTGCGGGGTGGGTGGGTGTCCCGGTGCGCCCCCAACCCTGCTGCACTCACCTGCAGCTGCCCCCCAAGTATCCCCACTGCCTCACCTTTTTGCAACTACTTATCCCTGCTCTGCAAGCTCCCCTCGCCCCCCCCCCACACTGAGCCTCTTTTCATTTCTGACCTTTCGAGGCGCAAAGTAACGGGGACCCCCTGAGACCCTCGCCCGGTCCATGCTGGGGTCCGGGAGGCCTAGTGGGGTCCAGGCCCCGGCCCTGCAGCTGCTGATGGGAAGGAAGCCCGACTGTGAGCCCTGTGGACCCACGTCCTGGCCGACGCCCCGAGTTTCTGCCCGGCCTGGGGTGCCCCCCCTCCCCCCAGGAGGCGCTCAGGAGCCGAGGTCGTGGAACTTCTCAAGTTCCCAGGCGCGGGGTGCAAGGGGCCAAGCCGGGCCAGCTGGAGACTTCGGTGCTATGGTTGCAACAGCAGCTCTTGGAGCGCTACCCCCCCCCCCCAAACACATACACACCACCACCCCGCTGCGCCCCCTGTTGCCTCCTTGCCAAGGCCCGCAGGGAACATTCCAGAGGTTGAGGTGCGCTGCTCTGAGCTCAGTGCTCGGTGCCCAGCGCGTGGCAAAGAGCAAAGGCGCCCCCTGTCCCCGGCCACCTGTGTGTGCTTGGTCGTGACCTGCTCTGGCGACAGGCTCCCACCCAGGAGGGGACATTTAGGGACCCGCCGGTTTGTGCAGAATCGAATCGACCTGGGTGCACTGCCGCCAGCAATGGGAGAGGGGGATAGAAGGCCCCTTTCCAGTGGGGGCGGAGTCGGCTGCTCCCTCCCGTGCCCCGTGTGACCCGCATAGACTTTGCTTTGTACCAGTGGGTCACCCAGACCAAGTTCAGCGCAGGAAATATCCCAGGCTGGAGCCAAAGTTGGGGAGCGGGATATCTGGATTTGAGGGAGTGGTGGATACCTGTGCCCCAAAGCCCTGCCCCAACCCCACCAACCTCTAGTTGTTGTTTTGTTTTTGTTGTAGTTGTTTTATTTTTGTTTTTTGGCCACACCGGGCTGTGCTCAAGGGTTCCTCCTGGCTCTGTGCTCAAGAGTTACTCCTGGGGGGCTCGGGAGACCTTATAGGATGCTGGGGATCCAATACCACCCTCTCCACATGGCTATTACTCCAGCCATGGCTCTTTGTTTTCGTTTTACATTTGGAACCCATAAAAGAGCCTGGAGGCAGGTGGGCCTCAAGGGGACCAGCCCAGGCAGTAGTTGCACCCACAGAGCTGGGAACCCCTTGGGAGATGAGAAAGTGGGGGGAGGCTGAGAAGCAGAATTATTGGCCTGTGTGTGTTTTTTATTTCTCTTGGGTTCTGGTTTCGGAGCCACGCCCGGTTGTGCTCAGGGGCCAACTCCTGGTGGAGCTCTGGGGCCCCTAAGTAGTGCCAGGGATTGAAGGGAGCTCTGGGGTGGCTGTGGGCAAAGCAAGTGCCGTAACCCTTGGACTCTCTCTGTTCCAGGACAGTTATTATTGTTATTATGGGGGGGGGTTGGGCCACACTCGTCAATGCTCAGGGATCACTCCTGGCTGGGGGACCCTATGTGGTCCCAGGGATAGGGCCCAGATCAGCCTCAAGCTGGCCAGCTCCTCCCGCCTGTACTGTCTTTCCAGCAGCTGCTTTTGAACAAACCCAAATGGCCCCCATACCTCCTGCGGCTGGTGACCTTGGGCTGGTTTCTAAGGCTTGTCCCCACAGTGATAACATCAGGAGGGGTGTTAATTTTCGAGCATGAGCCCCTAAATGAAGAGAACCTCATCCTAAGAACACCCCGACTGTGGGTTCCCCTCTGGAAGGCCTTGGTGTGTGCCCGCCTCACCCTGCTTCAGGCCCAAGTCCCCCCCGTCGGTCTCCCTTCCCAGACGGCTGTTCCCCCACCCCAAGAGGACATCCCTGCTAGGCCCTCAGGGAGACACGTGAACCCCCATGCCAGGCGCTGGCAGACAGATGGGTGTGACCCAACCCCCCCAGGATGGGCACCTGCTCCCAGAGGCCCTCATTAATTCCCACACGCCCAGTGGTGGCGGAAACTGCCCTTATCAGCTGGCAGATAGGGCGGAAGTGGCTTCCATTTACCCAGCAATTATGGGGCTACTGCAGGGAAATGGATCGATTGCAATCCATTGGCCCCCCACGCTGCCATCCGCACCCCACTCCCCTGCCAATGCAAACACTACACCAGCGTGCAAGTTGGCAGGGAAGGTGTGAAAAGATGAGCTGGAGTCCCAGGGACTGGGGTATCCCCCAGAATTGTGGGCCAGGCAGATTCTGGGGTCCTCCCGGGGTGGAAATCTACCCTAGACTGAGTCCCAGAGGCAGTTCCAGTGCTACCAAGAGCAGTTGTAAGGATGGAACTGACAACAGGAGGGACACACAGCCCCCTCATTCCTGGGATACTACCCTCTGAAAGGTGCTACCCTGGGGGTTGCATCTGTGCAGACTTTCTGCCAGTCGACCAGCTCCCCATTTTTATGGTTTTGGGGTCACATTCCATGATGCTGGGGGACCGAGGGGACTCTTTAGTGGTGCTGGGGGCAAAAACCCAAAGCTTGGGGACTGGGGGGACACCATGCCCCACCCATTGTTCTTTCTCTTCCAGCCCCCCAATACCATTGCAGTGTGCAGGACTGGGGGAGCAGTGGCTTCCCGGGGTGGGGATGTCCTGTGGGAAGTGATTCCTTTACTGGAAGCTTCTTCCTGAGTAGAGGCTGGCATGGACATATGGTCAGTGGGCGGCTGCTGGCCCATCCTCTGCTGGGTGACCTTCGGGCCTGTCTTCACCCCTCTGGGTCCATCTGCTGTGAGGGGAAGCCAGAACAGGGACCCACAGGCCATGCGGGGCTCCAAGCTTGGAGGCTCTGTCAATGATTAAGCCCGATGCTGCCTCACGTGTGACCTGTGGGCCCCTATGTGAGGTTCTGGGCTGTGTCACGGGCTGGCTGGCAGTGGCCGCGGGAAGGGCCCCCCTTGTCCTGCTCACTGGCCTCTCCTTCCCTCTGTCCAGGACGGAGCCCCCCGCCCTCCCGCTGGCCTGGGATGGGTAGTGGAGCGGAGGATGCGGGCTCCACCGCACAGGCAAGTTGGGGGTCACCCTGCCCCCCACCAAAGATATGGGTGGGTGCAGAGACAGCCACTTGGGGGAGGGGCCTTTGAGAGGAGTTTAGACCCCCACTTCATCCACTCACCCACTCACACCCCACTGCGGCCAAAAGCCCAAACCTGGCCCCCCACTCTCTTGGCTGCAAAGATCCCCCAGTCCCTGCCCCCACCTTGTCTTTCCGACAGCACTTGGGTCCTACACTGAGCCGCTCCTCGGGGCCACTCAGGTACCCCCCAGGTGGTTCCCCAGTGCAAGGGTCAAAGGGACAGAGGCCGCTCCAACCTTTTCCGAACTCCAGGTCAGGTGGCCGTAGGGCTGTTCCCGGCAGGCAAGGGCCACTGCCCCCAAGGTCTCAGGCCCTGCTCCCGCCCGATCTCCTTCCAGAGGGATCATCGGCAGGTCCTCAGCTCCCTGCTGTCCGGTGCTCTGGCTGGAGCCCTGGCCAAGACCGCAGTAGCCCCTCTGGACCGAACCAAAATCATCTTCCAAGGTAACGGCACCCCGAGTCCACTCGCCCACACTCCCCATGTCTGCATGGGTTCTGGGGCTCAGGCCAGGGGACCATCTCCTTCCTACTTTCTCCAGGGCCAGGACTATGGACTGCATACCCCTCTCCTTACCCTGAGAAGGCACCCCGGTGCCTCTCTGTGCCTCAGTCTCCCTAGGGGCCCAGCCTCACTGAATGGGGTCACCCTGAATCCTGGGAACTCAGCAGAGGGTTGTCCTCACGGGACCCCTCACCTGGACTCAGAGGGCGCTCGTAGGGGGCGAGCCGGCTGCCGGGGGCCGGTGGGTGAGGCTGTACTCCCCTGGGTGAGTCCCCAGAGGGTTGGGGTGAGCAGGGTGAGCAAGGCCCAGGTAGTCTCAGACTCGGAGACCACCCTAAGACCGGGGTGCTCCCCCTGACTTTGCTGTTTTTGTATTTTGCAGTGTCTTCAAAGAGATTTTCCGCGAAGGTAAGGGGTGCTTCTGCAGGGGTGGTCCCTGCAACCCCTCCCGCCTGGGCACGCCACCCCATGACCCCGAGCCCCTGGGGCAGCTACTGGACTGTGTGCGAGTTCGAGCCAGGCCACGGGCTTCCCTCCAGAACAGCGCCCAAGAGGGGTGTCCAGATACCGGGGCGGACCACAGGGTGGGTGTCCCCCGGGGGAGGCTCTGCGGGTGGGGAGCGCCCCTTCAGGCCACCCTGCCTCTGCCTCCCCAGGAGGCTCTCCGGCTGCTGTACCTCACCTACCTCAACGAGGGCTTCCTGAGCCTGTGGCGCGGGAACTCGGCCACCATGGTGCGGGTCGTGCCCTACGCCGCCATCCAGTTCAGCGCACATGAGGAGTACAAGCGGATCCTGGGCCGCTACTATGGATTCCGCGGAGAGTGAGTCCCGCCCCTGGCCATCCGGCCACGCCCTACCTGCTAGGCCACGCCCAGTGCCCGCGAATGCCCCGCCCCAGACCTGTTAGGCCCTGGCCAGTTCAGCTATTCTCCCAAGACTTGGATATGCCCTGCCTGGACCAGTTAGACCACGCCCCACTCTGCTTGGCCCCGCCCTGGGCTTCTTAGGCCCCACTCACCCAGGTAGACCATGCCCCTGGCTTGCTCGGCCCCGCCTCTGAACTCAAAATGCCCCACCCCAGACCAGCTAGGGCCTTCAGTGCCAAGACACAGGTCTCCAGTATAGTGCCCAGTGCCCAGTCCCCAGGCCTGCTTGGCCCCCCAACACCAGGCCGTCTCAACCCCGCCCCTTTCCTGCTAATCCCCACCCCCAAACCAGTTCACCCCAACCCCAGCCTTCAGTACCCTGCCCCAGGTCCCTATAGTGTCCCCACCTCTAGGCCAGCAAGGCTCACCCCAGGCCAATAGCTTCCAGCCCCAAGCCTGGACCCCATCTGCACCCCAGCCTCTCCCCTCCACCTACCACCTGCCCCTAACCTGCCTGCTGCTCCATAGTGCCCAGTCCACAGGGTAGATGCGCCCCATCCTGACTTCAAGCCCGGCAGGCAAGGCCACGGGTGGGCAGGGTGGCCCTGAACCCGCTGCTCCAAGGCCTACGCCATGCTGTCCCCGCAGAGCCCTGCCCCCGTGGCCTCGCCTCCTGGCCGGCGCCCTGGCCGGCACCACGGCCACGTCGCTCACCTACCCGCTGGACCTGGTCCGGGCGCGCATGGCCGTGACCCCCAAGGAGATGTGAGTCCCTCGCGGAGCAGGGCTGTGGTGGGGGTTCTGCGGGCGACGCTGCAGGGGCCCCCCAGCATCCCCCATCACCGGCCCTGCCCTACCCGCAGGTACAGTAACATCTTCCACGTGTTCATCCGCATCTCCCGGGAGGAGGGGCTGCGCACCCTCTACCACGGCTTCACACCCACCGTGCTGGGCGTCATCCCCTACGCTGGCCTCAGTTTCTTTACCTATGAGACGCTCAAGAGCCTGCACCGAGGTGAGGGTGCCTGTGGGGGACCCCTGTACCCCACACTTGCCTAGGGAGCCAGGCGGGGAAAAAAAAGCCAGAGTGGGCCGAGTGAGGAGGGCCTTTGCCTTGCACGCAGCTGCCCCGAGTTCCATCCCCTGCATCCCATATGATCCCTGGAGCCTGCCGGGAGTAAGCCCTGAGCGCATAAAGCATAAAAGAAGGGGCCAGAGAGATAGCACGGAAGTAAGGCGTTTTTGCCTTTCATGCAGAAGGTCATTGGCTCGAATCCCGGCATCCCATATAGTCCCCCAAGCTTGCCAGGAGTGATTTCTGAGCGTGGAGCCGGGAGTAACCCCTGAGTGCTGCCAGGTGTGACTCAAAAAAAGAAAGAAAAAAAAAAAAGGCAGAGAAGGTGGTGGGTACGACCCTGCCTTCCTGCCTGTCTGCCTGTGTGGGCCTGGGGTCCCTCCGGGTGCATGCCCCATTCACTCCTCACGTCCCCGCACCCGCAGAGTACAGCGGGCACCGGCAGCCCTACCCGCTGGAGCGCATGGTCTTTGGCGCGTGCGCGGGCATCATCGGCCAGTCGGCCTCGTACCCGCTGGACGTGGTGCGGCGGCGCATGCAGACGGCCGGCGTGACGGGCCACCCGCGCATGTCCATCGTGCAGACGCTGCTGAGCATCGTGCGGGAGGAGGGCGCCGTGCGGGGCCTGTACAAGGGCCTCAGCATGAACTGGCTCAAGGGCCCCATCGCCGTGGGCATCAGCTTCACCACCTTCGACCTCATGCAGATCCTGCTCCGGCACCTGCAGAGCTAGGCCGGGGCGCCGCGGGGGACTCGAGCCCCTCTTTCCGCCGCCGCCGCCCTCTGGTTGCTTTCCGGAGCCCCCTCTCGGGGCCACGCACAGCCGGGGCACCCAGACCCAAGCCCTACCCGGTTCCCCACGGGGACACCCTAAGTGCAATGTTGGAACTGGGGCCCAGGGGTCCCAAGCACTTGGCTTTTGCTCCTCCAAGAGGAGCTGACCTGAAGGCCCCAAGGGCGCCACGGGTGTGCTGGCACCGGTCGGGGCACGCCCACCCCCCACGTATCCGTCAGTGCCCCCACAAGCAGCTTCTTGCCTTGTCTAACCCTCCTGAACCCCAGTCATCCCGCACCCCCATCTTGGACCTCAGCTGACTGGGGTGGCCCCCCCTACACTGAGCCCTCTGCTGAGATTTTTGGGGACCTCTGACTCCCCACCCACAGGCAATCCCTAGGGCCGCTTCCATCCAACAGACCAGTATGTCGGGTAGGACGTTGGAAATCAACCCAGGTTCGATCCCCAACATCCCGTAGGGTCCCTAAGCACCGCCAGGAGCAATTTCTGAGCACAGACCCAGGAGTGAGCCTTGATCACTGCGTGGTGTGGCCTCCCCCAACCAAAAATAAAAAGGCAGTAAGCGCTTGATTTCCTTGGGTGGAGGCTGGGGGTCAGCCTTGCACTTTCTATAGTGGGAGATCCGGACCCTGGGAAAGTTTGGGGTCTCCTGAGTGCCCCAGAAGCCAGTCTCGTGAGGTCAGACATTGCCTTCCCCCACACCCCACCCCAGTCTGGACTCAGAATATCTTCCCGGTGGAATCGTCATGAGCCCCTTCCTCGTTGGTCAGCCCCTTCTATGGGGTCTGTCCCGTGGTGACCCCTTTGCTGCGCCTCCCCAGCCTTTCCCAGTGCAGGAGACATGGGAGAGGCACCAGTGCCCTAGGTGAGATGTCAGGGGCCTCTGGCGCCCCAAGCGGTCAAACCAATGGGTGTAGGTTCCCCATGTGCCTCCCTGGTGGCTCTGGGAAGCATCCCAAGACCCCCACACCTTGTAGGCCCTGCCCTCCCCTACCCCACCGGCTGAGCTCCTAGTCTGGACTTACACTTGGATGCCATGAAGACACTTTGTTTATATATAATGTTTATATATATTTTAAAGATTTGTGCCAAGAGAGTATATTTAATAAAAAGTAAAATGACTTTTCTCCTGTGCCTGCCCTTTAAGGCTGACCCCTGACCTCCCCCCACCAAGGCCCTTCTGTGACTCCCTCCAGAACCAGAGTAAAGTTCATGTGCAGGTTTCTGGCTATATTTGTGAAGTTGGATGGGTGCTGTAGCAAGAACCGGCCCCAGGGAGAAGGTTGGTGGGGCAGAGGTGAGGCCGGGTCAAGGTTCTTGGTGACTTTAGCCAGGGTGGCAGGATCAAGCTTTACCAGAAGCTTGACCGAGTTTTACCAGAGCCCAACATGAGTCACTTAACGGTCTCTGAGACAGCAGAGTTCCCTGCCCTTTGTAAAACAATCTAGTTTGTAACTCTAGGTCATGTGCCAGTGAGCCTGTGGAACAAGTTTGGAGATGAAATTGCTGGTAGAGGTTAAGGGATAGATATTGGGCAGCGCCCTTCCCCGTACCCTTGTGTTGTTCACCAACTGATCTTCACAGCAAAGCAAGGACCAGCCTGGGAGCCATGCAGGGGCCCCACCAGACCCTGGGATGTGCTTTAGCCCAGGAAGGGAATCAAGTTCAGCTCCAGAAAATGGCTCAGTCTGGTTTGTAAGAAGCACCTCCACTTTATTGAACAGAGCGGTGCCCCATCACCCCCACTGGCACAGCACCCCTGAAAGCGTGCTCTGGGGGTCCATAGGCTTTTTGCCTTATAGGCGGGGCCTGAGGTTGGATGAAAGGCAAAAGGCCCGGCTTTTCCTTCTGGGGTCCCTGACGGAGGCTCAGTCCCACCTGGCCTGGGGACACCGAGGCACTTGGACCTCTCTGAGAGGGCCCTGGCGGAGTCCACTAGCAGCCAGCCATGTGCTGCTGCAGGTACAGGCCCGACAGGCTGCAGACCAGCTGGCAGGCCGCTGTCCACCACACCACGAAGGCCAGGATGCCGCGGAGCAAGAGCGGCGTGAACAGTCCACCCAGGGCCCCGGCGATGTGCTCCGCCGTCCGCTGGATCTCGTCTCCCGTGGGGTCCGGCTGTGCATCGGTGCTTGAAGACCCCGAGGACAAGGCGAGGGGTGTCGGGGAGGCGGGGCCCAGGCCCCAGGAGTAGCCGCCTGTGGCAAGAGGGAGGAGGGAGAGTCCGGCCCTTTAGAACTGGCTCGAACCCCAGCAGACACTGGACACTTCCACCTGGTCTCCAGAACCCCAGCCTCATCCCAATTTCCTGCCCATTTTGGGTCCATCAGCCTGCCCCATAGCCTGTCACCTCTTCTGCATCTTTGGGAGCCACGCTGCCCAGCAGGCCCCGCCTCCCCAAGCCCTACCCCAGCACCAGGCTCCGCCCACCAAATCAGTTCTGCCCACAATGAAGTCGCATCCAATCACCTAGTCCCAACAGCAGGTCCCGCCCACCAAGTGGTTCCCCTCCATTCAGGCTCCATCCACCCTAGTACCAGAACCCAGCCCGGTACAGTCTGACCAATCCTCAGGCCCTGCTCCAAAAAGGCCCCGCCCATCACCCAGTCCCAAGGGCAAGCCCCGCCCACCAAGTCAGTTCCACCCAATTAGGCCATACTCCAACAAGGCTCCGCCTACCAAGTCAGCCCCACCCACCCTCAGACCACAACCTATCATCCAGTCCCAGGCCCCGCCTATAAGGTAAGCACCGCCCATCAGTTGCCAAATAGGCCACGCCCACCATTCATCCCACCCACCCTCAGGCCCCACCCAATCATCCAGCATCAATTGCAAGCCCCTCCCACCAAGTCACTTCTACCCAATTAAGGCCTGCTCCAACAAGGCCCCGCCCACCATCAGGCCACACCCCATCACTCAGTCCCGGGCCCCGCCCACAAGACGAGCCCAACCCATCCTCTAGCCCCCTTGCCAAGTCAGTTCCACCCAATTAGATCCCGCCTTCCGAGTCAGTCCCGCCCACCCTCAGGCCGCACCCTATCGCCTACCCCCAACAACAGGCCCCGCCCAATCACTCAGCCTCCGCCGCAGGCCCCGCCCACCCCGCCGGCGCTCACCCAGCGTCTTGAGCAGCAGCGAGCAGTGCAGCGTGAGCACCAGCGGCGTCAGGTACTGCAGGCTCACCACCGTCACGTAGCAGTACACGCGCACCACCTGGCGGCCGGGAGCGGGGCTGCAGCGGGGTCCCCGGCCCGGCCCCGCGTCATCCCGGCCCACCCGGTCCCGCGCCCTCCCCGGGGTCGGGCCGGCCGGCTCCTACCCGCCGCTGGACCTCGCGGGCCTCGATGCGGCCGGCCTCCCGCCGCAGCTGCTCCACGCGGGCCTTGGCCAGGCAGAGGTAGGCCTGCAGGTGCGGCCGCGTCACCGCCAGGCGCAGCGCGCACAGCGCCACCAGCACCCACAGGCGCAGCGAGTCGAAGGCCGCGTCCGACAGCCTGTGCCCGGGGGACGCAGAACTAGGCTGGGGGCGCGCCCTGCGGTGGATGGGCCGCCCGCACACCCTGGGGCCCGGGGCTCCGGCCTGCACCTCCCGACACCTGGGCATGGAGGGGCCCGAACGCACAGGGAGACGGTGGTACCCCCGAAGGGCGCCTGCTGCAGGAGGTCTCGGGCGATGGGCTTGGTCCAGAGCCACAGGATGAAGACGGGGGACAGGAAACTCAGGTGCAGGAACAGCCTGGGGGGATCCGGGGTGCGGTGTGAGATGCAGTTCTCCCCAGCACCCCGCCTTGCCCTTCCCAGGCCTCGTCCCCCGCGAGCCCACGGTACTGCAGCAGCGGCCGGCCCTCGGCCCTGGCCAGCGCGTCCCGGTGGGTCTGAGCCAGTCGCAGTCCCGGGAAGGTGAGGAAGGCGCCCAGCATGGATCCCAGCACGGCCAGCCCCACACGGATGGTCAGCTTGGCCAGAGGCAACCTGGGGAGGAGAGGAAAGTGAGGGTCGCCTGCAGGATGACACCCCCCCCCCCCAGCCCTCTGATCCCCCGTCCAGGACTCACGCCCAGTCCCAGCCATGAGGCTTCAGGAGTGGCTCCAGGTTCTGGGTCATGCTGGCCATGCCTGCAGGAGAGCAGGGGGGGCAGTGTGGAGCACCCCAGCACTGCGCTGCACCCTCCTACCAAGGTACCCTAGCCTGGGGATATAGGGAATACACTTGGCTGGATAGGGCTTGGGGCCACATGCTGGGGCTGAACCCCTGTATTCTACCAGGAATCTAGGAGGTCAGCAGAAAACCCACTCCCCCTAGAAACCGGGAACCCTGAGAAATAGCACAGCTGGGGGGGAGGGGACACTGCCAACCCAGGTTCAATTCCTGGACATCCCATACCCCAGACCCCATATCTTGAAAGTACCGCCTGGAATGATTTCTGAGTGCAAGGCCAGGCGTAACCCCTGAACACCACTGGGTGTGCTCCCCCCCCAAATAAGAAAGAAAACGGAGGGGAGGGAAAGAATGGAAAGGGATGGGAAGAAGGAGCTAAAACCCACAGAGCCACAGCACGAAGGCAGGTGCGACTGAAGCAGCCACAACAGGTGGGAGACACGGGCAGAACCCAGCTCAGTGGACCCAGAGATTGGGGTGGGGTTCACACTTCCCCCCTGGAAGGTACCTGGCTCCAGGCCCAGCTCCAGGGTGGTGTCAGGCAACACCTGCACCAGCAGGGCGAGCAGCAGGAAAACAAAGGCGGAGGTGAGGCACACGGAGCGCTCCCCCTCCTCCTGCGCCCCGAAATACAGCCGCGTGACCGTCAGGAGCATTTTGCTGGGTTGGGTCAAGGCAAAGGCCGCTGTGTCCCCGATGCCTGGTGGCCCTCGGGGACCGAACCCACCTACCATGGCAGCTTTGCAGGGGCTAAAAGAGGGTCCCCTACCCCAGACCAGGCCGGCCAAGGATACAGAGAGAAGGCCACACAGAGCAGACACCAGAGCAGCGCGATGTTGGGCTCGCCGGCCGCGCCCCGCGTGCAGCGATAGGCCTCGGTGAAGAGGTACACGCCACCCGCGTACAAGGCAAAGTCCACGAACCACTGGTACTCGGGGAAGAAGCGCAGCACTGCAGGGTGACCCCAGACTCAGCCCGGCCCGGCCTCCATGGACACTCCAGCCCGCCGCCCTGGGGTCCCCACGGTTACCCAGAGCATCCACCACTGTGACTGGGCAGGTCTCCAGCTGGAAAGGGGCGTCTCGGGGCACAGACAGGGGCTTCTCCTCACCAAGGCCATTGGCCCACCTGGCGGGGTGATTGATGGAGGAGAGTGTCCTGTGGTGTACCCTAAGACCCACCCATTTTTGGGAGGGGTCTTAACCGGATAATAGGTGTGACCCTACCTGCAAGACCTCCCATTCCTGGGAGGGGTCGGGAAAAAGTTAGATAAGCCTGGGACGAAAGGGATTCGGCCCTTTTGCCTTTTTGCCCCTTTGGCCGTTTCTCTTTTGGCCCGGCTTGGCTTCCTGGCTTTTGGATCTTTGGGCCGCATGGAGCCCAAAGGGAAGATGGCTAACAGGAGATAAGATGCAGGGCGAATGCTTAAAAGGTTGACATAGGCCACACACCTGTGGTGGCAAGGGCATAAATAAAGATGATTCTTCCTGAAGCCTGCGTGTGAGTGAGTCTTGATTACGCGGATTACCTGGGCCTGGAACTTGCCAGCTGGATGGGGGATGAAGCCACGTGGCTGGGGCCTAAGCACAAAGGCCTCCATCCACCGCCATCCAGCCCCATCGTTAATTAATTAATTCAACAAATGGCGCCCGAACAGGGACCTGAATCCTGGACCCAACAAAACAGCAAAAATGGTGATATTTCTGCTCTTCTGTTTCATTTTGGCTCTTTTCGGGTGCACTGAGCCCAAAACACTGGGCCACGTGCAGCCATGTTCAAACATGGCCGTGACCCCTTCTAGGGAAACAAGGGCAGTTAAAACAAAAGAGGTGGAAGCTTGCATCACCTCCAGCCCAGGCCCAGGCCCAAAACTAAAACTTTGTTACAAGAAACAAAAACCTGGGCCTCTTCAAAGACTTATTAAAAGTCTAAATTGGAAACGGAGGAGAAAAAAAACTGTATTAAAAATGGACTGATTTTCTGAAAATAACCTTTGGCTTGAATTTGGATTTCGACTTTGGAAATTTCGAACTGAACTTTTAGTTTAAATCACTTGGAACTCTAAACATCCAAAGTGCTCCCAGAGGGAAAAAAAGGCAGCGGTGAAGCCCCTGCGGCAAAAAGCTCCAAGCGGCAAGCTCCAAGCAGCTCGGCTCGGCTGGGATATCGGCTGGAATCGGCTTGGCTGGGCTCAGTTTGGCCCGGAAAAGCGAAAAACCTGGAATCCTCGCTCCAGATCACAAACCGGCAGCGGAGCCTGGAACTACGGAAAAAAGCCACGTGGTAAGATCAGCGTGGGACAAAACATCTGAACTTTAAAAGTTTACAGAAGCCACGTGGTGAGATCAGCGTGAAACAAACCAGCATCTAAAATCTAAAAATTTACAAAAGCCACATGGTGAAATCAACATGGTGAAATCAGCGTGGAACAAATTAATCATTTAAACTGTGATTTTAGGTGTAGAAACTAAGCAAATAGTCATATATTTCACTCATAGTTGGTAATGGGATAAGTTTTAGCTAGTTAGTGGTTAAAAAATAAAAATAAAGGAAGGTAAAACAGCTTAGCCCAACTAAAACATCTAATTTCTAACCACCTGCATCTTTGTCTTAAGTCATTTTCTTTATAATTTAAATGTGTTTTGTTGTCTTTCAAAGTTAATATTTTCAATTGCAAAATGTTTTACTGTGTATTTTAATGTACTTAGCCTGTTTTTAAAATGTATGTTATGCATGTATGCTGAAGTACTTGTGTATAAAAAAAATATAGAAACAGTGAAGTTCCCCCAATATAGTTTAAAAATATAGGAACATGAAAGTTCCAAAATAGTGCTTGGTAAAAAAGCATTAATAGAATTTTAGGTTACAGGTGTAAAGTATATTTTGCAAATGATATGTTTTTGAAAAGGGCTGGTATATTAATTTTCACTTTATTACGTTGGCGCATGAAAATATTTAAAAAAGGGGGAAATGTGGTGTACCCTAAGACCCACCCATTTCTGGGAGGGGTCTTAACCGGATAATAGGTGTGACCCTACCTGCAAGACCTCCCATTCCTGGGAGGGGTCGGGAAAAAGTTAGATAAGCCTGGGACGAAAGGGATTCGGCCCTTTTGCCTTTTTGCCCCTTTGGCCGTTTCTCTCTTGGCCCGGCTTGGCTTCCTGGCTTTTGGATCTTTGGGCCGCATGGAGCCCAAAGGGAAGATGGCTAACAGGAGATAAGATGCAGGGCGAATGCTTAAAAGGTTGACATAGGCCACACACCTGTGGTGGCAAGGGCATAAATAAAGATGATTCTTCCTGAAGCCTGCGTGTGAGTGAGTCTTGATTACGCGGATTACCTGGGCCTGGAACTTGCCAGCTGGATGGGGGATGAAGCCACGTGGCTGGGGCCTAAGCACAAAGGCCTCCATCCACCGCCATCCAGCCCCATCGTTAATTAATTAATTCAACAGTGTCCCACTGCCCTCGGGAGGGGTCCCTGCCCACCACGCGCAGACCAGACCGGCCCCTCTCACCTCTCCCGCCGGCCTCGGGGCTTCTTCCCGGCCAGTGCCCGCAGCTCCTCTTCCGAGGGGTGCTTGTACCTGAATAAGCTGGTGGGGGGCATCAAGGACTGGGGCTCAGTGGGAAGGACCGTGCAGGGCCACGCAGGGTCCATTCTGGCCAGGGAGAGGCTGGCCACGTGGGCGAAGACTCGTGCAACATGCTCCAGTGTCAAAGACGGATGCAGAGGGGGGGGTCCCCAAAACCCCTGGGTATGGGACCCCTCCCAGGGAGAGTTCGCAGAGTGCCAAAAAGAGCCAGGGCCCTCGCCTAGGTTTGCAGAAAGCAGGTGGCTGCCCAGGAGAGAGGGAGGGGCGTATCCCGAGGCTCCTCCCACTCGGGGGCGTGCCTTACAAGTGCTCTCACCCATTGGATCATGCCACACGAGTCCCGTCTACTTGGGGGCGTGTCTAATGTGACTCTTCCCACCTGGAGGCGTGTCTCTACTTTCTTCCATATTGGGACACGTTGCATGAGTCTCCGCCTACCTGGGGGCATGACCCAAAAGCACCTCCCACTTATGGGCGTGGCACATAGGGCTCCTCCCACACATCAGGACCAAGCTCCTCCCACCACGGAAGGGCGACTCACCTTCCATTGCAGAGCAGCCAGCGTGCGAAGGAGCAGTGCGGGGCCAGCCGGTGCATGAGGGTGGCGGCGAGCAGGGTCACCACCAGCTGCACGCCCAGCACGGCCTGCGGGATGGAACACAGCCGGGTAGCGCCTGCCAGCCGGTCACAAGCTCCCGCCTCGCAACCAACCGGCTATTTATACCCAGGCGGGGACAGGTGCGGCCCTTCCATCAAGGGAGCTGGACTGGCCGAGCCCCGGGAGTCCCGTGTCTGCTGGAGGCAGGGCAGGGAGGAGGAGCTGTGGGGTTCCCGCTTCCAGCCTCTGATGTTAATTATCCTCCCAAATAGGGGTGCCCTATTTTTGTTTGATTTGGGGTACTCAGGAATCTCTCCTGGCGGTGCCCAGGATACCTGGGGATCAAACCTGGGTCAACAACAATGTGTAGGCCAGCATCCTCCCCACTGCCCTATTTTTTGCAGCACACCCCTCTGCACCAACTGTGTAGCCCCATTTATTTATTTATTTGGTTTGCAACAGAGAGAGCACTTCGGTTTGCCAAATAAATATATATACTTTTGGTTTTTGGGTCACTCTTGGCGACACTCAGGGGTTACTCCTGACTCTGCTCTCAGAAATTGCCCCTGACTTGAAGGACCATATAGGATGCCAGGGATCGAACCCACATCTGTCCTGGGTCATCTGCGTGCAAGGCAACCACTCTACCACTGTGCTACCAATCCAGCCCCATGTCTCCATTTCTGCGTCCACCCTTGGGATCTTGACCTTGGGGTCACTGGCCCCCAATGACCCGGTGGAGATTCACTTCCTGACACCCCCCCCTGAGAAACCACCCCCCACCCCGGCTATTTCTGGCCACTCAGTCTCAGGGAGAGACTCAGAACGCGGGTGGAGCCTTCTGGTCAGCACATTCTAACCCTTCTAAGTCCAAATACACAATTCACATCTTCACATATTTTCCTTTTTGTCGATGTTTCTGGATCCCACCCGACAGTGCTCAGGATCGACTCCTGACTCTGCTCAGGGATCACTCTTAGCAGGGCTCTGGGGGATGCCAAGGATTGCCCCTAGGTGGGACATGTGCCGCCAGTCAAACTCCTTTCCTGCCATCCGACACTGATTGGTGTCAAAAGCTTGAGAAGAAGTGAACTCCTTCCCTGCCATCCGACACTGATTGGTGTCAAAAGCATGAGAAGAAGTGTCTCTAGTGACTGAAGCCCTCTCTTCAGTCTAGACCTCTGTGCCCAGGATCAAGGGCAAATGCTGGGGTGGTGGGTAGGTGAGGTTTGGAGGCTGCCTACGAGCTTCATGTTCTTCTAAAGAACGAGGAAAATAAAACCGGACCAACAACACAGCGGTAGGGCTTTTTTTTTTTTTTTTTGCCTGGCCAAACCAGGACAGACGGTTGAGGGTTTGATCCCCAGCATCCCATATGGTCTCTCAAGCTTGCCAGGAGCAATTTCTTAGTGCACAGCCAGGAATAATCCCTGAGCGCCACCGGGTGTGGCCAAAAAAAAAAAAAAAAAGGTGAAAAATCAACATCCTATAGGGCTCCCCCCAAACCAGCCAGAAGTGATTCCTGATGCCAGAAGAAGGGGGGTTCGTAGGGCCCCAGAGTCCAGCTGCTTTTGTCACTTAGAATCTGAGCAGCAGCTGGGCTGGGTTTGTGCACAGACCCAGGACATGAGCCACCTGGGACTCAGACCAGAAAGAGCCTCTGCAGTAGTGAGTCTGGGAGAGGGGGGTGCCCCCAGTGCAGCCGGGCTGTGGTCCCTGGCAGCCCCTGCCCTACTCTGCCATCTCGCCCAGGACTCCCAGCCCACGGCCTGCTGCCCTCTGACCCGCAGGCACCCCTATGCAGCAGTCCCCAGCCCCAGCTTGTCACTCTCCATTCCCCCCCACAGGTACTTCCTCGAGGTCCTCACACCCCTGGACCCGCCCATCACCCCCATGGACACATCACACACTCCCTTATCCCCTTCCAGTGTTAGATGACTCAGCAGCCTCCTTTCTCTGCTCCCCTGCAGCCCCTGTCTGGGTCTCAGACACCCCCTATGTCATAGGGCCAATGACAAATGCCATCACCCTAGCCCAGAGGGAGCTGGGCTCACAGTGGGATCCCAGCACCCAGGGTTGGGAGGAGAGAGAAGAACCCCCACTTTTGGGGCGGATTAGGGCCACACCCGGAGATACTCAATGTTTCCTCCTCTGCACTCAGCACTCTGGCTCTGCACTCAGGGTTCACTCCTACTGGTGCTGGGGAGGGGGTGACCAACTGGGGTGCTGAGGGTCAAACCCAGGTCTGCCTGGTGCAAGGCAAGCAAGTGCCCTCCCTGCTGTGCTATGGCTCCGGCCCTGGATGCACCCCCTCGTCCCCCATGCCCGGTTCCCCCCTGGGCCAGGCGTCTGCAGGGGCCCTGCACCCCAACCCATCCCCCAGCACTGCAGATTGGGGATCCTCGTGCACGCCCAGCGGCAGCCTTGGTCTTTGCTAAGTTCGGGAACGAACTCAGGCTGCCCTCCGTGAGTGGCTGGAGAAGTTGGGGGATAGCCAGGGGGGGGCGGACTCCACCCAGGGCCCCTTCCCGACCCTCCCAGGAACACCCGAATCCCGCGGGGACCCCCAAAAAAGGACCCCATCGAGGAGGTCCCCGCGCTCCCCAAGAATCCCGCAGCCAGAGCGGGGACCTCAGTGTCCCACGCGGGGACCCCAGCCTCCTCCCCGGGACCACGACCTCTGACCCCTCCCAGGTCCTCCTGGGAAGCTGTGTGACCCCAGAAAGGAACACGCGGCGGCTGCACGACCCCCGCGAGCTCAGCGCCCAAGCGCCCACAAGGGAGCCCCATTTCCTTGAACCCCACCCGGGGAGAGGAGACCCCAAACCCTTCAGGACCCTCCGGACAGGGGTCCCGAGCTCACCATGTCTCCGGGGCGCGGACCCACTGACCTGAAGCGCGGGGCACTTCGTTGAGCGGCGCTCGACCAATCAGAGACTGACTCTGGTTGACGAGCAGTGAGGCCGACCAATCAACAGCCGGGAAAAGTCACGGGGCAGGAGCCCGGTCGTGTTGCTTGCTGGGAGTTGTAGTTCGAGACCGCAGGGGACTCAGTTGTGGCCCCTCAAGGACCCCGCAGCCTCCCTGCACCTGTCTCTCTGCCTTGCAGATCTATGAAAGTCGCCTTCATCCTGCTCTGCCTCCCACTCAACGGTTCCGAGTTTGCAATTCCCTTTCCAGAACCTGCTACGGAGGACTTGACTCAAGTTCACGGCACTAGGAGCCCTCCCTGTCAGCTCAAACTCTTTGTGTTTTTTCTTGTTTGTTTGTTTGTTTTTCTGTTTGTTTTGGGTCACACCCAGCGGCGCTTAGGCGATACTCCTGGCAGCCTCGGGGACCATATGGGATGCGGGGAATCAAACTGGAGTCCATCTGGGGTTGGCCGCGTGCAAGGCAAACGCCCTACCGCTGTGCTATCACTCCTACTCCTTCAACTGAGACTCTTAATTGAGGGTTCATACACATCTGACTTCGTACTGGAGTCATAGTACAGCAGGAAGGGTGCTTGGGCCGACCCTGGTTCGAGCCCCTGACATCCCATGGTGCCCGCTTGGAGAGATCCCCGAGCACAGAGCCAGGAGTAAGCCTTGAGCACTGCTGACCCAAAACAAACAAAACAGGCGGCGCCCAGGGGTTCCTCCTGACTCTGCGCTCAGAGATTGCTCCTGGCAGCCTCGGGGGGATGCTGGGATTGAACCCGTGTTGGCAGCATGCAAGGCAAACACCCTCCCCAGTGTGTTATTGCTCAGGCTCCATAAATCGGGATGTTTTTTATTGGGGGGTTGTTTTTGTGCCACACCCGGTGATGGTCAGGGGTGACTCCTGTCTCTGTGCTCAGGAGTTACTCCTGGTGGGACTATATGAGAACCCAAGGATGGAACCAGGTCAATTGCAAAACCAGGGCTCAAGTCAAGCACCCTCGCCTACTGTACTTCATCACTCCGGGCCCCAAATACAAGTTTTGGGGCCCATCTCTGGCAAGTCATGCTGGATTAAGAACCAATGGTCGGGCTCGGAGAGATAGCACAGCGGTGTTTGCCTTGCAAGCAGCCGATCCAGGACCAAAGGTGGTTGGTTCGAATCCCGGTGTCCCATATGGTCCCCCGTGCCTGCCAGGAGCTATTTCTGAGCAGACAGCCAGGAGTAACCCCTGAGCACTGCCGGGGGTGACCCAAAAAAAAAAAAAAAAAAAAAAAAAAAAAAAAGAACCAATGGTCACACTTGGGAATTCTGATGTTGCCATGCTCAGAGGAAAAATCTTTGAGCACAAAGGTCTCCTAAAACTCATCTCAGGAGAAGTGTGTCCCGAAGAGTGTGCGGAATGGGGTGGGGCTGCCTCCTTTAGGGTGTGTGTGTTTGAGAGTCCTCTTGCGAGATGACGGTGAACACAGGGGTGAATGCTCCTGGGGCCTCCTGCAACTCACTGTGGGGCCCACAGATGCCTCTGGGGGCAGTCAAGAGAGATCTAAAGATTCTGGGGGTGGCAGAGGGTAAGGAAAAGGGAACCCAGTAAAAAACAGAGACCAGTAATGGGGGGCTGGAGCACTGTTTTGTGAGCCCTTCACCAGTCCTAGGCGATGGAGGAGACTCGATTTCTGGAGGAAGATTCTGAGCCCAGGAGGCTCAAATGGTACCCTCACCTTCCCCTCTTCAGGAACGTGATCCCATGTTTTCTGTGTTTGGGCCTCACCCTATGGTACTCAGGGCTGGCACCTGGCTCTGGGCTCAGGCCTGGCGGGTTCAGAGGACCATGCATGGTGCCAGGAAGTGAAGCAGAACGCCCTCCACACCCTCCGAGAATGCTCTCTCTCCAGTGCTCCTCCTAGGAGGGATTTTACAATCCTGTATCACAGCGCCTCCATGTGGCAGGTGGTCAACAACCCCACTTGGGGGGCCTCCAAAGCCCTTGGTGTCTTTGATCCACCCTGCCGGTTGGGGGGGGGGTCCTCCTCACACCCCGAGTCAGTGGGTCCCCTGATGATGCCCAATCACAGCTGCCCTTGGCCAGGAGATCTGTGGGGCTCTGGGTATTTCTGTGCTACCCCAGAGAGGAGCGAAGACATACAACCCCAAAGTAGTTGCTTGCTTCTAGGACACCCCCAGACCTACTCCCCATCATTCCCATCCCTCAGGAATCCCAGAGACGCTGCAGGGAGCACCCCAGCGCAGGAGGGGAGAGGGTGGGGCTAAGCAGGTGCCAGGCAGGTTTTATTGGGGACACACACACACGGAGTTGGGACACGGGCCCCCAAGTTCCAGCACCCACTACCGGAGCCAAGTGTCAGCCGAAGGCAGCCGGCGCAGGGCGGGCCCAGGCCGGAGGGGCTCTGTGGGGGGCCGCGCCAGCAGCAAGGGGTATGGGAAGGTCTTGGCGAAGTCCCCGGGGCCCCCCGGAGTGGGCGACAGGCGCTCTGACTTGATGCTGACCGGAGGGCTGGATGGGGACGAGCCACGGGCGGGGGGTCCCTCCTGGCCTAGGACACGGCCTCCACTGCAGAGAGGGAGAGAGACATAGACAGGGAGACAGACAGAGATAAAGAGAAATAGAGAGACAGAGAGACAGACAGAAAAGAGTGATGAAAGAGAGAAGACGGTAGAAAGGAGACGGGGTGTGAGTTTCATGAAGATAGAAGGGTTTCGGGAAAAGGAGGGTTCAGCATCCCTCCTGGGCCCCCCAAATAGTGACACCCCCAAAATAGCACCCCTTCCTTCCCACCTTCCTCCCTCGATGGATGCAGTACTGCTCCTGGACTCTAGAGGGCAACAGCAACTCGCAGCGGGGGTGACTCCCCCCAAACTCCTAGATTTGGGGACCCACTCACACTTACCTGGCCTGGGTGGGTGCGGCCGGGGGTCCATCGGGTCTGGGGGGCTGCCAGGCGGTCAGGGGGGGCTGCAGCAAGCCGGGGTGCGGAGGAGGGTCATCCAGACCGTATTCTGGGGGAGCAGGAGGGAGAAGTTGAGACCCTAACTTTGGGGGAGCCCCTCACCCTGGAAGGCACGAGGCAGGTGGGGGGACGCGTACCTGGGGGACCCGCCGGCAAGAAGGGGAAGGTCGCCAGGGCAGGTCCAGGGACAGCGGCTGAGCCTGGACTCTGCAGAGCCCCATAGAGGCCTCGCTGTGAGGGTGAAGAAGAGAGGGAAACTGAGGCTGGTGCCCAGCCCCCTTGTGGGCCCCGCCAGCTCTGCCCCTGCTGCTGCTCACTTACCGGGGTGCCCAGCGCCCCCCGAGCCCCAGGCAGGTCCGGCCTGCGCCCATCAGCTGCCAGGTACAATGGAGGAGGCGTCTTGCTTGTGAGGTGTCCCGGGGAGAAGAGAGGGTGGGGGGCCAGGCCTGCAGACAGCAGGAAGAACCCCACTTCAGTCTGGTTTCCAGGAGCCCCCCAAAACCCACCAGCCGCTTCTCCTCCCTGCAGCCCTCACTTACCTGCTGGCCCAGCTTTGGGGACCGCGGGCCGGAAGGGGGAAGGTCGATTGTGGGGGGGCAGGGCCTCCCCGAGCCCGCAGGGGTCACAGTTGGGGGGCGGCAGAGCCCCATAAGCCATATCCGGGCTGGGCATGGTGGGAGCCACCGGCTGTGGGCAGCAAGCAAAGTGGGCACCGTGAGCGCAAGGATGGGGCTGAATCTTCTGGAAGGTTCCACCCTCCTTCCTGCCTCTGTTGAGGCCTGACCCCTCTGTCTGTGACTGTCTGCCCCCTCACCATCCCAGGGTGTTTGGCAATAAGAAACAGCAAGAAAACTACCAGAAGCCTGCTGATCTCCTATGCATCCCTCAGAGCCCTAGCCACAGTGCCCACTCCTCCTCCAAGCCCCAGGCCACCCTGCCCCTCAGCTCCCTCTCTCAGACCTTGCCGTCCAGTCCTGGGGTCTAGGAGGTGAGGGGAACAGTGGGGACACTTACGTAGAGCCTGGGTCGGGGCAAGGCCGGGTCACCCCCATCCCCTGCCAGCCGTCGAAACTTCTCACTGGGGCCTTCAGGCCCCTCTTCAGGCTCCAGCTCAGGCCCCTCGAGGCCCACACCCCTCCGCTTCAGGGTCTGCGGGTGAGAAAGACAGGGTGAGTGGCGCTGGTGGATAGGAAGATCTGACAGAGTCTGGGGGTGTCTCAAGGTGGGGTGGGGGGTTACAGGAGCCTCTGGGGTTAGAGCCAAGAGAGACCAGGCAACGCCAGCCCGACTTCTCAGGACTGTTGGCTTTATTTTATTTTAAGGTTTTTGGGCCACACCAGTGCTCAGGGGGCACAACTCCTTATTCTGTGCTCGGGCATCACTCCTGGCAGGATTGGAGGACCGCAGCTGAGCCGGGGCTGGGATGCTGGGGCTCGGGCTGGATCCGAGCTGAGATGCCGGAGATCGAACCAGGGTCAGCCATGTGCAAGGCGAACACCGTCCCCACTGTGCGCTCTCTCTCAGGCTCCTTCGGCTCACTCCTGGCTCTGTGCTCATGGTAACTCCTGACTCAGTGCTCAGGGATCACTCGACTCTAGGCTCAGGACTGACTCCCAGCTCTGTGCTCAGAGATCACTCTCTTTATTTTATTTTATTTTATTTGGTTTTTGGACCACATCTGGCAGTGCTCAGGGGTTACTCCAGGCTCTGCATTCAGAAATCATTCTTTTTTTGTTTTGTTTTGTTTTGTTTTGTTTTGGGGGCCACACCCAGTCACATTCAGGGGTTACTCCTGGCTCTGCGCTCAGAAATCCCTCCTGGCTTGGGGGACCATATGGGACGCTGGGGGATCCAACCTCGGTCTGTCCTAGGCTAGGGCTGGCAAGGCAGACGCCTTACACCCTGCGCCACCGCTCTGGCCCCTCAGGGATCATTCTTGAGTCTGGGCTCAGGGCCCTCTCCTGGTCCGCCCTGCACTCAGGACTGACTCCCGACTCTGGCCAGGGCTGACTCCCGACTCTGTGCTCGGGCTCCCTCGTTTGGGGCGCCCACCTGCAGGATGTCGGCGTTGGTGCGGCTCTCGTGGGGTTCGCTGTACTCGGTGTACTTGAGCAGCACGCGGTCCATGTCGGTGCTGGCGTACTGGAAGAGGCGATTGGCGCCGTTGAAGATGATGAGGGCGATCTCGCAGTCGCACAGCACGCTCAGCTCGTAGGCCTTCTTCATCAGCCCGAACTTGCGCTTGGTGAATGTCACCTGGGGGGACCGCCCGAGGGTGGGTGGGTGACGGTGGCAGGGGATGGGCTCGAGGCGGGAGGGGGCTCTGCCGGACGGACACCCAGGCTGTGGAGCTCTTCTCTCAGACAGGCCCTGGTTCCTCATCTCACCTCCTAGGGTAAACTCCTAGGGATGCTTCAAATCCTGCCCCCCAGTGTCCTCTCCTTCGGCAGTCCTTTTCTCATTTAGTCTGTTTTTGTTTTGTGGGTTTAGGGGCCACACCTGGCGGCGCTCAGGGGTTCCTCTTGGCTCTGCGCTCAGAAATAACTCCTGGGGCCGGGCGGTGGCGCTAAAGGTAAGGTGCCTGCCTTGCCTGCGCTAGCCTTGGACGGACCTCGGTTCGATCCCCCGGCGTCCCACATGGTCCCCCAAGCCAGGAGCAACTTCTGAGCACATAGCCAGGAGTAACCCCTGAGCGTCACCGGATGTGGCCCAAAAATCAAAAAAAAAAAAAAAGAAATAACTCCTGTCGGTGCTCAGGGAACCGGATGGGATGTCAGGGTCGAACCCTGTTGCCGTGGCCTGCTGCAGGGTCAGCGCCTTACCCACTGTGCTATGCCTCCACCCTGACCTTTGGCTATTTTTCCCCTTGGTGGTTGTGTTGGGATTTGGGCTCTGTGCTGAGGCCCTTATTGCCTTCAGTGGTGCTTGGGGGCTCGAACCCGCGCCTCCTGCGTGCAAAGCCGCCTGTGGGAACCAGCATCAGCCCAGAGGCACCCACACTTCCTCTCAAGCCTCCCCGGGGATGGGGGGGTTCGAGAGCCTTCTGCTCAGAGCGGGAGCTTGGTCTCCTCTTGACACAGGGACACACGGGGGGTGGGGTGGGCACCCCTAACCCTCTCCTCTTCTCTCCTCCTCCCTGCGTACCTGTCGGTTCCGTTGATCCAGGATGCGGGAAATCTGGATTTTTTTCCTCCCCATCGTCCCAGGCTGGGCAGTGTATTGGGCCTAGAGGGAATGAAAGGACAAGGTGGGTGCAGAGCAGAGGGGGCACCCCCTATCCCCCACGACCTGGGGTCACTCTGGAGCTAGAGTGTGCCCCTTCCGCTCCACCCTGTGAGGGCACAGGGGTCCCGGGGAGCCTCGGCCAGTGGCCTAGGGTAGGTGACTGCATCAGGCACTGCAAATGGAGTCGAGGGGCACGGGGTGGGGGGCCTCTGCCCATGGAAGCAGGAACCGGAGGTACAAGGCTGGTGGGGACCACACTAAGACCCCCCCCAATCCTCCCCAACAGTGTTGGTGGAGGGCTGTGGAAACTGGGGTGCATAGGGGATGGCTATGAGGGGAATCCAGGGACAGACCTGCCCCTTTATAAAGGGACAGTGATAGTTTCTTTTATTTTTTTGGCTTTAACGTCACACCAAGCAGCGCTCAGGGGTTCCTCCTGACTCTACATTCAGAAATTGCTCCTGGCAGGCTCGGGGGACCATATGGGATGCCGGGATTCGAACCAGCGTTGATCCTGGGTTGGCTGCTTGCAAGGCAAACACCGCTGTGCTACCTCTCCAGCACCAGTGATAGTTTCTAATTGATGAAGATGAAGATGGGGATGATGGAGGGTGAAGGCCCTTACATTCTGATAGTTCCAGAACATTCCATTCCCCCTGTGAGCAATGCCCCCTCCTTGCCTCCACTGGGGGGCAACAAGCCTCTGAATTATCCAAGTTATCTTCAGACTTGGGTGGGGGGCCTCACCGGGCAGTGCACAGGGCTGATTCTTGGGTCTCTGCTCAGGAATCATTCCAGGGGCGGGTTGATCAGGGAATTTGTGGATCGGATCCAGGCTGGTGGGAAAGTGCTCTCCCCACTGTTCTCCAGCTCCGTATTATCAAAATTTTCTTTTTCTTTTCTTTTTTTTTAAGTTTTCTTTGGGTTACACCCAGTGGTGCTCAGGGGTTCCTCCTGGCTCTGTGCTCGGAAATCGCTCTCGGCAGGCTTGGGGGACCATATGGGATGCCGGGGATCGAACCTCGGTCTGTCCCAGGTCAGCTGAGTGAAAGGCAAACGCCTTACCGCTGCACTATCACTTTGTCCCCCTTTCTACTGTTTCTTTTTTCTTTTCTATTCTATTTTTTTTTTGTTTTGGTTTTTGGGTCACACCTGGCAGTGCTCAGGGGTTACTCCTGGCTCTATGATCAGAAATTGCTCCTGGCAGGCTCGGGGGACCATATGAGATGCCGGGATTCGAACCACCGTCCTTCTGCATGAAAGGCAAACGCCTTACCTCCATGCTATCTCTCTGATCCTCTACTGTTTCTTTTTCATAACTACTTTTTCTTTTTTAGTTTTTGAGTCACACCTGGCTGCACTCAGGGGGTTACTCCTGGCCCTATGCTCAGAAATCGCCCCTGGCAGGCTTGGGGGACCATCTAGGATGCCAGGATTCGAACCACCAACCTTCTGTAGGCAAGGCAAACACTCTACCTCCAAGCTCCGGCCCCTCATAAAATTTTCTTTTTTGGGCCTGGAGAGATAGCACATCGGTGTTTGCCTTGCAAGCAGCCGATCCAGGACCTAACGTGATTGGTTTGAATCCCGGTGTCCCATATGGTCCCCTGTGCCTGCCAGGAGCTATTACTGAGCAGATAGCCAGGAGTAACCCCTGAGTGCCGCCGGGTGTGGCCCAAAAACCAAAAAAAAAAAAATTTTTTTTTTCTTTTTGGTTTTTGGACCATATGCAGCAGTGCTCAGGGCTAACTCCTGGCTTGGAGCTAAGGGTTCCCTATAGGATGCCTGGGATCTAATCCGGGTTGGCCATGTGCAAGGCAAAATGCCTGGCCACCTTCCCTCCAGCTTTCTAGAACATTCACCCTGGCCTGGAAGAAACTGTACCCAGCTCCTGGGTCCCTGTTCTGCTGCCTTGTGATCCCCACCCCTCTCAGGACTGCTGTGAATTGGGTGGCAGATACCCCCCTGTCCTGCCCCCCAGTCCTGCCCGACGTGCTAAATTTAACCTGGAGCTAATTTTAAGCCCCTGACGGGGATGGGAGCGTTCCCACGGCTGGGATGTGCCCTCCAGCCAGTCACCCTGGGGAGCACGGGAGGGGGCACTTCTCAGGAGGCATCGTCCGAGATGAGTCCGGAAATGCCCCCGACACCCCCAATTCTCTGGGGAATCTGGGCCGGGCGTTGGCTGGCGGGGTCCGACTGCTCATGACGCTCAGCCTGTCCCTGTTCTAGACGGGACATTGGGGACACTTGGGGTGGGCAGGGAGAGGGAGAGACAGAGGGGAAGTGGGTTCAGGCAGAGGGAAGGGCAGGTGCTTCGAAGAGGAGGAGCAGGACAAGGAGAGGAGGGGTGGAGGTCTCTCTGGGCATGTCACAGCTGGGGAACATTTCTGTCCTGGGGGAGCAGCCTAAGGTTCAGAGGGAGAGGCCAGGCCAAGCCCCTCTGAGTCAGGCCCCCCTGTAGCTTCTAAGGGTCCCCCCAAGTCATTCCCTCCTTGGTTCGAACGGGCCCGTAGGCCCAGTTGGGCACCTACCTGGCTCTGGGTCCTCCAGCTTAGATGCCCGAGACCCCCCACCCCAATCCTCATCCATGATCACCAGAGTCCTCCCCCAGCACTCCCCCCTCTCTGCACCCAATGCCTTGGGAGAAGGCTCGGACCCTGCCCACCTCAGGCCCACCTTTCTCCACCCACATATCACAAGCGCTTTTGCCCTGGCCAGCTTGAAAAACCCGCGCCCCTTTCCGCCCTGGACAGCTTTGCCTCCCACAGACCGACAATGGGGCTTCGGGGAGGAGGAGATGCATGGACCGGACAGGTGCCCCCAACTTCCCTCTCTGCCGCCCCCACACTCCGGGCCCAGAAATACACGCATGCAAATACTGCACGCGGTGGGGCCGCGTGCGGCCAGGTGTGCATGCCGTGGGCGTGGGAGGCAGCGCCGGCCCGCACGGGTCTGTCCCCGCATGCAAATACCCGGCCCCGCCACAGACGTACCCCAGGGGCTGGTCTGCCCAGATGTCAGCGTGGTGGGGACCAACCAACCGCGAGCCGGAAGTGGGGGGCCGGGAAGGCACGAGGTGGGGTGAAGATTTGGGGGGTGGAGATGGTCTCCCCTGCCACCCCACACATGTGCACATCCAGCCAGAGAATGGGGGTCAGAAGCCAGGAGGACTGCCTTCAGGAGGAAGCCTAAACCCAGAAGGACTTCCCGCAGGAGGAAGCCCCTCACTGGCTTTGGTTGGAGTCACGGGACAAAAAGAGGTTTAAGCTGGGGTAGTCTCCCACAAAACTCGAAGATCCTCAGGCACCCTCTGGCCTCCAAAAGCACAAGTCAGAATCGGACGTAGCCCCCCACCACAGACCCCACCTGCCTATTCTTGGGGCCTCCAGGGATCTCAGCCAGGCAAAGCCAAATATGATGACGGTTGATGGCGGCCTCAACCAAGGTGAGGCCCCTGCGGGCTCTGAGGAGGCCCTCAACCCCGTCACCCGACCTGGCATCACTGCGGGCAGCAGAAGCTGAGGGAAACGTGTGGAGGAAACTACCCTGTAGTTTTTGTGGTCACACCCGCAACGCTCAGGGGTTTCTCCTGCACTGTGCTGAGAGACACTCAGGGCAGAATGGAGGTTCCAACGGGATGCCAGGGATCGAACCCGGATTGGCCGCATGCAAGGCAAATGCCTTCCCAATGGGCTATCACTTCTGTAAAAATCTGTAAAATCAGATTTTGTTCAGAGATTCTGAGAGACAGAGACATTGAAAGAGAAGAGAGACAGAGAGACAGATAGGTGGAGACAGAGAAACAGAGACAGACAGAAACAGACACAGAGACAGAAAGAACAAGTGTCTCCAGCATCACCCAGCCGAGAGTCCGAGTCCCTCCCTCTGGGGGGATGTGATACCCAAGAACCCCCCAAATTCTGTGGCTGCAAACCAGAATGGGACATTGTGGGAGTCCCACAGCCCAACTGGAGACCCCATGTGTCGGCCACTCCCTTCCAGAAGGGTCTACAACAGGCCC
This sequence comes from Suncus etruscus, assembly GCF_024139225.1. Taxonomy (NCBI): domain Eukaryota; kingdom Metazoa; phylum Chordata; class Mammalia; order Eulipotyphla; family Soricidae; genus Suncus; species Suncus etruscus. The sequence continues at coordinate 91,769,020 of NC_064862.1, read as the reverse complement.
AGATGGCGGGTGGGCACTGTGACCTGGAGTTGGGGTTGGGGGTGCCAACCTGGGTATCAGGGGGCTGAGCAGCCGTTGTGGCATGAGTGTTGGTGGCCCAGGGGGACCATCTGTTGAAGGAGCCCTGATCCCTACATCTGAGCAGAGTTGGGGGGAATGGAGGAAAATTCCAGGGAGCCCCCCATGGCGAGAATTGGTGTGCCTGGCCCAAACAAGCTGCTGCCTGGAAACAGCCAGGCCTGAAGAAGGAGGTGCTGTAATGGGGGGCTTCCGCCAAGGCAACAGAGCCCAGGAGCCCCGAGGAGGGGAGGGGAGTGAGGAGAGGCAGGTGGGGGGACGGGGCCTCGCTCGCTCTCTCGCTCTCTCACGCAACCGCGGCTGCGGTTTCATCAGCTGCTCCCTGAGTACCTCATTAGGGAGACAGGAAGCACCCCCATGCTGTGCCACCCCCGAGACTCGCCTCGACCCCATACCTGGACCCTCCCTGGGGGCAGTGTGAGGTGGGGGGGCTCACACCACAAGGCTTCCCCGAACCTCAGTTCCCCCCCACCCCGTGTGGTGGGGAGAGCCTCTTTGGACTAGGTCGCTTTCAGGGTCACGGTGCCCTGACCTCAGCAGGGTTCAGCTCCTAGGGGGTCCTGCCAAGGTTGGGGGAGCCACTGCAGGGCAGAGGAAATTCACACTCGTTCACTTCCAATAAGGTGGGGGTGAGGGGGCCTTGAAATATAGGCAGAGTGCCCCAGAACCCCCTAGATGTGTGAAACACCCTTAAAAATGGGGTTGGCACACATCCTGGCCCCCAAATATCACCCAAAGCATGTGGGTAACCCAGACTTCCCTAAACATTCAGACACTCCAACGTAAGAACTTCAGAGACCTAAACTTTGCTGCCCCCAGATTCACTGATTCTGGCAGATACCTGACACCCCAAGAATATATGGGTCCCCTAGAGTCCCTTGAATTATGCAAACCCCTGGCACAGCCCCGCACCTGGACCCTCCCTGCAGAGTCCCCCGATTCCTGAGACAGGGTTGGCACCTCCAAAGGGAGATGTGGGGGTTCTAGCTGGTGAGATTCGAAGACAGGCAAAATTCAAAGATCTGAGGGGGTCACGGGCTTCTCTGACCGCAGGAAAGCCCGGTGAGCTTTCTGGAGCAGGAAGCCCACAGGGAAACTGAGGCACAGACTTGGGGCCTCTGATTCATCCTGTCCTCACATGGAGGGACCAGGGTTCAAACCTGCACCAGTGCTTCCCCCCCCCCCACTTACCCCATGCCTCAGTTTACCTGTTTGCAGTGTGACGCCCCTTCTCGGAAAGGCTGCACTGGGACCCAGCTAGGACACTGAGGAGCCCCCTTATAGGCCTCTCTCCACTAGACATCCTGAGATCCCCTTCTGAGGAGGCCAGTGCTGAGGACGGCACAGTCCAACCTGTCCAGGACCCATTTTGGGGACCCCCGAGAGGCAGGTTTGGGTACCCAGGCTATGGGCCAAGATAACCTTGTCAGTCAGGGCAGTGGCTGGACCCTCCAGGCGGCACAAGGGCCCCCAAGAGGCAGCTGGAGCCTCAGGACACAAGGTATGGCCACGGCTCCCCCTACATGCCCAGAGTCTCCCAGAACCCCCCTTTCCATATCCAGACAGACTGTCCCCCCTGCTGTCCAGCACGCCAAGCCCTTCCCACTGTACCCCAAACCCTCAGGGTCCCCAGAGCCTGAGAAGCAGCGAGGAACGGCAAGATTTCCCTCTCTTTGTTCCAGAGAAAGAGGTCCCGAGGGGCCCCCAGAAGTTCTCCCCCCTGAGGCCCAGTCTCCCTGCTTGGGAAATTAACACATCTGTCAGCGCTGGGCGGAAGGGACTGGGGGTGGCCAGCAGGGACCGAATGGCCCTGGGGAGGGTCCGGGTCCTCACTCGGCACCCCTTCCCGAAATGGCTGGGAGCCCCCACCCCCGTGCGGAGACAGGTCACTCCCAGCGCAACGTGGGAAGCTGCCAGAACTTTTAGCGTGGTGGGAGACTCAGATCAGTGAGGGGAAGCGGGGAGATGACTGAGGATAGGAGCAGGGTGACCCTGGTGACCCCAGCTCTGCTGTCCAACACCCCTCATAAAGCCAAAGGGCCCCTCTGAAAAGAAGGGAGTGTGGGAGGGCAGGACCCTGCAAAGGTCGTGGAGGCAGAGAGGAGGGCTGAGTGCAAGACCTGTGGGCAAGAACTGGGGGGGGGTCACAGGCCAGCACCTACAGAGTAGATCCCTCGGGCCCGGAGAGATAGCACAGCGGCGTTTGCCTTGCAAGCAGCCGATCCAGGACCAAAGGTGGTTGGTTCGAATCCCGGTGTCCCATAGGGTCCCCCATGCCTGCCAGGAGCTATTTCTGAGCAGACAGCCAGGAGTAACCACTGAGCACTGCCAAAAAAACAAAACAAAATAAAAAATACAGAGTAGATCCCTCAAGCCACCATCACCCCCATCCTGCTTCTGAGTCTGGGGTTCTGAAGGTTACAGTTGGGCAACTGAGATCTCCGACGTAGGAAGAGGCAACTCAGGCAGGACAGGGAGGGATAAAGGGGTGTTCCCAGGCCAGGACTGGAGGATCCCACACAGGGAAGGCCCTGGCATATGAAAGACCCTCAGGGAGAGTGACGGGAACCCCCACTTCCTGCAGTGTCCGGGCCACAAGAGAGCAACCCCAAAACATGCAGAGATGGACCCCCACATTCTCTGCAGAGTTGGGTGTAGGACAGGACTCACACTATCTGCAGAGTTGGGGTCAATGGTGGGAACCCCACTAAATGCAGAGTCAGACCTCATATTTCCTCACAAATTGGGGTGCATGCAAGACTCCCATTGCGTTCAGGGTTGGCATACAGGGAGTTGGGGGATAGGTGATTTCAACTCCTTTTCTCTTCATAGTTATTCATTCACATCCCGGGTGCCCGGCGTGAGTCTGGGTGCGGAGTTGGGGACATGACACTGGACAGGGAGAAGGAAGAGATCAAAGCCACAAGGTGACCCGCGTGTGGGGCCCAAGCTACAGCACAGTGGGAAGGGCTTTGCCTTGCACGCAGCTGACCTGGATTCAATCCCCGGCATCCCATATGGTACCCAGAGTCTGATTCCAGAACACAGAGCAAGGAATGAACCCTAAGTATTACCCAGATGTGGCCCCCAAACAAAAAAAAGTGAGGCGCCGGAGTGATAGCACAGTGGCAGGGCATTTGCCTTACATCCTGCCAACCCGGGACAGACCCGGGTTCGATTGCCAGCATCCCATATGGTTCCCTGAGCCTGCCAGGAGAGATTTTGAGTGCAGAGTCAAGTCAGGAGTAACCTCTGAGCACTGCTGGGTGTGGCCCAAAAAGCAAAAAACCAAAACAAATAAAAAGAAGTGATAGGAGCACAAGAACAACCAGGGGGTCCAAGATGACTGGGGGGTCCCTGGGGTGCCTCATTCACCAGCCCTAACCCCATCATGTCTCGGTGACCAGAAGGAACTCAGGCGGGTATCAACTGCCAGACAGAGCCTGTTCGCTTTTCAGGGGCAAACCAAATTCTTCACCCAAGACCCCTAAAGTCCTGCTGAGACCTTCCTCACCTGCCCATAGTTGTATTAGGGGGTAGCCAGTCCCCAGGGGGTTCGGTCCTTGGCCCTGGACCAATTGGGCTAGGAGGAGGTTCTGGCACTAAGCCACGACGCCCACACCAAGAGGGGAAACTGAGTCCCGGGGAGGCAGGCGGCCCCGGACAGCTGGAGGGCTCCATCCCGCCCTCCCTCCCCGCGGGCATTCCTGGGGCACGCGTGGGGCAGTCAGGCCTGGCTCTGGGGTTGCCCGGTATCCTCCCCCCAGGAAAGTTCTGAGCCTGGTGGCCGTGCTCTAAGGATGTCTCGACAGGGGGGACCTGACTTGCAATCTGAGGGACTCAGGACCCTGGACATAAGGCTCCCCTAAGCCCGCAGACTCCTGCAAATCCCAAGACACAAACGCCCAGACCCACAGCCCCGGGACGCGCGTTTTCAAATGCAGCCCTTTGGGCTCTTAGCCTGCAACCCTTTGCACCCCTTTGCACCCCTGTCGGGCACCTGTCGTCGGACACCAGCCCCGGGACCGCCTCGCACACGCACCTGGAGTTGCAGCCTGGCGGCGCCGGGGACGCTCCGCGCTCGTCCCGCACGCCGGGCCCAAGTCGCAGCTCGCTAACCGGGCGCTGGAGTCGCAGGTGCCCGCGTGGCTCCACCCCTCTGCACTGATTGGACGGGACGTGGCTCGTTTGCATAGAAGGCGGGGCCGGGCGGGCCAGTCCTCGGAGGGACTCCACCCCCGGCGCGGATTGGCTGGAGCGAGGCTTGTGTGCCTGGAGGGCGGGCGATACCTCCGCGAGGCCCCGCCCCCTAGCGAGTGCTTTTGCATAGAGGGCGGTGCCCCAGGGCTGGCGAGTCCTCGGTGGGGCCACGCCTCCGACACGGATTGGACGAGACGAAGCTCGTTTGCATAGAGGGCGGGTTGTAGGAGGGGCTCAGCGTCCAGGAGCTCAGGGACGGGGGGGGGGGGGCAGTGTGGGCAGATCCCAGCAGAAGGGAAGCGACCCCTTACCCCCCAGTTGCAAGGCAGACGCCCTCTCCCCTCTCTGATCCCACCTCTCAGCTTCCAGCCCCAGGCCTGGTCCATGACTACTGACTGAGACATTCAGTCCCCAAGGCCCTGTGTATTGAAAATGATGGGGGGGTGAGATAAGGGGCGCCCCAACCTTGCAGGGCCCTGCCCAGGCTGGTGGCAGTGCTCTCAGTGCAGGAGCTGCCCTCTCCTTTCTCAGAGGCCAGTGGCAACTGTTGAACCCAGAGGGTCTCCTCTGGGCACCCAGAGTCTCCCAAGCCCCCAGCATGGGGCCTGCTGAGTTGGCCCATGGGGCTTCAGGGTCTGGCATGAGGATCCAGGATCAGATAACTCTGCAGGTGCCTGCTTCCCAAGCCCGCAAACCCTCTCCCAACTCTGGGCATTTGACCTGGGCCCTGATGGGTCAGCAGGAGTTCGGGACTTGGGGAGGCAACTCAGAGTTGGGGGTACTTTCAGGAGTGCAGGGGACTCGGTTGGAGAATTGGGGATGAGGCCTAGACACTGGAGACAAGCATCATAAGAGGAGCTCACGCTGGGCAGTACAAAGGGGCTCCCATCACGGTGCCCCTTCCTCAGACTCAGATTTGGGGCAGGGATCCGGGGCATTGGAGGGAACACAAGGGTGAAGTAGTGCAGGGCCGGAGCAATAGCACAGCGGTAGGGTGTTTGCCTTGCACATGGCCAACCCCAGACAAGACAGACACTGGTTCGAGTCCCAGCATCCCATATGGTCCCCCAAGCCTGCCAGGAGTGATTTCGGAGTGCAAAGCCAGGAGTAATCCTTGATCGCCGCTGGGCGTGACCCAAGCCCCCTCCCAAAAAATAGGTGAGGTACGGAGCGCAGGTGGAAATGACAGTCCAGCAGGGAGTGCGCCTCCCTTGCACAAGCCAACTTGGGTTTGATTCCCAGCATCCCACAGGTCCTCCAAGCACCCCCGAATGCAGAGCCAAAAGGAACACCTGAGCACACCCCAAAAAGAGGGTGAAGTAGGAGTGCTGAGACTCAGTTTCCTCAATGTAGGCCAGCACTCTGGGCAGCTTTGTCTTTGGATCTGCAAGTTAGGGTAGGTCCAGGAGAGTTCGAGTGCAGAGCCAGGAATCTACCCTGAGCATCACCAGGTGCGGTCCCCCCCCAAATGGATTAAAATGGAAGTTAGGGTTCACCAGGCATCACAGGTGAGACTAGGGGTCCCGCCTGCACTCCGTGGGGGTCCGAGGCCAGGCAGGGGGCTTGAGCCTGGTTTGGAGCTGTGGGAGCGTCTTGGGGAGCGGGAGGCGGCTGGGGACGGGGCCCCGCAGGGCCGTTCTGTTTACCCGCGGCCGCCGCCTCTGATGCAACAGGCCTGCTCTGGTTACGTGAGGGCGGCGGCAGCTGGGGCGGCACTGGGCACAGTGCGAAGGGTGTGGCCACTGTCCATCACCCGGGCCCTGCACACTCACCCTGCCGGCCACTCCAGGACACTTCGAATCCCCATGGGGGGGGGTTTGGAAGAGGGTGGGTGGTTCAGGGCCCTGGAAGGTGGGGTTGTGGCCTCCATCCTGCTGTGTCCCCAGAACTTTCCAGAATAGGAGGGTGCCAGGGAGGGATCACGTGGGGGGGGGTCCAGATTCAGGCTTGGCCAGGCCGCCTGGATAAAGGCTGAACTTGCCCTGTTCTGGGGGGACACAGTGTAGGGCTTTAGGGGTGATGAGGGACAGGGTCTTTGCAGGCTCCAGGGCTGATGGGAAAAACAGTGTGGGTCAGAGATCCATAACAGCCAGGACCTCACCGTGGACCGCTGGATCCTGGCCAGTGAGTGACCACATGGAGCCCTGCCTGGGCCCCTCTGGAGGAGTCCCCCAGAAAGGGGACTGGACATTCAGCTGCAGATCCTCCATCCAGAGGCTGTGCGGGATGCAGGAAGATGGGGAACCCAGAACTAAGATGTTACCTGGCTGGCACCAGGTTGTGGACAGGTTGTGAATGGGGCCTGACTCCCATCCGGGATCAGCTGGACACGCCACTGCCCTGGGACATCTTCTGAGACCCACCCACACCCCCAAAGGGCAGGGACCTCCCACCCACATCCCAGCTTCAACCCCTCCCCGAGAGTCCCAGGACAGGCCAGGGTGGCCAACACTTCAGTCTGGGGGAACCAAGTGTAGCATATGAAAAAGTTTCCATAAGATGATTCTTGGAATTGTATATAAAAGTGTTTCCTTAGGATTGTTCTGTGACTTTTGCCCCACCTAACCCTTCCAGGTGGGGCGCTGTGAAGTTGGCAATAAATAGCTTGAGGAACAGGAGTGAGGGATCCTTCTGTGAAAAAGCTGCTGGCTGCAGAAGGATTCTCTGGCTCTCCTTGCCCGATCTTTTATACCCTATCGTTCTTGTCTGTGTGGATTATTATTTGCTGCGGATAAATATTACCAAGGTCTTCCCCCGAAAGGGGACAAGGGGATGGGAAGTAATTTCTCATTCTGGGGACTGTTCTTGGATTCACAAATACCCAGCAAAGTTAACAGCGAAGAAACCTTGCACCAAGAACACGACCTCATGGCCCCTGGTGGCCAGCCGGAGAGGGACGGCCTCCGGGAACCAAACATGCAAATGAGATGCAGATGTGCAGGGTGGAAGGTGCTGGGAAATGAGACTTGGGACAGGCCGCCCTTAGGATGACTGAACCCGTTTCCTCTCATGACTGCACCACACCACTGGGTGCCCGTATAGTGGTGTACCAACTCTTTAGTTACCCCCACAGTCCACATTGTCAGGAGGGGTCGTTCAGGTCACTCAGCTCATTGCCGGGCCACCTCTGTCCCTCTGTTTTGGGGAGCAGAGGGCAGGAACCACACGCCAGGCCTGTTGCCCAGAGGGGATGAGTCAGTTGGGAAGTGGCACAGCGGGCCAGGCCCTCAGCAGCTCTGGCCAAGGTAGGTGGGGTTGGTTCCTGGTGCTGAAAGGAGGTGGGTGGAGGGATGAGGCCTGGACCATGAGGCCTTCTGAGGGGCCCAAAGGTGCAGCGCAGCACCACATGTTGGTCTCCTATGACCAGAAGGGCAACTGTAGGCTGGGACTGACACAGGCTTATCTCAGACAGGTGATATGAACCTGTCCCAGGGCCTTCGGGAATGTGCGTAAGCTGTGGGTTCCGCAGGCGTCCTGAGCAAGGGGCCTGGGCATGAGCCCTCAGAACCACGCCCACACACCCCATGCACACAAAACACAAACCCCACAGGCCTGGAGTAACTTCTGCCTGTTTATTAAGGTCACACGGGGAAAAGAGCAGCGGCCAGCTGTGAGTCTCTGCCGGGCAAAGCCGCTCTGCTCCCATTACAGTTCCTGCTGCTGGCCTGGGCAGAAGGGCCAGGGGTGGCCAGGACTCCTGTCCAGGCTGCAGGGTGGTGCTACCTGTGGCCCTGACTGTGGGCGCCGGATCCCATGTGCTCCCGGATACTGATGGCCTGTTTTAGGAGCCCCTCAACGCTGCGGAAGTACACGCCGCTGTCCACCAGGTTCTTGACGGCACTGTAGCAGGAGAGGCCGTGCTCAGCACCCTCCAGCAACCAATAAAGAACTGGGCAGCAGTACCCAGAGGCCCTGGCCTCACCTGCACGCGTACTCCACGGTATAGACGGCGCCTTGACTCTGCTCCTCCCAGCGCTGCATGTCCGCCTGCCGGACAGGGCACGATCAGCAGCGGCTGTGCAACCAACACCCCGTACCCATGACTCCCCATGTCCAGGACCGGGGCCCCACCTTGTGCTGGGCCAGCTCGGGCAGCGAACGGCGCACGTGCTCCTGAAGCCGGTACAGTGCCACCGACGGCTCGTTGGCCAGCACGTAGACGCTCTCGGTGAACTTGTCCGTGACTGGGAACAGAGGGGCGCAGAAATGGGCCCAGGTTCCGGCTGGGACTCTAACCCCGTCTAGACAGAGCCCCCAGGGAGTGTCCAGGCGTCTGTGCAGGGAAGGTGGAAGGTCCTGATCAGAGTAAACACCGCAGGGACAGACACACGTACGGGAGGGTGCCCCGGTTAAAGCACCAGCCACTCTGCTTCCAGGAGTGCGGCAGGAAGGCCAGGTGGGAGGAGCGGGTGTCCCCAAGGCTGGGGCCGGCTAGTATCTCCGTGCACAGGGGTCTCCGGTGCTCCCTCCCAGCCCATCGCCCTTGCCCCCAAGTGCCCCTAGGAAGCCGATCACACCCGACGCTCCTGCAAACAAGCCTCAGCGGCTTGGCAGGGTCACCGGGACAGCAAACCCGAGCCCATAAGAGCCGGACAGCGCCCGGGACGACCGGGACGGCAGCTGCGGCACATGCGCGTGGGCCAAGTCAAAGGGTCCGGCTCGGTGCCTGCAGCCCTGGGACCCACGGGCCACCCCGGGGTGGGCGCCCACCGTATTTAAAAGACACCCGCAACCAAAAAAAAAAAAAAAAAAAAAAGGGCCGGAGAGACAGCATGGAGGTAAGGCGCTCGCCTTGCATGCAGAAGGACGGGGGTTCGAATCCCATATGGCATCCCATGGGGTCCCCCCTTTGAGCCTGCCAGGAGCGATTTCTGAGCGCAGAGCCTGGAGGTACCCCTAAGCGCTGCCGGGTGTGACCCCAAAACCAACAAAAGAGCGAAACCCCCCGTCTCCGCGGCCGTAGCCCAAGTGGGGGCGCTCCCGGGCTCGCCCCAACCCAAGCCCCCCCACCCCGCGGCCCCCGCCACCTTTCTTCCCCTTGAGCTGCAACTCGGGTTCCTCCATCGCGCCCGCGGCCCGCCGAGCCCGCCGGCCGGAAGCGGAAGCGCGCGCGGGTCCGGCCGCCGAAGTCTTCCCCCGGAGCGCGGGGCGCCGCGACACTTCGGTTCCGGGACCCGGCTGCGGCGCAGGTGAGCAGGCGGCGGCCGAGGACGGAGGCGCGCCGGGAGCGGCGAGAGGTCCGGACATCCCGAGGCTGCCGAGGGGCGCCGCGCAGGGCCGGGACGAGGGGGCTCCGCCGCTCCCTAAGCCCACTTTCCGGGGTGCCGAGGAAGAGGGGTGACGCTGCGTCTCCTACCCACTTTGGGGCGTCTTTCTCTGGAGAGCTTTAGCTTCCGGCCCTGGCCCGGAGCCTCCAGGAGGACGCGGACCAAGTCGCCCTTTTAAGCCCGGACGCCCAGCTTGGGAGCACCAGCGCTGCACTGCAAGCCACGCCCACCTCCCCAAAACAAAAGCCGATAGGCTGCCTTGAGAAAGTGGGCCGGGCTGGCTCGATGACGTCGAGAGAGCCACGCCCACAGCAGCCCTAGACCGGAACGCGCAGGCGCAAGTCCATCTTTCTGGCCCCGCCCACAGGAGAAGCCACGCCTCTTTCCTTCCCCAGCCTTAAAGGGCCCGGAGCGGTTTTTGCCATTCCGGCCTTCCGCACTTGGGGGGGGCGGGGTGCGCAGGCGCAGTGGGGGAGCTCTGGGGTGGGGGTAGCGGTCGGGTATCAAGTTGCTCTGGGTCCCGAAAGAAGCCGCCGCCGGGGCGTCGGGCAGTCCGGGCTGGGCTCGCTCCTTGCTCTCGGCACCCGCTGGGGGGAGGGAAAGTTTGTGAATTGGGCCCCCAAGTTTTGGGGGGATCCGGGCTTTGCGACGCGGGGTGACCGAGGCTCGTGGGAGGTGAGTGGACCTCCGGGATGGGTTTTGCGCGGGGTTGGAAGGGGCGCCCCCCACCGCGCACCATTCTCGATGCCTCACTCGTTTCGGGCAACCCTGGCTCCCCCCAAATGATCACGGATGTGGGGGGTACCCTGCCCACGATTCACAGACTCTCTGCCTGGCCGACCCAGCGTCCATTCTGTTGGGATACGGAGGCTCTTGGCGGCGTGCCAGCGCTCCAGCCTCCAAGTGGGGGGTCGGAGCCCCAGACCGCCTGGAGGCGGGGACAGGCCAAAGGGTCCCCTCGAGCCCCGCGCCTCCCTCCTGTCGCCCCGCCAGGATCCCCCATGGAGCCCCCGGAGACGCTTGGCCTGACCCCCCAGCCCTGCACGTTAGACGCGGGGGAGCCCGGTGATCCCGGGGACGCGACCCCCGATGGCTCGGACACGGTGGTCCTCAGCCTCTTCCCCTGCACCCCGGAGCCCGCGAACCCCGAGCCGGACTTGGGGGCCTCCCAGCCACAGGGTAGGGTGCCCCGGGGTGCCTGTGCACGCGTGCATATCCCTGGGGAGGAGAAGAGGCCCGTTTGCGCGGTTGCGCCCTGGACGCACAGCCCGGTCCCCGGGTTCGAGCCCCTTCCCCACCGGTGTGCGGAGTAACCGAGCAACTCGCAGGGCACCAGGCCGTGCCAACACCCCCTCTATCCAGTTCCAGAACATTCCCTCATTCCCTTGGGGATGCCCCGTTGGTCCATACTCAACTTTTTCTCCCCTGGGACCCCATGTGTTGGGGCGTTTGTGCATTTAGAGGGGATCCTCAGCCTGCTGATGTCCTGGGGCTGCCCCCTGGTGGCTACCAAGTTCATGGGCACCTTGGTGATGACCTCAGCCTTTTAAGGGGGGGGTGGCTGTAAGGCCAACCCTGACCCTGTTTGTGGAGCGACTGGCAGAGCCCAGTTTGGTATCACCCTGGGAGATGGGTCCCCCCTTGCTGCTGTTGCATCTTCCTCTGGGGTGAAGGTCGCCTCTGTGTGGCCCCAAGGGCTCCGGAGAGACTGGGAAGGAGGGGGGACGCTGAGGCCTTTGGGGTCTTCGGACAGGCTCGGCCCTGAAACACTCCACCACGCTCACCAACCGGCAACGAGGGAACGAGGTGTCGGCCCTGCCGGCCACCCTGGACTGTGAGTGCAGCTTCCTCGGTGGGAGGAGGGGAAACTGAGGCAGGGCGGGTGAGGACCCCAGTTCTCTCTGGTCTCTGCACAGCCCTGTCCATCCACCAACTGGCCGCCCAGGGGGAGCTGAGCCAACTGAAGGAGCATTTAAGGAAAGGTAACTGTCCAGTGGGGCTGGGGTGCCCTCTGCCCTTTCACCCCTGACCCCACCCTCCTGACAGGTGACAACCTCGTAAACAAGCCCGATGAGAGAGGGTTCACACCCCTCATCTGGGCGTCCGCCTTTGGGGAGATCGAGACCGTCCGCTTCCTGCTCGAGTGGGTGCGTGTGCAGGGCGCCCCAGGGTGAGGGTACCTGCAGGGATGTCCCTGCCCCCCATCACAGCATCTTTTGCCCCCCACTACCCAAGGGTGCTGACCCCCACATCCTAGCCAAGGAGCGTGAGAGTGCCCTGTCTCTGGCCAGCACGGGTGGCTACACTGACATCGTGGGGCTCCTGCTGGAGCGGGATGTGGACATCAACACCTATGACTGGGTGAGGCTGCCGGACCCCACTGCGAGCCCCCTGACCTTCCTAGTTGGGTGGGGTGGGTGGTGCTGAGAGGTAGTGAAGGGTGATGCGATGGCAGGTGCACTGGCAGCTACCACAGCCTACTGGGGGCTGGGGTGTGTTCCAGAGGGCTTTCTGGAGGAGGGTCACTGAGCTGTGAACTAGAGTAGGAAGAGAAAGAATTGGGGGAATAAGTAGGCTCGTGGAAAGGTTGACCCTGCACTCCTGCCAGAATGGAGGGACGCCGCTGCTGTATGCTGTGCGTGGGAACCACGTGAAGTGTGTGGAGGCCTTGCTGGGTGAGTGGGGGGCGCAGAAGCACTGTGGGGAGGGCACCGTATCCTGGACCCGGCAGCCCAGAGTGTTTGCTGTTTGCAGCTCGAGGTGCTGACCTCACCACGGAGGCCGACTCTGGCTACACCCCCATGGACCTGGCCGTGGCCTTGGGATTCCGCAAAGGTTGGATGGACACGGGTGAAGGAACTGGTGGGGGGGGGGGGCTCTGAACATGGGTTCCCCAGAGCCAGTGCAGTTAAAAGCTCAGTTCCTGGGCCCGGAGAGATAGCACAGAGGCGTTTGCCTTGCAAGCAGCCAATGCAGGACCAAAGGTGATTGGTTTGAATCCCGCTGTCCCATATGCCCCCCCCCCCTGCCTGCCAGGAGCTATTTCTGAGCAGATAGCCAGAAGTAAACCCTGAGCACCGCCGGGTGTGGCCCAAAAAGAAAAAAAGGAAAAAAAAAAAAAAAAGCTCAGTTCCTGGGCCTCATGAGCTGAGCCTCTGGTGACCCCCCCAGTGTCTTGCGTGAAGCAGCCCACGTTCAAAACTCAGAAGCAGGCAGGATCAGTAAGAAGCAGGGTGTTTGCCTTGCATGCAGCCTACCCAGGTTCAATCCCTGGCATCCCATACGTCCTCAGAGCCAGTCAGGAGTGATTTCTGCTAACCCCTGAGTGCCGCTGGGTGTGGTTCCCAAAATGAAAAACAAAACCCAGAAGCAGGCAGGAATGATAGGACAGCTCTGGTTACCCATAGGGTCCCCTAGTATTACAGGAATGATCCTTGAGCACTGCCAAGTGACCCCAAAAACTATAAACATCAGTAGCCCAGAATCCCCCAGCATTGAGCAGGGGAGCCAAAATCATGAAAATAAGACTCGGGGGCCCGGAGAGATAGCACAGCGGTGTTTGCCTTGCAAGCAGCCGATCCAGAACCAAAGGTGGTTGGTTCGAATCCCGGTGTCCCATATGGTCCCTTGTGCCTGCCAGGAGCTATTTCTGAGCAGACAGCCAGGAGTAACCCCTGAGCGCCGCCGGGTGTGGCCCAAAAACCAAAAAAAAAAAAAAAAAAAGAAAATAAGACTCGGGGGGCCGGAGAGATAGCACAGCGGTAAGATGTTTGCCTTGCATGCAGAAGGACAGTAGTTCGAATCCTGGCATCCCGTAGGGTACCCTGAGCACTGATGGATGTGACCCTCACAAAAAAAAAAAAGACTCGAGATTGGGAGAAGTCACAGGGCCAGGCTTGGCCCCCCTCAACCTCCTTCCCTTGAGCTAGGGAGTCCGAAAGAGCTGTGGGATGATGGGGTTGCGCACTGTGTAGCCGCCACCCCCCCATCAGAACTCCCCAGCCCCACTCGCCAGTCTGCAGTGCAGGGAACAAGTTTATACCTGAAGGGCTCCCTGGAATCCCCATTGTACAGGCTTTGGGGAAGTCGGGGTGTAGAGAGTCTGGCTCATTGGGTGGGGCCAGGACTAGTTGGTCCCCCAGGGGCGGCTCTGGCAAACCCAAAACCACGCCCAGCACCTATTCACGCTGCGCCTCCTCTCCCGTCCCTTGTCCCTTGTCCCTCGGTCCAGTGCAACAGGCCATCGAGAACCACATCCTGCGACTCTTCCAGAGCAGCCTGGCACCTGCTGACGGCCACTGAGTACGGGACACCAAACACCACCTGCAGGGGTGGCGGGAGCTCAGGACACTCAGGGAACAGAGCCGGAACGGCGCCCAGCACCTCCTTCCAAGGCCGCTGGATTCCAGGCCTGACTGACCAGGGGAAGCAGGAACCAATAAAACCTTTTTTTGTGTAGAATCCCAGTGCCTCCCAGTTGCTTCCTGGAGGGCTTCGAGGTGGCGGTGGCAGCGGCAGGGGGGGCCACATCACACCTCTTCCCCCAGCACCCGGAGGTGGTAGATGACCACGCGGCCAAAGAAGTCAGTGCCATCCTCTAGGGTCACCTTCAGCTGGTCCACTTCGGCCGGGGGCACAGGGAAGCTGTGAACAGGGAGTCAAGGCCCGCGGGGACGAGTGGGATTTTCACCCTCTGGGTCTCCCGCCCCTCATGAGCCCCCGAGGTTCTCATCACACCAGGCTTGGCGCCCCCACGGCCCCCACCCGTCACCCATGAGGATATCTGCAGGCGGTTGTTGTCCTCAGGATAAAAGTCCAGAATCTTCCCCAGCGCCTGGCTCCCCTGAGAACCTGCGGGGGGGGGGGGGGGAGAGCGGGTGAGTCTCAGAGCTCCCCAAACCGTCCCACCCCCCAAGGCCCTTTCAGTACCTTCCAGGCGGCCTCGGCGGCTGGAGAAGCCGCCCTGGAACTGGATCCACAGCTGGGACACCCGGACGCGCTGCGGGAACTGCAGCATCACCCACTGCGACGGGCCCTGGAAGCCGGCGGGGAAACTGAGGCTTGAGGGGACCAGCTTGGGATGTAGAGGCGGGGCGGGGCTGGTTGGGGCAATGGGGCAGCCCCTCGCCCGAACCCCCTAGACCCCCAGACCTGGTCGGAGCTCCAGCATGTCTCCTCGTTCTGGTCGAACAGGTGCTTCTTGCCGAACTGCCGGGTGTCGCGGTTCAACACGGAGCTGACCCTGCGTGGGGCATTGTGTATGAAGAGTGCGAGGGTCCCGCCCCCCACTGCACCCCGGGGACCCTCCCCAGACCCCGCTGCACTCTGGGGTCCCCCCACGCCCCTCAGTTTGCATCCAGGGGCCCCTCCACGCCCATCAATGCACCCCAGGGTCTCTCTCCGCCCCTCAGCCCTCAGTTTGCACCCAGGGAGACCCTTCCACACCTCCCACTGCACCCCGGGGTTCCCCCACGCCCCTCAGTTTGCATCCAGGGGCCCCTCCACCCCCACCAATGCACCCCAGGGTCTCTCTCCGCCCCTCAGCTCTCAGTTTGCACCCCGGGGACCCCTCCACACCTCCCACTGCACCCCGGGGTCCCCCCACGCCTCTCAGTCTGCACCGAGGGGCCCCTCCCCCTTCCCCGCTGCACCCCTGCACCCACCTGCTCACGGTCCCGGGACACACCAGGGAGCGGCTCATCCCGGCCCCGAGCCCGGATCCGCACCCAGAGCCGATCGGTCCACACCGCAGGCCCCGTCCCACGGCGGGGATCGAGCAGACACCCCGACAGGCGCCCGGCCGGCCTCGGTGTCCCCGCAAGGCACGCACAAAACCCGGAAGCGGCCCGGGAGCAGCGTGGACTTGGCGCAGGCGCAGTAAGGACTGTTACGCCCTCTCCCGGTGACCTGGCCACGCCCCCTTAAAGGGCCCGCATCCCGGCGCGGCTGCCCTGGGCGCCTTGGTCAGACAGAGCAACTCAGGGCCCCTCTGCGGGCTGGGCTCCAAGCCCGTGCGCCCCGCGGCGTGCAGAGCACTGATCCAGGAGTCTGGGGCTTTACTTGGTGAAGGCCCAGTGCAGCCCCTGCCCCTCCATGACCAAGGAAAGAACACAAGCGGGCCCCCTCCCCTGCCTTCAACTCTGCCTTCCTAGGGATGCTGCCTGGAATATTCAGCCAGGCTTCTGGGAGGAGAGGGCATGGGATGAGAGGCATGAGGCGGGCTTTGAAAGATGCAGAGGAGTTTTTGGTTTTGGTTTTTGGCCACACCCGGCGGTGCTTAAGGATTCCTTCTTCTTCTTCTTCTTCTTCTTCTTCTTCTTCTTCTTCTTCTTCTTCTTCTTCTTCTTCTTCTTCTTCTTCTTCTTCTTCTTCTTCTTCTTCTTCTTCTTCTTCTTCTTCTTCTTTTTTTTTTGTTTTGTTTTGTTTTGTTTTTGTTTTTGGGCCACACCGGCTGTGCTCAGGGGTTACTCCTGGCTGTCTGCTCAGAAATAGCTCCTGGCAGGCACGGGGGACCCTATGGGACACCGGGATTTGAACCAACCACCTTTGGTCCTGGATCGGCTGCTTGCAAAGCAAACACCGCTGTGCTATCTCTCTGGCCCCTTAAGCTCTGCGCTCAGGAGTGACAAAGTGCAAGTCGAGGAGGACGTCAGTTGGATCCTCAACAATGCAAAAGTTAGAAATAATAGCATAGGGGCCCGGAGAGATAGCACAGCGGCGTTTGCCTTGCAAGCAGCCGATCCAGGACCAAAGATGGTTGGTTCGAATCCTGGTGTCCCATATGGTCCCCCGTGCCTGCCAGGAGCTATTTCTGAGCAGATAGCCAGGAGTAACCCCTGAGCACCGCCGGGTGTGGCCCAAAAAAACCAAAAAAAAATAATAATAATAATAGCATAATGACAATAGATGTTGAAGTAAAGAATGAAGATGTTAAAGGCTAAAATAAAATCACTCCTGGCAGGTTCAGGGGACCCTGTGGGATGACAGGGATTCAATCCAGGTCTGCCATGTGCAAGACAAACGCCTTACTCACTATGCATCGCTCAGGACCAGATGCAGAGGTGTTTTGCCAAACCAGATGACACAAAACTCTCAGCTATCAAGCTAAAGAAAGAATCTACCAAGCATCCCAGTACACCATCTCTTCACCCCTTCCTGTCCCGGTAATGCTGGGGACAGTGGCCAGCACCCCACTGTGCAAAACAGAGGTCCCAGTCTCAACAGGACAGAGCTGAACTAGAGGGCCGGAGTAATAGTAGAGGGTGCAGGGCGCTTGCCTTGCATGCAACCAACTGGGGTTTGATCCTCGGCATCCCATAGGGTCCCCTGAGCACCTCTAAGAGTGAGCACAGAGCTAGGAGTAACCCCTGAGCATCGCTGGGTGTGATCTAAAACACAAAATATGAGCTGAAGCAAAGGGAGAGAGGATAGGGGGGTGCAAAGAGGTACCTAAGCGAGGGTGGATTCTGGGAAGGGGGACTCTAGGAGGGGGTACAGTATCTGCAGCTCCCATAGCTGGGGAGAGGGGAGCAGAGGGAGGAAGGACTCAGAGCGGTGAAAAATGTGGGGCTGGCAGCTTGGGGAAGGGTCTGGCCGGCCGGCCGGAAGGTTGATCCTGGGTTTGAATAAAGCCCACGAATCAGTACCCCTCAGCCTCTGTGAAGCGAGCGGCGCCGTCTGACCTGCCTGAATGAGGCTCTGGGCAGCTACTCTGGCGGAAGTGGCAGCTCCTGGATTCCGCTGAATGATCCCAGCCCGGCTCCTTTGAAGGGGCAAGGGGGGTGCTCCCTCCAACATCCTCTGAGCCACTGCCCAAATCCAGTGCAAGAAGGGGAGCTGGCTGGGAAACAGGGCCGCCTCCGTAGGTCTGCCAGGACTTCCTGCATCATCAGTGGGTTCAGATGTGGCTGGCTGGGGGGTGCAGGAAATATCCCCATCCCCTCAGAGAATCGGTGGAGTGTTCCAGACTTGCATCATCTCCTGGCTGGATGGTGAGAAAGTGTTGTGCGACTCTCATTTCCGATCTGTTTTCGCCAGTGATGCCGTTTTTGGTGCTCAAGGCTGACTCCTAGCTCTGTGCTCAGAGATCACTCCTGGTGGTGCTCAGGGGAGCCTAGACATTGCAGGAGACTGAACTGGTGTGGACCATGTCCTCAACCTTCCAGTGTCTTCTCTCTGGGCTGAAAGCCACCGCGGGACCTGATTTGAAACCGTGGGAGTGACCCGGGGCATCCCTGATTACTGCTGAGGATGCAGTGACTCAGTCCAGGCTGTCCAGTGTGGCTGGGCGTCCCCCCTCCTCCGCCACCACCTCGTTCCTTGGCAAGAGGAGTACACGGCCGGCCCTGGGCAGAGTCCAGCTCGGCCCTCCCCGCCTCCTCACCCCACCGGTGCAGCATGAAAGAGAGCCCTGTTTCTCCAGTGAGTCACAGCACGGGCTCCCGGCCTGCCAGGCAGCCAAAAGCGGCCCATTCATTTGCCTCAGTGAGAACTAGAGGGGCTGTGGCTTCCCCGCACACCCTGACGTGGGGCAAGGGGGAGCTCTGGGGGATCGAGGGAAACTGAGGCAAAATTCCAATGTCCCAGGGGAGGAGATCTCAGCCCCAGTCTGGCTGCGGAGCTCAAGACCTGAGCCTGGGCCTGAATTTTCCAGGGCAGGGAAGGAACCAGAAAGACACCCCCAACATATGGAGGGTCTGGGTCTCCCTGGGGTGCCCTGCGGACTGTCCCTCCGAGGTCTGGAGCACTGGAGGACTGTGACAATAAAGGCACCCAGGGACCTGGCAGGGCCTCTACCTAGAGGAGGTGCTGGGCTCTGACCCAGGGGTGCCCCTCGCGTGAACAGCGTGGGAAGTGTCTGGAGCAGGGCCTGGCAAGGGGTGTGGCAAGATGGGCGTAGTCACCGCGTGGGCGTGGCCTCATGATCAAGTCTCGGCTGTCATGACAGGTGTGATGGGCGTGGCCTTTGGTGGGGTTGGCCGCGCAGGGGTGTGGCCAGTGTAATGGGTCCAGCCTTATTTAAGGGTGACAGGTGACTTGCCTATGTGATGGATGAAGGGAGGTCGGGAGGGTCGCCTGGGCTCTGCCTCCTGCTTCCTGATGGGCCCCAGTCCCCCGCCCCCTGAGGCAGCAGCCGGGGGACAAGAGGGGACAGAGAGGCACCAAGGTCTCTTGCCAGCTCCGGCCCTTTGAGGCCGCCCGTTCCCAGGCCGGGCGCCACCGCTCTGAAGCCCCAGGCAACCGCCCACCGGGCCCCAGGCCAGGCCCTCAGCGCAGAACCCCCAGACTGGGCCGGGCACAGACAGGCGTCGGGACTGAAGCCAGAGGCTCTCCTAGACCCTTGCACTATTTCGGCTCTGCCCCTGCCTCGACTTCCCCAGCTGCAGCCGCGAGACTGCAGGCGGTCCGAGACAGCATGGAGGTGGTCCAGGTTCCATCCGGCCACCTCGCGCAGTCCCGAGCATTCCAGGGTCACTCCTGAACCCAACACTTGTCTCGCTAGCCTAGGATGCTTTGCTTTTTCCCTCATTTGTGTTTGTGTGTGTGTGTGTGTGTGTGTTTTGTTTTGTTTTCAGGGGTCACTCCTGAAGGTGCTCGGGGAACTCTTATAGGATATTGAGGATCGAACCCAGATCAGCTGCGTGCAAGGCCAGTACCCTCCCCAGCTCTCAGCGTCACACACACAGAGACCCACAAAACCATTTTGGGGAGTGGTTAAGCCACACCACGTGATGCTTAGCGTTTTCCTCGTGGCTCTGCACTTAGGAATCACTCTGGGTGGCTCACAGGAGGACCTAAGAGATGCTGAGGATCGATCTGGGGCTGCCACCGGCAAAGCAAGCACCCTCTCCTTTGTGTCCTCCCTCCTCCCTCCTGAATTCCCAGCACCCCGTTGCCCCACCACCACCACCCCGCCCCAGAACTTAAATCTTTTTGTTGTTGTTGTTTTGTTTTGTTTTTGGGCCACACCCGGCGGTGCTCAGGGGTTACTCCTGGCTGTCTGCTCAGAAATAGCTCCTGGCAGGCACGGGGGACCATATGGGACACCGGGATTCGAACCAACCATCTTTGGTCCTGGATCGGCTGCTTGCAAGGCAAATGCTGCTGTGCTATCTCTCCGGGCCCAAATCTTTTGTCTTTTTATTTTTGTTCTTTTGTTTTTGGGAGCCCACTCCTGGCTCTGCGGCTCTGCACTCAGGGATCACTTCTGGCGGTACTCAGGGGACCAGTTGGGATGTCTGGGATCAAACCCAGGCCGACCGCGTGCAAAGCAAAAGCCTTTAACCCCTGTACTATCTTTCCAGCCTCTTTCCCTTAATTTATTTTTCCTTTGGGGCCAGACCCAGAGATGCTCAGGGGATACTCCCGGCTCTGCACTCGGCCTGGGCATCACACGGTGCCAAAACCCACGCACAGGCAAAGAAGGCGATCCCACTCCTCCCCTCCTGACTCAGTTTCCCCATCTGTAAGCTGGGGCTGACCCGGACACCCAAAGTCTAGGGGCTGGCTCCTGGAGCGAAGGGAAGCAGGGATCAGGAGGTTTGGGTTCGGAAGCAGCTCAGAGTCCCCGCGGGTTGGGAAGGGTTGGACAGCGCGGGCCGGGGGTCCGGCAGGGGCGCCCCCTCCTCCCTGCAGCCTGGCAGCCCGGCTGGGGGCGCATGCGCGGAGCGGCCCGCCGCCCCTTTATAAGCGCGCGCCGGCGGTGATGCTGGAGAGCAGCGCGGGGCGCGGGGCTGCAGCCGGGTCCGCGCGGGCCGAGCCGTGTCCTTTATGCACCGCGATGCGTCCGAGCTAAGAGCCAGGTGGGGGTCCGTCGCGGGGCGGGGAGCGGTCCTGGGGGGCGGGGGGCCGGCCTCAGATCCCAGCACTGGGGAGCAGAGAGGGGGGGAAAAGCCCCCAGAAAGGGCAAGGGGCGCAGAGGGGGAGGGGAGCCCCGGGGTGACTGCAAAGGGAAAAGGGGGACCCCCCGGAAAGTCAGCGGGGGTGCCGGCCTGGGGGTGGCAGGTGATGGTGGGAGGAAGCAGGAGCCTGGACCTCGCGGTGGAGAGGGGGCCTGCCTGGGTGGGTCTCGAAATTGGGGAGGGGAGCGCTCCTGGAGCTGAGTCCCCCAAGGAATGGGGGCGCCCCGAGTTCTCAGGAGTCGCTGGGACACCCACATGTTGTAAGGCTGCAAAACGGAACCTCAGCACAGGCACCCCGGGATTTTAAGTGGGGATTCCCAATTAGCAGATGAATAGAGGATTGATCCTAGGCTGGCTGGCAGTTGGGATAAAGGGGACCCCATCACCCCAACAATCTGGCTACTGTGTGTATGTGAGGGTCGAGGTCTGCACGCTCCGTCTTGCCCTTTGGGCAGCCCGGGTCTGAGTGAGGCAGGGAAGAAGCTTCAGGGGGCCCCATCTCAGGGAGGAGGTCCCTTTTTTCCCAGGAACTGGAGAGTTTGGGGTTCGGACTCCCTCTGGGCTTTCCGGGTGAATTCTGGGCTCAGACCCCCCAACCACCTCCATTAGAAGCCCCTGCCCAGTGAGGAGCACCCCATCCCCAGGAGGGAGTCTGCGGCACCTCCACTTTAACCGCCAACCCCCCACCCCTGGACACCCCAACCTCGCTCCTTCAGTCCCGTCTTTCCCTGCGGACCCTTGTGCAGGAGCTGGCTTAGCCTGGGGACAGAGGGTCTGGTAAGAGGGGTGGCTGGGACCCCACCCCAGCCCAGCCTGGAGAGCAGAGACCCCCATTCCCAGCACCCAGGCTTTGTTCCTCTCAGCGGCCCGTGAATGAGCCACCGCAGGCAGAGGGGGTGGGGGTTGGCACGAGGCCCCTTGAAGGGGGAGTCTGTGTGTGGGACCCCAGAATCCAGCCGGACACTTGCTCATGGCAGGGTCCCCTCCCCGCGCTGGTCAGCAGTGACGTGCACCAGGGTTGGACTGGGGTGTTCCCCTAGGAAGGGGTGCTGGGCTCTGGGCCCTGTCCCTGAATCTGATGTTAATGTAGGGGTGTCTTTGTTAGGAACTTGTGCAGGGACCTTGTGCACCGGCTGGTCCCCAAAGGCCACGTTTTCCTGCCGGTGTGTTTTTGGGGGCTCCAGTGGGGGTGGGCTCAGGGAGCCTCTGTGTGTGCGTCTGTGCGGCGCCATGCCCGACCGGCTCCCTTTGTTAGTGTCAGTGAGTGTGGAGTGTGGAGTCTGCGGAGGGGGGGTCCCCAGCTTAGCGCTGTCTGAGGGTGCACCGTGGGAACCTGAGCATCTTCTGTTGCGAAGGGGCTTGGGGACGTGATGGCCTGCAGGCAGAGTCTGGAGCTGGCACTGGGGGACAGGGCAGGGGAAGCAGACCCCTGGGGTGGGGTGTCTGGTTTCTTACCCCCTCTGGACACCCAGACAGGACCCCTGGATCCCTGCTCCCCACCCCCAGTGGGGCCCCAGCCTCACCTAGGACCTGCTTGCAGACACCCTGGCATATTCCTGGAAGTAACACTTGGTCACATACTGACACCCTGAACTTGCCTAGAAGGGAGGACAAGGGTGTAGAAAAGGGATGCACAGTACACGCACAAACACACACACACACACACACACACACACACACACACACACACATGAACTGACACAATACCTCCCTTGGGGCTGCCCAGCCCCCACTCCCCTCCTCCTCCAGGCAGCCCCTGATTGCATATGCATGAGCCCCTCCTGCATAATTCATAAGGGCCCAGTCCACCCCCCGCGGTGGAGGCAGCAGCCCCTCTAAGAAGGGGTGCAGGTGTGGTGGGCGCCAGTGAGGTAAAGTGGGTGAGTGTGTTGCCTGTATGGTGGGCCGGGGGGCTGCCCCAGAAATGCCCACAGAGGTCCACAAGGTTATTTACTCCCAAAGGGCTGCTTGGGACCCAACAGTCTCTGGGACTCACAGCTGAGCGGTTTGAACACGCCGAGGTAGAAGTGTGATAGGTGAGCACTGTCGTACAGCTGGGGAAACTGAGGCACAGAGTGCTTTAAGCAGAGGCGGGAGATCAGAGATTGGGCTTGGTGCCAAGTCTGAGTTCCTAAGCTTCCGAAGAATGTATGTGTGTGTCTGCATTTCTGTTTGTCTGCATGTGTGTGTCTGTGTCTCTGTGTGTCTGTTTGTGTGTCATGTGTGTCTCTTTGTGTGTTTCTGTGAGCATGTGATAGAGAGAATGTGAATGTCCAGTCTCACTGGGCACCGGCCCAGGAGGGCCAGAAGAGCCCTGGCGGACCCTCACTCCTGGAGACTCTGATTGGGAATCCAGAGGGCATCCCGGTGGAAATGGAGATGCCAAAAAGAAGGTGCCAAGGGACATCTACTCGGCCAGACCCCTCCCTGCTGTGCAACCCACCAAACCCTGATCCACTCTGGTCCCGGGTGGGCACTCTGAGGAGGTACAGGCTGAACTATCAGGTTCAGCACCATGGACAGGGCCCCCCAGCTTTCCCCTCCTGGTTCAGAAGCACCTCCAGAAGTCCTGAATCCTGGTTCCCCACTGCACCCCGATTCCAGACTCTATCCAGGCCCCCCTCATGAGGCACAGAGCTGCATTTTTAGTTGACTCCCCCAAAACCCATCATCCACCCACCCTGAAGCAGAAGCAAGGGGCTTTGTAGACTGAAAAAAGGGGGGTCTGGGCAGGCTCAGCTGTGCACGCTGACACCCCGGCACCCTGAGACTGAATCCTACTGCTGCTCCCAGCATGGCTTGGCTGGATGGAGCCAGGCTGGGGGGGCGGGGGCGGGGCCCCTGTTCCAACTGGTACTTGGCATCGCTTCAAAACACACACACACACACACACACACACACACACACACACACACACCAACTCCAAATCCCCAAGAGCCAAGAATAGAATCTTGGCGACATTCGCGTCCTGGAATTGGAGCTGAGAATCGTGCCAGTCTGCAGCCCCTGATTCACATCAGGGTGGGGGGCCAGGGCTGGGGCTGGCGCTGCTGTGAGGAGGCCTCCACTTATAGGGAGACTGAATCCTGGAGTGTTGTGGGGAGTCAGGGAGGGCACTCAAAGGGCTGGAATTCGTGCCTGGTACTCTGGTTGGATCCTTGGCACCACCCACATTCCCTGGTCCTTGAGCAGCAAATCAGGAGCAGCCTGAACAAGCTGGGCATAAACCCCCAGAATGTTTTATTTTTCTGCCCCAGTGGTTACTCTGTGAGATCTGAGCTTGGGGGTCACTTTTACAGATTTTGTGGGGCCCTCCAGTACAAGGGATAAGCACTGTTATGCACTCATATTGCAGCCCTCTAAGTCTTCTTTTTCTTTTTCTTTTTTCTTTTGGGGGGGCCACAGCCAGTGATGCTCAGGGGTTACTCTTGGCTATGTGCTCAAAATTCGCTCCCAGCTTGGGGGACCATATGGGACGCTGGGGGATAGAACCATGGTCCATCCTACGTTAATGCATTCAAGGCATTGTGCCTACCATTTGTGCCACTGCTCCGCCCCCCAAGTCTTAACAATTTAATTTGGGGATAGGGCTGGAGCGATAGCATGGCAGTAGTGTGTTTGCCTTGTATGCAGTCAATCTAGGACAGACCTTGATTTGATCCCTGGCATCCTATATTGTCTCCCAAGCCAGGAGCTATTCCTGAGCACAGAGCAAGGAGTAGCCCCTGAGTGTCACAGGGTGTGGCCCAAAAAGAAAAAAAAATGGGGGGTGGGACTGGAGAGATAACACAGCAAGGAGGGTATTTTTCTTTGCATGCAGCTGTCCCCCAAGCACTACCAGGAGTGACCACTGAGCACCACTGGGTGTGGTCAAAATTATTTGGGTGAGGGGCCGGGCGGTGGCGCTAGAAGTAAGGTGCCTGCCTTGCCTGCGCTAGCCTAGGACGGACCGCGGTTCAATCCCCCGGCGTCCCATATGGTCCCCCAAGCCAGGAGCGACTTCTGAGCGCATAGCCAGGAGTAACTCCTGAGCGTCACCAGGTGTGGCCCAAAAAACAAACAAACAAAAAAATTATTTGGGTGAGGGGTTCCCCTGTATTGTCCAGGACCTTGGAGGTCACATCTAGTGATACTTGTCCAACAGGCCATTGTGCAGGCCCATCAATACGATGCTGGTTAAAGACACTGGAAGGGGCCAGAGTCATGGGATAGGGGGAGGGAGTTTGCTTTGACATGTGCATCCTGGGTTCTATCCCAGGGTCCTGAGCCCCACCAGGTGTGATTCCTGAGTACAGAGTCATGGGTCATCCCCGAGAACTGCTGAGGGTGGCCCCTAAAGTTTTTGAAAATTAAATAAACCCAGTGGTGCTGGGAAACCCAGGCTCACCCTAAGATCTTAGGGAGCCATGAAGGCCCAGTCTTGGAGCCAGAGAGACAGCATAGGTCTTAAGGTTCTGGGCAGTTCCAGGTTGCTCCCTAGAATTAAATAGGGTTCCCTGAGCCTCACCAGGAGTGACCTCCTGAGCCCAGAGCTGAGTTAGCCCTGAGCACTACTGGGTGTGGCTAAAATATATTTAATATTATATATTTAATATAATTTTAATATAAAATATTACATATATCTGTATATAAGAAGAAGAAAAAGAAAGCAAAACTTGGGCCTTGCACAGGTGCCAGACCTGTGAACTCTCTCTACCTGGTTCCGGAAAATGGGGTTTTTGTTCTTTCTTGCCCATGTTCTGTTTTGGTTTTGGTTTTGAGTTTGGTTTTTGGGTTTTAGTCTACACCTGACTGCACTCACTCAGGGGTTACTCTTGGCTCTGTGCTCAAAAATCGCTCCTGGCAGGCTCAGAGAACCATATGAGATGCTAGGATTCGAACCACTGTCCATCCTGAATTGGCTGCATGCAAGGCTAATGCCCTGCTGTTGTGCTATCTCTCTCTCTCTCTTTTTTTTTTTTTTTTTTTTTTTTTGGTTTTTGGGCCACACCCGGCATTGCTCAGGGGTTACTCCTGGCTGTCTGCTCAGAAATAGCTCCTGGCAGGCACGGGGTTCATATGGGACACCGGGATTCGAACCAACCACCTTTGGTCCTGGATTGGCTGCTTGCAAGGCAAACGCCACTGTGCTATCTCTCTGGGCACTGTGCTCTCTCTTATCTCTTCGGCCCCTCTTGCCCATGTTCATGTGAACTAATGCAGCAGTGGCAGGGGCCGAAATAGCAGGGTGGGTCTGAGCTGAAGCTGAGAGTTCCCTCAAATTGAAGGGTCCCCCATCTGGTACGTGAAAAGACAGAGTCCTGGGGCCGGAGAGATAGCATGGAGGTAAGGCATTTGCCTTTTATGCAGGTCATTGGTTCGAATCCGATATCCCATATGTCCCCCGAGCCTGCCAGGAGCGATTTCTGAGTAAGGAGCCATGCTGAGCGCTGCCCGGTGTGACCCAAAAACCAAAAAAAAAAAAAAAAAAAAAAAAAAAAAAGAAAAGAAAAGACAGAGTCCCAGAGGGGCATTCTGGGAGTCTCACAAGACTGAGAACTCTCAAGATCTGCATTTCTGAACCAGAGTGCTGGAATCGGGGTTCAAATCCAGGCTCAGCCTTGGCTGGTTGGTTCCTCATGGCTGCGTGACCTTGAGTGCGACCCGGCCTGCTGAGTCCTGGTTCTGGATTTCAGGGCCTGGTCTTCCCACTTATCTCACTGCTGAGCTCATCCCTTCCTCTCTCTGCCTCTCCCTCCAGGCCCAGGATGGGGGGCACTCGGGGGTGGGCCTCTGGCCTGCTCATGCTCCAGGCGCTGCTCTTAGTCACGGCGGAAACCGGTAATTAGCTTGTGCATGTATGTGTGCGTGTGTGTGCACGGATGTATCTGTGCATACTCACATGAAAGGGACTGAAGCTGGGGTCTGGGACCCATGAAGGCAGCATCCCTAATTGGAGTGTTTTCTCCCCATTCTGCAATCCCCCAGTGCTGGGTCCCTGGGTTTTCCTGGGGAAGAAAATGGGAACAGATAAAAAAAGGTCTTTGAACAGTCAAAAGTGAACAAGGCACCTGAGAGTTATTTTTAGAACTTGTCAGCCTGGCTGGGGTTTCTTTTCTCTCTCTCTCTCTCTCTCTCTCTCTCTCTCTCTCTCTTCTCTCATCTCTCTCTCTCTCTCCCTACTCTCTCTCTCTCTCTCTCTCTCTCCTCATCTCTCTCTCTCTCTCTCTCTCTCCCTCTTTCTCTCTCCCTCTCTTTCCCCTCTCTCTCTCCTCTGTTTCTCTCTCCCCTCTCTCTGTTTCTCTCTCTCTGTTTCTCCCCCCTCCCAGCTTAGCAGAGGGAAAGAGCCATGCAGCAATCAGCGGGGGGGTGCCAGCCTGGATGAGGGCACAAGGCTCTGGGTTCAAGTGCCCATTGGTGTCTGTGCAGAGCTCAGGCCTGTGTGGTTTCCAGCTTGTAGTGGCATCTCGAGCCTCAGTTTCCTGCTCCACCAAGGAGAATGAATAACTGGGCGCCTTCTGAGTTAGTTCTGAAAATCAGTGACTGATTTGGTCATCGAAGTGGCCACAGCAGTTCCCCAGGGGACTCCCCCAGCCCCTTCTCAGTCTAGTGAGGAAGGGACTTTGTGTTGGCCCATATCCCTGATCCAGGCCTCCCTTGATCCTCCGACCCCGCCAGGCACCCAGAGCAGCAGCACAGACAAGGGCCTTCACCTGCAGAAGCTGGGCCCAGGGCCGGTGCGGGCCGCGCTGGCCGAGCTTGTGGCCCTGCCCTGCCTCTTTGCGGTGCAGCCGAGGCCCGACGGCGGCCGGGAGGCGCCTCGGATCAAGTGGACCAAGGTGCGGGGGGCGTCGGGCCAGCGGCAGGACACCCCCATCCTGGTGGCCAAGGACCATGTGGTGCGCGTGGCCAAGGGCTGGCAGGGCCGCGTGTCGCTGCCCGCCTACCCCCGGCACCGGGCCAACGCCACGCTGCTGCTGGGGCCGCTGCGAGCCAGCGACTCGGGCCTCTACCGCTGCCAGGTGGTGCGGGGCCTGGACGACGAGCAGGACCTGGTGCCCCTGGAGGTGACAGGTGAGCGCGGGTTGGGCAGATGGGGGCGGGCCGGAAGGGGCGGGTCAGTGTGTGGGACATGGTCGCCAATGGAGGTTGACCAGGGGGCGGTTCCAACATTGGGGCATGGCCAGAAGAGACAGCACAATGATTGGGCATGGGCAAAAGAGGCAGGCCCACCTTAGGGGCGTGGTCATCAGGGGCTGGTCAGCACAGGTGCTGTCCAAAGGGGCGGGACCTCCAGGCCCCCCATTGACTTTCCTCAGCAGAACATGTGGTAGTACTGCGAGTCCCTGTGGTTCTGATGACGCCCACACTGTCCCTCCCTGTCCTGCCCTTCCACACCCCACCCCATTATTTTCGTGGCCTTCTGTGGCTTTGTCTATTTTGTCTTTCCCCGTGCAGAGCATTGAACGTGACCTCGCTGGAGCAAGGCCTCCACTCAGCTCTTTCTTTTCTAAGTTTAGTTTTTACAGAAGCCCAAGGAAAATTTCTATTTAACAGAGAAACTCTGGGGCAGAGCCTTCTCATGGGGTTAAGGCACACACTTTACACATGGTCCAACTTGGGTTCCATCCCCTGCCCCATGTCTGTCCCCCAAGCACCACTAGGAGTGACCACGACAAAGTTCTGAGTTGTGGCTTCAAAAACAAGACGGAACTGATTTTATTTAAAGAGGTTCTTTTCACCAATTTGAGTAGACAAATAAATAAGCCTTCCCAGGACTGTTTAACCAACTGTTGGATTCTTTCTATGCAGATTTCAATGTAGGATTTTTTTTTTAACTGATAAATGTGAACAAGGTAAAAAAAAAAAAAAACACCTTTTCATGGGGCAGTCTCAGAAGAAACCTTGGAGCACACAGGGTCCCCATCAGTAGCCCCCAGGTTGCTGTAGGAAGAAATCCTGGGGTTCCTTAAGGACTGCGTCATTTTCCAGGCCCAAAGGTCTTGGTTATTGTTTGGTTTTCATTTTGGGTCACCCTCAGTGGTGCTCAGAAGTGACCTTAGGGTTAGGATGCAACTAGGGTTAACTGCCTACCAGACAGTTACGTGCTTTCATTGCATGTTCTTCCTGATCTTGCTTACCTTTATCTTTTTTTAATTTTGGAATCACACTCGCTGTGGTCAGGGCTTACTCCTGTCTCTGCACTCAAAAATCACTCCTGACTGGACTTGGGGGACCCTATGAGATACCAGGATAGAACCCAGGCCAGCTAAGGCAAATCTACCTATAGTACTATCTCTTTTCTTCTTTTCTTTCTTCTTCCTCCCTTTCATCCTCCTTTCTTCTCTTTCTCTTTCTCTCTCTTCTTTCTTTCTTTCTTTCTTTCTTTCTTTCTTTCTTTCTTTCTTTCTTTCTTTCTTTCTTTCTTTCTTTCTTTCTTTCTTTCTTTCTTTTTTTGTTTTGTTTTGTTTTTGGGCCACACCTGGCAGCGCTCAGGGGTTCCTCCTGGCTCTACACTCAGAAATCTCTCCTGGCAGGCTCGGGGGACCATATGGGATGCTGGGATTCGAACCACCGTCCTTCTACATGCAAAGCAAATGCCCTTCCTCCATGCTATCTCTCTGGTCCCATTTCTTTCTTTCTTTTCTTTTTTTTGTTTTTTTTTTTTTTTTTGGTTTTTGGGCCACACCCGGTAACGCTCAGGGGTTACTCCTGGCTATGTGCTCAGAAGTTGCTCCTGGCTTGGGGGACCATATGGGACACCGGGGGATCGAACTGCGGTCTGTCCAAGGCTAGCGCAGGCAAGTCAGGCACCTTACCTTTAGCGCCACCGCCCGGCCCCTTTCTTTTCTTTATTTCCTTTCTTTCTTTGTCTTTCTTTTCTTTCTCTTTTTTTTTTTTTTTTTTTTTTTGCTTTTTGGGGCACACCCAGTGACACTCAGGGGTTACTCCTGACTATGCACTCAGAAATCGCTCCTGGCTTGGGGGACCATATGGGATGCCGGAGAATCGAACCTCGGTCCTTCCTAGGTCAGCAAGTGCAAGGCAAACACCTTACCGCAAGTGCCACCACTCCGGCCTCTATTCCTTCCTTCCTTCCTTCCTTCCTTCCTTCCTTCCTTCCTTCCTTCCTTCCTTCCTTCCTTCCTTCCTTCCTTCCTTCCTTTCTTCTTTCTCTCTCTCTTTCTTTCTTTTTTTTGATGTTTTTGTTTGTTTGTTTTGGGGCCACACCCAGTGGCACTCAGCGGTTACTCCTGGCAGGCTCGGGCCCTCTATTTTGATTTCTAGCCATGCTCAGTGGTGCTGAGGGCTGACTCCTTGCTCTGTGCTCAAAGATCCACCTTGGCAGGGACTGGGAGACCCTATGTGGTGCCAGGGATAGAATCCAGGTCAGCTGTGTGCAAGTCAAGTGCCCTCCCTGCTGTCGTATTACCAAAGCCCCTAAAACTCTGTGATTGTCTTGAGCATAACGTGACCTGATGCACCCCCACATCTGTGTTCTTGTCCCCCACAGGTGTCGTGTTTCACTATCGGGCAGCGCAGGACCGCTATGCTCTGACGTTCCCCGAGGCCTGGGAGGCCTGTCGTCTGAGCTCAGCCACCATTGCAGCCCCACGTCACCTGCAGGCAGCCTTTGAGGACGGGCTGGACAACTGTGATGCAGGCTGGCTCTCAGACCGCACTGTCCGGTGAGGGGGACAGAGGCTGCTGGGTTGGGATGGGGGTGGGTTGGGGGGTCACACGTCTGAAGGGGACCCCTCTTTGCCTCCACAGATACCCCATCACACAGTCGAGACCCGGTTGCTATGGCGACCGCAGCAGCCTCCCCGGGGTGCGCAGCTATGGCAGGCGGGACCCTCACGAGCTCTATGATGTATATTGCTTTGCCCGGGAATTGGGGGGTGAGTCTGGGGCCTCGGAGTCTGCCAACCGCCCACCTCTCCCCAACTCCCTGCCAGATACTATCTCCTATGAACCCCATCTCCTCTGGGTGCCGGGGATTGGCTTAAAGGGTAAAGCTCAGGCTTTGCTTCCCCTTCTCTTCCTCTCTGATCTTGTCTTCTCTGATGCTTTAATACTTCTGGGGCCCAAGTCAGCTCATTAAAAACAAATCAAAGAGGGGCCAGAGAGTTAGCATGGAGGTAAGGCATTTGCCTTGCATGCAGAAGGACAGTGGTTCGAATCCCGGCATCCCATATGGTCCTCCAAGCCTGCCAGGAGCACTTTCTGAACGTAGAGTCGGGAGTAAGCCCTGAGCGCAGCTGGGTGTGACCCCCCCCACATAAAAAAAGAGGGGCCGAAGCAATCGCTCAGTGGGGAAGGCACATGTCCTGCTTGCAGCCAAACTAGATTGGATTCACAGCATCCCATAGGGTCCCCTGAGCCTGCCAGGAGTGATTTCTGAGCACAGAGCCAGAATTAACCCCTGAGTACTGCTGGGTGTGGCCAAATAATAATAATAATAAATAGAATAGACTAAAACAAATTAAATAATGGAAGGCAGCCTGCAGTTATGACACAGCAGGTAGGGTGCTTTCCCTAGGTCAATCCCCCAAGTCCACCAGTAGTGACGCCTGAGCATAGAACCAGGAGTGAATCCTGAGCACCGCCCTGTGTAGCCCCCAAACCAAGAAAATCAGGGCTGGAGCAATAATACAGCGGAGGACTTTTGCCTTGCACTAAACCAGGTTTAATCACCAGCATCCCATTAGGTTTCTGAGCTTTCTGGGAATAATTCCTGAGCACAGACCCACGAGTAACCACAGAGCACGAATCACTGCTGGGTGTGACCCCCCCAAAAAAATCCCAAAAATAAAATTAAATAAAGAAAATAAAACAATTCAAGGGCCCCAGGGACTGGAGCACAATACAATTGCCTTTCATGCAGAAGGTCGGTGGTTCGAATCCCATATGGTCCCCTGAGCCTGCCAGGAGTGATTTCTGAGCACAGAGCCAGGAGTAATCCCTGAGTGTTGCCAGGTGTGACCCAAAAACCAAACCAAACCAAAACAAAACAAAATCACTAGGTGATCTTGGTGCCCCCTCTATCCAAGGGACCCCTCCATAGGGTGACCCCCCCAAACCAAAAACCACTGAAAGCATAAAGATGCAAGGATAAACCTCACCCTTCTACACAGATGGGGGTTCTTTAGAGTGGGGAGAGGGGGACCCCCACTCATGCCTCACCCACCCCGCGCCCCTCCCCATGTAGGTGAGGTCTTCTACGTGGGCCACGCTCACCGCCTGACCCTGGCCGGCGCGCGTGCCCAGTGCCGTCGCCAGGGGGCCACGCTGGCCTCGGTGGGGCAGCTGCACCTGGCCTGGCATGAGGGCCTGGACCAGTGCGACCCGGGCTGGCTGGCGGATGGCAGCGTGCGCTACCCGATCCAGACCCCGCGCCGGCGCTGCGGAGGCCCAACCCCGGGCGTGCGCACCGTGTATCGCTTCGCCAACCGCACGGGCTTCCCCTCGCCAGAAGCCCGCTTTGACGCTTACTGCTTCCGAGGTGCGTGGTGCATGGGGGTGATGCATGGGGAGTGCCCGGAGGGTGGCCTGCGCAGATCCAGAGGGTCCAGGAGATGAATGGAGAGAGTATATATAGCAGGGGGTTGAAGCACTGGCCTTGCAGGCGGCCCAACCAATTCGATCCCTATCAAGGCTCTCCAGCAGGGCCAGAACTGACCCTTGGGTGGGGCCATCCCAGGTGGCCACCTAAGACCGCACCCAAAATGGATAAGCACCTGTCCACCCGCACAAAGGGTGAAGGCTGGCCCAGAACATGGCCCCAAACTGGGCACAGCCCTGGAAAGACATCGCGTGCCATCCCAGGGAAAGAGGGTCCCCAGAAACCTGGGTGGAGGCCACATCCCCGGTTATGCTTTCTAACAGACACCTAGACATGACCCTATGAAGCCACGCCCTTCCCTGCTTGCTAACCATCAGACACGCCCCTAACAATGCCACGCCCACATAAGGCCATACCCCATTGGACAGTGAGCTGGTCCCAGGGCAGAAGCCACGCCCCTGAGCTAGGTTTTCTCATCCGCACCTGGACACGCCCCCATAAGGCCACGCCCCTGACCAAGCTTTCTAAGGGACCATTGGACACACCCCTATTAAAGCCACGCCCCTGGCCCCCATTCCTCAGTGAGCTGGTCCCTAGGACAGGCCACGCCCCAGGCTTTCTGGCAGTTAGACACGCCCCTTATTAAAAAGCAGGCAAGCGTGGACACGCCCACTCAAAGACCACGCCCATAGCCTGCTTTCCCTGCTTTCCCTCTGGAAGAGAAAGAGAGGGAGACTCTTCTTGGGGCCTTCAGTCTAGATGGTGCTCCCCACATAAGAAGTGATACCTTTTTGTCCACCACCCCAGATGCAGGGAAGACCCTTCCTGGGGATTCTGCAGTCCCAAGATAGATCTGGAAGCCAGAACCCCATATGCAAAGCTACATCTGTGTCAAGGGCGGTTCTCCCTACATTACAAAGCCATGTCTGTCTGCCCTAGGCTCCTGGCCCCTGAGCTGGCCATTCTGCGTTCCCCTCCCTTGGTGACAGGGTCCGGCTCTCAGAATCTCCTCCAAAGTGCCATAGATGCCCAGACAAGCACTGTCGCTGTAGCATGGGGGCCTGTGGTAGAACTCCCTGGACTCGTCTATGTCTTCCACAGCACATCACCCAGCACCACCACACGGAGACCCAGAGCCCCCCTCGTCTGGGGATGAGGGGGAGATGCTGTCTGCAGAAGGACCCTCAGCTCGAGAACTGGAGCCCAGCTTGACTCCAGTGGAGGAGGAGGAAGAAGAGGAAGAGGAAGGGGAAGAAGAGGAGGAGGAGGAGGAGGAAGAAGAGGAGGAGGTCACCCCTGACTTCCAGGAGCCTCTGGTGTCCAGTGGGGAGGATCCTGTGAGGGTCCCTGAGAATCAGGAGCCTCTCAGCACCCCCCAGCCCACACGTGGGGTCCCCACACTGACCTCCAGCCCTGCCCAGGAGGCCCCGGGCTTGTGGCCAAGCACTGTGGCCCCAGAGCCCAACAGTGTGGAGGCGGCAGAAGGCCTGGAGGCCACGCAGACCCCGGCCAGCCCCCCACCCAGGAAGAGGGGCCGCTTCCAGGGACTAAATGGACGTCACTTTCAGTACCAAGACCCCCATGAGGGGCAGGAGGGGGCGCAGGACGCTCCGGCCCCTGAGGCTGCTGGGAACCACGTGGAGCCCCCTCGGGCCACCGGAGCAACGTCCCAGGGTGGCCGGAGCAAAGGGCCCTGGGCTGTGCTGACCAACGAAGTGGAGGAGCCTGGTACAGGTAAGCCTGGCCACCCCTGGGCCCAGGAACTCAGTCCCTGGGAGCTCTGTCCTCTGCCCTGCCCTGCACCCCAGTGGTCACCTCTTTGGAGGAAGATTTAAGTGCTTGGGGGCAGTGTTGGTATCTCTTGATGTCATTGCAGGACCCGCAGGCGGCAGGAGCATCCCTGAGCCCTGGCTCTGGCCCCCCACTGAAACTGCACCCAGCACCCAGGACCCCAGCAGGGTCCCCAACCTGGATTCAGGGACCACCCAGGGCCCTAGTGATCTGGCCACCCCTGGGCCTCCATGGACCCCTTCGATGGCTTCCACACCTGCTCCCAGTCCCTCAGACAGCCCCAGCCCTGCCCCTGAGGCAGCTCCTTCCCCAGACATCCCGGTGGTGGCCATGCTTCGTGCCCCCAAACTCTGGCCTCTTTCACGTCTTCCGTCCATTACCACCGAGATGCCGGGGGCAGAGGAACAGAGTGTGGCCTCCCCGGAAGCTCCAACAGCACCCCCTGCCTTGGACCCTGGGACTTCAGGCAGCCTTTCCCCGCAGCCCAACTCCAGCTCTGCAGAGGCGGTCAGTGGGAACACCACCCTGATACCCCATAGCACCCCCAGAGTTCCGGGGTCCCCCACACTCTTTTGGGCGGATACAGAGACTCCATCTGGGGCCAGTATTAGCCCCCCAGAAGTGGACTCGGGGCAGGAGGAGGGACCCAGCCTCCCAGATTCTCAGACTGTGCCGGAGCCGGTCTCCAGACAGGGTCAAGGGGTCACCAAGTCCCCAGGGTCCCCCAGCACTTCTGAACTTGTGCACCCCACGTCTCCAGTTCCCATGAACAAGCACCCTTTACTGCCAGGCCTCAGCCTGCAGGACCTCCTGCACCCCAACTCGACCCCCTCGGACAGCCCTGGAAGGTCCTTGGTGCCTGGGGCCACCCCGCCTTTAGGGTCTTGGACCATAGTTGCAGAGCCTACAATGGGTGACAGTGATGAGTTGGCGTCCCCCGGGGCTGCCAGCAGCTCTGAGCCCACCCAGTTTGTCCTGGGGGTCACAGACCCACCCACCAGCTCATCCACCTGGTCCCTGGCCCCAAGTGAAACAGCTGGGGTTCCGACCACACCTGCACCTGCTGTCTCGAGTTCCCAAGTGCCTCTGGAGTCCGAGAGCCCCAGACCACAACCCCCAGAGGCAGAGGAGATAGCAGAGGCTGTGGCCCCTCTGCCTGAAGGCAGCCCTGCCGGGGTGCCAGACCTCCTCCCTCTGGGGACCCCAAGTACAGCCAGCCTGGAGGAGTCCACGTTGACCTTCTCAGGGGACTCCCCCAGCACCCTGCCACCCGCCTCCCTGAGTCCTGGAGATGGGGAGCTGGAGGTGCTGGCTGGGAGCCCTGGTTTGGAGGGCTTCTGGGAGGAGGCGGCCAGTGGTGAAGAGCCAGCCCTGCCGGGGACCCCCGCGAACATCAGCCTTGAGGAGGGTGAGCCTCATGCTGGAAATGCTGGTGGGGTGTGGGGGTCCCTGATACTGGACTAGGTTGGTGTCCGTGGAGGTTGGGGTGGGGGCTAGACTCTGCAGCTTCCAGTCAGCTTGGACCCTTCTGTGCTGGATCTCTGGGGGACTGTGGCAGTGGGGGAGGCAGAAGACGAGACAGAGGGGGTACAACCTACTGGGTCTTCCTTTGTCAGGTTCTACGCTTTGTATTTTTTTTTTTGTTTGTTTGTTTTGGGCCACACCCGGTAACGCTCAGGGGTTACTCCTGGCTATGCGCTCAGAAGTTGCTCCTGGCTTGGGGGACCATATGGGACACCGGGGGATCGAACCTCGGTCCGTCCAAGGCTAGCGCAGGCAAGGCAGGTATCTTACCTTTAGCGCCACCGCCCGGCCCCAGCTTTGTATTTTTTGATTTGGTTTCATACTCCACAGTGCTCAGGATTCATTCCTGGCACTGCTTGGGTGAGATGCCAAGGACTGAACCCAGGTCAGATGCGTGCAGTCCATTTGTATTCTGATTTTGGGGCCACACCTGGTTCTGGATTTACTCCTGGCTTTGAGCTCAGGGATCACTCCTGGCGGGGCTCAGGGGGGAACCTGTGCGATGCTGGGGATCACACCCGGGTTGGCTGCATGCAAGGCAAGTTCCCTCCCCATGGTATGGTCACTGCAGACTTTACAGACTTGGAGTGCAAAGGAGAGGAAGGAGGCAAATTGGGGTTGCACTGGGGGAGAGCCAGGGCCCAGGACAGTGGCTCAGGACGAAAGTGGGACCTCCAGGCATCTCTGGCCTAGCTGGATCCAGCCCCTAGCTGCAGCCCAAGGCGGGGGTGGGGGTGGGGAGTGGGGAGGGTGAGGGTCGCCTCCCCCTCCGCTTTCCCCAAGGCAGAAATGCTAATGAAGCCAGAAATAGCTGCGCCCCCGCGAGAGACTGAGTCAGCGCCAGCCCGTGGGCAGGTGGCACCCGGTTAGCTCAGGCACCTGGCGGGGCTCACACTCCCAGCCCTGCGCAGGCACACACATGAGGGGCCTCAAGCACCCTGACACTTCTGCCATGGGAGGGCGTCTGCCCTCCCATAGTGGCCTGGAGGTTCTGCGGCCTGGGGGCACCCCTGTCCCACCAGGGTTGCTCTCACCAGGGATGTGGAGAAAGCATTCACTTCTCTGCCAGTTTATTCTTTGCAGGGGTTTGGGGGGGGGTCCTACCTGAGGTCACGCAGAAGCTATTCCTGCTCTGGCACTCTGGTAGTGCTCAGGGGACCCCTATGAGATGCTGGGGGGTCCAAGCGGCTGACCATGGGCAGGACTCGTGTAGGCACCTCCAGCCTGGTTTTGTGCCTCCACCTGGCTGCAATTCTTTTTTTTTTTGTTTGTTTTTGTTTTGTTTTATTTTGTTTTGTTTTTTTTGGCCACACCCGGCGGTGCTCAGGGGTTCCTCCTGGCTGTCTGCTCAGAAATAGCTCCTGGCAGGCACGGGGGACCATATGGGACACCTGGATTCAAACCAATCACCTTAGGCCCTGGATCGGCTGCTTGCAAGGCAAACACCGCTGTGCTATCTCTCTGGGCCCATGGCTGCAATTCTTTGTGAAGCTCCACCAAGGGGAAACTGAGGCCAGTTGGGACCAAAGCTGTAACAGAGGGGAAGAGCTTTGCCTTGCACATGGCCAACCTGGGTTTTATCTCTGCCATTTTTTAGGGTCCCCAGGAGTGATTTTTGAGCAACACCAGTGTGACCAAAATGAAAAAAAAAAATAAAACAAAGAAAGACAAAGCAATCTTGGGGCCAGAGACACACAAGGGTCACCACATAGGATCCCTGGAGCACTGTCGGGAGTGATCCCCAAACAGTTATAAATAGTCCTGAGTTCAGTGTAGACAACCCTTCTCCTAACCTCTCCCTAGAAAGACAGACAAATCTGGGTCTTGGGGCTACAGCTTCCTTGCACCTGGAAAGGGGGTTAGTGGGGGTGGGATGTTGGTTCTCCTCCTGCTGGTGCTGGGAACCCCCAACCATGGGAGGGGCCGGGGTTTGGAGCACCAGGGCCCCACCCACGCTGCCGTCCTTGCAGCAGCACCCCCGGACCCGTGCGAGACCAGCCCCT
Organism: Suncus etruscus; assembly: GCF_024139225.1. NCBI lineage: Eukaryota > Metazoa > Chordata > Mammalia > Eulipotyphla > Soricidae > Suncus > Suncus etruscus. The sequence continues at coordinate 91,731,711 of NC_064862.1, read as the reverse complement.
GTCTGCACGGGGGCACTTGCGGTGCCAACGGGACCGTGTTCGGCTGCAGCTGCGTGCCCGGCTTCTCCGGGGAGAACTGCGAGATCGGTGAGTGCCCACGCGGTCCGGCGTCGCCCTCTCCCGGCCAGCAGTGGACCTGCAACAGGCTGGGAAGTGACGGTGCTGGAGCCTTAGCACAGCGGGGAGGGCGCTGGCCTTGTGCGGGGCTGACGCAGGTTCGATCCCCGGCATCCCATATAGTCCCCTGAGCCTGCCAGGAGTGATTTCTGAGCGCAGAGCTAGGAATAACCCCTGAGCGCCGCCGGGTGTGCCCCCCCCCCCAAAAGAAGTGGCAAGTCCAGAGTCTTAGAACAGTGCAAAAGGGAGCGAGTGGTGTTTTCAGAGGTTCAATCTAGGTTCAATCTAGGTTCAATCTCCAGCATCCCATAGGTCCCCTCGCCAGCACCTCCAGGAGTGATTCCTGAGTGCAAAGCCAGGAATAACTCCTGAGTATCTCGGTGCGGCCTAAAAGCAAACAACAAAAAGTTAAAACAAAAACTCCAGCCATTCCCTTTGTGGATGCTTAGGCCCTGATATGGTGCAGCTGTTAAACCCCCAATTTGAAAAGACAAAAAAAGCAAAACTGGGTGTCTGGACCAGGTGTAAGTTCCAGGGTCCTCAGGTGTCCACAGGTGGGCCGGATGGGACCGGACCGTGTCCATGGTCCAGGGTCACCCTCAGACCAGTGCCCTGACTTCTGGCAAATGTCCAGCACCCTGAATCCCTCTCTACGCCTTTTTCTACACCCATCCTCGAGCGCTGCAGCAGCTCCAAATTCACCGGGGCGTGTGTGTGTGTGTGTGTGTGTGTGTGTGTGTGTGTGTGTGTGTGTGTGTGTCTCCGCACTGCTTTGGGGCCTCAACTGTCCCCAAGCACTGATTATGCGATGTTAATGAAGGTGTCGACTCAGCTCCCTCACTCCTGGTCCTGTCAGACCCACTGTGTCCATGCAGTCCTCCAGCAAGGCTGTCCGGTCCTAGGCGGGTTTGCGGGTGCCGTGGGGCCCAGTGGTCTGACCTGTGCCCTGAACCCCACAGACGTGGACGACTGCCTGTCCAGCCCCTGCGAGAATGGTGGCACCTGCATCGACGAGGTCAACGCCTTCACCTGCCTCTGCCTCCCCAGCTACGGGGGCAGCTTGTGCGAGAAAGGTGAGACACCCCCCTTGGGGCAGGGTGGGGGCATGAAGGCCCCAGAGTGCCCCACTTGGTGACCAGACCCAGGGAAGCTGAGGGGTGGCCAGGATGAGGTGATGGCAGGGGGATGTCCCCGACCTGGCCTTGGCTGCAGGGACGCCCTCTCCCCCGCACAGACACCGAGGGCTGTGACCACGGCTGGCACAAGTTCCAAGGCCACTGCTACCGCTACTTCGCCCACCGGCGGGCGTGGGAGGACGCCGAGAGGGACTGTCGGCGCCGGGCCGGACACCTGGCCAGCGTCCACTCGGAGGAGGAGCACAGCTTCATTAACAGTAGGGATGGGGGAGAGGACCGGGCAGCCCAGTCCCCTCCCATGCAGAAGCCCCACCCAGGGGCATGGTCACACCCAATAGAACCACGCTCATTGGACTGGTCATGTTAGATGCCCCGCCCACACACCGGAAGCCTAGAGCATGATCAGACAAGACCACGCCCAGTCCAGGGGTGACCAGTTAACAAGACCCCGCCCAGCAATCAAAGGTCCCGCCCAGGGGCGTGGTCAATAATTGTCTCCGCCCATCCAAGGAGCCCCACCAAGAAAAGTGGCCACATAACTGCCAGGCCCAGTGATTGGAAGTCCCGCCCAGGGGCGTGACTACACATGCCCACCAACCTGCAGTCTACCCAGGACCACATTGCATGACCACGCCCACCCGCACAGGGGTCAGACAACATGACCACGCCCGTTCATCGGTAGCCCCGCCCAGGGCGTGGTTGTACAGTGTGACCACGCCTGTCACTGGTAGCCCCGCCCCGTCCTCCGACCCTGCCCTGGGGTGGCCGCACCAGCTGTCCTTCCTTGGCCCATCCACAGGCTTTGGTCGCGAGAACACTTGGATCGGCCTCAACGACCGGATCGTGGAGAGGGACTTCCAGTGGACAGACAACACGGCGCTGGTGAGGCGCCTCTGAGGAGCCCCCGGGGCTCTGGGCAGCCCAGCCCTGTCTACCTGCTGTTCCAGCGCTTTGGGGGCTGCAGGCGAAGGAGGGGGCAGAACCGCCTCCACCCTCAGCTCCAGGCCCTGCTGCTCTCCCCTGGACCCCACCTGCACCCTGGCTCCAGAACCCTTCAGAACCCTTTCCTCCACTGCTGCCCAGTGTCAGCAGGACTCCCCAGAACCTGGTCAACTAAGGTTGAGGGGCTGGAGCAGTGGGGGAAGGCACTGCCCTGCGGGTGTCCCACCTGGATTCAATCCTTGGTCCCCCTTAGAGTCCCCAGAGCCCAGGTAGGAGTGATCCAGAGCACAGTCTGCAGTAAGGCCTGAGCATCATTGGGTGTGACCCCCCCAAGATACTGAGGATGAATTCGCATGACACAATGAGTCATTGGACTGTTTTGTTTGCTTCTTTGTTTTTGGTTTTTGAGCCACACCCAGCGGTACTCAGCTCTGCATGAGTACTTAGCTCTGCATGAGGGCTCACTCCTGGCTTCCTGCACAGAAATCACTCCTGACGATGCTTGGGGGAGTCGGGGATGGAAATGGGGTCAGCTGCATGCAAGGCAAACAAACACTCCCCACTGTGCTCTTGCTCTGGCTCTATTGTTAGAATTTCTTTTTTTTTTGTTTGTTTTATTTTGTTTTTTTGGGCCACACCCGTTTGATGCTCAGGGGTTACTCCTGGCTAAGGGCTCAGAAATCACCCCTGGCTTGAGGGGACCATATGGGACGCCTGGGGATCAAACCGTGGTCCTTCCTTGGCTAGCGCTTGCAAGGCAGACACATTACTTCTAGTGCCACCTCTCCAGCCCCTATTATTAGAATTTTTTGTGTATGTGTGTGTGGTTTTTGGGTCACACCCGGCAGTGCTCAGGGGTTATTCCTGGCTCCAGGCTCAGAAATTGCTCCTGGCAGGCACGGGGGACCATATGGGACCCCCGGATTCGAACTGATGACCTCCTGCATGAAAGGCAAATGCCTTACCTCCATGCTATCTCTCCGGCCCCTATTAGAATTTTTTAAAGATCTTTTCCTCTGGGGAGATGGCCCAGGAGTGCTTGTCTTGTACGGGACTGATGCCAGATTTGATCCTGAGCACCCAGGTGGTCCCCCAAGCACAGACCCGAGATTAAGCTCTGAATACTGTGGGGCAATGCAGGAGGCTCTGGGGTGCCCAGGGAGGGATCAGAGGCTGCCCACGTGCAGGTCACTTGCTGCCACTGAATCATGCTCCTGCCCACGGTTAGTCTGGTAAAGCTGCTTTGGGCACCATGGCGATGTGGAGCAATCACCTCCTCCACAGAGTTCCAGAACATTCCATCCAGGACATTCCACAAGGAGACGACCTTGTACCCAGAAACCTTTATTATTGTTTTTTGTGCGTTTTTATTTTAATTTTCGCACTCAGAAGTCACTCCTAGCATCACGTAGGGGCGCATAGAGTGTGGGGCTACCGCCCAGCATACCTTCACCATAACACATGGTACAGGACCCCCCAATCTTCAGCCCTGTTCCCACAGAAACTTATTTTTTTTTTTTTTTTTGGTTTTTAGGCCACACTCGGTGACACTCAGGGATTACTCCTGGCTATGTGCTCAGAAATCACTCCTGGCTTGGGGGACCATATGGACACCGAGAGATCAAACCACTGTCCATCCTAGGCGTGCATGAGCAAGGCAGATGCCTTACCACTTGCGCCATGCTCCAGCCCCTCCGCCATGCTCTTAACTGCTCCTAGGGCTGCAGCACAGGACTGTGGGGTGGGCATTTGCCTTGCATGTTGAAGACCCAGATTCAATCATTGGTTCCCCCAAGCACTGCCAGGAGTAACTCCTGAGTGCAGAGCCAGGAGTTAGCCCTGAGGGGCTGGAGCAGGTAGACCGACTTGGGTTTGATCATCAGCATTCCATAGGTTCCCTCAAGCCCCTCAAGCAGTGATTCCAAGCATCACAGATGTGGCCCCCTCAAAAAAAATAAATAACAGGAGTAAACCCTGAGCACCACCAGATGTGAAAAATCAGATCTCCAACCACCACCACACCAAATAAAAGGAATAAAAAGAAAAGAAAAAAGAAAAATCAAATCAAACTAAAATGGGGCTATAGAAGAGATGGACAGCGGGCAGAGGGCAGTAACCTCATACGACCAGGTCCCCTGAACACCCCCTGTCCCCACAGCAATATGAGAACTGGAGGGAGAGACAACCGGACAACTTCTTTGCGGGTGGGGAGGACTGTGTCGTTATGGTAGCCCACGAGAGCGGCCGCTGGAATGACGTGCCCTGCAACTACAAACTGCCTTATGTATGCGAGAAGGGCACAGGTAAGCCAGGACACCCACGGGGACCCATAGGGACGCCCACCCACAGGGACACCCTCCAGGGCCTGTTTCAAGGTTCATTCTCCCCTACGGTGTAAGAAGGCCTAAAGTGTGGGCCCAAGTGAGAGCACAGCGGGAAGGCATTTGTCTTGCATGCAGCAGACCTGGGTTCAATCCCTGGCATCTCAAAAGGTCCCCCAATTACCTCCAGGAATGGTCCTTGAGCGTAGAGCTAGGAGGAAGCCCTGAGCACCTCCGGCTGTGGACCCCCTAAAAGAAGTCTAGATTTCCCCCATGTATGGAACACAGGTGTCTGGCCTCTGATGTCAGAGGCTGCCCCCACCCATCACCCCCCAACATAGCATGCCGGGTTTTGCTAAGCCAAGCTATGCTTAGGTCATGGGACCGGAGAGATAGCACAGCACTTGGCCAACCCTGAACAAACCTGGGTTTGATCCCCGGTATCCCATATGGTTCCCTGAGCCTCCCAGGAGCAATTTCTGAGAGCAGAGCCAGGAGGAATCCCTGAGTGCTGCCAGTTGTGGCCCCAAAACAAAACAAAACAAAACAGAAAAAAGGATCCTGTTCTGGGTGGAGGAGCTCTGGGGGACTCTGGGCGGCTGTGTCACCGCAGCCCTCTGGGCCACGCCGCGTGTCTGTCCCCGCAGTGCTGTGCGGGCCGCCCCCCGCCGTGGAGAACGCGTCCCCCGTGGGCGCGCGCAGGACCCAGTACCCGGTGCAGGCGGCCGTGCGCTACCGCTGCCGCCCGGGCTTCGTGCAGCGCCACGCGGCCGTGATCCGCTGCCGCAGCGACGGCCGCTGGGACCCGCCCCAGATCGTGTGCAGCCGGCGTAAGTGGAAGCTCCCGCACCCTGGCACCCCTGCATTCCGCACCCCTGTACCCCTGCATTCCGCACCCCTGCACCCAGCACCCCGCACCCCTGCGCGCTGAGCCTGGAACAACTAACCCTCACCCCTTCCCCTGGCTCCTTGCCCCCCTCCGCCCTGCAGCCAGACGGTCCCATCGGATGCGGCGTCACCACCACGGCCGCCACCCGCACCGCCACCCGCATCGCCACCGCCAGCCCCGGACAGAGCGGAAGAAGCGCCGAGGGCGCCAGGCCGACGCCTCCTCCGAATGGGAAACTGAGGCAGGCAACTTCTGCTGAGCCGGAGGAAGCGCCAGTCCGGGTCCCGAAGCAAGCACAAGGCCTCCCTCCTACGCGTGTTCTGGAACTTTCTTCCCCAGGGCACCCGGGACCCCGGAGAGCAAGCTGAGGCCCCGTTCCCACTTGGCAAACCTTTGTACAAAACTCCCCAATTTTCCTTCCCAGGGCGCGCTACCCAGAATGGGCTATGGGGGAGCCCTGGAACGAGTCCCCAGCCTCGGGAAGGGCTCCGACTGACCCTGGGGTGCAGGCCTGACTGTGTGGGGTGGGGGGTAGTCCCCAAGTGTCCAGGCCCCCCGTGCGCCCCACCCCATCCGCGCCCTGTGACTGTCCCTCGCCTGTCCACACCCTCTGCCCACACTCAGGGGCCACAGGGTGGGGTGCCCACCTGAGCAGTGGACTCTGAGCCTCCCCACCCTGCACCACCCCGCACCCTAGGGTGGGTTCAGCGCTGGCATGTGGGAGCTAGTTGAGCGGGTCTTGGGGGTGCACACACCACAGAGGCAGTTTCAGGCTGGGCCGACCAGAGTTCTGCCCTCCCATCTCTCAGGGAGATAAGGACCCTCCATGCCCAACCACAGGTGTCCGCCGGGTCACCCCAAAACCACACCTCCAGGCGCGCCCCTGTCCTGGGTCTCTGACCCTCAGCCATCTCCCCACTAATGCACATCCTCTTAGGACTCAACTTACCATCCTGGCTCCCCCCACCCTATTTGCAGCCTGGATTGGGCCCTCCAAGCGAGGCAGGAGGAAGATTCAGTAGGAAAGATTCCCACCTTCTTCTCTCAGGGCCCCAGTCTGGGCCAGAGTGCGGGGGGGTCATGCTTAAAAGGTGCACCTATGGTATAGTTGGGAGAAGCCCCTAAGCTCTTGGGGTGAGCCATCTTACCCCCTCCCGCAGCAAACTCCCAAAGGGAGTCTAATAAACACCCCCATCTGGGCTGGTTCCAGGAAGGCATCAACGCACCCGACCCTAGGGGATACCCATATTCTGTTCCCAATGAACTGACCATGGGAGTCTCCTCCCAAAACCACTCCAAGGGGGAGGCAGTGACCCCTGCGGGGAAACGCCCCTCCACATCCCCACAAAAATCCAAGAACCTGCTTTGTGCATTTTATCTTTTTTTGGGAGGGTTGAAAAGTAACAATAATAACAACCTTTCCTCACCCACAACACACATGGATTTTCCTTCATTTTGGGGGTGCTGAGAAAGGCAACTTTTTGGGGGTCCTGGTTCCTACCCTTCTGGCCCTGAGCCAGCTCCCTGTGGGGGATCGGCCTCGTGTTTTTTAAAGTGGGTAGTTTGTCTTTTGTTCTCTCCTGAGGGGTGTGCGTGCGTGGGGGTGTGCGCTCGCACACAGCCACCCCTCTGTTCCCTCCTGTGCACCGGTCTGGCCGTGAGCTGCAGTGTTCCCACGTCGGTGGCAGCTGACACTGTGGACATTAATGTATTTCTTCTTGGACATTTTAATAAAATTTTTTAACAGTTGGACCTACCTGGCCCCTCTTGGCATTTTCCTCCGCTCAGCCTGGTTTCCGGAGCAGCTATTCTGAGCTGGGTACTGAGCTGGGCACTGGGGAGGCAGCAGTAAAAAGGACAAAGCAGGCAGACCAGGCCAGTTTCTGGGAGGCAGTCACTGGGGAAGGCTTCCTGGAGGAGGAGGCGGGCATGGAAAGTGGGGTGGACAGAGAAGTTGGGGCTTGGAAAAGTGAGTTGCAGGGCTGGATAGCAGCAGGGAGGGCGCTGGCCTTGCACACAGCTAAACCAGAATCTATCCCCAGCTCTCCTAGGGTCCCCCAAGCTCCCTAGGACTGATCCCTGACTGCAAGAAAACAGTAAACCCTGAGCACTGCCAGGGTTTGGTGTGATCCCAAAACAGACAGGAAAAAAAAAGTTCACCTCATCTTTAGAAGTAGGAATATTCATTCTTTGTCAGCACCATCTTTTTTGTGTGTTTGCTTTTTTTGGGGGGGGCCACACCCGGGGTGCTCAGGGATTACTCCTGGCAGGCTTTGGGGAATCTATGGGATGTCGGGGATTGAACCCAAGTTGGCTACCTGCGTGGCAAATGACATGCTATCGCTCTAGCCCTGCACCATCTTTCACATATAAGTACCTCGCACTGGTAGCCGTTGACATGACTTCCCACCTCTTGTTGTCTGTCTTTGCACGCATGAGCAAATCTAATTGGTGATGAGGTTGAGGACTGGCTAGATCAAGGGGTCAAAACTCACCACTTGATAATGCTCATGACCTCTTCTTAGAGGAAGGGTCTGTGTTCTACCTCCATGTCCCCCAATGGGTATGCTTACGCACGAGGTTCACCCACACACCAGGGGCCTGAGAAATAAAACATGTGCTTTGCATACTGGAGCCCTGGGTTCGATTTTACATACTGATTGATCCTTTGAGCTCCCCTAAGGAAGGCCCCTCAGCAGCATCAGTGCTGAGGATGCCAGGGCTCGAAACCAAGATGGCTGCATGCAAGGCAAGCACCTTCCCCACTGCTCTCTCTGTTTCTCCAGTATTTCTTTTTCAAAGTAAAGAACTTGCATGAAGGTGCATCGTAGCATCTGGTCTCAGATACCTCCAAGAAGGAGCCACCCGGATGAGCACCCACAGAAGGGCAGTGGGAGCACTGAACTGAACTGACACTAGAAAGAATTCTTGACACAGACATGAACCTCTGTAGCTTTTTTTTTTTTTTTTTTTTTTTTTTTTTGCAGATCCAAACACGCCAGACACAAAAAAAGACACATTTTTGTAAGATTCCATTTATAGCAACTATCAAGACAGGCGAATCCAATCCAGAGAACAGAAAGTAGATCAGCGGTTGGTGGGGCGGTGGGGGAGGCCAGCCTGGGAGTGAAGATTAATGAGGGTGCGGGGGTGGGGGACAGGGTGTCTGGGAGCTAACCAAGGCGGTTTAGACTGGACACCTCGCATGCAGAAGGCCATCGAGCCAGCTGCTTTAACCCGGTTTACACCGGGACAGAGAGGCTGCTGACCTTACTCAAGGCCGACCCAGGTTTAATGTCCAGCACCCCCATGTGGTCCCTAAAACCCGCGTCATGAGTGATCCTTGAGCTCAGAGCCCTGAGCATTCTTGGGTGTGATGCTGAAACCTATATAAAGAAAATTATTTACAAGAGGGCCAAGGGGTCACTCAGAGGGATGGAGGGCACTGCACCCCGTGAGACCCCCAAAAAACCCTCCACAAGAAAAGTGGTTAATAAGGCCCTAGAAATAAAGTGAACAGGGTAAGTTCTCTGAGAGGTGAAATTTCATGTGTGGGTGGGCCCCAGGTTCTCAGTCCCTTACAATAGGGGTTTTCCTGAAGAACTGCAGCCCCAGCTTTAAAATATTTTCTTTTGGTTTTGAGCCACACCCAACAGTGCTCAGGGGTCACTCCTGGCAGTGCTCAGGGGACCCCATGGGCCTATGGGATACCGGCGATGGTACCTCGGTCTGCTGTGTGCAAGGCAAATGCTCTATCCACTGTGCTGTGTCTCCAGTCCCTATATTTTTTTATAATTGATTTATTTTTGGTTTTGGGATCACACCCATTGGCATTCAGGGCTTCCTCCTGACTCTGCACTCACAAACCACTCCTGGTAGTGCCCAGGGAACCCTATGGGATACTGAGGATCAAACCCGTCACTCCTATGCAAGGCAAATGCCCTTCCCATTTTCCAATTGCTCCAGCCTCACACCAAGTCTTAAGCATGTGAGTTTTGCCATCCTGGAAGTGTGTAGTTTTTCATGCTGACATTGTGGAACAATATCTCTGCTTGAAAGAACACAAAATGTCTCCAGTACATGTGAGAAACTTCGAGAGTTTCCAGGAGCCCTGGTTTATGTGATGGTCTGGGTTCAAATGTGCTTATTCTCTCTGCCCCAACTTCCTAAAAAAATTGAAAGTGGGAGGAGGAGGGTCAGGGGGCTGGCAGAGAGAAGACTTAATGAGCTGAACACGTTTTGTTTTGTTTTGGCTTGCTGGATGCCTGGTTCTGTTTCCTGAGCACTTCCAAGCTGGGCCCAAGGAACTAAAGCAACCGGCAATGCAAAAGAACCGATTTAGGGCCCGGAGAGATAGCACAGTGGCGTTTGCCTTGCAAGCAACCGATCCAGGACCAAAGATGGTTGGTTCGAATCCCGGTGTCCCATATGGTCCCCCGTGCCTGCCAGGAGCTATTTCTGAGCAGACAGCCAGGAGTAACCCCTGAGCACTGCCGGGTGTGGCCCCCCCCCCAAAAAAAAAAGAACCGATTTAAAAAAAAATAAATATCAGCAATGGACTTTCCTCCAATTGGGACCCACTCCAACCTCCCAGGCAGAAAGATGGTAGTGCCCCAGTCCTCTCTCTTCATACCAGGGGCTGAGTCTCAGTGGTCAGTCTGGGTCCACCTTGAGCCAATCGGAGCTGCTCTGGAAGAGGTGCCACCGCTGCCATTGGCTGTCGAGCAGAAAGGGGTGGAGTCAGGTCGGGGCCAGGTGGGGCTGGATCCAGGGATGCTGAGCCCGGGTGTGGGAGGGAAGATGCTGCCGCGCGGGGCAAAGGTCAAAGGCTAAAGGTCGTGCCCACAGCCCAACCCACGCGACTCCCTTCGGACCCGGGATCTAAGCGAGGGCCGGAGAGCCCAGTGAAGAGCAGCATGATGGGGGAACGTCGCGTTCCTGGGGATCAGACCCGCAGCCACGTCACTCACCCATGCAGGCTGTCTATGAGTCCTCAGGGTACCCCAGAAATGACACCCCAGGAAAAGCAGGCAGAAGCCGGAAACACGGGCCAGATGCACCGTCACCGCCCAGCCGTGCATTCGTGGGCTGAGAAGGGGCAGACCCAGGTGGAATGGTTGAGACAATAGGGGGGGCCAAGGGGAGGAGGACAAGACAGGTTAGGGCTACCAAGGACCCAAAGGACCCCCATCATCACCTTGCTTCTGGATGGCCCACAGGCTGCTCACCAAAGGGCCATGTCCTGGGTCTTAGAAACAATCGTTGCCGTTTTATTGAGCCCCCCAAGAACTGTGCATTCCCCAGCCTCGGGACCAGACCCAGGGGAGATGGGACTCTGGGGTGCAACACTCCACTCTGGCCACTGGATACCCTCAGCGGCCAGACTCGGGGTGGGATTCCCCAGGATGAAGTGTGGCATATTCCCAGCTCAGCACAATCTGTGTGAATATGAGTGTGTGTGTGTATGTGTGTGTGTGTGTGTAAGTGTGTCTCTGCTTCTGTGTGTGTGAGTTTGAGTATGCAGCTAGTTCCTGACTTCTCAGCAGGAATCTGCCCCTTGACCCTTGAACCCAGGGCCTTGCTGTTCCATGAGATTTAAGGTCCTTCCACCCCTCCTGGATCCCTCCAGAGATAAATGAGGCGCGGGCAGGGAAGGGGGGGGGCTGTGTAGAATGCGGAGGGGTCCGAGGGCCCGGCAGCTGGACCCTCGCTTTGTGCCTCTGTGTGGCTTCATGCGGTGCGGCTGTCCAAGGCAACGCGCGGGTCCAGGGTGGTCCGGGAACTCCCTGAAAGGGAGGCATCAGCCCCGCGGGGTGCGGGGAGGAGTTCCTGAGAGCGCGGATGCCCGTTGCCATGGGGACGGCGTTGCCGTGTCTATGGAAACTGTCTCTATGGAGACAGCTTGGCGGGGCGGTTAAACGGGGGGGGGGGGCACAGGTGTTCTGGTACCTCCGACTTCAAGTTCATTTCCATGGCAACAGCCTGGAGGGGTCCCAGCTGCATGGGGAGGGCTGGGAGGGAGGGCGCCCTGGGTTGGGGGTGAGGTTTGAACCAGAGTCGAGAAGGGGGAGCGCATCGCCCACGGTGTGGCACAGACACTGGAGGTGAACTTGGAGGCGTCTGGGAAGCCTCAGGATCCATGGATACACCCCCCCCCCCGACTGGGGCGGCATCTCCGTGGCGGGCAGATGAGGTGACAGGCCAGTCGCCAGCAAGGACGCACAGGCGAGGCACCTGGAGTCCAGAGCGCGCTAGGCGCTAGGGCCTCTTGGAGCGGTTCTTTGGTTCAAAGGCGGGTGAGGGGGGCAGGCTCCTTCAATCGGATCCCTGAGGGGTGTGTCCGGCCTCTACCCTTGCAAGCCCCTCCTGAAACTTCCCATTGGCTGGTCTCCCCTGAAAAGAACTCAGGAACCCTGGGGAACTCAGGGAGGCAGGCGGGGGAAGGGGAGAGAACTGGAGACCCCCAAAATCCGAGTCACTGCAGGTGCCCACATTCTCTACCTTTGGGAGTCTGACCAGAGAGAGAGAGGTTGCCAACTTCAGGGCAGGCGGATCATGGAGGGGATGATTTCAGTGTCCCCTAAAAAGAACAGCCAAGGACCAGCCCTCCCTCTTCAAGAAGCAGCAGAGGGCGCTTGGCAGATCTCCATAAAATCCTGGGGGGTCCAGCCTCCAGGCTCCCCCTCTCTGGGGAGGGGTCCACAAACCCTGGAGAGAGTCGGAGGTGGGGTCGCCACTGTCCAGGGGATGGGAGTCGATCGGAGTCCAGGTGACTGACTCCAAGGGACCTCGGGGCGCGCGGTCGGGTCAGTGTTCCAGGCCGGGCCAGCGCCCCGCGGGGAACCCTAGACGTGCAGCGGGGTCCAGGCGGCGGGGTCGCGCGCGCCGACGGCCCAGCCACCGCCGCCGGCCCAGCCCCAGCCCCAGCCGCCGGGCGCGGGGTCGGGCGCGCCGGGCGCGCGGTAGCAGTAGACGCCGAAGAGGCGGCGCGCGGCGTCGGGGAAGCCGAGGTTGCGCACGCCGGGCCGGGGCCCTCCGCAACGCGCGCGCGGGTTGACGATGGGGTAGCGGGCGCTGCCGTCGGCCACCCATCCCGCCGTGCAGCGGTCCAGCAGCTGCAGCTTCCACGCAGCGAACAGCTGCCCGACCTTGGCCACCGCCGCGCCGCGCGCCGCACAAGCGCGCTCGGCTCCCGCGAAGGCCACGGGGCGCAGGGGCTTCAGGAAGAAAACGCGGCCTGCGGGGGTTGCAATTTGGGCACTTAAGGTGGGTCATCTGCAAGCACCCCCACCCCATCCCGCACGGCTGCAGGCTGGCGCCTGGACTCCCATCTGGCGCCACCCCCAAGTCGCGGTTGGGGTCACCCTCCTGGAGGGACTCATCCTCGGGACCATGCGCCACAGGGGCGCGGGGAGCGCACGCACCCGCCAGGTTGGAGGTGAAGCAGAAGGCGTCGTAGCGCTCCCGCGCGTCGTGGCGGTACCCGTAATTGCGCACGCCCGCCGAGGCGCCGCTAGGCCCGGCCCGGCCCCCGCAGGGCTCCCGGGGCTGGCTCACGGGGTACTGCACCGAGCCGTCTCGCAGCCAGCCGGCGTTGCACCAGTCCAGCCCGTCGCGCCAGGCCGCGTGCAGCTGCTCGGCCGACGCCAGGATCCCGTCCTGCTCCGAGCAGGCGCGCTGAGCCTCGCGGAAGGTCAGCTGGTAGCGCCCCCCGCGCGGGTGGTAAGGGAAGACCACGCCTAGGGAGGGGACACACACATGGGGGACTCAGCCGAGGTAGGGGTGCGATGGAGGGTTGCCTAGACCTTCCTTCCAAGGCCTGCCAGCTCCTGGCCTCAAAGGCCATCCCAAGGATTCCCCCTCAGAACCCTCTTCTCAAATTTGCATTTCTGTTGGCCTGACCCCTTAATTAATTAATTAATTAATTAATTAATACGTTTTGGTTTGGGAGCTAAACCCAGCGGTGCTGAGGGCTGACTCCTGGCTCTGAGCTCAGGGTTGACAACTAGAAAAGCTTGAAGGGATCATATGTGGGTGGGGAATCGAATCCGGGGTCCATGGCGTGCAAGGAAAACGTCCTCCCTGCTGTCCTATGGGTCCAGCCCCTTCTTGCATCTTCTACGGAGGTTGAAATCTTGCCTCCCAGACCCAGAGTTAACCGATCACAGCTCCCCAAGTGCTAGGCAGCCACAGCAATTGGCTCCTGGCTTGTAATGAGTCGCAGCTGAGCCAATGAGGGACAAGTCTGGGACTCAGGCCGGCAGATAGCAAAGCTGAGCGCGTGGAAGTCTGGTGCTAAATTGGTGAACCAAAAAGTTGCATCTCTGGGGCCCGGAGTGATATAGAACAGCCGGGAGAGGGTTTGCCTTGCACGATTCAATCCCCAGCATCCCATAGGAAGATGAGCCTGCCAGGAGTGATTTCTGAACGCAGAGCCAGGAGTAACCCTTTAGCCCCACAGGGTATGCCAGAAAAGTTTCATCTAAAAAAAGCCATGCAGGGCCCGGAGAGATAGCACAGCAGTGTTTGCCTTGCAAGCAGCCGATCCAGGACCTAAGGTGGTTGGTTCGAATCCCAGTGTCCCATATGGTCCCCTGAGCCAGCCTGCCAGGAGCTATTTCTGAGCAGACAGCCAGGAGTAACCCCTGAGCAACGCCGGGTGTGGCCCAAAAATAAAGAAAGCCATGCCAGGGTTGAACAAAGAATCCAGCTACAGTAGTCTGAGCGACTGGATCGGATCACATCCCGCTGAATCCCATCTGGATGTTCCCCAGGTACCAGCTATGCAATTTGAACTGGCTCATCTTGTTCTGTGCCAAGTTGGCAGCATCCCTCAGCTCTGCCCCCTTCCCAGGTGCCACCAGCAAGTCCAGAACTCTCTCTCAACACGGAGTCCCTGGAGCTCAATACTACCTTGTCCCCTGCAGCCTCTGATCCCGTCCTCCGGCCCCCGCCTCCCCCCGGAGCACCGCGCCCTCCGCCAGGTCACCTTCTAGGTCCAGCTTGACCATGCCCGTGTCGTCCTCCAGCTCATTGGTGACCTCGCACTCGTAGCGCCCGTAGTCCTGCAGCGTCACATTGCGCAGCACCAGCGAGGCGTCCCCGGGCCCGTCGCCCTGCAGCTCGGCCCGCCCGCGGTAGCTGCCGAACGCCCGCTGCTGGGCGCCCAGGGCCACGAACACGTCGGCGAAGGCCAGCGGGTCCACCACCTTGGTCCACTTGAGGCGCACGCCATCGTGGTCGTCGGCGGTCGCCTCGTAATGGTAACGGCAGGGCAGCACGATGGTGCCACCGCGGTGGCTCACCACCTGCCCGGGGGCCGTCTGCACCACCACCGAGCCGGACTCACCTTCTGTGGGCAACCAAGCCACTGGGATTCAGAAGCGGGATGGGATGGGATGGAGAGCGGGGAGGGAGCCCAGGGATGGAGGCCAAAGAGGGTACCTGGAAGGGGCGGGGCCGTCTAGAGGGGCGTGGTCTTTGGGCGTGGCCTCTGGGGACAGGGTCTCCAAGAGGCGTTATCTGATAAGCGCAGGACTATATCAAGGCGTGGCTTATGTGGGCGGGGTTTCAGAGAAGCACGTTTCGTGGTGGGCGGAGTCTACAAGAGGCGTGGTCTCTGATAGGCGAAATTATACCCGGGTGGGCGGGACATTTGTGGGCGTGGTATCATAGAATGAGGTTTTCTGTGAGAGAGCCTCGGACTTTGATAGGCAGGGCAGGTCTGGGCGGGACGTAATGGGCGTGGTTAACAGTGGGCGGAGTCTCTTGGAAGGGGCGGGGTCTGCAAGAGGCGTGATCTCTGATAGGCCAGGGACCATATCGAGGCGTGGCCTATGTGGGCGGGGTTTCAGAGAAGCATGTTCTCCGGTGGGCGGGGTCTCCAAGAGGCTTGGTCTCTGGTAGGCAGGACTGGGTTGGGCTGGACCTTAATGGGCGTGGTTTATAGTGGGCGGTGCCGCACCTGGGCAGTCTTTGGTGGGGCGGGGTCTCCCAGAGGCATGATCTCTGATAGGCGGAACCACATCAGGGCGGTGCCTTGTGGGCGGGGATCTCTGAGAAGCGTGGTTTCTGATTGGTGGGCTTGGGGGCAGAGACCCTGGAAGCCCCGCCCCACCTCCCTGCTTCCCGCAGCATCCTCAGCCCCCACTCACCCAGCACATGCACCACCTTCTTCCTGCCGCGCTGCGCCCCAGCCGGCCCGGTGAGCAGCAGGACGCCCCAGGCCGCCGTCCAGAGCGCGCGGAGCCCCAGGGCCGCCCGAGCGCACACCTGGAGGACGCACCTGGTCAGGCCCGCCTCCCCGTGGCGTGGGGGGCTGCAGGGGCCTACTAGGCCTCGCCCCCAACCCCAAACCCAGACCTGCATTTAGTTTGGAGTCGGGCCGCCTGGGCCCCCCAAGGCAGGGCAACCTCTCACCCGCTGTCTTTCTCCTCCGGCACCTGGGCAGAGCGCGCGGCCCTGACGCCCCTGTCCGGGGGTCCCGTCGAGACTCGGTCCCCGCACCCCGGGGGCCTCCTGACCCCGAACCCCGAGGCGCGGAGCCCCGCCCCCCGCCCTGGCCCCGGTCCGGGACGGGGGAGGAGCGAGGCGGCAGCAGCAAGGTTATCCGTGCGCCAGGAGACTGCAGCAAACCGGCCCGGGGAAGCTGGCGAGGACCGGGTCCCCGGGAAACTGGGGGTGACGCAGGGGCCCAATAGCCCCCAAAGAAATGGGGATCGAGAGGAGAGACGAGGGGAAGGAGGACAGACTGGCCGAGAGGGAGGGACAGACACGGACGGACACAGACCCGGACGGAGCGAGGCGCAGGAGGAGAGAAACTCGGAGAGAAGGGGACCCGGGGGTGGGCGCAAAGGAAAAGTGTGGAGCGGCCTTGGGGTGCGGGATAAGCGACAGGGGGTGGTGGAGAAGGTCTGGGGAGGGGATTGGAGGACAGCACTGGGGGTGCCGTGCCTGGCACAGAGGGACAGAGCCGCGGACCCCACTCACCATGCTGCCCCTGCGGGCCCCGCGAGCAGCCCGCGCGCGCCGGACACTGCGCACCCCACGCTCCCTGGGACACACTGGCGCAATCCCGGAGTCTGCCTGCAAGGGGAGGAGGGAGGCGGGCGCGATGGGGGGGCATTAAAGGGGACGCTCCACTGAGTTTGTGGGGGGGGGGTCTGCCCTGCCCTGGGCACGCAGCAAGACTCTCTCTGCCGGTGTTTAAAAGTTGGGGCCGGGGGGCCGGCGAGGTGGCGCTAGAGGTAAGGTGTCTGTCTTGCAAGCGCTAGCCAAGGAAGGACCGTGGTTCGATCCCCCAGCGTCCCATATGGTCCCCCCAAGCCAGGGGCGATTTCTGAGCGCTTAGCCAGGAGTAACCCCTGAGCATCAGAATGGTGGTGGAGTCGGAGTGACCTCAGAGAAGGTTCCATTTCTTTATATCCTTTCTGCCATGTGGGTATCTAAGTGGGGGGATCCGGGGCTTGCATTTGGGCCCCCCAAACATCAAGCACTACTACAACTGTGGCTGGAAGGATATTGGGGATCTCTAAGCCTGTACCCACCTTTTGCTGGTTCTTGGGGGGGGGGACATCTAGAAACTGGGTTCAGGAGCAGGACTGAATCCTGACCCCTTCCGGGACCCTGGACTCAGGTTACCCTAGCACCTGACCAACCCTTCAGACTTCAACCCTTAGACTGGAACCCATGGCTGAAGAGATGGTGCTCAACTGTACATGGGCAACCCCAGTTGGATCCCCAGCATCTCTCGAGTCCTCCAAACACCACAGGGGGAGGTGACTTAGGGCTCCAAGCTGAGAGTAGCCCTCAACACTGCTGGGTATGGCCCAACCCCACTCCTGATTTTCCCCCAAATGAAAACAACATGGAACCAGGAGACTGGACACATTCCCAATTCTTTAATTCCTCCCAGACTCAGTGTCCTGAACAGGAGCCACCAGATAGGGGGCGGAGGGGCCACCTGCTGTCTGGGTTCGGGACACATCCGCCCAGGACATGTGTCTGAGTCGCACCCCCCCCTCCGCCTGCCTGCCTGCAGACTTGTCATCCATCACCCCATCTGGGCATTGGGACATGGGGTTCCAGCCAGCTTGGCACACAGGAGGGCGGTGGTGGCGGGTGAAGGCCACGTGCATGGTTGACAGTCGTCTGCTGTGCGTCTTCCTGAGCCTCAGTTGAGGCTAAGCTGACCTCTCCCCATCTCTTCCCTTCACAGTGGAGTAACAGGAAACATCTTTAAGGAAAGGACATGTAGGGGGGGACCATATCCATGGAGGATCTTCAGGGGTGCTGGTGGGGGTCCGAACATTAAGACGGTCACTCCCTGTGCCTGATTCCTTTGTTGGAAGTGGTGAGACAAGTCGTCCGCTCTCCCCGTCCAGTGCTCAGAGCCCCCACTCTGGGTATGAAAAAAATTAGTCCCAGGAGGAGCCCCTCAGAGCTGCTTCTTGTGGGGGTCGGTGGGGCCTGGCAGTGGGTGCAGGAAGAAGCCGGGCCGGAGTTGGCAGCGCAGGGCCAGCAGGTGGGCGCCAAGCGCGCAGGACAAATTGCACAGCAGGAAGCATGGCCAGGCGTCCTCGGGCACACGGTAGGTGAATGGGGTTCGAAGGTGCATGGAGGCGCACACATGGGAGAACTGGGCCTGGACCGCAAAAGGGGAGGGCAGGAGGCGGGGTGAGGGCAGCAGTGCACAGGTCCAGCCAGCTGTACTGAACCCCTTCCCCGCCCATATCTGTCCCTCCGCTGCTTCTCCAGAACCACCGAGTCTTGTCTGCACCCATCTCTGCCTCATCCTCCCCGTCCCCCACCAGGCCAGGTCTCCAGCTTTGCTTATTTATTTATTTATTTATTTATTTTTGGTTTTTGATCCACACCAGGCTGTGTTCCAGGGTTACTCCTGGCTCAGGAATTACTTCTGGCCATGCTCAAAGGACCATATGAAATGCTGGGGCTCGAACCCAGGTCTGCCCCGTACAAGGGCAACACTAATGTGCTGTGGGTACCTACTCAGGTCCTTACTACACGTGTCTCTTTCCTCGTTTGTCATGATTTTGTTGCCACACCCAGCGGTGCTCAGGAGTTACTCCTGGCTCTGTGCTCAGGGATCCTTCCTAGCAGGGCTCTGGGGACCCTGTGGATGCCGGAGATTGGACCCAGGTTATCTGCATGCAAGGCCAGCGCCCTCCCCCACTGTGCTATGGCTCTGGCCCTGCATTGGACACGTTCTCCTCTAGACTAGGCACTCAATCGTCGAGGCTCCCTATCCACAAGTCCATGGTGAGCCCTGAAGGAAGTGAGGGCCAGCAGAGAAAGCCCCTCACCACCCCTCAGCCCGCACCCAGTCCCTCACCTGACCGATGGCCCCCGCGAACAGCAGGCTCAAATCGGGCAACCAGGAGCAGCCGGGCCAGACGAGCGCGTAGGCGGCCAGGCCGTAGAAGGGCAGGGCGTAGAACAGCTGCACCAGCATCTGGGGGCACAGCTTCCAGGGATGAGCGCTGGGCCAGGGGCGCCCGGCAGGCCGCGCAGTTCCGATGCCGGCCAGCAGGGCGCGCACGGCACAGAAACCCAAGGCCAAGAGACTCAAGTTTGCACTCAGGGAAAATGGGACTCGTGGTTCACATACGGGCTGAGCGGGAGGGGGGGCCATGTTCCAGGTTCTGGGGAGCCAATGCCCAGTCAGCAGAGGCTGAAAGAGCTGGAGCAGAGACGTCTCAGGAGCACACATGAGGCCCTGCCTTTCATCTCAGCATTTCAGACACCTCCCGTCTCCAAACCAACCCTTTAGCATGGCCAGATGTGGTCCTGGTGGCCTCCCACACTGCAGTCTGCAGTCTGAGTAGTTTCCACTGCCAGGCCTGGGTATCTGGTGACCAAGCATTGCTGGGAATGGTCTAGAATGTTCCCCTTAGCACCACATGCGAGACACAAAAGACAGGAGTTTGAGAGGGACAGAGACAAGCCACCAATATGACCTGGAGTGTTTTTCTTTTTTTTTGGGGGGGGGGCACACCCATTTGATGCTCAGAGGTTACTCCTGGCTATGCGCTCAGAAATCGTCCCTAGGTTGGGTGACCATTTGGGACGCTGGGGGATCAGTGGTCCATCTTAGGCTAGCGCTTGCAAGGAAAACACCTTACCTCTAGCGCCACCTCTCCGGCCCCGACCTGGAGTGTTATGCCCTGTATTCTGTTTCATCGGGACCCAGGGACCCATCACCTCACTTCCTCCACCCCACCCCACCCACTCCCTCTCTCTCACCTGCACCTTGGGGTAGGCCACAGGGTCCCGCAGGTAGGGCTCATACTGATAGAGGTAGACGAAGCAGCTGTCCGTGGGGCAGTCGAGGACCACCTGGGGCCGATAGACCAAGCGACAAAGCCCGTTAGAGGCCCCTTCCCAGGAAACCACCTGGCCGAGGGCTGGGGAGGGGCATCAGGGAGCCGGGGGCCTCAGGGAGGCTCACCAGGCCCCGGAAGAGTGTGAAGAAGCCTGCGAGGCCCAGGTAGAGGAGCAGGACCAGGTCCAGGGGGCGCCAGAGCAGGCTGCGGTGCTCCTGCTGCACCTGGAGAAGAGCCATGTCCAGACATGAGTCTCGAGTCCTGGGACCTTTTAAGCACCCGCCACCCACTCCCTCCTCCCTCAGGGCTTGGGGGTTTGCTCCTGACCACAGTGCTCTGCGTCCCACAGGGCTGTGGCCATCAGGCCCCTAAGCAGCACGTGTGAGCGGCTTAGGAACTGAATTTGGGTGTCATTGTCACAGCTGAAGCTCCCCTCCTTTGAGGCCGGCTCTGCTCAGACGTCTGTCCCAGTTTACTTGGGGGACCTTGGGGTTCCAGGGACCAAGCCCAGGCCCCCTCATGCACAACTTGCCCTCTGCTCCTGGCAGGCTTGGGGGACCATATGGGATGCCGGGAATTGAACCCAGGTTCATCCTGGGTAGGCCGCATGCAAAGCAAATGCCTTATCACTGAGCTATCTCTCTGGCCCCTGACCCATTTAGTTAGTTAGTTAGTTAGTTAGTTCGTGTTTTTTTTTTTGGCCACACTCGACTATGCTCTGGGCTTACTCCTGGCTCTGCACTGACTAATCACTCCTGGCAGGCTTGGGGACCGTATGGGATGCTGGGGACAGAACCCGGGTCCATCCCAGGTAGACCGTGTGCAAGGCAAGTGCCCTCCCTGCTGAGCTATTCTGCCAGTCCCAATGTGACAGTTCTTTGGACCTGCTGGGTCCTGGACTAGAACTTGGGGCCTCGCGTGTGGCAGTATATACTTGAAATTCCTCACTCCTGGGCAACCTCCCACTCATAGGCACTATGTACTTGAGTAGAAGTAGCTCAGCAGGGGCAGGGGGGGGGGCGTTGGGGCGCGCTTACCACGTCGGCAGGACAGTAGACAGGATCCCGGGGCTGTGCAAAGATCCTCAGGCCGGCCCAGCAGGGGAGAAGCAGGCAGGGGATGGTGAGGAGCAAGGTGGGCCTGATCTCAGCACTGTACTTGCCTGCAGATGAAGGCCTCCACTCAGCAGAACCCCCACCAGCCCTGTGGGGTCTTCCTGAGAGCTCCCCCCATGTTCCTCGTTCAGAACTTTTGCCCTGCTGGGGCCCACCCAAACACTCTTTCCCCAATTTCCTTGAGACAGTGGCTGTGTTGAGGTGGGGTGCAGGCGTGGGTTGGGGGCCCCAGCTTGGTCCTTACCAAGAAGGTTCCCTCCGATGAACACCAGGGCGCTCATGAGGAAGGAGCCCAGCCAGTAGAGCCCAAAGTGCCGGTACCTCTTCCTGTGCGGGTGACCTCTGGGTGAGTGGGAGACACGCAGCACCCCTCCCTGCGTCCTTCCCAGCAGCATCCATAGGCCATCCTGCTCCCCACCTAGCTCCATGTGAGATTCTCCGGGGCAGAGGCATGGAAAGGAGTCGGTTGAGAGAAAGGGGTCAGGAAGGCAGCAGGAGAAAAAGCCCCAAATCCCGTGGCCAGCCCCCCACCCAGGTACCCCTCGAGAGAGACACCCCGGCCTGGGTTCCCCGAGCGCCAGGATGGGGCCTTTGCTGGGCACCTCTTGCGGATGGCGCCGGCCATGGCCAGGTAGAGCAACAGGTGGACGATGCCGTCCCAGTAGCAGCTGGATACGCCATGTGGGGTGCGCAGGTAAGGGTCCCCCTGCGGGGGGCGGGAAGTGCGCGATCAGACGGCGGGTGGCGGGGCAGGGGCTCCCCCGGCTTCAACCTACCTACCCCCTGGGTGTAGAAGTCCATGAAGCTCCCCAGGTAGCCGTCCTCCCGAAGCGCGATGAGCAGGTTCACCATGGACGTGAAGGCGAAGACTGCAAACACTATGGGAAGGAGGTGAAAGCGCGGGGGTGGGCGGAGCATCGATCGTGGGCGTGGCCTACCAGCTGATCAGCTCGGTTTGGGGCGTGGTTTCTTGTTTGGTCATGGTCTGTGTGGGTGGGTGTGGCCCTGTGTGGGGGCGTGGCTTCCTGTTAGGGCACGGATCGCTATGGGCGTGGCTTCTTGCCGAGCCAATTTTATCAATGGGCGCGGCCTATCAGCAGGTCCCTCATGTGGGCGTGGCTTATTTGTGGGTGTGATCAAGACGTGGTGTCTCCTGTAGGCGTGGCTTGCATATGGGTAGCTGTGTGGGCGTGGTCTGTTCTGTGGGCGTGGCCTGTGTTAGACCTGTGGGCGTGGTTTGTGGGTATGATCAGGGGTGCTGTCTCCTGTAGGACGGTTAGCATATGGTGCAACCTCTGTATAGGGGCGTGGACTCTTGACTGGGCGTGGTCATGTTTATGGGTGTGGCCCTCTGTGGGCGTGGTCTGTCGGTGGGCCCTGTCATTGGTGTGGCTTGCCTGTGGGCGTGGCTATATGGCTTGTGTAGCCCGCGTGGTTCAGAGGGAGGTGGTGGGTGCAGCTGAGTCAATGAGGGGGCTCAGAGGGGCGGGATTTGAGCAAGAAGTGATTCTGCAGGGTGCTGGAGCTGTGTGAGCTGGACTCAGGTATAGGCAAGGCCATGTTGGAGTGGGGTGGGGGGTGAAGGTGTGGGGAAGGCTGGTCTGGTCCTGGGTGTGGATGGGATCTGAGTGATCCCAGGATCTGGGATTTCAGGAACCCCGGTTATAGGCCTCTTGCTCTCATTCCCCAGACCACCACTTACTCACTCGGGGGTAGGCACACCTGTCAGGGTACCCTATCTAATGGGAGAGGCACTGTCCCCACCCTGAGGACCCCAATGATGGGGTCCATTCATTATAAGGGAGGTTGCCCCAGTCTGATGGTCGGAAGAACCTGGTCTCTGCTCCCAGGAGCCCCAAATCTCCTAAGGGAGAGCCTTTGAGGCTCTCCAGTCCAATGCAGGAAGTCTCAA
This sequence comes from Suncus etruscus, assembly GCF_024139225.1. Lineage (NCBI taxonomy): Eukaryota > Metazoa > Chordata > Mammalia > Eulipotyphla > Soricidae > Suncus > Suncus etruscus. The sequence goes on along the minus strand of NC_064862.1, from coordinate 91,708,937 downwards.
CAGTTCTCCTGGGAGGGCCACGGTTCTTACCGGCATAGAGCGGGTCATAGTAATAGGTGTCTCCACGGGACAGGCTGTAGACGGCCACGGAGAACAGCGCGACAATAAGGAGGCTCATCATCGCGACCCCCAGGGGGCTGTGGAGTGGAAAACCCAGGCAGGGTGAATGCAACAGAGACGCGGGAAGTTCAAGGGATGCGGCCCAGGATCTGCCCGTCCCATCACCAGCCTCGTCTTGCCCTGGAACCCCCAGGGCATTTTTCAACTCGGCAGTCTGTTCATTGCCTCTCCCTCTGGGGAGCCCTCTGTCCTTTCTCGGAAAGGCTCTTTGGGCCTCTGGCGCCCACTTGCGCAGTGCTCGGAGGGGCTCTGGCCTAGCTCCCTACCCCTCCCAGCTAAAGTCCAAACGCCTACCTCAACCCGGAGCTCCCTGCCCCATGGTGTCCATCTGCCCGATAAGGCAGGTCAAGGGGTGCAGAGATAAGAGGAACACAGGCTCTGTCACCCCAAGTTCCCCACAAACCAGAGCTTAAAGAGGGAGCGTGTGACCACCCAGGGCGTCTGTCCCCTGCCTCCTGAGACCTCGGGTCCCACCCTGCGCCCAGGACAATGCTCGATTGTGTGGGTCCCACCCCAATGTGCACGACTGGACTGTCACCCTCTCTGGGTGATGCCACGTCTAGGAGGGCATTTCCCAGGGGAAACCTAGGTTCAAAGGGGACCTCAGTGACCCGGCTTGTCCCGGGCTGAGGTTCAAGGAGTTGGGTCTGTCCCCTGGACACACCCTTCTCTGGTCCCTGTGTGGGGTGTAGGTACCCCAAAGTAGCCTCCACCCCCGGGTCTCTTGGGTCTGTCCTAGGGGTCGGGGACAGAAGGCAGGCATGAGGACACCCAGACAGGGAGCTGAGGCAGTGCGCCGGGTGACAGGAGGCTGGTGGCCCCGGACGCCTGATCTGGGACAACCCTGGGGTCCTGAGATGGCTCGGAACTGGGTAAAGCCAGGGGTCCTCCCACCTTCCCCAAAAGTGCCCCAGGCGACCAGACCCGCCCCCCGGGAATGGCTAGCAGGGATTGGGGCATGGGGGGAACCCCGGGGCCCACCCTACACCCTACGGCCTACGCACTGCGAGAGCTCGGCCACCAGGCTGAGCGCGAAGGACAGGGGCAGGGCGCCCAGCGACAGCGCCGCGATCTTGCCGGCCAGCGGCGGGACCTCCATGGCGTGGCGCCTCCAGGCTTGCTCCGACCGGCCTGGGGCGTCTGGGCGGCAGCGTCGTCAGGCCGGGCAGCCGCCGGCCCCGCCCCGCCCCGCGCAAAGGTCGTGCCGCGGTGCCAGGTCCGCCCCGGAGCCCTGAGGCGCCGCCCCTGCCCGCCTCAGTTTCCCTCTCCAGGACTCGATGGCGCTGGGTCCTGAGTGCGCTCCTGCCTCCCGCGCAGCCCCAACTGGACAAGGAGTGGTCCCCAAAAGCCTCCAGGTGCCTGCGCACAGGCTATTAGGGGGCACCAGGCACGTTGGGGTATTTGCGGCATGACAGGGATTCTTCAGATCTTTTTTCAGCCGGAGAGATAGCACAATGGTAGAGCGTTTGCTTTGCTTGAGTCGACCCAAGACAGATGGTGGTTCGAATCCTGGCATCCCATATGGTTTCCCGAGTCAGCCAGGAGGAAGCCCCTAAGGGCAGCCAGGTGTGACCCCAAGGCCAAAAAAAATTTCTTTGAAGTGGATTGGCCACACCAAAGTACTCAGGATTCAAACTGAGATTGGCCCCTTGCCAGGCCAACACCCGAACCTACATCTCTCTAGCCCCTCACAGTTCCTTCCCTTGGCGGTCAAGGGAAAGTCAAGGGCCAAGCAGGGAATGTGGAGCATGGTCACACTCTGAAGGCAGAACTTGCCTCTGGAGGGCACTGGCTATTCTGACCGAGTCCAGTCTCAGGATGGCCTAGGCCTAGTGGAGTCTACCCCCTTCCCCACAGGCATCTTCTGCCTGAGTTGCTGGGGCAATTCTCCTGCTGTACACACCTCCAGGCAGCCTTCCAGGGGTTCTTCTCTGCAACTGGAGGGACAGTGGTGGAGCATTTGGAGGCATTGTTGCCCTGTTGGGGGACAAAGTCCTCAGACTCTAGGCTGCCCAAGATCACTAAAGATTTGGGGAAATCTGACCCAAAGACCAGGGTGCCTGGGACAAGAACACATGCTGTGCATTGTGTATCTGATCTTTTTAGGGTGATTCCCCAGTGCTGTTAGTGGCAGATGTATGTATGGCCGGACAGGACAGGCCTCCAGCAGCATCTCAGCCCAGGTACCTATGGGGCTGAGGTGCGTGTGGGAGGAAGGTGTAAAGGGTGGCATGTACCCTAACCCCATGCGAACACACTAACAGACAGCAGGCAGCCCAGCACAGTCCATCAGGCCGCCGGAACCTGCGAAGGGCGGCCCTGCCCAGAGACCCTGCTAGTTATCAGGGAGACCTTCCCTGCAGTCTGCAGCCAGATCTGGGCTGTCCTGGGGAATAGACACTTTCCACCCCAGTCGCTTCTGCCCCATGAGTGTCCCAGGACAACAGGAGGGTCGGTGGCACTGTGGGTGCATGTGGGGACTTTAATACACGCAAGACACTTGATACACGGGGCGCAGGTGGCAGTGGGCGGCCCGAGCATCCCTATCCAGGCGTGGTCTGGTCTCGGGAAGACAGCTGTCTGTCTGTCTGTCTGTCCGTCCATCCTTCCTTCCTCCGACCTCCCTGCTCAGTAGTAAGGCCGCCGGGGATTGTTCTGTGGGGGAGTGAGGACCGAGTGAGCCTTGTAGCGGCTGGCTTGGTGGGGTTCGGGGAGGCGGGGGAGGGGCAGGACGCACCAGGGGGTTGGGCCGGAAGCGGTAGGCCAACATCATGCGCTTCCGGAAGGCCTCGTACTCGTCGTCCTCCTTGGACAGCTCGGCTGGCCGGTCAATGCCGAAGCCGGCGCCGTCCACGGTGGTGGTGCCCCTGTGGGTGTGGGAGGTGGGGTGAGGGAGGTGGGCGGGGGGCAGGGAGCCCCCCATGCCCGGAGCCTCAGCCAGCCACTCACTTGCTGACGGGGTTCTTGATGCCCTGGCCCTCGGAGCCCAGCCCCTCGCCCTCCTTCCAGCCCATCTTCACAAGCATCTGGTAGCCGATGTTCTCCACCGTCAGCTTGAACTCCTTATACTCGGAGTAGTCGGGCTCTCGGCCCTCCTGTGGGGGGACAGATGTGTGGTGTGGGCCGGGTCCTCTTCAGCCCTGGCTTCCCCTTCCCTCGGTACCAACGCTCACCTTGAGGGCCTTGAAGGTCTCCATGAACTTGTCGAGCTCGTCGGGCGGCAGGAAGTCGCCGATGAAGTGCTTGCCTCGGCCCATGGTGGTGAGCTGCTCGGCCCACTGGCGCGTCCGCTCCATCTCCATGCGCCGCAGCTGGTGCTCCCATGTGCCCAGCTCGCTGTCCACCTCCTCGTCACTGTCGTAGCCGTGCGGGTGCTGGCGCAGCGCCTTCTCCCACAGCAGCTGCATGTCCTGCACTGCACGCTTGTGCTGCATGATCATGTCGTACATCTGCTGCATCTGTGGGAGCGAGCGAGTGGTGAGTGGGGCCAGCAGGCGCTCCGGGCCCAGGACCGCCTTGTCTTCGCCTAGCCCCGTTCCCCAAGTCACCTCCTGCTGCTCCTTCAGCTGCTTCTTCTGGGCGTCCGACAGCTCCGTGACGCCCACCAGCCCCACTGGCTTCCCTTTCTCGTAGCCCAACCCCTTGAGGTCCTGGACTGAAAGAGACCAGAGCATTAGTGCACAGAAGCTGCCTTGGGGCACACTGGCCCTTCCCCGTCAGCTACACCCAATTAGCTCCTTCAGGGACTCAGAGGAGACGGGGTTCTGGCCATCTAGGATGGCCACAGAGCTGTAGTTTTTTTTTTTTTTTTTTTTTTTTTTTGGGTCACACCTGGCGCCGCTCAGGGGTTACTCCTGGTTCTACACTCAGAAATCGCTCCAGGCAGGCTCCGGGGACCATATGAGATGCTGGAATTTGAACCACCGTCCTTCTGTATGCAAGGCAAACGCCTTGCCTCCATGCTATCTCTCCAGCTCCACAGAGCTGTAGTTTTACTTCCTCACCCTCATCACCCTAGCTTTGAGTGTGACGGAAAGCAGAGACCCATGGCGGGGCTCAGAAGCAGGACCCACCTGATAGGGGCGAGGGCGTGGCGTCCCCATCCCGTGGCACCATCTCAGCGGGTGGCAGCTCCACCTTGTCCTCCTCAGGCCCCCAGCGGCTCTTCCGTTTCCTCTTGGCCGTGGGGGCGGCCACGGGCTTGCCGGAGGTGGTGGCAGTGGGTGAGGTGGGGCAGTTGGCAGCAGGGAGCGCGGACCCTGACTGGGATGGGGATGGGGTCTCCTCAGGAGGGGACCCGCACAGCGGGCCAACGTCAGGGGCCGGTGGGGCAGCAGGCAGGGCAGCCTTGGCCTTCCGGAACTCCTCCAGTTTCCGGTGAAAGTACTTGTACACGGGGCTGTCCGGCTGGTACAGAAATCTTCGGGAGAGCAGAGAGAGGGGGTACTGTGGGTGAGCCCAGCTCCCTGTGCTACGGGGCTGGGGCACCCTGTGGCGGCTCACCGAAAGGCCTGGTTCTCGCGGTTGCTCCGCAAGGCGGCAGCCTCCACCTCGGGCCCACCGTCCGCTATGAACCTGGCCAACTTTTCTGCGAGGTTCTTAGCCTCTTCATCCTCTGGGGGTGAAACTTTAAGCGGGCGGTCAGTACTGAGCTCAACTCACTCACCCACCAGCCTAAGAACTGCTAAGACCCCCAGGCAGGAGGGGGCAACGCAGAGAGAAACAGGCAAAGGGGTGTCAGACAGTTGCAAGGAAAAAACACTGCACCCGCTCCCCCACCACCTCACTGACCCCTGCCGCAGGGAGCTCAGTGCTCCCGTTCCAGATTTCTTTCTTTTGGTCTCTGGTCCACACCTAGCAGTGTTCAGGAGGAACTCCTGGTGGGCTTGGGGGGACCCTATGGGGTACTGGGGATCAAAACTGAGTGGGAAGTGCAAGGCAAATGCTTCCCCCCAGCTTTCTGATCAGACCCAACATTACTCTCACCAGCCTCCTCTTTGGGGACCCTATGTTTTGGCTCCTAGGCTCCACCTGGAGGTGTCATGGCCTCATATCCCAGCACGGTGCTCTGGAGTCATGGCCGGGCCCAACCATGCCCACAATGACCCTCCCATTTGGAGACCCTCTGCTCAGGGCTGGGCCACCGGTTCAGCGACACATAAAGTGATGTTCATGGCACTGGTGAACTGGTCTGGTTCCTGGACCCAGCCTGGGTTCCGCCTTGCCTGGTTCCTGATTCCACCCGTGGGGGCCTCCAAAAGCCCCAGAACCCTGCCCCCACCCTGTCCCCCCACCTTTCTGAGAAGCCGCCTGCAGCTTCTGCATCTCCTTCTTCATCTCAGCCACTTTCTTCCTGTAGTAGAGGAATTCCCGACTGTTCTTGTCATGCAAAAACCTGAGGCAGAATTTTCCGGAGCGGCCTGGTAAGCAGCTGGAAGGGGAGGACCAGGGGGTTGTGGGGGGGGGGGGGGCATAGCTGCGGCAGGGAAGGTAGCACTTACGCCAGGGCCGGGTTGTCCTTGTGGTTCTCCATCGCCAGTGCCTCCAGCTCGGGGCCTCCTTCCGCAACAAAGCGGGCCAGTTTCTCTATCACTTTCCGAGTTTCGGCTCCCTCTGGGGGTGAAACTTTAAGGAGGCGTCAGTACCGGGGTTCAGCGCACACACACCCACCGTCACAGGCCCCTCACAGAGGGCCCCAGGACCGAGGGGGGCATCAAGTGAGGGCGCGGCTGCAGGGTTGTCCAAGACGCACTGGCAGGAGTGGGAGGTGCTGGGACCCCCTTTGGGGGCCGCTTAATTCTTTCTTTTCGCCTCTAGGAGAAGCCCGAGGGCCCCACGAAAGCTGCCGGACCACCAGACAGGGTCTGGGGCGTAACTGCACCGGCAGGTTCCCGTCCGTGCGTTAAGACCACCGTGGCGGCTGCGCCATCGTCCCGAGTCCCCTGTGGCCGCTGGTGCCTCTTCGGGCCGCTCCTGAGGCCTGTAGGCAGGACCTGGGGGCCTCAATGGCCCGGCCGTGTCTCTGCCAAGTTCTGCTTTCGGGGATGACTCAGTTTCCAGACTGTCGTGGGCCGCTCCGGCCCCAAGCTTAAGCACTGAGCCGAGGTCGATTGGAGCTACGGGCAGACTTGCCGATGGGTCAGCTTCGGGGCGCCGGGGAGCTAAGCGGATCCTGAAAAGCCCTGGACGGGACGGCACGTCTTGTTACCGTGCATAGAACAGGCCTAAGATCCGTGCCCTGGGGAAGCCGCAGCCCCGACAAAGGGATCCTGGGGTGACCATGTGATTTTCTGCTCCATCCTGATGGTCGATGTGCGCCCCGCGAGGGTGGCCCCCGGCCCAGGAGGTCAGCAAGTCGGGGCCTTGGAGCCAGGCTGGGGCCCCTGAATCTCTTCCTCTCACATAGATGAGATGCCGCACAGCCCCCTGCCCCCCATCGAGCACCCCAGTCGGCTGAGCTGTCCTGGGGTGACCCCTACCTTTGATCTCCAGCCACTGCTCATAGTCCTCCTCCTCGTCCTCATCGGGGGCCTGGAAGACGCTGGGGCGCCGGGCCACAGGTAGCTGCTTGGCGTGTGCATAGGTCCGTACCGGGCCAGGGGGGCTGCTGAGTAGGGGGGGCCTCCGCCCGGTGCGAAGGGGCATGCGCAGGGGCGCGCTGGGCGCAGTGGAGGGTGCATCTGGAGGAGTCAGAGGGACCTTCGCTCAGTGGCACAGACGCACCCTGTCTCCCCGCCCTGTACCCCAAAGGCAACCCCATTAGTGCTGGACCCCTCTGAGCTACCTCTTTCCATCCCAGGGGTGTGGATCACCCCTGGTGGGGCCCATGCTAAACCATCTAAGGCCCCCCAGCATCCAAGTGAGACTCACAGGGCCCGACTCAGTCCCTGCCCTCACCCGTGCTGCCCTTGGCCTCCTGGAGCTTCAGGAACTGCTGCAGGAAGCTGCCGTCGTTGGCGAACTTGTTGGAGGCATTCATGCTGGGTGAGAGTGGGCAGGGTGTGGGGAGCAGCACTGGGGCTCTGGGGCGGGGCTCCCAACTTGCCAGAGCCCCAGGAATTGCTGAGCTCAGCCTGGACACCCAGGCATTGACACAGAGACATGAGGATGGAGAGATGCTAGGAGCTTCTCCTCCTGCTTAGACACATTGAGGATCTGCTGGTTGGTTAATCGGTCTGTCAGTCAGTCAGTCAGTAAGTCAGTGGTCAGTCAATTGGTCAGACATTCGGTCAGTCAGTGGGGCTGCCCGATTGGTCACTGACTGCACATTCCTAAGTGTAACTGAGGTTCGCCACAAGCACAGCCACACACCCAAACCCTGCCTTAGTGGTAAGGATCTGTCTGCTGCGATTTTCCCTTTCTACAAAGAAAATTCTGTTTAGGCTCAGGACACAACTTTTACTTATTACTTAAAAGGCATTTTCAGGGGCCAGAGACTGCACATGGGTGCCAGCTGACCCTGGTTTGATCCTTGGCACCACATTTGATCTCCTGAGTCCCAGTAGAGGGTCATTCCTGAGAGCCAGGAATAGTCACAGAACAAGGCCAAGTATAAACCCAAAACACAAGGAAATCAAACAAAACCCCAAGAAGCTCACAGGTTTAAAGCTCTTCCTTCTAAACCAAGAGGGACCCTCCCAACAGCCTTTTCTAAGGGGGCAGGAACATGAACAAGACCTGGCCCAAGAGCGATGGCTTCCTGCTCCACAAACTCAACCTGCCCCACAGCAATGGCGGTTGGCTCCAGGCTGACAACCTGCCCCAACTGCAGTGATGTGCTGCTCCAGACAGACATGCCCAAACTAGATTTTCTTTTGGTGCCAGGGATCAAACCAGGGCCCCTACAGAAGGCACATGCCCTACCAGAGCCATGGCCCTCAGTTACCTGGCATCAGAGTCAAAGTTGAGGCTTACACTCCTGGAGCTTTCCCACACACTGGAAGTGTCCCTAGACCCCTACAGCTCTCATTTCTCTCCTGCTACCCCATACCCCTGCAGAATAGCACCACAAACCCCCTCCTCCACTTACTCTCCGAGCTGTGGGGGCTGAGGATTGGCCACCTGGCTCTGCTTGGCCTTCTGCTCCATCCGGGCCTCGATCTCCCGCTTCTTTTGCGCAATGAGCTCTTCCTGATGAAGGATGTTCATGTTTACCTTGGACTTGGCAGGAGTCACCCCAAACCACCGGTTTGCCTTTCCTGGCGAGAGAGAAGTCGCACCTTCAGCATCACTTTCACTCCCCAATAGGCCCAGGTGGCAGCTGATGGGTCCTGCCCTCGTGACCTGCAGGCCCGGATAACCAATTTCCCAGCCACCAGTGACCAAGCCAGCTCCCAGGTGTTGATAAGTAAAGGGTCCCACCAGCATTTCCTTCAGGCTGGGGACAAAAGCAGCTACAGAGCCACAAACCTCCTTGCTAAAAAGGGCAAGAGGGGCTGGAGAGATAGCATGGAGGTTAGGCGGTTGCCCTTCATGCAGGTCATTGGTTCGAATCCCGGTGTCCCATATGGTCCCCCGAGCCTGCCAGTAGCGATTTCTGAACATGGAGCCAGGAGTAACCCCTGAGTACTGCCGGGTGTGCCAAAAACAAAAACAAAACAAAACAAAGCAAAACTGAAGGGCAAGAAAGAGAATAAATGTGCCTCTTATGGTGAGGGCAGCTTGCAAATAAAGTCCCAGAGAGGGGATGGGGAGGACAACGCGCACGGGTAGCGGGACAGCCCCCGTGCAATGAAGGGGGAGAGAGGGGCCAGAGGCAAACAAACGCCAGGGGCAGCGAGGAAGGAGGCTTGATGAGCCCATGACCCAGCTCAGGCTCAGCCTGGCAGGAGCGGGCCGTGCCTGGGACGGTGGGGACAAGACAGGCAGGCATCTGGGTGTTCCTGTGAGCCAGAATGCTGGTAGCTATAGCAGATACCAAGACAGAAAGATGGTCCCCTTTGGGATTTTTTTGAGGTGCTCAAGATCCTGGCAGGGCTTGTGTGCATGCAAATTCCCCCTGCTGTGTCCTCAGGGAGTCCGTTAGAATTTTTTAAAACTCATTTCAACTGAAGATGAAACAGGGGCATTAAGCAAGGAGTGAGCCCACTGGCTTCCATGCAAGAGACAAGGTGTGTCTTCCAAACCAGAGCGGTAGCCATGGAAACAGGGATGCCAACTGTCCCGGGGGAACAGAATAAAATGCAAATTCCAGGGCTCATCATCCAGTGAGTTTCCCTAGCTCTCACTCTCACTCTGCCCCTGCAGCAAGAATGAACAAAAACCCAATTCGAGGGCCGGAGAGAGACAGCATGGAGGTAGGGCCTGCATGTCCTTGCATGCAGGACAATGGTTCGGATCCCAACATCCCATAGGGTCCCCTGAGCCTGCCAGGAGCGATTTCTGAGCGTGGAGCCAGGAGGAACCCCTGAGCGCTGCCGGGAGTGACCCAAAAACCAGACAAAAGAAATTCGAAAAACGCTTTTGCAGGTGCAGCGGGGTTTGGAAGGAGGCCGCCCACTTCCACACTCCAGGTCCTCGACCCCACGGAGCTCCGCCCAGCCCACGTCTGGCATCCCTAGACGCCCCGCAAGGGGGTGCACCTCCCCGTCACGGGCCCCTGTTAGGTCCCTGGTCTCATCTAGGCATCTACCCTCCCATTGCCCATCCCAACTTGGGAAAGCAAGGGCAGAATCCCCATCGGGGTCCCCAGCGCCCCAGGGCGCACGGGCTGCACGGGGTTGAGGTGGGGGACAGGGACGCAGCCCCCGATTGCAGAAGCGGGGAGGGTCAGGCTGCAGTCAACGAGTCCTGGCAGGTGCTTCCGAGGGTTGGAGTAACAGCTTGAAAGAGCGACTTTCCTAGCACGCGAGGCCCAGGCCGGAGGGCGACAGCTCCTGCTCCGAGAGGCGGGGAGCAGAGCGGGGCGCGGGGCTCGGAACACACCCCCAGGGCGGTTATTCGCAGAACTCGGCCGGGCCGAGCGCTCCGCGGCCTCCTGGGAACAAGGAGCGAGGTGCCCGCGGGCCCGGGACTGGAGCTGGAGCCGGACACCCGGGACTGCGGGGCCGGAGCCCGCGGCGGGGGTCGCGCAAGTGCATGGGCCGCGGGGCGGTGCGGAGGGAGGCGACGAGGGGCGCCCCCGGGGCCCGTGCGTCGGTGGACGGGGGTCGGGTCGGTACCTGCAGCATCCCGGGTATCCATCTTGAGCCTCCTCCACTCCCACAATGCCCCGGCGCCGCCCGCGAAGGGCCTGTTATACCGCGCGCGGCCTGCCGGGAGATGAAGTTCGCGGCCCCCACTTCCGCCCTGAGAGGCGCCGCCTCCGCGGCCGCGCGGGACGACATCTCCCGGCGTGCCCAGCGCCGCGCCGGCTCTCGCGAGCCCCGTGGAGCCCCGCCCGCTTCCGCCTCCCCGCGCCCGCTTGTTGTTGTCGAAGCCAAGATGGCGGCGCAGGCGGCGGCGGCGGCGCAGGCAGCCGCGGTGCAGGCGGCGCAGGCCGAGGCGGCCGAGTCCTGGTACCTGGCGCTGTTGGGCTTCGCCGAGCACTTCCGCACGTCCAGCCCGCCCAAGATCCGCCTGTGCGTGCACTGCCTGCAGGCCGTGTTCCCCTTCAAGCCGCCGCAGCGCATCGAGGCCCGCACGCACCTGCAGCTGGGCTCCGTGCTCTACCACCACACCAAGAACAGCGAGCAGGCGCGCAGCCACCTGGAGAAGGCGGTGAGCGCCGCCGCCCCGGGTCCGCCCCTCGCGCCCGATGGCCTGGGCGTCCCCTGCCACCCGAGTGTCCTGACCCAGGCCAGAGCCAGAGGACCGCGGAGGGGACCCGGGCGGGGGCGATCTGGCGGGTGTTTTGGGGTGCCCGAGGCCCCTCGCGGTGACTGCGTGCCGCCCCGTAACCCTCCCGAGTCCGAACGGCACACGCCCCCTCTCAGGGCCGCGGCACGGCTCTTCCCGGTGGACTAGAGAGGAGGGGACCTGGGGGCCTGGTGATCCTGATGTCCCGCGCACAACTGTCGGGACGATTTTCCGCCCTGGCCACTCTGTAGAGTTGGGGTGGGCTCCTTCTGTTCCGGTCGGGTCCGGGTGTGTAAAGCCCTAAAGCCCAAGCCCCAGCCCATGGCTGCAGACCGGAGCCCAGTTTGGGGTTCAGGTTGATGGCTTGTTTCTTTCATGCATGGCGGAGAAGGGATGGATGTGCCTCCAGCAGGACCCGCCTGGGGCTGCCATCAGGGTGGCAAGTGCAGCTCAAGCCTACTGGTCTGCGTCAGGGTCAGGCGGACTTTTGGAGATTTCAGGGGGCTCTGGGCTTGCTGGGCCGGAGGAGTGAGCCTTCGAGGGTGTTTTTTTTTTCTATACCCCCCCCCAGAACATCAGTTGGGCTTCTTGGACACTACGTGTGCCCTGGGAAGCCATAGGGCCAGCAGTTAGGTTGACTCCTTAACTTTGGAACTCACACACTGTTTCTGTTTTTTTTTTTTTATTTTTCGGGGTGGGGGTCGCTCAGGGATTATTCCTGGCAGGCTCCAGGGCCCATATGGGATGCCAGGAATCAAACCCGGGCCCATCCCGAGCCCATCCACCCCGTGCAAGGCAAACGCCCTATTGCTGTTCTATCTCTCTGAACCCCTGCCACCCCCAGTTGTTAATGGCTCTTTTTGTCAGTGTACTGACATTTCCCCCCCCCCCCAGCACTATTGCTTTCTTTGGAATGCCGCGTACTGAGGGAAGACACTTTTACCCCCTAGGAACCCCAACAAAACCCCTTGTTGGTGGGCTGCAAGAACTAACTCTTATCTTTGTCTCTTCCAGTGGCTGGTGTCTCAGCAAGTATCCTTGGTTCCTGAGGAAGTGCTTCCCACTGGGGTCCCCCTTGCCCCTCAGACCCACCTCCCTGGGGTGCCCTCCTTAGATCTTCCTCCCCAGGGTATTTCCCTCAGACCCACAGTCTCACAGGCCTCTGAACCCTCTGCTCACTCGGCTGGCATCGAGCAGGATTGATCACTGGAGATGGTGAGTTTCTAGGTGTCTGTGCCCCTTAACCAGCTCCCCCTAGATCCCACAGTTTGAAGATGTGAAGTTTGAGGCGGCAAGTCTCCTGTCGGAGCTGTATTGTCAGGAGGTGAGGCCGGGTGGGCCCTGTTGGCTGAGTCGGGGCTGGGGGTGCCAAGCCTGCATTGTTAGGTAGCTGAGGGCCCCTCTCCGCCACAGAACTCAGTGGATGCCGCCAAACCGCTGCTGCGCAAGGCCATCCAGATCTCCCAGCAGACACCCTACTGGCACTGTCGCCTGCTCTTCCAGCTCGCTGTGAGTCCTGGGGTGCCGGATATGGGGCCAGCAGGCTGTGGGGGCCCCATCTCCCAGGGAGGCAGTGCGACTCTGTCCGTCTCACCCACAGCAGCTGCACACGCTGGAGAAGGACCTGGTGTCGGCCTGTGACCTACTGGGCGTGGGTGCTGAGTACGCACGCGTGGTGGGCTCTGAGTATACCCGGTGAGCATCCAGGGGCAGCTGATACCTGTTCCTACCCTTCTAGGAGTTGCCTCCCACCAAAGTGCTGGGTGTGTAGTTCTGAAAGGTTCTTGCTTTGGGGCTTCACCCCTGAGCAAGCCCCTGCCAGTGGCCTGCTCCTCTGGGCGGGGTCTCCCCTGTGGGCACTTCCTGCCCTCTGCCTGTTCTGGGAGTATTCAGGCCGCAGGGACACCACAGACATGGCAGTCTTGGGCCTCCTGGGTCTATACCCCACCCTGAAGCTGGGGATCAGCCCCCTGAGCCTGCTCATCCCCTCACCCCATTGGTCAGCTATGTCAGGGGAAGAAGACACAGACACCACCTCTGAGCACAGACCCCTGGACCCCTGAGTCGCGGGTGGGTGTTCAGATCTCACAGAGAAAGGCCAGGCAGGATGAGACTAATCAGACATTGGGGTTGGAGGATATCGATCCCCACAGTGCGCCTGGGCCCTGGGCCTAGTCAAGAGGTGCTGGGTCTTAACTGACATCGCTCCTTCCCCATTTCTCCCAGGGCACTGTTTCTGCTCAGCAAAGGAATGGTAAGTGGGGGTGGGGGTGGCGCAGGGGACTTGTGAGGCATGTGTGGGGCAGGGCTCAGACCTGCTGTGCGCCCCCCCCCTCAGTTGCTGCTGATGGAGCGGAAGCTGCAGGAGGTGCACCCGCTGCTGACCTTGTGCGGGCAGATCGTGGAGAACTGGCAGGGGAACCCCATCCAGAAGGAGGCGCTGCGAGTTTTCTTCCTGGTGCTGCAGGTCACCCACTACCTGGATGCGGGGCAGGTGAACTGCCCGCGGGATCCCCTGCCCCTCAGCTCCTGGTAGCAGGTGCTTTTAGAATGTCCCTGGCAGATTCTGCTCACTGCCGTGATGGGGCAGACCATGAGGGGTGCTGCCAGCCTTTGGGGCCTCAGGCCTGCAGCAGCACCAACTCCAAGCCCCTTACCCCCTTGTGCCCAGGGTCCAGGGGATTGCAGGGGGCTGGCAGGGCGCACCTAGGTCTGAGTTGCCCCTCACAGGTGAAAAGCGTGAAGCCATGCCTGAAGCAGCTGCAGCAGTGCATCCAGACCATCTCCACACTGCATGATGATGAGATCCTGCCCAGCAACCCCGCAGACCTCTTCCACTGGCTGCCCAAGGAGCATATGTGCGTGCTCGTCTACCTGGTGAGTGCCGTAGGGGGCACCGTGTGCTTATCTGCCTGGTGAGTGCCTGCCATCTGGAGACACGTCTGACCTGCTAAGCTGGCAGGTGGCACTGGTTGCCGGGCCCCAACGCCTTGTGCTATGTGCAGGTCACCGTGATGCACTCCATGCAGGCCGGCTACCTGGAGAAGGCACAGAAATACACAGACAAGGCGCTCATGCAGCTGGAGAAGCTCAAGAGTGAGTGGGAAACACAAAATGTGAAAATTAAATTATTAAAAGAAAGAAAAACAAAAGGAGCGAGTGACGGGGCCAGAGAGAGCACAGCAGTAAGGCGTTTGTCTTGCACGTGGGCCAACACAGGACAGACCCCGGTTCGAATCCCGGCATCCCATATGGTCCCTCAAGCCTGCCAGGAGCGACTTCTGAGCAAAGAGCCAGGAGTAACCCTGAGCACCACCGGGTGTGACCCAAAAACCAAAAAAAAAAAAAACAACAACAACAAAATGAGGGGGTGGGCTCCGGCTAATCTCAGCCCCTACCCCTCCTCACCCTGACCCCAACCCTCACTGGCTCTACCCAGGGCTCTGCCCTTGCCCCACCTTGAATCCTTTTTCTGCCCCTCCCCCCTCCAACTGACTCTTGCCTGGTCCTGGATTCCGCCAGATTCTGGCCCCTCCTCTCCTGATGTCTTTCCCTGGCTGGTCCAGCTGTCCTAACTGCACCAGTTGCTCTGACCCCGCCCCTCACTAACTGCCACCCTTCCTTGATTCTGACCCGCCTCTTCTCTCCACAGTGCTGGACTGCAGCCCTATCCTGTCGTCCTTCCAAGTCATCCTGTTGGAACACATCATCATGTGCCGGCTTGTCACAGGCCACAAGGCCACGGCGCTGCAGGAGGTGTGCATGTGGGTGGTGTGGGGCCACACGGGGCTGTGAGGTGCTGGGTGGAGACCTGGGGGGTGCTCTGGGGTCCCACTTAGGCCGTCAGCACGTGCGCTGGGGCTGTGCTCTGCGAGGCCCTGGGAGGTGGCAGCCACGTGCCTGTCCCTGCAGATCTCCCAGGTCTGCCAACTGTGCCAGCAGTCGCCCCGGCTCTTTTCCAACCACGCGGCACAGCTACACACGCTGCTGGTGAGTGTGGGTGGGGCTCTGGGGGAGCACACACACACACACACACACACACCCCTGGCCGTGGCGGGTCCTCGAGCCCTGGTGTTTTCCGCAGGGCCTGTACTGCGTCTCCGTCAACTGCATGGACAACGCCGAGGCCCAGTTCACTACCGCACTGAGGGTGAGGGGCGGTGGGCCAGGTTGGGGTAGAGGGTGGTACCGCCATGGGCCCAGGAGAGAGGATGCCTGACAGCTGGGGCCCTGCCACCCAAGTGTCCTGACCCAGGCCAGAGCCAGAGGACAGCGGAGAGGGCGTTGGCCTTGCATGCAACTACCTGGGTTCCATCTCTGGCTTCCCATACTGAGCACCGTCAGAATGAATCCCTAAGCGCAGTCAGGAGGAACCCCTGAGCCCTGCTGGGTGTGGTCCCAAACTCAGCCTCTGTCTGCCCCGCAGCTCACCAACCACCAGGAGCTGTGGGCCTTCATCGTCACCAACCTGGCGAGCGTGTACATCCGGGAGGGCAACCGGCACCAAGAGGTAGTAGGTGACATGCTTCACGGCGCTGCCCTTTCGGCGGTGCGGGGGGCTGCAGGGCTGCGGCGCCCGTCGGAGACGAGCCGTCACCAGGTGCTCCCGCCGTGGCTCTGGCGGATGGACGGACGGATGGACAGATGGGCTGGATGGGCTGCCGGGGTGAGGGGAGGGCCCTGGGACACCCCCGCAGGCTTCGCCTCTCACCTGCCGCAGGGCCATGGGGCTCCCTAGGGCTCTCCCTGCCCCCCAGTCCCGCAGCCCTTCCTCCCTCTGCCTGTGGGTCGTGATCCTAGGCGGGCGGGATGGAAACTTCGGGGCACTGACTGGCCTTTCCCACAGCTCTACAGCCTGCTGGAGAGAATCAACCCCGACCACAGCTTTCCTGTCAGGTGGGCCCTGCCAGGAACCCCTCACCTCTGCCATGGACACCGCAGCCCCTCCTGACCTCTGATCTCTGACCTTTGCCCTCTGCCCCCCCCAGCTCCCACTGCCTTCGAGCCGCGGCCTTCTACGTGCGGGGTCTCTTCTCCTTTTTCCAGGGGCGCTACAATGAGGCCAAGTGAGTGCAGTGGGGGGGGTGTTGAGGGTGCTGGGCAGGTTTGGGGCGACACCAGCCTCATTGCCCTGCCCCGCAGGCGCTTCCTGAGGGAGACCCTGAAGATGTCGAACGCGGAGGACCTGAATCGCCTCACAGCCTGCTCGCTGGTGCTCTTGGGCCACATCTTCTACGTGTTGGGCAACCACAGGGTGAGGCATGGGAGCCGGCCTCGGCCACGGGTCAGGAGTCCAGCCACACCCGCACCAGACACTCACACCCGCCACCCACCCACATCCCCACAGGAAAGTAACAACATGGTGGTGCCCGCCATGCAGCTGGCCAGCAAGATCCCCGACATGTCCGTACAGCTCTGGTCGTCCGCTCTGCTGCGAGGGTGACGGGTCCCAGGGGTTCCGGACGCCCCCTGCTGGGAGGTTAACTGGCCCCAGGAGGTGAGGGGCACTGCTGGTGGGGTGGACAGGCCCCTTGACAGGACACTGTACCCTTCCAGACCTGAACAAGGCCTGTGGAATGCCATGGACGCACACGAGGCAGCACAGATGCACCAGAAACTTCTCGCAACAGCTGCCTCCAGGACCACATCGAAGCCTGTAGCCCTCCCTGAGCACAACCTCATCACGGGTAATAGGGGCTAGGGAAATCTGGGAGCAGGGGGGCCACCCCACGGCTACAGGGCAGCAACCTCACCATGCTAATCCCTGCAGTGGAACAGGACGGGCCACCCCCCCGTTCAGTTCCAGGCTCAGAATGGGCCCTAGCACCAGCCTCGCCAGCCTCCTGTGAGCCCCAAGGAGGGGGCCCTCCACCAGGATTGGGGCTCCAGGCTCTAGCTCCTTGAGGACCTGCACCGGCTCTTGACCGCACCTATGGCCTGGTCCTCACAGTGGCACCACCTTGGCGCTGTTTCCTGGCAGAGGCCAGGGTCCCCCCGGGGTTCCCTCGCACTGTGAAGTGTCTCATCTGAAGGAAGAGCAAGGCGGGGAGAGGCTGCTCCATCCCTGGCCTGGGCGCCTGCACCCTGGCCTGTTGGCCCCACATGTCTCCCCTTGCTTCTCGCTGCCCCCTTCTACCCATGTCTGTCCCCTTTTATTTATTTAAGTGTTCCCTGCTCCCTGCCTCTTTTGTGGGGCACACCCAAAGGACCCTCCATCCTGCTGTTCAGTGCTTTAGCGATTTCACCCCCGTGTCTGTCAGTCCGTTGTTCACTCCGCATCCCGGCCTGAAGACTCTTCCTTCCGGCGGCCATCCCACTGCTCCCCTGTCCGAGTTTGTGCCCAGGCTGCGGTCTGCCTCCGACCAGCTCAACACCCTGGTGCACTGGCCTGCGGGTGGACGGGACGGCTCGGGCTGGATTTTGTTAAGGTTTTGCCCAGGTTTGTGGGCAATCGTTTTTTATGGGTTTATAATAAGGTTTTAACAGCCTGCGACTTCCGCTGGTGCCTTTTAGTCAGGAGGAAGACAGGTGCAAATAGAACTTTGTATAAGATGGGGGGGGTTTCTTCCTTTGCTGTTGGAAGCGGCTCCCTGGTTCTTAGTAAAACAGTTGCAGGTACTGTGGTGTGCTGTGTCTTCATGGGTGGGTCGCTGGCTCCCGCTCACCCCTGACCTGCGAGCAGATACAGGACTCCCTGCCCCTTCTCAGTCACCCCACATTTCCTAGGGGTGCTGTGTTGGGTTTACCATCATGAAGAGAGAAAATTCACGTGGCCCTCAAATCGACATCAGATGTTTAGGTTTTGTCCCATGGACGTTAGCTGCGTTGCCGGGTGGGTCTGTCCCTGTGGCACCTACCAGCTGAGACTGAAAAACCGAGTAGGCCCGCCCCCAAGCTGTCCCGCCTGCTTTCCTGACTGGTTTCTTTGTCTGTAGATGTGTCCCAGTGGGTGCCCTCACTCGGGTATACCGGGCATTGACCCCCCGCCTGGTCGATGGTCCAGAGTGACACAGCTTGTGGGGACCGCCCCCCAGATTCCCGGTCCTCCCCATTGTTTGATCCTCAGCGGCCGAGTCGGTCGCGCCCCCTTGTGGACACTGCCGGCACTGCCACGGCTGCCAGCCCTTGCCTTGGCACATCTTCGGGAGTTGTTGGTCCCTCCTCTGGGCCTTGGTCCTCGGCAGAACCCTCGACTTCAGCCACCATCCTCCTGGGCCTCTGCCCATGGGCTTCTGTCTCTTCGGGCCTGCTGGGGTCCCAATCCCACCCCACCACTTGTGACCTCAAACCACGAGCCAGTCTGGGAAGCTGCTGGAGACCCCAAGGGCTTATGAGGGATGAGGCTGTGCTGCGTGTGTCGCAAGGTTTTCTCCCTCGAACGCGCCCCTGCAGGGCCAGGCTCCTCCGTCCTCCAGGGCGGATGTTCGCAGAAAGGGTTAATCGCCAACTGCTCGGGGTAGCCTGGTGACCCGGAAGTACATCTGGGTCTCCCCCGGCCTGTGTCACCCCGGCGGCCCGGCCCGCGGCCTGCTGCGCTCGGCCACCAGGGGGAGCGGGCCGAGACGGGTGGGCCAGGCTGGCCACGGCCTCGACACCCCCGTCCAGTTCCCTTCTGTAACACGCGTGGGGGACAGAGCCCTGGCTCCAGGTCTCCGGGTGCCCGGGCTGCAATCTGCCTGGCAGTGGCCCCTGAACACAGTCAGCACCTGCTGGGTGCTGGGGACAAGTCCGGTCTTGGAGGGCGGGTACGTGGCCAGCGGCGCTGAAGCAGGACGGGTCACCCGGGCCAGGGGGCTCCTAACCCGGGCTGATTTGCTTATTTTATTTGAGGGGGCTGGGTCACGCCTGCTGCTTTGGGGGGCAATTTCTGTTTCTACTGCTCGGCCCACTGGGAACTGGAGGAGAGTTGAGAATCTTTCGAGCTTGCACTCCTGCCCTTGAAGTTGTCTCCTGGGGCTCCCCCTTTCCTGCATTTGGGGCTGGAGAGGATGTGGTGTCTTCAGGGCTCTGGAAAGGGCCAATGTGCAGGTCTGTCGTCCAGAGGGAGCTACAGGAATGATGGACTTGGCCAGGGGGACCCCAGAAAGTGCTGGGTAGTGCTTGTGGACTGGATATTCTTCCTGTGTGAGCAGGCTGGAGGGAGTGGGGCGATATTCTGGCCCTTGGAGCCCTTCACCACCCTTCAGGCAGTCACTGCTCTACCATTGAACCGGCCCAGGTGGATTTAACTTATTTAATTCAGTTGGGGGCGGGGGGGCACATCAAGTGGTGCTCAGGGCTGACTCCTAACTTCTCAGTGGGACTGAGAAGTGGGGAGAGAAAGAGAGAGAGACAGAAAAGAGACAGAACTAGGATGGCTGAATGCAAGGCAAGTGCCCTACTAACTCCTAGAACATCTTATATTGAGGGGTCACAGGGGTCCTGGATTTGTAAGTAAATTAAGTTAAAGATTGATGGGCCAGAGCGATAGCACAGAGGTAGGGCATTTGCTTTGCGCGAGGCTGACCAAGGATGAACCTCGAATCGATCTCCTGCATCCCATATGGTCATCCCATTTTCGCCCCAAAACCATGGGCGATTTCTGAGCTCATAGCCAGGAGTAACCCCTGAGTATCACCAGGTGTGGCCCAAAGAAACAAACAAAACAAAAAAAACGGGGGGGGGGGGAGGGGAGGTAGTACAATGTAGCTGAGCAGTCACCTTGCATGTGGCTGACCTGGGTTTGGTCCCCACATCAAATAGGGTCCCCTGAGCACTGCCAGAATTGATTCCTGAGCTTCTGAAACCAGGGGTGAGCACTGAACTGTGTAGCCAACCCTGATGGACCCCAGTTTGATTCCTGACATCCCATATGGCCCCCTGAGCCTGCCAGGGGCGATTTCTGAGCACTGAGCCAGGAGTAACCCCTGAATGCCCCCTCCCCCCTGTGACCACCCCCCCCAACCAAATTCAAAGCTCAACAGATAGATTGATTGCTTACTTGGCATCAAAGAGCCTGGAGGACCCCTGATTGGGGGTAGGAGTTAGCCACTCCCACCCCCTGCTGGGTGTGGCCCAACAAAAGTGATTTAAAGACACCAAGCACTTCAGAGGCCGGATTAGGTGAGCATGGCCCTGGGGACAAAGGGCACCTGGTTTCCAGAAAGGGCCGGGCAGGCTCTACAGACCAAACCAGGTCGGTGGTTTGGTCAGACTTGCCTCGCACAAAGAAAGGCTGCTAAGATCTGAGGTCTGAGATCGCCCATTGGGAAGGCATTTGCCTTGCACCAGGCCATCCCCGGCAGTGCCTATGGTCCCCAGAACCCTGCTAAGAGTGAGTGTAGAGCCAAGATTAAGCCCAGAGCACAGCAGGGTGGCCCCAAAAGTTAACAACAGGGGCTGGAGTGATAGTATAGTGGGGTTGGGCTCTTGCTTTGCACAAGGTAGCCCAGATGGTCAGTCCCCTGAGCAGCACCAGGAGTGATTGCTGATTGCAGAGCTAGGAGTAACCCCGGTGTTTCCCCCGAAAAATCTATTCTGTCCCCACTACTGGGGAATTCTGGTGGTTCCTGGGGACTCTAGTGGAGACATAAGTGACCCCTGAGAACCAAGGCTGGTTATAGGATCCTACAAATGATGCAGATTTCCAAGCTTGGTGTGAACTCAAACCCCAATACTAGCTAACACCAAAAGTTTGAGGAGTTGGGGATGTGTGTGTGCCATGATATGGGGTGTCCCTTCCCGCTGTGACCCATCCTTCCCTGCTATAGGACTGACCCACTGTCCTTCAGCAGTGCCTTTGTGATCCCTTCCTGTGCCAGGTGCCCACTGCCCTCTGGTTTTCTGACTCCTGCCCTGGCCCTGCCCTCCCTGGAGCCTGGGGTGTCACCTGGCTTCGTTCCCACTTCTCGGTTTGGAGGTGAATGTCACTCAGCCTGTTTGCCCACATGACTTCCCAGACCCAGGCGAGGACACGCCTTGATACAGAGATGCAATCACACTGCGGGAAGGGAGGCCCATCTGCAGCACCCCCAGCTTCTCCCCATGGGGCATCTCCCATTTCTCTGGCAGACAAATTCTTCTGGGGTTTGGAGACTTTTGGGGACTCTGGGCTGCAAAGTCATGTGCTCAGGGGACTCAAACCTGAGTTTCCGGTGTGTGGAGCACCCCCATGAGTCATCTCTCTGGCTCTGCCTTTTCTCACTGGCATTTCAGCCTTCGGGGTTACCCCGCCACCCCCATTTCCTGGGAATCAAAGACATTCCTGCATATTCCTAGCCCAAAGGAGAGGTAAGACATGAGCACTGTTCCTAACATCCCAGAGATAATTCTGGAAAGAATACTGGTTGACCCTGCAGTAGCATGACTTCATTTGCAACCTGTCTTTGACAAAGTTAATGTGGGGGAGCGTAGGGGGGGACTCTTGAGACCTGGATCCAGAAATTTCCCACAGCTGATTAAGAGAGCTTGGAGGGGGGCTGGGAAGGTGGCGCTAGAGGTAAGGTGTCTGCCTTGCAAGCCCTAGTGTAGGACTGACAGGGTTCTATCCCCGGGCATCCCATATGGTCCCCCAAGCCAGGGGCGATTTCTGAGCACATAGCCAGGAGTAACCCCTGAGTGTCAAACGGGTGTGGCCCAAAAACAAAACAAAACAAAACAAAACAAAAACAAAAAAAAAGAGAGCTTGGAGGGATGGGGGATAGAGTGATAGCTCAGCGAGTAGGGCGCTTGCTTTGCATACGGCCATCCCAGGTGAGATGGGATGAGAGAGTAAGAGAGAGAGTGAGAGAGAGAGAGAGAACCCAGTTGGAGAACAAATAAATGCCTCATATAAGTGCATAAGGCCCAGGGTTAGATCCTCATGAGGTCTCTAGGGTACAGGCCTCCTCAGTATCCCATTTGGTCCCCCGAGCCAAGCAAGAGGAGTTTTTTTTTTTTCTTTTTTTCCTTTTTGGGCCACACCCTGTGACTTTCAGGGGTTACTCCTGGCTATGTGCTCAGAAATCACTCCTGGCTTGGGGGGCCATAGGGGATGCTGGGGATGGAACCAAGGTCCGTCCTGGATCGGCAGTGTGCAAGGCACACTGCTGTACTTATCACTCCAGTCCCATTCAGGAGGAATTTATTTTTTTGTTAATTTTTAATTTATTTTTATTTATTTAATTTGGTTTTTGGGTCATACCCAGAAGTGCTCAGGGGTTACTCCTGGCTATGCACTCAGAAATCACTCCTGACAGGCTCGGGGGACCATATGGGATGCTGGGATTCGAACCATCATCCTTTTGCATGCAAGGCAAATGTTCTACCTCCAAGAGAAATTTTTTATTTCCTTAATATTTTTTTGTTTGTTTGTTTTTCTTTTTTCTTGTTTTTGAATTTTGGGCCACACCCAGCGATGCTCAGGGGTTACTCCTGGCTGTCTGCTCAGAAAAAGCTCCTGGCAGGCACGGGGGACCATATGGGACACGGGGATTCGAACCAACCACCTTTGGTCCTGGATTGGCTGCTTGCAAGGCAAACACCACTGTGCTATCTCTCCGGGCCCTTGTTTGTTTGTTTTTGGTTTTTGGGTCACACCTGAAGGCGCTCCGGTTACTTCTGGCTCTGCACTCAGAAACCGCTCCTGGTAGGCTCAGGGGACCATATTGGATGCTGGGAATAGAACCCAGGTCTGTCACAGGTCAGCTGCATGCAAGGCAAAGGGCCTTACTGCTGTGCTATCTCTCTGGCTCTGCCAGGAGGAATTTCTGAGTACAGGGTCAGGAGTAACCCCTGAGCGCAACTGTGCTCGATGCAAAAGCAAAGAAAATGAGAGGGAGAGGGGGTTGGGAAGAGAGAGGAGAGAGGGAGGGAGGGAGAGAGAGGGAGGGAGGGAGGGAGGGAGAGAGAGAGAGAGAGAGAGAGAGAGAGAGAGAGCGAGCGAGAGAGAGAGAGAGAGAGAGAGAGAGAGAGAGGGAGAGAGAGAGAGGGAGAAAGAGAGAGTGAGAGAGAACCCAGTTGGAGAACAAATAAATGCCTCATATAAGTGCATAAGGCCCAGGGTTAGATCCTCATGAGGTCTCTAGGGTACAGGCCTCCCCAGTGGCTGGTTCCTGTAGTAAGCCACAGAGAAATGAAAACAATACAAGATGATGAGGCAGCTATAAAGTGGGCTGGGAACAGGCAGACTTGCCCTCTGGGCTTCTCAGTTTCTCAGTAGAAAATGAAGGGTTGGACAATGAGCAGCCTTTGATGTTCCTGCAATTGAGCCACTATAAAAGCACCAGGATTACTTCAGTGAACAAGGGGACTCCCTTTCTTGCTCAGAAAGCTTCCTCGGGCTGGTCACTAACCGGACAGGATGGAATGGAAAGATCCCGGATACCAAGTGAGCTCGAACTTGGAGCTCAGCTGCTGGAGCGTGGCCTTCTTAGTGGCCATGAGGCCGAGGAACAAACTGGCCTGCCTGGGAGCGATATGTGTGGATTCAACCCCAGCACTGCTAGCCATCAGATTTTTTTGTTTTTGTTTTTTGTTTTTTGGGTCACAAACCGACAGCGCTCACAGGTTACTCCTGGCTCAATGCTCAGAAATCGCTCCTGGTAGGCTCGGGGGACCATATGGGATGCCGGAGATCAAACCAGGTCCGTCCTAGTAGGCCGCATGCAAGGCATATGCCCTACTGCTGTGCTATCTCTCCAGCCCCTGCCTCAGATTCTTGCTAAATAGGGTAAAAGCTACATCCGGGGTACAAACAAACTGCTCTGGCTTCCAGCGACTTCCATCCCCTGGCCACGGACTCTGTTAGCCTTGACGCTCGGATCCTGTCCTGGCTCAATCTGCAGAGAGGCCCCACAGGGCACCCTGCCAGCCTCCTATCGCTGTGCCTCTCAGTTGGTTCTGTACTTTTCTTAGGAATGTCAGCCCACTGGTAACAATGACAATGATCCTTTCCATGCTCCACACGGGCACAGGGCTGGCTGAGAGGCTTAGAAAGCATTTTCACATCCATTATCTCATTTAATCACTTCCTCCTCCAATTTCTTCCAGATTCACAGGGCTGGTCTTGAGAAGAACATTCTGCCTACATCACACTGACCTATCTCCCTTTGTTCGCTTTGGCCTGCAGTTCTGGCCTCTACTGGGGGCACCTCAGCCCTGTGCACACTTGTATTCAGAAAGTTGAAGCAAGGGGCAGAAAGTGAAAGCACAGTGGCAGGGTATTTGCCTGCATGCGACTGACCCGGGACAGACCGCGGTTAAACCCACAGCATCCCATAGGGTTCTCCAAGCCAGCCAGGAGCGATTTCTGAGTGCAGAGCCAGGAGTATCCCCTGAGCCGCCAGGTGTGGACCCCACCCCCCCAAAAAAAAAAAAGTTGAAACGAGGGCCGGAGAGATAGCATGGAGGTAGGGCATTTGCCTTTGCATGCAGAGGGATGGTGGTTTGAATCCAGGCATACCATATGGTCCCTCGAGCTTGCCAGGAGCTATTTCTGAGCGTAGAGCCAGGAGTAACCCCTGAGTGCTACTGGGTGTGACCCCCTCCAAAAAATAAAAAGAAAGTTGAGGGCTGGGAGAGATAGCACAACGGCGTTTGCCTTGCAAGCAGCCTATCCAGGACCAAAGGTGGTTGGTTCGAATCCCCGTGTCCCATATGGTCCCCCGTGCCTGCCAGGAGCTATTTCTGAGCAGACAGCCAGGAGTAAACCCTGAGCACCGCCGGGTGTGGCCCAAAAGCCAAAAAAAAAAAAAAAAAAAAAAGAAAGTTGAAGCGAAGAGTTTGCCCTGGGAAGGTTCACAGCTTGGAAGGTCATTCTTGTGGCAGCCCTTTTGATGCCCCCATGGTGGTGTACACTTTGTTTCCTGTTAAAGGTAAAGCTGGTTCTTTGGGGCACCATCAGATGAGGGGTTCAAACTGCCTAGAGGAAGACATAGGAGAAGGTACCTGTGGTGCTGGGCCGAATATAGCTCAGAATTGCAAAGACAGTGACAGATTCAGGAGAAACTGCTTCTTGGAAGCAAGAAGAGAATGAAGGGCTGGATAGTACAAGGTTATGGTCCCTGCTTTGCATGCAGTTGGCCTATATTCAATCCCCAGTGTTGCAAACGCTGCCAGGGGTGATCTCTGAACAAGACCCAGAAATTACTCCTGGGCATTGCCAGGTGTGCATCTAAAGGAATAAAATAAATGAAACCTAGGCTCACCAGCTTAATTGGGGGGTGGGTGGGAGATAGCACAGTGGTTCAGGTACATGAATTCCTTGTGTTCACCCAGGTTTCCCCCAGCACCAGGTAGTCTTCCTGAGAGAGAGAGAGAGAGAGAGAGAGAGAGAGAGAGAGAGAGAGAGAGAGAGAGAGAGAGACAGAGACAGAGACAGAGAGAGAGAGACAGAGACACAGAGAGAGACAGAGACAGAGAGACAGAGAGAGAGACAGAGAGAGACAGACAGACAGAGAGACAGAGAAGAAAAAGACTGATGGGGTCACAATCTGAAAGTCCCACTTAAAAATCCAAATGGGGCAGGGGGTCAGAGTGATAGCACAGAGCTAGGGCATTTGTCTGGCATTTTGCCGGCCCGGGAAGGTCCCGGTTTCGATTCCCTGCATCCCAAATGGTTCCCCGAGCCTGCCAGAAGCTATATCTGAGCGCAGAGCCAGGAGGAACCCAAGCTGCCATTATTGTGTGACCCAACACCCCCCCAATAAAAGAATCCAAACAATTTGGGGAGGCGGGTAAGTGGACATGTGTCCCTACAAACACCCCAATTCTTCTGCCACACACGGGCCCTGTTCAGGAGAAGCGCATCTCTGGCATCTCTTGCTTTTGGGTAGAAACACTGAGTGGTGCTTGGGGAGAGTCACTCCTGGGGGGGTGTTGGGGCCCCAGCGCCTGGCCTGCCCCCTGCTTGGGGGGGGTGCCTGCAGCCCCAAATTTCTCCTGCTGGAGAGAGAGAGAGAGAGGAGAGAGAGAGAGAGAGAGAGAGAGAGAGGGGAGAGAGAGAGAGAGAGAGAGAGAGAGAGAGAGAGAGAGAGAGAGAGAGAGAGAGAGAGAGAGAGAGAGAGAGAGAGAGAGAGAGAGAGAGATTCCCAGCAGCTCGGACCTCCCTTGCCTCAGCGCAGAAAATGAAGGCGGGTGGGCACCCAGGCCCTGGCCCCTCAGAGACCCCCTAACTTAGGGTCATCTCTGGGATGGCAGAGCCCCCCAGGACGCTCGGCTTCTCCTCAGACACGAGGGCTGAGTTTTCTTTGGAAAAAAAATTCATCCAGGTTTTGATCAATTTGCAGAGACCCCAGAAATTTTCTTCAGAGAAGTGGGGGTCAGAGGCCAGATGCCAGAAGCTTCTGCTCAGAAGTGGGTCGAACTCGAACCCACGACTCTCTGGGGGAGCAGAGCGCGGGGCTTCCTCGCCTCTCCTCCGAGGGCGCCGCGCGGCCTCGCCCGGCCCAGGCCGCCTCTGGGCCGGTGCATTGTGGGTGGGGCGCCCCTGCTGAGCACTGCGGGGAACCCCCTGCCCAGCCAGTGGTCGGCCGCCCCGCAGCTCCAGCCACGAACCGCCCTCCGGGGTCCCAGCGAGCCGGCCGCCGATTGACGCGTCTCTCAGGCCCCGCCCCCAACCAGGCACGCCCCCATTGAATATTTTGATTGGCTCCCCGTCCCGCTCCACTTTTTCATTGGTCGCTCGCCTGTCACTCACCGCGTCCCGCCTCCTCGAGCCCGCCTCGGCCGCCGGCACGACCCGAAGGAGCCAGCCGGCCCGTTCGCTGATTGGACAGCGCGCGCTGTCCGTCTCGCTCCGGGCCCTGCCCACCACGGGGCGCGGAGACGGAGAGCCCGGGCCGGATCTCATTGGCCGGCGGCGCCGTCACTCTGCGGGACGCGCCTCAACCCGGAAGTGTGCGCGGCGAAATCTGCCTAGCAACCGGGGAAGCCGGGCGGCGAAGCGGCAATTTCAGTGTGAGCCGGAGGAGCGGGAGAGCGAGCGGCGGCGGCGGCGGCGGCGGCGGCGGCTCCTCCCGCCCGGGTCAGCGGCCCGGCGCGCGCACGCGCAGCCGCCAGTCAAGTCGGTCGGTCGGTCGGTCGGTCGGTCCGTCCGTCCGTCCGTCCGGAGCCGCTCGCCCGGCCGGCGCCCGCAACTTCGGTGAGTGCGAGCGGGCGGGCGGGCGGGCGGGCGACGCGGCTTCCGGTGGCGGCGGGCGGCGCGGGGCTTCCGCTCCCCGACCCGGCCCGGCCCGAGTGCCCGCCGCGGGCCCCCAACTCGGCGCCCCGGGGGAGCCCGTCTCCGCCCTCCGCGGGGGGCACGAGCAACACCCCAGTGCTCCGGGGACGGAGACGCCCCACGCCCTTCGGATCTGGGGGACCCCAATTCTCGGGGGAACCCCTCTTCTCCCGCGCCCTTTTGGTTCCCTCCGGGGACCCCCACTCTCTCTCCTCCTCCTCGCGGGGCGCCCCCACACTAGGCGCCTGGCGTGCCAAGCTCCCAACCCCCCCCACTGCAGATGCCTGAGATCTTTGTGGGGTCCTCTGTGGCCCCAGGGACCCCCTACTTCCTGGGGGACTCACAGTTCTCTTAGGAGACATCCTCGCACCCCTCCTTGGGTGAGGGGGCTCCCCACCTCCTGGGCATTCTGGGTGTGTCTCAGGAGCTCTCTTGAAGCGTCCCCCCTTTCTTGGACTTTGCTTTTCTGGGGGGTCCCCCTCCTTTATTCCTTACCCGCCCCCCCCTCTTTTCTGCCCTCACTTCTTTGGGCCCCTAGGTGTCCGCCCCCAGTAACTGGGTGCGTTTCCCTGGAGCTTCCCACTGGCAACGGGGACCCCCCCCAAAAATTGTTTCCCCTTTTCCCACACATTTACAATTTCCCATGTCTTCCCTAAAGCCTCTTTGGGTGCTGCAAGTTTTGGAGACACCTCCTCTTCTCTAGGCCCCCTAGTAAAATCTGTCCCCTTCCTCTAGGAGCCTTGTGGCTCTAAAGCACACCTCCTCTTTCCCAGATGCCTCCCTTTCTGTTTGGGGGGGGGGGGTCTTCCACTTCTCTTAGCAGCACCTGGAGCCCTCTTGTCTACTTCAGTCCTTTCTGTGTCTGGGGAGCAAGGCTTCCCTCCTGTCCATCAGAGCCCCCACCCCTCACTCTCAGTTTCCCCTTTTGTGTTCCCTCCCAGAGGGAGAGGCTGGAAGTGTCTCCCTCACCTGCACCCAGTATTGCTAGAGTGGTTGGGGTGCTTCTCAGAACTTGGGTGACTTGGTGGGGACAGGAGAGAAATTGGGGAGAGAGCGCAGCCAGAGGTGGTGCTTCCTTTTCTCTCCTGCAGGCCACCATGTTGGAGCCCCGGCTTTGGAGCCTTGGGGCCACCACCATGTTGTGAGACCAGTGTGGAGGCAAGTGCGTCTCCCCCGCCCCCTTCCCCCGCAGCATTATTACACTGTCAGACTGTGGGACCGACTCACTTCCTGTCCCATCCCTTGGTCCTCCCCCTCACCTCCGAAAAGGGAGAAGAAGAGCCTTCTTCAGCCCTGCCTGCTGCTTCTCCTCTCCTGACTCTCTGATCACCCCTTGATGTCCCGAGGACCCTCCACTTTGCCCAGGCAGTGCCAGGAGCCGGAAATGGGTCACCTCAGCTCCAGGAAGGGTGGGAAGGAAGCTGGCACGGGGGATCAGACTCCAGTTCCGAATTTTCAGGGGACAGAGGAAGTTTTTACGTGGCGTGGCTTTTATAGATCGTGTGTGCCCGCGTGTGTGGGTTTAATGGCCCACCCTGGATTCCAAGTTCAGCCCAGTAGCTAATTTTATCTGCTTTGCCAAATGCAGGGCCCTCCCGAGCCGTGTAGATGAATGCTGGCATTGAGAGATGGTCCAAAGGACAGGAATGAACTCGGGTTGAAACCTGAGTAACTTGTAACTGCTTCGTGGCCGAGCCCAGGTCTCCAGCGCAGCACATGGGGAGCCCTTCTTCCGTGGAGTTGGAAACAGAGGCCCAAGTCCCGTTGGGTTTAGTGTTTCAACAAGTTTTCCCCTCCGCCTGGCTCCAGCTGCAGCTTACTTTACAGTTTGACTTGAGGCTGTCTTGCCCCTGTTGCCTTCCATCCGGGCCTTGCTTAATTTGCGTCCTTTGTGAAGGCTCCTGCCGAGGCTATAATTTGAGTTCTAAATCTGTCGGTGGACCATGTGGACGCAAGTTTCAACTCGAGCTATTTTCTTCTGTGGAGCGGCGCTTGGAGAGTTTCCTGGGCCCTCTGCTCCTGGGGTAGTCAAGTCCAGGCAGGAAGCGGCTCCCGCCCGGGCTGCTCTTTTATTGCCTTTTCCTGGTCAGCTGTAGGCACTTTCCTGAGGGGAAGGGCACGACGGGGAGGAGGCCGGGATGGCCTTAGAGAGCGCCGAGAAGTGGCAGCACATCTTTGGTGTTTGTCGTGGATCAGAAGCCCCACGATAGGGCGTTAGGAAGAGAGGGGTGCTTCGAAGGAGTAACTTCACATTCTGGAGCTCTCCTCGCTCGTGTGTGGCTTTGGATAAGTTTTGGCACAGAAGAGGCACAATATTTAATATCCGAGGGGTCACACAGCAGCACTTTGGGATCTGTGAGTCTGCAGGAAGGTGCCTGCAGGTGGGCGGTGCTTCTTAGATTCCTGCAAAAATGAATGATGAATGAATGAATCTGAAGAAAGGGAGAGGAGAAACCCAGCTCGGTGTCTGGCACACGGTCGGTCGGGTTCCAATAAAGGTTGGTGGTTGTGTGCAGGAGATTAGGGTTCTGGCCTGGACTCCAGACCAGGAAGCACTTGGGACTCTGCCAAGGCTAACTGCCTGCAGCAAAAGAAACTCAGAATGTCTGAGACAAAGCCCACCGCCCTCCTGGGTCTCGTAGTAGTATGTTTTCTCTCTTCAGATCGCTCTTGTAAGGTGGATTTCCTCTGTGGTGGGTATTTGTGTTTACCTTGGCCTTGTCTTCTCCCACTGCAAAATAGGGGTAATTTGTGTGTTAAGTGCCAGTAGGGAAATGTATTACTATAATTAGATGGCAGCAAAATAGAAGATTAGAAAGAACTTGAAGAATTATGAGAAGAAAGAAAAGTAAGGAAACTGAGATGAAAGGCTCATATCTATATTTTGGAGTGGCTGGGAGTGAGGAATACAGAGCAGTTACCTGGTAAGGGATTTCTTCTTACATATTAAAATATTGAAAAAAAGGTCCTGGGGCCGGTGAGATGGCACTAGAGGTGAGGTGTCTGCCTTGCAAGCACTAGCCAAGGTAGGACCGCGGTTTGATCCCCTAGTGTCCCCATATGGTCCCCCCAAGCCAGGGGTGATTTCTGAGTGCTTAGCCAGGAGTAACCCCTGAGTATCAAACGGGTGTGGCCCAAAAAGCCAAAAAAGGAAAAAAAGGCCCTTTTGTTTTTGGTTTTTGGGTCATACTCGGAGATGCTCAGGGGATATTCCTAACTCCCTGGCACGTTCTGGGGACCATGTGGGAAACCGGGAATCCAACCACAGTCTGTCTGGGCTTGACCTTGTGCAAGGCAAACGCCCTGTGCTGTACTATCTTCCTGCCACAGATCCATTTTTGTTTGTTTGTTTGCTTGTTTTTGGTTCACACCCGGCAGCGTTCAAGGGTTATTCCTGACTCTATGCTCAGAAATCACCCCTGGCAGGCACAGGGACAATATGGGATGCCAGAATTCGAATCACAGTCCTTCTGAGTGAAAGGCAAATGCCTTACCTCCATGCTATCTCTCCGGCCCCAGAGCAATTGTTTTTAAAACTTTTGGGCCAGACCCAGTGACGGCTAAGCACTCAGAAATTGCCCTTGGCTTGGGGGACCATATGGGATGCCAGGGGATCGAACCCCTCGGTCTGTCCTGGATCAGCTGCGTGCAAGGCAAGTGCCCTACCACTGCGCCATTGCTCCAGCCCCTAAAGATCCATTTCTTTTTTGCTGTTGTTGTTTTTTTTTTTTTTTTGGCTTTGTTTTGTTCTTTGGGTCACACCTGGCAGTGCTCAGAAATCACTCCTGGCAGGCTCCGGGGACCTTATGGGATGCCGGGATTTGAATCCTTCTGTATGCAAGGCAGAAAGCCTTATCTCCATGCTATCTTTCGGGCCCCTAAAGATCCATTTCTTTGTGTTTTTTTTGTTTTTTGTTTTTCGGGCCACACCCGTTTGATGCTCAGGGGTTACTCCTGGCTAAGAGCTCAGAAATTGCCCTTGGCTTGCGGGGACCAAATAGGATGCCAGGGATCGAACCGAGGTCGAGATCTTTCCTTGGCTAGCGCTTGCAAGGCAGACACCTTACCTCTAGCACCACCTTCCTGGCCCCCCAGCCTGGAACTTTTATTTATTATTATTTTGTTTGTTTTGGGGCCACACCTAGGGGCGTTCAGGGGTTACTCTGAGCTCGGGAATCTTTTTTTTTTTTTTTTGGCCACACCCGATGACACTCGGGTTACTCTTGGCTATGCGCTCAGAAATCGCTCCTGGATTGGGGGACCATATGGGACATGGTGGATGGAACCACGGTCTGTCCTAGGCTAGCGCGGGCAAGGCAGACGCCTTACCCCTTGCGCCACCACACCGGCCCACAGGAATCATTTCTGGCGATGCTTGGTGGACCATAATGGATGACGGACATTGAACCTGGGTTGGACATGTGCAAAGCAGGAGCCCTCCCTGCTATACTCTTTGTTGTTATCTTTTGGGGCCACCCTGCCATGCTCATATGGATGACAACGACCAAATCTGGGTCAGCTATTTGATGGATGCCCTTCCGGTTGTTGCTGTCACTCTGCCCCGCCCCCCAACTTCTTTTTTTTTGTTTTGTTTTGTTTTGGGTCACACCAGCAGCGCTCAGGAGTTACTCCTGGCTCTATGCTCAGAAATCGCCCCTGGTGGGCACGGGGGATCATATGGGATGCGGGGATTCGAACCACCGTCCTTCTGCATGAAAGGCAAATGCCTTACCTCCATGCTATCTCTTCCATCTCATCCCCAACTTCTAAAGAGGATTTCTCCCCTTTCAATTTTCAGGCCATATCTAGTGGTCTTTAGGGTCTGCTTCCAGTATTGTGCTCTGGGTTTGCTCCCAGCAGTGCTCTGGGGATGGAGCCTCCGCTTGCAAGCATGTACTCAGGTATGGCACAGTCTGAAGCTTTTTGGGGAAGGGATATGCTTGGGCTATATCCCGTGGTACTCCGTTCCTCCCAGCAGTGCTTTGAGGACCATGTGCCAGTGATTGAACCAGGTCAGATCCATACAAGAGAAGAACGGAACCTCAAACTATTAATGGTTTCTTTTCAGCAATTAGGGAAAGCCTTAACATCATGGCTGGCGAGTCAGCCACCTCCTTCATTTACTAGTATGGGGACAGATGGTGCTTACCTCTGACAGTCAAAACCCAGAGGGCAAGATTGGGTGACACTCTTGTGCTGGGCCCCCACTGGGACCCTCTCAAGATTGAAACAAAAACTCTTCCCTCCTTTGGATAAATTCTTCCCTTTCTCTCACCCCCATCTTCTCTCTTTCTCTCTCACACACACAGTTACACAAAGTGTCTTTGCTAGCTTGACAAGAAAGTTCCAACAGTCTTCAGTTCCTCCAGTTTCTCTTTTGGGGGCCCACACTCACCTGTTTGTGCTCAGGGGCTACGTCTGGTGGTTCTAGCCAGAAGGTTCGGGAGGGCCCAGGTGCTCAGAGAGAATGAAGTTGTCTCGCATCTCTCCTGGTGATCTTGGAGGGAGGGAGAATGTGTGACAGGGGTGGACCTGGGCCTGCAGCATGTAAAGCGTGCTCAGCTTCTCGGTTCCTTTTAATTCTTTTAAGGACAGTTATTCTATTATTTGGACGATAATGGAACAATGGTTTTTATTTGTTTGGGGCCACATTTGGCAGTGCACAGGGCTTACTTCTGGTTGTGTTCAGGGATAGCTCTTGGCAGTGCTGGGACACTCTGTTGAATCCTGGGGATCCATGGAGGCAGACTATTTGCAAAGTAGGGCTCTCCCTTCTGTGTATACTGTCTCTCTGTTACTTTCAAATATACAAAAGCTGAACAACTGTAAACTGTTTCTTTGAAAATACACTATGTTGCTGCTTTGTGCCACAGGCTTCATTCTGGTGGATGCTGGCGCCAGTACTAAGTCTTTTATCTTAACAGGAAGTTTTCTAAAGTTTTTTTTTTAATTGAAAGATCCTTACATCAATAAAAACCCTTGGATAGTTAGAAATGATATTGATTTAGTTACATTTATTGGATGTAATGTAGCATGGTTATCCGTTGGTGGGCAACTCTAAAAGGCATGTGGGTCCGTACACTGCCCAGCTTCTAACTACGGTGGATAAACTGTTGATTTATATAACAGAAATAGCTGGGGAAGTCAGGGTTTCCTTCCTGTTGAAGACAGCACTGGGGGCATTAAATCCCTGTAGGGTCTCAATGCTAAAAAGCGGGCCAACCTCTTGGAATTGGGAAATAACTACTGTATGGAATGGTGCCATCCAAATGAATGGGTAATGTTATTTTTAATTTCTTGTATTATTTTTGTCTCTGTCCTTTCTTTATCTTTGCTTATACTGGTGTATAATTTGCATATGACTATGACCTTTTCCCTCTAAGGGACATTTGAATATTAAGGACTTAGTTGAGGATTTTGTGTAGTTATGAGATAAGATTCCCCTCTCATTTCCTCCCCCCCTTTTTTTTTTTTTTTTTTTTTGGTTTTTGGGCCACACCCGGCGGTGCTCAGGGGTTACTCCTGGCTCAGAAAAAGCTCCTGGCAGGCACGGGGGACCATATGGGACACCGGGATTCGAACCAACCACCTTTGGTCCTGGATCGGCTGCTTGCAAGGCAAATGCCGCTGTGCTATCTCTCCGGGCCCATTTTTTTTTTTTAATCTTTTTCAGTGCCAGGCTTCACCCTAGGGCCTCATACATATGTTTCACCGCTGAGATACATTCCTAGTTCCGTTTTTGGGGAATGGGGTGGTTTTGGGTCACACTTGTTGGTACTTGGGACTGCTCTTTTCTGGAGGTCACTTCCAGCTAAGACACCATGTTTAGGGGTATCTCAGCCTCCTGGGCTGGAGTGTATACAACATTTGCTCACAGGTTTGATCCTTGCTTCCCAAATGGTCCCATAAGCACCGCCATGAGTAATTCCTGAGTGCAGAGCCAGGAATAACCCCTGAGCACTGCTGGGTGTGGTCCCTCCAAACCAACCAACCAACCAAATAACAAAACTCAATCAGAGCTTTGTACATGCGCAGCTTAGATGAGCAAGTTCTATAGCTCTTCCTTTTTGTTGTTGTTGTTTTTCTTTTGTTTTGGGGTCACGCCCAGCAGCACTCTGGGGTTACTCCTGGCTCTGCCTTCAGAAATCGCTCCTGGCAGGCCTGGGGACCATATGGGATGTCAGGTTCCTTCCTGGGTCAGCCATGTGCAAGGCAAATGCCCTACCGTTGTGCTATCTCTATCCCGTTTTATTTTATTTAATTTTTTAATTTTACTTTTTTTTGTATTTGGGGTTCTTATCCGTCGGCGCTCAGGGGTTCCTCCTGTCTCTGCACTCAGAAATTGCTCCTGGCAGGCTCAGGGACCATATGGGATGCCAAGATTTGAACCACTGTTTGTACTGGATTGGCTGCATGCAAGACAAATGCCCTACTGCTGTGCTATCTCTCCACCTCCCTCTTTTTTTGTTTGCTTTTGGGTCACACCCGGCAGCGCTCAGGGGTTACTCCTGGCTCCATGCTCAAAAATTGTTCCTGGCAGGCTTGGGGGACCGTATGGGATGCTGGGCTTCGAACCACCGTCCTGTATGCAAGACAAATGCCCTACGTCCATGCTATTTCTCCACCCCCCCCCTTTATTTATGGGGGCCACATTCAGCAGTGCCGAGGGCTTATTCCACGGTCTCTGTTTAGGAATTTCATATGGAGGGGATTGGAGGACTATCCAGGATGCTGGAAATCAAACCTTTGTGCTTTGCCTGCTATACTATCGCTCAAGCTCCTCCTTTTTTGTTAAACTTAAGTTAGATTAAAATTATAAAATATTAAACTACCTGACTTATGTAGCCACCTAGTCAACCAGTAATTGAGCAGTGAATGTTTATGGACCTGTGAGATGAGCCAGGTGCACCCATTTGGGTGTTTGGAGGGACCTGTAGCCAAGATGCTGGTAGTCAGCCCTTGGGGTCTTCCATGACCGGGCTGACGATGGAAGACCCCTGAAAGGATATACGGGCTTCCTTGGTCATATATCCCAGGAAACAAGGGTGAGTGTCTTGGAGGGATAGAAGTGAAACCTTCCACCTCCTCGTTTCCTCACTGTGCTCCCTGCTTGTGTTTTCCTTCGTCGAAAGGGAGGCAGAAATGCCGGCGTTGCTCCGGTGGATAGTCGGCTTACTCCGGGCTCTGTGCTCAGGAACCTCCCCGGTGGGCCTCTCAGGGTACCATGTGCGATGCGAGGCCTTGAAAGCCGGGCCCACCACATGCCAGGCGAGCACTTTACCCGCTGCCCCAGTTCTCTGGCCTGTGCAGGCAATGCGGACAACTCTGCTGGCATCTTGGAGAGCCCAGAGTGTCTGGTGTGGTCAGTGCCCGGAGCAATTTTGGCTTTCTTTTGCTCAAATTTGTTAGCGGTGTGTTTTTGGAAAACTGGCATTTCTTCACTGCTGAGAGAACAGCTCTAAAAGTTCTTTCTGCTCTGTTTGAAATAGAAAAACAAAAACAAAAACAAAACCCCAAAGCAGATCCGAGAGGGCCTGAAGGTCCCAGCCTGAAATGTGTCTGAGTAGGTTATTGGTTCAGGGCGTTTCCTTCGCGTTGTAAAGGGGGAAAAGGACACTTGGGCGTCTCTTGGTGGGGCCAGGATGAAAGCCTGAGATTCGAGGGTAGGGGCCCCGTTGGGTGGGCCCCATCACCGGACTCTGCATGGGCCTTGGGGCTCCCGGCCTCCCCTCCACCTCGAGTGCCCTGACAGGAGGTGCAGAGGCCGGCCCGGCGGAAGTGGGCGTGGCGAGGGCCGCCACCGGGCACGTGACCAGGCTCCCACCTCTGGGCTGCTGCCCTTGGGAAGTGGATGCTACTCCCGCCTCACTTCCTGTTCCCCGCCCTCCAGGCCGAGTGCTCGGCCCCAAAGTGAGCCTAGGTCCTAGGAGATCCATTTCAAGTCCTCACCTTTTCCTGGGGAAAGCTGTCAGGACTGCCAGGAGACCCACGCTTTACCTTTCTGGGGGCGAACCTGGGATTTCTGTCCCCTGAGTGCCTGGCAGGGCAGCCTTGGAGATGGAACTGGGAGCAGGCCGGGGCAGGGCCTTCAGCCTGTTTTCTGGAAGAATGGCTCTCGGATGTTCGTCTTGGTTGCGTCCTAACAGTGCTACTGGAAGCCCTGTGTGCGGTAGAACTCGAGATGGGAAGCCTAGGGTTCAAATCTCTTTTGGTGTTGTTTGGGAGGGCCCACTTGAGGCGGTGCATGGGTAGGGCTTACTCTGAGCTCTGTGCTCAGGGAATCACTCCTGTCAGAGCCTGGGACCCTATGAGAACCCGGCCAGCCACAAGCAAGGCCAGCCCCTTACCTGTGGACTCTCTGGGGTTTGCATCTGGATCCCATTCTTTACTCTGACAAGAGTGGCTGACTCTTGAGCCACAGTTAGGACCTACCTACCTTTAGGAGGAGAGGAATGGTAAGAACAAAGCAAGTTGTCAGATTGCTCTAGAAGCCTGCTGAACACAGTTGTAAGAGCTCCCCTCAAGTTGGTGTCCAAGTTTGGGCAGAGGTTCTTTGTGATTGAGAGATTCTTAGAGTGGCAGCTATTTTTCGGTGAAATCTTGTAGTTTATGGCACTTTCAGGGTGATGGAAATATTTCGCTTCCTTTTTTAAATCTGAGCCACACGCTGTTCTGCTCAGGACTTCTGGCTCTGCACTTAGGATCACACCTGATGGGGATTGAGGGACCAAGTGGGGTGCTGGCAATCAAACTCAGACTGACTGAGTTTGTACTCTGATCCAGCCCCCAGGAACTCAGCTGTGTTTCTTTTAAATTTTGTTTTTGGGGGGCCAGAGAGACAGCATAGTGGCGTTTGCCTTGCAAGCAGCCTATCCCAGGACCTAAGGTGGTTGGTTCGAATCCCCCGTGCCTGCCAGGAGTGATTTCTGAGCAAATAGCCAGGAGTAACCCCTGTGGGCCACAGGCAGTAATGCTCTGGGTGTACTCTTGGCTCTGCACTCCAGAGACCAAGTCAAATATCTAGGATTGAACCTGGGTTGCCCACATGCAAGGCAAATAAATTTACCTGCTGTGCTATCTCTCTGGCCCTGGATGCCAAGTTTGGCAAATTTCTGTAGACAATGCCCATATGGGGCTTCCCAGGACAACATTTGATAGTGCTTAGGAGAGCAGACAGGTGTGGGATCGAACCCAGGGCTTTGCATGTGTTCTACTTGAGCTGTCTACTGAAACCTTGAGTATTTATGTTTGGCCCAAGCATGTTTATTAGCAGATTCATTACATGACAAGCACCCTTTGTTAAATATTTTATTTATTCATTTATTTATTGGTTTTTGGGTCACACTCGGTGGCCCTCGGGGGTTACTCCTGGCTCTGCGCTTAGAAGTCACTCCTGGCCGTTTTGGGGGACTCTCTGGGATGTCCGGATTTGAACCAGGGTCTAGCTGTGTTGGCTGCGTGCAAGCCAAACGCAAATGCCTTGCTGCTGTGCCCTTGTTAGGCTTTTTTAATAGCTTGATCTCTGACCCACCTATTCACCTCTATCCTGCAAAACCCTTAGCATAAGTGTGGTCCCTTCTAGAGTTTTCATCTAGGGACTGGAGTGATAGGACAGTGGGGAGGGTGCTTGTCTTGCTTGTAACGGATAGTTTCCCCCCCCCCATCCCATGTAGTCCCCCAAGCAGTGCCAGGAGTGATTTCTGAGCCCAGAGTCAGGAGTAAGTAATCCCTAATTATCACCAGTTGTGACCCCAAAGCAAACAAACCCAATAAAAAACAGACACCCCCAAAATAGTTTTGATTCATTAGGAAGTATCACAAAAGGTGCCTTCAGTTTTGTCCAGCGGACACTTGGAAGAACTTTTGTGATTGATAGCAGGAAGTAGGTGAGAGTCTCTCGAGTTGACCCTGCTCATTGCCAAGAAGGGCCCCCAAGTGCTGGGAATAAAGCTGCGGCCTGGGAGCAGACAGACGGAAGCCACAAGGAAGCCGAAATACCGGCGGGCCAGTACCTGTCCCGCTCAGTAGGTGATGCTGCCCCTTGGCAGCCGCTCAGCCGGGAACCGAGCTTCTCCGGGAAGACACCAACAGAGGCGGCTGTGGCCCCGGGTGGGTTTTGGTTTTTCCCTGCGTTCCCTCGGACGTGCAGTGACATGCTCGGAGGGGGGTGTCTGAGGTTTATGTAATAGCACTTCGCCAGATAATTAGGATATTTTCGCCGTGGTTTGGATGAAGACTTGACTATTAATTAGCAAGGGTTTGGTCTGTGAAGGATATGATGTTTATATTTTCATTTTGTAGTTTTTTGGGTTTTTTTGGGGGGTTTGGGGGGCACACCCAGCAGTTCTTGGAGGCCAATCCTGACTTGGTGCAGTGGGGTCTCTCCTGGTGGTGTCTAGGCCCTGTGGTGCCAGGCCAATCTGAGCTATCTTTCTGACTCAGAGAGCGTTGTACGTGGCTCTGGAGGGAAATTTTGTTTGGCCAAACCAATTAAGTTGTTTTGGGGGGGGGTTTCTGGGCTCCACCAGGTGGTTCTGGGGGATGCAAGTCCTGGATGTTACTTGTTGCGTGACTAGGGACTGTGGCGCAGGGATTGGAGTCAGACCCCCTGCACTACACAGGTGCTGAAGGAGGCCTGCAGCCTGGCACCACTGAAGTGTCTTAAAAATCATCAGCAGGGGGCCGGAGAGATAGCATGGAGGTAAGGCGTTTGCCTTTCATGCAGGAGGTCATCAGTTCGAATCCCGGCGTCCCATATGGTCCCCCGTGCCTGCCAGGAGCAATTTCTGAGCCTGGAGCCAGGAATAACCCCTGAGCACTGCCGGGTGTGACCCAAAAACCACAAAAAAAAAAAAAAAAAAAATCATCAGCAGGGGCCGGGAAGGTGGCGCTAGAGGTAAGGTGTCTGCCTTACAAGCGCTAGCGTAGGACAGACCGCGGTTCGATCCCCCGGCGTCCCATATGGTCTCCCCAAGCCAGGGGCGATTTCTGAGCTCATAGCCAGGAGTAACCCCTGAGCATCAAACGGGTGTGGCCCAAAAACAAAAAAAACAAAAAACAAAAAAATCATCAGCAGTTTCCGCAGGTATCCAAGACCCGCGCCCCCCCCCCCCCAGTTACTCTGGAACCACGTCCTGACGGGCATCTGTGGGTGATTGCACAATATTTCATAATCACACGCTCAAGTACTCCGTGGTGGTCAGTCCAGCCCAGCCCAGCCCAGCCTGGCGAGGGACCCGAGTGGCAGCATCCTGAGCACCAGCAGGCTCAGCAGTTGGCTCCCTGGGCCTCGGGGACCCCACCCGCTGCGCCCTGCCCCCACATTGCCTCTGTGGGGACGGCGCACCCTCAGAGCAGCCCACCTGTCGCCTGTGCACAGGGTTGTGTCATTAAGATGTCACAGCTGATGCCGCTTTCAAACAGGTTGTCACCTGGGTGACTCGGGCCTCGATACTGGAGCCCCCGACACTCGTGTCCCACCTGCACAGGCAACAGTGTTTCCTAATGAAGTGGGCGGGACTCTCCGCCCAGGTGAGGAGCCCGGAGGGCTTTGCTTCACTGTGGGGCTTTCATGGACTTGAGCATTGACCAGGGGGTTCCAGAAGCTTCCAGATGGGCTGTTGCTGCGGGGGAAGCCGGATTCGTTCCAGTTTTGCCAGGTCCCAGCACCTCGCACGTCCGCTGCGTCCCGCACGCACCCTGTGAGGACACTCGGGTTTTGTTTGCATTTGAACGTTTGGATTTCTTTGTTGCAAAGTCCAGTGGGACGGAAGTGGGTCAGGGAGGCTTCGGGAGTCACTCCGGGTTGTGTATCACTTTGGGGCTGCTTCCTTCCTGTCTAGGAGGTCGCCCCAGATGTTCCATGAAGCCCTTGGCAAGTGCTGTGGGGTTCCGGCGTGGAATTCAGGAGTAAGGATTGCCGGTTCTGTGTGCAACTCGATCAGTGGACTTGAAAGAAATTCATTGTTGGAGTCACGTTGCAGAAACTTGGACTTCTGTTGTTATACATGGTTTAGGTCTGGAGTGGAAACCAGGAGCAGTGTGGTGAGCGGCCCGGGAAGAGACGGCGCTCAAGGGGGCGCCCTATGGGCGGATGGGGGTCCCCTAGGCTCGGCCAGGCCAGTGCCCAACCCGCCGCTCCACCGATGGGCCCTGGCGCGTGCTGCGGAAACTTCGGCCGCACTTGCGCGAATGTGTGTTGGAAAACACGGCAAGTGCTGCGCGCGCGCGCCACACCCCTGCCGGTGCTCGGGAGCACTCGGGGGCTGGGGCTGGGGCCGGGGCCGGGGCCCGGGCCCGGGCCCGGGCGAGTGCCCGGCGCCGGCCGCTCCCCGGGGGCCGCACCTCGGCGGCCGAGCTCCCGCGGCTCCCCTGGGACGGACGGCGCTTCGCCCGCAGCGCTTCCGCGCGCAGCTGGCCGGCCGGGCGGGCGGGCCTGCGAGCCCGGGACCGGCGGGCTTCGGGGCCACGGGTCCGCGGCGGTGCCGAGCCCGTGCCGGGGGGCGCCGGCCGGCGCGTGGGAATCCCGGGAGGGCCGGCGCTTCCGGGCCGCGGGGCCCCGCCCGGCCCGGCCCGGCCCGCCCCCGGCCCCGCCCGCGCGGGAGGGCGGCGTCGCCTTTAAGAGCTCCCCGGTGTTTTGGGGGCCGCGGGCCGGGCGCGCTGACCTGGTGCGCATGTCCCGGGCGGTGACGCCGGCGCCGGGCTCCATGTGTGCGGCCGAGGGGCGCATTATCTGGCCGGCGGCGCGGGCGGCGGGCGGGCGGGCGCGCGGGCGGAGCGGCGGAGCGAGCGGCCCCAGCGGCGGAGCGAGCGAGCGCGCGCGCGCGGCCCCGCGCCCCCCGGCCCCGGCCCCGGCCGCCCGGCTCCCGCTCGGGTTCCCGCGGCCCCGGCCCCGCGCGGCCCGGTGAGTGCGGCGCCAACTTGCGGGGGCTCGCGGGGCCCCGCGCGGGAAGTGGGAGCGGCGACTTCGCGCGCGCGGGCCAAGTTGGGCTCCGCGCCCGGCACGTGGGGGCGCGCGGGGGTCCCGGGGGGCGCACGTGGGCGGGCGGGGCGCACGTGACCGGGGCGGGGGTCGCGGCGAGCCGGGCGGGGGTCGCGCACGTGGGGCGCGGGGCGGCGCGGGGGTCCGGCGGGCGGGGGTCCCGGGGGGCGGCGCTGAACCCCGCGGCGGCGGCGGCGGCGGCGGCGGCGGCTCCGTGTCAGAATAAGAGTCCCGGCGCCCACGCCTGCGGCGGCCTCCAGGCCCGCGCCCTTCCCGCCTGACCCTCGGGACCGGACGCTGCCCCCAGGGCGCCGGGCCCCGCCGCTCCGGGCGGCCTCGGGTCCGGGCGGGCGGCGCCGCGCGGCCGATCCCCCCCACCTGGCCTGGGTCGCGGGCGTCGGTGACGAGCCCGCCGCGGCTGCCTGTTAAAGGGATGATTGCCAGGGATCGGCATTGATCACTCGGACGAGGCTCGGCTTCTGGGCGGGCAGGGCTCCGCCACCGGAGACTTGACAGCGCCGGGCCCGGCCGTGAGGGGCCCCCCCGGGACCGCTGCTGGGCCGTGCGCTCCCACAACTTAGGTGTGGAGTCAGTCGGTCCTTATCTTAACTTCGGAGTCTCGGCTCAAAGTCCGCGTGAGTCACTTGCCTGCTCGGTGTGAGCTTCTCTCTCCTCACCCTCGGTCCCTTTCTTTCCTCGGAGCGCCCAGCGCCGTTCTGGGTCTGGGTCTTCGTGGTTCCGGGTGGTTCTGGCAGGGAGGGACGCGTGCGGTGTGTCATCTCCCAGGGACGCCCTGTCTTCCCGCAGTGTTCTCTGCTGTGGTAACAAGTTTTCTTTCACGTTAAGTTGCTGGAGTTAAATTCTCCGGCACTGGCTCAGGAAGCCCAGGCTGGGGTGTGGAGTTGGGTGACCTCGGGCCACACCAGGACCAAAAGGTGGTGCTGGCCCCCAGGTGCTGTTGCTGAAGGAGAAAGAGCCCTCACTTCTCAGTGAGGCTCCTGCCCCAGGTCCGGAGAGGCAGCTACATCTGCCTCGGGAGCTCCCAGCTAAGGCTGTTCCTGCCTTTCTGGGGTGGCCCCGGCTCAGGTGCCTCTGTGTGACGGCCTCGGAGCAGTTTTCCTTCTGTGTTCCCTTGCGGAGCAGCTAGTCCAGAAATGGGACTGCAGGGAGAAGCATCTAGGAGGATGATTTTGAGAATGACTGACTCTCCTTTTTTTCCTCCCCTAAAATTATGACCCTGGTTTTGTGCCGGTTGTTGGTCCCTCATTTTCAAGGTGGGTAACAAGGGGGCTGATCCCTGGATTCCTGAGTTGGCCGCACTGTTTCCAGTTAGATGGCTCCAGCTTTTATCAGTGTCTGTTGGGTTATCTGTTGGGAAGCATCCTTGGCTGGTTAAGAGCACGTGGTGTTGGGGATCAAACTAGGTTTGTGCTCCACCACTAGCGAGATAGCCCCCAGTCAACTCCTGAGACGTGCGCTTGGAAACAAATAGAAGTCTGGGGGAAGAGTTCGGAGGAGATGGTGTTCTCCTTGCAGACCCCAGCATCCCGTAGGGTTCCCCCAGGCTACAGAGAATGATATCTGAGCATTGCTGGGTGTGGCCCAACGCCCCCTCCACAGGGGGGGAGGGCAGTTCCACTCAGGGTAGATAAAATCCTGGGGGGAAAAATTGCCTTGAAGTCCTTGGGAGAGTTTGTACCAAAGAAAATGATAACTTGTGGATCAGGGTTAGCATACCCCGCCCCCCAATTGAACCCAGAGGCTCCCACATAGTCTCCGGCTTAGCCACATTCCACATTGTTGTTGTTGTTGTGATTATTATTTGGTATTTTTGGGTCATACCTGGCAATGCTCAGGGGTTACTCTTGGCTCTATGCTCAGAAATTGCTCTTGCAAGGCTTGGGGGACCATATGGGATGCTGGCATTCAAATCACCCTCCTTCTGCATGGGAGGCAAACACCCTATCTCCATGCTTTCTCTCCCGCCCTTAGCCACATTATTGATAGCACAGGGTAAAAATAAATAAATCTGAGCCGGGAAGGTGGCGCTATGGGTAAGGGGTCTGCCTTGCAAGCGCTAGCGTACGGCGGACTATGAATCGATCCCCCAGCATCCCATATGGTCCCCCCAAGTCAGGGGCGATTTCTGAGCGTATAGCCGGGAGTAACCCTTGAGCGTCAAACAGGTGTGGCCCCAAAACCAAAAAATAAATAAATAAAAATAAATCTGACACTTTTGGTGTTGTGTATTTTGTGATTTTCTATCTTTTGGTTTTTGGGCCACACCCAGCAATGCTCAGGACTTACTCCTGGCTCTGTGCTAAGGAATCAATCCTGGTGGTGTTCGATCTCAGGGGAGCCTTTATGGGATGTGGGGATCAAATCTAGGGCCTCCTTGTGCAAGGAAAGTGCCCTGCCTGCTGTGCTCTTACTCTCAGCCCTGAAGCATGTTCAGCATTCCAACTTTCCAGTTGCTCCGCTCTCTGGATTTCTGTCA
Source organism: Suncus etruscus (assembly GCF_024139225.1). Lineage (NCBI taxonomy): Eukaryota > Metazoa > Chordata > Mammalia > Eulipotyphla > Soricidae > Suncus > Suncus etruscus. The sequence continues at coordinate 91,665,386 of NC_064862.1, read as the reverse complement.
TTTATCTTGTAGTTTTGGATGTTGCTGGTAGTGGTTTGTGGATTGACTAATCCCCTCCGGAAATAAGGTTTGACTGGACCTCCTTGCAGTGTATGAGGAATGGGAGAGAAACTGAGTCACCTCACACTGGGAAAACAGAGAAGTCTTCTAAGACCTCCATTGGGCCTTCTTCCTTTTTTTTTTTTTTTTGGGCCACACCTGGTAACGCTCAGGGGTTACTCCTGGCTATGAGCTCAGAAGTTGCTCCTGGCTTGGGGGACCATATGGGACGCCGGGGATCGAACCGCGGTCCTTCAAGGCTAGCGCAGGTAAGGCAGGCACCTTACCTCTTGCGCCACCGCCCGGCCCCTCCATTGGGCCTTCTAAGCCCTGTTCCGAAGGTGGCGGGGTGTCGTGCAGCTGGAGCAGCAGCTATGAAGAGAGACAGGAGTGAGTTTTAGGGGACATGATGGGCCCTTGCCCCCTGAGCACGGTGGGACCCTAGTGGAGAGATTGTGGAGCCCAGGCCTGAAGATGCTCCTGAGGAAGTTGGCCCCTTCTGTTGTTCCCAGGCTTGTCCCCGTCAGCCAGCGGGACTGTCAGGTTTCCTTGCCCAAGTTGTTAGGGTCAGCGGTTCCTGAGGCAGGTGGGCGCTCCTATCCCGTCATGGGCTTGGCAGTTTGGTTCGCCCCCTCCGGGATGGCCGCTAGTCTTTCCCTGCGGCTCCGGCCCAGTAATTGAGTTAATTTCGGCTCCTACTCAGAGCCGGGAGGTTGTGAAACAGGTGAGTAGGTGAAGTCTCGTGGGCAGCCCTCCTCAGGCCCTGGCTCCTCTCCTCTCGGGGTTTCCTGTAACCGTTGTGGGGTGGGGAGTGTGGCAGAACCTGAAGAACGAGTCATGGCGTTGGGCTGTGAGCACTGTGACCCGGTGTGCTGTGCGCGGAGGTTCTGGGGCTGCCTAGAGAACAGCGAAAAGGCCTGGCCCAAGTAACCCTGAGTCCAGGCCCACGGCAGATGTGGGCTTGATCCTCAGTGGTGATCTCTGCAGGAGCAGCCGCGTGTGGCCCCAAAAGGAAAAGGTTGAGGTGAGGTGCATCGGGTCTGAAGTGTGAGATCAGGGACCTCGGCGTGTGTGGGGGAGCAGACCCTGCCATTCTGCCTAGGTTTGGAGAACAGGATCTGGGACTTTTTAGCAAAGGAAATGTTGGGGGGCTCGCCCCGCCCCTCCGTTTTTTAGGCTGCATTTGTGACCTCTTTTTTCGTCTGATGGAAATGTAGGTTAGTCTTCCAGAAGACAAAGGAATGTGCGCTAATTGGCCAGCGGCAGGTAGCCCCAGGAAGAGAAGGGAAGGGGAAGGGAAGGAGAGACCAGGCCAGCAGGGCCTGGGCCTGGTGCCCCCTCCTTTCCCAGCAGCTCTCCCTGTTCCTGGGGAGTCTGGCAGGGCCTCCTATTGCTGTTCTCATTTTTTGTTCTTGGGCTAGAGCAGGACTACCATTCCCGCCCCCACACTTGGGAGGCCTTGTCTGAGAATGGGGGCCCCCATTGGGGGCTTCTGGTGCTTTCCAGGGCTGATGGTGGGGTTGAGGCTAGAGATCTCAGAAGTGATCTAGTTCCCCGGGGTAGTAGGGAAGGAGGTCTCCCCTTGTTGGAGGGGGGAACTCTTGAGGGACAGCCCCCCAATGGTGACTCTTTCTTTCACACTGGAGGTCCCGGAGTGGGCTTGTCAGGGCACCTTTAGGTCCTGTGGAAACACTGTTCCAGCAGTGGGGGGACCGGGACCGACCCTGCTGCAGCACCTTTTGACTCTGAGGATGCTGAGTGGATGGGAGGGGGAGGGGTTCCCAGCCCTCAGCTGTAGGAGGCCTGACACCCCTGTGTCTGACTGAGGAGCTTGGTGACAGCTTTCCCTGAGTCCATACGGAGGTCTTGGGAGCTCAGAGCTTGTCGCTGTGGGGTTTGTTCTCTTGAAAATGAGGGCCAGTCCTCCACCCTCTGTTCCATAGCCGAGGCACCTGCCCCTGTTCCCTGTCCTACTGTTCCTGTTAGGGACAGTAGATTGTGACTGGGCAGCTCCTGCACTTCATCAACTATGAAGGGGACATTTTTGGGGGCCACACACAATGGCTCTCAGATTACTCCTGGCTCTGTGCCCTCTTGGTGGGCTTGGGGGACTCCATGGGATGCAACCACCTTCCCCAAGGTGCTATTGCTCTGCCCCCCCCCCCCCAAGAGACTTTTGTTTACGACACAGCAAAGGTGTATGTGCAGGGCTTCCCCCCCCCACTTCCCACTCCTTTGGGAAGCAGGTGGCTGCTTTTTTGGGTTGAGGACGGACAGATGGAATCGGCCCTTTGTCCCGGCCAGTGTGGAGAGGGTGGGCCTTGGTCACTGCCCTCCTTGGCACCTTGATGAACTGCCTTTCTGTCTGTGAGGGTCAGGGGTCGCCTGGCTGTTGTGTCCCCTCCCCAGACCTTTTGTTTGGGGACTACACCTGGCTCTGCTTGGAGGACCTACGGTTCCAGATGGACTTGGGGCTTCCTGCATAGATGTGCCACGCCCAGAAGTGAGGCTTGGGGAGGGAGCCCCCGGGCCTGAGGGGCAGCCTGTCTGTGCTGTGGAAGCCGTGTGCTGCGGTGGGGCCTGAGGTTGTGGCAGGCAGGTGTGGGGTCACCTGGACTGACTCCCTGGTCTGGGAGTGGGCGACCCTCCACCTCCCTCACTGCATCTCTTGGCCGCCACCGCCCCTGTTGCTCACTCACTTCCTGTCCGGGTCCCCTCCTGGCTGTTTCCTTCCCTGGGTTCTTGTCCTTGCTACACCTCGAGGTCATGGTGGTGCCTGCACTGGCAGGATGTTGCCCCGGAGCTTCCTGTTCTGGGGCAGACGGCTGTGGAAACCATGACAGCAGCCCTGGGTCTCTAGGCGTCCTCTTGGGTTCAGCCGGGGCCCTGTCCAGGCGGATCTTGGGACCTGGGAGATATCTGCTGGCAGCTGGAGGGTCTGCAGATTGGATGAAACATGCTAAGGACTGGGGGCTCCTCTCAGGGGAGAAAAAGGGGGAGGACCCCGGCAGAGACTCAGGTGGTCTTGCCTCTGTCTGGAGCACCTGAACTGGTCCCTGGGAAGGGGCTCAGGCTCTGGCTGGTGGATTGGGGGGGGGTGTGGCTTGTTGGAGGGGAGGGGAAGAGGAAGTGGGGGTTCTCTCAGGATCTGTTGGCCCAGATTCAGGAACCTGAGCTTGACTTCACTTGAGTGGCCTGAAAGGGCTGCTGGCCCTGACAGGGGACGGGTGTCCTTGGCCGTGGCCCTCGGGAACTTTGTTCTGAACCTGCTGGACAGGTGGGCTTCTGAGCTATGCTCAGATGGTTTGGGGTTGGTTTGCTGTTTTGAGTTTTGGAGCCACATCCAGCAATGCTTAGGGATTAGCCCCCACCCCCTGTGGGGCTTGGGGAGCCTGCGGAGGGTGTGTGAGGGGTCGAACCCAGGTTGACAGTTCACAAAGAAGCATCCTCCCTCCCCTCTGTGCTCTCAGGACCCAGACCTCCCGGATGCTGCCTCTGGCTATGACCCCGAACCCCCAGTGTGTAGACTAGGTGCTAAGAGGTGACCATGCCAGCCGAAACCCCCCTCCTGACATCCCGCTCTCTGCAGCCTGTCACGGCTCTTGTCTGGGTGCTCAGGAACTGAGTGGGTGGGACCCACCGACCTGTGTCCTTTGGGAGACCTTACCCGAGGCATTACAGGGCCTCTCCCCCATAGATGGTGCCCCAGTGGGGCGGGACTCTTCAGGGTTGGGGTAAGAGGTGAAAGTGAAAGGCAGAGGGTCCCTCGACCTGTGGCCTGTGTGGCCGGATCCCTGTGTGACTCACAGGAGTTGTCTGCTCAGTCCCCTGAGCTCCAGGGAGGCTTCCTTGGAGAGTTTGTGCCTAGACTAGCTGGGAAGGCCGGTCTTTGAGGGTGCTCTGGAGACGCCCTCCTTTCCTTTCCCCTAGAGTGCAGGGGGTCTGGTCATGCCTCAGAAACCTTGTCATGGGCATGGAGGGAGGATGGACATGGTACCAGGTGCTGCTGGGGGTGTCCTTGTTCCCACACGTTGGCATCTGCTCATGGAGCCCGTGCTGCCCCGTTCCCTGGACCTCAGTCTAGGGGAGTCTCTGCTTGCCCACACACCAGAGGCCCCACAGGCACTGGGGAGCAGCTGACACTAAGGTCTGGGCTGTGGGATAGGCGGGTCCCACCTAAGAGAACTATGATCTAGCCAACAGGTGTGGGGGTGTCTGGGTCTGGCCCACTGCAGGGGCCTTACAGTAGGTCTGCGGGGTGCTGGAGCTTGGGGATCCTGCCAGTGTCCAGCAGACACTGCTCGGTTGTGTAGGGGGCAGATATGGCTTTGGCTCCCCTAGGCAGGGAGTGGAGGGCAGTGTCTGGGGCAGATGGATGGGGGACCCCAATCCATCCAGGCCTCTGGCAGTGTCATCACCCTGTTGATCCTTCTGCCTTCTGGAGACACCCTGCTATTCATCATGTCCAGATGCCCCTCACCGGAGTGCAGGGCCCTGTCTGTGCAGCCTGGGCTGGTGGGCTTGTTCTGTGCTCTGCTGTTGGTGGTACCCCAAAGGGTTAAAATGCTGGGTGCTGGCCCATAGGCCTTTGGTTGAGTAGAGGCCAGATGGGGCTGACTCCTTGGGACCCTGCTCCTTGGGGGTTGTCCCTAGAGTTGTTCCCTATCTGTGACAGGAAGGAGACAGGCCCTGGGGGTTAAGAGGGGTTGGCGGATCCCAGGGACAGTTCCCAGCTGGATCACTAGGACTTTGGGAAGCTGGTGCCAGGCACCCATGAGTCTCTTCAAGGATCTCACTGCCCTGAGACTGGGGGGGGGGGTTGGTATTGCTGGTGGGAAGGCAGAGATGCCTATCAGCACCCCAGATGCTGGGAGGCCTCGGGAAGGAGGCGTGGTTCCAGAAGGCCATTGTAGCATCATCTCAGGAGCTCTGGGGCCTGGGGGTTCCGAAGGCAGCACGAGACTTCTGGGACTTTGGGGGCTTCAGGAAGTGTCCAGGGGCACTGTGGAGCCTGGCACTGCAGCGGGCAAAGGTGCTTTCCTGGGCTGCTGTGTGTGTGTGTGTGGGGGTGAATGACTAGGGAATCTGTGTGCTGCATCTAGGCTTCAGAGTGGCCTTTCTACCCTGCCCCAACCCTCTGCTCCCTCTTCCTGCTCATGTCCATGCAAGGACGCAGAGTCGTGGGGGGGGGGGGTGGCTGGGAAAACTGAGAGATGCAGGCCGGTGGGGGCTCATAGTCCCAGCGCCCGCACTTGGGACTTCACTGGTTGGACTGGACAGGGATGGAGGGGGATCAGTGTGAAGCATAGTGCCAGACACTTGGCAGTGGAGACCAGGCATGGAGCACTGGGCTTCGAGTCTCATCTTCTGGAGAGACCGCAGCACCACTGAGCACCTTTCTCTGAGCTGCAGTATGTGCTGGGCGAACCCCAGGGGTACACTGGGCTTGGGGGGCTGAGACCTCTCCACAGTGCTGCTGCCGCCCTGCCCTGCCTTGCTGTTCTAATTACGGATGGAGTTTGGTGAATGTTATGAGGTTTTCGCCTTAAGTCTGGTGCAAACACAGCACTTGTGTATTTATAACCCGGACGCCTTTGGGCTCGGGAGAAGGCTGGAGCGGAGGCCGCTCTGCTGCCAGGAGAGTTTGGGGGCACTTGTTCCATGTCCGGCTACTGGCCACTCGGCGTGGCAGGCAGAAGGGAACGGTGCTGCCGGCCTTCTTGGGGTCTCCTGGGTCACACCAGTTGGGGTGAACCTTGTCTGAGGGAAGGGCCGTGATTGACCCAGATCTGGACCCTGAGGATGTGCTTGGGCACCCAGCAGGCAGAGACTGAGCCCTCGGGTTGCCAAGGACGAGCTCATGCAGCCCATGGGCCCCGTCGCCTGCCAGTCACATGCTCCCCTCCACAGGGATGCAGGTTAGCGAGATGCTGGGCCCTGGGGAGAACAGGGCTGTCTTCCTCGTGGCTCTGTCTCTGCCGGCTCTGTGGGGACAGCAGTTGTGCTCTGGGCTGTCCCCCTATGAGTTTCCTTGGTGCCCCCGTGGCCCCTGTGCTGGAGTGACCTTGCCTTGCAGTATAGACCAGGTCCATCTCCACATTGCCAGAAAACTAAAAGTTTTCTGAATTCTTCCCGCTAAAGCTCTGCCTCAGTTTCTCCCTTCATGGTGCCAGAGGCCGTGGGTGACTTGCCTTTGGGCCAGGGGGTGTCATTCCTGCAAGCTCCGCCCACCTGCCCTATCCCCATGATGGGCTTGGGCTTGCCTGTGGGGGTCTGTGTTGGGGCACAGGTGACGATCCCCCGTGGAACCAGGGCTCCCCTACAGTGGGGTGTCAGGATGTCTGTCTGTCTCTTCCCATTAGCGGAAAGGGGTGAGTGGGGTACCCAGGTACAGGGTCAAACCGAGCCATGGTGGTTATCAGGGAGCAGGAGAGCATGGTAGGAATTGTGTTCCTGCTACTCCACCATCTCACAGGGTTGGGGCGAGTGCCCCGTCCTGTTCCGGTGTGCTGCCCTCCTCCTGTTTCTTTCGTTACTGGGTCACACTCCAGTGCTCAGGGCTGGGGATTGAATCTTGGTTGAGAGAGTGGAAGGCAAATGTTCTCCCTGCTATCCCTTTGGCTTCAGCCTTGTGTTTCTAGGGTTATTTTTTCTTTTCTGGGTGTGTGTGTGTGTGTGTGTGTGCACACCCAGTGATGCTCAGAGGTCACTCCTAGCTATGTGCTCAGGAATTGCTCCAATGGCTTGGGGGACCATATGGGACACACTGCGATCCATCCTAGGTTAGCGCTTGCAAGGCAGATGCTTTACCACTTTAGGTTTTTTATGGTGTCTGAGGCTGCACCCAGAGCTCATGCATGAAGGCTTGTCTTTCTTGCCCACCAGCTGCATTACTGTCCCTCATAATTTATTTTGTTTGTTTTGGGGCCACACCTAGCGACGCTCAGGAGTTACTCCTGGCTCTGCACTCAAGGATCAATCCTGCTAGGCTCTGGGGACCCTGCAGCATGCCTGGGATCTGGGTTCCGGAATCCTGGCCTGGCTCAAATTTTTTTCTTCTTCTTTTGGGCCACACCCAGTGGTGCTCAAGGGTTAGTCCTGGCTCTGTGCTCAGGAATCACTCCTGGCAGGCTCAGGGAACACTGTGGGATGCCAGGGATTAAACCCAGGTTGGCCACGTGCAAGGCAGTCGCCCTCCCCACTGTGCTCTTCTTCTGGTCCCTTGGCTTCTGGTTTCTGAACCAGCTTTATCTTCCAGTGTGTCCCTTAAGCTCGCTCTTTGGATGAGTCTTTCCTGAGTTGGCTGAAGCCTTGCCAGCTGTGGTAACTGAGTCTTTCCTGAGTTGGCTGAAGCCTTGCCAGCTGTGGTAACTGCTGATTTCTGAATGTCGACCCTGACCCCAAGTGAGCAGGTGAAGGGACCTGCCCAGGCCTGGCCTTGAAGTGCCTGCTCTGTGGTATACAGCCCTGTGGGTTGCAAACAGACTGGAGCAGGGGTCCTCAAACTTTTTAAACAGGGGGCCAGTTCACTGTCCCTCAGATCATTGGAGGGTCTGACTATAGTAAAAACAAAACTTATGAACGAATTCTTATGCACACTACATATATCTTATTTTGCAATGAAGAGACAAAACAGATACAAATACAATATGTGGCCCACGGACCATAGTTTGAGGACCACTGGGCTGGAGGGACCCTCCTAGGAGTTGGGCGTGGAGGGGGTGCTGCAGCATAGGGTGGCAGGACACTTGTGCCCCTCGGTCCCCTGCACCCAGAAGGTTTTCAGAGTGTTCAGAACTTCACTTAGTTTGCAAGTTCCCCTGTGGGGGTGTTTCTCACCTTCCGTGATCTGCGAATTACAGGTTGCCCAGTTTAAAAATAAAGGCTGGGCCGCAGAGACTCCTGGCAGTCATGTGGGGCCAGAGTGACGAGAGGTGCTACCGGCCACCTTGGGTTAGCACAGGTCATCACAGGGCTGGTTTCTCACATGGGCGTCAGTGTCACAGGGGAGGAAAGCCGGGGTCACGAGTGCTCTGAGCCCAAGGGAGTCCTGACTAGGCCTTCGTTTCCCTGCTGGAATGTAAACCAGGAGCCCCTTCTGTCCACATGTGGCACCTCCACTTCTCCGCCCTGGGGTCTGGGAGGGTCCACACCTGGAGAGGGCAGGCACCCACGGCAGGGCGAATGTGGATGGCTAATGTGTCTCCATGACTAGCTGGGACAGCCTGAGACTCAGTGTGTGTGAGCATCGTGCCGAGGACTCGAGTTGTGCCAGTACTAGTACTGGGTGTCTGCCCTGTGCCTGTTGCCATGTGCGCCATGGAAAGTGCAGTTTGGGCTCAAGGTTGGCTATGGTTGGCAAAGGATTGAAGCTCCTTCAGCATGTCCCTGTGGTGGAGAGTGTGAAACTGCCGTGGAACTCAGGGCTTCTTCCTCTGTCCTGCCCTCAGGTTGGCCAGCACTTGGCCGCGAGTTGCCTTTTGACGTAGCCGCAGCCATGGCCGGCTGGTAGGACCAGTGCCCCATGCCCAGAAGCCAGGTGAGTGTATGGGTGGGGTGGAGTGGGGATGTGGAGGGAGCCCCTGACATGGCCGGTGCATGTATCTGGGGGCTGGTCAGGATTGCATGCTGGGCTGTCCACATGGGCTTCCCAGACCCTCCCTGTCCCTGAATGTCCTCACCTGCCTGTCTCAGCAGGATGAGTCCTCTGGGAGGGCTGGGTCAGTGGTGGTCTGGCCCTTGGCTTTTGGAGTTTGCCTGGTGCAGCCATCTTGTTGTTAGGATAAGGTTTCTGGAACAATCTCACAGAAACATGGGTGCTGAGAAAAGTGTCTTCTGATTGAACTTGTGCACTTGGCTTTAATTTTTGATGAATTAATGTCGGTGGGTGGGCCTTGGCCCGCTGCTTCTCTGGACCGTGTTCTGCCAGCTGTGCCTGAGGGTGCCGCCTGGGTCCTCATGGCTCCTCATGACAATACCTGGACAGCTGGGTGGTGCCAGGGAATGGAACGGGGTCAGCTGCACATGCTGGACCCCCTGGACCCTCTGCCTGGCATTGTACTTAGTGTTTAGTACTGGGGACTGAACCCACGTTTTCGGTTGTTACAAGGTACTGGAGGTCAGAGATGTGCAGCTGGCTAAGCAGGGCTAAAGCTGGGTGCCTGCTGCCCCGTGTGGCTGGGGTCGTGACCCCCGGGGGCGGTTTGCTTCCCCTCCGCTCCAATACCAGCAGGTGTGGAGATGACGCCATAGTCACCCTCGGCGATATGGATGTGGGGGTGCTGGAGTGAGCACAGTGGGTGAGGGTCAGCCCTACATGTGGCTGACCGAGGATAAGCCCCAATCCCTTGGGTGGCAGCCCCCCCCCCCCATCCGTTCAGTAGGCACCTGGAACTTCCTGGGAGCTCACAGGGAGCATTCTAGTTGTCTAGCGCTGGCGTGGGATGGGGGAGCAGTGAGTGTCCCCTCCCTTCTTGTCCACTGGTCTGCTTGGAGGAATAGAAGCTCTTGAGGAGGGTTGTGAGGGGACCACCTGCTTGGAAAAGTGGTGGTTGGAGGGAGCCTAGCACGGCTTCCTAAGAGGCTCCTAGGTTTGGGTTGCTGGGTCCTGGTGGACCAGTCCATACTGTGGGCCCCTTGGAGAGTATCACATGATCACGGAGGAACCTGCCTTACGATCTAGTTTATGGCAGAATTGGGGGCGTGCTGCATACACCAAGTCTGGTTGGGTTGCTGCCCACCTGGCTCTCCAGCCTTTCTTGGCCTTTCCTGGTACTGGGCCAAAATCACCTCCTCCCGCCTGCGGCTGCTCCAGGTGGGCAGTCCTCTGAGGCCACACTTTCGTTCTGACACCCTGTGGGCACCAGATGGTAAGAAGGCTGCACTGGAACCCTTTGTGGGCTGAGCTGTCCCCACTAGGCTCCATTCCTTGAGGTGCAGGCGCCTCATGTCCCTGGCAGTGCCAACTCAGCACCTTCCCTTCCCATCCCGTGGGTCGCATCCCATGGGCCAGTGGCTTCTTCACGGTCACTTTGCTCAGTATAGCCTTTCACCTGTGATTTCCGGGGTGCCGTCTCAGCAGCAGCTGTCCAGTCCCTCTGTCCATCACTGTGTTCCCGCCCCTCAGTATGTGCCACGCTGCAGCACTCTGCTCCTGTCACGCCTCCTCTGGGACATGGCAGGAGTGTCACCTGCAGCTAGAGCCATGGTGGTGGCACTTCCTGGTGAGGCGCGTGGGTGTCACCCGCACTTGGTGCACTTGGCACACTGGTGGCACTTCCTGCCTCCCCGCGTGGGTGTCCCTGGCTGGGGCCTTGGAGTGTTTGCGCAGCGCTTCTGCGGCTCAGGGTCGCCTTGAGTGCCACCCAGCAAGCCTTGCTGGCATCTGTCCTGGGCTGTTGGTTGTGTTTGGGTGGTGAGGGAAGCCGAGGCCACCAGTGTCCCAGCCTTGTCCCCTCCACGGCCGGTGTCTGTTCCCTCTGCGTGTTTCTGCAGAACCAGATCCTCATAGCAGCTCTTTGCTGCCTGCGGGTAGCTGGCTTTGCCCGCACCAGCCATTGCCCTCCAGGAGTCTGGGCGGTTCTCCAGGCCTCTGCTTCCCCCCCCCCCCCAGCGGCTCCTCCAGCTGTGCTTGTCTTTCATCGGGGGGAGGGGCCCCACAGCACAGCAGCCGCCTTCCAGCAAGCACAGGGTTGACAGTGTGTCCGGGCTGGCCCGGTTTCCAGGCTGGGGTTGGCACAGCTCCAGCCAGGGCCGAGAGGGTGCTGCCCTGTGCCCCACGTGGCGCATGCCAGGATCTGGGGGTTGGGGGTGGGTGTCCCCTCCTGAAGCTCTGCTCTGGCTCCTTGTGACCACATGGTCAGGTCCTGATCTGTGCAGTGGGGGATGGTCTCTGGCCTGGGTTCAAATGAGCTCTCCATTAGGGGGCACAGCACTGTTGTCGGGAGGCTCCCATGCCTGGACTCCTCCCCTGGGGAAATTGCCTTTAGGACCCTGACTCCCTGCAAATGCTAGCCATGGTGCTCCCAGGTCTAGCCCCAGGAGCTGCAAAACTGCTGGTGTCTATGTTTGCAAACTGTATCCCCCCAGCCCTCCTGATGGGGCCCAGGAGATGGGGGCAGCTTGCATTTAGCTCCTTTGAGGACTGTGGAGATGCTGCCCGCTGAGGGGACCTGGCTTCCTCGCAGGTGACCTCCTCAGAAGGCCGGTCTCTTGTGAAGAAACTGAGGCAGCCAGATCAGGTCAGACCCTTCTGGGCTCCTGCTCCCGCCGACTTGGCTCTTCTGACCTAGGGACCAGCTCCCCCAGTCCATCCTGCTCGGAGTCCACTGTGTCCCCGAGAGACTATCAGCCCCACTGGCCCTGCATCCTGCCGTGGGACGCTGAGGTCCCTTTAAGAGCAGGCTCTGTCCCTGCGCCTGCTGTGGAATGCCAGGCCTGCCTCCCGCAGACAGACATCCCTGCTGTCCCTTCTGTCTCTGTGAGGGTTAACAACACTTCAGCTTGTTGTCTGGAACCGGTTCAGACTGGTTTTCTGGAAAGTGCTTTGTCTCTGCGACTGCATCCTGGGAAGGGTCATGTGGAGCCCAGTGATGTCATGGGATCAAAAACTGACTCAGCTGTTTTTTTTTCCTTCTTTCCTTTCTTCTTTAAATCGAGATATGTGTGTGCTGCAGGTAGAGGGTGTGGGCGCCTCAGCCCCCTACTCACCTGGCTGCTGCCCGAGGGCTCCATGGCACCTCACACCCCACGCCCCTGAGGTGAGGTGGCCCCTCACTTGGGGCATTGCGAGGGGCTCAGCCCTGGGCAGGTCTGGGCCCACCCAACTATGCTCCTAGACCCAGGGTGTCCGAGGTAGGGCTTCAGCTCCAGGCATACCTATTTGCCTTGGGGTCTGCAGCTTGGAGCCCCCAGCCCAAGTCCCATGGGTTCCCCATGAGGTCTCCCAAAGGCTTTGCTCCTGCCCATCCTCCCAGGGCAGAAAGAAAATGCCCTAGGACATGGCACCCTCCGCCAGTCACTACCACATGGCCAGGGGACAGGGCACTGGTGGCCGAGGACCTAAACGTGACAGCTACATTTTGTCCCCCAAGTTCAGAATGACCGAAGAGGTATGCCGCACCCGGAGTCAGAAGCGCCCGATGGATTGGGGCCCAGCCGACAGCGAGGTGGACAGCAAGAGGGCGAGGATGGAGCGAGGCCCACCAGCTGCTGACGGGAGCACTGAGGGTGACACGCGACCAACGCCTGAGCCAGGAGCAGGCCCCGCAGCCGGCATGGCCGAGGGTCGAGGCGAAGGGCAGGTGGACGAGGAGCCCGTGGACATGCGCACCTCCAGTGGGTGAGTGGGGTGCGGGTGTGAGGGGATTGGGCTGTGTTGTCGTGGGCACTGGAGGTGCGCTGGGTCTGCAGAAGGGCCTGGGCGACCAGGCCCAGCCCAGCACCCTTGGCTGCCCTATCCCTCTGCCTCCCTGGAGAAGGAGTCTCGATGGCCCCCAGAGCTCTGGCGTGTCGAGGCTGCAAATCCCTAGTCTGATGAGGCTGAAGGGACAGCATGCAAGAATCTCTGTCCCTAGGTGGGGGAAGCACTCCTGGGTTCTGAGCCCCGCAGAAGTAATGCCATCACGATGCCTGCTGGGTTGGACGCTGCCATGTGGGGTGCTGCTGCTGGGGTTGTTGGGGCTCCTTCTCTTGTCAGCTCTTGGGCCCAGCTGGGGTGTTGGAGACAGCGGCGTTGCTGGTGTTTCTAGGAGACGGCCGCCCTGCCCTGCTCCTGCCTCCATCTCAGGGGACATGGGTGCAGGGACATGCAGCCCAGGCCTCTTGCTTATTAGGAACCTGAGCTTAGCTTGTCTCACTCCCTCTCCCCTCCTCTCTCCCTCCCTTCCTCCCTATCTCTCCACTCTTCTCCCTCCTCTCGCCTTTGGACCCAGTATGCTTTTTCCTGGAGTGTCTGCCGGCCTGAGACTGCCGGGCTATCATGCAGGTGAGCTGGAACCCTCACTGGTTTCCTCGGCTACTAGGTTGGCATCTCCTGACTCAGTCTTCCACAATGTCTGCTTTATTTGCAAAAGAAACACTCTGGCGGGCAGCTTCACGTTGAGCCCAAAGAGGAGGTGCTGTCGTGACTGCCACCCAGTACCGTACTAATGCAAGACAAAATCAATTCCCGGTCCCCGTTTTGGCATAGAGACGTGAAATTCGGAGCTTGTGCCCAGGGATGGGAATAGCGAAAGTGGCTGTGGTTTGGTCTCCCACGCCCACCTGCCTGCTTGGGGTGATGTCTGGCTCAGTCCCGTGGCTCTCAAGCCCAGCAGCTGCTCTGCAGGGTTACCAGAGGCACTCTGCAGCACACCCAGGATACCAGGGACACCATGAGGCCTATTGGAGACACGCACAGGAGAAACCACCCCAGCAGCAGCGTTAGGTTCCTGTATGGGGTCGGGAGACAGGCCTGTGGCCACTGACCTCCCAGCACCGGAACCTTGGCAGATGCACAAGGCCCATCAGGCCCTGAACAGTCGCTTCCCTGACCCGCCACGGGAAACTAGGAGTAGAAACAGCCCAGCCCAGTCTTCTCAGTACTACCAGCGACTTGAGGAAGGTGGTTCCTGCAGGAAGACGGGAGGAGAAGGAAGAGGGAGAGGGAGCGTGTGTGGCTCGTCCTAAAGGTGCCTCTCGTGGGGTTGGTGAGGTGGCGCTAGCAGGGGTCTCAAACTCAATTTACCTGGGACCGCAGGAGGCAAAGTTGGGGTGATCCTTGAGTGCAAAGTCATTAGTAAGCCTTGAACATTGGGGGGTGTGACCCAAACAACTAAAACAAAACAAAAAAAGATTTCTTTAGGACAGGGCCACAAAATGTTGTACGGAGGGCCATTTGCGGCCCACGGGCCGTGAGTTTGAGATCCCTGCTAGAGGTAAGGTATCTCTCTGCCTTGCAAGCACTAGCCAAGGAAGGACCACGGTTCGATTCCCCGGCTCCCATATGGTCCCCCCAAGCCAGGTGCGATTTCTGAGCACTTAGCCAGAGTAACCCCTGAGCATCAAACAGGTGTGACCCCAAAAACCAAAAAAAAGGTGCCTCTTCCTTACTAACATGCCCACGGGCTCACACTTGAGCTGGGTCTGACTGACCCACATCGTAGCTCCAGCTTCACCATCTCAAAGATGTTTCTCACTGTGGAGGCAGAACGTGACACCTGGGCAGAGGCGACAAGCTGCGCTTCAGTGCTCAGAGCCTGACCGTGTGAAGAGGAGGAAGGGGGGAGGGTTTCTAGTCAGTGTTCCCCTCCAGCAGGCTGTGAGAAGTTAAGGTGCTTATTGTAATCGCCAGAGCCACTGTTAAGGAGTTAGCTTTAAAGTGACGTCAGCACTGCCCTGCAGGTATGAGTCCCCCTGCCCCCCCCCCCCCCATTCCTGGCACCAGAATGTCCACTGGAATCACTTGATCTCAGGATAGGAAGGAGAGGGAGGGAGGCCAGGCACATAATGGCTGGTGACAGATGTAGACCCATCCTTCAGTCCTTCCTTGGCATGTGGGGAGGAGCAGGTGGGTCGCCCATGGTGACAGGAAGGGAAAAGGCCAAGAGCACTGGGGAACTGAGCCCCACTGACCCTGTCCTCCCCTAAGGGACAGGTTTAAATCTCTCCCCACTACATATGTCCACTATAAGTCCCGACTTAAGCCCCTGCGGTACCAAAAGCATAGTGGATGGTCTGGGTGGGGCTGCCATCCTACTCTGGGTCCCACAGCTGCCTCCCAGGGGCCAAGGTGCAGGGTTGTTGGTCCACAGTGAAGGGGGTCCAGGGCAGTCAGGCCACCTGTTTTCTCTTCTTCGTTTCCTGGCCTTTGCTTCAGAGAGCAGCCTACTGGCCTGCCTGTCCCTGCTGGCCTGGGCATCTGCCTCGCCTCCCCGGATTGCATTTGGGAGCATAAAACAGCACGAGTGCACTTGAATTGCCCGAGTGTGGGGGTAGCTAGACTCCCTGAGATGTGGCAGGTGGCAAAGTGCCCAGCTTCCCACTGGCGCTGACTACCATCCTCGGGGCTAGTTGCTGGGCTTTGGCCCCATCCCTCCCTCTGCCCAGTCCTGAGGGGCTGCAGGCCCGTTCTCTGCTCCCTCAGTTGTTTGAAGAGTCTTTAGCTGACACATCTCCAGAGAGGTCAGTAGGACTGGCCTGCTGTGACTGTCGCCTGGGGATATCCTGTCCAGGCTGGGCCCCCAACCCCTTCCCAGGGCCCCCCACGCAGCTGCTCTCCAGCCCACCAGCTGTCTGCTGGAATGTTGTCCTGGAGCGAGTTGGGGCACGAGGGCTGCAGCAGGGTGACAGGGCCCCCTCCCCTCCAGCCTTTGGGGTGGGTGGCGGTAGATTATGGGGTTCTTTCTTCCCCAAGAAAGGGGCTGCCAGGGCCCGGAGAGATAACACAGCGGCGTTTGCCTTGCAAGCAGCTGATCCAGGACCTAAGGTGGTTGATTCGAATCCCGGTGTCCCATATGGTCCCCCATGCCTGCCAGGAGCTATTTCTTTTTTTTTTTTTTTTTTTTGGTTTTTGGTTTTTTTGGGCCACACCCGTTTGACGCTCAGGGGTTACTCCTGGCTATGTGCTCAGAAATCGCCCCTGGCTTGGGGGGACCATATGGGACGCCGGGGGATCGAACCGCGGTTCTTCCTTGGCTAGCGCTTGCAAGGCAGACACCTTACCTCCAGCGCCACCTACCCGGCCCCGCCAGGAGCTATTTCTGAGCAGACAGCCAGGAGTAACCCCTGAGCATTGCTGGGTGTGGCCCAAAAACCAAAAAAAAAAAAAGAAGAAAGAAAGGGGCTGCCAGGCTGGTGCCCCAAGCGCCTGTTCCAAAGACACTACTATGTGTCTGCTCCATAGCTCTGGGTCTGGCTTTTCAGAAGGACATTGTTGTCTCCAAAACTAGTGACTCTGCTGGGACGCCCTGTGTGGTGCCAGGGGTCAAACCTGGGTCTGTCTCTTGTCAGACCAGTGTTCTTTCCCCTGTGCCCTCTCCACCCCTTAAAACCTGGTGAGTTGGGGCCAGTGAGATAGCATGGAGGTAAGGTGTTTGCCTTCCATGCAGAAGGACGGTGGTTCGATTCCCGGCATTCCACATGGGCCCCTGTGCCCAAGATTTCTGAGCGTAGAGCCAGGAGCAATCCCTGAGTGCTGCCGGGTGTGACCCAAAACCAAAACAACAACAACAACAACAACAAAAAACCTAGTGAGTTGGCTGGTTAGGTGGAGTTCTGTGATTTGATGCTGGGGCCCAGCACGTGAATGAGTGAGTGAGTGTCCAGCTCCTGAGGGCAGGCATATGTTAGTTTTAGCCTCGGGAATAGTTTTTCCTCTCATGTGTCCTGGTTACTGTTCTGTGCCCTGCCAGCCTCCTCTGGGAAGAGGCGCAGTGAAATCCCTCACTTTGGTGGTGCCTTTCCATTAGAAATTGGAGGTTGGGGCCGGCGAGGTGGTGCTAGAGGTAAAGTGTCTGCCTTGCAAGCGCTAGCCAAGGATCAGGACTGCGGTTTTCCCCCGGTGCCCCATATGGTCCCCTCAAGCCAGGGGCAATTTCTGAGCGCTTAGCCAGTAGTAACCCCTGAGTTTCAAACGGGTGTGGTCGAAAAACCAAAAAAAAAAGGAGGTTGGGTGTGTTTTGCACAAGAGTTGCAAAGGTTGCTCTGCTCCCCTGTACTGCCTTTCCATGGTGGGTCATGGGGGCCCTAAGGCTGTGACGTGGTCGCTGCTCTTCCCAGCCCAGCCCATCAGGACCATTGGGACCCCAGTTGGGGGCTGTGGGTACGAACTGGGGTGGGTTGCCTGGTGTTTTGTGGCCAGACTCCTTGGCACTTATGGGGGACCTAGAGCTGTATCCAGGTCCACAGCCATGCTGGTTCCTGCAAGTCGTGTGCCTGTTGTAGGCCCTACTGCATGGTCCAGTGCGTATCCGGTGCCCTTTGACCCACTGCAGGGGTTTTAGAAGCAGCCGCTGGGCCCGTGTGTTCTGGCATGTACCCCCCCACCCCCATGGGTCCGGTACTCCAATCATAGTCACAGTAGGGCCAAGACCTCCTGGCCAGGTGGCCGCTGCTCCCTGTCGCAGGTCACCTCGTTCCTTTGGGGGTAGTTGTCCTGGACCCTGTGGCCAAGAGCAGGAACCTATGCCACTTGCCCAGCAGTGCTGCTTGGTGGCAAATGAGACTGCATGGACAGACGCTGGTCTCTGTTCACCTCCCACATCTGCCGCTCCTCCCGGGAATCCCCTGTGGCAGCCCTTTTTTGAAGGGTCCCTGGAAGAATTCCGTCCCTCAGCTGCTGATCCTGACCCGCCCTGCTCCCTGGCATCGCCGGGGCCAAGCTGACTGGCGACAGGCCAGCAGCTCCCGTGTCCAGCTGTGGCAGAGGGCACCCACTCGGTCAGAGAGTGGCCCCCGAGAGAGCCTGAGGGCATGGGCACTATGGCTTCTGGGTCAGTTCCAGGCTGGTTGGTGGGAACCCCTGGCAGGTGGGGTTGGTCTTTGATGTCCACAGGTAGTTCGTTCACCTCTCTGGGTATGGGGTGCCTCCAATCGGAACTTGCCCGTCTGTGGAGACCCCACCTTGTGCCCCCTCTGTGTGGCCTATGAGGAGGTACAAGTTCAATGAGAATGGAGGGTGTCTGCTTTGCTCCTTTCATTCTAAGAAATAAATGAATGAATGGTTTCATGAATGAATGAATGGTTTCCTAGGGTGGTGACGGCACAGGGTCTTGTTTTTGTTTTTGTTTTGTTTTTGGGCCACACCCGGTAACGCTCAGGGGTTACTCCTGGCTATGCGCTCAGAAGTTGCTCCTGGCTTGGGGGACCATATGGGACACCGGGGGATCGAACTGCAGTCCGTCCAAGGCTAGCGCAGGAAAGGCAGGCACCTTACATCTAGCGCCACCGCCTGGCCCCTCGGCACAGGGTCTTGCTCACCTTCCGCACTTTTGGAGGAGGAAGGTGTTGGCATGTTGGCCAGTGACCATTGACTTCTAAGGACCCGGTGCAGGAATAGCGGCATCTGCCAGCCTGCAGATGGCCTGGGGGGGGCACCATTAGCGCCCCCTTGGGTGGTCTCACTGCAGATCTATCCCCCTGGACTGGTCTTGGCATGTGCGGCCTGAAATGCTCAAGTGCTCTGCTCCCCAGGGCTGCTCTGTCTACCCTGCCCTGTGGGCCGTGCGGGCGGGAGGGCAGGAACGAGGTGCATGTGACCCTCCTGGCAGGCCAAAGGTCAGGGCTCTGCGTCCCCTTAATGTGCTGCTGGGCCCAGCCGCTCAATACTGACCTTGCTCCGGCTGCTGGTGGCAACCTGACCTGCCCGGGGCTTGGGGCCCAGCCGCCCACACTTCCCACCTTGGTGGGACTTGTCCAGTCCACGGACACCCTGCCTGCACCCCAACTCTGTTGGCGAGTCTCTCGGATAGTCAGGGCCCTTGGATGAGCAGAGCGGGCTCCTTGAACACCCAGACTTGCAGAAACACATGTGGGTGTGGCCTGTAGCGCAGTCCCCTCGCCTGACACAACCTGTCCCTGGGGCCGCCGCACAGGAAGTGCCTGGCACGGGCGCCTCCATTTCCTGACTGCACCTGAGCACCTCACTCACTCCTCAAAATGAAGGCTGTGTGTCACAGGCCGGTCAGAACCGGCTGTTGCCATGGTTTTCGCTGTGGAAGGCACAGGAAGGGTCACGTGACTGGGGAGGGAAATGCCTTTGTCACGTGACTTTTGGTGGCCTCATTAGCATACAGGAAGTTCACTCTGCTGGCTGCTGAGTGATCCTTGATGGGAGGTGATGTCACTTCTTGGATGGCTGTCATCCCTGCCGGGAGCAGATGGGGCCTGGTGTGCTGGGGTCAGCAGCCCCCTGAGCCCCAGACCCCACCCCACTCAGGCTGCTTGAGGTATCCCTTGACCGAGCAGCTCTGGTCCTGGCTGAGAAAGGATGAATCCCCGAGACGGGGTGCCTCGCTGCAGTCACTAGACCCATTTCCCAAAGTTGGTGCTGTCTGTCCCTCTCCCCCCTTCCCCACTTAATGGGGCCAGAAGGGTCTAGTAGTTTGGGCTATGTGACTATTCTCTGCTTAAAGGTACCTGATTTCCCAGGGGGATACCAGAAAACTTCTTTTTCCTTTCCTAAAAGTGGGGTATGGAGCAACAGGCCAGAGAAATCAGGAACTTTGCCGATACCATAGGCCACCGTCCAGCAGCCGCCTGAGCAGGGCCTGGGGCCTGGCGAAGTTCGACCCTGCTCCTTGGGTTGGTGTGACCCCACAGCCAGCCCAGATTGGGGCTCAAAGGAGGGCATCTGCTCAGCATGGCCTGGGCGCAGCCTGAGCCCAGCACCTTCCTGTGTCCTACTCTGCACGGACCACACAGGTCATCTCGGGTCACTGCGGACATTGGGCAGCGAGCAGGGACCATTGGCCAGCCCTGGGCACCTGCGTCACTGCAGAGGAAGGCAGTTCCAGGATCCTGTGGGGGTTGCCACCCCCACCCCACTGCCCTGGTCCTGCTGTTCCCTCAGCTTCGAGCTGTTTGCTGGGCCATAGCGCCACCTAGTTGGCACTGTGTCCGGTCGCTCAGTGCGGTGCTGAAAGCAGCTCTCTGGGATCCTTGGGGAGACACCTTGGCTTGTGTGCGGTCCTGGGGTACCTCTGAGCATGCAAACTCGTATAGGTGTGTCCTGGCAGGTGGGTAGTTGGGGGTGTCTCCGTGGTCCCATGTCCATGCAGAAGACCAGGCCAGGCCAAGCTCCCCGCAGTCTGAACCTCCAGCAGTTGAGGTGCGGTGGGTGTGAGCATGTTGGAGAAGTGTTGGTGGGTAGAGCATGCGGGAATTGGGGAGGGTGTTGAGCAGTGTGGGGGCCACCCAGCTGGTCCCTTATTCAGACTGTCTGGGGCTTGAAATATGAGTAAATAGGGAAGGCACTGGCCTTGATACAGCCAATCCAGGTTCAATTCCTGGAATTCCAGGGGTTCCCCAAGCATCACAAGAGTGATTCCTTAATGCAGAACCAGGAACAACCCTGAGCACTGCCTGGTGTGCCCTTCCCTCCCCCCCCAAGACACTTGGGGTCAGAGCGGTGGCAGTGACGCAAGCGGTGAGACGTCTGCCTTGCCTGCCCTAAGCCTAGGACGGGACATCGGTTCGATCCCCCAGCGTCCTATATAGTTCCCCCAAGCCTGGAGTGATTTCTGAGCTTTACTGGTTGTGACCCCCTCCAAAAAAAGACTCCCCTACTGCTGCCGCTCTGCAGTGTTGGGGCGGCAGCTGGTCCCCCTAGTCTCAAAGGGTGTGTGTCTGGCTGGTGGGGTGGAACCTTAAGACTCCATCCTCTGTCCCAGCCTTGGCCCTGCTGCTGGAGGCCTAGAACTAGGCCCCACTGACAGGGCCTGCTGTGTCAGTCATTGCTGGAACCCACGTCCTTCCATGTGGCTGATGGCCATGCCTGTCCATGCTCCACAGTGATGCGAGGCCTGAAAGGAGGTCGCCCTCACCTGATGTGATCGTGCTCTCAGACAACGAGCAGCCAGTCAGCCCGCGGGTCAATGGGCTGCCTAAGGAGGTCATGGACACCAGCACTGAGGCACTTCTGGTGAGTGGGTGGCCTGCAGGGTGGGGGGTTGTCCCTAGCTTCCCTCACCCCCTCACCCTTGCCCCTGCCCCCACAGAAGAGCAGCCCCGAGGAGCGAGAGAGAATGATCAAGCAGCTGAAGGAGGAGCTACGGCTCGAAGAGGCCAAACTTGTCCTGCTAAAGAAGCTGCGGCAGAGCCAGATCCAGAAAGAGACCCCCACACAGAAGGTGTGTGATGTTGGGGCTAGGCAGGGCAGGGCAGTGGGCAGCAGAAGCCTGAGGTTCCAGTCCTGATGATGGGTTTTCCTCCAAACCTAAGCACGTGCAACTTAAAAAGTGTCCAAGTGAGGGGCGACTGTCTTTGGGGTGCGCTTTGCATTGAGAATCTTGGTCTGCACGTGGATCCTGGGGTCCTGCTCCTGCCCCCTTGGCCGCAGGGGTGGGGTACCTCCACTTGTAGGCTCCCTCCCTGGACCCGGACCCACGTCCCGGCGGGTAGCAGGTCCACAGAGTCCCCACAGCCAGCAAGTGGACACCATGGGTCTGGCTCCCTCATGCCTGTCTTTTCTCTTAGCCCTCAGGCTCCTCGGGGGGCACCGCGACCACCCCTCCCCCTCTCGTACGGGGCGCCCAGAACATTCCTGCCAGCAAGCCCTCGCTCCAGGTCAGTGTCCTTGTGTCGGGCCTGTCCTTGTGAGGCTGACACTCTGTGAGCACCTTTGGGACAATGGAGAAAGCTCAGGGTCTCGAGCCCAGCAATTTGAGTTGACAGTTCCCCCAGCAGTACTCAGCCCATATGTGAGCAAGGTAGCACCCTCACGGCTGCCCACCTACAGGTATAGTGCTCCAGTAGGGGAGCACTCCAAGGCACTCCAAGGACTGGGGTATTTGATGAGCACATCCCTGGTCCAGGTGTGCCCTTTTATCACATGGTCCTCAGAGCACTCGGGCCAGAGCCCAGAACAGGAACAGTCTGAGGGAGGTGTGTCTGGACCCTTGAGAAGGGAGCCCAGGGCAGGGTGGGGAAGCTCATATGCAGTGCTCTGAGCCACCTCCTGCAGCTCCTTCTCTGTACTTGTTAACCACCACTGTCGCCCACAGACGACTTCCGCCCGTGTGCCAGGCAGTGTCATCCCGCCGCCCCTGGTCCGTGGTGGGCAGCAAGTGGCCTCGAAGCTTGGCGTGCAGGCGAGCTCCCAGGTGGTCATGCCGCCGCTCGTAAGGGGGGCCCAGGTGAGAAGGGTGGAGTGCCTGTGGTCAGCTGGAGCCTCTGTTCCCCGAGCCCCCTCACTGACTCATCTCCCCCACCCTCAGCAGATCCACAGCATCCGGCAACACTCAGGCTCAGGGCCGCCTCCGCTGCTCTTGGCGCCTCGAGCAGCTGTGCCCAGCGTGCAGATTCAGGGACAGAGGATCATCCAGCAGGGCCTCATCCGGGTCGCCAGTGTCCCCAGCACCAGCCTGCTGGTTAACATCCCTCAGGTGAGGCCTTCCCACGCCCCACTGGCCTGTCAGCCCAGACAGATGAAGTAGATGGCTGTGGCAGAGACCTGCGTGGGGGCATCAGGGCTCTGCAGTCAGCAGGGTGGGTACGTGACTGGGACCGGGGCCTCTGGGAGAGAGGAAGCCCAGATCAGGGCACGGCACCTGAATGTCACCTGGGGGGGGCATCGCTGTCCTGATGGGGCATCTCCCTCCTGAAAGGCCTCCCCAGCGTCGCTCAAGGGGACGCCATCTTCTGCCCAGGCCAACTCCACATCCAGCAGCGGGGCCTCGTCTGCGGAGTCTCCTGCCAGTCGCCAGGCAGCCGCCAAGCTAGCCCTGCGGAAGCAGCTGGAGAAGACACTGCTGGAGATACCCCCGCCCAAGCCGCCTGCCCCTGAGATGAGCTTCCTGCCCAGTGCTGCCAACAACGAGTTCATCTACCTGGTGGGGCTGGAGGAGGTGGTACAGAACCTGCTCGAAGCACAAGGTAAGGGTCACTCGGGCCCCTCGACCAGCAGGGAAGGGGAAGGCACTTATTTGGTGCTTGGCCGACGTGGGTTTGATCCTCAGCATCCCGTAGAGTTCCCCAAGCACCGCCTGGAGTAACCCCTGAGTACTACCAGGGTGTGACCCAGAACCAAACAAGATTTGGCATCCGTCCTGGGCTCTGCTAGTCTCGGGGGGACTGGGGTGGCCATGGGCTGGTTCTGACCAGCTCCCACGCACCCCACAGCGGGCAGGGTGCCGGCCCCAGCGGTGCTGGCCCGGGACCCCTACATGTGCGCCCAGTGCAAGACCGACTTCACCTGCCGCTGGCGGGAGGAAAAGAGCGGCGCTATCATGTGCGAGAGCTGCATGGCCTCCAGCCAGAAGAGGGCGCTCAAAGTGGAGCACACCAGCCGCCTCAAGGCTGCCTTCGTGAAGGCGCTGCAGCAGGAGCAGGAGATTGAGCAGCGCCTTCTGCAGCAGGGCGCCCCCGTGCAGCCCAAGGCCGAGCCCACCGCCCCGCACCCCGCGCTGAAGCAGGTGAGTTGCGCGGGGCCCCGGGGCCAGCCCCAGCTTTGGCTAGGAGCCCGGATAGGCGGGCCGACCCCCTGTCCACGCTTGGCCGGCGCCCGCCTGCTCATTACCAGCATGTCCAAATTGCACCTAATGGCAGCCTTAGGCGAGGAAAACATTAATTTGCAGTTTCTTTAGCTCTCACAACTCATCCCACAGTGCAGGGCTGGCAAGGACGGCCTGTCTCAGCGACACTTCCCAAAGGCACAATGAGACGCGAGGGGTGTGTTTGGAAGGAATGTTCTAGTTACGTTCCAGACTCGAGCCAGCTGTACATCATGTTGTGGGTTTTGGAGGGTTTTTTTGGGATGTTTTTCTAATGCTTTATTCTTGGCACTTATTGGGTGTCCTCAGATGATGTTGGGGATTAGTTGGAAATGCCTGAGTCGCACCCGGTCCCCTGCTGCTGGCCTCCCCCCACCCACCCGCTCTCCCTGGGTCACCTAAGTCGGTCCAAGTCTGGTGCTGATCCCCCTTTCCACCCTACCCCTCGTCTGTGTAGGTCATAAAACCCCGGCGGAAGTTGGCGTTCCGCTCAGGAGAGGCCCGCGACTGGAGTAACGGGGCCGTGCTACAGGTCAGAACCGCAGGTGGCCACCTTGGCCGGCCCTGGTGCTCCTTGCGCTGTCTGTCTGCTCCTCTTCACTCCTGCCCTGCTTGGGTCACTTGCTGCTCTTCTGATTTTGGACTCTAGGGACCCGTGCGGGTGGGGAGAGGAGAGGAAAGGAGAGGAGAGGTGGGCCAGAGCCATCAGCCCATCTCACCTACCCTCCCTGCTCCTGAGCTGTAACCTGGTCTTGCTTCAGGCCTCCAGCCAGCTGTCCCGGGGCTCAGCTGCGAACCCCCGAGCTGTCCTGCACACCTTCAGCCAGTCCCCGAAACTGCAGAGTGCCGCCTCGGCCACCACTCTGGTTAGCAGGACCGGCAGACATTCCGAGAGAACCGTGGGCACAGCCAAGGGCAGTGGCGGTGCCACCTGGAAGAAGGCACCCCTAAGCACAGGTGGGCCCCCCACTAGTTTCAGCCAGCGCAGCTTCTAGCCCCCGAGCTGCCTGTGATGCCCACTGGCCTCTCTGCTTGTGTTGCAGGTGGGGCGCTGGCCTTCGTGAGCCCCAGCCTGACGGTGCACAAGAGTGCCTCGGCCGTGGACCGCCAGCGGGAGTACCTCCTGGACATGATCCCGCCTCGCTCCATCCCCCAGTCGGCCACGTGGAAGTAGTACGGGCTGGTGCCACCTCGCGGGGCTCCCACCTGCACCTGGAAAACCCCGCTCCCTGCGCTCTGGGACAGGCTTCCGGCTGGGCCACATCCCGGGGCCACGAGGACTGACCCTGGGGGCTCCCCAGGGCTTTCTTCCTGTCTTTGCCTTTAGTTAGCCCAACACCAGCAGAAACGCGGACCTCGGGGGCTGCTTCTGCTCCGGCTTCCCCCCAGCCCACCCCACCCCTGGACACTGTGACCCGCTCAGGCGAGGCTGGCGCCCTGGGCCCCACCCCCACCCCCACCCCCGTCGAGCAGTTTTCTGTTTGCTTTTCTGTCTCGGCCCCGGCCTGGACTGTCCGTGGCCTTCCTGGAGGTCTTTGGGGGCAAGACTTTGGTTTTTGTTTTTTTGTTTTGTTTTGTTTTGTTTTGTTTAAAATCACCTCATGATGATGGAATTGAAAGTAAATCTTGCAGAACCGGGGGTCCCTGCCGTGCCCTGCCCCCCTTCTTCCTCGCAGAAGATGCAGCAGAAATGCGGGATGCTGGAAGCCACAAGGAACCGAGAGGAGGCAACAGCCATCGGGTGTGTCCTGGGTCTAGGCAGGAGGTGGCGTGGAGCGGGTTGGGCTGTCGCTTCGCTTCTCGTTGTTGTGATCTCTCGTTAAAGTTCCCTTTTCTTTCCCTCCTGGGATGGACAAGCCTCCATAGCTACCCTGGCCTTGTGGTCTGTGGAGGCATCCAGATTGGGCAGCAGCTGAACTTCAGGGGTTCAGGATTGGGATCTAGTTTAGAACCTTCCCTATGAGCTGAGCAGGCCTTCGCCTTCAGCCTCTTTCCTTGTTTTTGTTTTTGCTTTTGTTTTTGTTTTTCTTTTTTCAAAACCCTCTTAGATTCTCCAGAACCGTTTTACCAAGGATCAGGTCTCCGAGTTGTTTTTGCTTTCTCCCACTCCTTAGATCGCCTCCGTGAGGAAAGGCAGCAGCTGCGCACACAAGGGTGTGCGTGGGGTCGCCGTGTGTGGGTGGGGGGCCGGCCACATGCCCGTGAGAGGGGCCCTGCCCCTTGCACCCTGGCCCCAGTTTTCCTGCTCGTGCAGTTAGGGGCTAATTAAAAATCCTCCTGCGGCAGGGCAGCCGCCCCCCACCACAGCTTCCACATTCTAATAAAGGCTCATTGAACCCTCACGGTGTGCGCGTATCGCTGTGTAGACGACCTTTTTGACACGCTAGATCTAGTTTTGCAGGATGTTCTCATTTTTGTTATTGCTGTGTTGAATATGAGTTTCTCATCGATCTTTGTTTCAAGCCCGAACCTGAAAGGGCTGGAGTGGGTCTGGGCAGGGAAGGGGAATGGGCAGTGCTTTCATTCCAGCATCCAGGGACTGTAATCAGTGGTGCAAAGAAGGGAACTGGACCTTCGGGGGGTGGGGGGTGGGAAGGATGTGTTTTTACACCAAAAAGAATCAAGAATATGCAAACGTTTCTATTCTTCACAATTTTTCTGTGTGCCTGGCGACAAAACACCCGTCTTGTACTACCCTGAGCTGTTCACTCTGTTCCCTGCTCGGACCTGGGTGCCACTGCCTGTGCCGCGGCTGGGCTGGACGGACAGCAGGGCCCGGAGCCTGCTCACCTGCTCAGGAACCACCTCTCGCCTCTGCCCCATTGCCCTGGCACTGCTGCCAGCCCGCGGACCTCGCCACTGGACCAGCCGGAGCGTGAGATGCCTTAATCTTCGGGTCCTTGCTTGAAACTCGCCCTTTGTGACTGGTGAAGGGACTCGGCGCCAGGAAGAAGCAGTGGGCGGCAGGAGTGGAGGCGAAGGTGGGACCTCCCCACCTCACCCCAAGTGGCAGCTGTCACCTGGCTGTTTCTGATACAACTCATGGCAACCAGTAACCAAAATGCCAGCTGCTGGGGTAGGGGTGGAGGAGCACCTCCTTTTTTCTGCAGACGAGTCTGCAGCAGCTGTTGTGAATAGGTGGACAGACTCCATGGGGTACTGTGTCTCCTGCGACAAGTTAATGTGGTCTGAAGCCTGTCATCACAGGAAGACAAGCTGAAGCCGACAGCTGACCCAGTGGCCTGGGAGCAGCAGGGTTGTAAGTGAAAGGACCTGAGTTCCTGGGGCCCACAGACTTTCCCTGGACACCGACTTCTGCACGCTTCTCTCCGGGACCTGGACTCGGCTCACTTTTTTTTAAGGACAGAAGTTTTATAACGCTTAACAAAAGTGTAATGGACATTTACACTAGTGCAGGGTATCTGGGAGGGTTTTTTTTTGGTTTTTTTTTTTTTGTTTTGTTTTTGCGGGGGGTTCGGGGGGAGGGTTGTCACTTGTATTTATTGTGACTCTAAATCTTTGATAATAAATGTAAACAAATGTTTGCCACCAAACGAGAATAGAAGTTCAATAAACAGGCTGGACGCTGGCTTGCCACTGTCCTGAGGGAGCTGTAGTGCCAGGGTGGGCGCAGAGGGCCCAAGAGGAGTGAGGCCTGCTTCCTAGACTGCTACAGGGTTCAGGACATGCCGCTAGATGTGCCCCAGGCTTCTCTGTGACCTGTGGGATCAGTGAGAACCTACTTAGCCTTTGCTTACAGCCTGGTTCAGCATCTGTGCACCTGCCTGAATGGCAGATTCGTTACGGGTTGGTTCCTTGTGAGCCTGTGGCAAAAGACGGTGCTTGGAGTTTAAGGCACGTTATGGTTTGGAGCAAAGTGTGCTGTGTACTTTTTTGTTTCTTGTTTATAGCCTAGAGCAGTGATGGCTGACCATTTTGAGCCCGAGTGCCCAAACTGCCGCACAATTCCTGGTCCTCCCAATGGCCAGTCCAGCCCTGTTGCCAGGTGCAAAGCAGACAGCGGCACACTCGCCTCCCTCTTCACTACATATCTTAATTACCGACCCCTTCACGTGCCACCACTGGCACGAGTGCCATAGGTTTGCCATCGAGGGCCTAGGAAATAAAAAAGATGGGTGGCCACATTGTTCTGTGCCAGGGGACCATATAGTGTGCAGGCTGGGTTCCCACAAACAAAAAAAGTGCTCTGGGCCCGGAGAGAGAGCACAGCGGTGTTTGCCTTGCAAACAGCCGATCCAGGATCTAAGGTGGTTGGTTCGAATCCCGGTGTCCCATATGGTCCCCTGTGCCTGCCAGGAGCTATTTCTGAGCAGATAGCCAGGAGTAACCCCTGAGCGCCGCCGGGTGTGGCCCCAAAACCAAAACCAAAAAAGTGCTCTGATGGGCTGGAGGAAAGAATGGGTAAGGTGCCCGTCCTGCACGCTGCAGATACAGGCCCAGGTTCAAGCCCCAGCACCCCATCAGGAGTGATTTGTTTATAAGGACTACTGCTGGGTGTGACCAGAAAATTTTCTAGCCCTTTGAGCAACCTCTACAGTTGTTTCTCAGTACTGTTTGGGTCTCAGCTGCAGCCTGGTGGGGTTCTTAGACATGACAGCGTTGTAGTGTCATATGTATTGCTAACTTCCTTCTACACTGCCTGGTGCTATGTCTCCAAAGTGGCTTGTCCCCTCTGAACTGAGTCGTACCCAGGTACGTGGGCACTAGTTGCTTCCAGGTTCTTCTGGACAGGAGATACGTCCCCGCCAGCAGAGGGAAAGATTAGGGATGGGGGCAGGGAGTACCCGAGGGGCCTGTGGGTGTCCACAAGAGGCTCAGGTTGGGGTTCTGAACACAGCTGGGAGGGAGCCTTGAAGTGTAGGGTGTGTTTCCCAGTGACTTCCTTGCCTTTTTACCAGCTTCTGTCCCCATTTTTTCATGTGGGGAGCCAGCAACATTACAAGGCTGGGAGCAGTGTCTTTTTGGTGTTAACTCCGGGGCGGGGAGGGTTGTCTCTTTCTACAGACTAGAGTAAGATGCTTCCCCTCCTGGCTTGTTTCCTTGGAGAATGAGGGTGCAGAGGGAGAGCTGACATTTAACCCCCAAGACCGCTTGGGGCCAGAAAGGGCAGTGTACCTAGGGTAGGGCATGCCCAGGCTTCATTTGGAGCTGCTTCCTGAGGTGGACATCCCCTGCACCTCATAGGACCCATTAACCGCTCCACAGGCAGAATTATCCCGAAGTTCCCTACTGGGGCCTCCTTTGCAAACTCCACATGTCGCTCCCTCCCTCTCTGTCCCTGCCTTGCAGTGACCCTCAGCCTCTCTGCTATTCCTGGGGTTCATCTTCCCCCCTGAGTCTGGCACCACTGACCAATGCTATGGCGCTGGGCCATTCCCACTCGCCAACTTGCGGAGCGACCTGGCCTCTGCGAGGTCCTGAGCCATAGGGCCCCTTTGTCTTCCAGGAGCTCTTCACAGCGCCAACGGGATTCCTGCACCGTGTACCCGCATTGGGCACCCTGTTCCACTCTACCTGCAAAAGCACGGTTCATGCAGCCCACACACACACTGCCACTACCCTCTATTCTGAGGTTGTGCCCCACGCAGCAGCAGCCTCCATGACCCAGGCACAACTTCGCCACATCGGTCTCAGCGGTGACCCCCCACCCCCAGGGATAGGGGATCAGGAAAGCAGTACATTGAGCAGGGCGCGTGCTTTGCACGCAGCAGACCCGGGTTCGGTCTCCGACGCCCCAGGAGGAGTGATTTCCCCCTCAAGACCAACACAAACAAGAACGGGGGAGAGCTCCCTGCTGCTCTGTCAAAGGGGTCAGCAGCAGAAGTGGGTGAGCGAGGAAGAGCGAGTTTATTGCGGGGTCCCAGGCTGCGGCTGCGGCGGCGACCCCCCGCTCTTCCCCGCCTTGGGGACAGGACCTGCACGCACGCGCCCTCCAGCTCCAGGTCGTCTCGCAGAGGCAGAAGCTGGATCCGCGCGGGAAGCCCGTCGGGTCCCCTCCCTGGTGCAGAGGGATGGGACGAGGGGCGGGGAAGGGTTCGGGTCGGAGAGGAAGGGGAAAGCGTGCCCGGAGAGCCCCGGGGAGAGAGCGCGAGCACGGCGCGGGGCCCAAGCCCGGGCCCTGGCCCTAGCCCGAGTCCCCGGCCCGCAGCCAGCCGTGGCGCGCCACCTGTCCGGCCGAGGGCCGCGCCGACGGGCTGAACTGCAGCAGCTCCGCGATGAGGGCCTTGCAGCGCTCCGACAGCTCCAGGCCCTTGGGGTAGAGCACGCCGCGCTTCTGGCGCCGGGGCAGCCCCGCGATGTCCGAGTCGTCGAAGGGCATGCAGCCGGTCACCATGACGTAGAGCACCACCCCCAGGCTCCACACGTCGTACTTCTTGGGGTCGTAGGGGATGCCCAGCAGCACCTCGGGCGAGGCGTAGGCGGCCGAGCCGCAGTAGGTGGTGCTCAGGTCCGGGTAGCCGTGCGCCTGGCGGCCGAAGCCGAAGTCGGTGAGCTTGACGCGCCGCTCGTCGGGGCTCAGCAGCACGTTCTCGCACTTGAGGTCGCGGTGCACCAGGTGGTGGTCGTGCAGGTAGCGCACGGCGCCGGCGATCTGCGCGAACAGGTCACGCGCCTGGCCGCCGGGGATGCGACCGCTGCGCTGCACGGCCTGCAGCAGGTCGGTGGCCGCCGCCTCCATGACGATGTAGAGCTTGCCGTTGCACACCTCGATGAACTCGAAGACGTGCACGATGTGCGGGTGCCGCACGCCCCGCAGGATGGACAGCTCGCGCGGCAGGAACTTGTTGACGAAGTCGGGCGGCGCGCGCCGCCGGTCCACCACCTTGATGGCCACGGTGCCCTTGTACTTCTTGGACGTGGCCACCTTCACCTTGGAGTAGCTGCCCTCGCCAATCGTGCGGCCCAGCTTGTAGCCGAGCTCGCTCAGAAGCTTGTCGCCTGACATGGTGGCGCCGGGGCGCCGGGGCGCGCGGCGCGGGGAGCGGGAGGCGCGCGGCGGCTGTCGGGGGGCGCGGCCGGATTCCGGTCTCGGGCCTAACCCATGGCGCTGGGCACCAGCACCCCCGCACCCCCATGCGCCCTCTCCCCCGGGGCCCGCGACCGCTGCGCGGGCCCGCGATCGCCCGGGTAACAATTTCGGCCTTGTGAAGTGACCGCGGGCGTCACCCCGCCGCGGGCATGGGGGACCCCGCCCCGCCGCGGGCCGGCCTGGCTTTGTGACTCATCCTCCGCGCCTCGCCTCGCCTCGCCTCGCCTCGCCTCGCCGGCAGGTGGCCGCCGGGCCGACGACGGCGGTGGGTGCGTGGCGTGGGCATCCCAGCCGTCCCCCCAAAAATGCGCACCCCGAGTCCTGCCTGGTCACTGGCAACCCTCCCCGGCCTGCAGCTGCTGCTTTGCACAGCCTCCCCCTCTGGAGGCAGACCCGAGGGCGAAAGGCAGAGGCGAGGCGGCAGTGGCATGGGGGTCCCTTCCGGGGGCACCTCACGGGGAGCAAGCCAGACCGACACCCGACGCCCCTCTCCGGCACCCCGCATCCCAGGCTGCTGCTACCTGCGGGGACCCCGGAGAGGTCCAAGCACGCAGGGCAAAGGCGGCCGGGCATCCTGGGATGATCGACGGCCTGATCCGGTCCCCCAGTTCTCCTCGGACCCTTGACGCTCCCCGCTGGGCTGGAGCGTCACGTCCGCGGGTCCCGGACCACGACCGCCCGCGACCCGCCCCGACCGCCCGGTCACTTCCGCCACACTCGAGATGGCGGTGCGCGTGACGCACTTCCGTCCGCGACGTGCCCCCCAACCGATTGGTTACTTCCGCCACACTCGAGATGGCGCGCGCGTGACGCTTTTCCGCCCGCGACCGGAAGTGCCCGTCCGCGAAGATGGCGGCGTCCAAGGTGAAGCAGGACATGCCTCCTCCGGGCGGCTATGGCCCCATCGACTACCGGCGGAACCTCCCGCGCCGGGGACTGTCGGGTCAGTGTCGCCGGCGCCGAGGGGGCGGGGCGGGGCGGCTGGGAGGCGAGGCGCAGCCCCGCGCCCTCCGTCTGAGCGTGTCCGTCTTCGTCCTCGTCACCTCGCCGTCCCGCGGCCTCGCAGCCCGGGGGGAACTGAGGCCCGGGGAAAGAGGCAGCGGGCCCCGCTCCGGGACCGTTGAGTCGGCGGACTCGACCTGAAGGCCCTGGTGCTTCTTTGCAGCCGACCCAGATGCGCCTCGGTTAAAAGAAAGATAAAGAGGGGCCGGAGAGATAGCACAGCGGCATTTGCCTTGCAAGCAGCCAATCCAGGACCAAAGGTGGTTGGTTCGAATCCCGGTGTCCCATATGGTCCCCCGTGCCTGCCAGGAGCTATTTCTGAGCAGACAGCCAGGAGGAACCCCTGAGCAACACCGGGTGTGGCCCCCCCAAAAAAACAAACAAAAAAAAAGAAAGAAAGAAAAGGGCCAGAGAGATGGCATGGAGGTAAGGCATTTGCCTTGCATGCAGGACGACGGTGGTTCGAATCCCATATGGCCTCCCATAGGGTCCCCCCTTGAGAGCCTGCCAGGAGCGATTTCTGAGTTTAGAGCCAGGAGGAACCCCTGAGCGCTGTCGGGTGTGATCCCAAAACCAAAATAAATAAAATGAAGAGAAATTCACAGCCAGGGTCCAAGAGAAAGTCGTGCGT
This sequence comes from Suncus etruscus, assembly GCF_024139225.1. NCBI lineage: Eukaryota > Metazoa > Chordata > Mammalia > Eulipotyphla > Soricidae > Suncus > Suncus etruscus. Next base: position 91,633,474 of record NC_064862.1, on the reverse strand, counting down.
GCACCCGGGAAAGCCACGTTCAGGTGGAAGCTGTCACCCCACTTGATGCTGATATTTTAATCCCACTTTTTTTTCTTTCTTGATTTTTGGGCCACATCTGGCAGAACTCAGAAGTCACTCCTGGCAACTCAGGGGACCCTATGGGATGCCAAAGATCGAATCTGGGTCCGCTGTGTGCAAGGCAAATGCCTGACCTGCTGTGCTATCCTCTGGCCTTTAATCCCACATATGAGGCAAGGAAACTTCTCTCCTTCCCCATTCCCTCACATCACAGATAGAATTTTCAGCCCCTTTGGTTCAGATGGACTCTGGCTGCCATAGCAGCGTGTGTGTGTGTGTGTGTGTGTGTGTGTGTGTGTGTGTGTGTGTGTGTGTGTGTGTGTGTGTGTCAGATGGACTCTGGCTGCCATAGCAGCTTGGGTGTGTGTGTGTGTTATACCATATTTGCCTGTCTGTGTGTGTGTAGGTGTGTGTTTTGTTTTGTTATACCATATGGCTGCCATAGCAGCGTGTGTGTGTGTGTGTGTGTGTGTGTGTGTGTGTGTGTGTGTGTGTGAGTGTGTGATGGACTCTGGCTGCCATAGCAGCTTGGGTGTGTGTGTGTATGTGTTTTGTTATACCATATTTGCCTGTCTGTGTGTGTGTGTGTGTGTAGGTGTGTCTTTTGTTTCGTTATACCATATTTGCCCTGGTAATTACAGCATGATATGAGAGCCCCCTTTTGTTTTGCACTGCCCTCCCTTCCCTCTGAATTCTTGAGGGTGGGTGGGTTCCTTAGCCTTGGAAAATGGCCAGATCTGTGACACTGTGTGTCCCTGTCGTAGATAAATGGAAATACTGGGTTCTGGAGTCACAGTACAGTGAAAAAAGTGCTATTCTTGCAAACAGCTGACTGGTGTTTGATCCCTGGCATCCCTTAGGGTCCCCCAAGCACCACCAGGAGTGATCCCAACCTGTTCCTGGTTTATGACCCAGCTTCCTGTGTGCCCAAAGTCCTGTGTTCTGCCCTCCTTGAGCACTGTTTCCAGGGTGGATGAGGGTGGCATTATCCAGGGGTGCAGGTGGGATTCCTCATATCTGTCTGCCTGAGCCTGCAAGTCTTAGGGGGGTTGTGGAACAGTCATTCCGGGCCTTTCAGCTTCCCTGGGGATGCAGTGCTTACGCCCACCCCATCTGCCCTATCTGCCGTGAGGGCTGAGGACAGTGCATATGTGTGAGTGTGTGTTTGTGTACCTGTCCCCAGTTTCTGTGCAGAGGGAACAGTGCAGAATATCCCCCCTTTTTCTCCTGGTATCTTCTCATGTTTGTGAGCCACGGCTGTCCCCAGCAGGCCCACACCAGCTCTGTCGCCACTCAGAGCATAGTGAGCTGCTGAATCTCCCCAGACTTCTGCCCCTTTCCCAGATTCTTGGCCCCCTCATCTGCACTAGGGTTACTGGTTACCCACTTTCTGAGCTCTTTTCCCACTGCAGGGCCCAAAGGCCCATCTGATTCAGCACCTGCAACCATCACCGAGATCTGAATTCAGAGCTGCCACTCCCGAAGGAGATCCTGACCCTGGGGGCAGCACCCCCGCCCTGATGCCTGATGTGTTCTGTTAGACACACACACACACACACACACACACACACACACACACACACACACACACACACACACACACCCAACATTGTCTGTGGCCTGATGTGTTGTTAGACACACACACACACACACACCCAACATTGTCTGTGGCCTGATGTGTTGTTAGACACACACACACACACACACACACACACACACACACACACACACACACACACCAACATTGTCTGTGGCGCCCCCTTGTGTTCAGAGTTTTTTGTGTATTTGTGCTACAGATGGATCCTGGAGAGAGAGGGGACTCAGGGATCACTTCCGATGGGCTCTGGGCACCCTGTACAGTGCCTGGGATGGAACTTTTTGGTCCATGTGCGGGGCACCTTCCTCATTGCTTTTGGCCCTGATGAGTTCCTGCCACCTCGGTCCCCTTCTCCTGGGTCATTGCCAGCTCATGTGCACCACTCTCGGGGCTTTGAGCTGAGAGAGGCGACGAGCTACCTCAGTTTGCAGGCCCTGCTGGTGGTACAGGGGGCCTAGGCTCCCATGTTCCTCAGTTCGCTCGCACCATGTCCCCCCATTTGCTGAGGTAATGTCCTCGGGCACCCCGTGCTTTTTTGACCCTGCGTCTTCTGGTTTTTGTGTGCCAATATCCTTATTGATTTGGGGGTCCTCTCTTGGATGTGGTATATGCCAGTTCTTCCTCCCATCTGGAGGAGTCCTAGCTCATCAGGTTTGGCCACCCCCATGTCTATCCTCCCTTGCACTCTGGCGTCGGAGCTGAGAACAGGCTCCCAGGACAGATTGGGGAGGGGCAACTATTTCTCTGGTGTCCCCATCCAGTCCCCCATGTGCTGATCTGGCTCTTCTCCCCCCGAATTGTCCAGAGCCAATTGCCCGTAAAGGGGGTTCATTTCCCGCTGCTGCTTGTACACACAGCTGTGGGTGCCGTTGCCGGCCCCCGACTTTGTTCCCTCTTGGTATTGTTTGTGGCTATTCTGGGCCTTTGCTTAGTCTGTGAATTTTCAGTCCCCAAGGCAGGGGTAGGACGGGAGGGGGGCCCTCGGGACTCTGGGGGCAGATGGGGACTCCTGAGACTAAGGAGACAGGTGGACTCCTGAGACTCAGGAGACAGGTGGGTGTGGGGGGTCCAGCATCCAGGTCTCTCTAGGGCTTCCCCTCCAATTTACAGACTGCAGCTCTCCCCCCCTGCCAGTGCCCTCCACTGCCTCCTCTTATAGACAGGCTCTCTCATCTGCAGGGGTTTGGGGAGAGGCTGGGGAACTGGCTTCTTCCTACTTGCCCAGCACGGGGGCACCTCCTGGGGGACCCCACAGTGGACCCGTGTCAGTCAGGATTACTGAGTCTCTGCACAGTAAATATTCATCGCTGCTCAGGAGGTGGCATCCGGGTTTCCCACAGAGCAGTGACCCCTCCCCCCACTCCTTGCCATGCCCTCCCAATGGGCCTGACCCTGATGCCCAGGAAAGAACTTCCTAGAAGGTGGCAGGGCCTGGACCTGGCGGCCCCAGCCTGAGAATTCGGGGGGGCCTCCCTGGGCCCCCTGGTGGGTTTGGGGTACCAATAGCTGCCTCTCCCCACACAGGATACAGCATGTTCGCCATAGGTATTGGAACGCTGCTCTTCGGATACTGGACCATGGTCAAGTGGAACCGCGAGCGCAGGTGAGACAGATAGACACAGCGGGGAGGGCTCTGCACTTGTTGCATGAGGCTGGCCTGGGCTCATGTCCCAGCATCCCAGGTCCCCCAAGCACCTGGGAGTGACTCCTGGGAGCACCTGGGAGTGACTACCCACACTGGTGTGGGTAGAGCCCCAAACTAAAGTCATAAAAATGCTAGTGAGGGGGCCAAAGCGGTGGTGTGGAGCGGTAAGGCATCTGCCTTGCTGGTGCTAGCCTAGGACAGACCATGGTTTGATCCCCCGGCATCCCATATGGCCCCCAAGCCAGGAGCGATTTCTGAGCACATAGCCAGAAATAACACCTGAGCGTCACGGGGTGTGGCCCAAAAAACAAACAAAATGCTAGTGAGGCGGAATGGGGGTGGGGGACCATCATTGGGGAGCACCTGCCTGTGCTCAGCTGACTGGGCTCTGTCTCTGCATCCCCGGGGTCCCTAAGTTGGGAGTGACCCCCCTAACCAGGTATGGTTTGGCTTCCAGGCGCCTACAGATTGAGGACTTGGAGGCCCGCATTGCACTGATGCCGCTGCTTCAGGCCGAGAAGGACCGGAGGTGTGGACAGGGGCCACCCCTGGGGCCCTGAAGCCATGATTCACGGGGTGTAGCAGTACCCTAGGAGTCAGGCTGGGAAGATTTTGCAGCAGGGAGGGATTCTGCCTTGCACGCAGCAGGTATCCCATAGAGTCCCCCAAGCACGACCAAGAGTGAGTCCTGAGCACAGAGCCAGGAGGAACCGCAAGAGGACGGCTGGGTGTAGCTCAGAAGCCAAACGAAACAGAGAAAAGACTCGGAATCTCTGGGTGCAGGCTACTTAGAGGAGGGTGGGCAGACGCTGAAGGGAAGAGAAAAGGGAATGGGGGTCAGGGCGATTGACACCCTATTACCCTCTATTCCCCGCCCCCCCCCCCACTTCCCCGCAGGGTGCTACAGATGCTCCGCGAGAACCTGGAGGAGGAGGCCATCATCATGAAGGACGTGCCTGACTGGAAAGTGCGTCCTGGGGTGTGTGTGGAGGGTGGGCAGGTGGGGGCAGCAGCCTACCGGGGGCCCTGCACAACGACTCTGGCCCACCAACCACCCCCATTCTGCCCACAGGTGGGCGAGTCCGTGTTCAACACCACGCGCTGGGTGACCCCCGTGATGGGGGAGCTCTACGGGCTGCGGCCGAGGGACGAGGCCGGCCACGCCACCTACGGCTTCTACATGTACACGTAGGGTTGTGCGGCTGCCGCCCCTGTCCGCGACCCAGACAATAAACCTGGACGCCCCTTCCCGCCCACGCCCCATCCGGCGTAGCTGCTGTGTTTGCGTGTCTGTCTGCTGTGGGGCAGCCAGGGTGGGGACCCCAAAGCCCCTTGCGCTTTTATTCATTAATTTATTTTGGTTTGGGGCCACACCTGGGGGTGCTCAGGGATCACTCCTGGCTTTGTGGACCCTACGGGATGCCACATGCAAGACAAACGCCCCCAAGCTGCCCACCCCTGCAGACACCCCCAGGCCAGAGCCAAGAAACCACCCACCCCAGCTCCATGATTGCTGGCCAGACCTGCGCCTCAAAGGGTTAATCCCGCCTGTGTTTTGGCCAATGGGCGCGCTTAGCGCCTTCGCGGCGCCTCCTGATTGGCTGGCGCCCGTGTGGGCGGGGCGTAGGCCCAGCCAAGGCCTTAAGTGGCCGCGTCCCCGCACCGACCCGCATCCCTTGGTTGGTGGCTCCAGCCATGAGCGGCGCGGACCCCGCAGAGGCGCCCGAGGAGCAGGAGGAGCGGAGCTTCCTCAGGTCAGCCGGGGTTTCTGGTCCTGGTCCCCGCAGGGGGAGGCAGCAGCCGCCAGCCCGGCTGGGAGGGACGGAGACGGCGTGCAGGGACGCGCCGGACCGGGCAAGGGTGCAGGAGCCGGCCTGGAGGATCGGGGTCCCAGGCGCCCCTGGGTGTAGGGGCCAAGGCGATGGGGAGGCGAGGTGCAGGGCCCGATGTGGAGTCCCCGGTGCGGAGCGCTCCTGCACGCATCTTCCCGGAACACACCCTCCGCCAACGCTGCGCCTCCTGAGCGCAGTTGCCGGGGAAACGGCTCCTGAATCGCTCATCGTCGCCTCCAGCCCGGCGAACCCCTCCGGCGCCCCCCAAGTGCAGGAAGAGCCGCTCCTGGGCCCCGCGCGGCCCGTGCTGGGAGAGCACGAGGCTGAGTGGAACCCGGGGCTTTGAGCACATTGCCAGCCGGTTGGTGCATTGGGGTTTGGAGTCTCCCCATGTGCTCCTGGGGCCCCCAGGACCTGGGTCCTCCCTGCCAAACCCACTCGGATTCACCCACCGGCAGTCTCGGGGTCCCCTCGAGCCACGCGCAGGTTGGGGGCTCATCTCATCAGAGCATCCGCTGCCAAGGGGGCAGGAGGGACATGAGGGCACTGCTGGCGAGAAGGCAGGGATGATGGGAGTTCTGGCGGCTTTTGGGGTACCTGGGATTAGGTGCGAGAAGCCTCAGTCACTTCTGAGTTTCTGGGGCGTCACGGAAAGGCTGGGAACTGGGGGCCAGAAAGATAACAGTGGGGAGGGCATTTGCCTCGCACACAACAGACCCAGGTTTCATCCCCAGCATCCCATGGGGGTCGCCTGAGCGCCGCCAGGTGTGACCCAAAACCAAAAAGGCTGGGGGACTTATTTTAAGTTATCCGAGTGTTTTCCCCCTCCCTACCTGTGCAGTGCTGGGGCTCTGCGGGTGGGGGAGGACTCAGGGGACCCCAGCTCTCTGCAAGGAGTCAGGACATCCATGATGTCCATCCCTGGCACCCCTCAACACCCCACTCTTATGCAGGGCTCCCCTTTGCCCATACCCTCCTCAGTCCAGGAGGGGCTGAAGTCTGGGGGAGGAGGAGCAGCAGGTGATCCCCAAGCCCAGCACCCCCTGTAAGGGCAGACCCAGAGCTCACCTGTAGCAAGTCAGCCCCTGAAGAGGTTGACTGATGGAGGGATGGAGGATGAGGTCTTTCCCTTCCAGCTCGGAGCACGCGTCTGCCACCCTGTCTAGCCCACGGTTCTGAGGTGAAACGGCGGGTAAACAGCTTGCAGACAGTCAACCTTAATTTACATTAATGTAAAAAACCTTGGCATTGGGAATAGGGGAATCCTGAACAATTGAAGAAATAACAAACTGAGTTTTCTTTAAAAAGTCCCAAATTTTTCCTGCTGGATAATGGGAGGATATTTCTCCTGTGAAATCTGAGAGGGCCCTTTGTAGAGATTCATTAATTGGCAATATTGACTAAATATTTACATACACAACACTCACCTCATACTGTTTCCCGGGGACATGGGCTTGGGGGAAGCCCCTGCAGCCAGAGAAGCCCAAGGATGGCACAGCCTCACCCCATGACCCTACTACCTGGACTTTCCTGTTGACCTCGTGCCAGGCCACCTCCAGGGAGCCCTCCTGACCATGCCATGGCTTTGGGCACACAAGAGAGAAAGTGCGAGGACTTCTGGCCCCCTGGCTCTACTCTTCAACTCTGCTTCTGCGCCCAAATAACCAACTCCAGCGTCACCACCGTGCCCCCCCCCCATCTTCCTGCACCTCCAGGGCCTGAGCCTCTCCTCACCATTACTCACTATTACTATGTGGGTGGGGCTGGACATTCCCAGTGGGAAGAGGACGCCAGGTGCCCCAGCCCACCGGTGTGGCACAAAAAAGGAAAAATGAAATATGAGCTGGAGTGATAGTAAAGCGGCGTGGCGTTTGTCTTGCACACGCTGACCCAGGGTGGACCTGGGTTTGGTCCCTGGCGTTCCATATGGTCCCCTAAGTCAGGAATGGTTTCTGAGCGCTTAGCTAAAAGTAACCCCTGAGCATCCCCGGGTGTGGTCCACCCTCCAAAAAAATTTTGGGTAGGGCTGACCCCAGTTCCTTCCCCAGCTTCCCATATGGTCCCTGGACCCCACCTGGAGTGATTCCTAAGCAGTCAGGAATAAGCACTGAGCACAGCTAGGTGTGGCCCGGAAACAAAACCCCAAAATGTACATTTCTGCCTTGGCTCTCTGGCCTCCTCCCGCCTTGTCCCCTGGTTCCCGTCAGCCACAATTAAGCACTTTAGGGCGAGAAAATTTCAGGCGTCGCCATGCACCTTGCAGCCACCAGGAGGCGCCGCCGCCCCAGGTTTCAACTCTCCAACCTCGGGCTGTGTCAGGTGGGGTGACTGAAGGCGGGTGTGCTCCAAGATAGTGCTCCCTGCGCCTCTCTGCTGTCTCGGTGTCTTTGAGCCTCTCTGCACCCCCCAGCATCGCGGAGGCAGCTGCTTTGGAGCGCGAGCTGCTGGAGGATTATTGCTTCGGACGGCAGCAGCTGGCGGAGCTGTGCGGACATGCCAGCGCCGTGGCCGTGACCAAGGTATAGGGGTGTGGGGAGGTTCGGGGAGCGGAGCCTTGGGCTCCTGGGGTCCTCAGGTCTGGGGCCAGAGCTATAGCACAGCAGGGAGGGTGTTTCCGTGCATGCAGATGACTCAGGTTTGATCCCTGGCATCTATAGGATCCCCCGAGCCTGCCAGGCGTGATCCCTATCCCTGAGCACCGTCATGTGTGGCCCCCCCAATATCCCCACAGGTAGTCCGAGGCCCTTGATGGGCTCGGCAGGGTTGGTATGGGTTCGAGACTCCATGACTCCATAGGTGGGGAAACCCAGAGGCTAATTAGTGTAGGGGCACTGACAGGATCAGGGGTTAGGGGCCTAGTTCTGCTCCTGGTGAGCCCCCAGACTTTAGGTGTGTGCAAGAGGCCAGACCCATGAGCCAGGCCTCACCATGGCATCCAACATTGAAGGACGAGTCTCTGCTCCAGGTCATAACAAACTCCTGGGATCCCACCTGTCCTATGCTGGTTGCTCCCCCCTCCCTTCCATCCTTCTTCCCCTATTTTGCTCCCCTCCCTCCTCCTTCCTTTCTCCCCTTCTTCCCTATGCCCATTTTTCTTCTCCCACTCCCTGCTGGAAAACACTGTGGCCTTTCCTTTTGTGGCCCCGTTTCTCACTTCACCCCAAGAGGACAGATGGAAGGATCAGCGCTATAGCAGCAAAGCTCCCTATCCGCCCATCACCCCTCCATGCCTTGTGGCCCCCAAAGCCTTTCATCCAAGCCCCACCCAACTTCATGGGGCCACAGCTCAGGGCCCTGGAGGCTGGGGCAAGGGGATGTCCACCGTGGGATGAAGGTGATGAGATGAGGGTGCAGGGTGCCTCCCACACTGGCAAAGGGGACTAGGGTTGGCCCTTGAGTAAGGCAGCTGGACCCACCTTCACCCTCCATGAGGAAGGGGAGACATGAGTTCGGGGTGTGACTCAGTGGTACCTTTTTTGCACTCAGCAGTCGTGGTTTGATCCTGAGTGAGCACTGCTCGGTGGGTCCCACACTCCCAACATGGGGTGATGCCTGGTCCCCAGAGTGAGTGAGAGATGGAGCTTGCAGTGAGGTGAAGAGGAAAGACAGGGAAAGAGCATCCCAGGTTGGAAAAGAATGGGGGTGGGCAGCCCTCACATCACCCCAGGGGGACACTAGGAAGGGTCTAAGACAACACATGGGGCAGGAAAAAGGAGGACTCGAGTCTGTCTGTGGCCTGAGAATGAACAAGCAGGAACCTGGCAGAGTCTGAGGCAAGGATTCAGTGCCCTCTATCCACCTAACACTCAGCCCAGCGCTCCGGTGTGGCCGCTGTGGCTCCCAACCCCCCTGCTGCTGTGCGTGTCCCCCAGGTCTTCCCCCTGCCCATGCTCTCCCGGAAGCAGAGGACAGTGCTGGTGGTCTGTGGCCCGGAGCACAACGGGGCGGTGGGGCTGGTCTGCGCCCGGCACCTGCGCATGTTTGTGAGTTTCGAGGGTTCCCCATGGTGCCCTACTGGGGGGCGGGCAGGGAGGGCCAGGGGGGCCTGGCAGGGCCTAGCCCAGCTCCCTGATCCCCCACAGGAGTATGAGCCCACCATCTTCTACCCCACTCGCTCCCTGGAGTCACTGCACCAGGCCCTCACCACGCAGTGCGAGAAGATGGACATCCCCTTCCTGTCCTACCTGCCCAACGAGGTCCGGGCCAAGCTGGGAGGTGAGGTGGGGTCTGAGGCAGGCCTGGTCCCCCTCACTCCACCCTCCCCATCTCCACCTTGGCCCCCCAGGTGCAGCTCATCAATGACGCCTACAGGCTGGTGGTGGACGCGATTCTGGGCCCTGGTGTGGAGCCCCGCGAGGTCGGGGGCCCCTGCACGCGGGCGCTGGCCACGCTCAAACTCCTGTCTATCCCCCTCGTCAGCCTGGACATACCCTCAGGCAGGTCTGGGGTGGCTACCTGGGCCAGAACCCCCTCCCCATTCAGCTCCCGGTGGCCCCTCTCTGCACCCACAGCCCCGTGCCTCAGTTTTCCCAACCTGCAGAAGGCGCCTTCCTTCGTGGATGAATGAGCGAATCTGGGGGTCGTGGGTAGGGGTGCTGGGTTACCTCCCCTGGCCTGCCCACTGTCCCCTCTGCCCGCCCCCCTCCCCCGGCAGACGTGAGCTCACCAAGCAGAGGCCTCGCCCGTTCTGGCTGCCGCCCCAGGCCTGCTGGAGCCATTAGAGCCGAGAGGACAAACAGGGCCGGGAGTGGCCGGGGACATCTGAGGGCTCCCAGCACCCTGGGAGAACAGCAGGGCACCCCGGGGGGGGGTGCTAAGGGAGGAGGTAGACTGTCTGGTCTGAGAGGGGAGGCTGCACAGATTCAAGTCTGGGGAGAGGTGGGGTGAGGGGCCACTAGTTGGAGTATCTGTGTGAGGGGGTTGTTAATGAGGGGGTGAGGTTTTGCCTGTCCAGTTAAAGGGCAGGATCTAGTCTGACAGGGGAGGCAAGAACTCGGGTCAGAGGGAAGAGTGTCTAGTCTGAGGGAGGAGGGTGGATGGGTTGGATGAGGAAGGCCCAAGGTGCAGGTCTGATGGGGGAGGAGGCCAGGCTAGAAGTGAGGGCAGGAGGGGGAGGGCGGAAGCCGGTCCGAGGGTGACCCCACCGCTCGCCCCTTCCTCCCCCAACACCCCCAGGCTGGGACGCCGAGACGGGCTGCGGCGACTCCGAGGACGGGCTGCGGCCCGACGTGCTGGTGTCGCTGGCGGCGCCCAAGCTCTGCGCCGGCCGCTTCTCCGGGCGCCACCACTTCGTGGCCGGCCGCTTCGTGCCCGACGACGTGCGCCGCAAGTTCGCGCTGCGCCTGCCCGGCTACTCGGGCACCGACTGCGTGGCCGCGCTGTGACACGCGGGGACGATAATCGCGCGGGGACAAATAAACGCCACTTGCACCCGAGCCTGCCCGGCTGTGGCTGTGTGCGCGCCGCGCGTCCTGGGGGCCCGGGAGGGCTGGGCGGTGAATGCAGGGGGCGAGGGACCTTGCACTGCCGGGGGTGGGGGAACAGGGGGAGCACCGTCTGCAGGGAGGATCCCGGGTGGGGAGGAAGGGCGGGAGGGAGACGGGGCAGCCCCGGAGCCGGGCAAAGGGGTGCGCACGGGCGCACAGCGCGGTGGGACTTTCCACGAATTTGCTTCTGTGCAAATTCGCGGCAGAGCGCAAGGGCAGGGGGTGCCCCTGGGTGGGCCTCTCCCGCCCTCCTGGGTCCTGAAGCTCGGAGGTCGAGGGGGGCGCTTGGGGAGGACGGGGAGCGCACTGAGCGCGCGCGCCTGGCGCAGCCTTACGCATTCTGGATGCAGCGGCGGGTCTCCAAGGTCTCCTCGGGTCGGGGGTGTGGTTTATGGGGCGTGACCGGGGCGGGGTCTGCGTCTGGCCCCGCCTCCGCCCTCAGACCCCCCGCGGCCGCCGGCCCCGCCGGAGTCCGACCCCAGCGCGCCGCCGAGCCGGGAGCCTGTCCGCCGCGCGCTCGGACCGGCCATGGCGATCCCGCCGCAGCTGCTCAGCCTGTGCGTCGCCCTGGCGCACCTGGCGAGGGCCCGAGGTGAGGCGCCCCAGATTTCTCACCCCCCCAAGCCCAGCCCTTAGGATCTATCCGCTTCTGCACGAACCTGGGGCTTGACCCCTTTGCCAGCCCCTCGAGGTGGAGGGGCGGCTTGAGGCGGAGCATCCTCAGCTGGGGATGCCTGGAACGTGGTGGGAAACCCACAGCACCTCGGGGATCTTGGGGGCCGTCAGGAGGCGGGATGAAGGGGCCAGGGACGTCCTCTCGTCCTCACTCACCCCGGGAAGGGCATTCCCATCTCTGGAGCGCTCTGGGCATCCCTCACTCCTGGACCCCAAGTGCAGGTGTCCACTGAGGAAGAGATTCATTTTCCTCGTGTCGATGGGTGAGGTGGGGCCAGGTCCCTCTGCTAAACTCACCGACTGGTGGGGAGGGAGAGATAGCGCCCAGGACTTCCCCATGGAGCGCAGGCCAGAGGGAGGGGTATTTGGGTACAGAGGCTTCTTGCTGGAGGGACCAAGGGGCCCGTTCCTGGGGTGTGTTGGGGGATCAGCCAGAACTGAGTCCAGGTCTCCGAGCCTGTTTTCTCCTGAATGACGTGTGAAATGCATCTCTCTCTCTCTCTCTCTCTCTCTCTCTCTCTCTCTCTCTCTCTCTCTCTCTCTCTCTCTCTCTCTCTCTCTCTCTGTCTCTCTCTGTCTCTCTCTGTCTGTCTGTCTCTGTCTGTCTCTGTCTCTCTGTCTCTCTGTCTCTGTCTCTCTCTCTCTCTCTCTCTCTCTCTCACACACACACACACACACACACACACACACACACACACACACACACACACACACACACACACACACACACACACACCCCGCTGCAGGCAGCACCTCCTCCGTGGATCCCACAGCCCCTGCATGGGACCTTAACGGTCCATCGCTGGGCCCTGGCCGGCCCTCAGCCACCCTGGAGGACGGAGAAGGTGGGTCTGTGTGCGCCTTGGCTGCGGGGGGGGGGGGGGGAGGTGGACCCCCTGGATAGGCCCTTGGCAGTGGTGCCCCAAACTCCAAGTAGTACGACGGAGCTGTCCAGGCTGTTGCAAAACAGGCCCTGGGACCTCTGTCCCCCTGTGCAGGTCTAGAGGACCCCTAGGCTGCCTCACTCTCAACTCCAGGGTTCTAAATTTTGGGGGAGGGGGATGATGAAACAGTGGGGAGACCCCAGTTTGCACCCAGGCCTGGCAGAACAGGCCCCTCTGCAGCTGCTGAGGGGTCGTGGGTGGGTGACTGGGCGAGCGCCGGAGGTGCAGCTCCAACCCTGCAGGGGTGTCCGCAGAGGCCGGGGAGTGGACGTCCTGGTTCAACGTGGACCACCCGGGCGGCGACGGCGACTTCGAGAGCCTGGCGGCCATCCGCTTCTACTACGGGCCGGCGCGCGTGTGCCCGCGGCCGCTGGCACTGGAGGCGCGCACCACCAACTGGGCCCTGCCGGCCGCCGTGGGCGAGCGCGTGCACCTCCACCCCACGCGCGGCTTCTGGTGCCTGAACCGCGAGCAGCCGCGCGGCCGCCGCTGCTCCAACTACCACGTGCGCTTCCGCTGCCCGCGCGGTAAGGTCGGGGTGGGCGGGACGAGGGGGAAAGCTGCGGCCCTCAGTGGGCAGAGCCTGGCGGGTGGGCGTGGCCAGACGAGGGCCCAGCGAATGGGATTCTCGTGGGCGGGCCTAGGAGGAAAGCTGTGGCCCTCAGTGGGCAGTTTGACAGGTGGGCGGGGCCAAGCAAGGGCCCAGCGAATGGGATTCTCGCAGGCGGGGTCTCTGAGATGGGCGGGACTAGAGAGAAGGTTGCTGCGTCAGTGGACAGAGTCTGCAGGGTGGGCGTGGCCAAACAAGGCCCCGGCGAATGGGACCTTTGCGAGCGGGGCCACACTTGCTATGTGGGCGGAGCCTGAGATGGTGGGCGGAGTCAGAGAGTCGCTCTGAACCAGGTAGGGATAATTGATGCTGGGGGACTAACTGATGCCCAAAAGCACCGGGGCTGGGCGATCTGGCTTGGTGTCTCTGGGGCAAGGAACTGGTTGAAGATGCAGGGGAGGAGCGGGCGGGGCTTGCTGCATGGATCCTGAGAACGTGTTGCGAAATATGGGCAATTGCAGGGAGGGGACATGGGGGAAATGGGGGGTTAAGATGAGAAGGGTCCCCCAAAAAGGCAGCCCAGGAGGTTGGGGCTGCGTTTTGAGACCCGGGAAACTCGCTGCCGCCTTCCTTTGCGCCTCTGTAGCAGCCAACTAGGTGCGGAAGGCGGGGACAATGGCAGGGCCAACTTTAGGTGCATCAGGTCCGTCTCGGGGGGAGCAGAGATTGCACCCCGAGGAACCCATGGGGGCTGGGGACCCTGCCTGGACTCATGGGGAGGGTCTCTTGCTTTTATTTACTGTAAGACTTTCAGGAGGCGAAGAGCCAAAGTGGTCTCCGCCTGAGCACCCCCCTTTCCTGTGCTCCTCACAGAGGCCACTTGGAGCACATGGGGTCCGTGGGGTCCCTGTTCTGGGAGCTGCGGCCCAGGCCGTCGATTGCGCAGCAGAAACTGCACAAGCCCCGCTGTGGATGCGTGTCCAGGGCGTTCCCTCGAGGCGCAGAAGTGTGTGCGACCTGCGTGCTCAGGTAGGAGGTTCCAGGCAGGGGGACGCGGAACGATGGGGAGACACCAGTCGGGGCGGGGCCTGAACCCCGGGGGCCTGGTCTGTGGATGGGGCGGAACCTGGAGGACCCGACCTTGGACTTCAGGTCCCGGGAGCTTTATGAGTTATTTCCCTCTGGACATGCCAGCGCCTCGTGGGTAGACCTGAGGGCGCGTGTGTGTGGATGTTCTGGGGCTGGTACAAACAGAAGCTGAGTCACTGGGGTGCATGGCGCTGGCCGCCCCCACCGGCCCCCCTGCCGGCTCGGACACGCGCTAACACCCTGGCGAAGGCGGTGCCCAGGCCCTCCCAGGGCCAGACACCAGGCCAGCCAGGAGGCGGCTGGAAATTCCAATCCGGCCTGGGCTCCACAAACACGGTCTGGAGACAGAGCCCGGGGCAGAGTTGGGGGGGTGCCCACGGTGTCCAATGCAATGGGGGGTGGGGTCCCCACCCTGCCCGACCTGGCGCTATCCTCCCAGCATGTCTGCCCTCAAGTTTCCAGTGGAATTTTCCACTTTATGGAGAAACTGTGGGTTCTGTGATGTTTCTCAGCCCTGATGAGACATTTGCTCCTGTGCTGGATGGAACCTTGTCCTGTGAATATTGTCACCTTTTCTGTCCCATTCCAGGATAGCCTAACCCTGTGATCCAGGGTTTGATCCAGGTCAACCCCGACATCCCCAGTAAACATGCTAGGCCTCTGAGAGAGTTGGTAGGGTCACCAGAGGTCACTTGTAGTGAGTGAGAAAAAAAAATCAGAAAACTCACCCGCTCAATAGGAAGCAGAGACAGTATGAGATAATGCTGTGACTTGCCACTTCTGTCCCCTGAGCACAAAGACAAGACTGATCCCTGATCACTATTGGATATGGCCCAGTCTCTCACAATAAAAACCTCCCCCTTGGGCTGGAGTGATAGCACAGTGGGATGTTGTTTGCCTTGCATGCAGCTGACCCTTGTTCGATCCCCAGCATCCCATAGGGTCCCCTGAGCACTGCCAGGAGCCATTATGAGCGCTGAGCCAGGAGTAACTCCTGAGTTACTCCTGACTTCCGGGTGTGGTCCTAAAAACAAACCAAAAAAACCTCCCTTGGAGGGAACCAAAGGATACCCCACTTCCTATGCCCCCACAGATGTGTGCCCCGACCACATTCTCCTGGGCCTGGTTGTGACCCCATCAGGGCAGCCACTCACGGGTGCCCGCGTCTCTCTGCGAGAGCGGCCTGGCATTGTGGCCACCAGTGATGCGCACGGAACCTTCCAGATGCCCGGGGTCTGCGCCAGTAGCCAGGTTAACGTCAGCGCCCGCGCCAATGGCTTCTCCGAGGGCCTGGCTCAGGCCCAGGCCAACAGTTCCACGTCCGCGGCGGTGACGCTGGTTCTGGAGCGGCTGGGTAAGGCCCTCGCCCTGGGAAGCGCACGGTTAAATGTATGAAAATAAACAGAAGGCCTGAAGCGAGAGCACAGCAGGGAGGGTGTTTGCCTTGCACACACAGATACAGGCTCGATCCCCGGTCCCCTACAAGGTCTCCTAAGCACCACCAGGAGTGATCCCTGAGCACAGAGCAGGGAGACAGCCCTGAGCATCGCCGGGTATGGCCCGGAAGAAACTAAAGAGAAGCCAGGCCTGAGCCCTGGGACCTGTGGTTGAACGTGTCTTTCCCGCCGTCACCCCCAGAACCACACAGTTGCCCAAAAACTCCCTGGCATGACTCCTGAACGCAGCATAGGGCGTACCCTGAGCTACCTCAATGTGGCCCCCAAACCCCTAGTAAAGAACAAAACAGGCGGATGCTGGAGCCAGAGCACAGTGGGGAGGGCGTTTGCCTTGCACGAGGCCAACTGGGTTCGACCCCCAGCATCCCATATGGTCCCTTGAGCATGGCAGGAATGATGTTTGAGCACAGAGCCAGGAGGAATCCTTGGCACCGCCACAAACCCCACAAAATAAAACAGGCTAGCAAAGGGTGGGGCACCTCATAGCAGAAGTGGGGGGAGGCTCTGCTGAATTCTCAGAAGAGGCACAGGAGGGGGGATTTTTGTCACTTTCGCCCATAGAGAGGCCCCACCTTGTGAGGCACCCCGAGTCCCGCGTCCGGGAGGTTGGGCAGAACGTGACCTTCTGTTGCAAAGCTGCGGGCACCCCCACGCCCAAGAAATACGCCTGGTGAGTGCTGGCGGGGCTCCAGCTTGGGCTCCAAGGGGTTACCCGTGCCTTCCGGTGTCCGGGTGCGGGACTGTGTCAAACATGGGGGGTGGATGCGGTCCCTCCCCACCCACCTGCGCGCCCAGGCCCCACTGTGCCTCCGCCCACTGCCCAGGTTCCACAACGGGACGTTACTGGACCGGCGGGTGCACAGATCCGGGGCGCACCTGGAGCTGAGGGCGCTGCGCCCCGAGCAGGCGGGAACCTACCACTGCAAGGCCTGGAACGACGCGGGTGCCGTGCGCTCAGCCACTGCCAGGCTCTCCGTGCTGGGTGAGCACCCTGGGGAGCCCAAACCAGACTCCCCCAGGGGGCCAGACCCCTCCCCAGTTCCCAGGGGGCCAGACCTTTCCCCAGTTCCCTTTGCCACGCACCACCCATGAGAATGCCTGGAACCCCGCTCCATCCAGGACGCACTGATTTTCGGTTCTCCCGCTCGCCCCACCCCACCCCCAGCTCCCGGAGAACCAGCCTGCGACCCCCGGCCCCGGGAGCACCTGATCCAACTCCCCGAGGGTTGTGGCCAGCCCGACGGCAACGGCAGCGGCCCCGCCTACCTGGACGTGGGTTTCTGCCCCGACACCCCGTGTCTGGGGCCTTCGAGCGCTGCCCGCTGCGGGGACTCGGGGTCCCGCTGCTGCTCTGTGCGGCGCCTGGAGAGCCGGAGCGTCCCGTGCGCCGGCTTCGAGCTGCCGGTGAAGGTGGTGGCCGAGTGCGCCTGCCGCAAGTGCGCGGCCCCTCGCGGTCTGGTGCGCGGCCGCCTCGTAGCCGCCGACTCCGGGGAGCCCCTGCGCTTCGCCCGCATCCTGCTGGGCCGGGAGCCGCTGGGCTTCACCTCATACCAGGGCGATTTCACCCTGGAGGTGCCGCCGTCCACGCAGCGGCTGGTGGTGACGTTCGTGGACCCGAGTGGCGAGTTCGTAGACACGGTCAGGGTGCTACCGTTCGACCCCCAGGGGGCCGGGGTGTACCACGAGGTGAAGGCCATGAGGCAGCGCGCCCCGGTAGTGCTGGACTCGGGCCTGAGCAATAATAGCATCGCGCTCGGGGACCTGGCCGACGCGCCCCCGTTGGGCGAGCTCCTCTTCCCACCGGGCACTTTCCGGACCCTCGACGGCCGCGCCTACGAGGGCGCTGTGGAGGCCCGGGTGACCTTCGTGGACCCCCGAGACCTGTCCACGGCGGCCGCGGCTCCCAGCGACCTGCGCTTCGTGGACCCAGACGGGGAGCTGGCGCCGCTGCGCACCTATGGAATGTTTTGGGTAGATCTGCGCGCCCCGGGGCGCACGGAGCAGCTCCAGGCCGGGCCGGTGGGCGTGCGGGTGGCCGCTGAGCACATTCACATGGCGGGCCACGCCGAAGCGCTGCAGCTGTGGTCCCTAAACCCCGACACGGGGCTGTGGGAGGAGGAGGGCGGCTTTGAGCGGCGGGGCACCGGGGCACGGGCGCGCCGCGAGGAGCGCGTGTTCCTCCTGGGCAGCGTGGAGGTGCGGGAGCGCCGGCTCTTCAACCTCGACGTGCCCGAGCACCGGCGCTGCTTCGTAAAGGTGCGCGCCTACGGCAACGACAAGTTCGACGCCAACGAGCAGGTAGCGGGCGTGGTGGTGACGCTGGTGAACCTGGAGCCGGCGCCGGGCTACGAGGCCAACCCGCGCGCCTGGGGCCGCTTTGACAGCGCCGTCACGGGGCCCAACGGCGCCTGCCTGCCGGCCTTCTGCGACGCCGAGTGGCCCGACGCCTACACCGCGCTGCTCACCGCCACCCTGGGGGGCGAGGAGCTGGAGCCGCCCCCCGCGCGCCCCGCGAGGGCCGTGGGCGTGGCACATCCCTACCTGGAGCGCCTGGCCTACCAGCGCACCGACCACGACGACCCGGCCCAGAAGCGCAACGGGTTCCGCATCCACCTCGCCAAGCCCAGGCCCGGCCAGCCCGGCGAGGCGCAAGGCCCCGTGTACCCCTGGAGACGCCTGCGGGACTGCCAGGACGCGCCGGTCACCCACAGCCATTTCCGATTCGCTCGCGTCGAGGCCGACCGCTTCGAGTACAACGTGGTGCCGTTCCTCGAGGGCGCGCCCGCCTCCTGGACCGGCGACCTGCTGTCCTGGTGGCCCAACCCGCAGGAGTTCCGCGCCTGCTTCCTCAAGGTGCGGCTCCACGGCCCGCAGGAGTACATGGTGCGTTCGCACAACGCGGGGGGCAGCCACCCTGGCACCCTCGGCCAGCTCTACGGCCTCAGGGACAGCCGCAGCGTGCGCGACCCGCAGCGCTCCGGCACCTCGGCAGCCTGCGTGGAATTCAAGTGCGGAGGCATGTTGTTCGACCAGCGACAGGCAGACCGCACCCTGGTCACCGTCACCCCGCAAGGGAGCTGCCGCCGCGTGGCCGTCAACACGCTCCTGCGGGACTACCTGGCGCGCCACGCGCCCCCCACCGCGCTCCCCGACGACCGCGCGGCCTTCTCCATGCTCGCCCCCCTCGACCCGCTGGGCCACAACTACGGCGTGTACACGGTCACCGACCAGAGCCCGCGGCTGGCCAAGGAGATCGCCATCGGCCGCTGCTTCGACGGCTCCTCCGACGGCTTCTCCAGGGAGATGAAGGCCGACGCGGGCACGGCCGTGACGTTCCAGTGTCAGGAGCCGCCCGCCGGCCGGCCCAGCCTGTTTCAGCGCCTTCTTGAAGCTCCAGCCTCCGCGCTCCAGGACATTCGACGGGAGATGGGCCAGGCCAGGGCCCCCCGTGCGCGCCAGGGCAGGGCCCGGCAGTGAGTCAGGGTGGGTGGGTAGGGGCACGGAGGGGTTCTATCTTGCTTGATCCAAACCTCTGGCTCACCCCAGCCTCGCCCCCTCTCTGGAAGCAAACAAGTCCCCCCCCATACCGAGTCAAGACTGGAACAAGGACTGGAGCTGGAAGATAGCACAAAGGGGAGGGCCCTGGCTTTGCATGCAGCTGACCCAGGTTCACCCCCAGATTCCCACAGGGTCCCCTGAGCACCACCAGGAGGGTCCTTGAGCACAGAGTAGGAGGAAAGGACCCTGAGCATTTCCGGGTATGGCCCCCAAATTTTGGACGAGAGCGTGAGTGGTGACCCTGTATGACAATCACTCACCACCATACCCCTAGGGGTGGGAATTTTGCTCCCAGCCAAGGGCACCCCAACTTCAGTGCCCCTTGCATGTCACCCGCAGGGGGAGCCATGCTGAGTCAATTATTTATTGATGCAAAGCCCAGAGACTGATTGCAGGAATGGAAGGGTCTGAGGCCCCCAAAGGCATTTGGGGGGCTTCTGGCTGGTGCTCGGGGGTTTATCCTCCTTCTACATGGTGCTGAAAACCCTCCTGAGGAGACTGAGGCAGGGACCCCATTAAAGATGCTTCTTCATTTCCGACTCATGGTCGTCAGTATTGGGGGCCCAGGATGGAGGCGGGGGGGGGGTGGTGGTGGTGCTGTGGCACAGTCTGTGGGTGATGGAACCCTCCCAAAACACACAGGGTGCAGGTGTGGGTTCTGGGGAGCCTCAGGAAGGGGATCCCCCTATAGTACTGGGCAGAGCTGACTCCCAGCTTCTGATGAGGGGTCAGACTCCAGGGCCACGCACTTTTCATGGAGAAAATGGGGGCACCCTGGATCCGAAGAATCCTGAACCCACGTCCCGGGACCAGGACAAGCCAGGTGAGTGTCAAGATCCCCCCTGTCCACGACAGCCTTTCACAGACCTCACATCATTAACAGAGGAATCGGGGCTCTAAAAGTCAGTCCCTTTGTTCAAGCCAGTGAACCCCAAGTCCTTCCTCCGGCCATGCTGTCTGCAGGCTTCGTTCCGGTCAGCCCAGCCCCCAATAATGACGTGTCAGTGAGGGAAGGGGGTGCTGGGACCCTCACAGAGCCGCCCTGGGGTCAGCTCGGGGCACCAGAATCGCTGGCCTCTCCAGTGGCCTTTCACGCGTCCATGATTTTATGAGCTGCTTCTTGAAATTCCTCTCACCAAGAGGCGGGAGAAAAGTCTTGGAAGCGGGAGCAGAACCCAAGAGAGTCTTAACGGCCGGATCCAGGAGGATGTTGTGGGCGACACACCCTGCCCTGAGCTCTAAGCACAGAGCCTGAAGCAAACCAACCCTGCCTGCACCCCTGCTGTCCCCCTGAAGGTCATTTCCTGTCGCTCTGTAGTCACCCGGAGCTCCAAACCACGTGCCTGGGGGTCCCACAGTGCTTCAGGGTCATATGGCCTGAGAAGGGGCCGGAGTGGGTTTTGAAGAGTGTGTAGGAGTTTTCCAACAAGACAGAGTAGGAGGGACATTCCAGGAGCTGCAGAGTTGTGCAGGCTGCAGGATGGGATGCAGTAGGGGGTGGGGAAAGGGGTTCTGAGGTTGAACGGAGGGTTTCAGGCCCCCCCGAACGAGTTGGGGGACCCAGAGCGGGAGGAGAATGTGGTTATATAATCCCAGCGTCTGTGGGAATGTGCCTCGTGGAATCGGGGTTCGCCACCTCCCACCGCCTCCACACCCTCAAGCCCTGCACCCGAGCCCCAGCCGTCCCCTCCCCGGCCTCCCGGCCTGGCTGCACATCCCGGACCTGGCAGGGCTGCCCACCGCTCCCGGCTGGCCTGTCTGTCTCTCTCATCAGCCGGGAGCTGGGTCTGACCCAGTTTCAGACCCCAACATTGGCGGGGAGCCTGGCTCGGTCTGTGGGGGGGGGGGTGTTGGCGCTTCGGCTGGGCTCGTGGAAACAGTAGCGTCCAGCAGAGTCCAGGAGGCCCAGCGGCCTGGCAGGCACAGCACAGGGGGGCAGAGAGACCCCAGTTTAGCGCCTTTGCAGCTCGGTCTGTCCTTGTCTGTGTGTGGCCACACACTTCCTGACCCTGCCAAGTTTTTGGTCCCCCCTGGAGACCCCTCCCCGGGTAGCTGCCCCCTTCCCAGCCAAGGACACGCTGGACACAGGCAGATAACACAGTGGCCACGGCCGTCCTGAATCTCCCTGTTCTGGGGACACTCAGAGTCCCCCCCGGAACACCTGAGCCAAATGTCAGGCCCAGCCCAGGTGCTCCCCACTTTTGAGCCCGTTGGAGGATGCGGGGCATGGGGAGCCAGGAGCTGGGGGTGCTTGTGCCTTTCCTGGGAATCCTGAACCCCAATCTGCTGATTCAGCCACGAGTCTGTGGTTGCCAAACCTCAGGTATGTCCTTGAAGACAGGCGGCGTTGGGGTGGGGAGGGTCCAGCCAGGAGAAGGGGGGGTGGCTGCCAGCCAAGACTCAGGCCTTCCCAGCCCCAGACACACAGCCCCAGGTACACTGGGGGATTTAGACCTGGGTTCGAGCTAGAGATGTAATTTGGGGTTCTCCCATGCCACTTGCCCCAATTTTCTGTTTTTTTTTTTTGTTTGTTTGTTTGTCTCTTTTTTGTTGTTGTTGTTTTTGAGTCACACCCGGCACAGGTTACTCCTGGCTCTATGGTCAGAAATTGCCCCTGGCAGGCACAGGAAATCATATGGGATGCTAGGATTTGAACCACT
Organism: Suncus etruscus; assembly: GCF_024139225.1. NCBI lineage: Eukaryota > Metazoa > Chordata > Mammalia > Eulipotyphla > Soricidae > Suncus > Suncus etruscus. The sequence goes on along the minus strand of NC_064862.1, from coordinate 91,611,921 downwards.
GTCCTTCTACATGAAAGGCAAATATGCCTTACCTCCATGCTATCTCTCCGCCCCCCCTTTTATTTTGTTTTTTGGGTTACACCCGGCGCCGCTCAGGGGTTACTCCTGGCCCTATACTCAGAAATCACTCCTGGCAGGCTCGGGGAACCATATGGGATGCTGGGATTCGAACAACCATCCTTCTGCATGCAAGGCAAATGCCTTGCCTCCATGCTATCTCTCCAGGCCCCCCCCCTTTTTTTCTTTTTGTTTTATTGGGCCACATCCAGCGGTGCTGAGGGGTTATTCCTGACTCTGAGCTCAGAAATCCCTCCTGACAGGCTCCAGGAACCATAGGGGATCAAACCCAGGTCTGCCTTGGGTCATCTGCATGCAAGGCAAATGCCCTACCACTGTGCAATCACACTCTGGTCCCGCTTTTTTTCTTTCTGTTTTGGCTTTTTGGGGCACACTTGGCAATACTCAGAGCTGACTCCTGGCTCTGTGCTCAGGGATCACTCCTGATGGTGCTCAGGGATGCTAGGATTGAAACTGGGTCTGTGTGTGGGGGGCAGAGCAATAGCACAGCAGTAGGGCATTTGCCTTGCATGCAGATGACTCAAGACAGACCCGGGTTTGATCCCTGGCATCCCATATGGTCCCCTGAGCCTGCCAGAAATGATTTCAGAGCACAGAGCCAGGAATAACCCCTTAGCATTACCAGGTGTGACCCAAAAACCAAAAAAAAAAAAAGAGAGAGAGAGAGAAAGAAACTGGGTATCAGATGCAAGGCCAATGCCTTTCCCACTGTGCTACTGTGCTATGGCTCTGGGCCCCACCCCAGTTGCTTCTTTTCTTGAAGAACTACTTAGCTCTTGGGCTCTACCCACACTCAGGTCCTGGGGGGTCTGGTGAGAGGGGCACAGACCTGGTTGCTACACACACACACACACACACACACACACACACACACACACACACACACACACGACTTCACAATGTATGGTCAGATGTGCTTGGCCACGCCCATCTCCTTCCTGTTCTTGACCTCACAGGGCCCTATGCTGAAAAACAAGCAGTCAGGCTCACCCCCTCTAACCTTTGGGGTGAGGAAAGGCCTGAGGCCTGCGGGGTGAGGGCGGAAGGAATAGGAAATTCCAGAAGAGCATCTAGAGATGGGTTTCAGAGGGGGCTTGCAGCATGAGTAAGAGTTTGGGACAGACAACAATTGGCCAAGTCCCAATTCCTGGCCTTCTCTCTCCTCTTGAGGTCCCAGACTCTCCTCTTAAGTAGATTTTTGCGGGAAGGGGTGGCTGGCTTGGGTCACACATCCATCGATGCTCAGGGGCTGCTCCTGGTTCTGCACTCAGGAATCACTCCTGGCAGTGCTCAGGGGACCACATAGGCCCTATGTCATATGTCATAGGGTGTTGGGGGGGGATGGAACTGGGGTCTACCGCGTGCAAAGCCAATGCCCTCTCAGTCGTGCTCTCACTCCTGTCCCAGGGTAAGGTAAATTCTATGCGTCTTGTGTCCCCTTTTCACCTCTTGGAATTACAAGGCAGGGGAGAGCCGAGGCCAGTGACTGTCCTCCACCCCGACCCTGCTTCCTAGGGCATCTGCTCCCCAGCTGACCCCACTGTGACCCTGCACTTAAGCCTGTGACCCCACCTTAAAGGGCAGCAGGGCTGCCCCGTGAGTCAGCCTGGCTTCAGCTTGTGTTTACACAGAGGGACCTTCGGGTGGGACCCTCGTGGGCACCAACTCCACACCCTGCACACGTAATGCTGAGTGTCCTGGCGAGACGGAAGGGTTGGCAGGTGTGGGCAGGGGGGCTCCGGGCACAGGCCCCCCCACCCCAACGGCTCCACGCCTGCATTCTGGCCTCGTAGCAGAGTGGAAAGGACCAGCCCAGTGGAATGTGGGTTGTGGTTAGGCCGTGGCTGAAGGAGCCGCTGGAAAAACACGAGTCCCACGGGCGGGAGCGGCCATCTGGGACCAGGAATGTGATCCTGGGCCCGTCTAGGGCTGAGACCAGATGGTGCCCACATGGCAGGAGGTACCTGCCTCCTGGTGCCCTGCGTGGCCAAGCTCTGCCCCACACTGAGCCCTGGACGATTTGCATGCCCCTGCCGACGGAGAGCTCATTCCTTGTCCACCAGTCAGGAAGATTTCTTGGACATTTCCTGCAGGAAGTGCTGTGAGCCCTGATCAGATGGCTAGGGATGGGGGTCAGGACAGCCCGGACCCCTCACCATGCACACACATGTACCCCCTCTGTGTCGTGCAGCCCCTCCTGGGTCTCCGGATGTCTCCCCATCCCTGTGACTCCAGAATCTCCCCTAGCAGACCCAAGTGTCTCACCAAGAGCTCCTCATCTGTGCCCACTTTTCAGCACCCCAAGCCACCGGACACAGCTGTGGGGTCCCCTGATTCTGCACCCCCACCGCCCTCCAGCAGAGCTTGAGAAGTCAAAGCTGGTTTGGGGATTCTGGTGACCCGACAACGTGGGGGCCGAGGTCGCAGGACTCCGGTGACAGGTCACAGTGCCCCTCATCGTCCAGTTTTGCATTAGCTATGGAAGATGGTGGAGGCAGGGGGGGGGGTGTCAGTGAGCCCCAGAGGGCAAGGGGTGCCAAACGGGCTTCAGCCAAGGAGGGGACTCAGTGGGTACAAGAATGCCGAGGGGCAGAGGCGGGGGAGGGGCGTGGAGATAGGCGGTAGCAGGTGCCAAGGCCCTGGGGTGGGGGCGCACCCTGGGAGGAGAGTGAAGCCCGACGGCGCCAGGCGGGGCCCTGGACCGCGGATTCTGGGGCGAAGGGAGCGTCCCAAGGAGATCCTGGGGCGACGTCGCCTTCTGGTGGCCGAGTGGAGAAGTGCGGGAATCTGGGGCTGGCAGTCAGGACAGATCTTAGTTCACAGACAGACACACAAGCCAGGACCCACCCAGGGACACCAAATGTAGGGACCCGCAATTCAGCGTAAGCAGTTCAAGAGAGAGATATAGAGAGACAGAGCACAAACTAGAGGAGGCCTGTAGCTACTGTAGCTCCCGTGTAGGAGAGAGGAGAGAGAAAAAGGCGAAGCAAGTTGCATCTTTTCTTTTACTTTATTTATTTATTGATTGATTGGTTGTTTTGGGGCCATACCCAGCTACGTTCAGGCTCTGCGCTCAGAAGTAGCCCCTGGCAGGCTGGGGACCATATGGGATGCTGGGAATCGAACTGGGGCCCTCCTGGCTGCATACAAGGAAAACGCCCTACAGCTGTGCCTATCTCTCCAGCCCCGCAAGTTGCTTCTTGCTGATGCTATAATCGGGCCCAGTCCAGCCAGCAGGCTCTGTTTCCATTTTAATTTGGGCACTCCCTAACTGTCACGTTCTACCTTTTGTTGTTGTTGTTTGTTTGTTTGTTTTGGGTCACAGCCAGCGGCGCTCAAGGGCTACTCCTGGCTCTGCACTCAGAAATCACTCCTAGCAGTTAGATAGTACTGCGGGTAAGACGCTTGTGTTGAATGCAGTGAACTCAGGTTTGAGTCCTGGCATCCAATGTGGTTAAGCTCCCATCAGGACAGATCCCTGAGCACAGAGCCATGAGTCAGACTTGAGCATTGCCTGGTGTTGCCTTCCGCAAAAACAAAAAGGGGGGCTGTGTGGGGCAGAGAGATCGCACAGTGGGGATGGTGCTTGCCTTTTGTGCATGCAGCCAACCCAGAATCAATCCCATTCCTTAAATGCAGAGCTAGGAGTAAACCCCTGAGCACTGCTGGTGAGGCCCCAAAACAAACAAAAAGGCCTTATTTTCTGTACTAACTCTGGATCTTTTCTTTGGGCCCGAGAGATAGCATGGAGGTAGGGCGTTTGCCTTGCATGCAGAGGGACGTTGGTTTGAATCCCGGCATCCCATATGGTCCCCGAGCCTGCCAGGAGCAATTTCTGAGTGTAGATCCAGGAGTAATCCTTGAGCACTGCTGGTTGTGACCCAAAACAAACAAACAAAAAATTGAATACTATTGGCTGTGATCCTCAAACAAACAAACAAAAAGGAAATGGTTTCTGCTGGCTTGATACTAACGTGTGGTGAGCATTATTGGGCCGGAGAGATGGCATGGGGGGGGCGTTTGCCTTGCATGCAGGACGGTGGTTCGAATCCTGGCATCCCATATGGTCACCTGAGGACCTATTTCTGAGTGTAGAGCCAGGAGAGACCCCTGAGCACTGCCGGGTGTGACCCAAAAACCAAAAAAAGAAATCACCCTAGCAGGCTCAGGGACCATATGAGTTGCCAGGAATCTAACCGAAGTCCATCTGGGGTTGGCTGTGTGCAAGGCAAATGCCCTACCACTGTGCTATCTCTCTGGCCCCAGGCTCGACCCTTAGAGGTACATTGACTAATCCCCTTAAATATATCAACACACACTCAGACACACAAACACAGATAAACAAACTCAGACACACACAAACACAAGAGACACATACAGACACACACACATGCAAACACAAAACCACAAAACCCTGCGATGAATGACAGATGTGGGGTCCACAGTGGGGGTGGGGGGAAGGAACAGGCCGCAGCAAATGTCACCGCAAAGTACAAGCCTCCTTCGGGGCTTTTGCCTCCAGCCACCCCAGATAAGGGACTAGGTGACTTCACAAGGCCCCAGAGAACCTCCAAGACTTTTCACCCTCTTCTTTACCTGTGGGTTTGAGTGTGGGGGAGTCCTGTTGGTCACCCAAGAACTGGTCTGTCCGGACAGGAAACATTTCTCCCCTCTCTTTCTCCTTCTTTCCAACATTCTTTTGTTTGTTTGTTTGTTTTGGGCCACAGCGGTGCTCAGGGGTTCCTCCTGGCTCTGCACTCAGAAATCACTCCTGGCAGGCTTGGGGGACCATATGGGATGCCAGGATTCGAACCACCATCGGTCCTGGGACTGCTGAGTGCAAGGCAAATGCCCTACCGCTGTGCAATCTCTTCGGCCCCTCTTTCCAACATTCTATCTGGGTGGAGCCGGAGAGATCGTGCAATGGGGAAGGAACTTGCTTCGAGCATGGTTGACTGGGGTTACTCCTGGCTTAGGAACTACTCTTGCCTGTGCTCCGGGACCGACCCCTGCAAAGCAGGCACCTTCCCCGTTCTTCTATATTTCCATCCCCACCCCGGAATCTCCTTCCTTCCCTGCAAACGCCAAACCCGCCACTTTGGCCGAGGCGCCACGAGAGGGCACTGTGGGCGCTTCTGTAAATCCCGGGACGTTTCTGGGAGAATTTCCCATTCCTGGGCCTGAACCCCCAACCCCAGAACCTGCTCCAGCTCCGGGGACCCCGGGATCTCTGCAGATGGGCATCTGTAGAGTTTTATATGATTTTTTTGAGGGGGGCCACACCCGATGACGCTCAGGGGTTACTCCTGGCTATGCGCTCAGAAGTCGCTCCTAGCTTGGAGGACCATATGGGACGCCGGGGATCGAACCGCGGTCCATCCTAGGCTAGCGCTGGCAAGGCAGACGCCTTACCTCTAGCGCCACCACGCTGGCCCCGAGTTTTATATGTTTTACCCCTTTTTTTAAATTGTTATTTATTATTTTGTTTTTGTTTATTTTGGGGGGTCGCACCCAACTGCTTTTAGGGTCACTCCTGGCAGGGGTCAGAGAGGCCACATGTCCCTAGGCTGGGTGTCCGGGAAGATTTTGAGATTTTGTTTGTTTGTTTTTGCGTTTATTTTTTTGGGTTTGATTTGGGGGTGGACCACACTCAGCAGTGATCAGGGCTAACTCCTGACTAAACTCAGGGATTACTCCTAGCAGTGCTCAGGGTACAAAAGGGGATGTGGGCCCGGAGAGATAGCACAGCGGCGTTTGCCTTGCAAGCAGCCGATCCAGGACCAAAGGTGGTTGGTTCGAATCCCGGTGTCCCATATGGTCCCCCGTGCCTGGCAGGAGCTATTTCTGAGCAGACAGCCAGGAGTAATCCCTGAGCACCGCCGGGTGTGACCCAAAAAACAAAAAACAAACAAACAAACAAACAAAAAAAGGGTATGTGGAGATGGCACCCAGCTTGTTCACAAACATGTTTTCTTGGCTGTGCTCTCTCCAGCCCCCCTGAGATTAAAGAAAAATGTTGGGGGGGGTCTAGCAATAGCACAATAGTAGGGTGTTTGCCTTGCAAGTGGCCGACCCAGGACAAACCCAGCTTTGATTTCCGGGAACTCATAGGGTCCCCTGAGCCTGCCAGGAGCAATATCTGAGCACAGAGCCAGGAACCCCTGATCGCCGCCAGGTGTAGTCCAAAATCCAAATATATATATACACACACACACACACACACAAACATATATATATACATATATATAACACACATACATACACACACACACACACACACACACACACACACACACACACACACACACACATATATATATATATATTAGGTTTTGGGGACCACTCCACAGGGCTGATATTCCTTCTATCTTTGGGGTGCTGGGGGACCAACTCTGTTGGCCAGCCGTGTGTGCAGGGCAAGTGTCACCCATGTTTCTGCTCTGGCTCCAGAAGCTGAGATTGTAAAGCCAGAAAAGCGAGTTTCGGGGCTGAGAGGTTGGGGGCAGGAATCTTGGGTGTGGTATTGGGCTCTGCTTTTGACATGTCGGGGCTGGAGAGATAAGAACGTGTATCAAGAACCTGCCTTGCACAGGGCTGACCAGGGTCCAAGGCCCATCACTGCAGAGGGACCCCTGAAGCCTCCGAGAGTGACTCCCTGAGCACAGAGCCAGGAGGAAGTCCTGAGTGACTGTCTGAACCCTGGGTCCCCCAGCAGCTCTGGACCCAGGACTCTGAGAGGAAGCCCCAGGTCCCCCTGTAGACCATCCCCCCGATGCTTGCGTGGGGCCTACTCACAGCTGCCGGGCCCAGAGGGCCTGTGATCTGGCACCTTCCTGGGCCTGTGTGGTGCTTGGGAAGGCACCTGGCACTGATGGCTGTGCCAGTCCAGGATTTCCCCTGGTGGCAAAAAATTCCACAGAGAGCACAGATCAGGGTGGAGGAGGAAGACACTCCTTCAGACAAAACTCGAGTTTGTTCCCAGAAGAGCACTTTACAGTAAGCATCCTACGGGTATGGAAAGAGAATTGTTTTTGCAATTTGGTAAGTTTTTCTTTTGGGGGGGGGAGTGACAGCACACCTGGGAGTGCTCAGGCATCACTTCTGGCTGTGTTTCGGGGACCCTAATATAATGCCAGGGATCGAATCCAGGTTACCCACATGCAAGGCACGTGCCTAGCCAGCTGTGCTATGGCTCTAGTGGCTGGGTTTTTCTTTTCTTTTCTATTCTTTTCTTTTCTTTTTGGTTTTTGGGTAACACCCGGCAGCGCTCAGGGGTTCCTTCTGGCTCTATGCTCAGAAATTGCTCCTGGCAGGCTCAGAGGACCATATGGGATGCAAGGATTCAAACCATCGACCTTCTGCCTGCAAGGCAAACACTTTACCTCCATGCTATCTCTCTGGCCCCCACTGGCTGTTTTTCAAATTGGACATATCCTGTAGAGCTCAGAGGCTGCTCAGGCACTGTGCTCCGATGCTGGGAATGAAATGGCAGGGATGAAACCCAGAGTCTCTGGGATGAAACCTAAGCAAGCACTCAGCTCTGCCCACTGAGTTACCTCTCTGGCCCTCACCATGGTGAATCTGAGCTTGAGAGATAATAGAGCAGGGCAGGCTTTTGCCTTGCACGCGGCCAACCCAGGCCTGATCCCAAGCATCCCATAGTGTCCTCTGAGTCCTGTCAGGAGTGATCCCTGAGTGCAGAGCCAGGAGTAACCCCATGCTTTGAGAGCAGCTCCAAAATAAAAACACACAAAACCAAAACTCAAACCCACCAGCCCGAGGCCTGGGCTCCCTCTGGTTTGGGTTTGTTTCCCAAAATTGAGCAGGGAGGGGGTGGCCAGACAGATGGTGGGAAGGAATCAGAAGTCCACACTGCCTGCTGCTAAGGACCCACAGGCCCCTCTAGGCCCCACCCGGGATGATGATCCACCCTCTCACAAAAACTGCAAGACATGGGGACAGGGTGGAGGTTGTGGGGGCAGATGGCTGCAGAGGTGGGGTGGGGGGTGTCTTCAGTGCCAGGGAGACCCATGCTCAGTCCCGGACCCTGCAGGGGTCTGACAATGCCTCCTACCTCCTGCACAGAAATAAGTGAAAACAGACTTGAATCTACCCAAACCTTCGACAGAAGCTCCCCTCCCCCAGTACAGGTGAGCACCAGAGGGCAGATCGCAGGCTTTGTGGGGGTTGGGGGGGGGGGAGACACAGGTGCTATCCTGGTACTGAGGGGCAGCATCCCAGGAGAAACAGAGTGCTGAGAAAGCAGGGAGTAGCTCCTGGCTCCGGCTCTGTTGGGTGTGGCCCCAACCAAACCAAAACAGGGAGAGACAGACAGACAGAGACAGACAGAGACAGACAGAGTGACACTGCCAACCCTGGTTGAATCCCTGATATCCTATAGGGTCCCCTGAGCACCGCCAGGGGAGATTCCTGAGTGCAGAGCCAGGAGCAAGCACTGAGCGCTATTGGGTGTGGTCCCCAAAAACAGAGAAAGAGAGAAATGGAGAAAGGAAAAGAGAAAAGGGAGGGAAAGGAGAATGGAGAGGGAGGAAAGGGGTAAGGGACAGAAGAAGGAGGAAGAGGGACCAGCACCCCACCCGTCCTGCCTCACCCTCGACTTTCTCCTGCTTGTCCTTCTGGAATCAAAGCCACCAGGGCCAGGCACAGTACAATCTTGGTACCCCCCAAACTGTGATTTCAGGACACCTCCTTCCCATTCCTTCTACCTTTCACCCAAGTCTCCCCAGTCCTGACAGCTCTGTTGAGTCAGCGTCCCTGAACCCCACAAAGTCTCAAAGCAAAGCAGAGGGGCTGGAGCGATAGCACAGGGATAAGGCGTGTTTGCCTTGTATGCGGCCAACCCAGGAAAGACCCAGGTTCAATGTCCGGCATCCCATATGGCCCTCAGAGCCTGCCAAGCTCTGAGCACCGCAGGGTGTGGCCCCAAAACCAAAACAACAACAAAAATCAAAGCAAAGGGGCCGAAGAGATAGCATGGAAGTAAGGCATTTGCCTTGCATGCATAAGGTTGGTGGTTTGAATCCCGGCATCCCATATGGTCCCGAGCCTGCCAGGAGTGATTTCTGAGTGTAGAACCAGGAGGAACCCCTGAGTGCTGCCAGTGTGACCGAAAAACAAAAACAAACAAAAAATCAAAGCAAAGCAAAGCAAAGCAGAATATTGCGGTGGAGGGGAGGGACAAAGAAGGAGGCTGAAATTTTGGGGACTCACAAGCCAGATCCACGTTGGACTTGTGTATTTATGTCTATATTTTGTTTTTTTGGAGGCCACACCCAGCGGTGCTCAGGGATCATTACCCCTGTCTGGGCTCAGAGGTGCTGGGGGCTAAACCTAGGCTGCTGCTAATTCCTGGGGCCCTTTCAAGCCTTAGTCTCTATTTCCTAATCATTCAAGCCCAGGGTTTGGGGGGAAAGTAACCTGGTGGTGGAGTGTCTGAGCTTTTCCTGCAGGAGACCTGGGTTCAAACTGGGCAGATCCAGGGAGGAAGAGAAAAGAAAATCTAGATAGGGAGTAATTCTAGCCTCCTCAAACCGGCCACCACTGGGGCCAGAGATAAACAGTACAGCAGGGAGGGCTCTAGCCTTGCACACAGCAGACCAAGGTTCAACTCCCGGCTTCCCATAAGGTCTCCTGAGTCTCCCAGGAGCGATCCCTGAGCACAGAGCCTGGAGTAACTCCTAAGCACCACCGGGTCTGGGCCTTCCCCCCCCACCCCCCACCCCCGCGCAAAAAAAAAGATTGTCCAGTTTAGGCTGGGGAGAAACCGTGGGAGTATCTATCTGTGTCTCTGCATGTATTTCTGCTAATGGACATAGGAGGAATAGATGGTTCTGCAGGTCTGGTCTGGTCCATCAGTCCCATCGATTCAGCCCCCACCCCACTGTACCCCCAGCTTGCACCCCAGCTCACCAACCCTTGCTGAAGCTCTGGTCTATTCAGCACCTGCTCCAGAACTCCAGGCTCCAGGGACTGCGGAGCTTTGCTGCTGCTTGTTGCCCAGTTGGCACCAGGAGGCGGTTTTGGGGTATGCCTGGGGGCTGGGCAGGGCCAGAGTAGTTGCCAAGTAGCTGGGCACAGAGATCCAAGAGGCATTTTCAGCACTGAACTCCGCCCTTGGACATGCCCTCACAAGCCAGCCAATCACAGGTCTCCGCCCATTCAAGAAGCTAGCCAATTGCTGTTGCCCAGGCTGCCAATCATTATCCACAGACACGCCCTCATGCAGCCAGCCAATCAGGCCCACAACCACAGACACGCCCTCATTAAGCCAGCCAATTACAGTCCCACATTCAAGGACACGCTTTCTAGGAAGCTAGCTAATGGCTAACACTCACTCTAGTGAGCCCGCCCTCCATGTAGCCAGCCAATCACAGATCCACACTCACAAAGCCAGCCAACCACCATTGCCCAAGCTGGCAAGCCCCGCCCATAGACACACCCTCCACAATGCCAGCCAATCATGGCAGCCCAAGCTGCCTAGCCCGCCTCCTCCTAACACTATAAAACCGGCTGACCTAGTTTATTCCCCAGAGTGAAAGTGGCATCATTCCGGGCCACTTGAGCAATTGGACAGTGGGGAGGGCACTTGGATCCTTGAACCCTAAGAACCCAGCACCTCATTTCAACCCTGGCAAAGCTGGAACTGGACACGCCTTCGATGCTCGAGATCCCAAGTTCCACCTTTGTCATCACGCGGGTCCCTGAGCACTTCTGAGTAAGGCACCAAACAGTGCTCAGGAGTCCCGTCCCCCAAGAGAGGAGAGAATATTAACTTGTCTCTGAGAGAGGATTCAGGTGTGAACACAGAGAACCCATACTGTCCCCTCCACAGGGCCAGAGAAGTGGGGACTCTTGGTCCTAGTTGGAGGATTTCATTAAGGCTTTGGTAGGCCTGAGGGTTTGGGGCAAGCTTAAAAGCTGTGAAACCCAGGCCTGACGCCAGCATTCTGGGGCTTCTGGGCCCCAGCCTGCCTGGGAAAATAAAAGCAACAGGTGGCTTGAGGGGCATAGGATTTGCATGGGGGGGGGGATCAGAGGCTAATTCTAGGCCTCCCAGAGTCCCTGGGGAACATCAGGGAGTGACTCCCTAATTCCCATGGCACTGAGCAATGCCTGGGTTGACCAAAAAACCAAAGAGAAAGAGAAAGACAATTGAACAGAGGAAGTGGCTTTCGTGGTAGGGCTGTCGCTTGCATAAGAGGCTGCAAAAACATTTGATTCCCAGCTCTGCAAAAACCAGATGAGTAATATTTGGGGCCATAATATGTGTGTGTGGGGGGACGCTGGCCTTGTATGAATCCCCTGAGCACTGCAGGGTGTAACCGCCAAACAATGCAGTAATAATAATAATAATAATATATATTTTTGTTTGTTTGTTTTTTGGGCCATACCTGGTGGAGCTCAGAGGTTCCTCTTGGCTCTGCACTCAGAAATCGGTCCTGGCAGGCTTGGGGAACCATATGGGATGTCAGGAATTGGACCAGGGTCAGTCCTGGGTCGGTCACATGCAAGGCAAACGCCCTCCTGCTGTGCTATCATTTTGACCCTATTAATAATAATAGAATAATAATAAATAATAGCAATATGGGCCGGAGCAGTGGCACAAGTGGTAAGACTTGGAAGCGCTAGCCTAGGAAGGACAGTGGTTAGATCCTCCAGCATCCCACATGGTCGCCCAAGCCAGGAGCGATTTCTGAGTGCATAGCCAGGAGTAACCCCTGAGAGTCACCGGGTGTGGCCCAAAAAACAAAAAAATAAAAATTAGCAATAGCTGTGATACACATAGGTAATGCTGCACCCCAGGCGACTGGCAGAGTGTAAGCTGGAGAAATGGCGAGATTCTGTGTTCTGCTCTGAGAACCCCCCACGGTGGGTCCCCAAGTATGTGCGTGGGTGATGGGGTGGCTAACAGGAAGGACATGCTGATTATCTCCCTGAATGCTAAGAAAAGGTCTGACGGGTGGCCCAGGACTGATGCTGTTGATCTGACCACAGATTTACTAAAGCGGGGAGCAGTAACAGAAGGCTGGAGCAATAGCACAGCAGTAGGGCGTTTGCCTTGCACGCCAATGACCCAGGTTCAATTCTCAGTATCCCTAACAGGTCTCCCAAGAGGCATGGCCAGGAGTGCAAAACTGGCCCCCAAACTCAAAAACAACAACCCAACACATATGCTACATAACCGAGTCGTGTAAAACCAAAGATTTTACTCCTCCTCACATGACCCCAGAAGCTGTCAAAAAGGGCCCACCCCACTCAGCACCCCCAGGTCCACGGTCATGGAGCTCTATCAGTTCACCCAGGAGTCCCAGGTATTTTGGGGTGCGGTCCAAGGGTACCCAGAGATGTTGCAAAGAGAGAAAAATGTCTTTCGGAAAAGCGTCACCTGGACCCCCCGGAGGGGGGGCTTCTGGCAGGCTAGAGGGTTGAGTCAGTGGGCGGGCTGCCGCCTCCGCCATCGGACAACATGACTCGGGTGCTGGCGCGGGCGGCGGCGGGCAGGTAGCCTGGGGACCCACGGCCAGGGCGGCGCAGGCAGGAGCAGCAGAGCAGGCGGCGGAAGGTGCGGCGCATCTCAGCGTCCCGGCAGGAGTAGACGGCAGCGTTGACCAGCGAGTTGGCCTCTGCCAGCAGCAGAAAGTACTTCTCCACGGCCAGCACGTTGCATGAGCGGCAGTCTAGGCCGTCCAGCAGTAGCACCACCTGACCCGGCGTCCAGCACACCACGAAGGCACCTGCGGGGCGGCCGGAGCTGCTGAGCACCCAGGGCGCACGGGAGGGCCCAGGCTCCCCTCGCTCCCCACCGGCCTGGGGGCCTGGCTCTTAGCTCAGCTGACTAAGAGGGACCCACCTGCAGCGGACACAGCCTCGTGTCCCTCAGACCTTGAGTTGCAGCCCAGGACCCCGGGGAAGGGGGACTGGTACTTCTGTTTTGTTTTTGTTTGGGTGGCCTTCAAGTTCTTCCTTACTCTGCGCTCAGAATTGGCTTCTGGCAAGTGGGGGTGGGGTGGGGATCATATGGGATGCTGGGCATCAAACTCAGGTAGGTAGGCAAATGCCCTACTGCTTCAGCCCTTCTGGCTTTTTGTTTGTTTTTCTTTTTGTTTTTGGGTTACTTCTGGCTCTGCATGGAGAAATCGCCTTTGGCAGGCTTAGCAGACCATATGGGATGCGGGAATTGAACTAGGTCAGCCTTCTGCAAGGCAAGCACCCTACCCAGTGTGCTATTGCTCTGGCCACAGTCTCTTTGCTTTTCCTTTTATTATTATTATTATTATTATTATTATTATTATTATTATTATTTTGCTTGTTTTTGGGTCATACCTGGCGGTGCTCAGGGGTTATTCCTGGCACTATGCTCAGAAATGGCTCCTGGCAGGCTCGGGGAACCATATGGGATGCCGGGATTCAAACCACTGTCCTTTTGCATCTAAGGCAAACACCTTACCTGTGCTATCTCTCCGGCCCCTTGATTTTTTGTTTGTTTGTTTTTGGGTCACACTCAGCGGTGCTCAGGGATTATTCTTGGCTCTGCACTCAGAAATCACTCTTGGCAGGCTTGAGGGACCATATGAGATACTGGGGATCAAACCTGGGTCTGTACAGATTGGCACTGTGTAAGGCAAATGCCCTATCGCTGTGCTATCGCTCTGGCCCCAGCCCTTCTGTTTTGTTTCTGGAGCCAAACCTATTTTCTATGCTCAGGGACCATCAGGATGGGGAAGTTCAAACCCAAACCCGGGTCTGCTGTGTATAGTCTAAGGCAAATGCCTTCCCAGCTGCACTATCATTCTTGCCTCTGGAGGGAGCAGTGTGGATTCTATGGGGGAGATGCTGGGGCTGACCCCTGGCTCTGTGCTCAGGAGTCACTCTTGGCAATGCTGGGGGACCCTTGTACTATCTAGCCAGCCCTGAGGGGTGTGGAGGATCCTCTTGGGAACACTGCATGACATCCCCCATCACTCTCAAACAGCGACGGGCCGAGTGGGTCAGAACATCCCATCTTGGGGAAGTGCCAGGTTCATATAAAGAAAATAGACTAGCACAGAGGGGAGGGTGCTGGCACTACCTCCAGGAACAGAGTAACCCCTGGGCATCACTGGGTGTGACCCCAAAACAACAAAATAGATTTGGGGGCCAGAGTGACGGTACAGCAGGGAGGGCGCCTGCCCAAGTTCAATCCCTGGCTCCCCAACACTGTCAAGAGTGAGATCTGAGTGCAGCATTGCTGTGTGTGGCACACACACACACACACACACACACACACACACACACTCAAGAACAATAAAAGAAAAATGTAGATTTCTGGGGCTGGAGAGAGAGCTGCCTTGTAAGCAGCTGACTTGGGTTCGATCCCTGGCATCCCATAGGGCTCCCCCAAGGCTGCCAGGAGTAATTTCTCAGTGCAGAGCCAAAGTAACCCTGAGCACCACAGGCTGTGGTCCAAAAACAAACGAACACACAAAGCAAAACAAAAGGAAAAGACTAGATTTTGGGGGTGCGAGTGTGTTGGATAAACTGTTGTAAATAAGTTTGTCCCCCAAATTCTCCCCTCCACCAACCCCTGCTGCTGTGCACCACCAAATCTTGTTTGTTTTCGGGACTCCTTAGGGGTGCTGGGGGGCAGGGCTCTCACGACACCCTATCTGAGCCCTGGTGGAACCAGGTCCACACCTGACCATCCCGAGTCCTGGGATTCTCGGGGCTTCACATTCAGTCTGGCAAGGAGAATTTTTGGGGGGGTCCCAGCCTCCCACCCCATCCTAGCCACTCACTCACCCAGGATGATGACGACAGTCTTCACCAGGCTGACGGTGGTCTCGTGGTAGCGCGGGTGGCAGCTGACGTGGTCAGCCATCCGCTGCACCCGACGGCGGACGTAGAAGAAGATGCGGGTGTAGACGGCCACCATGAGCAGGAAGACCAGCAGGCTGGACAGGCCCCAGACGGCCAGGTAGGTGCGGCTGAGCAGCGGTGCCATCCTGGAGCAGCGGTCCAGGGCGCACAGGCAGTGCCAGAAGCGGGCGGGCAGCAGCCCGAGGCCCAGCGCGGCCACCCAGACGACGGCGATGAGCAGGACCACACGGCCCCGTGACAGGCGGCTGTGCAGCTGCACGGACATGACGCTGCGGTGCCGCTCCACGGCGATGGCCAGCAGCGTGGCCACCGACGCCGTCAGGCTGGCGTCCAGCAGGCCCTGGCGCAGGAACCAGCGGTTCACCGAGAGGCGGGCCGTGTAGGGGCCAGTGTGGCACATGAGGAAGAGATAAGCGATGCCCGCGAAGAGGTCGGCCGCCGCCAGGTTGGCCAGCAGGTAGTAGATGGGCTGGTGGAAGCGGCGGTTGGAGGCGATGGCCGCGATGACCAGCAGGTTGGTGAACAGCACCAGGAGGCTCACGGTCAGCCCCAGGGCCACCACCAGGACGTCCTTGGGCCTCCAGTGCGCGCTCAGCTCCTTGCCGCTGTTCTTGTAGAAGAAGTCCACGGTCTGGTTGTGGAAGCACTGGCCCATGGCGAACGCGGGGTGCCCCCGGGCAGGGGCTGCGGGGTTGGGGGGCAGCGGGCGGGGCGGGGAAGGACGCAGCACCTAGAGGGGGAGAAAGGGGTGCAAACCCCACTGAGGCTCGCTCAGGCAAAACTCACTCCCAAGTGACCAATCCGAGAAGTGCGGGGAGACGCTGAAGGACAAAAGGGGGGGAGCGGGGCGGGGAGGCGGGTCGGGGTCAGCGAAGGGGCGCAGGGGGAGACGAGGGTTCGGGCCACCCCAGCGCGCAGCGAGTAGGCGCCCCAAGACCCGAGAGCGGAGGAGGAGCTCAGTGAAGTCCCGGAGGCCTCCGGGATGAAGTCGGAGGGCGTTTATGGGGAGGAGGGGTGGCCGATCGCCGCCGCTCCCCGCAGAGAGAGAGAGAGAGGGAGAGATCAGAGGAGGGGTGCAGGGTGCAGGGGCGGCGGGCTCGTGCCGCGCCCTCCCCGCCGGGCCCCGCGTGCCCGCCGTCCGTGCCAGCCTCACCTGGGCCGCGTGTGCTCACGCCGCAGACGTCGGGTCGGCTTGCGAGGGGCTCGGGGCCCGCCCGAGCGAGCGAGCGGCTCCCCAGGCCCGGGCCGGCTGCGGGGGGCGCGCAGGAGCGTTCCGGTGCGCCCCGCTCGGCGGCTCTCAGGGCGCGGGAGGCCGGGCCCCGCCCCGCCCCGAAGCGCCGTCCAATCAGCGCTCCTCGCTCCATCTGTGCCCGCCCCTCAGGACACGCCCCCGAAGACACGCGAGAACCACGCCCCCTGCCTGGCAGGCCAGTCCAATCAGCGCTCTCCATTTCCCCCAGTGCCCGCCCCTCCCTTTAAACCACGCCTCTCGTTGATTTCAAGAACCACGCCCACTTCGCTAGAGCCCCGCCCCTCCATATGGCCCCGCCCCAAGTCCAGAGCCTCGTCCAATCAGCGCTCCCCGATCTCGCAGAGCCCATCCACAAGGCCACGCCCCTCCCGGAGCTCCGCCCCCACGTTCCGAGGGCCCCCTAGGCGGCGCGGGCCGGCCAGGGTCTCCCGGAACCGCAGCCCCCCCGTTTCCTCTCGCCTTGCGGCCCCCCGATCGTCCCTCCGCTTCCGGCGCAGGACCCCTCCCCGGCCCAGCCCTCGCGCACCTCTCGGGCCCTCGGCTTCGGGTTTCGGAGTGAATCATCCGCGGCCCAAAAGTCCCGCCGCGACCTCGCGCCCCGGCTCCGGGTGGTCTCGGGGCGCGCGGGGCCGACCCCACCCCGGCCCGCCCGCCCCCGCGGGCCAATCAGCTGCCGCGCTGCAGGCCCCGCCCCGATCCCACCTCTGGCCCCGGGACCCCCGCCCGCCGCCCCGACTGCTCGGGCGCCTGTGGCCCCCCAGCCCGGCCCAGGCCCGAGGCGCCGCGCCCACGGCCCATTGTCCCGGTTATCTGCCCGCTGCTGTTTGCGCGATTACGCAGCCCCGGATCAAGGCCGAGCTGCGGGGCCGGGCCGGCTGACTCACCCCCGTGACCAGGCCCCGCCCCGGCCTCGTACCTGTAAGTGCAGGAACGTCGGGGCGTGCTCCCCGCTGCCCTGACACCCGCCCTCCCTGCAGAGCCAAATCCTCCAGGTGCAAAAACACGGTTTATTGGGGTTCAGGGTTTATTGGGGGGCCCCACTGTGGGGGCGGGCTCAGCCTGGCTGCCTGCCCTCTCCTGCAGCTACCTGGGAGTCAGCAGAGACCAGAGGGACCCCCCCCCAAGAACCCCACCCACGACCAGTATCCATCCTGAGCATTGACCCTGAGTGCCTGAGGCCTGGTAATATGACCAGGGTCCCGAAGGGTGTGGAGCGGGGGTCCTGGCAATATTGCCCCTTCCCAGCTGGGATGGGAGCGCCTTCTTTATGTACAGGAATTCTCCAGGCACCCCGTCAAGTGTGCGTTCTTGGGAGCAGTGGGCCCCTGGACTCTGGCAGTCAGAGATGGTCATCGACTTCTTCCGAGGCCTGGGTGTCCGGACAGCAGGCGGCCTTGGACACGGCTTCCTCGGGCAGCTTGGCCAGGAGCCGGGCAGTCTCCTGGGTGATCTTTAAGTTCTTGGGCAGCGGCGAGCGGCGCCGAGGGCTGTCATCAAGCTCCCCTCGCCTCTGCAGGCTCCCCTCTTGGGTGGGCAGCACAGGGTCCTCCTCGCACAGTTTCGAAGCCACGAGGGCCAGGCTGGACAGCTGGTGGGTGATGGGTCGCATCCCGCCACGGGTGTACTTTATTGGCTGCCGGCTGAAGTGGGCCCGGGACTGGGTCCCCAGCAGTGAATCCTCGGCGCCTTGGCTGGGCCCTATGGAAGGAAGACAGGCACAGGGTGGTCTCTGCTGAAAACTCCCCATTCCCCCCATTCCGGCCCTGCCCAGCAACTCACCCCCATCTCCTTCGTCTCTGGCATCTTGCATGGGTTTCCACCCGTCAGCCGGCGGGGCCGGAGTCAGTGGGGTGGAAATCTGCGGGTAGAACACAGAAGATCCCAATTATTATTATTATTATTATTATTATTATTATTATTATTATTATTTTGGATTTTGGGCCACACCCGTTTGACGCTTAGGGGTTACTCCTGGCTATGCACTCAGAAATCGCCCCTGGCTTGTGGGGACCATATGGGACGCCGGGGGATCGAACCACAGTCTATCCTACACTAGCGCTTGCAAGGCAGACACCTTACCTCTAGCACCACCTTCCGGGCCCCAGAAGATCCCAATTCTAATGTCATGGCTGGGCCAAGGGCGCTGGGCACGGCAGGCAGAGAGTGGGGGTACAGAGGGCCAATCCCCATGCTGCTCAGCCCCCCCCCCCCCCGAGATGCCCCTAAGTTTTGGATCAGACGCCTGTGCTGCAGGGAGTTTCACCAGGGCCAAATCAGCGGTGCTCAGGGATCACTCCTAGCTTTGTGCTCAGGGTTCATTCCTGGCGGGCCTCAGGGACCCCAAGGGGTGTCAGGGATAGAATCCAGGTGGCCTTCCCTGCAGTCCCTCTGGATCATCAGGGAAGTTTTTTCAGACAGGAAACACACGCTGTTGTGGCACCAGCTGGGCCCAAGTACCCTTCTCAGGCCTCATACCCTGGGCCTCCTTTGTTACTGGGCCCAGCTGGGGGCTGTGCGCAGCACACACCAGGCCAGTTGCACCCCAAGGCTTTGCCAAGGCCACTCCCTTGCCCCGGGCACCTTCCCACTCGGAGGTGGGACCTACAGGGCCTCACACCACACAAGCAAGTGCTGAGTCTCGGAGCCACACCCGTCGCCTTCGCTGCCATGGATGTGGTGTGGTTTGGGTTTTGTTTTGTTTTTGTTTTGAGACGCCTCTGGATTCCCAAAGCTCAGGGGCTTCTGCTGACTGTGCTCGGGAGTGCCCCCTGGTGGCTGAGGGGGCCACATGGCCCGCCTGGGAGAGAACCAAGGTTGGGCCACATAGGGCAGAGCAATGCTTAACTCCTGTGTTAGCTGGTATGTCTAGGAATTTCTCCTGTTGTTGTTTGGGACCACACTCAGAAATTACTCCTGGGGCCCGGACAGATAGCTCAGCGGTGTTTGCCTTGCAAGCAGCCGATCCAGGACCAAAGGTGGTTGGTTCAGATCCCGGTGTCCCATATGGTCCCCCGTGCCGGCCAGGAGCTATTTCTGAGCAGACAGCCAGGAGTAGCCCCTGAACACTGCCAGGTGTGGCCCAAAAACCAAAAAAAAAAAAAAAAAAAAAAAGAAATTACTCCTGGCGGTGCTCAGGGGACCATATGAAGTGTTGGGGATACAACCTGGATCCAGCAAGTACAAAGCAAACGCTCTATCTCTTGGGTCCCGCTCCTCAAATTCCTTGTTATCTTTGTTCATTTGGTTTTTGGGCCACACCTGGCGATGCTCAGGGAACCATTCCTCGGATACCGGGGATCAAACCCGGGTGGGTCAGGTCCAGGGTAAATGCCCTCCCTGCTGTGCTATGCCTCCAGCCCCACTCAACTCTCCTAAGTGGGGAAGGAAGGACTGGGGATTCTCCCCATCTCCATAGCCTGGACTCCTACCTCGGGGTCCGTAGTTTCAGGCTGCGTCTCCTGAGAACTGTGGGTGTCGGTATTGACGTCAGGATCGGGCTCTGAGGAGCTGCTTGGGAGTGGTCCAGGCTGGAGGGGCAGAGGCTCCGGGGCGGGCGGCAGCTCATCCAAGCCGAAGATGTGCTCGTAGTGCAGAATGAGGAACTCGACTAGCTGGGCCTGGTGGCCGGAGTCCAGCAGGCGGGTAACCGAGGTCACACTCGGGCTGTCAGGGGCCCGCAGCAGTGAGGGTCCAAACACGATGCCCAGGTTGTCTGCTGACATCTTATTCTCCGAGAAGTGCGCGGCCACCCTAGGGGCGGGAGGTGCGAGGCTCAGAAAACAGGGAGACGGGGTGGTGGTGGACAGGGGAGAAAGCACAGGGGGGAAGGCCTTTGCCATAGGGTCCCCTGAACCTGACAGGAGTGACTGCTGAGCGCAGAGCCAGGTATGGCTCCAAACAAACAAACAAACAAACAAAAACATAAATAAAATATGGGGTTCAGAGGTCAGAGTTGGGGTCAGATGTAAGGTACCTGAAGAGATGGGCCACCAGGTGCCGCAGGGTATTGTAGTTGGAGTCCGGCAGCTGCAGCAGGAGCATTTTGAGGGCGCGGATGACGTCGGGACTGGGCGCGGGGGTCTCAGAACCTGAGCCTGGGTCAGCTCGCAGGGTCTTGGCCAGAGATATGAAGGCGTCGTAGAGGTGGAAGGGGACCACGGGCTCGGTGAGCTACGGTGGAAGGCGGGAGGGAAGTGGGGGTGGGTGGGCTGTGGGGGCCCCCCCCCAGAACTGCAGACCCCAACCCGAACGCCCGGGAACACCCACCTCCTGGAGGAACCGCTTCAGGACACTGGAGACGTCGTGGGGTGAGTGTCCCGACAGGTCTACCAGCGCACGGCCATTCTCGAAGGCCTGGCACAGCCGCTCCACACGCACCCTCGACCCGCTCACCCGGTAGATGCCCTGCAGGCACACGGTCACGGGCCTCTCTATTCCAGTCCTGCCTGCCTGAAGTCGGGGACCCCAGGGCCAGGCAGAGCCAGGCAGCGGGGTTGGGGGAGGCACCTGCACACTCAGGGCGCGTTGCTCCATCTCAGCCGTGCATCGTGTCACCAGGAACGGCACCTCCTCTGGGAAGTCCCTGGGGAGCTGCAGAAAGTCCACCCCGAAGAGCGCCGAGCGCGCGGGCAGCCGACGGTGGCCACAGAGGATCAGCAGCGTCTCCAGGCAGCGCTTGTGGCAGGTCAGAAAGCACTGGGGGTGCAGGGGCAGGGTCGAAGGGATGAAGAGGTGCTGGGGCCTGGAGGGGCCCAGCTACCATGATGCACCCAGGGCGAGGCACGCACCTCCTCGCACTCAGTCCCGGTGACCATGAAGGCGTCGCACTCTCGGCATTTGGCTGGACCTCGCAGGCGCCGCAGCCGGTGGGTCTGGGCCGCACCAGACAGCGTCCACTTCCGAAAGGGGCTGCCCGGCCCATTCTCCAGCCCGTCGCCCAGATCTGCGGGGGGTGGGGACCCCGGGGTAAGGCTTGTGGGCGCCACAGTCTCGCCCACCCTTCCACCCACCCACTCACCCACCCCAGGGACCCGAGCCTTGCGCCTTACCAGGCTCTCGCTCCTCAAAGTCGTCGGAGGACTCCGTGCCTGTGGATGGCACCTTCACCAGTTTCCGTGTGCCACCTGCGGGCACAGAGACACAGGCGTGGGGGTACTTGGGTCAGGCCTTGGGGCCAGGGCCAGCAAGCAGAGGTTGGAAAGGGGGTGGAGGGAGGCTGGTCAGAGGGCAGGGCAGGTGACAGTGGAAGGTCAGGGGTCTGGAGATGAGGGGTCAGGGCCCACCTGGGCTGGAATTTGGAGACTCCACGGATCGGGCCTCGCTGTCCCTGTCGCTGGCCAGAGAGGGGCTCGGGCTCCCTAGGGGAGAGGCCTTGGTTGGTGTGCGCCCACTGGGCTGGCTGGACCCCACTGCCCGCACCCCCTCGGCCACACTTACCCAGCCAGACCCCTGAGTCGGACGAGCCCTCCTCCAGCCTCGGTGGAAGTTTCCGCGCGTCCAGAGGGGAGCTGCGAGGGGAGGTCTGAGAGTGACAGCCGGGGTCCCAGTGCTCGCCAACCCCATCTGGGACCCAACCTCTCCCCCATGCATCCGGGCCTTCAAACCCAGCAGCACCGACACCCCCAAATCCTGACAGTTCCCCTAGACGGGCGCGTGCCCTCTTCCGCCGTACCTGCTGCTCGTGGGCACGAACTCCTGGAAGGTGAACGTGGGCGGCGGGGGTGGCGGGGCCTCGGGCCGCAGTGCTCGCACGAACTCCTGGTAGCGCTGGCCGGGCTCGAAGGGGGCGCAGCACTCGGCCAGGGCGGCGAAGGCGCGGGGACCCCGCTCGGCCTGTGCACCCCGCAGCGCGAACAGTCCCAGGGTCACCTGCGGAGGGGCAGGGTGGGAGTGGTCAAAGGCGAAGTGGCCATATATGGACAAGCCCGACCAGGGAGGGGCGTGGCCAGACCAAGAGGTGGGTCAGACAGGGGCGTGGCTTAAATAGGGGCATGGTCAGACTAGGGGCGTGGTGAAAGCGAGATGTGTGGTCACATAAGGGCGTGGCTTAAACAAGGGGCGTGACCTTACGTTGTGTGGCTAAAAGAAGGTGTGGCCAAACCAGGGGCGTGGCCAGAACAAAAGCGGGACGCACAAGGGCGTGTCCAGACAGCTTGATGGGAAAGGGGGCGTGGTCAGAGTAAGAGCGTGGCACACAAGGGCATGGCCAAATAAAGGGCCTGTCTGGAAGGGGCGTGGCCACACAGAGGGGCTGTCTGGGAAGGGGCGTGACCAGAAAGGAAGCCCGGATGAAGGGCGTGGCCAGATAGCCTGGTGGAAAGAGGCGTGGTCAAAGCAAGAGCGTGACCATATAAAGAGTTGGAGGGGCGTGGCCAGACAGGATTGCTCGAAAGGGGCGTGGTCAGAAAGGGCGGCCCAGGTAAAGGGCGTGGTGATGAGGGGCGTGGCCTGTGTTTCCCCAGGTGATTTTAGGGGCGCAGTTGACACCCCTAAACCAGGCCGGGGCCTCACCCTCCTCAGCAGTTCGTCGCCCTGCAGCACCAGCTTGCGCACGTGCGACACGATCCGCCGCTTGGTGGCCTCCAGGTCCTGCTGCCGCGCGTTGGCCTCGCGCACACAGGCCTGGTACAGCGCCTCGGCCTCCTGCGCCTGCCGGGGCAAGGAGCAAAATGAGGAGTGGGGTGTGGGGAGTGGGGTGTGAAGCCGCGGGCGTGAGCGGCAGGCCGCAGAGTCTGGGTGTCCTAATGGCCGGCGCAGGGGAGTCCCCGCGTCCCGTCCCCACCTTGGCCTGGGCCTCCTCTCGGGAGCGCCGCCGCCGCTCCTGCTGCTTGGTGGGCCCCGCGGACACCTGGGGGGCCGCCGGGTCCTCGGGGGAGGCCTGGGAGCGGGTGCGCAGGTCCTCGCAGCGCTGGACGTACTGCAGCTGGGCGCGCCGCAGGGCCTGCACCGCCTCGTTCTGCGGGGTGCGGGGTGTGGGGTGTGGGGCGCAGGTCAGTGGCCGCGTGGGCTCGGACCTGACCGGTTCCCAGCGGGTTGAGCCGCCCTGCCAGCCTCACCATGCGCTTCTGCTCCTTGAGCCACTGCTCCTTGAACTCCTTCCGCCACTTTTCGATTTCCGTCCGCTTGGCCATCAGGGGCTGGGTTGGGGGTACCCTGAGCTTCAGGCCCACTTCCTGCCTGGTTGTCACCTTGCCAAGGATCTTCCCACCCAGCCCTGCCCTCCTTACCACCCTCCCGGGGTATCCTCATGGCTCTGTCCCATGCACCCCTGCACACACAGACACACAGACACACACAGACACACACAGACACACACACACACACACACACACACACACCAGCATACTAACAGTTTTGCAATCACCCAGGAAACCGGGTTTGAATCCCAGCGGTGGCGGGGTTTGCTCAGGCTAGTTCCTCTGCACCCCGGGGCCCCAGCTTCCTCCTCGGCGGGCACTAGGGTGCCCTGCGTGCAGAGGGGGAAGGGGTGCTGGCGCCTGGCCCTCACCTGGCTGTAGTCTCTTTTCTGCTGCGCCAGTGTCTCCAAGGCCAGGGCGCCCAGGCTGAGGTCGTGCTCCAGGAAGAGCGTGTAAATGTACTGCAGGGGCATATGGCTCTGCAGAAGGGGCGACAAAGGAAACAGGGTGAGGACACAGGGGGAGGGGTGCAGCTATGTGTGTGTGTGTGTGT
Source organism: Suncus etruscus (assembly GCF_024139225.1). Classification (NCBI taxonomy): domain Eukaryota; kingdom Metazoa; phylum Chordata; class Mammalia; order Eulipotyphla; family Soricidae; genus Suncus; species Suncus etruscus. Next base: position 91,588,025 of record NC_064862.1, on the reverse strand, counting down.
GTGTGTGTGTGTGTGTGTGTGTGTGTATGTGTGTGTGTGTGTGGTTCTGAAAGGCTGGACCGGGCCTGGGTACCTGTTGGTGGATGGAGGCTTTGCCGGCCTCAGCGATCTTCAGGACACTTTTGACGAACTCCAGCTCTGGGGAAGTGACGGGTGTGAGCCAGTGTGGGGAGGGAGAAGTGGGGGCCCCGGGGACCTCGATCCGGGCTGGGGAGGAGGTGGGTGTGGGCACATGTGGGGAGGGCTCAGGATCTGGGTCCCCACCATGGCTGGCTCTCTTCTCCGTCCAGGCTAGCAGCTCCTTGGCATAGCGACTCCACGTCTTGGCGTAGTCCAGGGCAGCGTCCACCCCGCCCTTGGTCCGGATCAGCCTCAGGTCCAGCTCCTCCTCTGGAGCAGATTGGGGGGAGGGCTCAGACTTATGCCCTTCCCCCAGCTCTTCCCAGAACCCCCCAAACTAAGGCCCCTTCTCTGCATCCTACCCCACCCACTGCCATCTCACTTTTTTTAGGGGGGCGATGCTCAAAGATTACTATGGGTCTTTGCTCAGGGCTCACTTTGGCAGTGCTAGGGAACCCTATGGTATTGAACCCGGGTTGGCAGCATGCAAGGCAAGCTCCTTCCCAGCTGTGTTATCTATCGCTCCAAGACCCCTCCCGCCATCTTTTGTTCTGTTTCCCTTTCCCAGCTGGACATGGACAAGCAGTGTCTTTTGTGGGGAACCCCTGGCCCACCCTCTGGATGCCCCCCTACCTGAGAGGGGAGCAGGAAGTGCTGGGGAGGGGTCGCTCCATTGGCTCCATTCACTGGTCTGAGGGTGGAGGAAGAGAGGATTGAGGGGAAGAAGGGCAATGGGGTTCACCTCTTTTTTTTTTGGTTTTTGGGCCACACCCGGCATTGCTCAGGGGTTACTCCTGGCTGTCTGCTCAGAAATAGCTCCTGGCATGCACAGGGACCATATGGGACACCAGGATTCGAACCAACCACCTTTGGTTCTGGATCGGGTACTTGCAAGGCAAACGCTGCTGTGCTATCTCTCCGGGCCCGGGGTTCACCTCTTAAGAGTCCCTTCTTCCATCCTGGCCCCCCACTTCCCATGTACCCCAGACTCACCACGGTAGCTGTGGGGGTCTTCTCTGACTCAGGGTCTCCAGACAGCAAGGACTCCCCAGTCGACATGTCCAGGTTCCTGGGAGCTAAAGCTGTTAGTCTATCCCCAAGGGAGACCCAGGGCGATAGGGGGAGGCTGGGGGATCACCTCCTTGGCATTGCCTGTACCCTGGAGTCCAGGCAGTGGGCCGGGTGAGACCTTATGGAACTGGGGTCCAATCTGCGATGGTTGGAAGGGTCCTCTGGCATATTAGGGGATATCCAGAAGGAAATACGGGGAGTGGGCTCAGGCTCTACCCTGGGGATTGCCAATGAATGATGGATCACAGACTATAGCGTTCCTATGGGGACCTCAGGGATGTGTATCGGAGGAAATGGTCCTGGCTGGATTTGGGGTGACCCAGGCATAGACTCACACGTTCCCCAGCGAGATCTCAAGGTTGTCCAGGCTGCGGAATATGTCGCTGTACCTCTTCCGACTATCCAGGCCGGGGGGCGACCCTGGGGGGTGTATGCAATGGAGAAAGGGGTCACCCATGGCCACCGGGGTCCCTGTCCACCCAGGGGGGGAGGAGAAAGACCAGAGAGGAAGAGGGAGACTAGGGGAGAGAGAGAGAGAGAGAGAGAGAGAGAGAGAGAGAGAGAGAGAGACAGACAGACAGAGAGAGAGACAGAGAGAGAGACAGAGACAGAGAGAGAGAGAGACCTGGAGATGAGGAACAAGGCTGGCCGGGAGCGAGCTGAGCTGGCCCTGCGAGGGGGACAGATGGACTCGCACAGGCCGACAGCTGCTCCGAAGAGCAGCGACACCCACACAGAGCCCAGATGCGCCGGCATCGCCCCCCGACGCCCCCCGCCAGCCCCCTCGACAATGGGCCTGACAGATGGGCACGCACGTGGGGCAGGAGGCACCGCGTCGGCGGGAGCCACGAGGGACGCGGCCGCCCGGGAGTGAGTGGCACAAAGACGGGGGCAGGGGTGGCCTGGCCGCCCAACCCAGCCTGGGGGGGACGCAGGGCCCGGGCCCCGCGGGGCTCCCCGCCCCCGACGCACGTTTCCTAAGCAGAAGCGGCCACTTCCCCTTCCTGGGCCCCTGCCCCCAGCATCCGGGGTGCGGGCTCCGGGGTCAGCGGGATGTCGGGTGGGTCCCGAGCCAGCCAGGGGAAGGCCGGCCGTGGAGGCTCCGGCTCTCCGCCCGCTCCCCGACCCGGGGGTCCCCGGCCCCGCGCTCTGGACGCGGGGCGCTAGAGGAGCAGCCCCCCCAGTCTCCAGCGCCGGTTCCCCCACCGCCTACCCGGCTCCGCTGCGTCCATGGCTCGGGCCCGAGGATCGCTCGGCGGGGACGGGGCAGGGACGGGGACGGGGACCAGGACGGGGACCGGGCCGGGCGGGATCGCGCGCGCGGCGGGGCACAGCCCCGATTTCCTGCCGCGGCCTCTGCCCGGCGCCCGGTTCCGCACCACGCCCCGCCGGGCCCGCCCACTCAGGCCCCGCCCAGAGCAGCACCGGGACACGCCCACCGAGGCCCCGCCCACATTGCCCAACCGGGGCCCGCCCGTTGTGGCTCTTCCTTCATCGCTCGCCGGGCCCGCCCCAGATCACTCAACGAGGCCACGCCCAGAGCCCCGCCCCAGACCGCCTTGCTGCTGGCCTCCGAGGCCCCGTCCCCTGGACCACACCGCTCCCTTCAGGCCAGCTGTAGACCAGCCCCTTTCCTAGCCCCTGAGGGACCGCCCAGGCTCACTCGTCCCCAGAGCTGTATCCTGCACCAGGGGTCTAAAACCCTAGCACACACCTATTCTCCCCCCCCCCCCCCCCCCGTCAGTGTAGCCCCCAAATCCCCCAACCCATTTGCCACCCATTGCCTGCGGGGGCCAGCCTGCAGCCCTGCAGCCCATCCCTGCCATGGGGCTCTGGGGCCCTCTAGTGGACGCTTGGCTCTGTGCCCTTGTGACATGCACTTGAAATGCCACCACACGGGCCCCACCCCATTCTCCCTGAATTTGATGTGAATGAGGGGGTCACCAGCCCAATTCACCCCACACACACACACCCAAACCCCATGTCTGTAGTGTTGCCCTCGGGGGCATCTCAGATCCAGGACCCAGCAGGCTGAAGAAGGGGGTGGGTGGGGGACACCTCAAGTCCAGTGGAACAGAGCAGGGCCCATAGGCCACAGGTGCACCCCGAGTCACAGGGCAGAAGGGATGACCCCTTCCCTCCCCCAGCTTTTCCAACACCCCAGAGGCGCACAGGCACACGTAGGCTTCTAAAATCACAGATGCTTCTTTATTCACCAGAGGCGCTGATTGGTGGCTCTGCCCCCCCAGGGTCCCCTCAGTCCGGGTGGCGGGTGCCAGGTCCGCCCTCTCAGGAAGGCACTTTCAGCTTCGGGCTCCCCAGGAAGAACTGCAGGACGCGGTCAGCCAGCAGTGCCAGGCAGAAGTCCAGGACCAGCACCTGGGCGATGACCAGCTTGAACTGCAGGAGACATGAGGCGGTGGGTGCTCCTGAATGGCGGGGTGGTGGTGCCCACACCCCCAGCGCCTGCTCCCGAGGCCACTCACCTCCACCGGGATGTCCACCAGGCCAAACTGGCTGTTGAGGTCGGGCGAGGAGCCCAGCAGGAGGCCCACGACGGCTAGCAGGGACAGGGCTAGGCTCCACACCAGCGGCCGGTTTTCTGGGAGACTCTCCATGAAGGGGGGGCCCTAGGGGTGAGGTGTGGTGGTGATGGGGGGGACCAGGAGGGCGGGGCCGGGGTGGAGTGGGCGGGCTGGGAGGGCAGTGGGCGGGGCAGGACAGACCTTGTAGTTGATGGCGAAGGTGGCCATCTGCATGGCCATGGCCATGATGTACACGGTGCTATTCACCAGGCTGGGCTCGAACTCCTTGTACAGGTCCACAAACTGCTCCTGCCTGCAGACGGGACCGGATAAGGGTGCCGCGTCCTACCCCTGCCTGTCCTCCCACAGCCCTGGTCCAGCCACCCACACTCACTTCTCCGGGCTGCGGGCCTGGGCCTCGCGGTACAGGTAGACGAGGCTGAGGAAGTGCACGCAGAACTGCAGCGCCACCGTCAGCGCCGTGTACAGGTTGAAGATGTTGGGGAGGGGTCGCTCTCGGGACAGAGTCTTGAGGGGCTGCAGGGGCAGGCAGGACGGGGACAGTTGGCACTCAAGTCTCTCCGGCAGGCCCAGTGCTCCCCACTCCCCGTCCCCAGGGCCCACCTTGGAGCGGGAGATGAAGAGGAAGCAGCCGGCCAGCAGCAGCCCCTGCAGCGTGGCCTGGAAGTCGCTGAACTTGACGCCCTCCAGGTAGAGGACACTCTGGCTGTAGGCCAGGATCAGCGCATTCAGGGCCAGGATCTTGAACATCTGCAGCGTGGTCACCAGCGTGCAGCGGCCCTGCTTGATCACGTGGCAAACTGCGGGAAGGCGGGCGGGTGATTGATGGGTGCTCAGAGACAGACAGACAGATGTGACACTCACTGCATTCGTTGTGCCCAGAGAGACAGACACACACACACATGTGACACTCACTGCACTGGATGGAGGAGAGCTTGGAGGTGAAGGGGGCAGCGATGCTGGCGTCCCCCAGCTTCACGATGGGGCTGCTCTCGTCCTCAAGGTCCCGCAGAACCTGGCTCAGGCGGTCCTGTGAGATGAGCTGGGGTGAGGGCGGGAGGGGCAGCCGGGGAGGGGTGCCTTCGGGACTCCAGCTCAGACTCACCCGCTGGGAGGCGGCCGGGTCCTCAGGGGGAGGGGGTGCCCCCTTCTGCCTGGCTCCCCTGGACGTCGCTCTGAGGCTGCTGTTGGTAAATACGGGGCTGTCCCGGGGCCGCCGGCGCCGCTCCACCACGCGTTCGGGGGCGTTGGCCAGGAGCGCCACCCCTGCAAGGGGCGCAGGGGTCAGGAGGGGCAAGGACGCTCCCAGAACCCGGGGGCCCTACAGTGCTCCCCCTGGCCCTCACCCACGTCGGCGTGCTTCAGGGCGCCCACGTCATTGGTACCGTCCCCGCACATGAGGGTAACGTATCCCAGTTCCTTCAGGCTGGTGATGACGAACTCCTGGGGGGAATGGAGGGCTGAGCCAGGCTGTCTGTGGGGCGCCTGCCCGCCACCTCCACCCTCCACCTCCCAGGGACCCACCTTCTGCTTGGGCGCCACGCGGGCGAACACCTGCACGTGGGGGATGAGCCGCAGCAGCTGCTGGGGGTCCTGGGCCTGCAGGTGGGCCAGGCCGTCGCCAGTCAGGCACAGCGCGTGCTTCTCGGCCAGGGCCCTGGGCGAGCTGGGCGCCAGGGCCAGCGTCACGCTGCCGTCTATGGATCGCCACTCGCAGGCGCCCCCTGCAGGCCGGGAGGGGAACAACAGGTCAGGGTTTACAGGTGATTTGCCTCCCCAGCTGCTCCTGTCTCACTCAGCAGCAGGCCTGCTGGGTGGGTCTGGGAGGTGACAGAAGCCCCCCAACTCACCCTTCGCAGGGGGCGGCTGCAGGATGAGGGTATGCGGCTTGTCGATAAAGTGCAGCTCGTGCGCCACGTGGCAGGCTGTGAGCGGGTTGTCCCCCGTGATCATCACCACCTGCGGGAGGCAGGCTCAGCGGGGCTGGCAGGCACCCAGGGCCACCCACCCACTCACGGCCAACTATCCCCAGCAGCAAGACGGCGCGGGGTGGCTGGGGACATCAACGGCCAGAGCAGTCTCCCTGCCGAGCCACCATACCCGGTGCGATGCATTCTGGATCTCCCGGATGACGGCCTTGGAGTCGGCTTTGAGTGGGCAGGAGACCACGACGAAGCCCACGAACTTGAGGCCACACTCCAGGGCTTCCCGCTTTACCTCCCGGGCCTACGGATGGACACACGGGGGCACTTGGAGAGTCCCATCCTGGCTGCCAATGGTGGGGTCGGAGGGCAGCAGCACAGGGCACAGTGGCATCTTCGCAGCTGCGGGGGGTGGGGCTGGCACACGAGGGGAGTGCCCTTACCTGCTGGTGGGTGAGGTGCCCCAGCTCCTTGTAGCCCAGCGCCAGGACGCGGGCGCCCTCCCGGGAAATCTCCGTGTGGATGTGGTGGTAGTCGGGCGGGCACTGGGCGAACTGCAGGATTGGGGGTGTCACTGGCTGCCAGCCCTGGGGCCAGCTTCGCCCACCACCCTCTCCGGCCCCAGTTAGGTTGGGACGGGGCGGGGCAGCTCACCATGGAGTGCAGGGTTTCGGGGGCCCCCTTCACGGCGGCGATGTAGCAGAGGTCAGACGAGGCCGGCTTCTCGTAGGAGGCCAGCACGGACATTCGCTTTAGGGCACTGGCAAAATGAAAGCGCTGGTGAATTTTCAGCCCCTGAGTTTTTATACTTCGGGGGAATACTTTCTCATCTGGAAACAAATAAGCAGAATCCTGAGGGCTTCGCTCCTCACACATGGCCACCCCCTCGCCCCGCCACCACCAGGCCGCAGCCCTCACCTTTGGTCAGGGTCCAGTCTACGGCCGTGAGCACCGCCTTCTCCAGAGGGTCACCCACCAGCGTGCCATCATCCAGCTGCATGAGCGAGTGGCAGGAGGCCAGGGCCCGGTGCGTCTCCACAGGGAGCCCACTCACGGGTGTGACCTCCTTCCCATCCCTGCACGGGCAGTAAGGGCAGCTTAGAAAGACAGCGGAGCCCCAGGACGTGGCGAAGAGGGGGGCTGACCTCCCCACCCCGCCGCATGGCTGACTGTCCTGCCCCAAGACGGGCGCCTGGGGAAGACACTCACCGCAACCCGGCCACTCCACGCACCACCAGGCTGTCACTGGTGAGGGTCCCCGTCTTGTCAAAGCAGCAGACCTCCACCTTGCCGGCGAAGGGGATACGGAAGGGCTCGGTGCAGTACATGTCTGTGGAGGTGAACAGATCCGGGGCACCCCAGAAATGACATGAGCTCTGCCCACAGAAGGCCTGCCCACCCAAGATCCGCCCATCCGTTGTCTCATTGCACCCAACCCCAACAACATTGGGCCTGCAACATGAAACCCCACCCACCCCATTGGCCCCCTCATCATCCAACCCTGCTCACCCCATTGGCCCTGAACCTGTCACCCTGCCTCGAGGTCCCTCCCACCCCAGCCCACTGCTTACACAGCTTGGCTAAAGCGATGAGCGAGGTGTTGACGGCCAGCGAGAGCTCGATGGGCAGCTCGGGGGGCACAACGGAGGTGAGGATGAGGGTGCACTCCAGGAAGAGCTTGTAGCGGCTGCGACTGGGGTCCTTGGTGCCTGCGGACATGCACGGGGGCACTACTTGGCTGCTCTCCAGGGGACCAGCAGTGCAGGGCGGATGGCAGTGGGGCTGGGGCAGGAGTTACCCTCGATCCACACATAGGCAGCCGCGGCCACAGCAAAGACCAGGAGAAAGAGGATGAAGATGAAGGTCTCCAGGTTGTTGGCGGTGACTCGCTTCACGCCGAAGAGGATGGTCCGCAGCAGCTTGCCCTGAGGGTTGCACCACAGGCTCCTGAGAGGTGGCCTAGGCCGGACCCTCCCCTCCACAAGCTCTCCCGGGGCCCACTTAGGATGGGGCAGCAGGTGAGGCCAGGCGGTTACCTGGGACGTGTTGAAGCCAGTCCGCAGCACGTAGGCCACACAGCCGTTGTCCACCGCTGCAGAGAAGCACCAGCAAGTCACGGGGGTCACTGGCTCCCCTACCCCCCCAGGTGCTGCCTGATCCTGATACCCCCAGGCACCTACGCTTCAGGCCCGAGGTGGCCTTCTGGGGGGCGATGTGTTGCACCACCTTGGTGCCCCCGAAAATGACATGGAGCCGCGAGTCCACCTGGAGGTCAAGTACCCGCTCGGGGCTGAGGTCCTCGATGGGTTCCTGGGGCAGGCGAGCGTGGAGGCAGGTCAGACCCTCCTTCCTCCTGCACCCCTTCCGAGTCCCCCCACCTCTCTGCCCCTTGTACCTTCATCTGCGGCACTGACTCCCCGGTGAGCATAGCCTCGTCCACGATGCAGCGGCCTCGCAATAGCAGCACGTCACACGGCACCAGGTTCTCCTGTGGGGAGCGGCCTTTGGGGGGGTAATGCACATGGTTGGTCCCGGCCAGCCCAGGGGAGCAGGCAGGTAGGCAGGAATGGGGGGCTGAGCTAGATGGGGCTCACCGATGGAGACGATGTCCCCGGGCACGATCTCGTCACTGGCCACTGGCCTCCACTTGCGGCTGCGGTAGACCTGGGCAGGGACGGGTGTCACTGCGGGGCCTGGGGTTGGGGCGGGTCCTGGGTCCCTTCTGCCCCGCATGCCCGGCCCACCTGGATCATGTGCGGCCTGTTGCCCATCTTACGGATCTCCGACATGTTCCGCATCTGCTGCTGCACCAGCGAGGCCTCAAAGGCCACCAGCATGGACAGTGTGAAGACGCTGTAGTACCAGTACTCGTCTAGGCACCAGAGCCCCACACAGAAGACCTGTGGATGCCAGGCCAGGCTCCGTGTAGGCACCAGAGTCCCGAGCAGGCACCGCAACCCACAGCAACTCCACCCCACCCCGGCCCCACCAGCTCACCTGGAAGACGAAGAAGGGCGCCGTGGCTCGCTCCTTGAACAGCTCCCAGAAGTCGGGCACCACCATCTCGGCCCTGTGGGCACCACACCCCACAGTGTGCTCAGAGCAGCGCCCCCTAGAGGTGCCTGGCATTGCCCATCCCTGCCCACTAGGGCAGACATGTGCACACAAGAGGACTGCCATAGTCTCCTGGACTGGTGACATGGGCGCCCTCAGGGGTTGGAGGCTGAATTTGCAGAAACTGTTGTGCCAGACTCAGAAGGCAGGCAGCTAAAGGCCAAGAGCCCAGCCAGGCCCACCCGTGCTGGCTACCAGCAGGGTGAAGGGGGGGAATCCCTCAGCCTGTAAACATAATGGCTGAGGCCAGTACAAGGGGCACAGCACGAGTCTGGCAGTTCAGAGGCCCCAAGCTGGACCCCCTTGCACAGTGGAGGTCTCAGTAGTCAGTTCTGGGGGGGCTCCAGCACTGTGCCCAACACCACAGTACCATGTGAAACGTGAGGAAACAGGCCAGGTACCCCCAGAGCTGAGATGGACTGCATTGTCCCTGAGATCAACTCAGAGTGACCAGAAGGAGGATTTGAAGGAAGACAAAGCTGGAGGCTGGGGTGGCGCAAAGGGTCGAGTTCAGACTATGGGGGGGATCCCAGCACTGCCTGAGCAATCACAAGAAAAAAAAGGAAGAAGGGGAAAGTGAGGGAGAAGCAAGCCAAGAGGCCGGAACTGCTCACTGGGCTCACAGTGTGGCCCCTGAAGGCCTGGGGCTGGCACTCGGGGCTCCCCTGATCCGGGCCACGGGGGGCTCACTTGTTGCTCCCGAACTTCTTCTCGGCTGCGCGGACCTCGGTGGCATCCTGCAGGCCCCGGCAGCTCTGATAGAAGGCGAAGGCGTTGGCCACAGGAAAGGCGGCTGGCAGGAAGCGCTTCTTCTCCAGGGCATCATACGAGTACTTGATCTTCTGGAACTCGAACCACAGCACCTCCTGGCCATCTTCTCCCTGCGGGCCAGTGGGGGCTGTGGCAGGGGTCCCAAGCATGAAAGGGGGTGCCGCAGCCCTTCCCTACCTGCCAGTGCCCAGCCTTACCTCATCCCGCCGCAGGGTCACCAGCTCTGTGGAGCCGTTGTTGGGCGTGGGCACCACCTTCACCAGGGTAGCCCTGCTGGGGCTATACTCCTGCGGGGACACAGGACGGCCCTGGTTTGTTGCAGTCACTACCCTCCCCGGCAAACACTGACAGCAGCTGCACCAGGCCTGCCCATTGGCTACCCGCCAGCTCTCCATGGCGCCCCTCACAGCTGCCTCAGAGGGTTGGGTAAAAAAAGTCATAAACCCAGATCACATGCCTAGCCCGCGATGGGCCTTGCACACAACTTCCCCCCAAAACCGCAGGCCCCAAGCACCCAACGCTGCCAGGGTGTGTGGCTGGGTGCAGGAGCACCAGAAGTGGATCTCCCCCAAACATGCCCCCCAACGTTCCCTGGGGGGAGGCCCTGGACACTGCCATATTTGAGACCCCCCAAATCTAAAGCAAAAGGAAAGTAAATAAATCCCCTCAACCCAGCCCTTTCCCTGCTCCACCGAGCAAGGGCCAAGCACCACTTCTAATCCATTGCCTTGTCCACACTGCTGGTCCTCCCCACAGCCTACGGCGAGGGGACAGCCGTGACACTAAAGTGACCAGGCAAAGTGAAGAGGGTAGGGCTGTCTGAGGTGACAGCAAAGAGGGTGAAAGTGAGACCCACAAACTAAGCCTCACAGGACTCAGGAGCCAGCCTGGCATCTTCTCCCTGGGCCTCACAGGCTGGTGCCAAAAGGGTGCTTTTTCTCGAGTTACAGCGGGGGGTGGGGGGTGGGGAGGAGGATGACACCCAGACCAAGGCGGACCCAGGTCTCAGACACCAACCGGATCCCAGAAGGCGATCCCGGAAGAGACAGCAAGTTCGGGGTTCACACTCTTTATGAATACTGGCTCTGTTCTTTTGGTTTGGGGAGTGTCCCTCAGCCCAGCTGTCTCAGCCCTGTCCTAACTCTGGGTACATCGAGTGTCTTTGACTTGGGGGTCACACGTGGGACAATACTCGAGGGGCAATCACTGTGCATTGAGAGCAGCCGGGCAGGGAGAGAGTATAGCAGGGAAGGTGCTTGACTGGCACTGGGTCGACCTGGGTTCAATCCCTGAGCAAAGCCAGGAGTGATTGCTCCTTGGAGCAGACAGACCAGCCAGCCAGCAAAGACTCATGCGCTTGGTCCCAAACAAATCCCAGGGCAAAGGTCACCCTCGCCATCTCTCCTCGGCTGTTTCCTGGGGGTGGGATGGGCGACCCTCTAATCACCCCCACCATCCCCTCATCCCCTCCAAAATGCAGACAAGAGTGGTGACTGCCAGGAACCCGGTTCTCATAACGGCGCTAGTCCTGCTGCAAAGCAAGGGCAGCGACGAGCTGGGACATCCTTCGGGGGGGGGGGCACCGAGGCCGAAGCTCTGCTCTCCAAGCAGGCGTGCAGGGAGGGCAGGCGGGCCCCCCAGATCCACGCGTGGGGTGCATGCATGCAGTGCCTGGCGCAGGCGGCAATGCGGCGCAGGCTGCGGGGGACGTCGGGGGAGCGCCAGACGCCTCGGGAAGACGAGGGGTGCCCGGAGCGGGGGCGCCCCGACTTACCGGGGTGCAGGTGAGCGCGCAGTGCGCGTGCACGGACCAGTGGCCCGAGAGCACGGTGAGCGCGTGCGCCAGGCAGATGGCGGCGAGCGCGAGCAGCGCGGCCTCGGGCACCTGCGCCCAGCCGCTGCCCCAGCCCCAGCAGCCGGCGGCCGCCGCGCCCAGCCAGGCCGGGTACAGCAGCCCCGCGAACGGCAGCACCGTCAGGCGCCGCGGCAGCGCCAGGCGCCGGTAGGGCCACACGGCGGCCACCAGCTCGTCGCCGCACGCCACGAGCGCCGGCCCCGCGGCCAGGGGCGCGTGCGGCTGCGGCCAGGGCCTGGGGCGCCCGCCGGGGCCGGCCCCGCACGGCTCCGCGCTGCCCGCCGCCGCCGCCGCCATCTTTCCCCGCGCCGCGCTCGCTTCCGGGCACGGCCGCGCCTCACTTCCGGCCGGCCACTTCCGGCGGGGCCCAGGGCGCCGCCATGCCCAAAATGACGCCTCTCACGGCCGCGGTTGCGGCTCCGGCCGGGGCGGGAAGTGGCGGCTCAGGACTCCCGCGTGCAAATGGATGGCGCCTCCGCAAGTTTCTGTCCGCGTTTAAAGGCCCCGAAGGAAGTGGCGACTTTGGGAACCTGCCAGAAGGGTAGCGCCGGAAGTAGAAACAGGGCGCCGCCATGACTGTTCGGGTTCCGTACGGCGCGGGATTCCTGTACGGCGGCCCTGCCTGCCACGCACGACCGGAAGTGGAAGACGCGGAAGGGGCGGGCTCGACGTCACCATGACAACCCAGCGACCAACCGGGACAGCGAGGCGTGGTCTAAGTGTCCCTGGGCGTGGCCTAGGCGCTGATTGGCAGGACCGGACGAGAAAAGGACCTCCTGGGCGGGGCCGGTTGAATTCCGAGGTCTCCTATCTGGGCCTGGGAACTGGGTGATGATGGAGTGAGTGGGATTTAGGAGAAGTGGATGACAGGTGCATTGGGACTGACCCAATGCACAAACTGCACCCCAAACTGTACGCAGCTGGAGCACATGGGCCGGGGCTCACTTGCAAAGGGCAGTCTCTGGGGACCCCTTGACCCACCCTCTGGACCCCCCCATCTGAGAGGGGAGCAGAAGACACCCGGGAGAGGGTGCTCCACCGACTTCCATTTATTAGGTCTGAGGATGGAGGGAGAGAGGATTGCAAGTCCTCTCCCTAGAGCCCCATTTTCCGTTCCCGCCCCCCACTTTCTATAGCTTCCTAACCCGAATTAAAACCTGGGCCTCAAAGATAATCCAGACTTTAGGGCAATTGCCTTCCTTGAACTGGGTCAACTTGAGTTCCACCCCCGGCACCCCATCTAGTCCCATGAGCACTGCCAGGAGTGACCCCTGAGTGGCCCCAAAAACATTTTATACATATATATTTGTAAACTTAAATGAAAGAAAAGGCGGTGGAAGGGAGAGGGCTGTAGCTCCAGATTGGCATTTGCTCGAGCCCAGATAGAGCTCCAGGACCGTGCCACCTCCAGCTCCAGACCTCCCCTCCTTCCCACCGTTAGGTCCTGGGGACCCCAACATTGCAAAAAAGGAAAGGAAGGGAGTGGAAAAGGAGGAAAGGGGAAGGCTACTGAAGCTCCTGGTTCTCTCTAAAGAGCCTAAATTGTTTTATTGTTTGTTTTTGGGCCACACCCTCAGCGCTCAGGGGTTACTCCTAGCTCTCTGCTCAGAAGTCACTCCTGGCAGGCAGGGGGGACCGTACTGAATGCCAGTATTTGAACCACCATTGGTCCTGGCTCCGCCACTTGCAAGGCAAATGCCCTACCGCTGTGCTATCTCTCCAGAACCTAAGATTGTTTTTTTTTAACCTTTGGTTTGGGGTCATACCTCATGGTGCTCAGGAATCACTCCTCGTGGTACTCCAAGTTATATGGGACCGGGTTTGGGGGGTTCAGTCTGTACAACACAAGCCCCTCTTATTACTTTCTTATTGCACTTGAAAATACAGTGGTCCCACACATGGTCCACAAGCTTACTAGAAATGTGCCAAGCATAGCTGGCTGTGGCCATAAAACAAAAAAAATCTATATAATTAAGATGACACTTATTTTTTTTTTTTTTGGTTTTTGGGCCACACCCGTTTGACGCTCAGGGGTTACTCCTGGCTATGTGCTCAGAAATCGCCCCTGGCTTGGGGGGACCATATGGGACGCCGGGGGGTCGAACCGAGGTCCTTCCTTGGCTAGCGCTTGCAAGGCAGACACCTTACCTCCAGCGCCACCTACCCGGCCCCAAGATGACACTTATAAATGTAACAGTATGTCAGGGGATTTGCCTGCAAATCCACATCCACTGAAAATCAAGATTTTTTTCATCCGGTAACCCTGCTTTCTAAATCTAAGTTTTGAAGCGGCTTTGAGTTTTTCCATTACCAACTGTTGCCAGAAGGGGGCAGTGTAGTATAAAGATAAAGGACTCAACCCGCGGTGCTCAGGGGTTACTCCAGTCTTTGCTCACAGAAATCGCTCCTGGCAAGTTCGGGGGGGACCTTATGGGATGTCCGGGATCGAACCCGGGTTCGTCCTAGGTCAGCCGTGTGCAAGGCAAACGCCCTACTGCTCTGCTATCATTCCAGCCCCTGATTTTGGTTTTCAAGCAACACCCAGAAATACTTAGAGGGAACTCCTCGGTCACACTCAGGAATTCTTCCTTACTTGGTATGGCCCCAAAAACAAAAAATAAATTTTTTGCCTAGAGGATTACTTATATTTTCATAACTGAAACCCAACTACAAGCATGTTTATAATCATGGTACTTAAATAAAGATATTGTCTTTATTAAGAAGAATTACTTATCCTAAAGGGAATTGTTGCAAATCAGCCCCTGATTTGGAAGGGCCTGGGGGGAGGCCCTGTGGGCATTTCCCTGCTTCTTGTATGTGTGTCCTTGAGCAGCTGAATTTAAAAGAAGACAGCAATTCCTTTTAATATGCCCCTATTTTCCACAATGGTAGCAGACGATTTGCCTCCTGTGTTGAAACCTCTTCTTAGGTTATTAGTGAGGTTTCTGGAAGAGCAAAGACCTGGTTTTTGGGAAAGACTTTGTCCCCATGGGTAGAAAGGCATCGTTCCCTTGGTAACTGGGAAGGTTTGTACCTAGTCTAAGTGGGGTAGGGGTTGGGGTTCCCCATAGACATTCCAACAGGCATAAAGGAAATCATTCACATCTGCCTTTGCATTTAAAGTATTCAATACTAATCTACAGGCCGAATTTGCATTATGATAAGCCAAAGATTTTACTAGGAAGTTTCTCATCTCCTCATCTTCCACTTGTACCTTCAGCGCATCTTTAATCTTACCTACAAACTCTGCATATGGCTCATAAGGGCCTTGGGTAATTTTTAAAAAGTTTCCTCTACCAATGCTGTTAGAATCCATTTTTTTCCATGATGACAATGCAATATTCCTAATTAAATTTAAGATTTCTTTAGGTAAAGCTGCTTGTGTCTGAATATTTGCAAATTGATTTTCTGCCATCAATAATTCATACGATAGAGTAACACCTGCCACTTATTTTTTTTCATACCATCCGGCTATATAATTTGGCTTTTACGCCTTCTGAATAGTACATTTTCCATTCAGTTCACTGTTTAGATGAGAGGCATATATCAGCGATTCTTTTAAAATCATACAAAGTCCGGGACCGGGCGGTGGCGCTGGAGGTAAGGTGCCTGCCTTACCTGCGCTAGCCTAGGAGACGGACCGCGGTTCGATCCCCCGGCGTCCCATATGGTCCCCCAAGCCAGGAGCGACTTCTGAGCGCATAGCCAGGAGTAACCCCTGAGCGTTACCGGGTGTGGCCCAAAAAAAAAAATCATACAAAGTCCAAGATGAGTTATGACTCCAAAGTTTTAGTAATTCCACACTGTATGGTGATTTTGGACCATACTCTTTACATGCCTTTTTAAACTGATCTAATTCTTCCATCTGATAGGGTACATAGTTAGAAACATTTACCCCATGTAAAGGGGATGAGGCCGGATTAGCAAAATTACTCTGAATAGAGCTCTGGGGCCCGTGCATGTGGTTCATCGTCTGAATCTGCACTGTTGTGCGATTCAATTTTTGAATAGAATGAGATCTCACTTATGGAGTTAGCACCGAAGGTTAATCATCGTCTGAGTCACTACTGTCATACGATTCGCTAGAATCAGGCTTAACTTTTCGAGTTTTTTTTTTTTTTTTTTTTTTTTGGTTTTTGGGTCACACCCGGCACCACTCAGGGGTTACTCCTGGCTCTACACTCAGAAATCGCTCCTGGCAGGCTCGGGGGACCATATGGGACGCCGGGATTCGAACCGATGACCTTCTGCATGAAAGGCAAACTCCTTACCCTCCATGCTATCTCTCCGGCCCCTCGAGTTGTTTTTCTTCCAGGAAAAATTCCTATATTGTTGATGGTGGGGCTGGATTCGTCAGCCCGCACCTTGGTCTAAATTTTCATCGGAAAGATTTCCTTATTATCCATACTGGTTTTAGCCTCACCATTTCTGCACTTTCTATTTCCTAAATACCAGCCAATACCTATGTTCATGGTAACAACATGAGCCAACACAGAAATTCCACAAACTATGACGGCTAAACACAATGCAATTTTCATTTGAAATATACACCACAACCATCCAACTGTAGTGATTGTCCTTAGATACAAACCAATTAGTTTAAAACAAAATGGAATAATCCACTTGTATAATAGAGAACCAATACATATGCAAAAAGGTGGCAGAATCCACATGAATAACCACAGAAACCATTTAATGGTCAGCAGAGGAAATTTCCAATAAAGTATGTTACTTACAGTTATTGAGGGTCCAGGTTCAGCCTGTTCGGGTGCCATAATGTTGCAAATCAGCCCCTGATGACTGAAGGAGGGATGGAGGATGAGGCCTTTCTCCTCCAGCTCGAACCACGTGTCTGTTACCCTGTTCAGCCTGCGGTTCTGAGGTAAATGTGGCGGGAAGAAAGCCAACAGGCAGTCAGGCTTCCAAAGAAAACAGCTCTTTATTCCGTGAAGAGGTCGAAGCCAAAAGGCCTAAGATTAGGCCCCAGGAAAAAAGCCCCTCACCTTCCACAGACCCTTGCTTTTATGCCCCAGAATCAGGTACCACCCAATTGTGGGATCAGATACCACCCAATTGTGGGAGCAGAAGCAGGTACCACACTAGGGTGGGAGCAGAATGCCAGGTCACACCCTAGGGTAGGGCACAATCACTGATCAGAATAGGGTCAGTAACATAATAATCCCATAAAAAGGTTTACATACACAACAATTCCCCCTTTTGTTTTTAGTAATCAGGGGCAAAATTCACAGACAATAATCCTTCCAAGCCCAGCCCAAGAAAATTCATCACTATAATAGAATTAATTCATGCCACATCAGGGAGCACTGGATTAGACATATTATGCCCAGAGGACATTACAAATTACCCAGGAGCATGCCCTTACATGTTAGAAACTGGCATTGTGAGCCCACCACCCCCAGATACTATGGTTTTGATTCTTGGCGGAAGTTCCCTCAACATAAAAGGTATATCAGTAACCACTGGTGCCATTGATTCAGATTCTATGGGAGAAATCATTGTAGTTATTACTGTACCAGTTACGTGGACATTTAAAAAAGGAGAAGCAATTAGCCAGATAGTAACAGTGCCTTACGTCAAATTTGGGACTTCAGATAAGACTAGCATTGGAGGTTTTGGAAGCACAGATCCAGGTGCTGCTCAAAACCCAATCGTGGCTCTGGTTACTAAATTTAAAGATAAAAACCCAATGATCAAATTTCACTTGGAAGGGCAACCCTTTGATGGCATGATAGATACGGGTGCTCAGGTTACCATAATTTCTGATAAAGAATGGCCAGAAAATTGGCCTCGCCAGGAAATCCCGTATTCACTAGAAGGAGTAGGAGGCCTGAGCTCCTGTCTGTTGAGTACGAGGACTATGATATTTTACGGCCCAGAAAATCAAAAAGCGATAATCAGACCTCACGTAGGCCCATTTTCACCATCCCTGTGGGGCTGTGACTTACACAAACAGTGGAAAGCAGAATTCCACATCCCATTAGCTCCAGAAGAGCCCAAACTTCTTTTCATTTAAAAACCCAAAATTTGGGCCCGGAGAGATAGCACAGCGGTGTTTGCCTTGCAAGCAGCCGATCCAGGACCAAAGGTGGTTGGTTCGAATCCTGAATCCCGGTGTCCCATATGGTCCCCCGTGCCTGCCAGGAGCTATTTCTGAGCAGACAGCCAGGAGTAACCCCTGAGCACTGCCGGGTGTGGCCCAAAAACAAAAACAAAAAAAAAATAAAAATAAAAACCCAAAATTTTTATAGGGGCCACTACCATAAAAACCCCAGCACCAAAAAAAATAAATAAATAAAATGGAAATCTGATGAACCAATTTGGACAGGTCAGTGGCCCCTTAAAACTGATAAATTAAAGGTGCTGACAGAATTAGTGGAAGAACAGCTAAGTTTAGGACATATTGAACCATCTTTTTATCAATGGAATTCACTTATGTTCACTGTAAAAAAGAAATCTGGTAAATGGAGACTTTTGATGGATCTTAGAGCTGTAAATTTATCCATGATACCTATGGGCAAATTGCAGACTGGTTTATCATCACCTGTAGTTATTCCAAAGGAATGGCCACTAATTATAATTGATCTGAAAGACTGCTTCTACCATATTCCTATCCACCCAGATGATAAAAAACGTTTTGCATTCTCAGTTTCTTCTCTCAATAATACCCATCCCTGCAGATGTTTCCAATGGACTGTTCTCCCCCAGGGCATGCTGAATTCCCCAAAAATGTGCCAGTTTTTGTAGATAGGTTTTGAGCCCTGCTCGTGAAAAATTTCCTCAAGCCATGATATTTCATTATACAGATGATATCTTGCTCACAATGAACAATGAAACAGATTTACAGGACTTATACTCTTATGTTATTGACTGTTTACAAACATCAGGACTGAAAATAGCTTTAGAAAAAATACAGATAATGCCACCATATCAATATTTGGGTTTTATTTTGGACTGAACGTCAATACGTCCACAAAAAATTTCTATCAAAAAAGAAAACCTCAGAACTCTTAATGATTTTCAGAGACTCTTAGGTGATGTAAATTGGCTCTGCCCTGCACTAGGAATTTCGAATGCAGAGTTGTCTAATCTGTTTAAAACTTTGGAGGGTGACCCTGCTTTAGATAGCTCGAGAAACTTAACAACAGCTGCCAAAAATAAATTGGACATCTTCTAGAGCAGATTACAAAAATCGTTTCTCTTAAGATTCAACCCAGGAGAAAAAGTATTTCTATTAATCTTCCCTACTATAGAAACCCCCACAGGGGCCTTGATGCAACAGGCAGGACTTTTGGAATGGGTGTATTTACATAACAAACAGCCTCGCTCAGTTGTCCCCTACTTGCAACTGATTTCAAAGATTATTACCAAGGCAAGACTCAAATCTATATCTTTACTAGGTTTTGACCCAGATATAATAGTTTTGCCAATACCAAAAAAGAAATTGAGTCAATATTGTCTTTTAATGAATCTCTACAAAGGGCCCTCTTAGATTTCACAGGAGAAACATCCTCCCATTATTCAGCAGGAAAAACTTGGGACTTTTTAAAGAAAACTCAATTTGTTATTTCTTCGATTGTTCGGGATCCCCCTATTCCCAATGCCAAGGTTTTTTTACATCGATGGATCTCCAAATGGAAAAAGAGGAATACCCGGAGACAGCATTAATATGACCATAGATACCAAATATAAATCTGCACAGAAAGTTGAATTAGCAACGTTAATTTACCTACTAGAAAATGTATCTGAAGCCATGAATATAGTTTCTGATTCTTTGTATGTGGTAAATTTATGTCATGTAATAGCCACTGCCTCCCTTAATGCTAATAACCCGATCATACAGAACTTACTTAAACGATTACAGCAGCTTCTTCAAAAACGAACTGAGCCCATCTTCATCACGCATATTAGAGCCCACTCAGGTCTTCCAGGATCCATGGCTCAAGGAAATAATACTGCTGACTTGCTAGCAATGCCTATATTTAAATCACCTGTAGAGGAACATTCAGCCCTACACACAAATGCTCGCTGTTTACATGTGAATTACCAATTCCATGGAGGCAAGCTAGAGAAATTGTAGAAAACTGCAACATATGTGCACCGTTAACAAAAAAGACTCACATGGCAGGAGCAAACCCAAGAGGCTTACAGTCTAACGAACTTTGGCAAATGGATATAACTCAAACAGATTTATTTCCAAGGAAACCTTATCTTCATGTGTGGTGGACACTTATTCTCGGTTTATGTGGGCAATTCCTACGTCTTCTAAAAAAAAAATCTAAGGCTGTTGGTAGTTTTCTTTTACAATGTTTTTCTGTGATGGGTATTCCATATTCTATAAAAACTGATAATGGGCCAGCCTATGTTAGCAAAGCTTTTGATTTTTTTTGTAAAGAATGGCAGATAAGACATCTGAAAGGAATTCCTTAAAATTGTAGGGGACAGGGCATTGTAGAAAGGACTCACAGAACCTTAAAAACTCAATTACTGGGGCTGGAGAGATAGCATGGAGGTAAGGCGTTTGCCTTTCATGCAGAAGATCATCAGTTTGAATCCTGGTGTCCCATATGATCCCCCATGTCTGCCAGGAGCAATTTCTGAGCATGGAGCCAGGAGTATCCCCTGAGCACTGCCGGGTATGACCCAAAAACCACACACACACAAAAAAACACCCTCAATTACAAAAAAAAAAATAGAAAAAGAGGTTTACCACAAACCAACAGGTTTGCTATCTTTGACTCTTATCACACTAAATTACTTAAACTTACCCCAAGAGAAAAGTTACACTGCAGTGGAAAGACATTTTAAAGAAGATATTCAGAGACAAGAAACAACCCATAAACCTATTTGGATCAAGGAGGATGAAAAATGGATAGCTGGATATCTTCTCCTGAGAGGAAGGGGATATGCCTATGTTTCTACTAATGACAACCCTCCCAAGAAATTTTGGATTCCATTACACCTTGTTAGAAATTGGGCTAGCTAACTTGGGGTGTGCTGAGATTAACTTGGGGTGTGCTGAGATTTGTTCGGTTGCTCTAAGTTTGTCACTGGCAATTTCTGATCATTCTGCATATGGAAAACTGTGCGGGGGTGCATTGTATGTATTAAGAGTATTCCTTATCTTTATGTTATGTTTTGCATATCCAGAATGTCCATTTTGTATTCTGCCCTTTCCCACACCCCTACAAAGCTCATTTTTACTCCTTAACTCTCTCACCCCCCCAAACATCACTAACCCACATTACTCTTTTTAACTTCAGTATTGCACAATCCTAATCACAGACCAAAGCCGTGCATTGTGTGTAACAACCCCAAACTGTTTCAAAAGACATAAAATGGACACGTATTTTTTTAGAATATTTTGTGTTTTTTCTCTGACAACTATAAGTCTTAATAAATATTCTCTTATACAGTGATGATTCTAACCACTTTTTATCTTCTCTTTATGAACTGTTCAACAAGTAATTTTGGTGAAAGAGTCCCCCAGTTTAATGCTTATGATTGTACCATGTCATGGGGATTGTTGGACTTGTTCTTATGGCCCCCATATGCACCAATAACGCCACATGGCATTGCTCCTTTTTTGCATAGGCACATTAAAATGAGAAAATACTATACATACAAATAAGATCCTATCTAATAGAGATTGGAATACACAAATCTTGTAGTGCAAAGGGACCTTACACCCTGAACATTGACATAATGACCTGGCACAGGCCTCAGAAGAAAGGGCATTTTCCATTCACTCCTGAACCAGGGAAGCCATCCAAGAAACATCCAGGTTTGTCTATAACATCACCTGGAATCAATCCTCTACAACGGAAGACCCTACCACTGTTCAGACATCGACTTGCTCAAAAGAGACTTCCCTTAACACTGAGAAGACTTAACAACAACGACCTGCTTACAGGACAGGGCTTCCTGTATTGCCCTTTAATGGTGAGGTGAAATGAGAGGATGCTCCACATCCTGACTTCAATGTAGGATATGCAGATTCCAGGATCTTTAATACAGAAACATGATACCAACAACAGAGACTGTGTGAAAAGTGTGTTGGCACTCTGAACAATGTCTTGGATTGGACGATCTAACTTGCCTGGAACCTAGAATTGGTCTTATGCCAGGAAACTTCAGGGGTAGGGTCTCTTTGTATTTAGGACAAGGTTATTCCTTTCCATGCCCCTCATATTTCGGTGGCCCTATGCAAACAACAATTGCCACTCTAACACCGTTTTTACTGTGCTCCTTGGACTCTAATCCTTAAAAAAAAAAAAAAAAAAAAAAAAACACTTAAAATTTGAGGTTAACTTAAGCTAATATGCATGTACTTGGAAATGTAAAAAATACTATGCCTCTAATGTTTAAGGAGTTACTAAGTTTTATGGCTTTAGATTGCCTTGTGTGCTGTTAAGAAATATTATAATGTGTTACAATCTGGGGACTTGAGGGACAAAGTAACTGTACATGGATTCTCTTTTATTTATCTTAATGTTCTTTGGCTGAAAGTTCAAAGTTAAGATATCAGCAAGGGGACTTCTTCTGAGAATTATGTTATGGGTGATTGTCCTTCCACTGTAACTTTACCTTGTCCTCTTTCTTTGCATCTTTGTTCTCATAATTAAAAATAAAAAAAAAAAAATTGGGCCGGGCGGTGGCGCTACAGGTAAGGTGCCTGCCTTGCCTGCGCTATCCTTGGACGGACCGCGGTTCGATCCCCCGGCGTCCCATATGGTCCCCCAAGCCAGGAGCAACTTCTGAGCGCATAGCCAGGAGTAACCCCTGAGCGTTACCGGGTGTGGCCCAAAACAAACAAACAAACAAACAAAAACAAAAAACAAAAAAACAAAAACAAAAACAAAAAAAAAACTAAAAAAAAAATTAAAAAAAAAGAAATTGGGCTAGCACAAATGATCAGGTTCAGACTATAAACTCCCCTTCAGAGCAAAAACTCCAGACACTAACAACAGTAATATTGCTGAGGTCTCTGGGGCAGGGAGCAAGGATTTAGCTGTCACACACCAAACACTGAGTGAGACTGATGGTAGTTATAAACCCTTACACTCTGAGATGCAAAAGGAAAGACAGGAACCTGTCTTAACTGGGCTCCAAAATATAGGAAACTCTTGCTATATGAACTCAATATTGCAATGCTTGTATAATATTTCAGACTTGACTCAGTATTTTCATCAAGATCATTATAAAAAGAATATTAACAAGAAAAATCCAATGGGGCATGAAGGTAAATAGCCAAAGAATTTGGTCGGCTCATCAAAACCATGAGAAATGGGTTTCATAGATATATTAACCCTGAAAGCTTCAAAGTAACAATTGGTTTACTTAATGACCAGTTTGCTGGACACAATCAGCAGGATCCACACAAACTACTGATATTTCTAATAGAGGGACTACATCAGGATTTGCTTACTGTAAATCTAATGACAGATAAAACTACACATTTTATGGAAAATGAAAATTATGAACAATTTAGTCCAGAACACCGAAAGGCTCACGAATCTATTATTTATGATCTCTTTCAAGGACAATTCAAATCTATACTACCATGTCTCACATGCCACCAAAAGTCTGAGGTTTATGAGACATTTGTTCATTTGTCCCTGGCTGTTACATCTACAGATAAATGTACATCACAGAAATGCCTCTCTGAATTTTTTTTCTTTTTTTCTTTTTTTTTTTTTTTTTTTTTTTTTGGTTTTTGGGCCACACCCGGCGTTGCTCAGGGGTTACTCCTGGCTGTCTGCTCAGAAATAGCTCCTGGCAGGCACGGGGGACCATGTGGGACACCGGGATCCGAACCAACCACCTTTGGTCCTGGATCGGCTGCTTGCAAGGCAATCGCCGCTGTGCTATCTCTCCGGGCCCATCTCTCTAAATTTTTTTTAAAGAAGAAGAGTTAAGGGATGACAACAAAGTTCAGTGCAATAGCTGCAAAACTAGAAGGGATTTTTTCAAAGAAAACGTATTTATGGAAACTGCCACTAGTACTTATAATACACTTGAAACGTTTTGCTTTTGATGGCAAACAAATAAAAAAAATTGCACACCTATGTGGATTTTTCTATAGAAGATCTCAATTTAGTAGAATTCACTTCAGAGAATAAAAGCAAGATTAAGAAATACAACTTATCATCAGTGTCAAACCATTATGGTAAAGTTCACTATGGACATTGTACTTCATACTGTAAAATTGCTGAAAAACAACACTGGATCAATTTCGATGACAAGAAGATCAAAAAGTCCCTAATACATTGGTGAAATCCACAGCAGCATACATCCTGTTTTATACTTCTTAAAGATCTACAATGAACACCAGATAATCATTTCACTTCCTTATCAGTTGCTATTAATGCTCTAGGATTCTTTCCACAGGCATGATCAATGAATATGGATTGAAAATCATGGACCCCCAATGTGTTTCCTTGTATGATGGATTTATGTCTTAATTTCATTATTGCTCTAGGTCTCAGTTAATCATGAAATCTTACAATTTAATTTAGTCAAGGTTCACCTAAAAGAAAAATTTCTCATCATATTAATGTTGTTTTTCTTTCTAGGTATACTCATTTAACGACTTTCACTCTTTTTATTTTAACATCATTGCTTTATTTCCCTCAATTTAGGTTTTAAGACGCTGACATAATGATACTTTTTAGGTGGACTTTCTTCACGGTGCTTCTTGCCTATGATTGACTATCATAGAGTTACTATTGTACAATAAATTTGTATATATACTGTATTACACTTACAGTAGAGTTTTCCATGTTTGTATTATGCATGAAATTCTCTTTCAGATCTGCTCTGCCATTAAAAAATTTTTTTTTGAATTTGAAATGATTCATCTAAACAGTTGCTGGCTATTACATTTTAAAGCGCTTTTAGTTGATTCAGCTGAATTCCTTTTTCTTTTGCTCTATTTTGGATCCTTTCCAACAAATATTTTTTGGTATGAGTGAGTGTTATGGCCATATTTTTTGTGATGTCTGTATGTGTATGCCTTGTTCAGTGTATGTCTGTTTTGCATACTTTGTATATAGTTCCCTTTTTCCTACCTTTATCTTCCCCAATTTAGTCTTCCTTATCCTTCCTTTTCTCTTCCTAGTCCTTAGCATTTAATTTTCAGGATTCCCTTCACATGTGCAAATCATCTCCTTCACCCACAACTACAAGCCTCCTGATCTCGGCCTGAGGAAGAAATCCATGATTGTTGGAGTTTTGTACCATGTTTCCTGCAAACCTGTTTGAAATGAAGCCACCTGGAATTTGTGTCACAATGTAACCCCAGAAATAAAGATCCACAGATAGACCCACAGTCTCTGGATCCCAGTTAAACTGTGCTATCTGAATTTCTGGTTTTCCATCCACATACACAGTGCTATTGTTGACCATTTCTACAATGGCTACCCCAAGATTGCACTGATCCCAAAGGAAATGCAGAAGCCCAACCAACTCATGATGGCAATGATGTAATGCTTGGGGATGCCCCAACACATGGATAACTGTACTGGCCTTCCTTCTTCATTCAGCTTGATGTTATATATATATATATATATATATATATATATATATATATATATATATATATATATATATATATATACCAGGCTTCAACCTGTTTTTCCAGATCCATCAAGTGTCTTTTGCCAGTCTTTTCGGAGTTCCAGACTCCTCATCTTTACAGATTGGTATTGGACTCTGTAGAAATTTCACCTTTTGTATTTTTCTTATAATTGTAATCCTTTGAATTTATATTTGGTACTACACTTCTTTTGACTATTGTAATTAATATTTTTCTATTTTAGTTTTTAATCTTAGGAATTGATGTTGTATTACATTAGGGTTTTGCTTTCTTGACTTTAGGTTAGTGGGTTAGATATTGTTGTCTATAATTTCCTAAACGCTGTTTTTGTCTGTTCTCAGGGTTTTTTGCATGGGCGCATCATAAGTGAAATACTAGGTTTATAGGAGGTTCCATCCATTTTGGATGGGCCCTCAAATTGTTTATTTACACAGGGAGGTTCTTTGCCTTAAACATTTTGTTCTGGTTTGTGACTTAAGTTCCCATCTATAAATAATCGGCCGTACTTGGTACATCAATTTCAGACCTCATATGGACTTCTGCCTGAACTAAGAACTTGGATTAAATTCAGATGCCTATTGATCATCATTGCAGTGCCCCCCCCCACTGTGCAGGGGGTATATGCTTCCTCCAAAATAAGGGCCTAATTCAATGCCCTCAAAGATGGGCTTTCTGGTCTACCTGGACTTGAATGGAAAATGGGTCCAAGGTAAGGCGTTTGCCTTTCATGCAGAAGGTCATTGGTTCAAATCCCAGTATCTGCCAGGAGCGATTTCTGAGCATAGAGCCAGGAGTAACTCCTGAGCGCTGTCGGGTGTGACCCAAAAACCAAATACCAAAAACCACCACCAACAACAACAACAAATAAAGAAAAGGTGCTTCTTCTCGCCTGCTACACAACCTTTCTGGCTTCTCTTTGAAGAATCTATGTCTACGGATTACAATTGGGCTTTCCGATTGCCCCGGGAGCTCCCCATCGCCTACAAGATCCTTGATCATTGAATTTTAGGTTCTCCATCCACTTTTCCAAGGAAGAACTTACTTGGAATTCTTCATTTTGTACTTCATAGATCTATCATCTCAGGAGCTTTAGTTGATTCCTTGACACATGTTTCTGGCTTTAGACATCCTGTGTTTAGGTTAGAAGTTTTTCTTTACATTTTCCTGTGATGCGCTTATGCAAACAGCCGCTCTTTTATTATTGACTAGTTTTTTCTTTAATAATTGTAGACAATATTACTTACTTTTGTATATTTTTGTCTGTTTACTAAAAACAAACGGGGGAATTGTTGTGTATGTAAACCTTTTTATGGGATTATTATGTTACTGACCCTACCCTGATCGGTGATTGTGTCCTACCCTAGGGTGTAACCTGGCATTCTGCTCCCACCCTAGTGTGGTACCTGTTTCTGCTCCCACCATTGGGTGGTATCTGATCCCACCATTGGGTGGTACCTGATTCTGGGGCATAAAAGCAAGGGTCTGTGGAAGGTGAGGGGCTTTTTTCCTGGGGCCTATTCTTAGGCCTTTTGGCTTCGGCCTCTTCAAGGAATAAAGAGCTGTTTTCTTTGGAAACCTGACTGCCAATTGGCTTTCTTCCCGCCGCATTCACCTCAGAACCGCCGGCTGAACAAGGTAACAGATGTGTGGTCCCAGCTGGAGGAGAAAGGCCTCATCCTCCATCCCTCCATCACTCAACTTCATCAGGGGCTGATTTGCAACAGGAATAAACCTTTTTTTTTTCTTATCCCAAATCCAGAGGTTGTGCATTTTTTAATTTGTTGGTTTATTTGTTTTGTTGATTTGGGGCTACACCCAGCAATGCTCAGGGCTAACTCCTGGCAGTGCCCATGGGACCTATACAATGCCTAGGATTGAACCTGGGTCAGCACCAGGCAAGGCTCGTGCCCTCCCTGCTGTGCTCTCACTCTGGCCCCTAAACTACTTGACTTTGAGCCCAAAGTCCCTTGCAGCTGTTGGTTCGCCACTGTCCTGGGGTTCCTGAGACATGTCACTCCAGGGCTGCAGGTTAAGCTCGAAAACCCCAGACTCTGGGCCACAGAGTGTAGGAGGTACAGAAAAAGCAGAACCAAGGTCTGGGATGGCGAAAGACAGGAAAGTTCACTTTTCTGATGACAATAGCCCAAGTCACCTGATTGGAGACACTGGGTCCTTGTCTAGGTATTTCTGGGGTATTTCTTAGAAATGGAGAAGCTGGGTCTAGTTCAGCCCTGAGGTACTGAGAGGTTCTGCTGGAACATCCAACCCTCACCAGAGTTGACAAGAATGAACCCCCTGTCGCTTCTCCCAGGTATGTGTCCAGGTGCCTGGCCCAGCCCCTATCAGTGGCTTCTGGGTTCTTCACTTTTCTGTTTTTGGACTACACCCAAAAACAGGGTGCTCCGGGGTTACTCCTGGATCTGCACTCAGGGATCACTCCAGGCAGTGCTTGGGGACTCGATGGGATGCTGGGGATTGAACCCGGGTTAGCCACGTATCAGGCAAGCACCCTATGTGCTGTGCTATCTGACCCCAGTCTCTTTGTTTTTGATTTTTTGTTTGTTTGATTTTGTTTGGGGCCACACCAGGCACTCAGGGGTTACTCCGGACTCTGCACACAGAAGTCGCTCCTGTTAGGCTCATATGGGATGCCGGGATTAAACCCGGGTTTGTTGTACAAGATGAACACCCTACCACTGTGCTATCACTCCAGCCTCTCTTTGTTTTTGAAAGGCATAAAAGTATTTGTAACTCCTGGCGGTGCTCAGGGCTGACTTCCAGGTCTGTGCTCAGGGTCGGCTGCTGGTAGGGTTATGGGGAGCTTGTGCAGAGTCAGGGATGGAACCCAGGTCAGTTGCTTGAAGGGTAAATGTCCCCCTTCCCCCCACCCATGTTTCCCCATTTGTTCCCTTCTCCTTCCTTCTGTGCTCTGGGCCCACACTCTCAGCGTCCTTGCCTCCTTTCTCATCTTTAATCCAGACACTCATATCGTCATCAATATTTCCGTGGGGTTTGGAGAAATGTCCCCCATATCACAGACTTATTTTACACTTGACTTCCTCTGCCCTTTCCCCCTTTCATAACTTCTTCTTTCTTTTCTTATTTCTTTAGTTTTTTTTTTTTGAGCCACACCCAGTAGTGCTTAGGGGTTCCTCCTACCTCTGCATTCAGGAAATATACCTAATGGGGCTCAAAGCACACTATGAGGTGCTGGGGGGGGGGGTCAAACCCTGGACAGCCATATGCAAAGCAGATGCCTTCCCTGCTGTACTATCTATTGCTCAGGTCCCGACCTAGATGTTTTTGAGGGGCCAGAAGGATAGCACAGTGGGGAGGGTGCTTGCTTTGCATGTGGCCATCCAGGGTTTGATTCTTTTTTTTTTTTTTTTTTTTTTTGGTTTTTGGGCCACATCCGGCGATGCTCAGGGGTTACTCCTGGCTGTCTGCTCAGAAATAGCTCCTGGCAGGCACAGGGGACCATATGGGACACCAGGATTCGAACCAACCACCTTTGTTCCTGGATCAGCTGCTTGCAAGGCAAATGCCGCTGTGCTATCCCTTCGGGCCCCAGGGTTTGATTCTTGATATTCTATGTGGTCTCCCAAAGCCTGTGAGGAGCAATTCTTGAGTGCAGAGCCAGGAGTGACCCCTGAATGCTGCTGGGTGTGACAAAAAAAAAAAAACCTTCTGTGATCAACATCACCTCATTTTTCTGCTACTAGCTGTTCTCTCCTCAATATCACCCTCTGTTGCATTAAATAATTAGCGATGGCTGGGCTGGGAGAGATAGCACATCGACGTTTGCCTTGCAAGCAGCCGATCCAGGACCTAAGGTGGTTGGTTCGAATCCCGGTGTCCCATATGGTCCCCCGTGCCTGCCAGGAGCTATTTCTGAGCAGACAGCCAGGAGTAACCAAAATAAAAAAAAAAAAAAATTAGCGATGGTGGTGGATGGTGAAGGATGGATGGAGGGATTTTTCTCTGCCATCCCAGGCCACGTGGCTCTGCAATCCCCATTCAGTACCCTCATTTATTTTTATTTTGGGTTACTCCTGGTAATGCTCAGGAATTCCTCCTTGCTCTGTTCTCAGAAATTGCTCCTGGCAGGCTCAGGGGACCATATGGGATGCCAGGGATCAAACCTGGATCTGCCCAGGTTGGCTGCATGCAAGGCAAATGCCCTACTATTGTACTATATCTCTAGCCTATCATCCCCCCTTTTTCCTTTTTGGTTTTTGGGTCACACCTGGTGAGGCTCGGGGTTACTTCTGACTCTGTGCTCAGAAATTGCTCCTCGCAAGCTCTGGGGACCATGTGGGATGCTGGGATTCGACCCACTGTCTGTTCTGGATGGGCTGCGTGCAAGGCAAACACCCTACCACTGTGCTATCTCTCTGGCCCCAGACATCACACACACCCCTTTTTATTTTTTGGTTTTTGGGTCATACCTGGCGGCACTCAGGGGTTACTCCTGGTCAAATGAACCAGGCAAATGAAAAAGGCAAAGGGAAGAAAACGAAGAAAACACTTAGAAAAAACGAACAAAAGGGCTAAGCAATAGCATAGCAGTAGGACATTTGCCTTGCATGTGGCTGATCCAGGTTCGATAACTGGCATCCCACATGGTTCCCTGAGCCTGCCAGGAGCGAGTTTTGAGCACAGAGTCAGGAGTAACCCCCGAACATCGCCAAGTGCAGCCCAAACACCCACCCAAAAATGGGCAAAAACGAACAAAAATGACTCAACTGCAGGCCAGAAAATAACGGGGAGGGCATTTGCATGAGGCTGACCTGGGTTCGATCTCCGGCTTCCCATAGGGCCTCCCCAAGCACTGACAAGAGTGATCCCTGGGCACAGCCAGGAGGAATTCCAGAGTACTGCAGGGTGTGGCCCCAAAGCAAAACCAAAACAAAACAAAACAAATAAAGAATCTCAGAAGTGGGGCCGGAGAGATAGCATGAATGTAAAGGCATTTGCCTTTCATGCAGAAGGTTGGTGGTTCGAATCCCAGCATCCCATATGGTCCCCCGAGCCTGCCAGGAGTGATTTCTGAGCATAGAGCCAGGAG